>NC_088116.1:1410000-2692500 GCF_036370855.1 Dromaius novaehollandiae
TCCCTTTGCTGTTCCTTATCCCCATGACCAGTATTTAGATGAAACAGAACACAGTACCTAACTCTGAACCTTTTCTTACTAGTTATGTTTCAAAAGAACCCAGCTTGAGGTTGAGTTCACAGCTTCAGCAACTGTGGAAACATAGCTACTTTGCAAATTTAGTAAAATTTAGTCTGGAAGTCAGTGAGCAAGCAGGGAATCCCTGAGATACTACTGTTAGCCACTTCAACAACAGCCACATGTAAGGCAAACATGGATCAAGAGCTGCAGGTTTGTCTTTCCTGGTGAGCTAGCTGTGGTGTAACAAACACAACTTCTCTGAAACAGCAGTTCTAAAAAAGACCTCCCTTAAAGATGTCAAAGTGTTCCAAAAGAAAAGCCTTCCTACCATTATCAAGTATAACCATCAGAGGAGCCAGGAGGTCGCACATGCCTTGAACATAACCAACTTCTAGGTGCTCCCAAACATAACTGCAGAAAGAAGAAAACAGAAGAGATAATACGATGCTTAATATTAAAAAACACCTTGCTGCATGCTTGCCTCAAAAATTTAAGTTTGTCTTGCATCTAAAATCTAGCTCCTTTTGGAAGCTTTTAAAGTGTTTTGGCCTAGAGTGTTGCAGAAGATAGGCTTAAAAGTCTAGAGAACTGAGACAATGCAAGTTTTCCTGTACAGTGGTACAAAAGGACAAGTATTTTGGCAAGTTTTTTATGATAGTTCCTAAAGGCCCTGTAAACAATCCACCAAAAGCATAGAGCAGCACTTCAGGCAGGAATATCTCTTGTAATGAAACTTGTTATAGGCTCTTCATATGTTGTGGAAGGAGTAAAAAGAATGCTGTCAACTGTCTACTTACAAGATGAGTTGCCTAATACTGAACCTTTTTCTTCCTATTCCTCTAAAGCTAAATATTGTATTGAAATCTAATATGATTATATGAGTTGAAATTTTAAGCAGCTATTGTAAGCCTCTCTCTCAGAACTTTTTGCTGCTTCAAATTCCAGAGGTCTCACAACCCTGTATTGTTTTCTGCTTGGCTAGAGAGGAATGTTTTACACACACAGCTTGGCTATCAAGAGTTTGTGAAAAAAACAGCTAAGGAAAGCATACCACTTAGTCTATAGAGCAAAGGCCCAGATTTTTAAAAGATACCCTATTTTTTTTTCCAAGTGGAATCTTGGTATCTTTTCCAAGTGGCAAAGTCTATGGAACTTTCAGCTTTAAGTGTGTTTAGTTGAACAGCCCTCAGGGCAATTTATATTCCTAAAAGTGAAACTAGTCTTTTATTGATTCCAGCTGGTCCCAGCAGACAAAGATATTGGTGAATTTTGATCTGAAGATGTAGCCTTTCTGCCTTTTTAGTAGATGCCCCTCAACAATACATCTGAGCACCTCAGAATTATTGTCATCTTTATAGCATCCCATTAGAGCATGGATATATTATCCTCATGAGTAGGAAACCACAGCTAATAATACACTAAGAGAATAGCTCAAGGTGACTGATGGTGTCTGTCTCCTGAAATAGAATCTCTCAAGTCTGCATTCCAAACGTTGGACCATCTATCATACTGTCTACCCCACCACACTATCTGTTCCTTCTTCTTGTAAGTTCATTTTTAATTATCCTTTCTCTCTTGCCCTGAAGTGAGAACTTTTACATAGATTATTATTTTTATATTATAGTTTGCAGATTATGACAGCAGCGTGAAATGTTGTTTAGTTCGCAAGCTAAATGTTGTTTAGTTTACCTGCACATGACATTTCGGAGTTTCTCCAGGTTATCAGCAGTAAAATACCAGTAATTCCGATCACATCTCTGGACATCTTTATCAATTCTGTGCAAATTTAAGGCAACAGTGTCCAGTAATTCTATCTAGAAGAGAAAAGTTTAAGTCAGATCTGCTGTTCAAACCAAAGATGCTTCTTAAAATGCAGGTGAAATAAGATGCAGGCTGCTAAATCTTTTGTAAAGTATTCTGAAACATTTTTAGATAATTTTATCACCATCACCAGCAGAGAGTATGTAGCCAGAGCAGGGCTTATGCCTTTTTACTCCCTCCACAACTGCAAGTGGATTAACAAGAGAATATCCACCAGCAAACCAGAAATAGCTTTACTACCTTCATAAAATAAAATTTTGACCAAATGGTGAATCTGTTCTAAGATACAACTTCCATTAATCACATGTAGCACCATAGGGATTTGTTTAAACTAACTGTACCTGACTTTCCAGGCACAGCAGTACTATAGTACTTCAGTATGTATGTACAGTTATACTGTGGACATACGAGAGCATCAAACTACTTTACTACTGTCAAAAATACCAGGTAAAATGCACATATTTTTATGGATAAATGTTCCAAGTCTGTTCTCTTTGCAAAGGGTTATTAACAGTGGAATAACTCCCACACAGAACTAGAGGCATAAACCCAATTACTGATCTGTTGACAGTGGTAGTAATCATACAGACCATAGAGTCTTAGATCTAGATTTAGGGTTCTGGTTCAATTTGATTAAATGGGGGTTTCAACTTGAATTAAATGACACCAAAATCTTAGAAGTAGTCTTCCCCTCCTTACTTTGGAAATTTTTAGCTACTAGAACTGAACTCATATTCTTCTCCTTGCCTTCCCACTCAAAAAAGGCCCAAAATTTTCCTGCTGTCTCATTTCCAGTATCGCTCAAAATCCAGATGAACAGATTTGGATACAGAGATCCTCAGTTATCTTCCCACTGCCTGTATTTCTAGTTTGGGATTGTGTTTCATTAAATCCTATCAGAAAAAGTACAAGTCTGCTAGAAAAAACAGTGCTCTGCAGAGAGATGATGATACATATGTGGTGACCTACTGTGTAGGATGCAGCACAGACAGAAGCAACATCCATTAAATAGTCCACCTGGGAACACAGCTGCTCTTCAGATACAGAATCCTGAGACTCCAATACAACTGACTTGACTTTCTGCACACGTGGTGTGTCTACATCAGTTCTTTCCAAGTCGGTGCTAGCTTCTTCTTCAGCCCCATCTTCAAAGGAGACGCTCTGCCCGTCATCGATGCTGGACAGGATGCCCGAGGCCACAGAGTAGTTCCGAGAGGATGGCAGCCCGGAGTCGGGAGAGTCAAACTCTACAGACTGCTGCTCTATGGCAGCTACTGCTGCTGGCGTGTCTACAGACACCACAGTGAAAGTGGGGTCATCCTGACCTTTTGAGTCTCGCTCTGCTGAGTCCATTTCATCTACAGATATAAAGACCTGGGAGGGAAAGGGGTGTTCAAAGAAAGCAGGGGAGGGAGAAGAAACAGGAAACATTAATTTAGGAAACAAACCTCCAACCATGAGAGAGAGAAGTGACTATGTTACTTCAGTGCACAAGATCACTGATAAATAGAGCTTCCCTACATGCAAACAGCTGGGAGCTCCCCAGCCTTTATAATGAAACTCCAGATCTAAAAATAATACTAATTTATGGGCTTATAGCAGTCTCCTATGATGATGTCTCCCTCCTTCACAATCTTCAATGGAAAGTACCTTGGAAAGCAGCCAAGCTTCCCTACCTGCAACACCTGCTCTAAGAAATCCGGTCATTGTATGATACCTTTGAAAGGGGCCAACATGCCTCAGGCCTCAGACAATCCAGTTCAACAACTGTTCTTTGAAGTCAAGACTGGCCTTCCTGTTCTTTGCACTGTGCAACTACTTTCCCTCTTTTCTTGCTAAGACATTCTTACTGAACTATTGCAAGTTGCATTTTCTGTTGCCTTAGTGAAATTAGTTGGCTAACTGTCCAAAGTCTGCATAAGTAATGAATGGCCAGAGGCATTTTTGGCAATGGAGACACCAGTCGCCACACACCAACTCTGTCCAACCATGTGACTGTAATTTATAGACCTCTATCCTGATTATACAAATTACAAAGGGGTTAATTCAGTCTGCCTGTCTAGTGCTTAGCACCTTGCCCTAGATTGACAAAGATCCCCTCTTCCAAAGTAAGAGGACCCCAACCTCTCAATCAGGGACAGGACACAGCAAGAATATGGTTTAATGGTAGCAGTCTTTTGATCTATGCCGAATTTGAATAAAGGACCTACAAATAAGAGGTCTATGAAGCAATTTTACTATTGAGAGAAGGATCTTCTGTAGTTGGTGAACCTTAAAGCCCTTAGGCAGGTCCTGATTAAGAACTGCTATAGATTACACAAAATACAAGCTCAATTTTAGCTATATTATGGAGGGTCTACAGATCCAAATTCTCTACAGAATTCAAGTAGCTCCAGACTGATAGAACTGTGTCTGCTTCTAACCTCAGTCTCTGCTTCTCTGGGCTGTGCCTGTGCAAATACTAAGCCTGCTGCACTGTCCGCATTGTATCACTGAATGGGAATGGAGTACTTACATCGTTGCTGATAGTGGAGTCCCTGTGAATCAGTCGCTGGACATGGCTATCAATGCTGCTGCCTGATGAAAATTTTGCCAGTGTGACAGAATGTGATTCTTTCTCTCGCTGCTTTACAATGATCTCACAGGCTTTCCACTCAGCCATGACCTTCTGATACCGGAGAGCAATGTCTTCATCCACCTGCAGACAGACAGATACTGAAAGACTGGTCCTCCTTGAGAGATGGCATTAAAAGATGTGTGGAAGCCAAGAGGGGGGGAATAAAACAAGTGTAATGGCTAAAACTGGAAACCTGAAGCATCCTGAAGCCCTCTTGCTACAGCAGAAATCACTGCGACTGGAAAGCATAATAACTGGAAGAGTAAGATGTTGCAAAGGAGGCGACAGTTGGACATTGACTGCAGGGTATAAATTATCACTGTAGAGGGCAGAAAAGATTCACACAAGTTTGAGTATATGTTATCAGCAGCACTTTGCCATTGTCCAGGAAAGAACAAAATATGTTAGCAGCTTCCTTGTGAAAACTCACATAGAAGTCAGACGCAATCTGATGGAGCGATAGCCAGCTCTAATTGGATTACTCCTATTTTCATTAAACTTTTTTCCCAACTCCTTCTCTATTCCACCTCTAACATAAGCCTTTGTAATGAAGTACAAGTCACAAGTTTATAGATATCAGCTTATACATGAGAGACTCCTGAACAATAGAAATACCAGCTCACATAGCCCAGTCTTATGGCTGCACTGCCCATAGCCAGATGCTGAGGGAACCACTCTGGTTCCCATAGTAATAAAATAGATTTTTGCCACTGCTGGCTTCTTCTGTTGAAAGACAGACACAGAAACCCCCCTTGGGCTATTAAGGGACATGTAGTAATTTTACTGCTTTGTCACTTGTCAAGAGCTGAAGAGAAACCACACTTGTGAGCTGGCTCCAGGCTCTGGACTCTGCTGCCTGGAGTCGCTACTGGAGCGTTCATGCTAAAAGCTGCAGGCTATTTGTCACTTGAGGTAGCTGTGGAATCATAAATCACAAAATACAACAGTTAGTGGAAGGCTGGAGTACAGCCACATTTGGGAATGCCCCAGATACTGATGGATGACTGCAAAAATATCATCAGAAGGCAAAGATGATAAATCATCCATGTTGACTTCTGTTAAGGACGTCAGAAGTTTCCCATACATGCTAATGTTATGACTGTTCTCATCTTGTTCATTTAGTAGACTCTAACATTCAATGGGAAGCTTCATTTAGAGTCCAACAGCATATTTCTTTGAGGAGTCAGTTATTACTGTTATTTACTACTGGTGTTGAGTAGCTCATAGGAACTCCAGGCAAGTTTGGGAACATCCCTGTGTTGGTATGGTACAAACCAAGGGAAAAATAGCCTAAAGGAGCTTGTATTCTGCAGATCAGTTGTTTTATACCCTGCAACATGCCTTTCTGAATTTAGCATAATTCCTGTTGTACAAATAGACTCAAGTTTTCTCTTCCTGCCAAATCTCCTATGTTCTAGATATGCATATATGTGTGCCCTTTGAAGTTGGGGCTACAATCCATGAGTTGTGGCTCCAGATCTCCTGCTCTGAGAACTAAGTGTCTAGTTCCAGACTGACTATATTTCTACACATAGATCATAAATTTGATGGTTCATATTCCTGTGGAGAACAGAGACAGCAAAATGCGATCTGTAGCAAGAAAGCTCTTAATATCCAGTATTTCTTGGAAACAGGAATTAAAAAAAAAGAATAATGAAGAGAGCACTAAATGCAAATGCAATATATTCACATTGCCTCAGGAGGTGCTGCAGTTTAGCCAGATCACTGCTGCTGAAGCTCTGAATTAACTTTATAGAAGTGCTTCAAAGGGACCTATCTTTCTCACCAAGGCAATAAGAGTTAAGGAACAAGTCCACACAGTGCTCTAGAAGCACTTCTTGTCTCAACTTGTACTGTACACACAAAAGGGATGACGAGACAAGTACTTCTCTAGAACAGACACACCTCCCAGCAGGCCTATGGCAGTGTATCAGCCTGGCTGGATATCTGGATTCGCTTTTCCTCTTAGGCAGTTTGCCTGGCCTTCAGGAGATAAGATAATCAACAGGACTTACTGCCCTAGGTGGTTTCAGAAGTGCTCTTCTTCCAGTGCTGGCATCTTGGGAGGGCAGGAAGCTGCCTAAGCAGTGCTCAGTGGAACGTTCTTGCTATACACATTATATCCAGATTACACATTAAGGAAGGAAACATCTAAACACCTTCAAAGGTAACTGGATTAAAGGTGAAGAATTTGGACTGTGACCTAGTTTGAACAGTTAAGGGGTGTATTTCTCCATCTGTGCTCAGAACTGTTTTATGAAGATTAGTGTGAGGAAAAACAACAAGACAAATTGCCTTAGGAAAGAAGAATGCCGCTTAGAAAGTGCCCATGGTTTAGAAGCTAATTTTTCAACTTGAAGGCTCTAAGCCAGGCTGCCTTTGTGATCTGCAGCTGCTCATAGGCCCCCTGGGATATAAAATAATTGGGAGTTCGCAGATGCCAAGTGTTCTGGTTTTGATATACAAACCACTTCTTATCCACTTAATCTGTTTCAGAACAAGATCAGCCACTGCATGAGTGCTACCTCCCTGGCAATAACACAAACAGGAGAGAGCAGATTAACGAGTTAATTACATTCCAGGGCAACCTTCATTACTGTTCTAGACTGTTCAGCAAACTTTTGGGCAATTCTTAATGTCAGTGAAGAGCAATGTTTTATTGACATACAGATCAGAGCTTACCCG
The DNA here is from genome assembly GCF_036370855.1 of Dromaius novaehollandiae. Classification (NCBI taxonomy): domain Eukaryota; kingdom Metazoa; phylum Chordata; class Aves; order Casuariiformes; family Dromaiidae; genus Dromaius; species Dromaius novaehollandiae. The sequence goes on from NC_088116.1 coordinate 1,417,184, forward strand.
TAGTGCAGTGTCCTGCTGTAGTCCAAAGACTGACAGGAGAACTTCCCTCTCCTCAACAGTCAAGAGAGTGAGACTAGCAGCAACGTTAGGGTATCTAATAGCAGACTGGCATTCCCAGTGCACATGAGCCCAAGGACTGCAGGAGACCTACACCAATGTTGGCACTACCTGATCTGCTCATCACAGTAGGCCTACCTTAATTTCTTGCTTCGCACATGAGTCAGCTCTAAAGCTGCATTACGGTATGAACCTGGGCCTATTAAGCACCACTTGAGGGTAATATATTAGCTTAGGCTCAGTCCTGTGATAAAAATGCCACATAGCAATCATAACAACAGCTATATTGGATCAGGTAAAGGCTCAAGTAGCCTAGCAGATGCTTAGGGAAAGCATATGGGAGTAAGGAATGGGAGTATTGCTGTGTTTTTTCCAGCACTCTGGCTTAGGTCTACATCCAGTTTCTGTTCAGTAAGCTTTACTGAGTGAAGGCATGATTGTCTGCCCTGTTTTGCCCAGTGTCTCTCCATATCTGGCTTTATCTGTTTGTTACAGGCCTGGTTTATTATCAAGGCTTTTCTCCAGTAATTACAGCAAATGAAAACACACAGCAAAGAAGGAGAAAGTTGGTATTGCTATAAACAGATTAGTAAAGGTAAATAATATTAACATAACTGGTAGATAGGTAAGTTGTGGTTTCATTAATGGACACTATATACTTAATGTCAAATTTCCAGCTCTGTGAAACAGGGCTGTGACATAACATAGGAAATTATTTATTGATTGTTAGCAGCAGTATGCGAGATATTAAGAGGAAAAATGTCTGATCTGAGACTGTATCTTGTGTTTTAAAAATGCACATCTTATATATGTCTAGGAAAAGCCTAATGAACTTACAAACCAAACCTTCCTTTGGGTATTTTTAGCCTCTAGACAGTGATCCCTAGTGCACTTCAGAAGATACATCTGGGCTGTTCAAACAGCTCCAATAGAAGTCTAAGCATGAAAACGTGGTACCATATAGAGTAGTATTTCAAAGAGCATTTAAAGTATAACTCAGCCAACACATATAAAAGAGAAATTACTCAAACTACTATCCGAATGTCACTGTCACCCCCATTTTATAAATGAAGAATATGGGAAAACAGGATTTGCTCAGGGCAAGCATGTCACAGGTGGAGACTGAACGCAGGGTGCCCTGACTTAGTAAAGAACCTCTTTTTAATGATTTTAAGAGATGATAAAGCAGCAAGGGATTCATATCCATCTACTAACCTGTGTCACTTGTTTTCAGTAGCATTTTCCCTTAGGAATATTAACTAATAATAAATGCTAACACATGCTATTTAGAAAAGAAAACCCACTCTGCAGATGTAACTCAGATCTCCAGAAAGTTGAACTTACCTCATCCATTTCCTTTTTGGCCATGCCGAATTTATAGTGACCTAGCAAGAACGGCCATACCTCCTTTCGAATCTCATGCTGTACCCCACCATAGTAAACTCTTCTTAGTAATTCCAGTTCCTTGTAATTCTACAGCAGTCAGGAGAAAGAGGTATATGAAGGTAATACATCTTTATTTTCCTCAGGCATAATCAAACACATTTAATTCCAAGTAAAAAGACAGTGAAATGCACCCAGGGCACTAAACTTTTGCAACTGGATGTATGGTTTTAAGGCCCTAACTCAAATCCAGTCTAATATAGAAAGCTGTAATATCTCCCATGAAAAGAATCTGATTTGCATAGATTAGAGTCACCACGAGACCATTTGCTTTGATGTTAATTGGTATCTTTGCCATCATCAGAGAAGCAAAGGAAAAGAGACCATAAGAATCGACTCATTTTCACTAGAGACCATCCCAGAAAGACAAGATAGCACCATTAATGATTCACAGTCTCAGTTCTAGGGTATACTGTGCTTGCTACAACAGCATGTTGGAGCTTGTTCAGTGCTCATAAAGGTGTTTTCTTACTTACTTTCTTGTCCTTCTGATACTTGCTCCAGACCTCTTTAGTGAGGCCTCCTGAAGCACTGGCTGGTTTGTCAGGTGGAATAATAGTGTGGTTCACAAGCGCAGATAGATGTGTTCGCACTGTTGACAAATGGCGGCAGTAAGCAAGCCCTGTGGTTGTGGAAGAGAGGAGGCAAGACTTTTATAAATGAGCTATCTACATAATATCAGCAGCCCCTTTTTGGAAGATGAAGCTATGACATTTTAAACCTGCCACTAATATTCCTATATGAAGGAAGCTTGCATTTGTACTGTATAAAAATGAAGAATTGCAATGGAGCCAAAGATTAATTTAATCTTACACAAACAAGAAAAAACAAGTATTACATTGCAACATACAATTACATTGTATCTTCACTAAGCATCAGTTGCTTATTCAAAAGCCATAAATACTGGAATTACTAAATTAAAATACTTGGGTCATGATCACCCCAGTGTCCTGAACTGATATGACTCACTTGGTAAAGATAACAGCCAACAATAAATTTGGGTTTGGGCTGCTTTCTAAAACAAACATGGCCTGATATCCAAACATGGCCCGATACCCATGGCCTTTTAAATAACCATACAGATACCACAAGGGCTGGATATAAGAAGCTTCACTTACATCCATAAAAGGCTCTGGAAACTATTTGTCTCTTCATGCTTTCACACAACATCTTTAATGGAGCTCTGTGGAGATACATTAACAGGAGCATGACAGTTCACATAGACAAAGATCATCATGAATTGTATGCCTGATCCATACACAGCAATTCTTTCTTTGTGCCAAGTTTTATTTAGCTAAAGGACAACAATAATGGAAAAATGTACTTTCAAAAGCATTTTCCCACCATCATTTTGGCCCAAACCATGTTCATCTTGTGTAGTTAGCTACAACTGCTACAGGTGCATTGTGAAGGTCCTTGTCAAATTAGATGAGTTGTTGCCCTTCATTGTAATTGCTAATGATGTGCTGTTATCATCAAATAAATTTCTTCCAGAACTGAATTGTATTAAACTAAATGAAAGAACTGGTTGTAATTCTTCTATCAAAGTGTGACTTGAGAGCAGAAGGGATAGGAGAACAGGGCTTTTTTAATAAACTCAATTTCTTGCTGTGTAACTTCTGTTTTTGTGTTGAGATACTATTTGAAAACTGCTGTTCTTCGTCTCTGGTGCTGCAACCAATAAATCCTCCCTGGCTTTTAACTGTGGCGTGTGCAAAGCTTCCCAGGTAAGCTCTCTGCCCAGCCTGCTTACCTGTCATGGATGCAGTTGCAACCGTTGGGTATATCATATGGAGAGCTGCCTGTTGAGCAGGAGAGACATGAGGAGCCTTGGCTACAATGCTCCAGCTGCCATGAAAGCAAGTTTGTCCCGAAGCCTTGCATCTCTATCATTTCGCTGCTATCTGCAGAAAGAAAAACAGCAGGCCATCAACCTTTTTTCTTCCTTCCCCCTCTTCCTTCTGTGCATCCTGATGGCTTCATGCTTTACTTCTCAGCAGGCTCTAAACCTTGATTGCAAAAAGGGGAGAGCACAGTCCTAGTTGCCTCAGAAATACTGCTCTCAGCACATCTATACCAGCCACATGCTGTGCATGGTCACTTGAGTCACATCCCTTCACCATTTTCTCCTTTCTTCCCCATGCGCAGCCCAGACCATGTTTCAAGAAAACAGAGAAAAGGGTGCTACAATAACAATTAAAACAGGTTCTTGTGTAATGCTATGGTAATGCTGTTTATGGCCAGATGAGATCATCTAACCTGACCTATTTAATACAGGTCTTAGAATTTCACTTTGCAATTCCTAGATCAGCCTTTTAACTGCTAGTCCAGCTAGAGTGAAAGTTTAGCATAAAAGAAATTAAGTAAAATTGACTCAGTTATTTTCAGAAGATGCTTCTTTAGACACTTACTTAGAACCAGATGCTAAAACACTTAGCGCAGAAGGATATTTCAAGTCCTACTGAAGTCAACAGTATGTTTGTAAAAGCAGGATACTCTGGAGGAAGATGTGATCCAACGGTACAGTGCAGCTTCTTGAGTTATGTCTGCTTCATCTAATCTATTTGCTTTTTTAACCTGTTTTGGTAAGGCACCCCCCAAAAAATCATCAGTTGCCTTTAGAAAGCTTGGCTTCAGCTCTTCACCTGTCACAGCTGGCATTTGAGCTTTTGGGTTTTTGTTTTATAATAAATAACTGGCCTTTCAGCTCACCCATGATTAAAATTAAGGCAAATGCCATAGTACTGGAGTTACAAATTAACATTTGTAAGCAAAATCCAGTCCCCTGGGCCGTGCTTTTAAAACATACATAAGTTGGGCGGTAGGGGCAAATCCAAACCATCTCATGCATTTTAAATCAAGGTAGCATAAAGCATTTTAGTAGTGCCTATTGGAAAGTGGGCATAGGTGAGGAAGGAGTGGAGTAAGAACATTTGTTAACAGAAAAAGCACAGGCTCATGCGGAAGCAGTCACGTGTATTTCACTTCACAAAACAGTGTGATGCAAAAATGCTCTTCACCTTAATTCTTCAGGAAGGAGCTGAATGACGCAGTATTTATTACAGCTTCTCATTTGGTTCAAATAAAAACCATTGGACAAACATTTTTAGATGATTATTTTTGCCTCCCCTCTACAGACAAGAAAAGTGGGTTTTTCAGTTTTGTCTATTTTTTTTTAAAGAAACAAGGAAAGAACCCCACAGAACCTAAAGATTCAGATGAAAGGTACCTGAATTAGTGAAGAATTAGAGTGAACAGCATCTTTTATTTAATTGTAGTGGTGTTATCTGTAACCTTAGCTACATGCAAAAGTCAAGCATGTTGCAAAATGTAAAAGCAAATGGCTAGCAAACCTGCTACAACAGTGTTGTCATTATTTAAAAGGGATGCCGCTGGACAGACAACAGCCAATCACCAACAAGAATCATTACTCAAATAGCAGACATAATCCTAACTATACTGTTACCTTAAGATAAAAGAAAGCCAGACATCTGACAGCTACTCTAGCAGGATGATTTAACATTTCCATTACCTGACTAAAGAATAAATTGTGTTCATCATGTTTTAGATCACAGCATTAGCCCCATACTTATATACGTGGCAGTGTTAGACCTCATCCTTTTCTGTTATCATCCATATGAGAAATGATCACTTAAGACGTGCAGGAACTTCCTGAAACAGTACCTTTCTTCACGGGGAAGACTGCATTTCCAAATTGCCTCCCATCCATACCTTCCAAGAACCCTTTATTAACTTGGGCTGGGCATTATCAGTGGTTAGGGGTTACTACACTGGGATAAGTGTGTGGGCAACCTATGAGAAATGAGAAGGATTTCTCTGAACACATGTTCATACCCTGTCTAAACAGAACTTAAGCACTAAACAGATGCAGGGCAACTTTTCTCTCCTATGGCCAGTTTCACCAGACCAGAGAGAATATCCATTTGGAACTAAACTCCTTGTTGTGCTATTTTAAGGTATGAGAGTGTCTTATCTTGATTCAAGATACATTGTGTTTTTGCAAATTTGAGATATTAGGGAACAGAAGCACCAGAAAAACCATGTTCCTGCTAAAGCAGTGAATGAAAAATATAGACAAAGAAACAAACTTGTAAACAGTAGCTCTCCTCCTTATTTCCTCTGCAGATGTCCAACTCCTGACAGCTACTTTACAGCCTGTTGGTGTACAGAGAAGCTCCTGATCTTGCTGCTACACTCCAGTTATCAGGAAGAGGCAGAGGCTGTTCTTTCGATTATAACAGGAGCCTGCCAGATATGTCACATGCACTCAAAGGATATCAAGGCCAAGAGTCTGTTAGTATGGAAACTGTGCAGTAACTGGTAAGCCTGGAGGCAGGAGGGATTTCAGCTGAAGTAGTGGACAGGCCTGGACATCTCCTGGCTGTCTTCTAATCAGCTGCAAGTCTTAGAACACTAGCTATCCATGAGGGTTTTGCCCTGCTGAGTGGATTACTTTATACACCATTCAGCTTCCTCCTTTGAGGAAGGAAGGACTTAACAGTCTCCACAACTACACTATTAGACCCTGAAAGCTTGCTAATTAATCCACTTCTTGAGAGGGGCAACTTGATACATCTGTTATGAATGGCTTTAAAAAAAGAATGAGATGACAAATTTTTAAAGAATAGAGAATCTTGCAGCAGATCATCTGAAACCCACCTAGCCTATGAATACAAGAGGTGGAATGAAAGCACCTAAACAGGGAAAGACATTGACCTCCACACTATCTTCTCTGCACTCTGCTGGTCCATTGTAGAGTCATCCGGGCTGTGGGAGCATGCATACTTGCACCAGCCCAGGGCTCAAATTGCATTCACTATACTTCTGTCCTTCCTATTCTGTCCACTCAGGCATGCTCCATTCCTGACTTTGCCCAGCACGTTGCACTATTATTGCTGTAACAGTGGGCCTCTGACCTCTTCCAATATAAGACTGCTCTTTTCAGTCTGTTACAACGTACACATAACTCATGGAGGAAGAATATGAAGACCTGTTACAGTCCTCACTCTCCTTTGTGAACATGCTCTAGTATCCACCTTTTATGAAGGTTGGGACAGGAAGTATCTGAAAGGAGAGAAGGTTGGTTTCTTCAGCAGCACAGATACTTGAAGGAGAGGGAAGGTGTTGCTGTTTCCATTTTCCATGGGTTGCGAGCCTATTCCTAGCCTCCCTGCACGTTCGACTAAGTCCCCTGATCTCAAGGTGGAAGTGAAATGTTTTGCCCTGTAATAATGCCAACACTGTTGTATGCATCAGTGGAACGAGCTGCAATAGAGCTCTGGGACACAGTGGGAGGAGGATAAAAACCTTTCATCCTATTAGGAGCTGTGAGGTTCCGAGAGCAGATCATTGATAGCATTGCGTGTAGCTTATCTTCCTCCTCCTCGTCATCGTCAACAGAGGCAGAGCGGCTGGCAGCTAAGTGGTGGTAGTTAATAGTTACTGCTCAAAGAAAATAGTGAAAGAGGAGCATAAGAAGAGAGAACTTGGTTCTGCGGGAAAGCTCAAAAGGACACGTTCAGCAAAGACAAAAGGAGTTGAATCCTGCCCTCTTCTTGAGGGTACAAGCTCCTGTGCAGGTGGGTCGGAAAGATGAGTTTCTTACAGAAAAACATGCTGCACCAAACACAGGCCAGCTTTTGACTGTGCATGGGCTGTGTTCCCAGGGCACAAATGTCACGTCATGGCAATGGAGAAAGGTCCCAGTGCCAGCCTGCAGTAGGTGAGCATGCTTTTTAGCAAAACTCCATGGGAATCCATGGCTCCAACCAGCTTCCCTCCTTCACCATGCTCAAATCAATGCTGTGGCCTCTTCTCCACTCTGATACCTGTGCCAGGTGCATCTGAGCAGGAAACAGTCTGGTCCCCAGCTCTGTCTGGCGCTGCAAACATGCACGGTATGGGTCTACCTCTAAGGAAGCACAAGGCAGAAGCCAGCTATGTCTTGACTCAGCAGGCAGGTCTGTGCTGAGTGCGCCCACAGGATCTGCGGTCCCCTTGACTTAGGCAAATGGCAAACATGCTTTTGCTGGGGTGTGTGTGTGTGTCTGCGTGCATGTGCACGTGCGCACAAGAACTTACCTGTGCAAATTCAGAGGCCCTAATAAAGCATGGCCACCACTGTGGTTCAGTCCCTGGGGTAAGGAGGGTTTAGCTGAGATTTCTGCTCTTTCAGTTGCACTGAATCCCAGTATGAACAGTAATGCCAAATCCTCTGTAAACTTTAGGGCTTGATCTGCCTGGTAAATTCTTACTTGCTTCTTTGCCAAGGGGAAGAAAACTGAACATGCTGTTTGAGAACTAGCTCAAATGCCTTCTTGCAAGTAAGGAATTTAGATTCACTGATGACATGAGGTGGTTTGGTACTTGGGAATTCATTTAGTTTCCTGGGAAGGGCTTTATTTATCCATTGTTAAGTTCTTGCTTCCAAGCCAAGAAAACTCAGCCCAGGGAGTTCTCAGGGTACTTTAAGAGTCCAGTTTATATATTTTTTTTTCTAATAGCAACATTATGGGCAAGCAGCATGGCCAATAAAACCTATCCTCACTTGTGAGCAAAGTTGCTCTTGGCTAGTCAAACACAGTCTTTTTGCTTTTGGTGTCCGTTTGCAAGCCCAGGGGAGTATTTTGAAAAATTCCTCTGTGAAACACAGAGTAAATGTAAATAAGATCCCCCCCCTCCACTCCATTTCCACTAAGATAACAAAAGTGTAACTGCATTAAAGAAACCTATAGTAAGCTGTACCTGTTGATCACAATTATCCAACAATGAAATTTTGTGGTAGATTTTTTTCTACAAAAACCTGGCTTGTCTGTTATCTTCAGTTATTTCCAAGGATATTACTTCAAGGTTTTCTTGCAGAAACAACAAAAGCAGAACAACAAAAGCACTTACTGTTATCATGCTTGTGTCCTGGATAGATAATTCTGAACACATAGTCTGTAGCACTGTCTTCAACTGGCACTTCCTCTAGGTCCACTGATTTGTTGCTGTTCCGTTTTCGAAGCTTTGGAAATACTTTACCCTACAGAAAATAATGATCCCATACATTCAGCTACCAAAGAATAATAGAAATAGAGCAAAACAAACTAAAGGCTTTAGACCTTTTGCATCTTAAAGCCTTAAAACTTAACTTTCAATGCTGGGGGGCGAAATCAGCACTACAACAGCAAGCCAGCACATCCAATAGCATCAGATATACAAGGTGATTTAGGTGTACAATTTTTCTGTGTACTAGAAGGACAAGTTTTTCTTGTAACCTATGGGAATTTGGCACCAGCTGCTTTAATAACCCAAGTCTCTGATAACATGTATGACCCAGTCCATTTTAGGCTCAGTTCCTATCGTTTGGGTACATATTTTGATACAATAGGAGATTCCAGTTCATAGCTCAATGCAGCAATAAGACTATAAACAATTTTTATGGACTATCTTTAAAACAATCAAGTTGGACTAAAGAGAGTTATTTCCTTCCACCTTGATTTCCAGCTGCTTTATAGCAGTTCCTGGACTATGTGTGGCAGAATACTGTTCCACAAGGACATAAAGATCAGCCCTACCCCAAGCAGCTCATCAGAAAAGGCAATACCTTGCCCTGTTGGGACCAGAGTGGCGGTTCCAGCTGTCCACGAGGCAGAAGACCATTTTCCAGACAGGAAAGGAATGCGAGAAGGTGACCTCCTTGTGGGAAGTGCAGTGGAGGTCTCTGAGTTCCATCCTGACTCACCAAGACTAACGTCCCTCTGCTTTCTGCTGCAAAGGAGGACGAGAGGAGTCCACACTGTTATATCAGAATGTCTGTTGCTTTTACCTTCTAAATTAAGTTTTATTTGTGACTGTCTCTAAGCAGATAAAAAAAATGCTGTAAATCACCAGGTAATCGAGGGATGACCTCAGTCCTTTAGTCTTAAAAATGCTCAGATATGAACAAACTATGACAGGCCTCATGCAGAAACATTTAAAGTGATTACAAACACTAATATAATAAATAATAAAGGAGGAAGTACACTAAGTCTCTGGCATATGACACAAGTTGATAGGGGACACACAATTTAGAATAAAACCTAATCTAATGGATATAGCCAGAGGCAGTCAGCTTTATTCTTGTAAGAATCAACAAGTCATATTCCCTGTGGTAAATTCTTTTCCTCCACCTTGAAGGTCACTAGAAAACAAGCATAAATAAGGAAACGCACTGTGGGCTCTGGATGTACTTTTAAGCATAATAATCTGCATCTTGAATGTAATTTTCAAAAGCACGTAAGTGAATTAGGTTCTTAATTGCCTTTTCCAAAAGTGAATGAATGAAGAACATAACTCACCAGAGTGCTTTTGAAAGTTTTACCTGTGATCTTTACACCCCTCTGCCATCTACAGCCATCTGGGTAAAGGGGAGATCTTTCAAAAGCAGGACGTGTTCCACAGCATGGTTGTGTCAGCTCCAGTCTGGTAGCAAGGTGCTGTGTCAAGACCACCAAGTGTCTGTTGTTTCGGGCAAACAACAAAAATCATGTTGTGTGCATGTCTGGCACCTGTTTCTGAAACAGCCTCCTCAATGAAGCACAGCAAAGGCTGTCATGTTACACATCTGCCAGCTAATTCCCCTTTCTGTAAAGGAACTGTCGTAAAGCAGAATGGTGACACATCTGTCCGGTCACTGAAATTCTGGACAGACACAAAGCATCCTGGTTAAGCTGATCCAAGTGAGGCAGATGGACCTGAACTAATGTTGCAGTGGTCATCCTCTGCCAGTTAGGAATCTAAGTTTTTAACACTCGTGCCCACCTGTCTCAGCTGGCATGGTAAAACTAGTTAAAAGTGATAGCACACAAGTCACTGAGGGAGGAAGAGAGATCTTCTTCAGAGATTTTGGTGGCTCTCCCACATATATATTTTAAAGCAATATGTATAGACTGTCTTTTAAAACAAGCTCTTAGTTCAAAATGTCCTTTAGTCCAACTGGGGCCATTCTGTAATTCAGATCTGACTTCAGATAAAATTTCTAAATGTTCACTGTCTTTGCTCCGTGATTTTGATTTAAGGCCTGTGGTGAGAAAAACAGTGGGAGAGATGTTTTGTTCCAGATCCCTCTCCCTACATTAAGCAGAATGGGCTAGTCAGAACTCAGAGGCCTGGTTTTTCAGAGCTCCCGAGCACCTACAGTTTACACCAAATGAGCAGGGCAAGAGTCTGTTGTAACGGAAGGTGGCTCAGTCTCTTTCTACAGCTTGATGATACCACTGCAGATGGGGTCGACAGACCTCATTTTTTTCCCTCTTTCTCTTTTTGTGTAGTGGTAATTTGGTGGAGGCTGATGGTTATAGATCCAAAGCTTCTATGTTTGACACCCGCTTGCTGACAGTTTCCCAGAAATGCTGTTTTGCATAGATGCTTCAGAAAAAACAAAGCCAGGCACAGGGCCGTACTGAACATAAAAAGCAAGAGACAACTAGAGCAGCTTTATGCAGAGAAGTTCTTACTAGGTCTTTCAGTGAAGACATCTGAAGAAGAAAAATACTCTGCTTGCTTTGCAATAAACCCCTAACAGACACCATATAAAACAGTAGCAGCATCAATAGCATTAACATTCATCTGGCAGAAATGGGGTCTTGGGGGCACCCCCATGAGAAGAAGGTTTATGCTTACGTTGTTGATGGCAGTGAATGCAGACAATCTGGCTGAGTGGCACTATTAACGCGTAGTCCCAGTAAACGCTAATAGAGAAGGAAAAAAGTGCAGGAGACATTTTTTTCCACATTCAGGAGTGCTTGTGATTCCAACCACCCAGTAAAAAGACTCTGCTAAGTTAATAAATGCTTATTAAAATTGGCCAATTAAGGGGAATTAATAGTGAAGTAAAATGCAAAGGAACTAGTTTTCCACAGTGGATACAGCTGGTACCAGCCTTTTCATAATCTCTTTCTCTCTCCCATCCCCCTGTTCCCTTCCCCTGCCCCCCCATCCAGGTTACAACCATGTTCTGACTAAGATTAAAATGCCTAGGGCACAGAATTTGTGATGGCCTTACAGCTGGGATTCAGGACAGCCAGGTTCAGTTTTGTCTTCTGCATGTGATTTACAGACAACAGCATGTAAATCCATTGAGGCCCAAGCTTACACAGATGAAATACTGGAAACAGCTCTCAAGCTTTCTGAGAACAACCTTGACTGGATTCATCACTAAATCCAAGGGCTGAGGGCTTCATCAAAGTTTTATAAAAAAGATACAGACAAAGTTTTAAAAAAAGACTAGGGATGGATTAAGCATTGGAGAGCAGTATTCTGGGGCTGAAGGATACATTCCCTGAGGAGAGGTTATACCTGCCTGGTACAAGGTTTTACCTGCCTTTCCACTGAAGCAGAATGCTAGACTAGATGAATAACTGATCTAATGAGAGAGAATGACATTGCAGGGATCGCTTTTTGAGGTTGAAATTAGCCATGCTTGCAAAGTGATTTGTGATATAATTTGGTGGGGGCAGGTTTATCAGTGGGAGTAATCCCCATTCTAAGTGATTTTTGAAAAGTTCATTAGACTGTTACCATGTTGCTTAATTTCATGTTTTATCACAGTAGCTAAGATCCAGAGGTCCCCTGCAGGGTCCCAATTCATTCCCCTCAATTCCAGTGATTATGTATTTAAATTCCATTGAGGGCTTGCATCTGGGTCTTGGCTACACCTACACTTCTTTCCTATTCAGTCATTTTAACACAAAATGCATTACAGGACCTGGGAAAGTCATTTCATCCATGGTAAAACAGAAACAGAATCCAAACTGCCTGATGCCAACTTCTGCATTATTCAGTAGCCCTTCAGTTAAATCAGTCTTGTTACACTTATGTCATCTTGCCAAGGATACAAGAAATAACACTGAAAATGCTTCCCATCTTTTCCCAAAAGGAATGGCTACCTTTTCTCCAGCTCTGAGTCTCCAAGGGTTCCATTCATCAGCTGATTTGGAGTCCATTTTAATGTCAAACTATCTGCTGACTGATGAAGGGAGAGATACCCAGGAATTGCCTCCAAGTCATCTTTCTGTTCACAGAAACAACACACAGAAAGCCAAGGTGACTCAAATGCACACACATCCTCTTTTCTTTCCCTCCTCCTGTTATCAGCCATTTGATAAGATCTTACTTCCAGCTCCCTCAATGTTGCACACTCCATCAGCCCAACAGGTCTGACTGTAATCAGTACGTGCCAGACTTCCTATTTTTATTTGGTCCAATCATATTTTCACTTCCAGGTCCTTCACACCTCCATCAACTGTGCCTTTAAGTCATGCAAGAAACCTATTTTCAAATGAATGCAGCGAACGGGATTTAGCATAACATATTAATAGTGACAGGCCACTGAAGTTTGTTCACATAACTATAGTGAAGTAAAAGCCCTCTTTAGAGACAAATTGAGTAACTTATACTGAAGTAAAAACTATCAGCCTTGTTCTCAGTAGATGTTACATTAAGATCTTTAAACCTTTTTGGCAGTGGAGATGAAGCCCATACCCAATCACATATACAACAGCAGAGAAAGGCAAGGGAAACTTGGTCCATCCTGCGCATCACTGCCTACCCTGTTCTGCTAATAGCCAGATGACACAAGTTTCTGTGAGTATCAATTCGGTTCCCTTGAGGATTACAAGATGCCTTCCTAGCAGACAGGATACAACTGTAGACTCCTATGAACAGGCAGAAAGTGTTTCGCATTTGTAACTTGATTTTTCTAAGACTAACAGGAAGCATAGGAGCAAGGGCTCAAAGGGCAGAGGGGGCAACTATAATTGTCATGTTCCAGCCTCCCTATGCCCAAAAAGTTCCAGAGCAGTGCATTTTCCAGGAGCTGCTGAGGGAAACCTTATCACCAGAAACACTGCTATTTAATATAGTTATTAGAAGGAAATAAAAAAAATACAATAGTCACTGGGTTTATGAAATAAAGTTCAGTATGCCTATCCCTAACTATAGGTCCACTCCACAGTTCACACTGGTTGGGCAGTAAAAACATTCATGCCATCTTAATCTACCTCAGGATTCTGAAGTCAAGTGGGAAGATAGCACAGTCCTGAGGACGAGACATTTAGCCAGTACTTGATAAACCTAAGTTATATTCTTATCTATACCACTGTCTTCTCAAATCAGTCAGGCAGCAGCTGCATATATTGACATGACACTCAGTGTACTTACCGGCTGGACCAAGACATTGTTTTTCCCATACAAAAGGTGCGTTCGGGAATTCTGGTGTAAAGACTCCACATATTCTCTTGCCGAAGCAGCGAAGCGATCCTCCGACGTACTCCCACTTGAATGCCGTTTCCGGATCTAGCACACACACACAAAAGCAGTCACGCTCAAGGCAGATCAGGTAGGACTAGAATGACTGTACCATTAATGACTGTGCCAATAAACAAGCAATAGTTTCACTTAGGCCAATCTCCATAGTAGACCTTTCTGGAGCCAAGAGACCTTGCAGAGAAATGACTTGGGCTCTTCTTCACCTCTGGCTGAGGAAGCCCGTAATTTCTTGTGAACTACCTAGTCAATGCACAAGCGTCAAAAGACACAAAATTTAGTCCTGATCTCAAACTTCTCTAAATAGAGATAAAGAGGATGTCTGGGTCTAAATGGACTTCTAATCTGTGCCAAGGACACATTACAGAAGAGAAAAGAAAGGATGTTCTAAATTCAGATCTCCTTCCTTCAGGTTGTTTCTGTTGTCAATCTGCACCTGTAACTAAGAAATAGCTACACAACAAATACCTACTCCCAGGGCTGGGCGCTTTGAAGGAGAGTCTTGGCGGCCATGAACTCCATGAATCCGGTGTCGCTGAACAAGCTCATCTGCTGAGGGGTCTGTCCAGTAGTGATCAGTTGTTTTTAGCTTGGTGTATTCCAGTGCACATGGTCCAACTACGAAAACAGTCCGGGATTGAAACCTTGCAAGTGTTCACAAACATATTTACTCCTATCCTGCAGGTCAAGTACTGAAAGTGAGATTTTCTTCTCAAGCCAGGTGAACATTAATGGTCACTTAGTGATCATTCCATAATAAAGAGTATAAGTTATAACATATCAGGTCCCATTATCTAGGGCTGTATAAAAGTATTGCTAGAGAATACAATACTGTACCATTGCAATACCAATAGTTCCAATACTAGTAGCTCCAACCTTGCAGTAGCAAGCATTCTGTAGAAAAATTTACATTCTATTCTCTGATCTGACCAATAATTAATTATAAAAATAAATCACTGGTCTCCATTTGTCTTGTAAGAAACCCCCCAGAATCTCCTGTATTGCTCTATTATACATGGTCAAACTATATGATACAGAGCTAAAAGTCACCTTTCATAACACTGTCCTACCACAAAATATTTCAAGAAATAATTTCTTCAGCATAACAAGAAGTTACACTGCAAGAACTTACCTAAGAGAGAAGCAAGTATTGGGCCACAAACAGGATCTGCCAGTAAAGCTTCTTTTTCATAATATTTACTAGGAATAAAAGATTAGAGCCCAGTTAGGAGCACTAGCTGTTATTTTTAAAAGCTCTTATATCTTCTAGTAGCACGAGTACCTGAACTTCAAAAGTAGCACGTTACTGCTTACCAGAAAGTATGCGCAAAGATAACAAAAGAGGTAAGGACAGAGAAGCTATACATGCTGCTCTCTCTATTAACCTGATAAGTACTCCTTCAGCGCTTGCTGCTGTCAACTGTGTAAGCAGGAGGTAAGCAAGACTACGGAAGTCATATTCCAGGTCAGACTTGCAACATAATAAAAACTGAGGGCAAATGCTCATTTCAAGAGCA
The DNA here is from genome assembly GCF_036370855.1 of Dromaius novaehollandiae. Taxonomy (NCBI): domain Eukaryota; kingdom Metazoa; phylum Chordata; class Aves; order Casuariiformes; family Dromaiidae; genus Dromaius; species Dromaius novaehollandiae. The sequence continues at coordinate 1,432,510 of NC_088116.1, forward strand.
AATTCGGGCAATATAAAAGGGAAGATTTAAGAGTTTAAGGGCTTAAGAATTTTACCAAGGCTGAAATTCGTATCTAGGCTGTACATCTGTAGTACTGTGTACAAGCTGAAACAGAACATATTTGCCAAGCTTGGTTTTAATTAGAGTTCTAATACAGTACAAATTCCAGGAATGGAATGTACCTGTGATTATCAAATACACTTTCTCACAAACAATATAACAAAACCGGGTACCTAAACCACCAGACATGGGACCAAAGAGATCCAAAACCCCCCTGTTTCCTGAACTTGACAGGTAGAGAAAAAGCCGTTGATAGGATTACCTGGAAATCACCAATGCATGCATCTCTTCTAAAAGTATTCTCTAATGGAGCTTGCCTAGCTCATGTACTGATCTCCAGAGAAGAAATGTTGTGTTGGGTTTGCAAGGAAAGTGAAAAGTCCTTAATCATCTTTGTGGCCCTTCACCACAACTAGTTCAACAAACCTACAGTCCAGACTTCCATACTTAACAAAATGACCACCTCCCCTACTTTTGATCCATATTCTGCCACTGATCAACTGTGTCATCTCAGGCAAGTTATTTTACCTTAGTATGTTCATTCTGTCTCATCTGTTTTTGACACTGAGCTCTTCAGAGGCAGGAGCTTGCCTTTTACTAAATGTGCTTACCCACTATATTTGATTTGGGGCTTTGGGCACTAATGCAATATGGAGACAAATAATAAATCTCTGCAAGCAATTTTGCCAGTTTTCCACAGAGACTAAGAGATCCACACATTTTTAAACATCTATTCCATTTGTGAGGAATACTCTGGAAACACTGTCAAGAACAATGAAATACTACAAATAATAGCTCTCGTTATGACCTCAAAGCCTTCCCCTCACAGCAGGCAGAACTGACTTAAAAAAACAACAGAGCCAAAAATCAAACACTCATATTTCCTTCAACTGTCATTATCCTCTGCTGTCTCTTCCACTAGATGGGGCTCAAACTCTAAACCATCTTCTCTTCATAAAGAGCAGAAGGGCTGACGGACTTAACCGTGGAGCACTGAAGCAGTAATGTCACAAAGATGCGTGAGAACAACCCATTTGAAGAGGCACATTTTATTCAGTGGAAGTCAGGTTCTCGAAATCAAACAACTACAATTAAGGACCTGGTCCTAACTCATTTGCATGGATGGAGAAGCCAGTGAAATTAACATCTACAATACATAGCAGTGATGCATAGTAATTCATAGTAATGAAAACATGGTAATTGAGACCTAACTCTCTTGTCACATCTCCAGCTGAATTACGTGGAAAAAGAAATGTAAAAATCCTTGTATCCATGTATGAGTGATAGTGATACACTGGGCTGAAATGCCTTTATTAACTACATTTTTGGGACACAGCCATCCTTCTCACTGTCTCTTCTACACACAGCTCTTTATACAAGTTGGGGCTAGATATCCCAGAGGAACAGTTTTCTCTGAACACCACAAAGACCTTTCTTCCATTCTCTTTTTCTTTTTTAATTGCAAAATAGATCATGAAAATAAAGCTGATGACAAGGAAAGCAATATGGCAAACTTAGAAAATACTGTGAGAATAAGCTCCTCTGTGTGAGCTCTCTTCCCTGTTCAGACCCATGGGCTTTGCACAGCCAAAATGTTTCCCCTAGTGCAGAACAACTTATAAGAGGAGAACCACTCGGAGCACTGGAAGTAAGTTGCAATGTCAGTGGGTAAAAAAGTACTTTTCTGTGACCAGTCCAAACCAAACTTCAGATTTCTATCTTTCCCTTCTTATGGGAAATTGTCCCCAATGTGCTCCCTAATTCTTCTGCATCACTTACGGGAAGGCGGAAAGGCACAAAGGGTAGTTAAGGAGAACCTCTTCGGAAAACAATACTAACGCTGCACAGTAGGAAGTGATGATAGAATAGAGAGGACTTCTTTTCCTCTTAGAGAGTCCCTGTGGATTATACCCATAAAGCACTGAAGCTCTTCTCTGGTCTTGCAAGGGAAGAATCACTTTACGCAAAGCTTTTATTTTCTAAAAAGAAAACAGGATTCAAAGAACCTTTCTGCACAACCCGAAGGTTTACATCCTTAGCTCTTCCTCTTCTACCCTCTTTTTCCCCTCCTGTCAGCTACAAGGAGCACCTTCTTTCCTGACGTGCTATAGTTCCAAAGAACTGTTCTCAAGTTAATGCAAGTGAAGTAAGTACTCACAGTCGATTAGAAGCCTAAGTTTCTGAGGTCTAAGTCCCATTAGAATGTAGGCACCTATCATCTATCGGCACCAAGTGGAATTACATGCCTAAGTGAGTGTAAAGGCTCAGGGCTTCACATGCTCCTGAATGCATTGCCTGTTATGGTAGCATTGTTCAATATTTTGCCTACTTTAGAAAAAATAAGTTAAGAAAAGGCTTTAATAAACTGCAAGGTAATTTTTCCTTTTTAGCTGATTTCTGGAAAGCAGTATGGCTGTTAACACTTTTTGCAAGTCTGAAACAGTCTCAATGATTCAAAACAGATATACATTTTTTTTTTTGTAAATGACTGTGTAACTGTTTCTCCTCGTACCACATCTATTCAGTATCACTTAAGTTTGCATACGACTTCTGATGAAACTCCTTGTTGAAGAAACCTGAACACACTAGTCCAACAATTCTCTGTGCTCTCAACTCTTTCCTTACCTGCAGTTATCAACAATATACTGCACAATTTTGTCGAGGACTTTCTCAATCAAGGCTGTTCGAACCCATATGTGTTTGATAGCCTGAGGTGTCAGGGCAGGCGTTTTGCTTGTGGTTGATCCCTGCCTCTTGAGGGATTCTTGCCCATTTGGCTGATTTTTCCTGCAAAAGGAGATAAAGTGAAAGTTGTCAGAGTTCAGACTCTCTTCTCACAGGAACCCCTCCAGTGAAACACTGCATGGAGAGGGGTTGAAATACACAACATGTATCTGACAAAAGTTTATTTGTACACTAGCTATCTATATTACTCACTGCAGCACTCAACACCACTGAGATATCTGAGTTTCAGTCCATCATCAGAGATCTTCTGAAAATCATGGCTGTAACTAATGATTTAGAATGGCTCAGTTCCGGGTTATGAATCAAGTACGTCTGTAAAGACCATCTAACATTCACAGACAGATCCTATCCATCTCAAAAACAAGCAAACAAACAAACAAACAAAAGAACAGGCATATATTAGGTATCTCAGGTTAGGTAGTCACCTATTAAGGTGGCCAAGAATATCTTGTCACTTTCGGAAAACATCTGAGCTCCTCCCAAACTCCCATCTACTATAGACTGAAATGAATAGGCAGAAAATTGATCTCAGACCATGGGCCCCCAAAAGAATAAAAACACAGAAAAACGCAGTCTTCCGCAAAGACAGAAAATAAGTTCCCATGGAGGAGGTGAAGTTTGCTTCCCATCAAATAAAGCTTCACACTTAGCTGGGAAATCTGCAGGGAGGATGGTAAGAAGATTCTCATCTCCCAGCTTTCTCTTGTATCTTTGAGCTGAAGCTAGCCACAGTCTCGGGGGGAACACAGCTGCTCCAGCATGAGATATTTTCACTGAGACCAGAAGCACAGAGTAGAATTTGAGATAACACAGGCAGAGCTGTTCCAGGGAGCTCCTGTTACATGATCATCAGGCAGTCCTTGGGCACAAGCCCATCTCTTGATTCTCTCTAAAAAGCACCGTGTATATCTATAGCACATTCTGCGCTAGTGCTTGGCAGTGAAATCCTGTCTCTTACCACCTACAGGATGAAAACAAGACAGCTAAGAGACAAGCAGTATCAAGCTGAGAAACTAGAACTACAGTAATTGAGCATCCAAAGCCAGCTGGGGGCTTGCTTACAGCCAAGACCCCCTGCCTGTTCCTACAGTATAAGCCAGCACAGTAATAGGCCCACTTCAGAAATGGGGAGCTTAACGTTGCCTTTTAGTGACAGGATGGTAAGCTGGCTATAAAAATCAGAATTCCTTGCCAAATGTGGCTGTGAAAAAGAATGCAGGGACTGTTCAGCAAGGTGGTCTCTGAACCACGTGGGAAGTTGTCCTTCCTTTCTTTGCAGTTATCTGCTGCCAAGCAAATCTGCTTGACCCCAGTGAATCCAATGAAATCTGTTCACGGGAGCCTCTCTTCCCTGCCTACACCAGGGAAATGGGTAAGGCATTTTCTCAGTGTCCTGGTAGCATTCTGAATACTTTTCAGGCTGGACAGAATCTGAAGAATTCAGATGTGACAGACATGCTGCTTTCCTTACGATAGCAGACTGCAAAGTGCAAGTGCCATGGGAAGCTTCTTACCAGCACCAGGCCACAGAACAAAAAAATACCATGGAAGCCCTTACAGCTGCAAATTCAAACTGCAGGGCACACCAACTATGTGGTACAAAGAGAGAAACAGGGTTCAATTTGCTGTGATCAGTCGTGGTTCTAGTGCCGTACTCCATGTTGTGTCTTCACCAGCAGCGATGTTCACACTAACTCTAGACGTGCACTACACACGCACAAAGTACTACCTGCCAGGGGACCTTTCATCTACGTTGCCAGGTGGGGAGGGTAGGGCGGCCTTGAATGGCACGCCAGTGTGTAATGTCAGCCTCGGTTCCACCAGAACCAAAAGGGAAAATATTTCAGATGTGTGTGCGGTGCACTTGAACACACTGCAAAACTACGAGCATAGAAGCAAGGCAAATTCACACAAGAAGAAACCCTTCTGCAGACTAAATTGCTAATGTGGGTGCACCCACAGAGTAATCCTCAACTTGTAGGACTTAAGGCTGTAATCTATAAAAACTGCATTCTCAAAATTCTCCAGGAAATTCCACATTATTCTAAAAATTATCAGTCAAGCTCTTACATATGTAACCACTTTCCATCTCCTGCATTTTCTGGTTTTCTTTAACAGATACAAGCCAAAACTAACCTTGTACAAAGAAGTTGGACATGCTGCACAATTATCCTTTCATCCATGCCTGGTGCAAAAAACGTAGGCAAAGGAAAGTCAGTGCAACTCATTTGTTAATCAGAGAGATAATCTGGGAAATTGACTTATAACAAAAATGCTCGTTGCAAGGGCTAAAAGCTCTTGCCACAAAAACTGCTGCATCACTTGAAGCCCACTGCTTACACTTGTTTCTTGGAGACCAGATACAACAGAGAGAGCAGTTTAACTGTAATAGCTGTCTTCAGTCCAGACAACAGAAATCCAGATACGCTTGACAGAAGTTAATGCCTTTAACTTGTTTGTACGGGGCTAGGGAATTGGAAAATCATCAGAAGCAAAACAGGGTAACAGTGTGTTGGCACAAAACCTGAGGTGAGAAGTTATGGATACCGGAGGCATCCATCTGAGTAACAGTGGGTGAAGACATTGCAGCTGCAAGACTAACCATGGTCACAGCAAATGAGGAAGGACTCAAGGGTCAAAACATTAGCCATGAGCTTGAAAAGGAGCCTAGATAATCTGCAAGGAGCATGAATCCAGCCTCCCAATTATGCAAAAGTAGCAAGGAAGCTAAAGTAAAGGAATGCATACACATCTGCACGTACTTTTGCCTACACCTGCGTATTTCTTGTATTATTAAGCAGAGTAGTCCTGTTTTACATTCCTGTGCCAAATGAGTGTGTTACCTTGAAGGGAACATCTTCAAGGGGTGATTATAGGTAACAAACAAGAACTGTCAAAGGGAGGTGAGGGACAGTGGCATGGTGTGTCTCAGGCATGCTGTGGGAAGGTGTTTTTCCAGATACACAGCATGATATTTTTCTTTTTAGACCCGAATATGCTATGCTTCCTGCCATGCTACAGCACAGCTTCGTGTAGTTGAAGCTGCCATTTGCATCATGTCAGGGAGCAGTTTTGTGCCTGTCAGGAGAACGCACTTGCTCTTCTCCATGCTGAAGGTCCCGCGATGGGGAACACTCACCTCTCATCCATTGGATACTGGTGGTCAAAATTATTTTCATACAGACAGCAATACTCCCTTCACTTCTTTGGTGGCACTGAGTATCATGGGACCAGCTCATGACACATTCACTGCTCTGCAGACAATTACCACCTTTCCTGACCCAGACATTTGTACACTACTAACACGGTCACCACCAGCCACCAGGTCAGTACTAGCCTGGATTCAATCATGAATCCAAAAAAAATCATGAATCATTCAATCAAGAATCCAAAAAAAAAAATTCACCCTAGAATTTGTTGATCCAAGAAAAAAAAAAATTGTTATCCAGTTACAAGCCAAATTGCTGACTGTCATTGTTGAGATAATTAATGATCTGAATAGATTTGGAACCAGGGACTGTTTTTTTGGAGTTGAACGTGCTGTCTAGAGCTTTCCAGTTTCCAAAAGGTGACCCACAAAAAGGAAAATGCGTTTGTGCTCTGCTTTGCTTTTTCCTGCTGCCTAGCAAAGGAGCTGAAATGTGAGCTTGTGTTCCCTTCCTCCCTCCCTGCCAGTTTTGCCTGCGGCATTAGTTATGTAAGACAAGATGACAACACTGTCATATATAGAATACCTAAAATGCAGCAACAAGTCACAAATGCACAATTTTAAAAGCTGGTACCAGCTACACACAGCCTACTGCAACAGCACTGGTGGGCACTACCCCTCATCCTCTCCTCCTACAGCGCACAGATTATGGCATATCACACGGTGAAGTTGTGCCAGGCCTGCCTCAGCCTGTGACAGCGTCTTGTGACGGGTCCCTACTCCTGCACCAGGTAATGTAGTGCAGGTGCAGGGAAAGGCACACTGTAGAGCTGAGCACTGGGAGAGCTTCCGCTTCTGCACGATACGGAAGGTTTGCTTTGGCTCTCCATCTCACTCTGTGGGGCTGGCAGTGAAAAATTAACCTTCTTAGTCTCTTTCCCAGCAAATTTTCCCCTTAAAATAGCAGAAAAGAAGGCTCAGTTTTGTTGTAATGAGAAGAGTAACCCCGACCTCTCTAACAAACTAATCTACTGCAGAAAACCCATGCTCTCAAATGATCCTGTTCTTTGACAGCACTCAGGTCCCCTTTCACAAAAGTATTTTATTACAAGGACAAAATACAATCGTTGGGCACAGTCTTGACTGAAGTCAGTATTTCTGCTCTGCATTTACACAGTCCCTAGCCTTCCATTAGGCCATGACAGACCCCTGCGAGGCAACACACACATGCAGTGATAATCCCAGCTCAAGAAATACACATGGCAACACTGACATCAGAGGAATTCAAATGTGTTTAATTGTGTCCTAAACAGAGGCTTTCTTAAGCCACAGCCTCAGGAATAATTAGATGGCTGCAGCAATTTTGCCTGATTTTATACATTCAGTGACATGAGTCGGCCCCTGCAGTATTTCCTAATAGAGACTCTTTGCTTTGCATACTTTCTATAGCACTTAAAATTTGTGGTTGGCAATAGCTGAGAAATACACAACATTTTCCCAAGGAAAATCAGAGAATTTAAGTCCATCGGCTCTGCTTTATTAGAGGATACAGCCAAAGGTTTCTGATGTTTAGCATAGGGTTCAGGTGGACTCTTAATTGAAGAGCAAAGCTGGTAAATTTTCAGTAGAAAGTATCTTTCTTCGCAACATTTAACTAACATTAGTAAAGTCCCAGTCTAAAGCAGTTGGCACATAATTAAAAAAAAAAATCAAAAATAGGTGATTTGGTGAATAGGTATTTGCCTGTTAAAATTACATAAAATTTTAATAATTAAATGAAGTCTAAGATAAGTACTAGGAAATTACACAGAAATATAAGTGCTGATTTAAACAAATGTCAATAATTGAAGACTTCAATACAATACAAACATGAAGTCACACTTACTTGACAAAGCCCTTGATAAAGCAAGTTAATCAAGAGGCCAAAAGTTCCTACAAGGTACAGAGTCTTCTTCAGGCTTAGCAGCCCCACTGGGCTACATTCTGTACAAACAATGCTAGCAAGAAGTTTAGGACTTTCAGCAGTCTCATATCCTTGACTCCAACATGAATTCAGCTGTGCTTAATTTCAGCTTGTATTTAATTGCTTTCCTATAATCAGTCCCTCACTGTTGGATCTCCTCTCGATTTCATCCTCTGTCCTATCATTCCTTGTCTCCATTAATTTAACTATTTCTATCATAATACCCACAAATCAAATCTTCTGTTACTGGTTTGGCAAGCAGCACTCTCCAACATAGCCAGTTATTACTCACTTTTGTTGCTTTGTATGGACTGGAGACCCTGATCCTTTACACTATAAAAAGCAAACCAGAACATTAAAGACCCGATTTGCAACCTCTGCCCCTTTGCTAACTGTGAGCTTGATGAAATCAGTCACACAACTATTCTGCCTTACAGTTTCTGACAGACAGACACCAAGCAATCCAAGTTTTTAAAAATTCAGCTAAAAATACTCTGTCCATCTCCCAAGCAGTCTCTGTATCCCCTTCACACTGCACACACATTGCATGAATGTTGCTGATAAACAGACCTCAGCCTCACCTGCTTTCCACCTGCTGCTGCAGTTCCTGCACTTTCTTGCATACGTCTCCAGCTACTGCATACGTCTTGCCAATTTTGGTGAACAGCGCAGCTACCTTGTCAGTCCGCAAGAAGCCGGCAGCCCTGCGTTTCAGCATGTGCAGGAGACACGCTTCCACAACACCTGCAAGAAAGGGCAGGAGATAAAGTTATGGGCACTGCTGTTGTTCTGCCTTCTGTCTGCTGAACGCCATCCGCTGACACCCACTGATCAGGTCTGGAAACAGAGAAGAGGGAGAGATCGAGAGAGAGAGAGACCAGGTCTCAAAATCAGATGATACAGGTATGTGTCTAATCTGCAACAAAGCACTTTGAAATTTACAGATAATGTCAGCTCATAAATGAACCAAAGGACTAAACTATCTCCCAGGATTTTCACCCTCATTTTATGCATGTCACAGTGTGAAAGAATTCCTAATTCTACTCAAAATGAAGCCAAAGGCAAAATCTCCTTGTGGCAGAACCAGGTCCCCAAATTCAAGATACAATGAACTAGAAATCTGCTTTTACTAAAGACCTCTCTTTTGAGCAGAGGCTTCTGCTTATCTTGGGGAGTTGCCGCATCCATTTCTCCCACTTGTATTTCTCCCACTTGTATTTCTCCATATGGTCTGGTCACTGCAATGAAAAGGACTAATTGGAGGTCACGCCACTGTTATTTACTACTCTTTCTTAAAATCTTGTTGTAGGAATTTTAACACTTCTCTGTGAAGAATGACACAGGCAAGAGGGTGTCTCATTTAATCTATGCGGAGCTCAGGTTCAAACCTGAACCAATTTCTGAACTCAGAATGTTAGAAGTTGCCATATTTTACCAACTACTGGCATGCAGTCAATTGCTGTGCATAATCTAATCTATCGGGGAGCCACACAGGATCTTGATTTGCAAAAGCAGGGGAGAACAAATCATCCTTTTATTTCTGATTATTAAAATATTAAGTATTAACTCTTCATGTCACTGGGAATAGGTTAAAAATACTGAAAAGTTCTACCAGCTACAGCCTCCCACCCCCATTATGTATTTCATTCTCCTTTGGCAAGGGGAAGAGTATGAAAGAAAAAAGCATGAGCCACATACAAACATTACTATCATTTTGGTTAACATGCTAAGAAAGGAACTCAGATACAACAAGACTATGGGATACATGGAAACCTATAGGACAGACATGACTACAGTTCAGGAGACCTAAAGCTGCTTTCATAATGTGTTTCACTGTTCAAAATGGCATATTCAAGACAAAACCATGAAGAGCTTCTATAGTACTGTTGCCTGCAGATCTCTCATCAAAGAGTGCCCCACTTACTTAGTGACTAATAAAATACTCGGAGAAATGAGAAGGCTGGGGGAGGAGAAAGAGTATAAGAATCAAAGACAGAGCAACATTTTCTTCAGAACAGATACAGCCCACAAGCATCTGAATACAGTTAGGTCATTTCCCCTCTAGTCTCCTGAGCTCTAAAACAAGTCTCATCAAGGAAAGTGGACTGAGAGTTGACTGGGTGAAGGAGGGAAGACTGGTTGATTTATTATGTTTTAATAGAAGGAAACATGCATCAAACACAGCAGCAAGACAGCTGGCTGAAAAAATGAGCTTTTCTCAGTACTGGAAAAATGTGGATGCCTTCCTCTCACCTAGATTAGGTTATGGGAAAGACGCATTTTCTTCCCAGTGAAAACAGATGAGGTAGGAGATTTTAACATCAGCCCACTCTTTCCTCCCTCTCTTCTCTCAGATGAGGAACAAACGGATTAACAACACTGACATTAAATATCACCACTGGACGTTTCAGTTCACCCTTCACTGATCAGCAGTTCACAGCTTGCGGTTGCTTCAGGCTGTCTGCATATTCACACCTTTCTCAGTTACTCTGGGACTGTCACCTCACACACGATTATAAACAGCTGGACCTGTACCAATTTCACACAGAATGGGGTCAGCTATTTTCCAGCTATGGCTTGTGATTAAAATCAATCTCTAGCCATTTAAGGGGTCAGGATGAGGACATACTATCCCACATCTGTATTCCCTGGTTCTGCTTGACTTCTTCTCAAGTGTTTGGTGCAGACTCCACCAGATTTAGGAAATGAGCTGCACTGAAGGCCCACCCCATCCTCTCACATAGGCTTTCTGGCTTGAAATACTTTGAAACACCTTAACTTTAGTTCAGTTGTGGGCATCCAAATTCCAGCGTAGGAGATTCTCCAAGCACCAGGGAAAAAAATCCTAGAACAATCACTTGTTTAAGTTTTTGCATCAGTTACAAAGATCTCTAGAGTAAGGTGCCCATCTGCCAAATGACTGTGCATCTTGACACAGTAGGATGTAGAGTCTGGAGAAGAAGCAGGAACCTGTCAGCTTGAAGGAAAAAATGCCACTGGCTACTGGATATTTTAAAGAATTGGTTGTGACTGAGACACCTCTTGGCCATGTGCCCAAAAAGGAGCTACAGAACAAAGTGACAGTCCTCAGAAAAAGATGACATCACCTGTGACAGGTGTGAAGTTACTCTGCAATCATTTATGAATACCAGAGATGACTGGGTAATTAGGACATTTGCTGGACTAAAATTGTAGGGGCTACTAATTATATTTGAGAAGACAATCCACTCCCCAAAGCACCGGAGATTACTACAAGACGATAAAGTCACAAAACTTGATAAGATAAGCTCACCTGCCAACATCACTCTAGCCCATCAGTCTAGCTTTGAGCAATCAAAAGGCCTAGGAAGTGAGAAAAAAAGGTAATAATAAAAGGTAATAATACTACAGCCGGAGAGGGAATAGAGCTGCAGTCAGATCTACAGCTGCAGCAGATCTGCCCATGAGGTTCATGTGGCAAATCTTACCGTAGTATATTCTGATGGTCATCGGTAAAACAGTAAAACAAAATCAAAAACAAGCCTTCCCCATCTACCAGTTTTTAAATCTAGATTGCGTATGACTCATTCAGTTAACACTGTCCATTAAAAAGGTATGACGGGAACAGACCTATTCACTCACAGGAAAACAAAACAAAACAAAACATTGTCTGCAGGTGTGCACTCACTGAAATCTATTCAGGCAGGCCACTCCTCGCAGAGGAGTTTGAGTTCAGTATACGAGCAATGCTCTCCTGTGTTTAATGATAGCAGGCACTCCTGTAGTAAACTGCAGTTAACATTGCCACATCAAATTTTCCTTACAAGTAACAAATGGCTTTCCATCTGCTCCGATATACATTGCAATCCTCAACTTCTGACAGCTAATAGGAAAGAAAGCAATATTTTGCTGCACTTTAAGCATGGTCCTGTCAGGCACCGAGCATTTCCTGAAGACTCTCTCCTCCTTATTGTACTTAATGGCCTCCAATCCCATGGCACAAGAAAGCTTACGTCTGAAACAGACCCATCTTCCCTGCTCAGTCCCTGAAACCTAACTCAGTCCCAGGCAAGACTTAACAGCACGTAGAAACTCCTCCTGCATTTAGCTAGTCTAGAAGCTACAGTAGTCAGGGGAATCACAGGATCTGTTTGCACTGAGCAGCCTTAGCAAAAATGCCCCCTTCATTTTCGGCACTGCTGCCCTATTTCTTTGTTCTGTAAGACTGCAGAACTACCTACTGAATGAACAAAAACATTAAGAGGAGCATTTATGACGCACTAACAACTTCACATTTTGTGTCTTATCACTCTGGAAAGAAAGAAATCTCTGGCTTCCTGTTAACATATCCCTGACTATACAAATTAACCTAATGCATGTTCTCAAAGCACAACTGCTTGCTCGTAGAGTGTAGAAAATAGCACTAAAAAAACAAATGGGAAATGTGTTGCAGGATAACCATACCACTATTTTGTTTTCAACTGTGAAGGCAGATATGTTTTTAAGCTAAGTAACATTGGATAAAATCTGAGAGAAGATAAGACTTTCCATGTAAAGACTCAGTTTTCCTAAAGAACAGCAGAGTAACTGTGGATTTCAGTACTGGTGGTTTGGGGATTTTTGGATTGTTCATTTTTAACAATTTTTATTGAGATATGACTAACCTGAGTGAGCAAACACAAATCCTGTAATTCTATAACCTGAATTCATGCTCTGTAAAATGGAGATTGTAACATTTTCTCTTCTTCTTCATCCTAGTCCTTGCTTTTACACTTTTTTTTTTTTTTAAACTTTATAGCCACTGCCTCTAAAACAAGTGCCATTCTCCTCCCTCTGTGATCTCACAGATAGCTTACTACTCTCCAGTTTCACTTTAAACTGCACTGACAAACTGCTCTTCAAAAGGATACATAGATTTAAAATTTAAAAATACTGGTTATTACCTTCTGTATAAGAGTAGGGTCCCATTGCATCAAGCACTGCATAAACACGTACTGAAACACGGTCAAACTAGCACACAGCTCAAGACAGATAAAAGGCTGAAGAAAACATGTACAAGTTTACCCCACTTTTTGCAGCGAGGGAACAGCATTCTTGAGTACTTAAGTGGCTTCCCATCAGGAACCGAGCAAATACATAGTTCCATGCCTATCCCCTTTTTCATGCAGTAACAGACCATCTCAAAATTTTTAGTTTCCTTCCAAGTGTGCTACCCTTCCTCCACTCTCCTCAGAGCAAGCTTGACAAGAAACAAATACGAAGACTGGAATTTGCAGAGGATCAAGGCCTTTATCAGAATTTTATCTGTAAGCAGATGTATCTGGAAACAAGAAAGAGACAGGATGATATAAAAAGCAAGCATCTTCATAAAGAACTCTCTGAGCCAGAAAAAAGCAACATGGTACACTAGCTAGGAAGAATACCTGAATTGCCATTCATTTGCAACCGCTCTCCCCTCCACTCACAGCTCTGATGAACTGCCCATCTGAGCAGAAGTCTACAGACAGAAGCAAAAGCCTGTGAAAAGCATGGAAGCAAGGCAGACAACGGCGACATGGAAAGAGGAAGCAGCTGAATACAGGAGTTGGGAAGAAGGAACTAGCCGATATTAGAAGGCTCTGGGGGAAAAAGACAAGACAGTTTTGCAGCCATCACAGACAGACCAAAGGAGGACAGCAAACAGAGGTCTAGATCCATCATTACAAGCGTGTTTCCAGTGCCCCCACCTCACACAGTAAGTTCCCAGTAACAGCTGTGCAGACTTCTTATCCCCTTCCCTACACACAGGAGCACAGAGCAAGTCGTGCCACCTTCCTGGTTCCACTTCCATCCTTTCTGTTTACTGGCCAAGGAGCATGTCAGAGTGGAAAGCACAGCTGAGCTATACGATGTTCAATTCTTGCTCACTAGGCTATTATTTTATTTCTAATAAAGGACACTGACGTAGGCTTATTCTTCAGCCTTTTCCTCTTCTGGGACAAGAAGTCACCATGTTTCTCTTCTCCTTCCACAATCCACCATATCCCAAAGAAGAAAACATCAATAACCTCTCTGTGATTAGGGCTTTGGTGGAGCTAGCCCTGAACTACACTGCAAGAACTGTCTCAGCATTTCTTACTGCTGTTTGCAGAAGGTCCCTGTCTGAGGCCGAACCCAGAGGAATCCTAGTCCAGGAGGAGCAAAAACCAAAGACCTATTGGGATATTGCACAGCAACAAAGGAACAGTGCAAATGGTCTCGGCTTTTGCAGATTTACTCTTTATCTCTAGGACAAGAGCTTGATTGCATCAAACAAGGCTACTGGGCAGCAAGTCTGACACTAGCTCCCACATTTGCCAACCAGAACAACTGATTCAGAAGACAACCACCCCCTTGCTTTACACCCAGATTATATGCAAAAGCATACGGGCAACACTATTCCCTGAAAGAAGGACCAGAAAAAACAGGCGCATCCCTACTTCACCCCTCTCAGCAATCAGCTTATACAAGGAAACATCTGCTGCAATCAAAGGGCATCCGTAGGTGGCAAAGGCGATGCCCGTTTGCCTGTGGTCTGGCACAAGTGGGAGCCCGGTGCTGATGGCATCTCCGCAAGCAAGGCTGTTTCTACTCAAAGGAAGAAGGAGCATCTGTGCATCTGCTACAGAAGCAGCAGCGGGGGCGAGCGCTGTTTGGTTGCCCATGGGGTTTGCAATGCCAGGCAGAGCGGCATGGGAAGAACAACGAGTGATGACAGCGTAGGGATGCTCTTCACAGCACAGCCGTAGATCCTGTCTAGCAACCGTCATGAAAACTCTTAACCCAGCTAGTGTTTTGCTCTGTCTTTCAATTAAAAAAAAAGAAAAGAGAAAAAAATAAAAACAGCATTCTGGATGCCTGAAGCAAAGCAGTAATAATTGGTTCCAAATCTTAAATGAAGCAACCTGCCTTTAAAAATAACTGCAAAGAAGTGCATTGCTGTTGCTTAGGAAACAGGTTTTCTCCCCCCAACACTATCTTCTTTTTTCTTTCTCTAAGACAATAAAATATTAATGAAACAAATTTAGTGAAAAGCATAGCAGGCACAGTTTTAATTATTAATAAATGTGGCAGCTGCCATGGAGGGTGATTTCCACAGTGACTGTCCCTAAGCCCCCATATTTAATTATTCCATTGTGATATTTCTCATCACAAGAACTTGGTATCGACATCAATACCCAACTGACTGTAAGAAGACACTGGAATTAGCCACTGGATTGCCAGTTCTCAAAATATATGTTCAACAAGAGAGGTTAATGCACCACGTCCAGTTCTGTCTGTAAGCTGTCCTGAGACCTCTGTTCAAGTTTTAATCCCAGTCGCTACCTGTGTGACCTTCAAGTCACTTCATTCTCCTCTACTTCACCCATAGATTGAGGCTAACAGTACTGTCTTTCTCCAACTTTTCTTTTAGGGCTTCTCTATACAAGGGAATTATTTCGGAGGGCTAATTGAGTTCCAGAGGAGCTTTAAATTCACACCTGACTTGATCTGAATTAGCTTTCAAACACAGAGAGGCTTTTATTCAGTTAAAACTATGAAACTGTGATAACAGCTCCACAGGTGTGCCCAGATTCTATAGGAGCAGACACCATGCAAGTATCCGATTTCCTTTCCTCCTTTTGTTCCTTTTTTTATTTTAAATCAACCACAAAAATTAGACTTCTATTTTCTATTCATTTGATTGAAAAAGCAATTAATTTGCAAGGGAATTAACATTGTTTCTTGGCCAGCTCTTGGATTTAAATCAGTTGTCTGTGGCAAGTTCTTGGCATTCATCTTGTGGGAACAGGTGGAAACAAACTGAACTCATTTATACCTTGAATGTAATATACAGTACCCTCTTCCTATTGTTCTCTTGGATGGTGTCAGAAATGTCAAGAAATGTTAACTGAATACACCAAAGGACATTGTGCACACGTACACTTCTGTTCCCCATTTCCATTTCTGTATTGCATAAGCATACATTTTCAACCAGTGAAAATCAATAGATTATGTCTTATAGCTACATTCAGAGACACACACAGAAAACCCAACCACTACGCAATGGAGACAGCTTCAAGAATCCACGGTAGGGCCAGGGCAAAAAAATTTTTTTTTTATGTTCGCAGAGAACCTTTTTGGGGGAAGAGGGCTGGAGGGTTAGGTAAATCAAGCTTATGCAAACACACTTTTCTTTGTTTCTCAGAAACCAAAAACAGATAACCTCCCTGGAGGAACGAGCTGGAGAAAACAGAGCTCAGACTGCTGCCTAAAAAGACAAGAGAAGGAACATTTCAGGGGATATAGTTAGAAGAACCTTTGCGACAGAAAAATGTAGTTGTTATTTTAAAGGAAAGGAAACATTTTTCCCTTTGTGGAATCTGATACTCTTAAAAGACATGGGGAAAAACAGATGAAGATTTGGCTGTTTCTGGAGGAACTGGTAACATCACAGAGACACCAAGAGGTAATCTTGTGGGTACACACATACACAGACTTTTTTATTTATATGTCTGCATGTACACAGACAAGTAACTATTGTAGACTTTTCGAGCATAGCACAATGTGATCTTGAGCCTGCCTCCAGTCACTATAGTCGCAAAAATATATACATAAAAAAACTGACCACAGAAAGGTGCAGATCTTCATTATGTCCAGACTGCAGGTGCAGCACCACACTTAGAATGAATCAATAGAGCTGATGAAACCTTTAGTTTAACCACTTCAGATAATTCCCTTGTATCATTCAGCTGACAGCAGCCATCTAAAAACTCATTAATTCCAGTCAGTTTTGAGGAACATCCCCTGCAGTATCCACTGCTGCATTTAATTAAGTGCAGATACGGTTATTGATTTACAGTTCAAATAATCACTGTCCCCAACAAGTTTAGAAAAATGCCGCATTTTTATAACTTCAAAAAGGCTACTTCTTGCAGGGCCAGAGGAACAGCTGCAGTTTTCTCCTTTTTTGCCTTTATCCAAATCTTCACATGGCTTAATGGAGTGTGGAATAGAGCTCTAGGGGTGGTGCTGGAAGGGTGGTAAGCAGAGAAAAGAAGGCCTGTGGAAGGAGTATTTGTGGAATTTATTTAGCAGGCAAATTTTTCTTTAGACAGGAAAAACCACTGCAGCTAAATACCTTGTTTTTATGGAAACTGTGCACAGGGAATAGAATTCATGAGGTTGAAGTGTGGAAAATAAGAACAAGTGAAAGGAGGAGGAAGATAAAGACAAGCAATCAGATGTTCACAATCTCCAGCTGTTGTTGCTTTACCTAGCTAATCACAGATCTGCCCATCTTGAAACCAATCTTATCACCAAGCTATAGTATGCCAAGTCATTGAAATGCATACTGAAAAGGTAAGATACACAGCTGTACCTGTATACTAGCTAGGAACTGAATGACTGCAGAGGAGATATCCAAATTTGCTGCTTTGTCCAAAGGGTACTGCTGTGTGGATTTTATAAAAGAGGCAGAGACTGAAAACTAAGTGTGTGCATAAATCTCTATCCCCATTTAACGTCCTGTCTTCAAATGCCAGCTATTACAGACTCTCCAGATATAGCTGCAATGCAAACAAGGGACTTCACATGACAAAACCAGGCAGGCTCATGGGACGCTGTGCAAGGATAATGAGGGAAGAGCTGTGTCACAGCCTAATATCTCACTTCCACCAGCCTTACCTGAGCTTCAGTACATCATTCATCACACCCAAGCCTGCAACAATCAGCACAACTGAGGTTAGAGGATTCCTCCACATGTCAGAACAAAAAAAATACTAAAAGTAGGTCATTTTGAACTAATGCTTTCTGCAGAACTCTGGTGCTGTGATTTAAATATCACAGCATGGGGTATGAATGGCATAAAGATACCTGCAATCATTCCTTAATTTTTGGGGTGAGGATACATCTTTAGAGACTAAATGATGAATCCAGTCCCCTATGCCCAAAAGGCTAAACAGCACTGAAAATGGAAGCTAGTTTAGTCCCTTTTCACTTCTTATCACTTTATGATGAGGCCATTGGTATGACGTTTTAACAGGGTTTACATCCTTACTAGCTTTCTAGGACAGATAATTTTTTTTGTTCTATACTTGTCCCATACGTGTACATGAATTTCTTGGACTGAGAGGGGATCCTAGTTGTTACTAGCAGAAAAAATAAACCATGAACTCACATATGGTAACAGACAGTCCTTGTGTTAACGAGCTTACAATCTAAATCGGCAGCCCAGCAAAGGCGCAGAAGATATGTCATTTCAGCAGTAAGAAAGCACAGAAAGGAAGCAATTTCCTCAAAGGTCACCTAGTAAATCTGAAGCAGAGCTTAAAACTAAACCGAAATCTCCCAGATCCCTAATTCAGTGCTCTAATTGCTCATCTCACAGATCTCAGTAAGATACTTCAACAGAGATTTTCATCATCAGATCTGTTTATCTTGCATATATTAGTGAATATTCTTCATTAAAAGACAAAATTTGAAATAAATTCTTATAGAAATGTGCATTTAAAAGTAGGGAAGAGATTTTCCCAAACACAGCACAAAGACTGGAAAACTCAATTCCAATTAAAAGCAATAGAAACTAGTTGTCAAGATCACATTGGCCTCTGAACTCTCCAGCCTAAGGGAGTAACAAGAACTTGAGAACTGTTACGGTGTCTTCTTTACATATGTAACACATGTATTTACATATATATATTTTTATATATATATATATGTATATTTTTATATATTTACATATATATTTATATATAAAAACATATATTTACATACATATATTTACAAAAGGACCAGAATTTTTTTCCCTTCAATGCTAATTTCTTTGGTTGCAAATTTAGGGTTGAGCACATAAACCTATGGAATGAAAGCATTCATAGGTCAACTAGATAGATGAAGTGCCCTTAGTTCAAAGACACAAATTAATTGCTTTGCAGAATATAAGAGTAGGAAGCAAGAGCATAATAAGGAAAATCCAATTAAATACTTTCTCTATAATTACAACCTCAAACTAAAACCTATGACAAATTAAATATGAACAAAGTTCGCCTTCCTAACTGATTTAATATTGGGCATCTTGATTTCTCAACTGACCAGTCAGAATAAGAGCTACAGCAGAAATACAGTGCCTTTCAACTCCCACACTAAGACACTTATTTCTCAGCAGTGCTGATAATGTTCCAATATAGCTGTGATGGGGCCCTTGTAAATAGGAATATGTTTAATAAATATATATCAGACTAGCAGTGAAGCCCCAAGCTTCAGATGTCCACAGCCTTGTCGTGAAACAAAATACGAACATATGCTAGAAAAAAGTACTGAAGTCATACATCAGCATGGAAACCACACATCAGCACAGATGACTTTGTGCATGTAGCTATTAAAGGATGCCCAGTAATAAAGCAGGGGCTGTACTTGACTGATCCACCAGTCTAACTACAAATGGTTTGGACCATCACATGCCTAGACATGTTGACTACAACACATGAAGGAATTCTTCAAGCCCTTTCAAAATAATCATACTGCACTGCTTCAGGAAGAACCTACATAAAACAACAAGCTTCTGTTGTTCTTTCCCCACAATCCATGCATTAGAAACTATTAACTCTCGTCGCCATTATTTACCCAACACACAATCTTCCAGGCATTCACACTCCTAAATACAGTTCAACTTCTTTTGCTTAGTCTTAACCTTTTGTCTGACCAGGAGGCTCCTTTCTGAAAAGGGTTCAAACTCCACAGTCAAAGGTCACAAATTCCTAACATCTAAGGGTTGTCAGGAAAAAAAAAAAAGTCAGTGACTTAAAGTTTGCATTGCCTAAGCCATAGATATGTTACTTTCCTAAGGACCTCATTATCAAGTATCTGTATCTCAAATTGTGCCCATTGCCTGCTGTTCTTTCACCAGGTACCACTCAGAAGAGTCTGGCTCCATTTTCTTTGCCTGTGCACCACTCCCCCCTCTCCCCCACCAAGTATTTATAAACATAGTTAAGATCCCCCCGAGCCTTTTCTTCCTGAGGTTAAATAATCCCAGCTCCCTCAGCTTCTCCTCATATGACAGATGCTACAGTCTCTTAATCATCCTCTTGGCCCTTTGCTGGACCCATGTCCATGTCTTTCACGCACTGGAAAGCCCAGAACTGGACACATTACTCCACATGTGGTCTCATCAGTGCTGAAGAGAGGGGTAGCATCACCTCCCCTGACCTGCTGTCAACACTTCTTCACTACTAGGGTGGAAAGGAAGGGTCCTTTAGTCCATCAGTAAATTTGCACTCAGTAACTACTGGAAAAAAACCTTTTTGTTTCACATTGCAAGGTTTCATTTGAAAGGGGATTCACTGTTAAATAAATGCTGAAGACATTATAAAAGAGCAATTTAATTTTAAAACTATAACTACCTGGACGATTTGGATCAGTACCAGGAGAAAGTACCTTTCTCACCCAGAAGCAGGGTAAAACCCAGCAGCAGTTAGTGAGAATGGAACGTCCGAGGCTCTGCGGTTAAATGTGTAAGCTGACCTTGGCTCAAAACTGCTTGTGCTTTGCTCAGCCACACAGCCTGGATGCAGACCTCATCTTTTCAATAAATCCCTGAGATAAAAGATATCTAAATGGATGATTCCCACTTCTAAAGACAGCTCTCGCTGGGAAGCATCGGGGTGGGAAGCTGGTTACTGCTCTTCTTTAAAATCTTGGCCATTAAGCTACAAGGATCTCAATACTCTTCAGAAAATGGAAGCTTTTCCATTAAAATCTATTAAGGGTAAACCAAAATAACAGAAATTTCGCTAAATAATTGAGTATGATGCAATTTGATGGCCCAAGGCTAAAGTAAAATGTTTAGCAGAGTGCTCTAAAAAGCATGAGAGATTGTATTTCATTTCTTAAGCTAAAAAAATGTGCAGTTCACAAGCTGTTTCAGATTTCACACCAGAGCTAATATTCACTGGGTTTTTTTTCTCCCCTCTATAACACTCTGCTGATTACTTAAAAGCAGTCACCTTTAGTGTGCAACCAAAAAGCTTTTAAATTTGCATTAAAAAGAAAATTTGCTCTCCTCCAATTACAATAATCTCTGGTACTCTGTTTGGGCTAATGTGTTTATAAAGTGAGGTAAAATCTCTGAAAACTATTGTATAAGCCTTGTTTATCACTGAAAATCTTCCATTTGTTTCCAGATAGTAGTAGTAATATAGGGAGATTCATAATCTGTTTACAAGGGACCTTCATTTCTGTAGTTAATCAACTGCATTTTTTTTAATACAAAATGCTAAAGTTAAATAGCCAAAAGGATTAAAATAATAAAATGCCTGGCTGGACAATGATTCTTTACATCTGTTTTCACAAAAGTTATATTTTTGTGAGCTAAGAAAAAAAGAAAAAGGGGAAATGGACCTCTTAAATTTTTATCAGCCCTTAGGAGGACGGTGCATTTAGAAGCCTCAAGGCAGAGTCATCTAAAAAACCCAAAGCATAAAGCATCTCTTTCTAATGAGCCTGATTTTCAGAGGAACACCTGCAACTCCCACTGAAATTGATGGAAACAGCTTGTTCTGTGGACACTGAGAACCTTCAAAAACAGGGTCCAGACTAACTCCAAATCAATTTCTTGTGCCTTTCATTAAACTTCTGTAAATATTTTGTTGATATACTTTAAACAGGAGGGACAGAAAGAGTTTCTATCAGGAACTTATTTCTCACCTTAAAAACAAAGAGGAGCTTCCCACATTGCTGTATTCCATGATTTTACTGCAAGTCTGTGGATTTTTGATATTCTTCTGAAAGTCTTACCATCTTGAGGCATGCCACAGGATGAGAATCTCACCATTTAAGAAATAGATTTCTATTCGTCATAGCTGATTTTATTTTACTGTCATGAACTTTAATCCAATCTTGTGACTTAGGGCCATGAGAAAAAGATTTCTGACTCATGATTTTTCATTGCTTGGGGCAGGCAATCGTGACGTTTGGTGACTCTGATAATTGCTTGGATTTCAGGTCCTGAACGAGAAAAAAACAGAACACAAGCTCCAGGATCATACAGTCATTGGTTCCTAATTAGATCTTCTCTTTCAAACACAATTAACTTTGTGCAAAAGGGGGTAACAAGTCATCGTAAAACCAATAAAGAAAACAGTCCCACAACTAAGCACATTTTGCTGTTAACCCTTACGTACGTAAGCAGCTTAGATTCCTAACTAGCACTCCCAGGCACTTCTGCAACTCAAGCAAGCTCTTCCAGAAATACCCCAAATATCTAGTCAGGAGGGATTCACCTGCCAGATTAACATTCAAAGGCTTCCTAGCTTTCCACTGCCGGCTTTGACAGAGACATTTTGCAGGACTTCGACTGAAGATATTTGACTTTATCCCCACAAACATTCACACAGACCCTGAAACTTAGGCACTTACTCAGGTTAAGCATGTGGTGTTATGGTCCAAAAGATTCAGCCCTACAATTGCTTTCCTATTTTTTGCCATCTCTAGAATGGATGGAATACTCACCTGCTATGCGAAGCTGAGACGACACCTAATTAAAGCTAGAAAATAACTGTTAAATTGTTTGACAGAAAGTGCAATCTTAATTAAGAAATGTGTTTTGCAGAGCAATTGTACACTGTAAAAAGATCCAGGAACCATTCTGTTTCTCAGATTTTGCCAGGGCTTTCAGTGTGAATAGTCACTGACCGATACAGAGCTGTACCAACTAACATTTTCCCTCCACTTACTCTCTAAGAAGGAAGCATCCTACACTGACAGTTATCCAAGCCTAGGTGCTCCAGGGCTACGTGAAAGGCAACTGCAATGGATGGATATAGGACCTTCATTTCAGGTCTCCTCTGGAGTGAGGAATTAAAGCCTAAAGCATAGCTGTTTCAAAAGCATTTGTTTGTGATATTTTTCCTCCCCTTTCCTCAGGAGGACAATAAATGCTCATGCACTTCTGATCTACCCAGACACTCTAGGAACTTGAAAGCAACAGCAGAACACACAACAAGAGATACTCCCTGACAGGACAGATTAGGTATTAACAATTCAAACACGCTTATTGCACCACATCAGCAACTCCTATAAATAAGATTAAAAAACTTCTTCATAAAGTCACTCTGAAAGAAAAGCAACATGACTTCTGGTCTCACACCCCAAAACCACCACACAGTCTAATATCACTAGCATTAAGTCCATAAGAGTATGTGAGTATCCTGCTTGGGACCACTGGAATACTGTATGTATTATGTGCACAAATTAAAATAGGCAAAACAGGAGTGTTCTTATTGCTCTACTTGAAGAATACAAAATTGTTCAACAGCAACCAGCTAAGGAACATTTCACAGAAGAGGCGATTTTCATCCTCAGTCTAGAGTCCAGCTCTGACATTACAACCCGCCCAGAATCAAGAGCATATTCTAGCCTTGCCACACTGAAGGAAATGCAGAGAAGCTGAAGGAGCTACTTCACATCTTAGATCAGTATATGAGAGAAATTATACTGCAGAGAAGAATTATGATAACATTCAGCTATTGCTTGCCACATTATGCCTACAGATGTGGAGAAAATTCACAAAGGAAAGCACACTTCCTGCAAAGCTGGTTAGGTGAATGCATACCACTGTAAAGCTGCCTCATGGCCCTCTTCACCCCATCCAGGTCCTCACTCAGTCTTCTCTGCTGCAGTATATAATGTCTATTAAAGACTTTGCAGGCAGCTGTTGCCACACTTCAAGTAGTCTCATCAATAGCATAGTGATCACAGGTAATACGCATCCATGTCTAGGCAAAAGCAGACCTGGTATCTCCGGCCATCTGCCTTCACGATTGTTTGTCCAAACAAAAGAGCCACACTGCATCCAGCTGCTCTCCCCTAACTTCTCAACATCATCTGCTCCGTGCAAGAGTAAAAATGAGGATATTCAAACATATGGCACAAGGAGCAACTGAATGCTGCCCCGCTCGTGCAAAAGTTTAACCATACCACACAATACTAACAGCTATCTAGCTAAAGGAATCGTTATGACTACATTTTTCCTCTGAATCACCTTCTCATCTGCATGGGCTCTCTTTTATTATTGATTTAATTTGTTTTCATGACATTCCTCCACCTATTCTGTTGCAATTTTGCCAGCTATTGCAACATTTAATTAAGGGAATTTAAAGATTTAAACCGAGTTGGACTTTCTTAGAAGACCATCATGTATAAGAAACAAAAAATTAAAGCTACAATTCTTCAAAATGCTCTAATAATAAAATAACACTGGCTTTTTGCAAATACCCACAGAGGCAATGTCACCCAGGTTTATTGAGGAGGAGAGAAATAGCAGAGCAGCACTTGCATAGGAATTGGGGAAACAGACTTTACAGAGAAGAAACAGTTTCCCCTCCTGATAAAGAAGAAGGACTAACTGAGCAAAAGACTGGAAAGATCTGTAACAGCTAGTGTCTTAACAGCTTGAAAAAATTCATTTTAACACATACAAGTACAGAAGCAACCTTTCGCAGCAAAGGATAACATGCATTAATGCAAGGCAATGGGCTTAAAGCAAACCTGCATAAAGCAAAATTGTAATGGATGTCAAGCAAAAGGTTTATCTTGTCTTCAATGTGTCAAGATAAGCTATTTAAAGGGTATCTCTCACTCTAACAGGTTTCTACCAGAGACAGAAATCAAAGTTAACAGTGTTAGTGCTGGACATCTTCAAACAAGCAGAGCTACTGTGCTCCCTCTGGGCAGTTCTGCATGGCTACTAAATAGTGCAATTTCACCTAAGAGAAAAGAGTACTTTATACAGGTTGCATTTCAAAAGGTATTCCCACACGTGGAGCTTAATGCCTTTTATTTATCTTGTGTAAATGGCCTGTTACGGTTCAGAACACTTCTGAAGTTCAATTTGTAAGTATTTTTTGAACTCAGGAAATTCTTTAATAGTATTATGGCGTGGAATATTCAGTTAGACAGCTAAACATGGCATTTCTCGTCTGAAGAAATGTGCTTCTCCCTTGCCTGTTAGGAAGCATTTATGAAGAAATGCACAACTAGATTTTTTAGAGAAAAAGCCATCTGAAGAACCAGAGAAGACTGGACTGGCACTAAGGCAAGTCAGTACTCAATTCTTGTTCAGGCAAGTGTCTGTTTACTTTGAGACGGCAGATGTCAGCTCAAAGAGCTTAGGCTATCTTTCCAGTGTATTACACAGTAGGGAGTTACAATCTCCCACCCGTGCAGTGATCACATCCTTCTTTTGTTTAAAGGGCTGCGTACATGACTAAATGGAGTCACAGCTACCCCTTCATTCAACATTCAGGTCTGTCTCTGCAATCTGTTATCAAACGGTATTGCCTTCCCAAATGCATTACTGGACAGATCATGACACGGATTTTGTTTTTGTCTTTTTTTAGAGCTCTGATATTTAAATACAGCATTACTCAGCAAGAACAGTAATTTGCTTCGGTTACTAAGAGAAGAAAAGCAATATGCATAATGGAACAGAGGTATGGAAATGGAAACAACAAAACCCAAGGTTAATGCCATTAAATCAGCACAGACTTGCTCGCTAGGCTGAGCAAGCCAAGCTCTCTAGTTTCTTCTTATCAAACAGGCTCTCTTTTCTTCTTCTCTGCACGTAGAATTTGGAATGGACTGGCATATGAAACTGCAAGTTCTACAGCAAGTATTTTTTTTAGATCTATCAAGTTGGAACAATAACTTAACATTCAGAAATAGCAAATTCACTGCTTAGATTTAAGGAAGGGAAAATGTTTCTGTTCTGTAAGCCTGATCTAGATAAAATACACAGATTTAGAACAGATTTGGAAGGCAAAGATAATTAAAATGTACTGAGGTAAAGAAAGATAAAGACTTCCAAAGGCCCCTGAAGTGAAGGACTGAGGACGCTAGAACTGCAGCTGATGTCAGACCTATAAGACGGGGGGATAAATCAAATAATATTGATAACTGTAAGCAGCAAGAAACAACACAAATCCAGCCACAAAGTATCAACTAAATAACAAGAAGATAGGAGCTTTGCTGTATTCTTTGAGGGAAGAGCAACAATGTTGTAAAGAACTGGAGTTCAGCTTATTTGCTTTCTGGTTTATAAGTGGTAAGGTCACACTTGCATCAAACTAAAAAAAAAAATCACAATGGTTCTCTATAGCCTCGAAGGCTATAAACCTTCTCTTTTCAAATAAAAGATGAGATTCTCATATGAACACTTGGCTCCGTATACTTGGAATTTTTCATTAAATAAGGTAACAGCATTTGTACTCTGGGACCACAGATTCATAGTTTGATTTCATCTTTGATACGGAAGTTCAGCAAACAGCCTCTGTGCACAGCCCAAACCCTTTTGGGGGGAGCATGCACTTCAAATAAGCCTCTCCTCCCTCATCGCTTTCTTTGGGAGGGGCAAGAGCATAACATCGAGCATCCGTGCCATCATAATCAGTCTAAACAGAAAGGACTGGGATCTCAGTATCAACAGCAATAAATGATGCAAATCAAAGAGAAACTGGAATCTAACAGGCCTTCCTTTCCTTGACAGCAGGAAATCTCAGTAGTATGATATAACCAGAGAAAGCTGCTTGAAACATCAGGCCAAAACCCATTGCATACTCTAGACCGACAAGTGGGTCAGGTTCACTGGAGTTCAAGCTCAGCTGCTCAAGGAGAACTGCGCTGTTACCAGCAGACAGGCAGGAGATGTCCTGAGAGCACTTAGAAACGTGGTGAAAAATTCTGAGGCGCTCTAGACCAAATAAAGCTTCTTCCTGCAGTGCACTGAACAGAGCTACTTTTGTGCAGCACTTTTCATCAGCACCCAGGCGAAGAAATTGGGCACTCTGTTGCAGTACAACGTATTTTACACAGCAGCACAGCAAGGGTGGAGCCAGGAGCACGCTAGGAAGGATAATGACACACAGCACTGTAGTGTTGTACAACTGTACAACAAGTAGTCCCTGTCCCACAGGCATGAGGGGGCTCCTTCTGAAGCCCCTCAGGGGCTGCAATCCACTCGGTCAGACTTCAGGACTCTGAGCAGTGAGCTGTATCACCCTGAGTAGTGTGGCTCCGCAGTTCAACATACAGCAAGCACAGCTACCGGGAACGTGTGTGCTGCAGCTACTGCCTTTCCTCCAGCACAAGGAGCTCAAAAGGGAAATCAGCACCGAGCACTGACACTGGGCAAAAGGAACAGACAAGGCCGCTGCCCATGCAATAAGCTCATCTGTTTCCCAGCGCAGCCTCCTCCAACACCGCTGCTGTGCAAACTTGGACAGGTCCTGAACGAGGTCCAACAGCACGATTCCCAGGGACAGTGACGGAGACTCCCAGCTCTCTCCTCTCCATTCCCATCCAAAGGAGCAAGTCTCAGAGGCTGGTGCAATGCAAACCTGTAATCTTGCAATCCTCAAAGAGGGTTTTAAAACAAGCCTCAAGCACAGCATTAAATACTGTTCTACAACTCAAAGTCAGAACTGGCCTTTTCAATTCAACCACAAAGGGACTCTGTACTTTTTAATTAATGGGTTTAATTACTGGTAGAAAGTTTATTATTCAGGCAAAAAATAGCTTTTCAGGCAGTTCAACCTATCTCTAATTTAAATAAAAATCTCATTGAAAAGCCAAGTTCTGTGTGTTTGACAGTGAGCAAGTTATCATTTTTACTTGTGTTTACTGATAACTTTCCCCAAAAATGCAGTAATTACATTTATTTTGACAAGCAGGCAAACCGTATTTACATCTAAACAATATACATTTTGATTCTGGCACATTTTCTCTGCCTCTCAATAATCCACCTGAAGTTTAGGGCAATTATTTTACAGTATGAGAGTTTAGAATTATTACATTTAATACACTCAAAATACTTATTCAAAGTGAACAAACTACTAAGACTAATTTCAAACAATACAAAAATATCTTTAAATTATAAGTCAGGCCAAGCACAGTCAAATCCTATAAACAATGCTATCATTGCAAGTCAATTCAAAGTTCACATTTCCCTTATAACAAACACACAGCAAGTGTTGAATATTTTGTACAATGCTGGTTTTAATTTGTCAGCATCCTTGCCACACTTAAGCAATAATTACACCAATCAGAACAATACATTGTTAGCTTCACTGAGGGAGACATTGTCTGGACAAAGTTTGTTTTCAGCCCGGGCAGTGATCAATTTACTTTTAAAAGTAAGACATATTAAAAATTCAGTCTACATTTAATTAATATTGTTACTGGAGCAGTGCCCTTCTAGCAACATAACCTATTCATCAAGCACGAAGTAAACACCATACATATTGCTTACTTTAAACATCTTTTCAAACAGAAGGTTTTCCACGCACACCCTTTTCTTTTTCCTCCTCCGATGAATAATACATACAAATGGAGCAAAGAGAGTTTGAGCAATCCAGGGCAGTTATTACAGCTCTGCAAATGCAGTAAACAAGCAGAATATGAAGTGCATTAAACAAATGCCACAAAGGTAATGGACCAGAGGCCAGGGTAATAAATCTGCCCTTATCTGCTAGTCTGATCGGTGTTTTAGCTATAAAATACACCTGCCTCATTATCAGGGCTGTCTTCCCGCACTGGTAGACTAGGCAAAGGGGTGGCAAAGAGCTCAGACAGCAACGCAGCCACAACAGCCTGGCACGTCCCTGCTCCGAGCAGCTCCATTCTCAGTGCAGGATGTTGGTACTGCTCTGCACTTCCATGTATCCCCGCTTGTCAATCAGTCCTTGGCTCCAGAAATAACTTCCCAAATTACGTCAAGTTCACAACAGAAAAGAACAGCTGACAGCTGTTCTGCTGGGACCTTTATCTATCACACTGACCACTCTTGTCCCATCATCTTTCTCCCCATGGCTCCAACAGTCTGTTTCTCCCTGCCCTGTTTTGCTTGTGACTGTAAAGTGGAGGAAGCAGGGCTGGTTTTCTTTTCAGTTTGTACAGTACCTAGAGAAAGTGGAAGCAAGGGTTCTCCAGTCTGTGGCTGAGCTCTCTAATATTTTGCTTGTACAACAGTAATATATTATACATTATGTCAACCTTTGTTCATGCAAACTTCCCCAAGTGTGGTGACCTGAGAAAAGGTCTCTCTGGTTTGTCATGAATGCATAATTTCTAAAGTCATCAGCAATTCTAGGCTCCAATTTTCTGGTGACAAACTAACAGTATGTTTAAGATACATAGCTTTTTGCTCATAGAGACTCAGCTTCCTGAAAAATAAATTTAAACACTTTAAAAAGACCCCTCAGTTAATGAGAATCATTACACTCATATTAAATACATTTGCTGGAAATGAGATGCAGTTCTTTGAATGATATTAAAATGTTAGTTTTAAAGATGAGATCGGAAGTGTCTGAAAGGCATTTCTTTTTTTTTAGTGGGGGAGGGAAAAGAGAAAAACGTTCTTCTTAAGCAGAGTTTGAGTTAGCTTTGTACATCTGGAGTAAAGCTAGCCTAATCTGGTATGTTCCTACATTAAAAAAAGGGAAGAGAAGAAATACTAAAAAGTGAGCTAATGGAAGATCTTGAAAGGACTAAACATGAGATAGACTGCTTTGAGAAAACTAGCCCTGTGAGATTCATGACGTGAGCTACGTGCCTTTGAAGACAACAACCAGAGCACTAGTATTAGCTGTCTGAAAAGATGTCTCAGTATTCCAGGCTGACACTTATTTTAAGATAAGAACTTTCACTTTTTTCTAAGAAGAGTATATAAGCAATCAGGAATTTCTGCTGTTCAAGATACCAGATGCCTAAAGAATATTACTATAATCCTAGAGCTGCCTTAGGACTGCTGTATAGCACAGAAGTCTGGGAAACAGGGCTATACTTTTGCATAGTATAGTATAGACAGAGTGGGGAAAGCATGGTGAGAAGGAATCAAAGGCAGAGGAATTCTTACCTCTTACAGCAGCTTCTAACACAATTGACTTTGCACACAGCTCTGTTAACCTGTACCTCAGTTTGCTTACCCCTAAGACAAAAAAAACCCCTCTTATCTGCTTTAACAGTGTGTTGCAAAGCATATTAGACACGAGTTGTGCAAAGTGTGTTGAGAGTCTCAGATGGAAGGTTAGAAAAAGGGTGAAATATGATTAGCGCAGTTTGTAGGTTACTATGGAGGTCACTACCTGAAGATGCAACCATTTCTGAAGTGATGCAGTGCATCACCTAATAGTTTAGGCAGAAGAAAAAGAGTGTGAGGTAGGATAGGGAGAGAGAAATTATTTTCAAAGGAGATGTCTGGTAATAACTGAGTTATCCAATCACACATTTAGCCAAGACAAAGAAAGGGAAGCAGGTTCCAGGCAGAGGGCAAGACAGATGTTAATGAGACACACAATTAGCTGCTCTACTCTGAATATCTCAAAGCACTTTGCAAGCCTCAGTTGACAGATACTAGCAACACCCCTATAAGGTAGGTATTTATCATTCCCATCTTACAGATGAGGAAACAAAGGCACAAATAATGCTTTGTACTGATAGAAAGCCTCTTATCAGGGCAGCTAAACTCAACCACACTCCTCTTCTCTGCTAATACTCAAAAGCATTTCAATTTCATCCAGGCAGTCTTACCTCAATCTAAGGATTCAAACCCTAATGCTTGCCTTTGGATTAATTCACAAACAGGGCACATTCCGTTTTGTTTGCTGTATGTTCCATTATGTCTTGCTCAAACAGATTTTTAATTCTTTGGTTATTGTAGCATGTTACTGTCAGATCTAAAGATGGACAACTATGCAGAAAAAGGTTTAAGAAAACTGCAGGTAGTTTATGGACAGACACAGTAAGTGCAGTGCATGGAACTGGAAAACCCTGCTTGCTGATTATTGCAACTGGTAAATTCACATTAGATAATAACTGCAGAGATAGATACGAGAAAAGCTTCCTTCCTCCTCACCTTTTTCCTCAAATAGAAAAGCTAGAATTTCTGGTGAGAACACCACCACCCACCCAAACTTTTGGGAAGCTGGTGAAATAAAGAATGGAGGGAGAGGCACAGCATTTTTCCTGGCTTGCAGAGAACACATTCATCTGAACAAGGCATGGTCCATACGTAATATGGTGTCAGCTACCGTTACTAAGGAAACGGCACCAGATAACCCGGACTGAAAACATCCACATCCAGCTCCTAACAGAAGCACACGTCCACTATCACGAATATCCACAAAGCCTGCACCGTTTCATTATACCTTTGACTGACAACACAATATGGGTGAAATTCACCCAACAGCAACCTGTAGCCCAGAGAAATATGGGCTTTTGGGCAAGGGCTCTGCAATTCCAGGAACGCTCCAAGCCACTTTTGAACTTGCCCAAGGGTAAGTCTAGGTTTGAGCAGCTAACAGCATGCGGGTGCAGGGGCAGGAGTTAATGAATTAACAGCTATTTGGAGAGATAGAAAGTGCTGTGCTGTTCTCTCATGCAAGGCACTCACCGAAAGCTTGAGCTTAGAACCGGCCTAGCAAGAGGAAAAAACTTCTATAGCAATTTCTCCCTACAAAAAGGGGAGAGGGCTCCCCCACCATGTATACCCCACCAAGAGCAACCTGTCCGCCCAGAAGCTGCTAAATACACACAGCCAGGCTCTGAGCAGCATTACTAAATCATACACTGGCAGTATTGCATGCACTGGGAAAAGGCTTAATAGGTAAGACAGAAATCAAGTTCCAGGGACGTGTTACAAACAGCAGCAAAGGGAAGGACTACTCAGAGCTTTCATCCAATAAACATGCTGGAGGCACTAGAGAAGCTTTAGGAAGCTGTATGTCCCCAGGGGACAAATGCTTTTATGCTGCAAGAGTATTCCTCCACCCTCAAACCCCACAAAATTAGATGGAAGCTTCTACCACCTTCCTGGACCAGTAAGTCTTTTCTGCATGTGACTGGAGCAGAAGCAGGAGAATAAATTCCCCTTTCCATCCTCAAACCAGTTTCTGAGCTTCCTCCAAAGCTCTCTCACTGCCAGGTTGGGGTGGGGTATGGTTTAAAAAAAATAAAGAACAAACAAACCCAAAAGTGCCTGCAAGATAGATATGTCTTTTTCTCCTGTGCATAGGTGTCCTAGGTAACACCAGTGTTGCTTTGCTCTCTTCTGTAGAAGCATCAGCTGAGTTCTCTTTCAACTAAACCAAAAGCCATCCACACCCTCCTGATTCCAAGCTTTGGTACAGGTAAGTCTCACACTTTGGATTGTGCACAATTTCTAATCAAAGATGATTTCAGCTCTGGTTCACTAAAAACAAGCAATAAAAATACTGACAGCCTTTTGAGAGCACAGACCTGATCATTTCATATGTGAGCAGGCACCATTCCATTCCATTCCAACACTGGAAGGAAAGGAGTACAACATCCCTGTCCCAGCTGAGAACTGGTCAACAGTGCTGATGCAAAGCTCATTTCAGTGTGCACTTAATCACATTACCACTATCTAAAATCCTGATCTTGTGCTTGTCTCCCCACACACACTCATAATCTCGGCTGGGAATTCTGCTTGAACAAGGTCCTTAAGGATTGCCTCCATATATGCTGCAAATCATATATGCCAGTGTGATCACTCACCAGCTCAGTGTGGTTCCCCGCACACACAAATAAAGCAGTTGTTATAACAGCAGCATATCTGAAGTAGTCTAGTAATAAACCATCAATTTAGCTTGCTCTGCAGCAGTACTGCTGCTAAGAGGGAGAGAGAGAGAGAGAGGGAGAGAGAGAGAGAGGGAGGGAGGGAGGGAGACTGAGCCTCAGCCTTCAGATGTATTAAATAGGGTCTGGAAATGAATATACGTCCAAGGTCATTTGTCCCCCAGTTGATCTCCTAACATTAAAGCATCCTGCTGCAGAAGGAGGAAAGCTCCAAAAGGGAGGAAAACCCAGCAAGAAATGAACCAAAGTTCAAAGATTATGTCTGCTAATTTGGCCATATCTTATCTGCTCAGGACTCTTCTTCAGAAGCCAATAGCTGAAGGAATAAGAGCTGAATGAAATCTCTAGCAACTGCATGATGTAGAAGCATCAGCATTATCAAGTGAACAGGTTTTCTGTCAGCTGATGCGCTATCTATAAATTGAATACCCTGTATAAAAACAAGCTTTTAAAGCTAGAACAAGCATTTTAAAGGTCTCTGCTCCTAGCAATGGCCAAGAGACCTGAGGTCTTGGTTAGAGAGCACACTGCATTCTCTCCCATTCTTCTTTAAAATGCTGCTAAAAATACATGTTTACAGCAGTTCTGTATCACAGTCTCATACTTCTCTGTAGACTCATTTGATGGCCTATGTTGTAAAAAATAGTAAAAGCCTTATATAAACACATCCACCTCAAAACCCATGTACAGAGAGCACCACACTACCAGTGAAAACGCATTTGTACAAAAACGCCCATAGGATTTCCAGCACGTTTCATTCTCAAGGAGTTTCAGAGTTCAGCTGGCTCAGCTCTAAACGGACATATGAGATGGTTCTTGCTCCAGAAGGGATGTTTTCTTAATTCAGCTGCAAAAACATGCTTATATTTTTCCAGCCTAACTCATTCCCCCTGCCTGCCACTCCCCATTCAAACACTGTGAGTGGAGTAAAAGAAAGCAAACTCCTAAGGGTGGCATCACTGACTTCTCTCTCTCTCCCCAATATAATTCAGAAGGACTTTGCAGCTAGTTGGCAGGCTTTGTTCCACTTCAAGTGGGGTTGTTTTTTTTTTTGGTCCCAGCATGGCACAAATTAGCCACATTACACACACTACAAAGTGAACTGCTGTGGCTCTGAATCATAGAACTAAAGCTTTTAGAAATTTAGAGATCAGATAGGATGGAAGAGTAACTGGAATGTAACTAGGTTATAAACTGGGTTGAGAGAAAATACAAAAACATCTGCATTCATTTTTCCCCCCCAAGGATAAAAACATCAACACTGTTTTACATCACACAGGAAAACACTATAGATTATAAAAAGAGTCGTCATTGTCACAGCAAATCTCTCCCACCAGAGTAGAGTAAAACTCGACTGACCTGCACAGAAAGGTTTTTCCACAGGGGTCAGAAAGGGGGACAGGGAGCTCCTCTGTGTCCTGAGATTGACTTTTCCTTTAGGACCTCAAAGAGGTGAGCTCACTGCTTCGTACAGCATGTCACTCCATGCTCAGCTTGTTAGAGGGGTTGTGCTGAGCCTGTCTCCTGTCTTAACAGACATCATTTCCATAGTTTCATTAGGGTGACACTGGAGAAGGAAAAGGAGCCTCCTGCTAACTGGATGTCAACATATCTCCATAGCATCAAATCCCATATAAGCTCCTCTGGACTCAGACTTGCAACTGAACCCCACACAACACGAGCTGCTCTTCTGGCCAGCTGCATTACATGGGTTGAATCCAGGACTATGGATACACATTTCAAGGTCTAGCCATAGGCTACGAGGAAAACCATTCAGACTCAATACCTTGAAGTAATCCTACAGGAATAACTTCCTCCTGCTGAGACTGCTTTAACAGATGATGTACCTAAGTTCAGTCAGAGCTTAGCAGCTCAGTTAGAGCATGTACCTCTGCATGGGGCTGTACAGTGAAGACTGCCCCTGCCCTCTCAGCCTTGGTGCTTCTTGTACTCACAAACCCCATGTGCTGTAACAAAGAGGCACATAAGGATGTGGGAAAAGTAGTATCCACTAGTTAATTCCTAGTGGTACCTGTAGTCATTTAGGATCTAGGAAAGCTAGGAAAAATTCAGTTACTGAAAATCAACTATTATGCATTTAAAAGACTTTTGCTAAACTCAGCCTCACAGGAAAGTAAGATGATTCATAAGAATACTATATTTATGATGAAGATTTACTGAAAGTGACTCATGTACTGAGCCAATCTAATTTTAAATAGATGGGAAAAACCTCTTGAAGAGGCACATGAAACTGAGGTGGGAGAGGGAAGAGAACTGCACACACAAGACAGCTTCAGCCAGAAGCAGTTAGCCAAATCTACTGGAAACAGAATTTCTTCATTCAGTTAGCTAAACTGGTAGCAGAACATTTAGCTTCACCTATTTCTGTTTTAAAGTTAATTAACTCTTATATTCAAAGCAGCAACCTTTCTGCAAGTTGGAATACTTCCTTAGGCTAATTAGTATTGCTGGGCAACAATGGAGCAGTTCCTGAAGAGTTACTGATTCTCCAAACCCTACAAAATTCAGAACACAAACCCAACTGGAATTAGGGCAGGGGGGAGGGAGAAATATTAAGAAGTTTTTATAGTGTTGCTAATTTTGGCCAAGCAGATTCTAACAGAAGTAGCTGCCTCCTCACTACCCCTCACATCAACGCTGCAGCCCATCTTTCAGAATACAAATTCAAAGACAGAGAACAGGCACACAACACCACTAAGAGCTGTCCAGATCAAATAGGCAGCCTGTAGCAAGGGCACAGACTCAGGGTTTCTTCTCCTGTTCCTATTTCAGATCCATTTTCCTCAGCTGCTATTTACCTACTGTATATCTGTACTATACAGAGAAGAAAAAGAGTATTTCACATAATCACAACCTAAATGCAGAAAACAGTAGCAGAGTGTACATGAAACAAAACTTGGTCATTCACACAGAAAATTTGGGAGGTCTTCCTTCAAACACAAATTGATACTAGAGAGAGACTTATCCTCACAAAAATTCTTCTAACATACACCTAGAAGAGCTCTGTGCAAATGTGACATACCAGTCACAGAAGCAACATCCCTAAACACAAAAGCTACTTGAGAACTGATGCTACTATATTCAGGTTCTTATATTTATTAGTTCCCTATATCCTGCATAGGATTTACGCCATCAAAAAGCCTACATCCTAGAAACTAAAATCCTCACTAATTCACTAAGAAAGGGAAAAAATGTACAGATGTAAGCCCTGTAGATGAGCTTTCGAAGTCCCCAATTTTAGAGAACTTTAGCATTCAGCTCATATTGCTGACTTAAAAAACTTGGGTAACAAAGTCAGTTGAGTTTGGGAGGGAGGCAAAGGAAACTACAGTCTATGTTAACAGCAATAAGGCATTGGTCAGAGAACGCAGCCAAGTTTTGTATTCCTGCACTGAATATGTAGGGGTGAATAAATTCACCTAAGCTGCAAGATACCTTGGAAATGCCAAGCACCTCAGTGTAACATTAGGCTAGCACACTTTAATAAACAAGCACAGCAGAGCAGGTGGGAATTTGAATGTTGCAACATGAAAAGGTTACTGTTCTCAGAATTCTGCTTTCAGCAACTTGTGTCAATACTTATTTCCACAAACAAACCATTGGTCTTCAAAGAAAAATCTAACCTTCACTTTTAGCCTCTCTGCTATCATTGACACATAACAGGGTACATTTGACTGCAAATCCTGCGTTCTGCGAAATCTAGGAGAAGTGTTTAGATGGCTTTTCTCCAGGCATTCTCAAGCATTGGTCCTAGTTAACTCTTACATTTGAAATATCAAGAAAAAGCAGCCAAGAAATCACAGACCGACATGCCTTTACAATTATATATAGTTTCAATTCTCAGCAGTATCTTCTTATGATATTTTTCCCTTTTTCCTTATACACATGCCAAAGTCTGATGGATAGCGTTAAATTTTTATTATCCCCAGTAAATTATGGACTGGATTACAAAATTGTTGGACCAGCGTTTGACATTTCCTTCTCAGGCACCTAAATGAAGCGGCTAGGTCTCCAAAGGAGTGCTTGGTATGAGTTCTCAGGAACTCAGCTCTTCCGAGAATCCTGCGTTGGACCAGGCCTGCTCCACTCCATCATGACAACACACATCTCAACCTAAATCCGTAGGGACCAGGTAGACAATGGCCAGATTTTGGAATTTATTCAGACTTTGATCCCTGCAGAGACAGTTCTGAAATACCAGCTGCCTTTGGTATACATGACGTTATTTTCAAAGTTTTGTTTTCTTGCTAATTCTTGGTATCATATCTTCCAAAACATAGTCATAAGGAACAGTCACCAATATAATGGCTCCCTGATTGTATTAAAAAATATACAAGAATGTCCAACAGTGTCGAAGCCTAAACCCTCAACCCCTGCACAGATACACCATTTACATAATACAGCACTTGGTTCACAGTGAACAGCAGAGAAGTATTCTGGAGTTCTGAAACATGACAATTAGCCAATGGGATGATGTTGGCTAGAAAAATTCCTGAGATTTCCATAGTATCTTGGGGGGGGGGGGGGGGCAGGCGAATAGGAAAAGAAAAAGAAAAAAAAAGGCAACAGCTCTTTTAATGACTCTTGGGCTGGATTCTGCCATCTTTACTCAAAAGAAAACACCTCATTCTTCAAGTAGAGTGAGACAACTTACAGAACAGAAGATTTTCAGTTGGAAGGGAGCTGCCAGACTTTAATCCATGGCTGTGAAAACTTGATCTCTGCCAAATACTCTCTAGGCTGTAGCTTAACATCCACACATCTCTAAATATGTGCATTTTTTTACTTACAGCTGCTTCCTAATATATCTCCTTGTTGTTTTAGCTTGGCATTTATTTGGATAATGTCATTTTAACAAGAGTTGCTTTCTTACTTGCAATATACACATAGAAGCAGCAAATGTAAATAAAAGGTGGTATTGACCTGAGCTCCATGTTTTTGTAACATTAAAATCCCTGAATTTATCTGTGACAGCAGATCAAAAACAATTCTATAAGAAAACTAAGATTATTTAGTATTAGCGCTGTTGTGTGTCATTTACCACATAAGGCGATGATGTGACTGCTGTCTTCATGTACAAATTTCCGGGTGACAGCTTCTTCCATGATCTGCTTTACCTAAAATAAAGAAGTAAAAAGAAGTGATTGTAAGATACTAACACAAACTAGCTCAGTACTTGGGAGTTTCAGTTTCAGCCTTTGCCTGCCCTTTCCCCACTACCAGAAGACTAACAACTCTCAGAAGTCACCTGCACCACTTGCAGGCAGGGAAGGACAAAAGCATCCAAGAAGGGAAAGGAACAAGATCAAAACTAAGTATGTTTTCATGGGATGGGGGAACCATTGAGAGAAAAAAAAAAAAAAAAAAAAAGAACAGGTCTATTTGTAGGGGGCCCCCTAAAAGGCTGAATTATTTCAGAGTACCCAGAATGGCACCTGGAGTCCTCAGCACAGGCTATGCAAACCCTTTTATACAATGCATCCCTTGCCTTCCTCTGTGGTTATTTCTGCTCGTAAAACAAGATTACACATTGTCATGTGCTCTCTCGACTTGTAGCATTCTGCTCTTTTTCAAGCACAAAGAATTCCTGAGCTACTCAGGCACACATCCCAAGAGAGGCTTACAGCAACCTACCTTCTGTTTCGTCAGGGGAAAAAAGACTACAAATGGCTTATGGGGAGGTGCAAGGCAGTGACATTTCGCAGCCAGTCACACAAATGCTTCCTGACACTTTATCTCTGCGTGAGTGGGTCAGAGCAGGAAAAAAAAGAGCCATTTTCAAAGAACTCATGAGCAGTTTTATTTGTGCCAGTCTGGTGAACCAGAAAGAAAACCTATAAACATACAAACACAGAGTCTACTTTGCTGTTTTCTCATCTGTTCTGTTAGAAGCAGGCATCTCACTCAATTTTAAATGAAGTGATAAGACAGAATAGCCCTGGAAACAGTCACACCTCATGTTGCTCGTACTTCCAGATACGCAATCCAAAGTAAACATTGATAATAGATGGATGTCTTTAGTAACTGGGGCTTTAGATGCTACAGTAATTACAAATGATGTTCTCAAGGCTCTCTGGTGTCAGACTCTACACAAAAATAATATAATGCCTATAGAGAAGACAGTCCCTTCAGTCCAAGCTTCTAGACACAATTTAAGAGTTATGGCCAATAGAATGATACCTATATCTATCACAGTTCTTACTGATTTAAAACAAAGCTCCTCTCCCACTTCAAGGCTGATATGTCAAGCTCCAGAGAGAATCCAAGACAGATTACCTTCAAAAATTAAGGAAGAAGATAGACAAGTCTTACAATTAGGCTCTTAAAGAGAGGCTGCAGCTACTCTCCATTTATCTGCTTGCTTATTCCTCCCCTCTCCAATGGCTTCCTTAGCCCAATGCCAGATGAAACCTATTTGCCTCAACCAACTTATTTATCAGACACTCACTTCTTCTTGGCCATAGAGCACTTGCTCTTCCAGATACAAACCCACAATCATTTTTGGCTTTTCTCATTTGTAAGCTATAATAACAGGGTTAAGACACACTGCCTAAATAAAGGCCACATGATTTTCAACATATGAAAGTAAGTGCTATTGTGGCAGGAGATTTAACACGAAACTTTCGTCTGCCAACACACGCACTTTTTTTTTTTTTTTTTTTTTTAACTTGAAATCAATTTGTATAGCAGTCCTGGAGTCCAATAAATAGTACAAGAGAATTATCTGGCAAGTAATCACTCCCTTGCCACAGGCTGCTCTTCACCAACAAGCTCAAAAAGATGGCCTGTACATCAACCTGGTCGGACCGGAGTACCAGTGCAAGTTGTACAGCAATGTTCCATTTTTTAATGCAGGCCACTAGCCTGCAGCAGAGACTAGGATTTCAAACGCAGGAGGCCAGCAATTCAGCACCTCACTGCATGCTTCTCAGTACAGCTGGCTACTGTGCATTGAGCTCTCATTAGACTGCATCTGATACCTGAGATAGCTAGTTTAAAGCTAGCTGAGTTATCGCTCATTGTAGCGCTGACAGGTCCAAAGGTTTTGAGCCTCCTCATTCAGCCCTGGAACCAGTGGCAGCTAGAGATGCAACACCTGATCAACAGTTGGGCTCTGCATTTGCACTGCTGAGATGATGAGGTGGCAACTGCCTATGAAGGTGCTCTCTCCATTTTGAAGGGCTTCCTCCTCTGACAAGCTCATCTGCAAGGTCAGTTCTGCAGGCTACAATCAAGCGTGCCATACCCTGCTGATCGCCCTGAGGCCTCCATGCCCCCTCCTGCAGGCTCTCCATCCCTACCCCTGCCACTAGCAGCAGTCTGAAGCAGCATCTCCAGCTCTCACATTTGTTGCACGAGCCTTTCAACATGTGGAGTTCTGCTTAGAGCCCCAAATTCTGGATTGAAGTGATCCACGAATCTGGACTTCTTATAAAAAGGAGCCCTCTGGGTTGCAAAGTAAAGCTTGGAAAAACAAAACAAATACGTGCAAGAGACTTCAAAAGCAGAACATATTTTATATCTAAGGACTTTAAAGCAAGTCTTTTGCGCTTTATAAAACCTGACTCACTGCTGTTTGTATACTGAGGCTTGACAATATCAATTATCAGCAAGGCCATTTGTTTCTTTGCTGTGGCATTCCTGACATGGCTATAAGACTTTGTACTTCACAGTAAAGCAGTGGAAGGTGACGGAGTGAAAGACTTTCAAGAAAGAAGCAATGGTGTAAGGAGGACTCATGACTGACACCTCACACGAAAAGCACCTAAATTACCTTGTTTAACCAACAGTCCCCTTCTCACATTTTTATTCAAATCATTATTGACTTACAAGCTTAGTGTCTGTTTGCCTTGGCAGGAACACAACAAAACTTGCTTTAAACCTCATCTACAAGTTTGAAATCATCTAGATAATAGCAACTAGATAGACCACAGCTCAGCAAAGGCAATGGGACAGGAGAGCCATGTAGCTCTGTCTGTTTAAATTCCAACTTGGAACCCAACCTGCATTTTCATAGGTGAGAAGCAGCACATTCCAGCAAACAGAGCCTGTAGTAGGAAGCAAAGAGACAGTGCCATCAGCTACTTCCAGGCCAACTCATCTCCATGCCTCAGCTGACCCATATGTGAAACAAGGACAATAACAGTGACCTAACCTTTGCAGACTGTTATGATTTCACTGGATGAAAAAATGCTTTTGAAATTCACATTTAAGCTATTCAATGAAAGGTCTGCTTTACTAAAGGGAAATGGTACCTTTGAGTACTGCTAGCGTAAACGTGGGCGGAAAAGGAAGCACTAGAGAGCAGCACAAGGGTAAGTCATGCACATATGACTCAAGTTCACAGACACGAATTCAGGCACGTTAAGTGTGAAGGACTGCAGACTGATTTCAGACACAGCTCTCCAGAGAACAATAAGTGGAACCCAATTCCTGACTATGGGGAGAAAGAAGAGTCATTTACTAGGAAGAGTCATTTACTAGAACTAGAGCTCAGAAGCCAATTCCCTACTCTATCACATGTTTCCCAGGCATCTCTCACTTATATTTTTTATTACATCAGCTCATTTAGACCCCACTCCTTAGGCTCAAGAACACAAAGTCTAAACTGTATCACAAATTAGAAAGAAAAAGATTTCAGATGCAATAGTTAACCCTGCTTTTATACAGTAGCACCATATGGTCAGTCTGTCAGCTAGATTTTGAATCTAGGACCCCAGGAACTAAACGGCATAGACCAGGCAAGCAATCAGTCTCTGTTCACAGCTGCCGCCAAATACAAAACAATCTTCGCACATTTTCTGGAGAGCTGGTGAATGTTGATAGCAACCATTTTCAGGTTATTGACAGTAGATGTGAAGATTCAAAAGCTAGAATGCAGTGTTCTCCAATCCCACCTCATTTCTCACTGCCACATAATTCAGGGATGCTCCAGGCAAGGAATGAAATCAAATTGTTACTGATCGAATGTAACACAAGTTTGATGGGGAGGTTTCTTTTCTTTTCTTTTTTTTAAATAATTTTTACAATCTTGTATGTTCTCTTTGTGGGGAATTATGCTGTCAGTGGCCCTGCTGCCTGCTCTGGGGAGGGACTTGTAAAGGAAGCTTTCTGAGCATAAACCTACACTAACACCCACATGCAGATACTAATGAACCTGACCAAACTGTAAATTAATCTCATTAAAGGAAACATCAACCCCCCACCTTCACCCATCCACCTGCACTGGCAAAAAAAAATGTTAAACCTACTGAACTGCTTTGAATATGCTGCATTTATTGTGAGAGATAAAGGGTTGCCTCCTCTGGCTGGAGGCAGCACTGCTAATGGACAGAGAGGCACCTGGAGATAAACCTGCTCAAGTGGGAAACAGGCAATCGAGGTTCCATTCCCAGATGTGACATAGATTCCTTCCTGTTGCCTTGGAAACATCACCTCCATTCCCTGTGCTTCATTTGTAAAATCAATACAGTATCCACTCATCTTAACTAGGTGGCTGATCTATATTTGCCAGGTGATACAAGCAGCTAGAAAAGCAGCAAGTGCATCAGTTTCTTGTGTGTTTCACAGTGTGTTTCGGTCTCTCCATTCATGAACTAGGAGTAGCAATGCTCCAAAGGAACCA
The DNA here is from genome assembly GCF_036370855.1 of Dromaius novaehollandiae. Lineage (NCBI taxonomy): Eukaryota > Metazoa > Chordata > Aves > Casuariiformes > Dromaiidae > Dromaius > Dromaius novaehollandiae. The sequence goes on from NC_088116.1 coordinate 1,474,699, forward strand.
CACAAAGCTTTAACAGAGCCCAGTGACAGACTCGGAAGATATTTTGCTCTCTCTGGAGAAGGTAACTGACTCTGAGGGCAACAAGATTACCAACCATTAGAGAGCAAAGATGGAGAAAGATCTGCCTACCTGAGTAAAAATCTTGGCACTCGGGGGTGTAGAATATCCTGGTGGGAGAATTGTCCAGCAAGGTAAACTCCTTGGACTGAAGTTGTTGTACATTTGTACACCACTGTAATGGCTTGCTGCTCTAACCTTCTCCTACACCAAACTTAAGTCAAAAGATACTAAATAAGTTTCACCAAAGAGAAACACAAGAGAAACGTCTCTATGTTTCATTTTGCACATCCTGTTATATGGAAGCTTTAAAAATAGAAACAAACTCCCATTTTGCAGGAACCTGCCAGTGTATGAGACCAAGAAAATGAAAGACTGCTAAGAAGAGTCACGCACCAATTATATACTATTTTATACACAAGCATCGTGCCAGAAGAGACCTACAGGTATCACCTTTCCATCTCCCGGCTCTGAGCTCCTGGTCTGCCCCTATGAGCATAGACAGATAGGACTTGTCTTACCACAGTTTTGCTAAACTATCGCAATGATGGGTTTCTGATTATGGCTGACCCAGCACACTTTAACATATCTGCAATCTTCAGGCTTGGGAATGACTTTTCAAATCAGCAGCACTTTTTCAAAATACAGGTTACAGTGCTTTCCCCATCACTTCACCGTGCTGGGATGCTGGACAAGTACCACTAGGACAACGTACAGTTGGAGGCAAAGAACATGGCACATAAAATACTGGAATAACCAAGACCACAGTTAAAACCCACAGCATTTTTCCCTCAAAGAAGAAAACTTAATCCCCAACATCCTTGTTTTCTTTAGCTTGCGTAGTTCCTGTTCATCCCATTTATTGATTGCTCTAGCTGCACAGAACCTTTGTTACAATTGATGAAGAGCTGGGCGGTGTCAACACAAACAGTTAAATAAATACCATATTTCTGCCCAGAGGTGGTTGCATTGACGGACCAGCAATTCCATTTATGAGCGCTCTGAAATCTTTCATGGTGAAAGTTGCTACGGTTATTGCTATCCTATTTGTTTCACAGCTAGAAAGAGTGCTGTGTTTAAATCCAGAAATGGCAAAACACTCCATTTCAGTAGGTAGAAGGAAATGGCTAGAGAAAAGCCTGTTTTATGAGCCTGCTTGTCACAACAGATTTTCCTGCAGAGAGAGATAAATGTTTGAAACGTGAACTTATAAGCAGCCTCGGCATGAATCCCAGTAGAGCCAAATTTTCAGAACACATTACATGTCTTCCTTTCTGTTAGAATCAACAAAATACATTCTTTACCAGTGGGAATGGAAAGTCCATCTGAGAAAAAGCAAATAGCATTAAACAATCCCAAAGGAAACACATAAAAGGTTCTGATGAGGGAAAGGGAGCAAAATAATAATAATAAATAAACAATACTTTGCACCAAGTAACTTTTGAAATACCATTTTATATTTTACAAAGACGACTGAATTTTAATAGGCTTGGTGCAAATAGCATAGAAAAGGAATACATTTACTCTGAATTCCTTTAGATATTAAGGTTATGTGAAAATAATGCAACAGAAGGAAGAACTTGGGTTTAAAGGACAAAGGAAGGGAATAGCAGCTTTGAGAACATATATGGATATGGGCTAGTCACGAGTTTTCAAAAGAAGAAAATCAGCACAAAAAGACAAACAGGCAGGCATAAATGGCTGTATGAAAATTCACACAGAAAATAACTGAGGTTAAAAATTCTACTGGAAAAAGTTATTTGCTGTTTTTAAGGGCAACATAACTTGGTGGTTTGTATACTAAAGATTTGTATTCGATATCTGATTCCGTTGATTGAGTGTTGAAAAGAAAGCCTCAGTTTCAGTGTCTCTGATTTCCTCCCAATACCATTTGTCTCAACATGAGCACAAGATACAAGGTCCCCTATTACAAGGCTGTACAGTGCACAGGCTGTAAGTCAGGGCAAGAGATGCTACCTTAACATATAAACAATTATCGAAAAGCGGTCATGATTATTTTGGAATGGAAAGCTCTGGGCAACCCAAAAATGCCAAGTCAATATAAATCCTCCAAAAGAGCACTTATAAGGATTTGGAGAAATAAAAATGAATCAAAGGCAAAACAAAAACCTAGACCATAAAGAAGGTATGGATAACACTTTCAAATGCTATTCAAGTAATTTAAAAGATAGAGTCTAGTTAAAAACATTTTAGGAATTTTAAAGACAATTTAACCTGAGATTTTTTAAATATATATACTACTTATCCTCCTCCGTTCAAGCTGGCTTGGATCACAAAAATCAATTTCCTTTTCACTCTCATACATTAGCTCAATACTGCAATGTTTAGGCTGGGAAAACATTTCTCCAATCTATTTATGTATTTACGTAAACATATGAACCCAGGAGAGCAAGTATGCACCCTTCCAAATCAAACCTTATGCTACTTTGGCTCAAAGGTCCTATTTTAAGCTAAAATTTCTAAATGAAGTGGCAAGTTCCTGGCTGCATCAAACTGCAGCCTTTAGCACATGAGCGAGCACTACACAGCACCTGCTCAGTGCAGCGCAAAGAGGAGCCAGGTTGTTCTAGAACATGGTTCTACAATTTCACATTCAGACCATTCTTTTCACATCTACCCCTGCACTGCCACTTCCACTCAACCTACATTGAGTGAAACGTCTGATACGCCCCAGTTTCATCACTAACAAATATTAGGGCAGCAGCAGACTCAGGCTCAGGAACCCTGTCTGTAGCAACAACTTTTCACATGATCTTTAACGAATCCTGCTGTCTTGCCACTTTTGATTTCCCCAACTGTGAAGTGAATGCATGGGGAGGGGAAGGAGCAGAAGGATAATTAGTTTTTTCAGAATACTTTTTACTGCTACAATGGGTATGCATTACATCCCCACTCAGCTCTTACATAAGAACAGGCAGCTATATGCAGCTGTTATGTTTTGAACACCACACAAATGCAAAATAGGGTAGTTGAGCGTACTGGGGAGACATGGCCATTCACTGAGCTGGCACTTCCAACTGGAGCGTGTTCAAGACCTCGTTCTTAGACCATCGTGCACTTAGACCAACGGGCACCTTTTCCAAGAATACCTTGGCAGGGACCCCGAAGAGTCTGCTGTTAGAGAGGTCTCAGACAAGGCCTTGCTACTGTAGCTCTGTGTTAAACAGCCAGTCCATCCAGAAGTAAAAAACGGTAGGAACTCGGTGGCTGCCGAACACGTCCCGACAGGTAACGAGCAGCATTCTTTGCAAAGGCTGAAGCATTGCTCGTCCAACCGTAAGCATGGTCAAACCCCACCATCCCTGTTCAGGCACAGGAGGTAGGCAGCTTATCCAAGAACTGAACTCAGTTCCATGCCTGTATTCACGCCACTTTGTCACGTTGCCCCAGCATGCAAATACCACACCGCTGCTTAAAGGGGAACGAGACAAATCAACCCAGCCTTCCTCCCCTCTTTGCCAGCCTACTGAAAGCACAGGCATTAGTACCACACGAACACAGACAATTCTGATGATGACACTGTCAGGTAGGGTTTAAACTCTCTAGCAGAGATTATTGATTGAAGAGAAATAAAAGCTACCTTAGAGGCTCAGGCAGACTCAGATCTCATTAATTTCAAAATTCTAATAAAAGATTATAAGATTTTTCAACTCAGAAAGATATAAAAGCAGGACACCTGGACTACATTTTACCAGCACAATTTGCATGAGGCACAAATGAAAATCAGCATAAAAACTAAGCTGAATTACAAGTACAAGGTTGGTAAGGTACAAGCTGCAATTATTATCCAACAGCAGAGTTTGTTCCAGATCCAGTTTTACTCAATTTAACACCTTTGCAAACTACAAATAACTGCTCTGCTATCCTAGTGGAAGCTGTGGTTCATCAATAAGACAGATCTACTAGCTCATCTCGTCCAGCCTTTTCTCCCTCTCATTCACAGCTAGAGCATTGACATAAGTTGCTCTAGGCAGTCCACTATGTCTTTATTTAATATGCAAAAGAGGAGTTCAAGCTTGTAGGGAAGACTTGGTGCAAATCATGTTGGACACATTGCTAAGTACAAGCCAGCATCCTTTATATGCCAGCTAAACTGAACACAGCTGAGAAGAGTAGCTGACTCCTGCGCAGCTTGCCCTGTGTTTTACACTAGCTGATGCTCTCTTCAACTGTTGGTCTTGAATTTTGCCAGCTTACACAACTGGAGACTTAGGCTTTAGGGCAGCCTATCCTGCGAGTGGTCAAGGAATAATTCTCTCTACAGATTAGTTATTTCACTAACAAAATTTCTTGCAGCTTCAAATAAAGCAGCTGCTTCTGGTCACCCTGGAGATGAGCCTAAAGAGTCCAATGTGTTTCAAGAAGATAGTTTCTGTGTACAGGATGCAGTGACTGCGCTAAGAAAGCAGTATTGCACAGCTCCACACAGAAAACTGCATATTGCTTCTTCGACTAATGATGATTCTATTAGAGCTTGGTAAGGAGGAGAGTTTATATTTGTTTCTGCATTTCACTTACTAAATCAAACTGCAGTTCAATTTGGTAATTCATCAACTTCCACCATCCACCACAGAATACTGAAATAATATATATCTTCTCAGACTCCTAAAACAGTCTGTAACAGCCTCCTGTTAAATGCTGCCTTACTGTTAGCCATGCAAGCACCCTCACGTTACAGGAATTTTGAATACAACTCCATTCACAACCTTTCAGGTGTAAGGTGTGCAAGACCACAATATTAAGAGAAGGCTGTTGACAATGAGAAACGTGAATGCCACAAATGATATTTTAAAGATAATGACACATGCATGACAGTGGGGAGGAAAAAAAAAAAAAGCTCTCACGATATTCAAAAGCTCCCTCTCTTTCTAAGGGGGATTAAGAAATTTTGCAAGTCTAAAGAGCACCTGCACTCGGACACACAAAGTAATCCAAAAGATTGGCTGCATAGGGCTTCAGATTTCTGGGGTTGTAGCAATCTGAAGAAGGTGATCTCCTACTGCCTTGCTGGCCGATACCCTGATCGGAAAGGAAACAGCTGTTTCTTTCCATCAGAAAACCAGGCTCTGACATTTGGGAGCCAATTCACTCCACAGACAAGTACCTTCAGGCTTGCCTTCTTACCACTGATTTTCCTCCTTTCTCCTCTCAGACTCACAGCTGAGGGAAAGCTAGTGAGAATCTAGTAATAAAGGAAACAGTCCCAGGAGAAAGGAGGTGGGACCACTATTAGCTCACTGCAGACTTTACTTCAGCAGATCAACACAACTATCACCCGCCATGGGAACAGAAAAAAGAATAACCCTGCAGAGACAAGCATCTCCTCTCCCTAGGCTCTCTTTGGCCGATCCAGCAATACTACTGACATGTTTTTGGAACAGCGTTGTAATGGCAACTTCAACAACTTAGCTAGGAAGACCCTTTTTATTTTTTCCAACCAGAAGAAGGTCACAATTTGCCACCGTAACAAGCACAAAGGGTTAAACAGTTGTGGGTGCACAAATCCTCTGCTTCTCACTCATTGTCTCCCGAAGGGAAATTGAATTTTAATTCGATCTGGCCAAAGCTTTATTTTATTTACTCCAGGCAAACTCTTAAGTATCGGCCCTACTGCAGAAGAGATTAAACAAATTCATCACGGGGAAGGCTCGGTTTCTCGTTACCGGGCTGCTCCCGCTCGAGAGCGGCTGAGCGCAGCCCTTGCCCGACGCCCCCGGCGGGAGGGAGGGAGCCGCGGCGGCCGCCCGGGGAAGGGACCCCGCGCCCGGCGCCGCGGGGGACGGGGAGCCCCGGGACCCGGCGGTGCGCGGCAGGAACCCGCCGCCGCCGCGCGCAGGCCCGGCCCGACGCTCCTCACCTCCTTCTTCACGTTCCACAGCAGCTTCTCCTTCACGGCGTCCGCCGAGCAGCTCATGGCGGAGCGCGGAGCGGGGCCGCGCCGTGCCCCTCCGCGCTCAGGGCCGCCCGCCCGCGCCGCTGCCGCCGCAGCGCCCCCGGGGCGAAGCCGCCGCGCCGTCCGGCCGAGCGCAGTGAGGCTGCCGCGCGCCGCGCGGCTCCGCGGCCATCTTCCGCGGCTCCCGCTGACGTCAGGCCGCCCGTCCCTCCCGCGGGCGGCGACACCCTGCGCGGCCGCGGGCGGCAGCCGGGGCGGGCTGCACCTGCCGCCGCCATGGCAACAACCGCGCCGCAGGGCGGCGGCCGCCCTGACGGGGTGGCGAGGCGGGACGAGCCGCGGCGGGCGCCGGGCCAGGCGGAGGCTGCGGGACCGCCGCGATCAGCGCCGAGGTAACGCGCCCCCCCTCCCCAACGCTGAGGCAGCGCGCGCGCCCCCCCACACTGAGGTAACGCGGCCCCCCCAGCGCTGAGGCAGCGCGCGACCCCCAGCGCTGAGGTAACGCGGCCCCCCCAACGCTGAGGCAGCGCGCGACCCCCAACGCTGAGGTAACGCGGCCCCCCCAACGCTGAGGCAGCGCGCGCCCCCCCAACGCTGAGGTAACGCGGCCCCCCCAGCGCTGAGGCAGCGCGCGACCCCCAACGCTGAGGTAACGCGACCCCCAGCGCTGAGGTAACGCGACCCCCAGCGCTGAGGTAACGCGACCCCCAGCGCTGAGGCAGCGCGACCCCCAACGCTGAGGTAACGCGACACCCCCAGCGCTGAGGCAGCGCGCGAGTCCCCCCGAGATAATGTGACGCGCCCCCCCCCCCCCAATGCTGAGGCAGCGCGCGCGCCCCCCCCCACTGAGGTAACACGATCTCCCCGCTGAGGCAGCGCTCGCCCCCCCCCCCCCGCTGAGGTAACGCGCCCCCCCGGCCACTGAGGCAGCGCGGCCGCCCCCTCCCACCCCAGCGCGGAGGCACCGCGCGGCCCCCGGGCTCCCGCCGGGCCTCCTGAAGGGCTCCGCCGGGCGAGGGCCTGCCCTGGAGCCCCCCCTTTCCAACGCCTCTGTTACACGTTACCTCACGCCGAGCCGTTGTCGCTGATCCTCCCCCTCCCCCCGCTTACAAAAGGGGCAAGCGAGGAAGCTGGTCCTGAGAGAGTCTCCCCGAGGCAGGTCGCAGGGAAGTTCAGCACGCGTCTGGGACTGCTGCAGCCGCACACCGGCATCTCTAGAGGAGGGAAGTTGGTTGAAGCATCAGGTCAGTTACATATTTTAGTCTGCTTTTTCCAGTGCTTAATCCCTTATTTTTCAATATAATGCTAAAAGAGTAGAGGGCATACTCACATATTCACAGGTAATTTCACTTTTTGGTCTTGGCAGAACTACAATATTTTGATTGCAAAACCACAAGGACTGCCCATGAGGTGTTTAAGCTGTTCTTTACACAGCAGGTAAGGATATAGGCAAGATCATTCCTTTAGCAGCAGTGTTCCAGCTGCTTAACAAACCAGAGCTCACAGTCAATTAAGTCCTTTAGCTGCTACTGAAAATCCTACAATAGTTGTGGCTGCACAGGAAAGAACACGCCACGGTGTAACACTCAGGCAAAGGGAGAGTTCCTAAGGGAACTGCACAGAAAAAAAGAGATGGTAGGCAGAAGGATCTGGACCATGCTGAGAATGAGACAGAGCTCCCTTAGCGCAGGCAGAAAAGGAAAAAAGAAAGGGAGCTACACAGTCTAAATGGAATAACTATGCAAATCTGAAAGAGGCAGTTAATAGACTAAAGCATATTACCCAGTTGTGAGGACAAAAAGTCCTACCAAGATGAAAAAAACAGGTTCAGTTTCTACTGGCTCTCACACATCATAGAGCCAGGGTAGGAACACCTACCTTACAGGTAAACCAATTCTCTCAACAAGACAACTGTAGGAAGGAGTAGCAGGTATGCACTAGAAACCACAGGTTACATAGAGAAGTTTATCACCTTTCCAAACAGAAGGATTATGTAACATTTTCAAAAACATTCAGATACTTTGTGGAATATTATTTCTGTGGTTGTCACTCAAAGCAAAATAAAAATACTAACATTCTTTTATTTTTTCCTTGACCTCAATTTATCTATGGAAGTAAGTCCTTTTTTTTGCAATTATTTCATCAGCCTACCCCACACAATGGGCGTCAGGACTTTAGAAGTAGCAAATCTGTAACTGTAACCAATACAGCCTTCAGGCAATAGAAGGAAGGCTCATTTCCTCACTTCACTATGTTAACTACAAATCTTGACCTAGGCAGCTAAGAAAAAGGGGTAACAGCAGCAAAGAAAACAACTAAACAGAATAGAGAGTTGATAAGACTGTATTGGCTAGCTCAAAGCACACCTACTGCAGAACACAGACTAAATCTCTGGATCTAATTCCCTGCTAGACTGCTGTGTCAGTCAAGCAAAGTTAAAGATCTTCCAAATGCAAGTTAGATAACTTTCGTCATAACACATTTTCTTAATGCAAGATCAAAATTCTCTGTGATTCTTACTAGGAAGTAAAGTTATTTCCATGAACGTGAAAAGTACTGCAACCAACATAATTGTTTTACTATTAAAGTAAAAGCCCAGAGAAAGCCAAAACCAGTTATCTGTGGTCCACCTGTAAGCACAGTGGTATCTCCTACAGAATTATAGCCTGCACTTGCAAGGATGGGTGAAAGGTAGTTACAGCACATAATACAAAGCCATTCACCGATACAGTACTTCTGTGATTCGGGCATCCTAAATACTTGGTGAGGATCTCAAGTACAATGCAGAACAAAAGCGTATACTTAAAGAAACCATCGTGAGACAATTAAAACTTCTGATGGAGAAAAAAAAATCACATAAGATATAAAATATAACAGTTTATTAAAAATTAGTGTTCCATTTCCATTTAACATACTGATAAAAGACAGAGGAAACACTTTATTCAGTGGTTAATATGGTTACTGCCCTTAAAAGTTAGACATAAAAAAAAAAAACCAAAAGCCTGATGCTATCAGAAAACAGCTTGATCATAGAATGTCAGTTAAAACAAGAACAGCAATCATATTTGCTACCCTCTGGATACAAAATAGTACAGAAATCCAAAGAGCTGTATTATTATTACACAATTTAAGTCTCAACACTCCTCTGAGGTAGGGGAGGGTCTTACCCCCATTTTATTACAAATGAGGAAAGTTATGCACATACACGACAACTGATTTGCTCTATGTCACCAAGTTAGTGGCAAAGCTGGAAATGGAACTCATGCCCCCTTACTTCTTAATAAAATCCCAGTTCTCCTATCAGAATGGGTGGTGTGAAATCTGGCTGTATAGATTTAATGCCAAGGATTGTCAGAGGATATAATCTAATTGTGCTAGACACATTCAGTTAAGCTATACTTCTTCAGTATTTCTAGGAGCGAATTATGTCTGAAAATTAAAAAAAAGTCAAGAAAAAAATCTAAACAAAACCACAGAAGTACTACCTGTTCCAAGCAGAATGCAGCTTTTCAATAACAACATAGTATCAGTCCCTCCAATGCCATCCTAGTCTGGGTTATTTATTTTAACAATGCAGTGCAAGAGATAAAAAGTCAGCAGAATGGAATCTTACAATAGGATAGATGTCTCCTGTTCCAAAATCTAAATGCCAAGGTGAAGGTTAAACATTTAGTTTTGTCTCTGCATTTATTGAGCAGTTGGAGGCTGCTACCCAGCAGTGCTATTTCTTTTCACATTATTGCCTAATTAACACTGATACTGAAGAGCTGTTTAACATAAGACATTCACTCAAGGCACCAGATCTCCTTCTCTGTAGAAAGTCTGAGGCTGTTTTGCCGTATGTTAGGACCCCGTTACAGAAACACACAACCCTTTATTACAGTGCTTGTCTGTAGATGTCAGTTGATGTTTTCCACTCATTCTCTCAGCCTGCTACTGTAATATGTGAATGCATAAAGTTCACCTAAATTCAAGAGTGAAGAGGACAGTAAGGTTTGCAAAGAAGCTCCACCAGCTAATGAATGCTAGCTGATGTAGTTAAAATTCATACACTACAAATGAAGCAAAGAGACACTTCTTCCTAAAGGCTACTTTAAATTCACAGGCACATCAGTAAACACATCCATTGGTGATGATCTCTGTAAGAAGTTATGACAGGTCTCATAATATGCAGACATTATATGCATATAATTAGAAATCTATATTGTCCTAATAGGGATTATTTGTGATATTTAAAGCCAGCAGAGAAGATTCTTAGCAAGCACAGATGTTCACTCTCTCTAAAAGTGGACAGCTTACTACAAGTAAGTAAAGACTGCATTTCAAAGCCGCATTATCCTTTCCAGTGTTTTCAGTGTTTTACTTATTCTCTATCACATCAGGTTGTAAAAATGTGTTCTAGAATGTATTCTTGTCAAAACAAAATATATCCCTTAAGTAAAGGAGGATTAAGGTGAGAATAAAAAGCATAAGTTATGTCAAAACCACAGTATTTAAAATTATCAGAACCTGGTAGTTTGATTATACAATCAAGATGTCATGATTTTGGTGGAAAGATCATACAATTAACATTTTGTATTAGAGCAATTTCAGATAAGCAGATTTTTTTTAAGAGAATGTATTCTACCATTTGTATTAGAAAAATGTTTCATCTATGAATTGTGTAAGTGGTGGCAGCATCCATATCTACATTTAGATTTACTGCGATTTCATGTAAAATACCAATTATGTGACCACTAAGTAAGAAATAACCCAGGGCATTCTAGATTTTATCAGAAATGTATGAATACAGTGGCCTTACCTAGAAAGTGGATTTCTAATATTACAATCATTTTGCAGTGTGCAGGTCCTTATAATAGCACACATCCCAGAATACACCTACACAGAGGATTTCCTGGTGTTTTACCATCCCTGGTCTGTGCACCACGGAGGGAACTATAGGATTGCTAATCTAATCCAACCCCAGGTACTTAGCTAGGGTCTCTCAACCACATCCTGAAAAAATTTATCAGAACTAAGAACACCAAGACCATGACTTTGAATGTCGTTTGATTAGACAAAATTTCAGTGTTTATACAATTAGATCATTACTCTGAGTAAAGCGTACAGACTGATACGGTGCTCTGTCTACAGTGACCAAACATTATTTAAAATCATTCCAGTTTTAGTCATATCTTAATCTAAAGGTAGAAGTTTTGTGACCGATACTATTTTGGGAAAGAGCAGGGAGAACTGATGAGGATGAGAGACAAAGGTGAAGTAAGAAGGATATCTAGATGTATTTTAAAAACATCCATAACTGCTTACAGTTCGTACTGATATTCCATATTCTACAAGTATCAGTAAGTTATTTTGCCATTTTAAAAAGGTTCTCACAACCCCAGATCGTTCTCAAAACAGTTTCTTTTCTGAGATTAATTTAATCCAAATTCAAAACAGAAAGTAATAATGCTTGCTTACTGTGGGAGACAGGAAAAAGAACACCAACTAAACCAAAACACAAGCTTTTCTCTGCTTCTTGTAGCATATTAATTCACAATTTGAATTAATTTCATTAAGGAGTCCTGGGAGTACAGAATCCAGCCACTGAATGAAAGCCTCTGGACCAGCACACTGATCTGACACTCACTCTCCCATATGCGCTCCTTCCCAGAGAAGGGATACCTCCCCTGTGCTTCCCAGAGAAAAGATACATAAAAATAATGAAATTTTTCTGTTTATAACTGCTTTAAACAAACTTTTGCAAGGCTACCAAAATCATCTACTAAATCTGCTAAAAATCACTTTGTTAGTAGTAAGAAAAATTAATATACAACATTTGCCAGGAAATAGAAGTGCCACACATGAATTTTACATGTCACAGGATGAAACAAAATACAAAAGAATAAATTGACGTTATTAAGTAGAGCAAAAAGACCCTAAGACTGCAGCCTCTCTTGGTAGCTTCAAAGCACCCACCACAATGTAATTTAAACAGTATCAGGAAAAAAAACCCAACACATTACACTCTAGTGGAATAAAAAAAAAAAACCCACAAACATGTTTGTCAAAACTAATCTCAGCAGCTGTATTTTCACTAGCACAATAGCAAAACCATCTGGAAAACAACAACTTGCAGAAAGCATTATCAAAGAAAAGAGGCTATTGGTTATTAGTGTTTTAAAGATGCCTGTCACCAAAAGGCAGGTGCGCATTACTGTGGCAATGCTACTTCCTGGATGTGAGGAGAATTAAGTGAAAGCCTTCTACATGTAGAGGCCTGGCTATGCAGTGAAGAGTTAACAGCTATTAGTGCTTTTCAAAAGCTTAACCTAGTGGAAATCACTTTTCTGTTCCCTCCTCTGCAAACATCCATTACTACTAAAACACCTGCCATTTTGATTTTAGTTATGACTTGACAGTATTAATCTAGGCTTATTTTCTTGTCAGGCTTTTGCAACAATTTGGTTTAAGACTTGTACATAAATTTGGCACTAATCAAAGGATTTCAAGCCTAAACATCCTGGAACCTGAAGCTTCCTTGTTCATTTATAATATAGGGACATAAAAGCAGTTGTACAGCATGCTCCACTGTTATTACATATCCATAGGTGCCAATGAGCAACCATCAAGTAACAACCATTTATAATAGTGGTAAGATTTGAATCTGCAGCCTAGATGGGAAGATACAATCAAACTTTTAAAAATACATTAGTAGCTTCTCCATATGAACGTGAAACTCTTTCCAGAGACCCAGTTTGGAGAACAGGTTGGACACCAACCTTCTGAAAAGTCCTTTTAAAATTGGCACCAGGCCAAACATTCAGAAAAACGAAGATGATATTTCAGTTTAAGTATAAACCACCTCTCTCCTATGTCGAAGGTGTTCTGTTATTTCATGCTAGCACAAGATTTCTATGGATATTCTTATCTCTCCACTTCAACTTACATGCTCTAGAAGGGATTCAGAACAAAGAACTTAATGTTCACACGCTGAAGAGTGAATTTATCTAGCATTACAAGATGTTTAGTCTGTACTTCACCAGTCACTGTACTTTTTCCCCCTCAGCTATAGAAATCTAATATCAAATAGCACTTTCAGGCCACAAGAGGAAACTATGCAAAATGAATTCCCCAATTGCCATTGTTTATACTGAAAAGGATTACACCATCAAAACCCTAAAGGGTGGCAATCCTGCCACAATCTATTTCTGAAGTTTTCTTACTTGTAAGTTTACTCCTTCACCACACCTATTTCTCCATCTCCCAAGACAATATATTTATTCAAATTTTTAAAATTGTCTCATTTTTATACAAGAGGAGTGTTTTTGATGACTTGACTCTTACCTTTTTGGAAGATCATAGTTTAGATTTAATGAGTTTTAAAGATGGCTATCTTGGAAAAAAAAACACTTTTGTATGTGTACTGGGGAAAGAAGTGGGAGAAATCATGTGTGCACTGTATTTGACTACTGCATAGCTAATCATTTCCTCCATGGGTTATCAGGACCTAGTGTTTGGTAAAAGCATCCATGTTCATGGATGATCCTCTCCACCCCCTCCTTTAATATTTTGATTTAAAAACTGGAAGTTCCATTACATAAAACCCTAAAAGGGCAGGTATCTGGAAAAAGATTTTCAAATCACACCATCTTATCCAGGAAAAACAGTCCTTCTCACAGGAAGTAAGATAACTGGCAAATCATTAGATATGAAAGACCAACCATGAACTGTCAGTAGTAGTGTTCAAGATTCAACTCCTTGTGCAGCAAACAAAGGGGTCAGTCTCTATTTAAAGCATGTGGTGCAAAATTAATAGGTCAGTTCTCAAAGCCTTTGGCCTTTAGTGTTACTTTGTGTGCACAAATGCCCTTTAGCTTCTTTAAGGAGCCAAGAAGCCAGATGAAGGTTAGTCCAGAGTCCAACTTATCCCTCCCTACTTCTTGATCTCACTCAAAGAATATCCACACAAGCCTTCAAAGTAAACCCTTTCTCTTCTACTGACAAGCTAGTGGCCAAGCTGACGGTCATCATAGGTGCTGTATCTCTTCACGTGGATTCGGCGCACTCGGTCACGAAGTTCAAAACCATCATCATCCTCACTGTGAGAGGCCTGGCTTCGGCTCCTGCTTGTTGCTTCCAGCAGAGAGTTATCGGGAACTCGTGGCGTTTCATAAAGTAAAACATTTAGTGTTTCCTCATATATTCGTGCCTCCGGGAATTCAACCTACAAAAAACAGCACATGTCCTTTTCCTGATCGATACAGGATAACATGACTGGAAAACACACACACACACACACACGTAAATTTGATTCACAGCAAAAAGAGTAAAACAATTGTAAAAGGGAAAGATAAGCAAAGCAGTCTAATCCCTAGTACAGGATTACTCCAAATGCCAGATCCCCTACCTCTTCTTTTAGATTGTTCCAGAATGGAATACGAGTATTTCTGATTCTTAAATACAAGCGTCAGATCCTGATCAGCATACCTGCACCAGTGCAAACCAGATGTACCTCCTGAAGTTAGAAACACTCTCTAGATTCATCATGCTACTTATTATCGTATTTTCATGCATGTAATTCTTATCCCTTTAAGATGCAGTGTTTAGAAGCAAGTCTTTAGGTAACTTGTACAAAATCAGAGGCAGGAAGACCATCCTTGGAGATGTTCAAAACCCAACTTGACATGGTCCTGTGCAACCAGCTCTAGCTGATCCTGCTTGAGCAAGGGGGTGGACCAGATGATCTCCAGACGTCCCTTCCAATCTCAACTATTCTGTGATTCAGTGATTTTTTTTTTCCTAACCATAAGAGACAGGTAGGACAAACTCCAATACCTTAGTTTGCTTCTTCTCTGTGGCATACACTATAGAGGTACAACAGACTTCAGCAAGTTTCCGACCCTGTCCGTAGAAAGACCAGCAGCAGATTTCATCCCCTATAACATCTTTAATGAAGAGAACTCTGCCATTGAATCGGAGAGAAAGTTTGTCAAACAGTTCTATATTCTTCAGTAAGTTGTCATCCGAATTACTGAAACACAGCAACAAAAGAAGGAATAAGGTTTTTGTAGTTTTGCAACTGGCTGTCTCTATAGAATTAGGTTGCCTATTCCACCACAGTTCTAAGTGTTGATCTAACTGCAGAATACAGGTAGTGACTCATTGCTATATGCTGCCCCCTCTCCCCCCAAAAAGAGGGGGTAATAGCCAACTTGAGATACAAATAAGATGGTCTGATCCCCATAAGCAAATCTATCAGATTTAGAGGTCAAGTTAGATAATTAATAATGACAGCACAATTTCCCAAATCATTACATCAACGATCTACAACTACCTCTTGACCGATGCTCAAGACAATTAAATCACATGCTAACTGCAGTTCTTTTTAGGTTTAGTAACAGCAAAAGTCTGAAGAGTCGGTAACATGTTAGAAGGCTAACTAAAAAGCAAAGTGTTCTGCACACAGACTAATGATATCATATGCAAATTTCCAGGGTGAATACATAATTTAGGGAACTAAGTTTTATTGACAGCCAAGATTCAGGATAACTGGTTTTCCAAGCAAGATCCAAGTGTTCTTGAAAAAAAAAATATATATATATGTATAGTGTTACCGCTTTAAAATCAAATAAAGCTATCAGAAAGCTACTCTTAAAATTTAGAATACATTACTTAAATAGCAACATCAATGTCCAATTTGACCAACTAAAGAAACCTAAAACCTTATTCCTCTAGTATTAGTTTGGATGCAGCTGTATCAGAAGTACATATTCTACAGTCATTTTTGTCTCCTTTTATAGGTGGCTGGGAAATTATGTGTGGATATGTGGAAGTCAGTGAAAATATTACCTTGACAACAAACCCAATCTTACTAGTTTTAGCAGTAAGACTCCTTACTTTTAGATCCAGAAGGTCAAGGTTCACACCTTGCTGCTAAGAATCCACCCAGAGGTATAACATCATACTTTTGTATGCATTATCTTAACTTTTGCAAGTGGTTCCGGAAGGCTATGAAATACTTGTGAATCAAGACACTGCTAATAAGAACAGCCAGTCAGGCTTTACATAAGATATTTAGTCTGAGAGTATTGCTGGTTAGATCTAAATCAAAAAAGCATCATGTACAGTTGGACAAAAATTTCAGCTCTCAAAAATCATTTGATAAAACAACCTGGGATTTGGCCAGTGACAAATCTAAGGCTCTATCAAGAGGCAGAACTAGGGGAAAAAATAATAATAATAATAATAAAAAAAACAAAAAACAAGCAGTCTTTGTTCAACCACACTGACAAAGTAAGTGAAAAAGCTGCTTTTACACTGTTGATAAGGAAGAACAGAAGGAAAAAGTCTTTGCTTACTAGCAGCCAGTGTGGAATTTTAAACAAGGATGCCTCATTTAAACACCATCAAGGCATGAAGATTCATGTGCAAGGCGTAATTATAAACCTATAGCTAGTTGGACACCAACACTTGCTGGTATCAAACTCTAGGGTTTCGTTACCGTCATCACTAGCATGTTAATGTCTCCAGACCCAGGGTGACATATGCTATTCTGTGCTTGCTTTAGCATCACTGCCCTAAACTAAAGGTAACACAGGCACAAGTGCAATACAAGTGGCAGATACAGAATGCAGTTTGCTGAAGAATGTGCTGCTGTTCAGAACTCCCTCAAGTTAGCATTTCCTGACTGCCTGAAATTTCATGATTGTTAGAATCTCTCTGACAGATACACAGTCAGTTTGTCTAGAGAAAGAACTTCCAAGATTGCATGTCACCTGAAACTGAGGCTTCTACATAGTGTAAAGGATTATTTGCATTGCTTCAGTGACTGGTTTAGGAAAATCCAGAGCTATTCTAGTAGCATCTTGGCAAAGGGACCATAATAGTTACACCACAAAACCCAAATAATATTTTCTTATACAGGAAAAAAGTCAGTAAATTTTTGTGGTGCCCTCATCCAGGTTGTTCCTGAGCAGAACAGATGCTTTCCTTTGTAGCCAAAAAATTAATTCATTTAGAGGCATTGGGGGACCTGGAACATCAAGGTCAGGGTAAAAGAGAGTTGGCAGAGGTATATGAAGAGCCAAGATTAAAACTGAAGAATCAAGAGATGGGTATCATGGCTGCACTGGCTTTGAATTGAGAAGGCAACATTCAGGTTACCAGTTTGCATTGGATTAGCTGAGTTAAATCTGGTTTCAGCCAATATTAATAGCCTCATCATTCTTGTTTCTTATCCCTTAACTCTCTTTCTCGCACATACCCCTCTTCTCTAGCACAACTGAACTGTACACCAGACTTCAACAAATGCGATTTGTCCATCTCCTCTCCCCCAACTTAGATTCACATCACAAAGAACTGCACTCAAACCTATAGAACAGTGCTGTTGCAAGCTACAAGAAGTTAGACCATGTTACATTTTCCTCCACTCCCATAGTCAAAGGGAAACTTTCCCATTACAGTGCAGAGAAAACTGACATACCTGGTATAGGAATATTTGTTGTTGCTTCTATTATAAAGCAGCTTAACAACAGGCTAGTGGGAGAGGATTTAAAAAAAAAAAAAAAAAAAGAGTAAGTTCTGTGTTTGAATACATTTAGCAGAAATTCAGTTTCTCACTAGATAGTTGTAGAAAAGCAGTTACTTTCATTGATGATTCTATGAGTCTCTCTTCTTCTTTTGGAGATGTGATGATAGGGATGTTACAGACAGGTTCATACAAGTCCTTCTTGTCCTGTTTTAAAGAAAGAAGAGGGAGAGGAAATAAAAAGAACTCCCAAGAGATATAAATGATGAAACTAACATCTGCTGCTGTGCTCTTCTCCAAACCCTCCAGCCATGTTCCCAAACCCTGTGATGCAAAGGAAGAGCCTTATGTTGCTATAGTAACCACACAGCATTACCTTGATCTGCAAACTAGAAATACAGCATTTTTTATTCCCAGAAGGCAGCAGTAACTGAAATATTGGGATGCAAGAGGATGTCCTTCTTAGCTATAGCAAAGACTCTGAACTCAAGTCATACTTAAGTGGGTTTATTATTCCAGCCTTTTTTGAAGAAAAGGATAGTAAGAGTTTGCATAAGTTTTAATTAACTCAAAACACTGCAGTATATAAGAAGATCAGCCACTATGAACTGAACATTTGGCAAGAAGAGCAGCATGTCACTGAAATGGACTTTATTCACTTGTGGTACAAAAGCAACCAGCAATAGCTTGAAGTACAGTCTGTGACTCCAGATTCCTCATGCAGCAAACTAAGGAAAGCTCAATACCTAACAGGAAAGCCTTGGAACATTTTGGTCTTTTAGAAAAAAACATTTTAAATTCCAAACCAGCAGAAAAATTGTCAGTGTAGCTCTGGACTTCTTTCAGTGGCTACAAGAAGTATGTTGAACCTAGTATGTGAGGTATTTGTTAATTACTAAGTTCAGAAACATTCATTTCACAATTTTAAGATTAATAATTTTTATTTTTATATACATTTATATAAAAAAATTGTGTGATATAGATATATATTTATATATAAAAAAATGGGCTAACCTTGCAAAAACATCAGCCGAACAAGGTGATTTCAGACAGGGGAACCTGAACACATAGGGACTAGTACAGTGAATAAAGCTACTTATGGACTTATATATTTACAGATAGAGCTAGTAAAATGATACAAATGAAAATCCTTAAAGTAATCACTGCTCACCATACAGACCTTCCTCCTTCTCTATTAAGATTCAAACTTGGAAAAAAAATTTACCACATTTTCAAAGACTGCAACCCACTCTGCTTATCAACATTATCTAATGAGAAGTGATATAATTTGGGGGAATTTTAGGCAAATGCCATAAGGTCTTTTAAAACATCTGTGTTCAAAATAATCATGTTTATTCAATGAATTTCTGTTAAATTTCTGTTTTTCATTTCCTTTCACATAAAAGGAACTCAAAATCCACTATTTTCTTAAATTAAAAAAAAAGGTACAAACACAAAGGAAACAGTCCCTCTATTTATATGATTGGTTCTGAACATAATCTCTTCTTTATTCATCTTCCTGTCATTCCTGTGAAGTAGGAAAAGTGCTATTATCCCCATTCTGCAGCAGGCAGCTGGACAAGAGAATGGTAGCACAAAGGGAAATGATGTACCCAGCATCATACAAGACATTTCTGAAATTACAGGAACTTGAACCCGAGCCTTTCACATTCTAGATTAATAAAATCTAACCACTTACAAAGAAATAGCTGCCTTGATAATACAACCACATTACTAATTACACTAGACCCCTCAAGAATACAGGCACCTTTGGCCTGGAAGGCTGTTCCACAATAACGGATAGGTCTGAAAACATTTCCTGTGAGAGCATAAGCTAAATCTGTCTTACACAAAGCATCACAGAATCTCACATGTCCACACACAGCGAGGAAAACTATGGCTTTGATAAAGGTACTTGATAAGATCTTAACAACTTATCTCATTGCTATCTCATTTTCTTTCCAGGCTACCTTGTACACCTAAGACTTGATGTATATCTAAGGCCATGAAACACTCTTTGAAGTCGTCCTAAGTCATTTTTATAAGCAAAACACCCATCAATAACTACAGGCTACTTCCATTTCTTACCTGCAGAGCTGCTTGGCACATGTCTACTAAGCCCTGAATGAGATAATATTTGGCTTCTGCCATCAACTCTTTGACCTCCTGTCTGTGCTTTGGAAGTGCAATTGTGTCATCTCGGAGATAGTTTAAAATTGTTCCAAAGTGCTTCCCACAACGGTCTATAAGGATCCAGCCTGAAAAATAACCATCACAACGTTTCAATCACCTCAACACTGGCAGGCAAGCAAAAGTTCTTCAGAGAGGTTAAACATGGAAACTGCATTCAAGCCTCAGAAGCTGATAAGCCCACTGAAACTTCCCTGAAACTGCATATGACCTGTTTCCCATTTCATCCAGTGGAAGTCTTTACTGACTTTGAGCAAACTGAAGTTGGTTACAGAACAGAAAATGACAGAGGAATCGCTCTTTTGGTACCTCCTGTATATTCTCACTGCTTTTCAGCACTCCAGAAGAAAGACCCAGCTAGAAAAAAAATTAAAAATACACAGCTTTCTCTCAAGAGATTTTGAGAGAAAGCTCTCAAAATCCCTGCAGGAACCTGACTGCACTCTATCTATTGATCAGTCCATCCGCGGCCTGACCAAAATTATTTTCTGTGTTTGATCCTTTCTGTATTAGGAATGGATCTTTTTAACTACTATAGGAAATCACCAGTTTGCATTTTTACAGAGTTCTATTTGACTGACTGACCAAGCAATTCAAACATTAAAAAAAGCTTACTGTTAGGTAAGCTGCTTGTTTTATTTAGAGGCTTGGCATATTTCTGGCAAAACAGGGTTTCGCTATATTTGTATGGAAATAAATGTAACAACTGCTCCTGCAGTGTAATGCTGGGCACTTGTAACTGAAGACTAGAAGAAGGAATTTTCAAATATTTGCAACAAGTGAATTGGGGCTAAGTTCTGTGGCCTACCTAGAAAAATTTGTCAGCCTCCCAACCATCTTCTGTTGTTGTTCAGAGTTTAAAAAAAAAAGTATTCCAAGGACACCAAAACATAGAATAGCCCAGAAAACAGCATGAGAAAAAGGCTGTTCTGGTCTCCAAATATGAGTAAAGAACAGCACGCAGACAGATCAGGAGGGAGTGGAGAGTGGAAACAGCACAGGAAAGAGTAGTAGGCGGACATTTTTCTGAGTCTAAAACATCCCTGAGGTCATATTCACTGGGAAACAGGATGTCTGACTTGCTGGCAAACAATAGCAGTGTAGGACACGCAAGCAGAGGACTTAGTACAGTGACAAACTCTCTTCCGTAATGCAGAAGGCAGGCAAAAAAAATGTTATTTGGGGACCCAGGTGCAGAGGCAAATATAAGAAAAGAAGACTAAACGACTCCTAGATTCTCCAGCTGTGGCTGTCAGAACACTAATCCTGTCCTCTCTTCAGGCTAAGGCTCTTGCACAAAATTGCTGGACTAAACCGAGTTAGTCATAAGAGCCAGCCTACTCAAAGGGAATTTGGTTTAAGTGATATGCAGTATCCACAAAGTTGTGTCAGTTTAAGTAAAAACAGTGTTATGCATCAAGTTTAAACTGATGCAATCTCAGCACATGGAAGAGCTTTCACAGATGAATATTCTGAAACACCAAGAGGTTAAATACTTGCCATCCTCTCTCAACCTCTTCTCCACAGTGCTACAAGCCTCATTCCTAAGGTATCATTTTTCTATGGACGAGTAAAGAGAGGAAAACAGAAGCATTCATAGGCATTGCTGACATCAGTCTTCTTACTTGTTCTAGTCTCTATAATTTATTATGGATTTTTATTTTTATAATGCCAGGATTCAATGCATGAGGTGACATAATACTTGACTGGTGACTAAATACTGTCACAATATGGATATGTATTTTCAGCCACAAGTGGAACATACTATTGGGAGGGGAAAGAAAAAAAAAAGAAAAAAAAAAGAAAAAAACCCAGAATCCTCAACATAGCAAGCAAGGCTTTTCTGAGTTTGCAAGATGAAAAATGAATGTCGTCCCCCCCATTTTGATTGATGCCATTATACACCACCCAATAAACGACAACCCACATGCCGTATGTTCAGTCTTGATAACAACGTCAGCAATCTGTGTACCAGCTTTGATTGTCGCAAAGAGAACCAGTCCTTCCTCTAGTTAATTTTAGTAATAAAAGAACACATTTTCATAAGGCACAGAGGCTTGTTAGAGCCAATGGGAGCAGGGTGCCGAATGTTCCAAATTACTTTCAGAATACATTTTTCCTTATACCCTTCAATCAGCGTAGTCAATTTTAGTAATAAAAGAACACATTTTCATAAGGCACAGAGGCTTGTTAGAGCCAATGGGAGCAGGGTGCCGAATGTTCCAAATTACTTTCAGAATACATTTTTCCTTATACCCTTCAATCAGCATAGTCTACAAAAGCTGTTGTTTTACAAAATTCTCCACATCAAAAGACATTCCCCTTACCTTCCTTGTCTGTGAGCACTTCCATCCTGCCACTGAACATAGCCTTCAACATTGTGTCGTGCCTGGTCAGTACTTGAACCGTAGTGTAATATAAGGAGCCCCCAACATTTAGTCGCACATATTTGTTACCGAGGTTGCCCCCTTTGAAGCTGCAAGTTTTGGGCTTGGATCCTGCAGCTGGACAAAGAGTGGTTAGACAGGTGTCCCCTGACATCTCCTTCTGTAGATAGATGACAACTCTGCACAGCGTGGGCTTGATGGACTCCGCCGTGATTGGTGAAGAGTCACGAGTCACGAGACGAGTGCAAGGCAACAACAGTCGTAACCCACTGGACCCTTGAAACAGAAACATACAAAATCAATACAGAAGCCTGGAATTACCATTTAAAACAAAACCAGGAAGCCCGTATTAAAGAAGAGATGTATTCAGTAGATTCTTAAGGAAACATCTGCACAAGTTCTGACAAAATAAGATGTAGGTGTTTTTCAAACAACTTACACAGCAATATAATGATTGTTCAGCACCATACAGTTAAGTTATGACCGTATTACTGTTAGTGAGGCTAGTTAAACATTTCTGAACTTCCTTTTATTTAGTCTTCAGCCAATGCAACAATCCCCATCCAATCCTGCAGTCCAAGTTTAAGTAATAGTAAGAATTGTTCTCCCTCTCGACTTCCCAAAATAACATAACTTTTTCTTGTGGAGATCTAAAATACAATGGGAGAGCTTTCTGCAGTTTCTCCAGCTGGGGTATATACGAGTTGTTCTTTGTGGTTTGGTTTGTTTGTTTTAACTGGAGGCTTCAGCAGCCTCTCTTTCAAGTGCCTCGACACAGAAATGCTCGATCATAATGTTCTGTTTCCTGGTACATCCTTTCATTCAAAACTCTTCTTCCATCCTGGAATGCCAAGCAATCAATATAATATTAATTTTTCTATTTAAAAGAAAGTGTCCAGTCTTTGGAATATCGTCTCACTTAAAAGCCAGCTAAGACATTCACAGCTTCCTTCCTCTCCCCAGTCTCACTGTACTTATCTTTCCATCCAAGAGGAGCTTAGAATGGAAACAAACAAATAAAAGGAGAATGAAACTCAGTCTAACAGGCCAGATCTAAAGTTCTTTAAGTGGAAAAGTACAAGTATGGGTTTCTCAGCTATCCTTTTAATAACTGTTGTCCTCAGAAACATTTTGCTGACTTTTCCCCTCTCACTATGCTTCTGTCTATTTATCTATTTCAGACTACAAGCGTCTGTTCGTTTCTCTGTCCTGTGCCCATGGTACATGAGTAACCTTTTATAAATAAATATAATAACCTAACTGTATTGCTGTTCTTCCCACATCCCTCTTCCTTCTCACTCCACCTCAGCTTTCAGCATGGAAAAAAAACCACATCTCTCCATCCATCTGGTACAGCAAATTACTTAGCAGCTACAGATGGTATCTTAAAATTGCTAGGGATTTGGATAGCTACTGAACTTAGAATGATATCTAAAATAATGTTATTCTAATTAAGCAGGCACTACAAACAAGATCTATTAAACAATAAGCGATACAAAAACTTTGCAGGTCACAAAGACATAAACCAATCCTAACAATTTTAGTGCCAGGAGAGATCAGTTTGTCTGTAAATGCTTTAACTGGAACTCCCACTAGCTGTTATCACTCTTTACTTTCAGCTAATCATCCTACAACACAACAGTAAATTTACTTCTACATCTAAGCAAGTCAAAGTTTTTTTTCTGAGCATGTAATTTTAGACAGGTAGTCCACTGGCAAATATAAGTCAAAGGCAACTGCACGTTACAAATTAATTTGGCCAGAAAAGTAATTTCCGACTGGTAAGCAGCCAGCAGCAACCAAAAACCGTGCATGTGATTATGGTGCTATAAGAAGTTTGTTAGCCAAAACAGCTAAAGGTTATGGTGAAACGGGCCAGAACTTCTCCAAACACATTGCACGTAATGCAGTTTCTCCTTAGTAGACATAGGTGTTTACTGTAATCTTTTACAAGTAAATCAATTTTGCTATCCAGCCAATCCAAGTATGAACAAATATTACTACTGTAACATGTTCTTTAGCTAATAAGCTAGGAGGCTTCTGCTGTAAACAGTAATGTAACCTCTAATTACACCCATTAACGCAAGCGAAAATTTTCTACGTCCTTTCCTTCCTGCCTTGTGCGGGAAGCAGATGGAGGACTGCAGAACAATAACAGCAGTTCAGACACCACGTCAGGAAAAGGTCCCAGCTGAGGACTTCCATAAAAAGAAATAATCCTAACAGCTCAAGAGGGAAAAAAAAAAAAAGAACAGAATTACTGGCAAACTGGCACACTTTCTACCTAACTTCTAGACTAGACAAAATGGTCTCATTATTTTTGACACCCCAGAACGGTGGGGGAAAGCAGGTTTCCTGTGTGCCCCGAAGCGCCGCGCCCCGAAGGAAGGCAACGTTTCCAGAGACACGGTTTCCAGGCGCTGAGGCATTCCAGTCCACGCACCTCGGTCCTCCTCCTCGCTCAGCAAGGGCGGCAGCACGACAGCGGCAGAGCGTCTCCGCTCAGCGTCTCGGCTTCACACCTGCAGAGGGAAACAGCGAGGTCAGCCCAGGAGCCCAGCACTCACGCCAGCAGAAGCTCCCCCCGCCGCGCCGCGCCGCGCCGCCCCGCCCACCGGGATGCTGGGACGGTACCGGACCGCACTCTCCATCAGCCCCGCCGCTCCGCTCCGCGCCGCTCAGAGCTGCTCCGCCGCCGCCACCACCGCGCCCCTTCGCGCGGCCCCGCCGCTCACCGCTCCGCGGCCCCTCGGCTGAGCTCATTTCCTCCGTGCCCCGCCGCGCGCGACGCCAACCCGGAAGCGCTCCCCGCCGCCGGACTACAGCTCCCGGCGTGCCGCGGGCTCGGCGGGCTGCCGGGACTACAGCTCCCGGCGTGCCGCGGGGCGGGGGCCGGGACGGCACTGCCCCCCCGGTACGTGCCGGGCTGTCGCCGTGGCAGCCGCGGTGCGGAGGGCCGGGCCGGGCCGGGCCGGGCCGGGCCGGGCCGGGCCGGGGGCGGCATGGCCGGCGACGCGCTGCGGCAGGCCGGGCTGCACTTCGACGAGCTGAACAAGCTCCGCGTGCTGGAGCCCGGCGTGGCCGAGCAGACGGCGCAGCTCCGCGAGGAGTGCGGCGCCTTCGTGGACAGTAAGTGCCGCCGCGCCGGGGGCCGGGGCCGCCGAGGGGGCCTCTTACAGGGGTCGCGCCGGGGCAGGCGGTTACCAAAATTCCTCGAATTGGCGAAAAATTAAGCGAGCTCTGCGGCGGAGAGGACAGTGACGAATCCCGTTGGCAGTTAAGGGCTTCCCTCTTTCCTTTCCCCTTTTCTATCCCGTCTGTTATGGAGGAAAACCTTAAAATGCGCCTGTTTACAGTAAACTCTGAGCGCTAAGAAGTCACAGCTGGAAATCGAAGCCTGTAGTACAAGCATTACTCTTATTCAGCGTTATTTTGATGGATATTACTTCACTTTTTTTTCTTTGCAGAAGTAGTAGAATTTCAAAAAATAGTGGGTAGCTTAATCGAACTTGTCGATCAACTAGCAAAAGCTGCTGAAAGTGAGAAGATGAAGGTACTGTGCAATCAATTACTGGCTTGTAATGTACTCTGTCCTGTATAGCACATGAAAAAACAGGTCCCTTCCTTCCTACTTTTACAGTGTAAATAATCATTTTCTGTTCAGCACCATACAGATGTTTTCCGTGGTACTTAACATCTCCCTGCCTGTCAGCTATGAAAGCCTGGGGGCTCCAAAGAAATTATATTAACTGGAAAATTTTTAAGTGCACTTGCAGTGTCACATTACTCCTGCATTTAATAGTCCTACCGTTGCAGCTTATCAGTATATTGCATGTAAACAGAACATGTTTTCCAATCAGTCTTTCTACCATTTTAACTTAGTTCATGAGGAGGAAGAAAGGGGCTGTCCAAAGACCAAATCAATACATATCTCCATAACTACCTCTGAAACTTTCTTTGTATATTTCTACATGTCACCAAGACTGCTTTTTCCCCATATTATTGCAAAAATAAAAATGGTTTAGCACAATTGTAGGTGGTTGTTTTTTCATCATTTGTTCTGGGGAAAAAGTTATAACCAGAGCTTGTCTGTCTGTAGTACTAGTAACCAGTGATCAGCTTGTATATCCAGAAGAGTTGGTCAGGCTGTTACGAACACTTGAAGTTTGAAGGAAGCCTAAATTGCCTTAATCTGCACAACTGCTTCAGGGCTGTGTGCCTGTTCCACCAAACAGTCAGTATCAAGATGATATCCTCTTCTGTTGTTGGCATGGCTGAAACACTTCAAAATCAATCTGATAGTAATGAAAGTGTTTAAAAAAATAAACAACCTCCTGATACAACTGCATCACTGAAAATCCTGTTTTGACAGGCCATTGGTGCACGAAATTTGTTGAAGTCTATAGCAAAGCAAAGAGAGGCTCAAGAACAGCAACTTCAGGCTTTAATAGCTGAGAAAAAGATGCAGTTGGAAAGGTAAGTTTTATATTAAATTTTGGGGGGGCATTGATTTAATGTTTTGAAAAGAAGGTAGTATATCATACATGACAAACTCAGCTCAGTTATGTAGACTGTATACTCAGTCTTATCATCTGTGCTTGCCTGCAGGAGGACAGGCTCTAAGCTTGTTCAAACAGTCCATCTGCAGCTAAGATATGTCCTATACAAAGTATGCATGGAACGGAGCAGTGGCATAATTCTATGTTTAACTTAAGGCTCTGTCTACCACTCTTACAGAAAGGCTCATTTCTAATGTTTTTGTGGCTAAATAGAGGGGGCATGAGATCATGCAGCTGAAGAAACTAATAAAGCTGTAATACAGTGCTGTTTGTCCGGATATTTATAGGTACTTTAGAACTGCATCTAACTGATGTAGCCACTGCTTTAAAAATGACTTATGTGCTTAGCCTAGATTTCTTTCACAACAGACCCGTGAAGATAGAACTAAATCTTCTAAATAACAGGAGCTGAATGTAGCTCGTAACCTTTTCTTTCTCTTTCAGATACCGAATAGAGTATGAGACTCTGTGTAAAATAGAAGCTGACCAGCACGAATTCATTGACCAATTCATTTTTCAGAAATAGAGGATTTTAAGATAAACAGCATATTGACTTGGGAACATGAACATTCCAGGATTCTGAGGCTTTCAAAAATATGCAATTTTTCATTGTGTGTGAATGAATAGATAGCTTGTACAAATGAAAATGTTTTCTAATGCAATATGAATTTACACTAAAAGTGGCAATAAGGAGAGCTTTCTAACAGGTGTAAATAAAGACAGTTCTGTCCTTTAATTTTATAAAATTTTTGTACAGTCAGTAGTTCTAATTCAGATTACAATTGAATTAACACTACTGCTGCTATGTTATGTCTCTCACTTTTTTGAAGTGTACAGCTCTTTTAAAGAAAACAGGAAATAAATTATTGTTTTCAGATCTTCTGGAGATCCCAGAATTAGTTGCTTCTGCTAAGTTATTTCTGCTCTTATGAGTATGCAGGGAGTTGTAAACTCTTAATGAAGAATTTCCAATATATAGTATTTTCATGTTTATAAAGACACAACACACAACAGAGAAGCAGCAGTAGTTTTTATCTGTGTTGATCAGATTTTCTTTTACTATCCGGTTAAAAAGAAAAGGAGGACAAATTTATGAGTAACAATTGATCAGTTACAAACAAAAAAAGTAGAAAACACAGCAGAATTAAGATTAAGTTACATCTGAGGTACTGCGTCCCTACAGCTAGTAATATTAGACTAGAATGCTTTTCTGAATATTTTAAGAATAGAACTTGAAATTGATGAAACAAACCATTCCAAGCATACTGTGACATAAGGGGTATGTATAAACTATAAGTATGAATGTTACATTTAAAAATGGAATGCCCATATTTTACAATGCTGCAAGCACATAGCATCTGATATTAAAATCAAGCCTTATGTTGAAGTGCCAATAGATGCATTTTATGCTTGTCTTTAGGCAACTAAATATGGAAATTTTGGCCTTTCAAAGCCTGTAGAAGCTTTAAATTATACACCAATGAAGTCCTGAAATATATAGGTAGTGACTGAAGAGCCTATTCTTTTACCTGTAAATTTTACAAAAACCTCTGAGGTTGATTCTTGCAGATCAGACCGAGAACAACAACAGAAAAAAATCTCTACCATTAAGTAGGTTTTATTTACTGTAAATTCAAAGTCTAATGCAACATTTACTGTATAGACTAGGTAGGATCTCATGGTCATTTTAAGTTCCTTTTAGCCATTCCCATAAGAAGTTTAAACGAAATGCTAGTTCAGATGCATTTAGTTATTTATTTCCATACTAGAAGTGATTTCATTGGAAGTGAGTAGCTTACAAATGCTTATTTACAATTGCTGAAGTTCTTCAAAATCCTTTGGGAAGAAGCATGCCTCACTGTAAAACTAAGTTAACTTTAAGCATTCAGAAATCCAGATTTTTGGCATATATTTCACTGACCAGACATTTACAGGTAATCAAAATTTGAACTGAGGAAAGCAGAGTGAGATTTTGCTTTTTGGAAGGGCTGAGAAAGTTAAGGATTGTTATATGGAAATGCTTCAAAAGCATAGTTTTGCAAAGTTGTGTATAATTACAGAGTTTGCACGATGTGTTCTTAGAAGAGAGGTTTCTTAACTGACTTTGTAACATCATCTTTGAAAAAGACTAGCTGAATGAAGAACAAGTATCAGGTGCAGTTCCCTCCCACACACCCCCATGTGCAGTTGCATACCACAGTGGAAAAGGTTTATTTTCCTAATACAGATGTGCCGCACAAGATCAACAGTGTGAGAGGAGCTAGGTCCCTTGAGCTGCGTATGCAGAGGTACTACAGGGAATGGCTAATAGAGGCTTCTGCCAAATGATTAGAGCAGAGCTATAAGCTCAAGGCAATTCCAACTTTTCTTGCAGGAGTCTGATGCTTGGGTAAGAGCTGTGGCAGTTGACAATATTAGACAGATGTTTGTCCCAAAGGACTAGGTCAGCATAGGCTCTAATAAACAGGTATGAGTGCTGCACTTACAATTTTTATAGCTGACTCACTTCTTTTTCCTTTTCTCCACATGGTTGTATTGGCGGCTGTACAGCATGGTAAAGAGAATCAGGAGTGGAATCAGCAGATACGGTGCATATACAGATAAGAGAATTAGGCGTTCACGTTGTGTCTGAGGGCCCAAATGCTCAGATTTTGAGAAATCATGAAACAGGATATGAGCAATGATAGGGAGCAAAGTTGTAGCTACGTGGCTGGAGTAGATAATTGCAGGAGTCCTTATCCATTTGCAGCCACCTGTATTGAGGCAAAAATGAAGCAATGTTGAAATATTTTTGAAAAGAGCAGAATTCAGTGGCTTTTAAATTAACAGAGCGTTAACTGTTACATCTGTGACAGGCTGAGCCACAGTCATAGTAAATAGGCTGTAGAAAAACTGTTAATACTAGTAGCAACCTAGGAAAATTAGGATCTGACTTAGTGGAAATATAGAATGACGCCGCAATCATGAAAGTTTTAAAACAACAAAGTAAGTACACAGACCTGACCCAGAACTTTGTCTATGTGGGTAGCTTGCCAGATGTTAAGTGCTGGTGCTGGTTACATGTAAATGATTGCAGTTGAAAAGGGCCTACAGTTACAGTTATTTTTGACAGGACTTATTCTATGCTGCTTTGTCAGATAAAACTTGCAAGAAAATAGCACCCCACATGGTGTATCCTTATAATTGCTTAAGATTGCTGGATAAACTTTCTTTGCTATACAAAAAACAAGTGTTCTGCAGAAATGCTGCACATGACATATTGTTCTTCTACTTTTATACCAACCTTTTAAGAAGGCATATGCTGCAATGGGAAAGAAAGGCATTTGTAAGAAGGCTTCACAAAATACAAACGACTTAAACCACTCAGGGGGCTGGATCATCATTGGATCTCTAAAGGTGACTGCATACCACTGTAACAACTCTGTCAGCTTAAGGAAAAGAACAAAATAACAGATTAATACACTCAACATCAACTGCAACGGGAAAAAAAAATGATGAACCTTAGCTGCTCTTTGGATGAAGCCTGTGATCGCAGTGGGAGAAATCACATGATTGCACTTCTTAGTGCAATTTTGTCTTAATAGAGATTAAATTCCTGAAGTCTTTAATGTGATGAATCCTTTCCTTCAAGTATATATTAAATTTACATTACAGGCAGTTCCTAAACTGTTATTTTCTACCAAAAAAAAAAAAAAAACAGACCCACAAAAAATCCACACCTTAAGATTAGTGGCTAAAGGACTCTTTCTCCTCTTTCTGACCCTCCTATTGCCAGGACAGGTGGGCTCAATGTTGCAAATATTTTTAGGCACTTGTAGTGTCTAACTAGCTAGTGTGACTTACGGAAGCAGTCCCAGCCAGGTCTCACTGAATCAAGAGGAGTTTGGTGCCTTGCTCACTCAGGTGAGTGCATCATTAGACCTCAGGATACACAGCTACCTACTGCGACTTGAAGAGCTTGGTGCAAAAATTTGGGCCTAGTGAGCTGTAATCTGTTTCCACGATGGAAATGTAAATTCCAGCATGGCTTTAAGCTGGACTTTGAACTGAAAGATATGCACTGAGATTTGCTAGTTAACTATTAATTAAAACTGGTTTCTATAATGCAATAATTGTACTGGATGGCAAAAATCAAATTCACCAAATACAAAGCTAGTAGAAAATTATGGCTGATCTCATTCTGATGACAAGTTGAACTGATTGTGATCTTCTATCCATCTATTATTTGAATTGACTATTTATTATATTTATTCTTATATACTTTAATTCAAAAATCAGCAAACTAAATATTTTTATTAATATATTTGCATATGCCTGGTCTTACATTTTAGTAACAATTCCCTTTCACATTTTTGGTAGGAATATGAGCCAAAGCCAGGAGCACTGAATTACAAGGGTGGTTACAGAGTCACGTTCAAGAGACAGTGTGTGACAGGTAGTGCAGCATGGCACATTCCTATGCATATGAATTTTATTGTTCCAGCCTGCTTTCCTCTACCTGCAGAAAACATACTACACTGGGAAAATTATCAGTCACACTATAAATTTATCAGGGATTTTTCTTGCTTGCCCCTCTTACTGTAGGCATTTAAAGTGAAAGGAGCAATGTTCATACATTTGATTTAGAAATCTGCTAAAAAAATGAAAAAAGAAAAAAAAAACCCGTGGCTGGTAAGTGTAGCAGTAAATCAAGTTTATTCTACTTTCCAAATGAATGACTGCAGAAGAAAAATAAATCATAGCGCAGGTAGTACTAAAAAAATTCAACACCTCTCTATTTTATTTTAGGAAATTTACTGCATTTTTTTCCTTATGTCTCTTTACATGCTAGATTTTCTAAAGGATGCCACAAGATAAACAAATCAAGCTGTAGGCTATCTATAAAATTACTGCTGCTCAAACCCTCCCTTTCACTTACCAGTCGCTACAGCTTTTGCATAGAGCTGCATGCAAACAAACCACAATCTAACCGAGATCTGAGCAGCTTCTCATCATCAGCTACTTACGCTCTCTGGGTAGATACCAGCTCCAGGCAGAAGCGCTTGCAGGTCTATCATTAACGTGATGGGAATATGAGAGAGGAAGTACACGGCGAAGACCCACTCCAGGAGGCGAATCGGAGCAGCCATCGCTGCACGCTCCCGACATGCCCCTCCCGACTCCCGTCATCCTCCGCACAGACCCGCAGCCTCCGCGGCCCTGGCCTCACCGCGCTGCTGCAGGAGGACTATTTTAAAGACATTAAAACATTGAGGGTGGAAGAAGGAAGACCTGCCATTTAGATCTTAAGTTCCCCACTCAAAGCAGCCTCTGGCAATACGACAAATGAATTTATAGCTGTTTGCTTATGAAATAACGCGCATGTACAAGCATACACATGCATTTCACCAAAGTAACTTAAAGAACAGAACAAAGGCAAGTAAAGTGTCCGACTTGCTATGGAACATATCCTCCTAAATCATTTAAGCCTGAAATACTGAAAATAATTCTATGTATACAATTCTTGGTAGCTGCTAAACTGAGAGTTATACTTTAAAATGTTATCCTGTTTTCCCACAGTTCATACTCATTTATTTCACATTTCTTGGCTGAGTTCTGTAGCTAGCAAAAAAGGCATTACAAAAATTAACTTCCTCTTGCACAACAATTTCTGACAGGCTGGACTATCTTCTACAGATGGTAAGGCTGTGAGATTTACACATGGGTAAGGATCAAGCTTTTTCAAGATTTAAGCAGACTAAGGATCAAGGTAAGAAAAAGAAAAGTTTTTGTTATTAGTACTAATGTGCCTTCCATAGACTCATCTATCTTCATCACAGAGCTTAAAAAGTCACCAAATCAAGTTACAGTATATCAGATAACTGAGTGGGTCCGATTCCATCCCTAATTGAGCACACAAGTTATCCAAGGTGTAGACCCAGACTGTATTTTAATTATCTGCTAGGATACCGGTGTCCTCCATTTATCAATGTTGCAAACAGCTTAAAAAAAAAAAAACAAACAAAAAAAAATACGTGAGCAGGCCTGTAGAAGTACAATGCACAGAATTTTCTATCAAGTGATACCTGACAGAAGAATTAAAAACATATATATATAAGGAACAAAGAGTCTAAGGATCTCAGCATATTCTACTACTAAAATTAAGAAAGGATAAAATGAGAAGACTGGTAAAATTGCTACTGAGTAAATATTAAAACAATCTGTTCAATCTGCTGAGTATGCATACACTCCTGGCAGGTCAAATGGGAATGCAGATTTCATTTGTGTTCTGAAGATGTTATTTACCCAAAATGTGCCAGTGTCTTCACTGAAATGCTCTTAACTTTAGGAACTTTTAATTTTTAAGTATATTCCCCCAGGCTCATCTGTAACACTGATGGTGCAAGCCCCTGAAGGAAAATGTGGTGATTTACATCCACTGAGGGTTTGGCCCTTTGAAGTGAAATCCTGTTTCTGTTAATCCTAACGAGGCCAGAATTTCAATGCAGGATGTGTCTAATACTGTGACTTGGAGACAGTGCTGGTCAGTTATGTACTTGGCATGTTTCTCAAGACAGACTGCATCCTCTGCATGGGCATAAGCACAGGAACCACTGCAACAAAAACGGTATTAGGAAGCATTAAATGAGCCTAGCCAGTCAGGTATTTCACTAACCTCCAACTTCATCACTCCAGTGTGAAGCACAGAGCTGCACCTGTTGCTCAGTATGGCTTTAAAGGCTTACCTCTTTATTATGTCAAGAATTTGTACTTCATGAAATGAACAGAAGACAAAGGAACAATAAAAAGTCTAGTACGGATAATTAGATAACATTATTTAAGCAATGTGCTGTAAATGCTTCTCAGGATGCAGGTATCCCAAATATACGACTAATAAATTGGATGCAGGAGAAAAAAAACTTTGTAATTTTATAAGTTAATTGATATAAATCAATGATATTTCACCACACATCAGGAAATGGATTCTGGCAACTGACTTTGCCATAGCTAATCTTGTTTAGTTCCATTGCGTCGCCTTCAAGTTGTACACACAGAAAGATTAGGCCTTCTAATATTTGGATTTTTTTGAAAACTTGTGTGTAATTTTAAAAAGTTATTTTTTTGCACTCACTACTTCTGTACTCTTGTCAGTGTGCAATTAATAAAAGGAGATGCAGAAGCTGTATTTAGAGATCTTACAGACGAGTAATGATAAGTTTTAATTCACTTCACATTGATATCAGCAAAGCTTAGACAGGATTAAAATGCAGCTCTGAAAACTGCTGTCTACACTGCAAGCTAGATTTTAACCTTACTGGGAAAGGAAGAAGCTTCTGATACAACCTCACATTTTAGATTACCTTAAGTGTAATGTGTATACACGTGTTCACTTTACAAACAAATTATCTTTGTCAGAGGCGGCTCTTATGAGCTCTCACTTCTACTATAGTTCACTTGCATTAAAAAAGTGTAAGATACAGCAGAGACTACAGTTGTTCTTCATATATGTACACACCCAATTTTAATTACACACACTCATTCTGCAAAGTGCTTTGCCCACATCTGTATCAAAACACCCTGAAAGGTAAATGTCCAAAAGACATTTTATTCTTTGCATGTTTATGAATGAGATTAACCCACAGAACTCCAGCAATTAGCTCCAAAAATACACTGATGCACAAAGTGGACTTTGCTAATCGTATCACTGTGTGCTAATACATTTACAAAGCTATGTGTCAAAATGAGAAGATCCCACAAATAAACTCCACATTTGTAGTCTTTTGCTGAAGGAGAATCAAATGAGCAGACTAAAAAACGGCAGTGAACTAAACTAAGGGAAACCGATTCATTAACAGACAGCCATGAAACAATGACAACATCACCAATTCTAAAAGATGTTAAAATTCAGCTCACAATAGCATGAAGTCTTTGAAGAAGAGGTATGTATACATGAATCACAAACAATAATCATGCTAGCGCTGGGAAGAGAACCCCTGCTAGAAAGGCTGTCCTTCCCTTTATGTCAGTTTATTTCTTGTGAAATCTTGAAGCTAACTAGATAGTTCATTTTGTTTGATCTTTAGAAGAGTTATATCTATAAAACGTATGAACCTTTTTTTATCCATATTGTTACAACACCGTTGAATGATGCATTCTTTGCATTAGTAGTACAGAGAACAATGAAAGCATATATAATGAAAAAAATTACATGAACTTCGCAAATTAAGTACAATCTATACTTGAATGCATCTCTTTCAAACTCCCTATAAAGGGAAAGTCAGTTTCTTGTCTTGATTTCATCTGCAAATTTTGCCTTTATTCAGGATCAAGCTTAGAGATTAAATATGTATTTCATAAAAAATTGTATGTACATGTATATATAAGCATACACATATGCATGTGTGTGTCCATGTGTAAAAATCAAAACCATGCCCAAAACAGTATTTTGTAAACTCTTTTTACTTATATACTTTCAGACATTATTCGATCAAGATTGTGACAACTGATTCTTAAATAAAGGTGGGAGATAAGGAAGGAAATAAAGATAACACCACTTCTTTTTTCAAATGTCACATTTAATGTTTTCACCACTGTACTTCAAATCTACATTTTACAAAGTGACCAGCAAGTGTGCCACATTAACTGACCAACCTCTGAGATTTTACCTTTCATACCAGTGTCTTCTTGGGCTCTTTTAATTAAAACACGTTTCTCATTCAAGTGAATTGAAATGCTTCAGTTGGTTTTATTCTCAGGAGCCTCATAAAAAACAAAGATATTGCACCATCTTTGTTCAGTAATTCAATGTTTGTCTCTTTCACAGCAAATAATTACTTCATTGAAGTTAAAACTTCCAAACATAACTTACTAATAGTCTCCAATTTCAGCTCAGATCACTCTTGTTGAAAATACTCTGCTAAATACAGATAACTTACAATAACTTTAACAGTTAATTGTCCATAACAAACACCACGGTTTTTCTCCAGACCAATGCTCAAATTTTAAGACCACCCTTTAGTATTTCTTTGTACAGGTGAAAAACAGTCTTCAATTTTCTAGTCTTGTTTTAAATATAAAAGTTGGAAGGGACATTCAAGTTTCAAGTCTCCACACTGAACTTAAAAAAAAAAAAAAAAAAAAAAAAAAAATCATGTGGAGGTAAACAAACCAAGTTGTATACTCCAGGAGGTAGAGGCCTTCAATTTGTGTTCATATATACATATGCACAGAATTCAGTGTTCCAACAGAAAAAGAATTAGCCAAAAAGTAATAAAAGTTATTTACTACTGTGACATTTCAAGACTTCCACAGCTTTGCCTAAAGACACAAACACAATTAACATAATTCCCTATGTGCTTTTTTTTTCCTTTTCTTTTTTCTTTTTTTTCCTCAACTGTCCAGTGCAGGAAAAGTTCTCACAAAATTTCACAGACCTAAAATGTGCAAGCTAGTTTCTCTCTATACAGCAATGATGTCAGGGATCTCTGAAATTAGCCCATAAATGGAATTATTTACACACATAGAAGATGCATGCTGGGGGGTTTTATGTAAGAAAGAGCAGAAAAACTTCTAATAAAAATAGATTAAATATATATATATATTTATACTGGGTAAGGAAACAGAAGTTTAGTCTCTCCTAGTCACAAACTCATTCTCTCTACTCACAACATTTGATTTTAGAACAGCACACATCACCATCACAGCTCTAGTGAGAAGCTATTTATAGGATTTGATCATCAGGTGACATGCCCACTTAATGTGGTCACTGTCATCTGATGTGACTTCATGATTGGTCGCAGTCAAGTTTTCTGTATTCCTTAATCTTAGAAAACCCAAAATCTTCAGGAATGGCTCAATATCAAAATGTATGTCTATCTTTTTGTACAATCTCACTTCAATAAAAAAAAAAAAGAACAAAAAACCTCCCCAAATTTGGTTCAATTCTGTTTGTTCTGAGCTGAGCCATCACAGCTGCACTAGAATTCATAAAACACGTGCAACTCTGGGTAAAATATTTTCTTCTAAAAGCACAACCACTTTACAAGATTAAAAGTCTAGTACATTTCTAAATATTATTCATATTGTACAAGTAGTGGTTGTTAATTTAAAACTTCATTAGTAAAATTACAGTACAAGCATGATTAACCTCCAGAATTGCAAATCCCAGACTCCAGTGGAAAGCTACATTACATCTTCAGTAGTATATTATCTTCCACTTTATTCCCAAACCAGTGGAGATGGCGGCATCTCGGATGGTTGAGCAACTGTGGAACTAGAATGCAAGAGATACAGAAAATCAGTGTTCATTTGCAATAGCTAATAGACAAGAAAGTTAATGCTTGACTAGCAAGCAAAGATTTCAAAGGAAACAAAAAAAACCCACAGACCAACAGTCAACAACACTGACAACGAATACTTCAATATACCTTACCTATTATTTTTAATGATTCCTCACCTATCACTGTCATCCATTTTAATTTTTTTTACAATGCAATTTTACAATGAGAATTCAACTTGTCAATCTGTCAATTTAATTTTTACAGGGTGATATTTGTACTTTCATGTATTTTCAAAAATATTACTTGAAATTTTTGCACATTTTACTTAAATTCATCTTTATCTTCAAAAAAGTACTTTTTAATATAATCACTCATATGCTTAAAGTATTCTTTGCAGCAGTTACCTATGGGTCTTCCCTAATTTTATGGACATAAAATATGAAAACATTTTGAATGTGTGACTTGTGTACTACTAATAAATGTGAATTAGTATCAGATGTGATTACATACAGTTACCTAATAAAGCTCTTAAAAGCAGCAGACTGAGGGTTGATGCAGAGAGGCACTCTGTTTCCTTTCTGCTGTTCCAAAATGAACTGATGAATTATTTCTGTACAAGAGAGAAAGATAAAAACACCATACCACATAGATTAACAATTTTTGCTTCAATAAAAACTAATCTGGAATAGAGGAAAATAGTTTCCTTCACTGAGAGTATATTTTAGTAAGGATAAAAGAAGTTTTCCTAAAAAAGAAAATAAAAAGTTTTCTAGTTTTCCTAATCTAACACATTCAGTCTCATACCTTAAATTCACAGGGAACTTTTATATGCACATTGAAATAAATGTATGTAAAATAAACCCCCAATCACTACTATAATACTAAACTGATGATAATCAATTACAGATTAAATTCCAAGAATTTTAGGATACAAATCCTTGAAAGACAAAGAATTCTCAACTTGAACTTGATTTGCTAATACTGAGAACACAGTTCTATTATTCATTAGTGGTATGTAGTGGCATGCGAGATAAAAAAAAAAAATGTATCCAGTCTAAATGCTTAGTCCAGTTTTGTGATAGCAACTGAATTCATGAATCAATCGCAAAACTGCCACTTGAGAAGGTTCAAACTGAGAAGTAAATCTTGATAAAGAAAGAGGAGCTCTATATGCAGCTGCCAGACGAAACATCTTTTTTTATACACGCACTCATGTGCGTGCACACACACACAGACAGGGAGCCTGGAAGGTTTGGAAATATGCTGCTCTTCGATATGCAGCAGCAATGAATGCCAGAACAGAGCTCCGCACACCTGGATAGTAAGTTAGAGGCAATGTGCTGGAATTTGCATTGTTGTCATCAAACCTTCAAGGCAATTTTTGGAACAAAAGATTACAGAAAACATAGCAGAGCTATATAACCCACTGAAAAGTGATGGACAAAGAGCAGGGAAATGGAAAGAGCAATAGGATAAAAAGAAAATGATGTTATGTGAAGTTGCAGAAACGATAAATGTGAATTTCAGAATTAAAAGTTCAGGATTTATCTAAAATAAGTCCTTCTATCATGGCAACATTATAGAGCATTTTTTCCTGCATGACAGAATCATTTGTTAGAAATTGATGAGATAACACATTTCTCCTGTTTCAGAACACATAGCTCACTTGCTCCTTTTGGTCTAATTAACATTGCCACTAAATGGAACCTAAATCCCTGCCAGGATTCTAATTTTGCACTGCTCTCGTAAAAGGAATGCTATCCTGATTGGATCTGATTTCAAAAGAAACAAGGTCTATTTTATGGCTTGTTTGTTATGATGGAATCAGACTCCAGATCTCTAGTGCCACAGAGTAACTGCTGTGTTTAGTAGCTGTCTGCACTAGCAGCTTCCTCTTCCAGGCATCCAGGCTGATTTTCCTCACGACGGCACGTCAGGACCCAGAGCGAGTCTCGTGTATTAGTGCCAGGAGCACAGAATGGCATCAGCAGCAGGGCTTATGACCGCAGCTGCTTCAAAAGCACTTGACATGGACATACCGATATGAGCAGACTGTAATAGATCAGATAAAATTAAGTGGGAGAACTATGAAACTGCTCAGCATCTGTTACTTGCTGATGATGCTGACTTTTGCTGAGGATAATTATCACGATGACGCCTCCCACCCCAAAGAGGAATGACAGCGATTTCCCCTTCACCAGCCGCACAAGCGAGTGAGTGGCATGGGGAATGTTGGCTCCAGATAAGAACACTATTAGGGTGAGAAATCAATAGACTTTCAAATGTCAACGAGCGTGCATGACATTATCTTATGTCAGAAAAACAGCAAACAACTCTGTTCTTTTAGTGTAATGAAATTTGTTCCAGTATCTACTGTGGAAAAATATCAAAAAAACCCTAGGTTAGTAATTACATTCAGATTGCCTATCCTAACTATAAACTACTAAAGGATGGAGCAGGAAGATAAACCCAAATGCAAATGTTAACCACTACTTACCTTTAACTTGCCGAACAGAACTGAGGTTCTTTTCAAAAGTGTCATCAAATTTGGGATTAGTGATGGGTTCAAAATCACTGGTATAAACTCTTCCAGTAGATGTGGAAAAACAACATTTACACATACAAGTGTGGTATCGCAACCGCCCTTCGTCAAGATATGGGTGAGCTAAGGCATCCTTAGCAGATATTCTTTTGGACTGAAATATTGCATAGGAAAAAAAAAAAAGACATTTTCAGAAGTACTGAAACAGTCTAAAGAATACTTACTCGTCAATTTATTCTCAACTGTTTTATAAATCCCAAACCACATAAAGAAATAGTTCTTACGAAATGTTTTTGGTTTGCAACCACTTTACCACTAGGGGGAACATTTTACTTAAAAAAAAAAAAAAAAGCACCAAAGCTAAAATGACATTGACCTTTTAGTACAATAGCTAATGATAGAAAATGCTTCTAATATGATTTTTGGAAATACATTTTACAATAATTACTCTTTCCAGATAACCTTAATATTATGAATGCTATAATAATAAAAACAAACACCCAGAATTTAAAGGTTAGCAAATACAGTATTTTGTAGATCCATACTCTGCAAAACATTTTAATGTGTCCTTAAGTACATATCTAAAATAAAATACAAATTTAAGCCTCACTGAGGACAGAATAACTCAGGATATGGCATAAAGAGTTCTTAGGAATACCTTACAGAATAAGTTTCAGAAAACCAGTGGTGAAGAAAGTACAGAAAAGGTGCTCGTCAGAGCAATGGATTAAATTATAAAGTCTATTTCCATGTCGCTGAGACTTTTTTTTGTGCATAACCCAATAAAAGTACTCGGTCTTTCCATGTGTCCAATACCACCCTGTCTAAAAAGGAGAATGCTATCTGCTTCTAAAGTATAGCAGGAAGAAGTGCTATTGAAAATCCAAGGAACAATAAAATCCTTTGTTGTAGGTGAATTAAAGAAAAACATGTACACAGAAAAAATTTACTTGCTCAAAGAGACAGAGCAAAAGCAGCAACAAAGTTTGAATTAGAACCCAACAGTCCTAATTCTCAAGACATTTTTAGATGTTATCTTCCCTCCTGAAATGAATATCACCTGTTCTAAAGGGTTGTCGTGTTTCTTTAAAAAAATCAAAGCAAAGCAAAAACATTTATTTCAATGTGATTTGGGGATACTAGTATTCTGAAGATCAGCAGAATTAAAAAGGAAAAATTAAGTTTGTTTACATAAAAGTTATTATTTAACTTTTCTGTGATTTTGTTCAGGAAAGCAGTCTTAAGATTTTTTTAAACATCAAAAGATAGTTCCTTCCGAAAATTTCATCAACTGCAAGCTTTGTCCTTTGCAGTTCAGTCAGTTTGCCTGTTCTTTATTTGAAGGGATTCATTCTACTGTTAAGATGAAATAACTGAGAAGACTAATTCAGGTATCAGGTTTTCCAAAGGCAGTTTTGTACAATAAGCCCAAGAGATGAAATCCAAAATCCACGGCAACAAATTTCTACTAGAAAAACAGACCCTCGGTGGAAAAAAAATCCTATTAAGTGATTGTGGAGATGCACAGGAATTTTTTTGTGTGTTGGAAGACCATGCACACCCACACATCTCTAATTAGAACTGCATCAAAATATCTGATGTTCTGCTACCTACACCTAGCGAGGAGAAGATGGAATGATTCATGAACACCCTCGTATCTCTTAGTCTAGTGTATCTTTCTTCAAAAGACCACTTGATTTTAAATGTGAAACCCCTGTTCCAGGGGAAAATTCATTGACCAATTATAAGATGACTCTTATGTCCTTTACAGAACTGAAAGTACTAAAATGCAGTCTAGAAGAAAATCAGTTAAAACAGTCCTTATCCCCAATATTCATTTAAGTAATGGACGACAAAACATTTTGTAAATCAAAAGGTATTAGATTTATTTTAAATCATACTTACTGGATCAAAGACCAACATCCTGCAAAGGAGATGAACTGCTTCATGCGTAGCTTGACTGGAAAGTGTATATAGGACAGGAAGGGATGGCTATAAGGGAATAAGAGAAAGAAAAGTACAAATAGTTGTCATGTCAGCTCCGTCAGTAAGAAACTAATGTTGTAGCATGTATTACCTTATAGGTACCAAGGACAAATATCCTGCTAAAAAGGATGTGCACTGCTTACCACTTTCCAACAAGATTATAATCACTATTGCAAAACTCAGCAGTTCTAACAGGCGGTTAATTGGTTATTTTTTCCTTAGTTCAGATGTAACCCCGGACAAATCTATACTTCAGACACATTTACTACAGAATAGTCACTGCTGCAACCGCGGTACAAACCTGCAACGAAGTGTAATGTTTTCTCTCTCTCCCTCATATAAATGAATTTGATAATATCAACAGCCAAAGTCATCAGTTACTGATGAGTTACAAAACCAAAAAAATTTAATTCTTGGTGAGCTAGCGATGTAACAGATGCTGAAGAGGTTTTAAACAGTTCCCTATAACCATGATAACAAAATTAGTAACAAATTTTGTACTGCTCCCTTCAATTATAATCATGAAAAAGAAGGCTGGATGGGACCAGAACAGGTCTTCAATGCATAGTTTTGCACCTTAATCAGTATATTTCAGTACTTTTACCAGGAAAGTCACTATCATTTTCATTTTACATCCAAGTCATATGGCACACCAGTAATAAAACCTACCGCTCCTTAATTGCTCAGTATTTCCTGATTGTTATACTATTCTTTGCCTGGAAATCCTGAAGCCTCTTGAAGGGTCTGCAACTTTCATTTCCTACAAAATTACCTGTCGTAAAGTTCTTAAGTATTTATTTTCAATATTTATTGCAAATGTTGTGTCCATTTTTCTAGAAGATTTTTATTTATTTATCTGTATATACCACTTTAAACCACAGCTGCTCAGAGAAGGTTTGATTATCCACATCATTTCCAGTATTTCATTTTTCTGATCTCAATCACTGCCAAATTATGGATTATTTTGCTTTTCTTTTCCCAGCCAATCCATATCTAACCGAAAGTGACATCTAGTACAATTAAAATGACCTTCAGGCATACAGTGTTTTAGATAGAAATAAATAGGCCAACTACAACAGCTTGAAGGAAAGGGGGATGGGAGGAAGGGAGGGTTCGGTGAACTCCACCTCGTTTTATAGCGAGGTACTCGGGGCCTGAATGGCACGTTAAAAAAGTAAGAACAAGCAGAAGTTGATAAGCTCCCTGGAGGGACGCACGCAGCTAGCAGCAGTGGTGCAATGCTGCTTAGACCCACAGTATCGTGCCTGCACAAAAACATAGCTTTGCAGATCCTTTTCTCCTGTATTTCCTCCTCTTGCTCACACGCACAAAAGCACAAGGGCCTATCCGTTCTGCAATTTTCCAGTTTTAGCTGAGAGTGAGAAAATATTGTGGTACAAATACCAAGATAAAACAGATTTTAAAAACTGGCTATATCCGGCACTTGCTGGGAATACGAGCACATAACCTTCCTTAGAGGCAGGAATTTGAAGGCAAGTACAAATCTCCTTAGCAATAAGTGCTGTAAAGCAGATTGATTATATGGCTTTGAGTACGAGGTCAACCTCTTTTCCAATCTCAGCAATATAGCCAGGCCCTGCTAGTTTGACAAGCAGATAACATTCTACCAAGATTTTACTTAACATATTAAGTTGCCATTTGACAACTTTTAACTTCACATATTCTCTAGCCTGAAAGTCTCCTTTGACTCTGAAATTAAATGTTAACACTAAGATAGCAAAATGCAAACAGACATTTCTTCCCTTCCCCCCAGGGTTTCTAAAATGTTGGAAGAAATACTGCCTGAAGTTTACAAAATAAAAAAATA
Organism: Dromaius novaehollandiae; assembly: GCF_036370855.1. NCBI lineage: Eukaryota > Metazoa > Chordata > Aves > Casuariiformes > Dromaiidae > Dromaius > Dromaius novaehollandiae. The sequence goes on from NC_088116.1 coordinate 1,517,930, forward strand.
ATAATAAAAAACCCTTCAATTTTATATGTCATTTATTTATTTTAAAGCATTAACTATATCCTGGACATTCTGGAAGGGGCTCCAAAGACTTCCCTTTTAAAGCCATAGCAATGTCAGATTCCAAGATAAAGTACCATGTTTTCCTATTTACATTATTCCCATTTTCAAATCTATGCATAGAAAATAGCAGAGTACAAAATAAGTATCCCAAAAATTTGTAAAGGTATTCAATTTCTTTAAAGGAAAATAAAGTTTTAATTCTATTTTACCATAATCTTCCTGAAAATGCATCAATGATGCAGTTGAAAAAGTTTTTGCTACTTGATAAAGGGTGCCCTAAGGCCAGTGCTTAAGTTCACAAAACCACAATCCTCTTAAACAACCAAAACAAACAAACAAACAAAAACAAAAAAACCCCAACCAGACAAATAAAAAAGCCCCATGAATTTTAGGCCAGGCACTGCTGCAAACAAAATTCCTAATAGGGAGTGTGTTACTGTTCAAATCTAATACTCCTAAAATTTTTGTTATTAAAAAAACAAAACAAAACTACATACACACACACCCCTACCTTTGTTCTCCTCTCATGAAAATTCAAATAGCATTCTTATTAGCTAGCGAATGCAGGTGTTGGGAAGAGCCATTAGGGCAGGAAGAATTCAACAGTGTGCTCCACTAGTGTGTATGATTAATTAGCACTGAGATGTGGGAAAAATATACTAGCCTGCTGACAGGAGTGACTAAAATAGCTTGCCAAAAATATAACAAAGCGTCTGAAAACTAGCTAGTATATTTATGGGATAATACTCACTGACAAAGTTAGACTTTATATTAAATTTGCGTGGATCCACAAGATTTCCAAAACTGCGTTAATTCTACACAGATGTTTAACTTCTAATACTCTTGATACCATCAATACAGGGGTCCCTCTGGAGCTTTCTGAACTGTACTGTTAATTTTAATTTGTCTCTTGCCAATATTATAACTTAAAATAAATATCTTCTTTTAAAATAACTATTAAAACTCTCTCTCTCTCTCTCTCCAAAAAAAATTCACTTGTGTCAGTACATCAAGCAATATATATGCGACGGAAGCCAGAAATGCACTTTACTAGCAATAAACTGCTTTGCCTCAATAGCAGCCTGCAGAACTACACCTTTAACCAGCGCCAGTGCAACAACAACACAACCTTTGGTAAACTTGATTCAGTTTACAGTTAGAGATAACTCTGAGATTAAATATCCAATTAAAATACTTACGAACATATGTATGATATAAATGCCATTTGAATGAATTTTTTTCTGGTCTGAGAATTTAACCAAGATGTAAAACAGAATGATGATATGGCAGTAGAACCCTGCCCAGAGGAAATCCTGATTTATGAATGCTAACTGAAGGATAGTCTTGACCAAGTGTAAAGAAAGCCAGGAGATTAATATCAAGCTATACCTGTTTATGAGGACCCCTGAGTATATGTGCCTTGGCGCCTTCACAAGCCGTCCTCATAGCTTCCAGTGAGGGTGTTCCCAACAGGTCTGTGATCAAATCCAACTGTAAGTATAGAATACAGATATTTCAGATCTTAGACATAATAATATTCTTCACTATAACAGCAGATTCTTAAGCTAAAGTAAAGTTTAAAGAATGAATCAGTTGGAAAACACACTATTTTACTGATAGTAAAGCTAAAGAACATTAACCTATACATTTAGTAGAGAGCAAACGCAAACATTTGCAACTTAACTGAAAAAGTCCTAACAGAAGTGGACTTTTAAGTTTGGGAGGTTTTTTCTTTACTGGCTTAGTAAAATAATTTGTTGTAATTTCAAAAGTCGATTTTACATCATTATAAAAATTCTTAAGTACTGTTAATGTTGTGTTTTTCATTTTAAAAACTAAATATTCTCAACTGCATTTCAGCATTGCATCCCAATATACCACACAAAATGACCCCCAAATCAGGTCAACTACTGTTTTACATAAAATATTTTGCCATCAACAGAAATAAAAAAGTGGAAAATGAAAAAAAAAAATCACAGAACCACAGTACAAACATTATAATTAAAATTCCAATAGCAAAGTTTGACATATTAATTTGAGCAGAAGTACTAGACAGCTCTAATCATTTCACATAAAAGAATAAAAAAAAGGAAATATCATTATCAGGACTTCCCATAATTTTTTTTCTAAATTAAATTAATTAAATGTACATCATTAGGTATTTAAGCTGTGTGTGTTCAATTCATGTCACCTTTGTAAATTATATAGATTTAATTAACATGAGAATTACTTCATCTCATTTGTAGTATTGCTGGCGTGAAGAAAGGCTAAGGTATTGAAATGACAAACTCAGAATGGACGAGAAAAAAGAAATATATATATCTATCCAGCACCAGAGAAAGGAAAAGAAGTGGTGCTGGTGAGGAATATGAAAGTTACCTAAAAAAGAGCAAAGACGATACTGTGGTTAAAACTTGTATCAACTTTAAATGACGCTACATTTTGTTCACATTTTTAATTTTGGAAAGAAACACACAAGCTCTTATTTCATTTCTACAAGCATGTGTGCATATACTCCTATAGTCAATAAAAACAAAACAAAACAAAAAAAACCCTCTAGAAGTCAAACAGAATTAAAAATATATAAATATAAAGAGGCAGCGGTGAGATCGGCACCCAAGTCCCAAGTGGTCCCTCACGACCACCATCCACTTGAGCTAATGAGCAGTTGCGTAGCTCTCCTCTGAGAGTACACCTATCGTCAGCAGCATGAGGCTTGCACGCCTGAAAATCACTCATTTCGACTGTTGCGATAAAATAGTGAAAGGTGACCACTGTTCACACATCAAACTATGTTACTCTTCAATTGGCATGTTCTTTCCCCTCTCTCCAGCAGAAACACCAGTCTATAAGGTGCCTCAATGTATATGCAGCTTCATAACTGGACTGAACACGTCCCCTTATTTACCCTGGTAACGTGTGGCCATAACTATGGTTACTTCATAGAAGAGTAACAGCAAAACATCTGCATTCGTAGGCAGATGGAAAACTAGACAGGAAAGAATCCTAAACCTTGAGGTTTTCACATGTGGAAAGTATATGTGTATGCTAATAAGGAGGAGAAGCAAAACCAACTAGTAACAATTCTAATACTCAAATGATAGTTCACATCCTCAGTTCATGCTGAGGCGACCCTACCATTTTCAACAGTGCACTGCAGTTTACAAATAGTTGCTCCCAGGATTACTTATTATTATTTCCTGAATTATGACATTTATTTATAATTTTCCTCTTCCAACCACGTTAATTTTTTTCAGAATATGTATATATTCTCATATATATATATCAGATTTTCTTTTCTGGGTCCCTGATTTGTATCCACAAAGAGACTAAAAAAATCCAACCATCTTTTAGGAACCGATTTCAAGTAAGTTCATGGTCTTAGTCTGCTTTCTGCAACCCAGGTACCTACGAAACACTTGTATCCAGCTACAACTGATATTTGTGCTGGTTATTTTCTCTGTGCATTTATCTGTGCTGACCTGTCAAACAGGCTACAGAACTCACCAGAAATGCAGCCTCACATACTTGCTACAGCTCATGGGAAACAGCTACCTTAGGCTGGCAGTATTTGCCCGATTCTCCTTTCCTCCTGACACACTGATCCTTCCAAATGGAATTGGCTTACTGTCTCAGGCATGTGAACTGTTATCTTAAGGAGGATTAAATAATGATCAGAAAAACAGGATAAAGACTAGAGGAACTACCAAACCTAGGAAGGTGGTTAAAACTTAGCATGGTACTGCCTGCCCTTTACGTAACAGCGCACAGACTGTTCTTTAAAGGAAACAAAGAAAGGTATTTGCTCCCACAGATAATCAACAAGTGAACAGTCACCCATCCCACACCACAGATGCACTAAAAGACAAAATTGACTTAATTAAATGTTTCTGGAAGTATATCTAAAATTAACTTGTATATGCACCTTTAAAGATGTATTTTTTAATAAAAATAGAAAGATAACATAAAAAAATGCTAACTATTCTAAACAGTATTGATAAGCAAAAATCAGAGAAGTTAGGAAATGTTGTATTTGAAAGTATTTCTAATTATGTAATCCTCCATGTAGATTATATCACTCCTTTTTGTAATATATTCCATAAAATTCTTATCAAAAGATAGCTAAGGTAACTTCAGTAGCCAACTTAGGTATCTTCCTTGCTTTCAACATGCTACTTACACAGTTTAATGTACCAAAGTCATCAGTTCCAAATTGTTTTATAATTTAAAGCTTTATCATTTTTCTTTATCACACATTTGAGTTTAAAATTCCAGTACTGTCAGTTTTAAAACAATCTCTTCCTTTATCTCTTCCAGGAAAACTTCAGCGTGAGGATGGCTATACTCATGTCAGAGAGTTTTTGCTGGCCTAGTTAACTCCACGGGGTGAATGGCATAATCACCTTTAGTACACAGTCTACGCTGAGGGGCTCAGCACAGGTATGAGGAATAGACTGTAATATAGACTAGCCCAAAACACTTATATAGACACTATTCACCTTTGAAGAATACTGAATTTCTCAGAAGATAATTAAAGCATATATGACAATAACTACCTAAACCATTCTCCTGCATACAGATTATAAAAGATCCGAGAACTCCCCACAGTTAACTTTATTCAACTGAAGAGTCATATAAAGTGAAAAACATAAAAACATACATAATGCTGTTCTAGAGTTATCTGATGAATGTCTTTGCACTTTAAATTGAGTAAGATAGCCCAGACTATTAAAATCACATATGTGTATAGCTTATTGGAATGCAATGAAAGATCAAAGATTAGAGCAAAGACGGTCATAAATACTTTTGAGGCTGGAAAGGAATAGCTGTCAAATTTAGCTAGTTGTTATGATTACATTAACTGCTTTTCTCCTCTGCAGTCTCTTCACAAGGGTAAAATAAAACATATCCTGCGATCCTATAACATACCAGTGTTCTCTAGAATGATTAGTATGTTCCTCCTACGGGGACACTACTGTGGTGACATGATAGGTACCACTAGACAGGACACAGCACTGAAAAAAAAATATATAGCCCCCCAACATTTTAAATATATGAATGTTTAAAATAGCATTCTAAGGTAAATAATGTCTCCCAAAACCATGAAAATATTATGTGCAAAAACAGACAAGAGAAGTATAGAGGTTGGAATGATTGGAATGTCTCTTTTAATGAAAATTCAGAATGTGTTTTAATTTCTTGCCAGTCAATGCAAGTAGTCTCACAATTTTACCACTACGTAATTTCTAATCTGTAGATGAATTAATACTAAGAAGATTCAAGAAAAACATTTTTATGACAGCATATCTTGTTTCACCTCTTAGATAAATGTATGCATCCCCAATACATGACTGCAGACATCATTTTGGAACCCACTGCAAAAACTACTTCAAGACTATCAGAGATACATGTCCATTTCGTCAGTTTGCTTAGTGTTAGAATGATGTTGACATTCTGGTCTATTTGATGTTTTCATACCTGTCAATAACTACACAATATATAAAAATACTGAATATGTTCTTATGTACTCAAAAATGTTACGTTAAAGAAAATGAAGCAGTCTGACCAATACTACCAACTGACATTTTGAATAGTTCAAGGGTCAATACTGTATCTCCAGTCATATATTGATAGACACTTGCTACTTTCTCATATTAGTTGTTACAAAAAGCTTGTTCCCAGTTATATCACCCTCACCTTATCTCAATAAAATGCTACAGTAGACTTTGGTACTGAAAGGGATTACAGGAGATTACAAAAAAATACACAATTCAAACTGTAATGTTAATAACCACTACCGTTAATACTGTCTGGAAGCAATTATTTCAGTGTTTCAAAATAGCTTGTTTTTGCCTGTGAGTAAACCAAGCAAAATAAAAGCAAGTTTGCCGTTCAATATGCATCAGTATAACTGACTTCATGAAATTATGCAGCAAAAGACGTTTAAAGGGAAATTTAATTATACCTGCTGAATGGGACTCTGTGCCTGAAACAATATTCTTCGCCCAAGTAATTCTGCAAAGATACAGCCTACAGACCAGATGTCAATAGCATTGCTGTAGTGACGGCTGCCCATCAGGATTTCTGGAGCTCGATAATACTGAGTGACAACTTCCTGAGTCATGTGACGAGATTCATCTAATTCTTCCACCCTGGCCAATCCAAAATCACAAATCTAAATTGAGAAGGTAAATAAAAAAATTAAAATAACCAAAACACTTAATGCATTTCAAATAGGTAACCTTTTGGCAACAAAGCAGGGAATTCCAAACCAGCATTTAAATAAATCAGTTAATCTGCTGTAACTGCATAAGCGAAGGGAAAGGGAAAAAGGAAGAAGTTATGCTACTTTATTCCACATCCACTTAAAATTTCTACAATTTTATTTGAAATCACAGCATATTCAGTTGCAATTACAATATTAATAACTTAAAAGACTTTATATTCCTAAACAGATTTGCACTAAAAAAAAAATATTGACAACCTCTAGGTTCAGAATATTTCATCCCAAACCACATTTCGGTTGTTCATAACACATCTCAAAATGTTACAGAGTGATTCAGCCTTCTCTGTCATTATAGATTTCTGGATTTTTCTTTTTTAATTTCTTAAACCATAAGACTTAAGAAAACAGAGGCCAAAATTTTCAAGATTAGAATGTTTAGCAAATCGGTGTAAACAAAACTGAATTTACTGATAACTGGGATTACTATACAACATCTCTAAGCCCTTCAGAATTACACATGCCCAAGAAATTGATGGAAGAGTTTGAGCATTTTACATTGCTTTTACGTTGACCAGCACACCGAAAACTAACATTGCAGTACCTCAAGAAATTTTCTGAACTGCTGAGGGCACAACAGTTTACACTAAAGTCAAATACAAAAAAGCTTGCATCTTGTTTCCACAGATTTGGGGAGAAGTAGGCAGAAGAGGGGAGAGAAAGAGGTTTATTTCATTTATAATTTTGAAAGAATCTGTGGGATGTTTTCTTTTAAAATAACTTTAACTTTAAAATAACTTCACAGAAAAATATTCATATTAAATGTTTTCATTTAAAAAATAAAATAACATCTGATTTATAATGAACAGCACATACATATGTACATTTTCAATAAATTTAAGTAGCACCTTAAGAACACAGTTGCTGTTCACAAGTAGGTTCCCTGGTTTAATGTCTCGATGTAAAATGCCAGCAGAATGTAGATACTTCAGACCTGAAATATTAAATGAAATTGAAATAAATACTTTTTTCCCCCCTTCTTAGAAAAAAAGTTTAAGGCTGACAACATTTTCCTGAAAGGTCTTGAAACTCTTGGTCAGCAGAGACTTCTCCATTTGCTCATTTTTACACAAAATTTCAAGTCTAATTTCAAGCCTCTAGCATACACTGAATGAATGGATAAAACTTCCGGAGTATACAAACTAGACAGATACATAAAAATATATAAATATATATAAACATATATGTGTGTGTGTATATATACATACACATATATATACACATATATATGCATATTTTGCTCCCTGGTTATGCCAAGGATACTCAGGTAATCATGATATTGCAATACCAACATATAGCTCCCACTGCTCTCTCTCTCCCAATAACAATTTTAACTTCTGCAGCACTAAAATTTGACTTAAAAATTTCCTGGCTAACAACTGCTCTTAAGAGACAAGTAAACTCAGATTAAATCAAACCTAGTTTGCATTATTACTTTTTTTTCCTTAGATATCAAGATGACTTACTTTCAAAGTAATCATGAACCAGCAGCAGATAGCACAAAAAGGGGGCTAAAAGAATACAGCCCCAAATTACAGTAAAGCTTAGGTCCTTTTCTTAATTTTAGTAGTGTAAAAATTCAAAGCTAGAGCTAAGGAACTCAGGACATCTGATCACAGTGACTGGGGATGTTTCTAAATTTTATGTGCTTAGGAAAGAAAGATAACCCCTGCTTCCTGTGTGCTTTTGTAGTTCCTGAAGCCAAAATTCTGTTTATTGTTGTTGTTTTTAATAAACTGAAAATAATACAAAAGCACCTCACTAAAAAGTTTAATGGAAGAAAGTATATCAACAGGAAGTTGTTTATGCACATGAACTACAGTAGCAGACAAAGCACAGAAAATGGAAAAATGACCATACTTCAAATAGAATTGGATAGAGCAAATAAATAATAGCATTAAGATGGGCAACACTGAGATCTCAGGTCAAGTGTCTGGGCAAATGGAATGAGAATTGAAGTAACTCTTGAACAAACTCCAGCTGACAGCTTTATATTGCCATTTTGATGGAAATTAAGAGTTTTGAGTCCTCCCCCACCCAGCATAAACTCAATAATCATAGAGGCACAAATACCATTTGTATATATCTTTTCTTTAGCACGACAGGTACTAGCAGCAGCCAACACTAATTCTGGATTTTACCTTTCTTTGCTCTTTATGAATGTGACCTAGCATTTATATACTACCAGATAATATTGACTATTTATTTTCCGTTTATTCTAACGAAAATATCAAATAAAACCAATAGAAATCAACGGGACTAACAATGATCAGATGTTCAAAAGTGAAGCACAATAACCTAGCTTATTATTTGGACAAAATATTTTCCACATGGCCTAAAAAAAAGTTTAAAATTACTATTGTGGTTAATCTTTTTATCTAAAAATCAAACTTCATTGGACAGCTGCATAACAATTTAAACTACAGTGTTCTGCAAAATACCTTAAGTGGTTATAGTTACATATATTTATCAATTTGGCTCAGTCTAGGTGTCCTTTCCATACCTTGATTTAACAAACATCAGAGGACTGCTAAAATGCACATACCCCCACCTTCAAGACTCTAACAGGCCTTTAAAAAAAGCCTCTGCGGCTAAAGTGTTAAGTATTGCCATCTTTATCTATGTACTGTGATGGAAGGCAGGAGGGCTGACATATACTTATACCAAGAATAATTAATGCTTGCTATTCATTCGTAACATTAAACAAAAGATTAAGTTTCCACAGGAAACTTATTAAGATAAGGACGTCTTGAGAATAAACATTAAGAGAAAAAAATATAGTAATATTATACAATTTTCATTAATTTTAAAAGAAAAAAAATTACCTCTTAAAATCTGGTAAAGAAAAACTTTGACATGATCCGAGCTGAGTGGCTGAGGAGAGACGATAATCTTATGGAGGTCACTCTGCATCAATTCAGTGACAACATATCTTCAATTTATTAGTTAAGGGAAAAGCAGAAAGTCCAGCATATAATCTCTTGTAACATTTATCCTAGCTTGTAGGAATTTGAGCTCTTACAGGTCAGAGGTATAGAGTAACAAAGAATAAAGCTTCTTCACGAAACAGAGGTCAAGTTTCTAGGCTCTTACAAGAATGAAAATAAAAAATGGGTTGTAAAAGAAAACAGATTACTCAATAAAGTAGCATTTGCATTAATGTATTTGTTACAAAACTATTCCAAAGTCAAATTACAACTCAGAAAAGAAATTACTTAATATAATTAACGATATTTTGAAATGTTTAGATTTTTCCTTAAGCCACAAATTAAAGGCAACTCAAATAGTGTTTTCAGAGCGGACATATATGAACCTGTTTTAACAGAAAAACTGGCAACTGTAACACCAGTGAAAATCTCACAAGCTGCTACATGACCAGTAATGCAGACTCTTAGAAATACATATACCTCCCTAAATCTACCCAGTACCCATTATTTTACCTTCTCAAGCATCAAATGCACACACATACAAATCCTGATCATAAAGCCGCTTCTGAGTTATAACAGGTGAAGGAAAAAAAACCAACTTCTATCTGCAGGGTTAAAAAACCCTAATGGAAACCACCATTTGGTGTACAGACACACACGTGGAACACAGCAAGAGCCATGCCCACTGATAATTTACACAAACAGCTGAAGATGCAAAAAGTTGTACATTCGTTGGCTTATACTGAGGTAAGGTGTAGATTAAGAAGGGTACTGACTTTATTCAGGAAACACTAAAAATACTAAATATAAAATGCTTCAAAAATGGAGAAATATGGAAAACATGACAAGCATACCTTAACCCACAAAATCAGTCTCGTGACATCAATTTCCTGAATATGTTGCAATAACAAAACAACGCAAAAAATCATTACAATATTCAGGATACTACAGACATATGTTGCCTCTGAGTTGTACAGCTCAGTTCTATGACAGTTTTTCCTGATCTTAGCAATGAGGAGCCAACAGAGTCGTAGAGCAACTGTGCTGTATTCTATTTCATTCACGAACAACATTGCCAAGTAAGTTTTGATTTTGAATCTATAGTTCAGAATAGAGTTTGAAGCAAAACCATAGCACCTTGACTTTCAATAAGGGTTGAACTTGCAATGTTGAGAATTTTGAAAACTCTTAGTTTAACTTTTAAAATCAAACTTGATAAGATAATTAAGAAAGACTACATGCTTACAAAGCTACTTTTTAGTAATTCTATTTGAAAAAGAAAAGAAATCTCTGATTTGCTGTATTTATAACACTCACAGCTGAAGAGGGCAAAACACTGTGGTAATATGTTAACTGCATTTTTACTTTATAGCAACGTATCAAACATCTCACTGAGATTCCTGCATTAGGCATTAAACATTAGGAGACACACCAAGCCCTGCAACGTTTAAAATTGAGAGAAAATTGAAATAGAGAGGTAGTGTGCCCTGCCAAGGTCATACGAATGATCAAGGACAAAGTCAGAAATAAAACTCAGTCTCCTGGGTCTCAATCGAGTATCCCCCTTGGTGAACCACATTCATTTGCAGCTCAAGGTAAAGCAGCAGTCAGCTCTCCTAACCTTCCACTCCTCTGCAGGCATCAGTAACAGCTCAGTTACCCTCCTCTGACAGGGTGCTACGTAAATGCCGAAGTGCATACAAGTCTGCCTGTTACTCTGCAGAAAGAAACAGGATTTTGTTTTACGTGAGAAAGCTATATGCTTGTGTTTTACTTGCCCTCCATATTCACCACGAACAAGCTCTGGTAACTTCACGAACTCATCTATGTTGTGATGGTATTTTCAAGGGTGCTCCATCTTGACCTTCTCTCTGAAGCCAACGGGAAGCTAATTAGGTCAATGTTGAGGGTTTTGTTCTCTTTTTAAATCTCACCATTATCCTGCAGGAGTCTATCAGCTGCTTCAGTGCTTTTTATAACCAGCTCTGTTACATACAAAGTCTGGAATATTATAGCAAACCCTGACCTCAGTGAAGATATTTATCTCTTAGTAGCATGGTAAGCAAGCCAGCTTCAGCTGAAACTACCTGTTCTTACCATTATCAACAAATAATTAATCAGCACAGGCCACGTTGCACTTATAATGATCTAGAGAAACCTTACATCTTCCCTCCCTACCCGAATGAGCATTCTTCTTCCATCTGTTGCTCTACAAACCATACCCGTTCTTAAAAAATTCAGCCACGTTGTTCATTTGCCATGGGTGCACCAAGCAAAAAATCATTTTATAAATTGAACACTGCCAAATTTTTGACTAAAACTCCCCAACTTAGAACTGTATTCATAAAGAATTTATGAACATTTCTTTATAAGAGGAAAAACCCAAGTCTGTAGCTTCATAAATTTTAGTCTTCTAATTTTTCTTTTCCTTTCACAAAGACCTTCTTAAATATTTATGCCAGTCTTTTAAAATTTGTTTTTTTACCTTATGGCTGCAACATATCTTTACATTTCATTTTTAATGTAAAATATTAAAAAATCCAAAAGCAATGCGCTGCACTTTATTATAAGATTTCTGTTTTGCTACGCCACAAATCCTCCTAAATCTCAATCCCTGGCATAATGTCTCCCAGATGTCTCAACTAGTTGCCATGCCAACTAAAGCAGCTTAAATTAAATGAGGGCCTGAAATGGCACCTGCACCACTCCAGGTCTGTTGCGCATTAAATAAAGCTCTCTTGACAGGGGCTCAGAGGTGCCATTAGCTTGAACAGCAGCTATCTGATTATTGTCTCTAGATAATTTAATGAGGGTCTCTAAACAAGAGTGAAAGCAGCACTTGCTTGATGCTCCTGCCTTTTACAAATGTAGCGGTTTCTTAAACAGCTGGTGCACAAGTGGGTCAATGACTTCACTCTGGCCAGTGCAATAAGTGTTTAATCCCAAAAAACAAAAAAACAACCAAAAAAACCCCTCAGCCAACCAACCAACCAAAAAAGACTAACCTAAACTTACGGGATTTCAATCAACTATTCAAACAAGTATCTGCATTTTTCCTTTTTTAAATTGATACATAAAATACGCTGGCCATGAGGTGGTCACTGGAGCTGTAATATGCAGCTAAACTGAACATTACTACCAGATAAAAATTGCTGCTGACAGCAGTAATTAGTTAAGTAGCTGTATAAAATTAGAACTACAAATGTACCAATTTGCTTCAGAATAATTATCAAGGCAAATGCACAGCACAATAGAACCTCACTTATTCTTGTTGACTGGGAGACCTGCTGAATTGGTAAATTTTACAAAGTGACAAGCAAATTCAAAAAAAGGAATACTGCATCACAAAGCGTACTTTATTCTCATAATGAATCAGACCATTCTTAATTATGCCTCTGCATACTTCATAACTCAATTCTGCAGACATTTTTTCTGGGAAGAGGCCAGACTTCGTGGACCAGTTATGTGGTAGATGGGTTAGCAGGATTCTCAAGGAAGAGGGGAAGCATGCATCTGCATGATACTTCTAAGAAATGATTTAAATAATCCACAAAGAAGCATATTTATTTAAAAAGTCATATCTTATATATTTCAAGATTTTCTTTAAAATGGGGACAATGAGGATTTTCTCCTATTTTAATAGGTTAATATTTGTTTTTACTTTAGGATCATATCAAACTTAGTTTGTGATACCATCTCTATTCTCTTCCAACTCTTTACAGATACAATAGCTTCCAGGTACAAATATTTCTCTAACATCCTTGTTTCATATAAATGTTCAGATCATGAAAAAAACAAAAAAAAAATCCAAACAAAAAAACAAAAAAAACCCACGGTCCATGTAAAAACAGCTTAAGGAAAATTCAAAAAATTTAATGAATCTAGCATGCATCTAAACTCACTTTTATGTTTAAAATATGCTGGCATTTTATCTTGCATGTGAAATCACTAATACAAATAGGTGTATTTGCTGTGGAATCACCTCTATTATGTGAGGTAGAAATGGCAAACTATGGCACATGTCAAAGGCTACAGCCAAGCAGTAGCAGAAGCTTTTTGGAGGGGTTGCGTTTTGGAGGCAGAAAAAAAAGACATTTTTTCATAGCTGGAAGAAAATAGTGAAACTCAGTCAGAGTCATACTTCTGTGTACGTTAAGGGCTTCAAGTTCTTGCTGAGTTTCTAATATAGGGAAAATTCAGCCTTTCAACATAATCCAGCTGGGGCACATTGAGAGCAGCACCTAGGCGAAGCAGCAGCTCCCATGTCTCCACTCCTGCTCGGTCTCAACACTCAGCAGGAGCTGGAGTTCCCAGCCTTCCACAACAGCACCCTGTCCCCAGTCAGCTCCAAGGGAATGGCACTGGTGTTAATCGCTTGCAGCTTAATATTTCGTGCTACATACAATAAGATGAGTAATATTCATATCCAAATATTTCTGTCTATGCATTTGCAAAATGAAGCTTGAAAGCTCTGTAACCTCTATTTTGGGAAACACAAATATGGTCTGGCATATCACACCTGCAAGAGGGTCCAGCCTTGCTGTGACGGATATTCTTGGCTGTATACTGTGGTTAGCAATAACAAGACATACAGGCTCTCTGGTTTGAGTGAAAAAACACTCATTGGAAATTTTCTCCTTAACTAGTGGAATGGTGACTGAAGAACCATTCCCTGGAGGTATGCGGAAGAAAGGGATGGCAGGACACAGTCTGCAGAATACAAAAATAAATCACACTGCTTCAGCATTAGTTTCAAAATTGCCTTAGTTATTTAATTATTTAGGCCCAAGATTAACTGAATTTGATATTCAAATGGGAAATATGTCAAAAGTTTGTGCTACAAGGCACTTCTTGCAGATCACAGTTTTGATATTTTACAGTGCTTATGGACAGATGCAATAAAATTATCAAGTACTTCCCTGAATAGAAAAAAACCAAACCAGTGCAAATTAATGAGCAGTAGTTGTGTGGATATTTGACTAACCACTATTGAGAACTTCATTCTAGAAATAGCTTTTAAACAGATTTAAAAAGATGCAACACCAAGTGCCACAAATACTGTGAAGACTTTCTATTCAAAGTTAACATTTTAAAACCTTCTTTCATAACGTCATTTCAGTTTGTTCAACAATTAAATCACAATCCTTATGTTAAGATTTAAGATAATTTATTGAGTAACTATAAAAAGTTTAAAGTAGAGGGAAATTTTTACTGAATCTATTTTTACTGAGTTATTGACAGCCAGGCACATGTGGCTTGCAGGTTCTACTAGGAAGGTAACTGCTAACAATACATGATACACAACTTAAAAATCTTCCTGGTATTTCCCATGTATACACAATCTTCTGGATAGAAACAATTTCACATTGATGCATCTCAGGGAAATCCATCATAATACCAGTACACTTAGTTACAATATATTAAATTCCACAAGTAATTCATTCTTTTACTAAATGAAAATTACATGCAACAGACACTTCTGAACTAACAGCCTATTCATTTTTCTGAAAAACTCCGAGCTGCTAGCTAGTAATGCTGTACAGCCTTTTGAACCGGCCTGTAGATATACATCCACCGTAAGAGGTGACTGTGAACCAATGTCACCCTATAGAGCAGGCCTCTCATCAATGAAACCTCTTCTGCACAAGCTTATATGGCCTCCATGTATATTTTTGCCTAATTTAAGACACAATTCCTGGGTTGGGGGATGTACTTGCACCTAGATAAAACAGATTATGAGAATTACATTTTCAGTTCCAGGCAACATCACCCAGCTAGATTTTGCAGATATTGAGATAAAGGCATTACAACTGCACTGCTCAACAAAGCAAACTTTTAACCCAAAGCAAAAGACCATCATATTATAGAGAGAATAGAGCCATTTTGGTAGGCATTTCATTCAAGCAGATATCTAGGACTCTCTCTCATAGAGTCTACTGCTGTGACAACAGTAACACCCTACATTCATTATGTTAAAGGTACGTCATACTACTCTGCTCACAACAGTTCCCAAACGGGAGCTGCAATTCCCCTCAGTGCCTGATCCACCCAGGATACAAACCGCTGCAGTCGCAGCTGCAAAGTGGCGACCCACAGGCTTCTCCGGAACGTCCTAAACCCCAGAGTCCTTCATGTCCCTGTTCAAGCCTTCTGAACTTGTCACAACGGTAATTCAGAAAGTTACTTAACAAAACAAAACAAAAAAACCCTTTCTAAGGGTACTGGGAAAGAACAGGAAGCCTAAGAACACCCTGCTCGGCCCCCCAACAGCGTTATCATGTCCCTTTCACTGCCTGGAGGAACCCGATCTTCCCTTGTCTCTGTCAGCCCTCGTCCACCCGACACATAGGACAGATTTGCTCCATAATAATCAGAAAACAATTCTGTCACTTCTTAACATGATCATTGTGAAGGAGCTGCTGCAAACCTTTTTCTTTAAAGGCATCAAATTCTTTTCACGTCCGTATGCAAGACTGACTCACGTTATGCCTTTTCAGCTGCTTCTAATACTCACTTCAACGGAAAAAGTTTTCCAAAAGTTACTATAGAAACTTACGATAGTTTTTAAGGAAGAGAAGATGTATTTCTCCAGTTAAAGAATTCAGTATTATAATCAACTGAAGAAAATTGTGTAAATCTAGACTATTGAAATGGCCACTGAATAAAAGACTGCTGTACATCAGTGCAATCAGGAAATAACAGATAAGGCTCTGTGTAACAAAGTGCTTTTTTAGATGTCCTAGCTAACTCAGTAAGCCACTGTTTACAGTTACAACCGACATGCTTTAAAGCTAAACCAGCAGATATGTTGATGGTTGCAGGAATATGCCTCAACCTTCAGCTTAATGATGCATTTTGAAAATCCAAAACCAGATTCTACAGGTATTTAAAACTATATTTGTAGTGCTGGCAAACCAGGGTTATTCTGCTGGGGCAAAAGGTGTGTAAAATAAAGGAATATCATGAAGTTTGTACTCCCGATCTGGAGCTTTATGCAGAGGCAAAAATCAAAAATGCCTGCTGTTCTTGAGGAAAAATGTGTATTGGTAATTAAGAAATTTGGCAGTACTTCTAGCTTAGAAACGCATGTAA
The DNA here is from genome assembly GCF_036370855.1 of Dromaius novaehollandiae. Lineage (NCBI taxonomy): Eukaryota > Metazoa > Chordata > Aves > Casuariiformes > Dromaiidae > Dromaius > Dromaius novaehollandiae. Next base: position 1,534,292 of record NC_088116.1, read on the forward strand.
AGTAACTTCACAGAAAATTCCAAGTTTTTTTTTCTAAAAATGCCCACTAGGGAGAATTGGGCAAAACCAGTCACACATTTTAATTTTCTATTAATGTATAATATATATACAGCAACACGAAAAATCAAAAATACACTAGCAATGTGTTTTCCACGTATTTTCGAGACAAACATGTGGAATACTATATGCCCCATTTTCTACTCATTTTTGCATTAGGTGATATAGGCAAAAATATCTGTTCCCATATAATATGTTAAATGGTCACAAAGACTTTCAATCCAAAACCTTATTACAGATTCAAATTATATCTCAATTTGAAAGTTTGCAAAGAATTTTATTTTAAAATAAAATCTCACTAGATTAAACTTTCTCTATTCACCAGTTTCCTAACAAGTCTTTTCATTCCTCATCTAAAATTTCAATCAGTGTTGTAATGAATTCTCTTTACAAAATACACTTTGCAATCCTTACTAGTACCTATGAAACATGAGATAATTGAATCCAGCTCTACCAGTTCATTTACAATACATTATCCATATCATTTTAGTCATCTCTTACTAAATTTTATTTTTCCAAAAAGGACACTCCAACTCCTTAGAATGAGTTAAGGAAATCAAGCAATGCCAATTCATACCCTTTAAAATTTTATCACTCTTTGGTCAATATTCTTTATTGCAAAAATGGAACACCAGTATGATATCTTTAGGAACTATACTAGTGGATCTGCCAAATCTTTCAAAATGAGAACTTTTCACAACTAGGTCCTACAAATATGGACTATAGCTACCCGATTTTCTTAAACAGAATCTGAAATAGGTTCTACTTACATTACAGTAAGTAGAAGCACATACAATTAAAAAAAGAATACATAAAATGAAACACCTATTCATTCATTCTTCTAATGAATTTAAGGATTGTAAGTAAACCTACTGTATCTATACTGCAATTATTTTAACAAGGAGAGAGAAGACCAGAAGGCAAATAGTTTCCTATAACCAATACAATATTCAAGAAATTTAAACAAATGAAAAACACAGCCTATAAAATACTACTCAGAATGTCTTAAAATCAGTTAACCACCAAGGAAACTAACATTTCTGTTTTTACGTACAAAACCTGGCAGTAGCTACGCTAATAAAAATAAGCTTATCCCTCTTAAATATTCTTGATTGTACAATCACACAGAGGGCGTAATCCTTAACCTAGATCTGCTTTATAACTCATATGACTTACTATAAAATGAGGGCATTGAACTAGTGCAGATAACCAAAATCCAGTTTATAAAGATCGTCTCAGATGCTGCTGTTCACATAAAAGAAATATCAAAGGAAAGTTATGGGAGCTTTATCTAATATTCATATGAAAAAGCATCATATAGTACACCATATCTTTTCAACCAATAAATTTGTTTGACTGTCAATCAGCAAATCAGCCTGTACTGCAGTTAGAATCACTGACTTCACAATACACTTACTTTCTTCAGCAGTCAATTCAAGGTATTATAAATAGATCAAACCATATTTCACAAAGCTCAGTTTATCTAAAAATAAAGAGTGACAATTTTCAGCCCATTAAACTTTTCTGTAAAGTGGGTCAAGCAAAAAAACAACTAAGATCCATCAGTAATTAAAAAAAAAAAAAACCTTCCAAAATCTAACCAGAGCAAGTTGATGCACTCAAACTTCAAGCGGCTCTGCTGAACACAGACACCAATATAATAAAGCTACTTGTAGGATCAGCAGAACACATGATGGATGTCTGTGGGACAGCGCATTAATCTTTTTCATCGTAACTGCTACTATGCATCCAGGTAGCAGAAAAAAGTACTCAGGTCTGAGTTACTGTTGTGTAAAAACATTTTTTGTATAAATCTAGATAATAAACCTACCTCCTCAATCAAAATACTTTTTTGTGTGCTCCTGCACATATAAATATGTATTTTGGAATGCAAATTGCTTGGTAGCTGTCTTACATAAGCTTGTAACAGCAACATTATGCCTTGCCCAATTCACAAAGAGATTTTGGTAACAATTTTGGTGGTGGAGGGGGAGTTTTTATTTGCAAATTATAAACTGGAAAGATAATACAACCAAAGCTGTAAAAGGAGCAACTGCATAGTGAGATGACACACAGCAGAACATGCTACAATTCAAGTGTCTCCTTTCAACAATTCAGAAATAGTTTTATTTTCAGTGTTTGCTTTTGTGATTTTTCATAGAAGACAAAAGTCTATTAGCTGGCCTCAGCTATATAGCAGATCCCTGTCCTGAAATGCTAATTTGGTAATGGAAATGTCAATGTGACATGATTATTTGATTATCTGCTCTCTAAAATATAATTTTTACTTAAGCCTACACAGGATTTTCTGTTACTAACAACATGTGAAAATATCTGAACAGTTTATAAAACTCTGCAAATAATTTTAAGAGTTATGGGCAGGACTTCAATGAAGACCTCTTTTTCTACTGAAATATAAAATGAACTATAACCAAATAATCTCACTTATTGCTAATTATCAAGTTTACTAGCTAAGAACTAGTTACCTACTTCCTAAACATTTCTCAAAAAGTAGATCTTAGCATGTTAAATATTTATAATAGTATAAAGAAGAGAGCAGATAGTGGGATTAATCTAGGGAGACAGCCTTTCTGTACCATGAAAATCTGTACTTAACTCATTGCACTACAGAATAAGTTTCTCGTAACTTAAGGAACAGAGTATTAATACAATCTCTTTTAAGTTACAGAACTCATCTTCCTAGTAGAGTCAGTATGAGCACTACTCAGATTAATAAATTACTTAATTTTTTAGTATTTAAGAATGCAGAAATTCCCAACCCCGAAATACAAGACAACCCAAGCAAAGATTGAAAAAGGGAAAAAACCTCCACAAAATATGATGTTCTTGCACGAAGCTATACAGTACAGAATTCAACTTTTTATGGTTACACATATATGGGTAACCATAAGCATGTACCTTTTTATCAGTGCTACATTAAATAACATGTACATCAGTGTGAAATCTATTTTCTTGATCAAGGTAAGGGCTGATAGAGGAAAGCCACAACCTAACAAGTTTGCTGAAGCATCCATGAAAAGTCACAAGTTCAAATCATGCAACAGTAACACTCCCTAAAAGCATCAGAAAGTATTTTAAGGTACTAACAACTGAGAAGAATATAAACCGTGGAAATAGTTTTCAGAAAAATACTTTGAGGGAATCACCATTAGGAAAGCAGTACCTTCGGTAAATATTGCAACGCACTGCACTTATTGGCTCTCCTGTATTCAAAGTTTCATACTCAATCCTGCACCATTCATCTCCAATGCTAACATTAATCAAGAGTTCTTGCAAGCGTAGATTCACTTCTGTGGATAAAACTGTTCAGATACAGGCTCAGGGTTTTTCTAGTTCTATTACAGAGATTCCACCAGCTACTTAGAGTTTCTCAGCTAATGAAAATCACACCTACCTCAATTAAGGTGCTCTATTTTATATTTAGGATACATTTCTTCAAAATAGTCAATGTGTGGAGGCTGGAGTATGTCGAGGGCAGAGAGTACCTAGGAAACACCATACAAGATCAAGACATACCCCAATCAAAGACAAACCCCTCTTACAAAGATAATCAGACTGCAGTTTTCTTGTAGAGCTTAGTTTTATTCTATCCCATCCAGACAGACAGACAGACATTCTATCCCACTATACATGAGCATTTAGTAGCCCACCAAGTCAGAGGTTCTGCACCCTCAGGGTTTTCTTTTTCTCAATTCAAGAAAATTTTTGCAAATGTCCAAGTACTGGCTTAAAAGCATAAGTCTACCTACTCAATAAAATTATTTTATTTCAGGCATAAATATATTTAATCATAAAATATTTGAAAGAAGTAATTCTAACAGAGAAATGCAGAAGTAAAAGACTTTACATTTTGTTCTGCCATTCATCTTTAACACTTCTGTGATGTACTACTACAACAAGGAAATTTTAAAAACAAACAGAAAAACCCAAAGTTGTTCACATTCTGAACCAGAAGCTCAGTCACTTAAATTCTCTCTGCAGAGCAAAAAGTTACAAAAGCAGCAGCAGAGAATTCACATTCTTTCACAGGAAAAAAATACTACCTTAGTGTAGTCTTTTAGATCCTGTCCTAGCAATATTTATGACATCTGGGAGATGGACACACACATCAGCAGTTATCAGTCTCCACTTCTGACTGCTTACAGAGATGTTTTTACTTAATTTTAGTCCTCACCAAAAATCTTTCCCATAATGAAGTTCCTGGTGAGAAGCAGCTTAAGATAACAGTTCAAAAGAAATCTTGCCCTGGAATTTGTTTCCCAAGGATTTGGGGGGGTGGGGGGGGGGTGTAGGCAGCTTCTTTGCAATCCAGTATCTAGCTCACGAGGCAGTGATCCTCTTTTGTGCTCCCACTAATAATGCTTTTCTCAATTCAGTGCTTAACGACAAATAAAAATCTCTTTTTAAGAATATGATACCCTCAGATAAAAAAAGAGAAATTTAGGAAAAAGAGGAAAAGCAATGAAATAAGGTTTTAAGACAAGCACTGACTTCCTGACAGAGTTGCACCAGCAGAAGACTGCATTCCCAAGATGCTCATCACTGCTCACCAATGGGAGAGGTTACCACATCCACAATTGCATTTGTGGAACAGTTTCTCCAAGTGCTTATTAATTTGCTTCAGACACAACCATCTAGGTCAACTCAAACCATTTTTAAACAGTTTAACTTAACCTAGCTGATTTTGCCTTGAACAGATTTGGGAGTGTTTGCACAACCACTCTGCTAGAAGAACTGAGGCAGCAATAAACTCCAACAAAGGGGAGAGGAAGGTGGAGTAAGAAATAGCTTGGAAGCAAAGCATCTCCAGCTGGCATAGCTGCTTGCAGATTGAAATTTATCTAAAGCCTAAAATAAGATTAGGTTGAAGTGCATTGCCTTCTATTTGCAATCATTTTGGGAGTGAAAGTATGAACACCCTTAGATTCTTTAATCAAGTATTTAATTTTTCACACTGTTTGCAACAGTAATGTCTGACCTTCCAGGAAATCTGACAACTGTAAAATTAAAGAGCTTCTAAAGCATTTTAGATATTCTATATCTTAAACGAAAAAAATTCTTACATCACTGCTAGCACTATTTTACAGTTAGGCTTTACTAAATACTTCAAAATTACTTACATTGTCATGCTTAAAAAAACACAACATCTTCAACTCCCGGAAGACCCTTTTACAAGAGACCAAATTTTGGAAGACGTTGGGCATCTTTTTGAGTGCAACTCTCTTTCCATCTCGTGGATCTGTTACTGACCTACAGAATAAAAGATTCAGAACATCACATACTACTGTTAGACAACTTTTCTAAATCAGAAAGAATATTTAAGAGTTCTGATCATTCTCAACTTAGAAGGTGAGTCAACACAACGTGCAGTCATTTCTAGGGAAAAGAGTATCAAGCAAAGGGAGTTTAAGTGCACTGTACTATAGTCTTTCTATTAAATGCAGCGTGATCATTCTCTGATGAGAGTACATATACACAAAGCCAGTCAACTTCGGCAGCTTTCAAGTGACCGGACACGCAGACATTAGTGAATATACTGCCTGCCCCTAACATACTGTAGCTCAAACCTGGATCAACGACTTAAGCCAAGGAGCATGTGTGACCACGAGCATTTTCTTCATCTCCAAAAAGACCTTATTAAGAGTAAAATATTTCTTCAATTACACAAAGTTGATTCTATTAGATCTATTCCTTTCTTCTTCCTTCCTAAAAGGGCAAAGAGTTTAATAATTCAGTTCTGACAGAACACAGGCAAGTAAAGTGCTATTACTTGATCCATCACTAACACCTGAAGTCTGGAGAAGTAACACCACGTGGTATCTAAGTCTGCACAAATATAAAATGGGTTCTATCTTTCTCCCAAAGAGTTTATGGGATAGTTCAGAAATTATAAGGTGCTTTGCATATGGCAAGTATTTTAACTTAATTAGATTCTGAAAATAGAATTTTATAATAAGAACCAAAAAACTAGAGCAAGGAGATTCTGGTGCCTCAATTCCCAGTCATGGCTGTTAAGGCGAGGTTTCTCAAACCTCCCTACAAAACAGGGTTTCTGGATCTTCAGTCATTATGAGCCCTTCAATCTTCTTCTGCATAGTTTTATTGGAATAACCAAAGTAACTTTCTTCTCAGTGCTGTACTGTAACCATGTAAGACTCGACATCCAGCTACACACCCTGATAATTACATTTGTCCTTAAAAAGTTGCTGGCTTTCCTATCTATCGCGGGACTGCAATACAGACAACACTGAAGGTGGCTTCTTTTGTCCCTGGTCCATGTTGTTTTAAATATATAAATAAAAAATTAGGTAATCAACTCTCTGTCAGATCTCCAAGTACCATGTCTGTCATCAAAAGATGAAACAATTCAGCCCAAAAACTCAGAAGCTGTTGCTGAAAAGAGTGGTTGAGAGCCAAAGGAAAACTACCCCGCCACCCTCGGCTAGAACGCTTCCTGTTAATTGCCACAAAGCATTTATATTTAATATGGGGGGCAGCAGGGGGGGAAAGATGTTGGTGACCTGGGAAAGCTGATGCCGGACTATTTCTACGCTGGGAATCACAGAGCTGGAAAAGGCTCTGAAAAGATCTTCTAGTCCACAATCTGCTTCCTACTTTGTCCAGGACTTCTACCTCTTGCCTAAATTGGCAAGAAAGGGAACGAAAACTGGGAGAGCTACAGCAAATCCCCTGTTAATACCAATCAGTGCTCACCGCTGGCCAGACCGAGGTATCCTTCCTCACGCTGTACGGTAACTTCACTCACAGATTACGGCTAACCTCACTGAGTGTTTGCAAACAGGGCACTGGGCATCGGGCGTGGGTGACACTTCGGTCTGCCTGTAGCTGGAGGATCACAGCTAAGGCGGGTTCGGAGCGACACAGCAGGGCCAGCGCGAGGCCGCGGCTCACAGACTCATATAAATTTGATCCCAGCATGAGCCGAGAGCTCCCACTGCACACAAGGTCAAGCACCACTGATCAGCTAATTAGCGGTATTCTTCCCTCTTTATGAGGCATCGCTGCTGGCCCCCAGCAAGTTTTGGCTAGTGTCAAAAATAAAAGCCACAGCACCCTAACCTGTAAAAGAAAACTCAGGTTTATTATACCACATTTGAAAAGCTGATGATTCCTGGCAATTAAATAGGTACATTCTTGCTACAATAACAAATTTGCAAAGCTATATTTTAAAAAAAAAAAGAAAAACCTTTACTGATTATACTGCAGATGCTACTGAACTGCTATATTCCTTTCTTTGTAGTTCTGACACTATTGCTGAGCGCTGCACATCCACAACAGAGCACTGCTATCAACGGGATGTTCACGGCTACAGAAGAAATTTTAGTAATGGATCACACTGATGATACCCTTAAGTATCACACAGATGCAGACCTGAGACCTTAGACAGTTTGAACATTTCTCACGAATGACTGAAAATACCTAGGTGGTCTGCAAGCACCTTCCTCAGCTGTATTATATTCAACAGTGCAGTTAAAACAATAGTTAAACAACTAATCTAGCTATGAAAAAATCAATTTAAAGCAGTAACAATAACATTTCATGGTCTTTTTATACTCTGTTATATTATAGCATATTAAGGAGATGCTCTACAACCATCTTTGAAGAAGGGGCAGAAAATCACAATGCGCGTTGCTGTTTTGTTGTCTGTCCTTAAAAGACATGTAAGCAATCTAAAACCATATTCACCTGCCTTTCACTACTGCAGATAGAAGCGACCACAACAAGAGAATTTTCTGTAAATAAATACAACCACTATTTTACACACTAAATAAATGAACTTCTCTAAAATCGTTTCAGTCTGTTTAAAACAGAGTAAAACAGTGCTTAAAATCCAGAGAGATATTTGAGAGAGCTCATTTCTGCAGTTTCCATTGTCTGGAATAAATTAGTACAACAAACATATATGACTTTTTCTACAGAAAGACTCAACAAATCGTCACGGATCACATGTGCTGGGGGCACAACAGTAAAACAGTGTAAAATAAAACCGATGGCAATTTGTCTGCAGGTTCATGTCATTGAAGAAGTACTAGCTGCAGCTTCATAGATCTCATAGATTTAATAGGTTTTCTTTTTTACCTCAAATTACATAAGCTTCTTATCTGTACCACTAACTTCCACAAACACATATATCAGTGCCATGCATGCATCTATTCCTAGTATTGGACCGGCTTCTTAAATGATTAAAAACTGGAGCATCGGATACAAAGAGAAATCTGTAAGGTCAATGGCAGAGCACCAATGACAGCTATCAAGAATTATTTCAGTTATGAGTACACTAAATCGCACTGTGGAGAAGCCCCTCTAAGTTCACTTCTGCACTGGAAAAAGCTTCTTGTGTAATGCGAGAAAACTGAAATGAGGCAGTCCTGTCCACTTGCCTGTTCCATTTCTCTCCCAAAATAGTCTCAATCTGGAAAAATCTGATGATAAAACAGCAAAAAAAAAAAAAAAAAAAAAAAAAAAAAAATTGATAGCTGTTCAGGGCAAGACAGAAAATTGTAACCTCTGATGCTATCGTAGACATCAACAACAGCCACCCTAGATCTTTCTCTATTCCACTCTGGCTGTTTTAAGATTTGTTACAACCCACCCATCCATTTTTATTTCCTGAATTTTCAACTTTTGCTAAATTATTACTTTATAAACGGACTATTTTTGAAGTGCATGTGTAACTCTTACCAATACAAGAGAAGATATGATGTAAAATCTATAGTGAGTGCCACTGTTACCCTTTTTTCTTGTAAAAAGTTTTTATCTATTTAATTCTTGGAGGTAGAATTACACATCATATTCCCTAAGGACTCTATTTAAATTACATTACTATATATGACATTCGGCACCCCAAACACGTAAGACTGATTTATCTTTGGGGATATGTAACAATATTTAGCATAAGAAACCAGTATGGGCTTTTCTCATGTTCCCTCATAAATCAGTCACCTCATTTTTATGCCACAATTCCAATTTCTTCTTTCCTGACCTAGCTGCAGCTAGACTACCTTCCTGCTCATACAGCACAAACCAACAGCAGATCTACAGTGGTGGTTCTGAGCAAGTATCACCAAGCTCATCACTTAATTACGTCTTTACCTCATCTCTGCTCTGTTGGAATGGCACTACTAGTGGAGACAATTAAGTGACAGTATTCGCATTAACCTCTTCCTACTCTTCACTGCAAAAATCTGAATTCACAATACTTTAACCATCTTTGTTTCAGTCTTTAGTAAAGGCAGTTGAACTGAATACTAAGTACTGCTATGAAATTTCCTACAGAGGAAAACAAACTGAAATGGGCAGAGGTAAAACAATCAGGAGAAGTCACCAACAACCACGTTTGTAAAGACAGACTTGTAAACGAGTAATGCTGCCCCATGCCTGGCAGAAGTCTCGCCATCTGAGACGAGGGCACCACGTTCACTACTTACAGCACGAGTCCACCAATTTCCATAAAACCAATAACAGATAACTTGTGTTTTGTTGACCACTCTTCCTCTTGTTTTCAGTCAGGAAGCTTTATGATAGGGACTCATAGTTTTATGTTTAGGCTGTACGTACAGCAATCAGTTTCTAAATTTGAGTACTATCACAACAGAAGTTACCAGTCCAATTAATTAGTCATGGAAGAATAACCCATCCCATACACGTTAACAAGCAAATAACACATCAAATCAGAAAGAACTCTGAAGTTTTAGGTATTTTTGATAAAATAAAATTTCAGAAACAGATCAGGCATGCAATACAACTCCCATGCGTAAGTGAAATAGATAGAAGAAACTGAAAATGTGCTTGAACAACACACAGTCAACCAATCAATCAAAATAGCATTATTAAAAAGAAAAAAAAGAGTAGTGTGGCATTGGTTTTGGGCTTAGGGACTCATAAGAACTTAAAGATCGTATCGGCAAAACCTGCTGAGGAAAGTTCTTCCAGACTGTTGATTGACAAAGCGTGTATTAGGGTCCTGTCCGCTCTCCAGGTGTTCCCTTATTATTAATGTCCTGAAGACTTTTTAGATAAAAGGCTCCATGGTGCTGAGTGCAATGAGATAAAAAGGAGGCCCACCAGCAACTACGCATGCAGCGTATTTTCAGCCATATTCGGGAGCCACTGCTGCAGCAGCACCAACAAGAAGCCATTGAATTCAAGGCAGGCTACAGAGCTGCTGCTGAAAGCCAGCCTGGCAGCAGGAAACCGAGCCTCCCTGCTGGAAGAGGAATAAATACCCAAACAAGTTTCCAGGTGCTTGCTGGTTTGTTTCTAATTGAACAAGGGGGAATAACTTCTTTGGTATCGGTGGATGTGAATAATGGTCCTGCCCCCACCCTGTGACAGATACCTCCGTCGCTGCACATTTTAGTAGCAGGAATCCAGCTTTGGGAACCTACGCTTGAGACCTCCAGAGGTTGTTTTTAATAGCCCCATTTTTAGCTATATTTCCTTTTAGGAACTTCCTATCTGCTTTTTTTTTTTTCCCCAAATCCCGCAAATACAAATATTGCTCCAGTGTTTGACAAGAAGAATTATACAATATATAATCAGATAGAGCAGTAACACATATGGTTTCAAAGTTTGCATTGTATCTTGTTAGTGTTTTAAGGTAAAACTCACAAAGTAGCATTTCATGTTATTATTCATGCAAAGACCAGTCATGCTTGTAGCTGGTAACAATATAACTCTAATGAATGTGAATGGAAGTGCAGTAATTTCACGCCATGTTGAGTTTGTTCTCTCTTAACTCAGGGTAGCAGCTGCTTTGGTTCAGCACAAACAGTACCAGCGAGCAGAGATAAGTGCTGCAGCCTGTTACAGAGGAATGCTTTTATTTCTTTGTTGCTGAAAGGCTTGCTGGGCTGAGCGCTGCTGCTGCTGCGGCACACTGGTTATCCCATCTGTATTAGCTAATGAACCTCAGACGGCAGAGATAACGAGCGGCTCTGAAGGCAGCTCCCGCTATCTCCAGTGAAAATGACCCTGTTCAAGTTGTGCCTCTGCCTTAATGACCAGTTAATATTCAAATAATTCATGCAAAGTTGAGCTTGAAAAGTATGTTGTGCATTTAATGCACATGCTAAACAAACACCTAACTTTTACAGTAACTTACATAACTAACATAATCCTATCTAATAAAATGAAATTTAAAGCAAAAACTAACATTTTCATTTTGTCTAATGTCAAACAATTGAAAACTAAAATCTACACTCACGTATACTCTTCCGATAACTTTCATCTGTGTGGAGGCATGCCATTATCAGAAGACCTCAGAACGTGTTTAATTAAATTGGAGATTAAAAAAGTCGCTCCCAATTCTAATAAAATATTAAAATGGAATAGTAAAATTCAGTTTTAGAATAGCAATCTGAAATATCTTCAAGCAAAGTTTGAAATTCAGTAAGTTATTTTCAAAGAATGGAAGTACTCCTCTCATACTATCCTGAATTATGGAAATGTTAAAATACAGATTAGCATTAAATATAAAGCTGAACTGTACTACTACAAAATCATGCAAGTTGCATGCAAACACAAGAATTCAGCAGTCAGCATTTACAGAAACTAGATCAGATTGAAAATAAATTTTAGGATATGAAAGATGACCAACCACAATTAAGTAAGTTTATAACTGCTCTGCAGAAAATTGTGAGGCTGTTCAGAGTTGCCTAAATTAAAATTCTCATAAATCAGTCATGAACAATAATGCAAACTTTAAAATATTTTTTCTATTAGTATTGTTTATACTTTGTCTTACCTCTTTCCTACTTCATTAAAAAAATACAATTAGAGAAAAATATTTTAAAATCAAGATGTTCATCTTAAAAAGATTAGATGGATAGGAAAGTAATGGCTGAATGCCTAAGAATACTTTCTGTTCATGTATAAGCATTGCTTAAAACAGTAACTTGATTATAATGCCATAATTTTACAGTGACAAAGCAGAAAGAAAAACAGAATAGCACCTTAATAACTCAGCCTCCCTCTCCAAAAATATGAAACGGATACTGTATCCATCTCTTTAGGAAAGTGCTAAACTTTGTCTAAGTCAGACACCCGTGCCTTGGCTCGTGAGCTTCATACCATGCGCTGGCATCTTCACGGGGCAGCACGAAACGAACAGAGTAATGGAGAGCGGAAACGTGGGGACCGCATTCAAACCAACCACCACGCCTGCCTGTTCTGAAAACCTGGTATTTACCGCATCCAGCGAAAACGCGGGAAATGCTGCTTGGTATTTGTATACAGTACCTACTTTGATACTAGTAAAATAATTATTTATAGCAATACGCTATCAGGTCACGTAGTCCCAAGAGAAACAAGAAAAGCACGAAGGTCTCCTAGGAGCTAATTGAGAGAGCACGAGAAAGGCAGCTTCACTCACTGCCGTTCTCAGAGGAACACATTTCAATTCCCTGCTCCGCTCTGTGAGGATATTACACCTGGGTGAAGCCGGCAGTGAGGTGAGCAGCAGGCAGGGAACCGATCCATCGCTCAGCGCACAGTCAATGGGGCGCTCTCTCACGCTGCTACTGAAGTCTGCAAAGGTTTCACTTATTAAGCATCAGTTGTGGCTGGGGATAAAGAGATAAGAGACTAAGAAGATTTAAACCGAAAATAACTTAACAAAAATGATATATAGGTATGGGCAAAAACCAAATTAGTAAATATAATTTGGAGGAAAAAAAAAATCACAGAAGAGCTAGCTTAGCTTTAACCAGGTCTTTAAGAATTATATGATTCCAGATGTTACTATGAGAACACCCACTCATTTAGGACACTGTACAAAGTATGGGGAAAAGGGGCATTTAATACTATTAAACTGAGTCAAACATTTTGCTTTAAAACCAATCACGAATTTCTCAGCACAGTTAACTTCTGCTCACACAAGTGCTGCTGCTCCTGCTCGAAGAGCTGGCGGCCTGGCTGCGCATTCATTAAGTACAGCCAGGGCCGTGACCTCCTCCTTCTCCTTACAGCATGTTAACGTTGTTCAGCTATCTCCCCTTGCCACTCAGACTTTACCCGTATAAGAGTGGTAAAATATTAAGTTGAAAAATTGCCGAACTAAACACTTCAAAAAATTCAAAAAAGTTTCGTGGCAGATGCTTCCCCTTTGTTACTTTACCAGTTTTTCAGTCAGTAACATCCCCTGTGGCAATATTTACATTAATTTCCCCTTAACCAAATTGACTTCATGATTCAGCCACTTAAAAAATCATGACCATCTCCAATTTGTTGCAGCAGTAGCACCTACTGCTACAGGTAACACCAAGATTACTCTAGCCAGAATATTACAGAAGGTTATTTCTCTGTTCCTGTTCACTTCACAAACCTGATAGCACGCTGCTATTTTGAACAGTTTGTTCCCTTTGTAACATCAGTTTGGTCAGTTCTTTTTTACACACAGGAGAAAAATGCTCTTCCTAGTCAAAAAGTAGGAAAAGTAACACAGACACAAAAGTAAAGAGATTAAGATACAGGTATACAAGACAAAACTGGTTGTCTTATTTCAGGAAACTGCTGGTTAAACACACTTGCAAAAAGTTTCAATAGTTTTGCTGAGTCCATCAAAATAAGCTTTTATCTAGCACATATTTTAAAAAGTTAGTTATAAAAGTGCTTGAAACAATACTAACTTCTAAAACTCAAAATATAAGCCAGTGAACAGCAGAATATGTCTATTTCCTGTAAAAAAGGTGAAACCTCACAAATCTGTATTGTAATTTTTTTCAGACTGTTTTTCAGCACTACTTGCTAATTTGCACTACTTGCATTCATCGCTAAAGCTTCCAAAAAAACCATTCTTTTTTTCTCCAAATTTCTGAAGTTTACATATAGTACAAAACAGTTAGGAGTGCTACACAGATAAGAAAGACTCGTAAATAAACAAACAGTTCCTCTCAGAAAAGAGGGCTGCATGTCTACCCACTACGCCAAACCTGAAACCGTGCTCCGAGCTATTAACAACCTGCAGGCGACTGCTTGAGCTTTACAGCGACCACAGAAGTCAAGAAATCAAGCTCCATCTACAGACCAAAGGCGCCGGTCTCCGCGCAGCAGCTGGCCGGTCGGGTGGTGCTGATACCTCCAACAGTCCCAGGCACATTCATGTACATATTTTCCTAGTATTCCTTTTTCTTTCATGTTCCCACTGTATAATTTCTAACAGAAGAGAGGAAATCTAAAGGAGCTACAACAAGCCCATACTCCATTCTACTACAATTTAGAGAACTACTGGAATACAAAGTATATTTATGGGACTCCTGTATTCTGATAGTCAATAAACATCATACATATGTCTATGATTTTTAACAAAAATAATGATCTTCCAAAATAAGTGCAAACAAATAACTTGGACAGTAATATTTCAGCTCTTGACAAAAAGTATCAAACATATTTGAATGCTCAACATGTGACCAAAATGTTCCTTTTGAAAATCACCTATTTTTTTCAGACACTAAAATTTTGCAGAAATCCTTAACAAATCTTTAATCAAATTGAAAGTTAAAATTTCCATACAGAAACAGTATGTATTATATTTGTTCTGGACTTTGAAAACCTTACGGTTTACAAGGCATGTACCAGACATCTTGTTTAATTCTTGCACATCCAGTCCTGTATTCCCCAATACAGCTAAAACTGCCTACGACACAACAAGAACAACTACTCTGTGATGAGGATTCCCCAAACCTCCTTTCGGAAATGAATTTAAATATAAAGAAAACAGGGTAAGGGAAAGGGGGAAGAAATCACTCAGCTGATTTTTCCTGGCATATAAAACTGCAGTTTAAGACATATAGCAGGAAGAGTTATTTAGACATTCATAGTACAGTTCATCTTTCATCTACTTCAGCAACAGTCTTTAAATGAATGAGCTGTAATCCAAGATAAGGTTTAAGATTGTTTAATCTTGCTCTAGAAAAAGAAAAAAAGGTATTTATTTTATTTTTAGGGTGCATTATTTAATCACTCCTTCATAGTATACAGTATTAAAAAATACAAGACAGATTTGAATTTGTATTCTTGATCAAATTAAAATGTTTATTTCACATGATTTTCTTTTGAACCAGAGGTTCCAATAGCACAAAACAATGATGGGTTGCTATCTTGGAAGACAGAATTTCTCCTAGAAATTGATGTCATGCTACATTTGCACCACTTAGCCCACTAAGTTTTTAGTTGTGTTTTCTCTTTTCTTTAAAAGAAAGTCAAATGTACCAGAATATATAGTCATTTTCCTTTATAGCAGAAATCCAGTACTGCATCATGCAAGATCAGGCTGACTTTACAGCTACTGTAATATTTTTCACTAGAACAACCAGTATCTTGTTTCACCAGAACAAACTAGAGTAAAAGAGCAGGGAAGCTTTCAGGCACACAAGCCCTTGCTTTGCCTGTCTCTTAAACCACCACAGATACAACAGTACTACCCCAAGAAGAAGATTTTTATCCTTACGACAGTCCTGCTCGATAAGGATGTAGGTGTCCAAGTGATTAATTGATGGCGTGGCTTCACACTATACTGCCTCACACAGCTGCAAGCTGCTGCTGGAAGGGGCGGTGCTGCTGCCCGGGCTGGTTCCTGCCCTTTTGCAGCTCTTTCAGACAGTTGTCGGCTGTCTGCAAGGTGAGTCAGTTCTGCAAAGTGATCCCGTACAGAGCGATGCAGCACTGAACGCGCAGCGAGCTGAATGAAGTCATCCTAACGCCCCACGATCCCGCGAGCTGACACGGGGCAGCTGTGCGAGCACATGGCTGGGGCAGAGCGCAAGCCAGTGCCATTTTCTGGTAGCGGTTCACAGTTACACAGATTAGGTACAGCATGAAACCAGCCCTCAGTCATGCTGGAGGCTTATGGACAGAGCCAGAAATGAAGACCTGATCTCCTAAACTCCAGGTCAGTGTCCTCTGTAGAAGGGCCATTCTTCTCACCATAAGAGAACCCTTCTTGCTGATTATACATGACATAAACATGCATGTCTTATTATATTCAAGAACTATATAAAAAGAAAAGTCTGATAGAACATATTAAGAAAAAAGATGCTTTATATAAACTGTAGCTTTACATTATGTAGCTATTTACATTATAGGCTAATCACTCCTGAAATAATAAAATTCTGAAGAGTAGAAGAACTGCAGCAAAGATTAATGATACAATCCAGGCCTCTAGTTAAAACGTTTTCAGAGACAATTCAAATTATTTCAAAGAATCTTTGCAGGCATTTAGCCTTTTCAATTGCCCATTTTAAGTCTCGAGCAACTCTCTACCATGCTGACGGCAGATTTTCAAGGTAGAGATTATGCCAAGAGTAACTTTTTCTTTCTCTGAATCCAGGTCAATGCATATACATTGTTCTGTGGTTTCAACTGGTAAAAAAACAAGTGTGTGACTACTCCATGGCAATTATTACACAGGAATGAGATAATGAAAGACTGTTTTCAGAGGGCGGTGTGGGAAAACTGCTGATTGAGTATGTTCTAGGAGGGAAGTAACCTTCCCCTATGTTTATAGACAACACCTATAAACTGACATCAGGACTTATTAAAAGAGAGGGATGAAAAAGCTTCATGTGATTTTTTTTTTAATATGATTACTTTCCAGTTTTCTTTATTATGCAGACTTTTTTCCCTCAGTTCTTGACTTTCTTAACCATAAAAACTTCTCCCAGAAAGCCTCAAGTTAAGATACATAATATGGTCCCACAAACATTTCATTTGCTCACTCAAGCATATTTGATATACCACTTTCAGACAAATAGGTAGCTCATATTCAAGACCATGTGATAACCAATACACCACTTTTCCAGCACACAGCATCCCAAAAATTCATGATGCCACAGCCACAGTTTTATTTTAGACTATTGAGGCCAATAGCTAAAATAGAGTTCTGCTACAGCCTTTTGTCTGACAAATGCTTACAGGCATTTTATACACTTACTATATAACAAACAATCACATCTTGGCATATTTCAAAATATATTTGAACCTGGAATGAAATTTTAAAAAAATCTGTTAAAAAGTTCTCAAAATCAAAAGATCAAGACTGAAGTTAAAGCACAGAGAGAGGGTGTACAGCTATCCAATTACATATCTGGGAAACGTCTGATCAAGTACATAAAGTCTGCATATAGGAAGAGCCAAGAGATCGATTTATTGACAAATAATGAGCACTACTAAAGCACTACAAAAAGATAATCAACAATTTTTAATGGACTATTAGGTAGTGGAGGGGAGAGGCAGTGAAGACGTATATAACGTATGAAATAATTTAAAAAATAAGAACATTATAACACATTCCTTGTTTTAAGAATTAAAAGGAAGTTATATTGTGTTAGTCTAATTTCTAAGCATATACTGAAGTTTTAGGCAAAACTGAAGTAGCTGCTTTACTGGTTCTGCTGTTAAAGACCACTAAAACACAAGCAAGACAGCGCAAAGGTAACGTTCCAGATTCTCCAACGACCTTGTCTAACAAACAGAAGTATTTTCTCCAGTTGCTAACTAAAGAGTTCAGCTTCTAAAACAGCTCCTGACCACCAACGATGGTGTTCGCCAATGCATAAAACATGCATTTTAAGGCTTTGTGACAATTCTTACTGAAAGCTGACTTATTCAAATGTTAAATGCAAATACTAAAGATGGAATTAATTTTGCTTAACTTTAGTAGCCTAAAAGTCAAGCTTCCAGTCAAAAGCTGTAAACATGGCATACCTGACCTGGTATATGGTTGTTGCTCAGCTCCTAGATCCGGCTCACTGTGTGAGAAGGAGAAAGCAGGGAAAGTAGTAGCTGAGACAAAGGGGAAGTCACATTGCTTTTCCAGTAACAGCGACAGCTCAAGCATATGTCAAATATGATCCACATCAGCCACACACAGGCTCTGCCTAGTCAATAAGGAGAGGGATAGGTTGGATTAATCTCTTCTAGAGGGCCTGTCTTAGACAACATATGAATAGTTTCTCCAGAAATGCCTCATCCTACCAATTAACTACAGAGAGAGTTAAGATACCTTGCTTAAAATACAGCCTCACTTGTAGATAGCCAAAGCTTGCTAATTTCAGGTCCCTCATTTTTGAATTTTACTTGAGTTTTTCTTCCTTGGTGTGTCAACTTCCAGCTGAGAGTCAGTGCTGTAAGTTACAAAGCACATTAAATGCTATCTCAATAGTGCAGCGACTTAGGCTTCTCTTGCAATGAGAAATGGGAGTGGTAGTTAATTGAGTGGTATCGTTAGGAAGTTCTGTTTTTGTTGGATTTTTTTGCAACAGGAGAAGATTAGCATGAACACACAGTTAGCATGGTATTATAATGTTCCCCCCACCCCCTGGGTGTACGTGCTTTGTTTAAGAGATGCAAAAGCTGATAGAGTCTAGTTTAAAGGAGATATGCATGATTATTTTAATTGCAATTTTCAAAGGGAAAGCCACACACAGGTAAGTCAGGATGAGGAGGAGAATACTACAGTAGTGCAATGCCTAGTCTCCGTCACTTCACTGCAGTAACCACAGCTCTTTGAGTATCTGTTTCAAAATTATAGCAGGGGGCCAGTCACCCCTAATTAAGTATAAACAAATGGACATCAACAGATCAGACAGTCACAGCAGTGTCAATGATGAAGAAACAGAGGGTAGAGAAGCAGCCAGTATCTGGTCTGACCACCCGCAGGAGTGAAAAAGTGCACTGGCGAGAGCTGGATTCTCTACCCACGCAGTAGCCACAGACTCAAGTCTAGCAATACATTAAATAATCTCTTCATATCATTTGCAAGTAAGATAATAAATACCTGATCACCCGAAGCACAGGGCCCACAAGACACACATGGAACACACTGGAGCATACTAACACTTCTGTGAAATGTGCTCACCTACGCGCACCAGCAGTTCATGGGCTTAAAACACTTCCACGAAATCTGATGGCATGCCTGCTGCGAGTCACTGCCTACAAAGAGCTCCCAGTAGTTGCAGCACAGAAGATTAACCCAGTTCTAACAAAACTTGAAAGAATACATTGAGTGAAAGTCAGTAGAGATGCATGAAATTAACACCTCAGCACGCACGGAAAAAAAAAAAGTATTATCAAAATAGAACAGATGTTTACTTTTTGGAGATATTTAAAAAATTGATGGGCTGTTAATGATTTTCAGGTCACTATTGCTGTGCAGCAGTCTCAAGCTGGCAATACTTCTAAAATGCTAAAATGAAATATTAACAGCAGGATACAAACATTCTGAGATGTTGCAGAGAGATGACATAAAAGCAAACTGAGAAAGATAACTGAGCAAAACCTAGGTTTGCCTTTGATTTAACTTCACGGCACAGATATTCAGGACTAGTCAGTATAAAAGCAATAAGGAACTATGCAGACGGCGCAAAGCCAGTCAGGGTTAGAGCTCAACAGGTCTAATAGAGCATGCAACAGCATAACCACCACGGGAAGATGCAATACCCACTGCTTTCTCTGGGATGCATGTTTTACTCTTAGAAAAACTGACTTTGCAACATAAGGAAGCAGTTTGCTTTATTGGCTTTTGATAATCGCATACTGTAGCCCTACAGCTAAAGCAAAGGAATTTTTAAGGTTATCTGTATGATATAAAACCTGTTTCTCAAAAACATGGATATAGGGAAGTGTTAAACTATTTTTTTGCCACTGAGCTGAAGTGGTGCCCTAAAGACACAACCAAAATTGAGCCCATACTGTGCTACACAGTTACGAATAAACTAAGTAACAGTATATACCTTAGAGGGATTGGTCTAATTTAAAAACAAGTCAGGGTAAAACAATGAAGAAGCAGCAAGTGGTTATGTTTACTCTGTAGAGTGGTATTTACTATTAGTTATTCATTTACAGGTCAATGTACATTGTATTATTTATAAAATCTGAGATTATGGATAGCTATCAGACCTCTTTTGAGAAGTGCAATATGTTATTGGAGGTCTTGAGAATGTCTCATAAAAGCTAACTGTCAGCTAATGAAGTGAAGATACTAGAAGGTAAGAAAA
The DNA here is from genome assembly GCF_036370855.1 of Dromaius novaehollandiae. Taxonomy (NCBI): domain Eukaryota; kingdom Metazoa; phylum Chordata; class Aves; order Casuariiformes; family Dromaiidae; genus Dromaius; species Dromaius novaehollandiae. The sequence goes on from NC_088116.1 coordinate 1,554,385, forward strand.
TCAAATGCATTAGTGACTTTCAAAAAAAGCAAGATGTGTGGCAGTGTTCACAGGTAAACTACAAAAAATAGTAGAGGAAGAACAGGAAGAATATTTTGAAAGCTGCTATTTACTAAAGATAAACAAGAAAAAACCACAGTGATTGATTAATGAATGGTTATAGCAAACACTTTAAAAAAATCTATTCTTTTTCTAGAGATACAGAATTAAATCACTGAAGTAGGTATTTTCCCTCTTGGTTCATGGGGGAAGTTTGTCAATTATAAACTTAAGTTTTCATTTTTTAGCAAGAGCAAAAAAGTTATCTAATAATTTTTGTATAAAGATTTGTCCCATAATTACTTGATCTCTTAAAAAAAGTTTTCTTTTGCATAGCAAAACTTTCTCCAACACTCAAACATTTATTCTAGTAAGTGAAGACTACTGTAAGAGAAAGAAATACATATTTTTGTTTTCTTTTCAACTCTAAAGCTCAAGACAGAATACTATAATTCTTGTTACCAGTTAAGAAGTGAAATTATCTAAATATTTGATAACAAACACTACTTAGTATACAAACAGTTTTTATTACAGTGGTGATGAAGCTTGGAAAAAAGCTAGAGAGCAGCTGAAGTTGGTAGTCAACATGGATAAATGTAAATGGCAAAGTCTGGCAAAAGTTCTGGCAAAATGATGAGAAGTTATCTGCTCAGGCAGTATTCATGTTAAGCTAGTGGGTTTGAGTTAAAAAAAAGAAAAACACCAACAGGTTTCCTTTTAAAATCTATTTTAAAAGAAGGACTTGTTATATATATATAATAAAAGCTATTTATAATGAAATTGGATACCGTGAAACTCCATTTTCGAGTGAAACTAAAAGTCTTGTTTGTTTTAGTAAGTGTCAGTGTTCCTCCTCCCTCACCTGTTACTCCCCTTTTCTCACAATTAAGTGTGGTCCATGCTGGAGGAAAAACATCTCGTTTAAAAATAAATGAAGCAACACATTTTAACTAACATATGATGCATGAGCTGTGTCTCTGTACGGATCAAGTAAAACCAAAACTAGTCAAAGCTTTAGAAAAAATTAAAATCACACTAAGGACAATATTAGACTTAAAGCATCTGACTGTGAACACAGTCTAGCAAGGTCTACAGCGTGGAAACTCTCAACTGAAACTGCCAATTGCAACTGGCAGCCGAACCTGAGATGCCAGGGCTTAACGTAGATGGCTGTCTACTAGCAAACTCTATTAGACTGGCTATTTAAAATTCGCTGTCAGCCAGTTTTGGTTAAAAAAATTTTACTAACAGTTATCATGGGCTGAATTTTATATAAATGGCAAAGAGTTAAAGTGGTTGTGCATCTCTGGTTTTTTAATTCTCTAGAAAACTTCTAAAAAATCCTTGTAGGAGAACTCCGTGTCAACATTCAGTTACTCTGTGTTCTAAGGAAAATACTGAAACACAGTATTAATTACCCTTAAATACAAATACTTAAGTACACATGCACATCTGATTATATTGTAGAGGCATTCAAAATTTATCTGATATAGTTAGAAATCCCATCTTACAGCTTTTCTTTTAAAAATTCTTACAATGAAAAAAAGTGAGAATTAACTTGTCAGACTGAAAGCACAATTTTAGTGTTTACAAAACCCTGGAAGCTATATCCTCTGGAGACCCTGATCCAATTGTGGAAACAAATCCCACACTAGCAATGCCAATTTACAGGACAGCAAAGAATTTTAAGCTGCAATTTCAAAACATCACATGTACAAGGAAGTATTAAGCAATACAAAATGTTTATTAAAAATATTGTTCATATATTTTGTATGAGAGTATTCAAAAAGAACCATATCATGAATATTTTGTAAGTTTTGGAAATAACATTTAGTCTTATATTCTTCAAGACACAGTTGTAGTTTAGGAAGTTAAAACGGGTTCATTATTTTGCTGCTTAACGAAGAGCACATTACACACAATAGTAAGTGGAGGAGAAGGAAGTCAAGCGCCTGTTGGCCACGTTAACAAGGTAATGCAGGTCTGTATGTTAACTCTGTAAGGCTGCTTGGGAACTGCTTTCATTGATTTCTTTTGATAACTCTTTCAGCACTTGGAGGAGGGTATCAACAAAAATAGTGAAAAAATTTTCCCTGTAACTGTTCATTTTGGTTCAACTTTTGTCAATTATCTACAGCACAAGGTGCCCAATTATTTTGCATTACGTCTCAAGAGCGGTACTCCACCGAGACATGACAGTTCATTAAGAAAACGTTTCTCCCCTGTTTCATCCCTCCTCTTGGAAAGTCAGCTTCAGGATTCTCACATCAGTTTCACCCCTCATTCACTCCACAGAGCGCTTAACATTACACTGACAAGAACCTGTCTGCAGAAAGCAGCAGATTGACAGAAGTTAGGTGAACACGTTCACAGACAAAAGCAAAATCTTCTTACAGTTGCAGACATCAGGCTCCTACAAAATTACATTCTACCAGCTAAATATTGTCCCGAAATTTAGGCAAGTTTTATATCCAGGAATTTGTGTTTGACCACTGGTTATATGTTTTCAAAAACACTGAACAGATCAGCTCCTTAAAAAGACTGCCAGAAGGCAACATAATTAACATACTACAAATACGTACTCTCAGCACGTCATTAAATTGCCTTAACTTACCTTACAGAGTAATGCAAGGTACTCCAAAAATACTGTAATGTTCGTACTCCCCAAAAAACTCGCACAGTGAGGTACTCCAAAGAGCTAAGTCTTTCTAATATATAGTCTTGACAGGTGGTCTCTTAAGGTACAGGATTCATTTGGGGAAAGAAAAGACTGCGTATAAGGTAACAGATTTAATGGATAACTTGAAGATGAGTCTGAAGAAAACACCTAGATTTAACCTTCGCTAAAAGATATTTCATGTGAAAGGGTTAAGCAGCCTGTTCTTCATGCTACACTTCAAAGGTAAGCTTTTATTCACATCTTGCTCAGCTGCCAAATGCAGACCTCTCCAGAGCTCCTTTTTCAACTGTAGATGTCCTAAAAAGCCTTTTAATGTTGCGTTCTAATCACACCCTCAAGCATGTGCGCCATTATCACTTATTCTTTCAAAATCAGAGCTAAAAGCAAAACTGATTACTGCAAGAAATCTGTCTCCTTGAACAGGAATTGATTCAGAGTATCTCACTTAAAAGAAAGGATAGAAAATTAAAGGGATACTGTTATGGTTAATATCTTTAAAAATGTTTAATTTGTCTTCCTTCATGGAAGCTTAAAATTGAAACTGCTTTCCAAATCAAATTTATTTCCCCATCTACACAAATTTTTCTGGCTATGCTCAAGGCCTTTTTATTTACTTCCCAACTGCCTACATGAACCACAGCTATAGTAAGCTATTATATGATACTGGCCATTTATTCCAATTATTTTTCCATTCCTTAAAAGCAATTCTTTTTTTCAGTCAATGGCATAGCTCTGTAAGGTCTAAGATGCTGACAAAAAAATATCATGCCTAACAAAGAGATGGATCTCTGTGCTTTTTTATACTTTTTTCTTTTTTTAAAACATATACCACAATTACCTGAACTACTGCATTCCTTGCCCAATTCACTGACCTCCATCCCATTCCCACTAGCTAACCAAACAAAACCCAAACAAGAAACCTTCTTCTCCATATCCAATCGGCCTCCAGGCTTTGGCACAGTTCCTAGAATACCCTTGTACATCCATGGAAAAATAGGTTAATAAAGTCTCTGGTCATGTCCTCTAGATAGTCAGATATTTGGTTTCCAGCAATTATCCACAGCATCTTCCACAGTCAGGTCTCCCTTGCACCTCTCATCCTCCCTCGCACCCTCTCCCCTGGAGGGGGGCACTCCAAGCCCCTCCTCCTCCTCACCTCATTACTCAAATGAGGCCAGAGCCATAATCACCGTGCCCCAGCACCACACCTTATCTCAATTAACATCTCAGGACTCCATCTCCCAGGTTAAAGCCATCACGTTTCAGCCATTCAAAGGTTTCGAAATTGTTTGGCTGTTTGCCAGCACATGAAATCAGCAGCGTATCCAAACCAGTGCTCACAACAGATATGACAAACACCAGTAACTCACTGCGATGGGATTATAAACCCGAGTTCTGTGCACGGGAAGCAGTTGCATCTGTGGTTAAGTATCAAGCCTGAAAACTGAGATGCATTTGTTCCATGAGGTTGACAGTACCTTTTAATGTTAGGAACTGTATGAAATGTATATAAACATTTCCTTCCCATCATTAATTATAGAAGTTTTCAATACAGAATATTTATTAGTTGCCACCCCCCCTTCCATCCCTCTTGCCAGAAATAATTTTATACAACAATCTTTTTATTTCTTTTTTCCATCTTACATGGGAATGGACATTAGAATCACAGAACTTAAAATAAGCATTAAAATGTTACTTAAAGAAAACATTAAACTTGTAAGGTACTGTAATTCCCAGCACCAGTATTTAATAATGGCTGACGTGAACACTAACCAGAGAACGCTCAATCTTTCCTCTGCTGAATAAGCCAAAACTAAGATCTGAGAAATAAAACAAACAGCGTATCTGACAAAAGTATTATTAGTTCTTTCAATGCTACCTCTTTCATAGACAATCCAGTTTCTTTTCATAATGATAAACCAAACAGAAGACAATGCTTTTCATATTTTGACAACAGTGGTAAAGAGCCCAACTACCTTAATGGCAGCTTCCTTGTCCTTGTACACAAGTCAACAGAAGATCAACTTTTCTGATGTGTCCTCTGTTTTACTGATGTACTGTAATCAAAATTACTACTTTTTTCTTGTATAAAGATAAGTAAGTGACCAAAACCACATAGTCATCCTCTGAGTTACTATAGGAGCAGAAGGGATATGTCAAAATGCAAGTGCTAAATAAGCCTATAGCCAGTACAATGCAGAAGACTGGAAAATACTTTAGGGTTGTGGGATATTTTTGGCAGGTGGAGGAAGATTTTTTTAATACATGTCTGAAGACTTAAAAAAGACCCCCAGCCCCTGCAAAGGGAAAAAAAAAACCCTCACCATGCTCAGATTTATTGACAGGGAGCTTAAAGAGACATCAGTCTCCCATTACGGTGGGTCAGGGAAGTGAAGGAGCCATGTCACATCAGCAGGTCTCACAGCTCTGCAAAATTCCTCCTATTCCCTGGACAGTACCGGAGCCCTAACTAGTCCCTGTTACACTAGAGCCATAGTCACTCCTTTTCATTGGATTCAAAAGGCAGTTTCAGAATTATTAAGATATTAGAGTGACAGCCTAAAATAGAGAGGTAAATAATATCTTTGAATTAACAGCCTGCTGAGACAGTGATCCAAGATGTTTTAAAACTCCTTCCCGCCTCTGATAGGCAGAAAATGTAACTGATGCAATTTCTCATCTTCTGATGCTATGAAAGATTGTCTAGCTCATTAGTCAAATGCAAAATTTGTAAAATAAATCTAAATTTTCAGGTAAAATTAAGTCCTTGTCTACCCTGATTTAAGCCAATATTCTCTGCAACGTTGCAATCACCAATAAATTCTAAATAAAACAATCTTCTGAAACAGACAGCATTTTAAGTGATGAACTGTTACGACAGACATAATGCTTAAATCCAGCAATGCTTCCCTTCTACCAAAGGAAGAAAAACAGTATTATCAAACTGATTGGAAAGCCTAACCTCTCCTGTGGTCTCCAAATGAACATCTTAGACTGCTTGATAAAAAGGTATGTCTTCCGAGACGGCAACCCTTATTTCACTGTTCTCTGGCAGACACATTTGAGTAAGACACCTCTGACAAAGAGCCCCTGCCTGATGGGACTCTCAGCCCAGCGTGCAAGAAATGGCAAAAGGAACGATGACAGAAAGACGACAACAAAAGAAAATACAAACAAAATTACCACATTATTTCCTGGAAAGAACGCATGTGGACACATACAAAGATGAAAGATAACAGAAAACAACTGGAAAGAAAAGGATGAAGAAAGGAAAGAGCATCAAATAACTTCAAGGTTAAAAATAATGAAATAATATTTCACTATCTGTGGAAAAAACATAGAAATTCCATTCACTTGGCAAGAAAAAGCACCAAGAGAAGTAAAAGTAGAAAATGATTTTGATATTATTGGACACAAATTACCATTTATTACTGGATTTTTTTTTTAATAACTGCTTGGCATTGAGCATTTCGCAGTCAGTGTTGTCTCTGACAGAGTTCAAGTCCTTAAACTTAACTTTCTACCTCTGTAATCCTTCACTAGGATTTAACGTGACCCCTTTCCGAACAGTGATAAGTATATGACCATCACTCTTTGCAAACAAATAATTATTTTTTTGCAAGATAAGGCATCGCTGTCCCATTATTATATCCAGTGCTTATCTGAAGCAAGAGATTTCTCTTCAGATGATATGTTAAATCCAGTGAACAGCTAGCTTCAGAACTGAGAAGTTTTTGAATAGCAAGTATACCTAAAGGTTTAATAATCACATAATAGTATGGCAATAAAACAAATTATCACTGTCAAAACAGTGATGACTGATTCATGTCAGTCTCTAAAGCTTATTTGTTGTTTGTTTCCTTTTCTAGGATAATATTTTTAGATGGAAGTAGAATTGAGCAATAAATTAATTATAATGATGAATCACAAACAGATTAATCAGTGATCTCTTCAACCATAAAACCTTAAGATTAAATATAAAATACAAATGTAGTTCAGGCATCAAATGAAAGATACCTTACCCAGCTCCGGTTGCTGCTGTGCAGTTTAATTTCTATTGCTAAACAGAACGTCTCAGCTATTTCTTTTACTGACATTCACAAATACGAGAGTATCGCTCAGAACGGTCTTGCTCCTTTAACCTCATCCTTCCCAAGTATATATATTATCTTTATGTATCAATTTAATACGTTTGAACATGGCCTGAAGGTGTGACATGCTTACTGGCCAGCAATTAAACTCACTGGCTAAAGTTACAAAAGGCGTAATAAGACGCAGTAGCAGAGTTGAAATGTTTACTGAAAGGCCTCGTCACCAGTCCCTCGCCAAGCGCCGAGGCTGCCGGCAGGCCGGTGCCCCTGCACGCTCCTCTGAAGTTCTGCTGTTTGTTTTATTAGTAAAGGTCTGCAACACTTGTCACCACAGCAAAAAACAGCCAGCCCTGCTAATTGCACGCTGCGGGGGCCCGAGCAAGCAAACACGAGAAGCAGGCGCTGGAGCGGACTGCACGCAGGACGGCAGCGCTGCTTCAGAGGTATTTGGTCGTTATCTACTAATAAAACGTCCTTTGCAAAAAGGAAAGGTTAAATTTTCCTGAAGTGGCAAATGAGAAAAATGCACCAATGCTTCATTACCTTTAACAAGTTTTAACATTTCAGAAATATGAAATCTGAACAATACACTACTGAATCCACATTCCCATTCCTCCCACTTCCGACTGTAACAGTTTCAAAGCACACACAAAAACTCCCAGAATATTAACATATCACTAAGCTTCAACAGTTCAATTCAGGAAAAAAAAACTCTTCAAAACAAAAAAAACTTAAGTGAGATTAACCTTAAAACGTTAAGTCTGTGCACACAACATTTAGCTGCACAGTCAGGCTAGAACATAATTTTATTTGTCTCATACCTGAAGACTGTGTGAACTGCAGGAAAGCAGCTGAATTTACAGAACAATAATAAAACTACTGCAATGAAGCACAGAGATTATTTTGTGTCTTCCTTGCAGGGGAAAAATCCATGTCAGTGCAAACTTTTTTTTCTCAGTAACATTACATTAAGGGAGGTTTAAAGAGTAATTTTTTCTTTTCTTTTCTTTTTTTTAAACTTATCCACAACAAGAAATTTTACACAGTTGTTTAAAATATGAAAGTAATTGCACAGAAACTGTATTTCTTTCTGCTTTGTTTTAAACCTGAATTGTAAACAAAATAAATTCACAACCTACCCAGCAGTTTCAGTTTCACAGTTTTATCTGAGGCAGCACAGAAGTCAGAGCTGCAGAGCTCCTGTCTAACCTTACCCCAGTCTACTAGTCTTAATACTATATTCAGTTTTAAATGATCTCCGTGAACTGACCTGAAAATCCTAATACATGTTTCTCTGTTCTGAGTCAGCCCAAAGCCTGGTGGTAGCATAAATCACTACCATGGGTATAATTCCAGTCTTCCTGGGACCTTCTAAAGTAAAATACAGACTCCTGGAATAAAACTCTTGGAATTAAATCAATGGCTCTAAAAAAACAACCAACCAAACAAAAAGGCTCTTAACTCAAAGCTTAAACAATAATTCACTGTGAAACAAAAACTCTTACAGAAGGATTCCCTTTACTGGGTCATATCATAGGTGACAAAACCTTCTTGGGAACAACTGTGGGAGTGATGATATATATATTTAATATTCAAACTGCCAAACATCTGTCAGTGCTTAACATTTTTATTAGACAAGGCTTTAGATGAGTAAACAACAGCCTAAAAACGTTAGCACGACATGCCCAAGACACAGATCAGAGAAAAAGCCACAAGTAGGTCAAGGCTGGTCCCGATTCTGCCAACACGCACTCACTTTCCCCCAGCAAACCGCCGCAGAAAGCGGAGAACAAGCAAAGCCCAGCGAACGTGCGTGCTCTGCCTTCCGCGGGGTGGAAGGAAAGGCCCCGCGCCGCTTACGCACCTGGGCGGCTCTCCCGGCCGTCAAGAGCACAGTCGAAGAACTTTATCCCGCTTCTCAAATACAGCCAATGAACAAATACGTAACTCCTCAGGAAAGCACTTCAGTATCTCAGGGTTGCCTTTAATGACTTTGCTGACAAATAAAAGATACCTTCCATTTCACCATTAAAAGACTGCTTTACTTTAGCTGCTAGATAGAAGTTTGACTCAGCCACTTGAATTAATTCAGCTGATCTACGACAAAATAGATTTTCAAAGTCATACTGACAAGCAAAAATATTTTGTTACATTCACTGTTAGAATAATTACGCATAAAGACTGCCAATATGCAGAATATCTGTACTTCAGGCATCGACACAGACGTAGCCTACAGAACACGTGCAGCAAGGCTCTTCCTTTCAAGAAGGGATCTAAATGGAGAAGATAAACGTCTGTCTTGCTCTGCCAGATCATAAATGGCAAATTTTAATGCATTTTAGATTTAACCCCCAAAATAATTAAAGCAGGTCTTAATTTCACACCCTTTTGTTCCAATTCATGATGTGAATATTTACTTCTGCACCAACATTCAATACAGATTAACAAATTGGGACGCTGCCACATGCACCAGGCACAGAGACCGGGCGGCCACCATCACGCCTGTGAAACCACATCCGTAACCAAATTCAGCTCCTAAGTTAAAACTGCACCTTTCAAATCAGCTATTTATTTTATTATACCTGTAAACAAGCAAGAGGTGATATCACAGGAAAAAACCTAGGAAAAGCCACAGACAGCTGCAGTGAATTCATCATGTCACTTAAAAACAGTGAAAGGAATAAGGGATGAGGAAAAGAGGAGGCTTCCCTATTTCTACAAGGATTTAAATTAACAGTAATTATTATACTGGAAGTTCCCTCCCCAACAATTTGAAATTAGATGCAAAAATAAGGTAGCCGCTAGTTGTTAGTAATTCTGTTTATATCACTTTAACAGCATGTTATTTTTCTTGATTCAACACTGTGTGCCAACAATTTTTTTTGAATTTACATATGTTGAACTATAAGAAAACATAAACCACTGAGCTCCATTTTCCTTTAACAGCACATCGCGTTAATAAGATCAGTATCTATAATGAGGTCTTAGAGGAGACGTGCTGTTAACAAAACTATTGATAGATCTTTATTTTCCAAGATTCCACTTTCAACCTGTGCATCCTCCCGTTTGCCCTGGATATGTCCTTGCAATTAAAATAGGAATCATGACTTGAAAAATGCTAATTGTCTGTAAGATTGCTCACTTTTTTTTAAAAGCAGAAAACAAAACTTTTTGCCAATTTTATGAGCCCATACCCTATTATAAGATGTATTACACACAGAAATATTTTCTAACATCAAATTATTTCACCTTGACTTTATTTAGATTTTTCAATTTCCCCCCCAAAAGGAAAAAAATTATCAATTTTGCCTGTTTACTTATTTCAACTGTTCTTTAAATGGTGTCACCAGGGTCTTTTTCACTAAAGCTTTCAGTTCCATATCCATCTCAATTTTTCTTGTATTGTTTTGACTATCCTTGGCTTTTCCAAGTTCCATAATAAAGAACATTTTCACACTGAAAAAGTGTGCCAGATACCTAACTGCATTTTGAAAGATCTATTACAAGCTTGGATAACAAATAAGTTTGAGCATGTCTACATCTATTTTTTAAAATATATTATACAAATTTCATCAGGATTTTTTTTTCCCCCTAGCTACTCTGACAAATCTTTCCAGAGCTCATGTTAATGCCCTCCCAGGTCTACAGTTTTCATTAAATCCAGAATCATAAAATCATGCAGTAAAATAGAAATATGTGACTCTTTATTATCTATTGCTACCCCAACAACTCATTAGAAAATAATGACACTTATTAACATGTGTATTTTGAAACTTTATGTTTGTTTTGGATACGCAAGATTTGAAAACTTATGTTCAAAAGATCATAAATATTTTCATTTTGCAGTTCCTATACATTACATTCTTAGAATCACTTCACTTTTATTTTCATTCATCTCTGAAACTGCATTCGAGAACACCTATTGTGCTTGATTGTTAAAATACCGCTCCACTCTTATAACATGTACTTTTGAAAGAAGCTTTTATGAACTGACTTTTAAAAATTTCAAAGTCATCCAATAGAAGTTCTCTTAAAAGGGAAAGTCTTAGTATGTCATCTACTTTCCAGAAACATAAATAATTAAGGTCAGAGACGGTATGGTTGCTTGACCACAAATTCAATGGCAAACTTACCATTAAAGTTCCAAGTCAGGAAAGACAAACTCTATTCTCAGTGTACGTTCAGCCTGTAAATGGCAGAGAACTACAATGATATTGTTTACATGCATCTTGTTTTTGGACTGTCAGATCCATGGACACGAGGAGTTAACAGCCAGCTTGCAGATGCACCTTTCTAAATCATTAGCCACTGCTCAAGCCAGTTGCAACAACTGTTGAAGTCGAAGCATGTTTGGAAGCTAAATGCTCAGTACAGTTTAACCTTTGTAACCTTGTGCAGTATTACACTTATCTCTATTCACTCTATGAATATCATATGTCTTCCCAATGATTTATTTGATCCACGTCCCTTCAGTCAGTCAGTCAAACAAGAAAGATCGTTTTGCTTCATCAACATACCCACAAGCTACAACTCAACATCAAGGAGAAAGTCTGGTCTAGAGGATTTCAAAGGTACATGGGGAAAGGATATGGAGATTAAGAGATTCAGAAAATTCTCTTGCTTATTTTATCTGAAAGTGCTAGCCTAGGAATTTGTGAAATTAAGAAAGATTGCAAGCAGTCTGGAAATAACTGCTACATTCTCTTCCTTCTTCTAACTTGCAGGATAATCTGCCTCCACGTCAGAGATTTGAAGCAAGTGAGCCAGCAAGAATTTCGCAGAAACACCCAAAGAAAAAATTACATTGCTATAAGAGAAGAGGCCCTTTTAAAATACTTTTGTTCTGCTTACTATATAATCTCTGGGTAGGGGAAACTGTATTTAGTGCTTTCAAACAATTACATATCGGTTGTCAAAGGTCTTTAAAAACAAAGTGGGGGGCTAAAGAAGTACTCCGCTACAGTTAGAAAGACAGACATCTCTCAGAAATCGGTGGAGTGTGAACTTCCACTCCAGGTAAAAGTGCACTGCATGAATGAAACGGGTTCAAAATGGACTATGATATAACTTTTTCTGTATTCCCTGTAACAATAATAAACCTTAACTTACTAGTTAGGAACCTAAAGAGTGAAAAGGAAAATAAAATGGTTTTCGGTGAAACAAAGTCCAGTGACCGAGAATACATGCAAGATACTCTCCTTCCTAACCTACAACTAGACAGGCTTTCAGGCCTCACTTGGAGAGCTCAAAACCTGTTAGCACCGACCTTAGCGATGACTTCATCTGAAAAAGATTGTTCATTCCTGAAAACAGCTGCTACCTTTACGGAGTAACTTTTGACTATTTGTAGGCAAATACTCCTCCTCTCCTCCTTTCTCTACAGTTCTCCCATGCATACCATTTAAATCACTGAAATACTTGTCTATCTGGAAAAATTGTAAATCTTCTCTAATGATGAACATGTCACAGTACCAAACAGGAGAGCTGTTCCAAAGACAGCAAAATTAAATCACACTTTAATTAGAACTTTAGCAAGCCTGACTATATTTTGAATTCTTAAATTCAGTGTTTCTGTTTCTTCATTTGAATTTCAGATCAAGTATCTCTTTCTCATGTTTATTTTGGAGTATGAAAAGAAAGCCTTATTTGAGAGAGCACCTCAACCACGCTATAGTCATTGCATGAGATCTTCCTTCTGCTTTGAGGGAAGATTTATAGCGGTCACTCCAGCTGACTTCACTCACTATGAAACACAAGTTCCACCTGAAAAATCTGGAAATACAGACTTGTACGCTATAGCTTATTTGAGATACGATTTTAACTGAATACCACTGAAACATGTTGATCCAGATTTGGAAGTTTGGTTATTATCACTTGGAAGTTTGGTTATTATCACATGGAACTGATTGCTGAAAATTATATTTATGCTAAAGAAATACACACACATTTTCTTTTTCTGAAATCAGATTTTTGAATCTTGATTTATATTTTGGTCTCCAACTGTTATTTTTAAAAGAATCTTTAGAAGAGAATTTCCCTTCAGAAAAAGAAGCTATGATTACAGAGACAAACACTGATATTATCAAAAACAAATAAAAGAAAGAGTTAGACATTTCTATGTGACTCAGAGCACATTTAAAATCAGGTGTTAAACGTAACCTTTAGGAAATAGGCTTTATGATTTAAAAAGTATCACTGACTAAAGTAGTTACAAGTATTAATATTAAGCAGAATACTAAAATGTATTAATGGAAGAAATAAAGGCCCTATATACACTTTCAAGAGAGAAGGGAAAGTCAATGCCTTTTCAGAAAAAAATTACTAATTTAGATCAAGGCCAGAACAACTACCTGACCACTAGTTCATCAGCAACCTCAGTTTTATTGCTCCCATTGAGCAGAGATTCTAGTCTCAAAGTACATTTAACTTGTAAAATGAAGAAAACTATATGAGCACCGCATGCCGGTGCCACGATAATGAAGAAAAACACTACTGTAAAACTCGGAATAGGTGTAGGATTAAAACTCGGAATACCACCATGCCAAAATGACAAGGAAACTAAAACACCAATTTCTCCGAGGAGCATTATTTTGCAGCTTTGAAAATGTGTGTGGATATGAAAGTGAATGGAGGGTGAAAAAATCACGTTCTAGAGTCCAAGGATTCCTACTATCCCATTATATTTTAATTTCCACAAAATGTCCTGCAGGGGACATTGCTCGAACAGAAAGCTCTGAATTCATTTGTTTTCCAATTATGGACAAATAACACCATATCATGTTCTAAAAAAATTAGTGAAAAAACAGAAGATAATCTATCAGAATAAATATTCTATAAAATGATTTTGCTATCATCAGTCTGGTGTTACAAACAATGTCTTAAACAGCATAAAAATTTCATTCACTCATACGTGTTCCCAAGTTTTTACAGGAAAAAAAATACAGCAGGAAATTAAAGATCCTACTAGGACAAACTAATTCTGTTACTGCCTTCCTGATTAAAGCTGGAGCTCTTACTGAGCACTTTTAAACACGGCACATGGCAGTGTTCCAAAGTCAGCCATAGTCATGAAAGCTATTTAATATCAAGGCTGACATAAGTCTACCTTTATTCATCCATCACTCACTCATAACAAAAGTAAAAAGATATAGTTTGAATGAAGTCCAGATTGTTCCAGCATTCTGACTTTAAAGCTACATGTCAGTACAAAGAGAAATCAAGTCTTTATTTAAAATAATGAGACTTCTATGAATATTTATATTTGTTCGGTTGCTTGCAAGCTCCTTAAAGCATGTATTTTAGTGTACTAAATAGCAATGCATTTTTGTAAAAAGCAGTATTCACGTAATGGAGTTTCTCTAGTCTCCTATTTGTACTTAGATCAAGTTGTATGCACTTAAGTACTTCAATATCGTTGCATCAAGTTGTATGCACTCACACACTACGTAACTGAATTAAGTTGAAATTATTATTATTTTTTCTATGATTAGAGCAGCTCCCAACTGGCAATTTACAGCAAAATTATAGAATCCTGAAAGCTAGAGAAATGTGCTGACAATCTAAGAAAGCAAGGATACCAGGGTGCTGCTACAATATATATCCACTATTAAAAGCAACTGCACCCTGATGATTTTAATACATTAATATTTTGGCCAAATAAAGGCGCTTCTGGACATACATGAGTTGGGGAATTCAGTAAAAGCTGTTCAGCTCTGTGATCCAAGGGTCACAAGCATCTACAGGCCAGTCTGGAGCCCATCCTCATTTGTCTGCCTTTCAAGCTACAGTGGCACCACTTCAACAAAGGAATTGTCCAGCACATGCCTTTATATTTACTTAAATACCAAGCCAGTGTCTATTAAAGATGGGAAGTTATCATCTACAAATTCACCAAACAGTATCTATGGCAGACTAAATGAGGCAGTATGTGATAAGCTGGCTAAATTAACCGGTTTGTCATATATTAAAAACAATCTGCTAACATATGTTACCCAGTACATTAGCATAGGATTTGGAAGGAGGGGACTAAAGAAAGCCCTAAGGATTTCAACAGGCTTCCATGATGGCTTATACGACATACACAGAACGCTATACGTTTCTCTAAAGCAGATCATTTCACTCATTTCCAGGTTACTCCTAGAATGTACTACGGAAAGAGCTCCAGCATTTCCACAGCACAGCCGTGTCTATCTTCGGTATTTTAGCCCTCGTATCTAAATGCTATTGTCTGTATTTAAACATGCTGTTGATAAGCTACACTTCATACAAAACCATGGACAATATCAGAAAGTAAGAAAAAGGGAGAAAAAGGAACTGTCAGAACAAAGTAGTGAAAAAATACATTTTAACGAATATATGTTACCAATACTATTTTTAAAAAGCATGGCTTACTGTTGCAACATTAATTTTTACAATCACTCCGTATTTGGATAGCAGATGATTACTATGGTTTGCACTACCTTTAGCTACCCCATTCACTACCCAGCCCATTCACTGCCTCTTGCATTCACTTTCTTGCTTGTTGCTGCTTATTACAGTTAAATATTATTATCAATAAATAAATGCATTAACTACATAAGCCTCTATCCTTTACATACACATTTGTACTGCCTGTCATAAGCCACTTTCAGATAAGCACCTACTGCCTCACTCAGGGGTCTACTTTATAAAATTGAGTGTAATAGTTGGTTTGACTCACAATAAAGCAAAACTTATAGCCTCTACTATGTGATGTATTTTCAAATTGTAACACTGAGCCTTTGTCTACATCTGCTGCACATAAATGTTTGCAGAACAGCTGAGCACATCCACGTTAGACAACCTCAAAAGCTATACAGCTTGTTCCTGGGTTTATAAACCAATCTGCAGTATTCCAACCCAGAGAAGGTAACTGTCATCTTGGGGAAATCTTATCATTGATGGATGCAAAACACAGTTGTCGCCCTGGCGAGTGGGATATTTCATGTGCAGGGAGACTCTCCTGTTTCATCCACGCTGTATTTCCAGTTAATCCATCCTCATCCCAAGCCTCTCCTCCCAAAATACCGCTCTGGCTCTGTAGGCTTCAGTTCCGGTCCAACTCTGGGACTCGCGTCACCATATACTCTTTTTTCCAGTAACTGGTAGCATGGCAGGGCATTTATACGACGCTAAACCTAAGAGTTTACGTTAATGCTTGTGAGTCCATTTACTAGTTTAGTCAATGCAAATACAGGCTACATTTTGGAAAACTAAGACTATAATTTGCTTCCAGAAAGTGATCATACCATTTTAAATATTTAGTGCTAAACAATATATAACATAGTCATTGACTATAGTTATTACATAATCCATTACAGAAATCTGAAATGGACATCAGCTATTAAGTAAAAACAGCAGGCATACTACATATTAGAATTTCAGAAACAAAATCCAAATATTTTCAGATAGATTACTGCTGTAATAATATTTGTAACTTAATCTTTAGTCAAGTGCTTATTCTTAAATTCTCCAGGTTATAGAGGAAATTGCAGTAACTAAGCCTAGTTTCTTCATACTGGATTCCTTCCGCTAGAAATAAATGGGTTTTCAGTAGACCCCCTAGATGCTGCTGTGAGTACAGATCCTACCTTTTACATTACTTTCCATATTCTAGAACGGTTTTGAAATCTAAACAGACCACTTATTTTTGAATCAATATATCATCTTAGTCTCTGCTCTAAGGACTTCTATTTTTTAATGAATTAAATGAAGTAGCTAGTTCCGTTCTCAGAAAAATCTTCAGAGTTAATGAATGAGTACAGAAACTGGACTAACAAATCTAAACACTGCAAACGTATACCCAACAACAGCAGTTTCAAACAATGCAAGAAAAAAACTGATTTATTTTTTGCCTCAGTTGGAATCCCATTTGAACCAGTTAGGAGAGTCCCACAATACATTCTGCAACCTGCCTATCTGCTCAGTGAAGGCTTTTCTTACGCCCTCTTCCCCTTCGTCTTACAACATGATTTTTTCCATAATTTTTATACCTAAGCATAATCGAATTAATACTACATAGCCAGTTATACCTTGAAGCTGATTTTATATCTGTAAATTTAAAGCACTAAGTTTTTGTTAGCTATTTTTGTTGTTTGTAAACTGCTGAGTTACATTAAACTAAATCCACTTTGAGAGGTTTAAGCAACAACTTCCCCCCACCTTCTTTTAAGGGAAGCTATGAAGAGGTTATTAGACTTGTCTAATTACTGTGAAAATTCAAAACGCAGCCAAATTAGACAATTACTAGAAATTCTGTAACAAAAATTCCCAAATTCTTATGAATATTAGAGATCATAATTTAAACATACATGCCAGGAAACGTGGAGTCATTATGCTCCCTTTACTACTTTATGCCATGTTGCTTGCTGCTGTTGCAGTGCTAATTTTTGTCTAGTACAGATAATTCTGTCCAGTGTAGGTAATATTGGCATGACTAAACCACTGTTTCCCATCTTCTGACAAAACTCGAAAGTACCCATCTGTATGACTGCATAACTACATGTGCATGGACTTCAATGAACAACGCAGGAGTCAAGAATCCAATGTCCTCAAACTTCAGTCACATATTATATGATACTATTTATTCCAACAAACTTGAACCACAATTACTAGTTTAAACTTAAAACTGCCACTTGCAAGTAATTAACGCTGCTTCAGTAGAACTTATACCAAGTACTATATGAGAATACAACTGTTACCAGGTCATTGATAGCACTGAAATGGTTATAAAGGTGGACACCAAATATTCAAAAATGGGGAACCTTTCTTTGACCAAGCAGAATATAGAAGCAAATTGATAAAATGTTGGAATCCAGCTGCACACTCCACCCAACTGAATTATTATTGGATCATGTAACATTCTCTATGCTCCACTTTATAAGCTAAAGGGATCGTCTCTTAAAAGCACAGAAGGGGGAAAAATTTTATGGAAAAAGTGCTCAAGTAACCAGCTGCTCCATTGCAACTTTTCTTATTCAGAAATCAAAAGAATGCTATGCTCAAGTAACGAAAACTTCCGTAGAAAAAACCTGGGAGCTATATCTTGTTGGTACACAAAAGCTAATAGTCAAGCTGCTGTTCAGTATTTGCCTATAAACAACTCAGACAAATAGAGCTTCAAAAGCTAACCCCCAAATACGAAACAGATGGATCTACTTACACACAGGAGCCTGCAGAAATAATTTGACCTAAAATCCAATATTATTCCCCCAAACCTCTTCCTCCATCACAAACTCATTCATCTATGTTTCATTTTGCAGAATAAGCCAACTTATCAGTTCTCACATTTTCTAATACTTGAACCACCATTCTTTATGGAAAAAGGTCTAAATATTGCATTTAAAATTATAAATAATTAATAACAAATTATTACTCATTTAATAAACATTAAGTAAGCTCTGAACAACTCTGAGGTAATTTTTCTCTTATGCAAAGCTGAATTTGTCTGTCACATATTCCATTCCTACTAGAAGGCAGAACTTTGCAGAGGATTAAAGAAAAGGAGGCCCAGACATAACCATTACAAGTAATCAAAAACCACTTCAAATATATCCCAAAGGCTTCCTGCTACTTTGCCTCCCCAAAGCAATTTTCACTTTCAAACCTATCATTCCCCCAAGAAATGAAGCAGTTATTTCCCTCTGCAACACAGCCTCGTCGCAGCCAGCAGCCATGTACAACACACACACTTGTCACCTGCCTTTATTCACTGCTCCACTCCATCGCAGACCGTCGACGCACACCGACGCCTCGGTCCGTTCATAAACACCCCAAGCGTTTGTGTTCTCTGACCAGTGAAACAGACAACTTAGACACCCTCCTGAGAGGAGGTGAGAAAGTACATGGGGGGAGAAGGGGAAAGGACGTCTGAAATACGTCTTCTGAAAAACCAGGATTAGATGGTAGGTCCAGTTACAAGCTGTCCAGCTACAACATTTGCAGAACTCAGAGAAAAGAATCAATATGGAACGCTACCATGATCTAACTGTAGTGTGTGTTGCCAACACACAGTTGCATACGGATACAAATACCATCAAGATTTGCAGGTGTTGCAATTGAACAAATACATTTGAAGTCAGCTGTGAAATGCTGACCTTTGCATAATTTACACTGAACTAATTTATTCAAAATGATCCTACCTCAACTTTGAAGGAAAAAAGTCATCCATATTCCCTCATTCTTGCATCACCTTACACAACAATAAACAATCTAGTACATTACTTAGATACTATTTCACTCAGCTCCCAAGGTCTCATTTAATGCAAGGAGTTATTATATGCATTTCATTTAATTCAGCACTGTTAAAAAAATCATTTAAATGTTAACAGAATATTTATTTTCATGAAATTTGAAAAAAAAAATAAAATTTCAAAATATCCCATATAAAAAAACAGAGTAAGGTCACTGTTCCATTATATTTCTTAACAAATAAAAAAATACTGAAAAGTCAGATTCCAACTTAGATGAAGTAATCTTTTAAAAATACTGACATACCAGTTGAAGATATTCACCTGCAGATTCTTGAGCTACGATGGTGAGCATGAAATACAACACACTCACTGCTCTGTCATGTGCCCACTGCTAGTATTGCCTCTTGTGCCTCAGGCATCCTCGTGGTTTACTCCAAGAAATAACTGGATCAAAATGACTTAATATCTCACTTAGGAAATCACTGCTTATCTGCATCAAATGCCCCAGACGACACAAAAACTCACTGAAGTATGACTCAAAAATGGGAACACCAAAAATGTAAGTATTTAATACCGTGCTCCCATCTGAAATGGTTCCATCCAGCATCCACAACCCATTCAAGACGGCCTCCTAGCAGCAAAGAGAGTCTGCCCAGGTGAACAAGTAAAGGTTGCGCATACACAATATATAATATATATAATTTATATATATATATAAAGCCATCTATAAGAAGTCAGGAAATTATTATGACACTTACACCAGTCACAGCTTCTAATGGAAAATGTGTGCATATTGGGACTAGAAAGAACTAAACAGCGGTAATCTTTTCTAACCGGAAATTTCCATTGACATTTTTCTCCTCTAGTCCTTATGCAGACAAAGCAGATGCATTGTTTGAATGGAACAGTTTCATGTTTACCTAGATGAGTGAAGATCATCAGCCACGCTAAATATAACGCTCAATACAGACAGCCAAGTACTCTAAATATGTGTGAAGGAATTTTTTTATGCTATTTCTTACCATTTTATTTAGTAATTTTAAAGTTTTGTAGCCCATTACTGAAAGCTAATTTTAATACACCAAATACAATACACCAATGCATCATGTTGTAGATGACCTTCTACCTTTAAAAAAAACTCTGAGTTATCCTCTCGATCAGTACGTTGTCACATCTTAGTCAGCTATAATATCAGTACT
Organism: Dromaius novaehollandiae; assembly: GCF_036370855.1. Classification (NCBI taxonomy): domain Eukaryota; kingdom Metazoa; phylum Chordata; class Aves; order Casuariiformes; family Dromaiidae; genus Dromaius; species Dromaius novaehollandiae. The sequence goes on from NC_088116.1 coordinate 1,574,603, forward strand.
TTAAAAAGCTCTTTGGATTTGTCTTGGATTTGTTTGGTTTGAATGTTTTGTAGGGATCTTGTCTGCAGATAACATTATTGGCATGGATTACTACTTCCAGAGCCTCTTTATCCCATTTTGGTGGATATTCTGCTCCATCTACCAGAGACACCACTTCCTGCGTACAGCTCTCTGTTCATGTTCAGTCTCAATCACAGTGAAAATTCCAGGGTAAACCTTAGACTTCCTTTGTATTTTTTTGGATCAATACTAAAAAAATAGAGTCATTACAGATTACTGCAAAATGGCAGAGGAAATAGTTTAAAGCAAAGCAAGCAACTGTCCACGTAAATGCTAATTTACCCAAGATATTTTCCACTGATTTCCACTATTTTCAGAAAGGACAACTAGTACACTAATAGGAGAGGAAAAAGAAAAAGCCATTAAAATGTCTTCCTTTTCTAACAGGTAAGTTTTGAAGGGTTAGAGAAAGATTATGATACAAACAGCTTTAGATTACAAAAAAAGCAAAAACTCTCATACCAACATGTCTTAAAAGGTTTCATAAAACAAAATTTTAATAATTCAACTACTTCTAAAGTTTCCACGTTTACTAGACTGGACTTACATATCTTGGATTTGCTTTAACCATGCAAAATGTCATCCTGGTTCCCATCAATATCTGCCCTCAAAAGGGGAACTCATCTTGCAGTTATTCACGTGTTTTTGAAGCTGTAACCTCTTTTTTTCCCTAATAAACAGTCTAACAGCTTTATTCCAAACAAATGCTCTGCATTGCCTGCTTGCTCAGCATGAGAAGTTCCTTTAGAGTAACAGTTAGGAGATTATCGGTTTACCCTAGAAACATATTTCCTGCTGTTGTGCTCAGTATCAGTACAGTGATGCAAGTTACTTAAAATAGTTCTAGGGTCCACACAATGATCAATTGTATGCAGTGTTTCTTTCAGTTTTTATTTTAATACTTCCAGCATTTACTTTGGTGATTTCAGGCCTCTGAAGGCCAGGAATCAACTGTAACTTCAGATGAAATTGTTTCTGCCTTCAAAAGTTACGGCAGCCTGTACATAATGTCCTATCTCAAAATCAACAGCCGAACTCTTTGGAATGTTATTCTGCTATCTGACTTTCTGAATAAAAAGTATTAGAAGCAGATACATTGAAAACCACACTGCAACATAAAATGGTGCAAATCGGGAGGTCCTTTTGTTTTTTTGTTTTTAAGAGTTTACATACTTTTGTCTCTTGCCATTTGTAACACGTTTCCCACAGAGCTGTCTTATAACATTGTTTTTATAAAAGAAAAAAAGCAGACTGCTTGATTTCACAGCCTTTGATGAACCACAATAACTTTTCAGAATTAGAGACACACGCAAGTCAAGCACAATCCCTACACACCGTACAGAGCTACTCATCCCAGGGAAGTGGGTGCATCTCGGCCAACAGACATTTTGACAGAGCCTCAATAGCAGCGTTAACAGCTTGAACCAGCAGCAAAAGTAATTATTCCCTATCTGCCTCCACAGAAGTCGCAGTTCCTCTTTGCCAATCTAGGAATCTTGCATGAAGACAGCGTGAGCTCCTCTCCATTCTTCTTGCAGAGGTATAACTTTCTACCCCTCATTCCCAAACTTATGAACCATGGCAGGTTCGTTGGATTTTTTTTCCTTTGCACTTTTTCACTTTTTTTTTCTTTACACTTTTTTTTCCTTTTTTTTCTTTTAAGGAATCCCACCAGATGGCAGTAGCATGTCTCCCCAGCAAATCAGGGAGCACTCCTGGGAAGGACAGCTCCTTCGGTATTCTTAGCGTATCCAAAAATCAGATACGAGTTTTGAAACACAGGGCGCAAACAGAAAATAAAATCTGGATTTCCTTCAATACTTTTTAAGAATGTGTTAACAGTGAATAGTTAAAGAGCAAACTGCTTGGTTTTCAGCAAATTAAGTAAACAACTTGTTTCCTGGTCATTTGCCAAACTAGAATTCAGTTAAGCAAATTTGCAGAGCCTGGGAAAGGTACCTCTACATCTTTTCCTGCTTCAGCAGCTTTTCTCCTCCCCACTTTTACCACAGTTCAGAAACACCAAACCTTGGTATTGCAACAGTATGCACATCTTCATTCTGCGCTAAAACATGAAAACTGAAAAATACCGCAATTTAATCCTGACTGTCCAAGAGATTCTTTTCTGCTTTCCCAGCGGGGTTAAACTCATTTCAGAACCTACATGTAGCCAAAGGAGATAACATGCCAAGGATAGTTGATTTAAGCTGTAATGGTGACTAGATAAACAAGGATACAGCTTGCGTATACAAATAACCGTGGCGGCAACACAAGCCTGCATGAGTTAATAATGAAAATGCTGAAGCACGATGCTTTGGCTCCTCATGAGTGAAAAACTACAGCAGCACATTAGCTACACCAAAACATCATAAAGTACCAGCCAAACCGAGAAATGACAAATGCTAATTCAAATGCCAAGTCAAAGTCTTTACCAATAAGCTAATGGGAAACTGAATAACCACTCACTACTGAAAACTTATTTGACTAGCTAGACTCAGCTGCAGGATAAGTTGCATCTTCCTAGAGAATTCAATGACAAATCAGAGTGGTAAGATGAAAGACTACCTTATCAAATATTTCATCTATCTGCCAAATAACATCAATTTCCCTCAAAACTACATATATGAACTTTCCAGTCATTTATTAGTGTCAATTCATGCTCAGAAAGAGATACAGATTAGCAAGGCTGAACAGAGTCCTCATTTAAAATTAGTTTAGTCCTTATTTTATTAAAAATTTTATGTTACACTTGTACCAAAGTACACATTTTTCATGTCTAAATTAACCTAACCTATAAATAATGGAATCGATGTTTATGTTCATTTCCATTATTTCATACGGCTTAAATAAAATCTTTTCTTTTATGTTTTCAATGAAATCTAAAATTTGGTTTAATTCTTGCTTACCCAGATTCTTAAATTCAATCTGCATTCACTTGTAGAAGTTAACACCAAAAGCCTAACAGTGACCACTTAATTCAAATATATGTGAGCAAAAGAGGAACTAATTTTCAACCAATTATGTTTTTAGTCTGTGTAGATTTATAACTATTACCAAAGAAGAGCTAATCTCCAAACTTCTGCTTTTATTTTTATCTAACATCCCCCCCACTCCCCTCCCCTTTCTTTTTTTTTAGTTATCTTGAAGTAAAAGCTGTAGTTACAGCCTTGCAAGCATAGTCCCACTAGCGGCAACTTGCGTTTGTGTGAGCGCAGTTGTACAATCAGGTCTCAGGATCAGCGGAAACTTTTGGCACCCCTCTACCTCATGTCAGTCCAGCGCACAAAGTTACACCGCTCTTATTTCTACCCTGAGAATTTTTCCTTTTTCTTCTCAGCATTCTTAATGATGATATATATAAATATGTAAGCTTCACCTTTTAGTCTTCTGAATATTACGAAAGCAGATCTCTTTGCACCTTTTCTTTTTCCAAATAAAATAGAGAAAACAGAGACCTAGGAAATATTGGTAAACAAAATACTTGTACCAAATGATAACGAGGTCTGATCTTACATAACAGCCTAAATTAAACCAAATCTAGGAGAATTACAATTTAAAAGATACACACTTTATCAAGAAATAAATATATGAAAAGATCAAAATAGTATTTAGATAATATTTACAGCAGATTTCTTTTCAGTTTTCATTTTTATATTTACTCTTTTATACCGTACCATGGCAAGAACACAGCAGTACTAATTGTAAAACATCACACTTCTGACTTTGAAAACTTAGCATTTAAATTAACTTCCTACACATTCTGAATTAAGGAACACAAGATCAACTGTAACATTAACCTATGCTTAGTTCATGCTGTTTGTTCTGTCTTCTTAAAAACATGATTTTATTACAAACACTGGTCTGATATGTTATGAATTACCAATTTTAAGTGCGGGGGAAGGAATAACATGCCTTGTTGATCTTAGGCCTGTACTGTAAAGCACTTTGCCACTGCATGCTGGTACAGCCTGCAACTCCAGTCACGTATTACTTCTGTCTCGGTAAAATTAAATTACGGACAGCAAAACTCCTTAAGCAACACAGAAAGTTCTATCGAATAAATGCTGTGGAAAGTTCTACAGGGACACATCGCAGTTACATGCTTTAAACTTTGTATTTGTGATACAGGAAGTATGCTGCAGTATGCTTGCTTTCAAAAACAAAACTAAGGCATCTTTCATGTTTCTAATGAACGTTACAGAATACAGCAAATTGGGCAACAGTTTATAAAAAAAATCATGCTGGTTTTGCTTCAGTGATACTGAAGGACAATAATTAAACACATTAATTTAAGGTGGTCAACAGATATATTAGAAGACATTATGTTCTACTGACAAAAATCCTCTGAACTAGCAGCTAGGGGAGTAACAGAACTGTAGGCAGGACTACAGTAAGACAGAAAAACATTTACATTTATGAGAGGGGAGCAAAGTTCAGGTATTGCTGTTTTAGATAGTATGTAGTGCACTACCACAGGTCAAATAATCTCTTAAAGAAAGATCTTCACAGACGATGTAAGAAAGGCATTTTCATATGCTTTCCATTTCTAACTCTTAAGTCAAGTTAAAACATATATTCTAATACTCATCTGTTAACCTGAAATTTGAAGTACAGCTTAGCTACACAGAATACATCCTCTAATAAAACGTATATAAGGCACGTAAACACGCTGCGTTTGTCTCAAAAGAGACCGACAGCGTGGCCTGTTAGGAGGAGGCTGTTGTTCACCACTCTGCACCTTGTTACGTCCACAAAAACAAGCGAAGCCAACTTTCTAACAACAGACAAGAACGAGTAAAAAAGAACCTGTAGTAAGCAGCTGTCTTGTACGCTGAATCAAATGACAAAAACAAGAATGAATTATGATTTGGTAAAAAATGAAAAGGAAAAAAATCGGTTCAGGTTTTTTCTCTACTCACCAGACAACACCAAAGGCTCCATATCCAATAGGTCTGTCCGGCTCAATATCCAGTTGCTGTTGTGGATGTTGTGAGTGCTGATGATGGTGCGCTTTAACTGCAGCAGCTGCTGCAGCTTGTACCTGAGCTGGGGCTGCTGCAGCTGGTCCAGGGGCCTGACCCGGTGCCGGTGATGGGAAATATGGCTGCTGCTGCCCTGGGTTTAACATTGCCGCGGCCGCGGCCGCAGCTGCTGCGGCCGCAGCTGCCGAAGAGGCATGCTGCTGTACGGGATGTACCGCAGCTGCAGAGCCTGGATGCAAGTGATGCTGAGGGTGGTGGTGGTGATGGAGGTGAGGAGGAGGGAGGTGAGGAAGGTGGTGGTGATGGTGGTGGTGGTGACCTGCTGCTGCTGCAGACGTACCGCCATTGTAAGCCGCCATCATTTTTGCGTTGGCTGTTGTGCCACAAAGAGACATTCAAAAAAATGCCCTTTGATCGGATAACAACTGGGTCAAGCTGTCATTTGGCCATAAAAATGAGATTTGCTACACTTTAAAAGAAGTTGGGTTTCATCATACACGGCCCACCTTTAAAATCATTGAGCTCAACTGGCCTTATCTCCTCATGAAGCCAAAAAATTTGGAGAACCTCTTCATGTGCGTATGAGCCAGCGTGCGTAAAACCCCTCTCCCCCAAGAGTCCAGCCGGGGTTGGCTACTGAAAATCCATCCTTGGGCAACGGGGTTGGGTCTCGTTTCACACTTCTTTTTTCTTTTTTGGGGGAAATACAGGGATCAGTCCCCCTTCCCTCCAGAAGGAGGGTTTGGAGTCGCTCCCCTGGAACACCCTGCGAGGACTGACAAGCCTACGCCTTCCATTCCCACATCCTCACCCGGGATCTCCTCAAGACCGCCCCAGAGCGCCCAGGCACCTCCTACATAGCTCCCTGCCGTATGCACCTGCTCCCTCCAACAGAGCAAAGAACTCGGAGTTTGCAACTTTTCCTGGAAGGCCTGAAACACACACAAGCACCCAGAGAGGTGAGGAGGGACGGCAGGAGCCAGGAGAGCAGGACGAGGACAGGCAGGGGGAGGGCAGAAGGGAATGAAAAGAACGTAAAAATAGGTGGGGGAAGAGAAGGGGACGGGGAGGGAGAAAACCCCCGGGAGAGCGCGAGGGGGACGGAGGTGCGAGGGGAGAGAAGATGGGAGCGGGGAAAGTGACAAATGAATGACAGCAAGGAGCGCGGGGAGGGGAGAAGAAAGAGGGGCGAGGGGGAGGATGCGATGGGGAGCGGCGCGGGGACGGCGGCGGCGCCCCGGCCCCCGCCCGCGGCGGCGGCGGCGCCCTGACAGCCTGACCCAGCGCCGGCGGCGGCGGCGGCTGCAGCCCCCCCTGCGGCGGGGCGGGGAAGGACCGGGCCGGGTGGGGGGAGGGGGTCTCCGCTGCGTGCGTGCGGCGGGCAGAGGGTGGGGGGCGCTCAGGCCCCCGCCGCGCGGCGCCGCTCCGCCCCCCGGCCGCCGCCGCCTCGGCCGCCCGACCCGCCGCCGCCGCCGCCGCCACTCACCTCCTCACGGAGCCCCAGCGCGGAGCGCACAGCGGGCACGCGCACCCGGCCTGCCCTCCCCCCGCCGGCCCCCCCCGCCCCCATGCGGGGCGCGCGCCCGACACCCGCCCGCAGCCAATCGCGCCCGGCCCGCCAGGCTCCGCGAGAGCCGCCCCCACCCAATCACCGAGCGGGACCCAGCGCGGCCGGCCCATAGGACTCGGCCGCTGCAGAGACTCCCTGACTCGGTCCCGCCCACTTGACCCCCGCCGCCCAATCACCGCGCGCCTCCGCGCCCAGCGCTGGCGAGACCCCGCGAGATTCCCTCACCTCATACAACCCTCACCTCGGGCGGCCCCGCCTTCTTCACCTCTCTTGCCAATCACGTGGTGCCGCTCCAGCCTGCTGGCCAATTGACTCGCCCCCTAACTTGGAACCCACCCCGAGCCCTGCTTTTCGCCCAATCACAGCGCCCTGTCCGATCCATTTAGCCAATGAGCGGAAAGGAAAGCCCAGAAAGGGGTTACTGGGCCAATAGTGCTCGGAGGCGAGGAAGCGGGGTGATTGACAGCTCTCCTCACGAGTGATCCGCAGGTGCGGACGTTAAACAGCCGTTATTCTTCAAATCGCGGCGCGAGGCGTTCTGTGACGGGCGGGGAAGTCGCTGCCGCACCCCGCCGCAGGTGGGTGCCCGGCCAATGGGCGGCGGGGAGCGGGCTGATGAGCGGGAGGCGGGGCCAATGGAGCTCCCGGGGCGGGGTGAGGTGAGGACGCGGCGGGGCGCGGGGGTCACTGCGGGCGCGGCGGGAAGGCGCGCGGGAGCTGGGGTGCGGGCCAGGGGCGCGAGCGCTGAGGCGCGCGGCGGCTCCGTGCTTCCCCCTCGGGGCGACTGGCCGCCCCTGAGGCGGCGGCGGGGCCCTGGGAGCTGCGCTGGCCCCGGCGTGGGCCTGCGCGCCGAGGGCGAGAGGAGCTCAGTGGCGTGAGGTAGATGGCTTTGCCGCAGTCCCACTCTCCAGAGGAAGGTGACTAGAAAACGCCGTCTCTCACGAGAGGAACTTGCCCAGTCAGTTAACAGGATCGCGAATGTCCTTTAAAAACAGGGCCTGGGCTTCACATATGGTTTTTTGCGTTTTGAAAACCAGAAGGGAGCTGGCTTGAAGCAAGTGAGGCTGGGGAGGCTGCAGAGCACTGGCAGGGAGGGCCTGAGCTCTGGAGGTAGGCTTGTGGAGCAGGTAGGAAATAGTGTTGTGCTTTAAAAACAACTTCTCTCTACCCTTAGCTCGAAAAGAAGTGTTTTGGAGCTCTTCAGCAGATACCTAATAGCATATATGGTACCCAACTCTCCTTTAACTATTTTTTTTCCTCCCCTGAGGCATGCTGCAACATATTCATTAGTAGACTCAGAAGTTGCATTTAAAATGTGAGGTACATGGTAACCTAGGAACACAGTGCATTCAATATTTTTAGGTGTTGGTTCTTTTGCTTCATTTATTTTATTAATCTGCATGCTTGGGAAATGCAGTGTGGTTCTTTAAAACAGAAGTGTTCTCTTAAAACAGAATAATAAAAATTTGACTCTTTAACTTTAGTTTGTGAATATTAATCATGTCTGATGGATGGCTTTACTTCACAGAAACTTGTGGTTATCAGTGCCTTACCCATGATGATAGCAGGGTTAAAAAAGTTAACCAAGTGTTCTAAAGTTTGGGATTTTTTATAATTAAATTAGATGAGTGGCTTAAAGGATAAATGACTGAAAATGAATGTGCAGGTGTTCCTGTTTGTCCTCTTTCTGAGGCTGATTGTCTGAACAGGGAACCAGTCTTCAGAACTATGGTGGTACAGTTATGCTGCTGAAGTTCTACCAGCAGATTCCTAATGGTGCTGTGTCAACTCCTATGATCTGCCTCTTCTGCATGTCTCTGAAAAGTCAACAAAATCATTGGACTTTTTTAAAAAGCATGGAGGACATTATATTATAGCTTAATATGAAAGCCTGTTGCAGTTCCTGAAAGATCAAGCATTTTGCATGCCAATTTTAAGAATGAGTTTTGGATACTTTTTGTCTGTTCTTTAAGAATGTTGCTGGAATTAAGGCAAGATTCCTTGTTAAAACTACTTCCATTGCATTTTTGCAAATGTTAGCTAATACTCCAGACTGGAATTGTGGTAGAGTTGCTATCATGTCACAACTTCATTTAAAAAAGTAGATTTAGTTTTAAAGCTGTCTTATAATATTGCCTATTGGAAGGAGAGGCAGAATATTTAAACAGGCATTTAGAAATGCCAGATTGAAGTCTTAATTGATGTTGATAACATTGTTAATATGAATTTGAATACGGGCATGCACCAAAGATACTCTCAGGTCTCTGCCTCCCCTCAGACTCTGGAAAGGTATGGGACAACAGAAGGAAGCGGATGTGGGGGTAGACTGAGTGGGCCTAAGCATAGGAAAGTGGTGAGAGGGCTGCGGGACTCTTAAAATTCTCCCATGCATTTCCAGTATGGACTTTTTCCTTTTCTGTTATTGCTCACTTCTGCTATTTGAAAAGATTTTGCAAGTGCTTAATAAGCATTGTTGTATGGAAACTTGGACTCCAAATATGTTTGCAGATGACTATTTCAGTGGTGGTATTCAAGTCTGAAGATGTCTGTTATTTTTTGTTAGGTACGCTGTTAATTGGATCGCATTTCTTTAATCAGTGGATTTACAGCAGTGGATTTACAGCAGTGGTGAGTTTCTACTAGCGTATTTGCTGAAAATCAGTAGTCCTCAGATGCTATGGTGAGGAGGAAAGGGAAAGAAGTAGTTATTGAGTTTATGACCATATATTCAAGTACAGTCCAGTGGCAATGCTCGGTGATGTGGAAAAAGCCAGCCTTTTTCTAGCATAAGCAGTCATTACATGAGTCTCAGTTTACTGAGAAGTGTTCATTGGTATGTGCAATTTTGGTGACTCACTGGGAGACTAGCCTCTGGAGGCTCCTTATAGCTGAATGGTGAAGAGATGTACTGCACTGCTCTCTGCAAGAGTCTCAGCATCTTCATAGCTGAGGGTGTATAATGTATGTGCAGCTTTCCATTGCAAGTATCACATGATGTATTATGATTAATGTTGTCTGCATTGTCTTTCATGAAAAATAATTTTAGGCTTTAAAAAAAGTAAAGTAATAATACCACAGTTGTCCTTTTTAAGTCTTGTATTGTTTATTTGCTCTTTTCCTCGTAGTTGCCACCAAAAGCTTCTAGCTTTTGGGTAGACGTAATTCTTAGTAGATCTCAAAGCACTTTATAAAGGAGATCAAAAGCGGAAAAAGCGTAACCAGCTCCACCTTCAATCTGGATGCTTATTTATATGTTGCCACCAAGTATTCTGGGACAACTGCTAGGTCTGTTACTTGGTGAGTGGGGTTAGTTGCCTAAACTATATCAGCATAAAGAGTTTGTCCCACTTCCCCTGCTTGTTTGTATGTCTAAAGTTACTGACTTCCTGCTGATTTGTCATAGCCTTTTTTTTCTGTCAGTTTTAGTGAATCAGATCCTTGGTGACTTTTTAATTAAACATAAGTAAATAAATATCTTGTCCTAGAACTGCTCTAAAAGAATCATTAGCGTTTTCAGTGGAGAGTGCAGAAGCCATTGTATTTCAGTGCAGCTACATGCCAATTCTGCCTGAGCTGTAGATCAACTTTCAGCAATAAAAGTAGAGGAGAACAAGATTGCAGTCCTAGCACTTCCACTGATTCTTCTGCTAGCTGCACTACTACGGGTCATGCTTTCCAATTTCCATATCTGTAAACTAGAAGTTAAAAACTGGGACCCATATCTTTGGGGCTTTTTGTTATTGACTAAAAGTTACTTTGCTAGTGAAGTTTGGTAGTATCTTGTACAACCCTATTTATCTTTTATTTGCTCTTTGCAGTTGAGACAGCTCTTTTCAGTGAAGTGAAAGACTGAGATGGCAGCTGAAGGGATACACTTATCTTATGCCTCCATATGGAGGCATGTCAGATGCCAGTGCTGAAAGACCCACCCTGACAAGTATATCTTTCCTCTACATTGGGTTTATAAAACCTTTAATTGGTGTCCTTGGTCTGTCATGCTGTGAAGCTTAACTTTGTCAGTTCAGCTGCTTTTTGGCACCTCATACTATGAAAGGTAAGGGGAACAAGATCCATGCTGATTCATACTGGGATATGTTTAAGGGAAAAAAAAAAAACCTTTAAAAGAATATTAAGGAAATGTGAAACTTGCAGACAAAGACAAAGTGCTTATTTCATATAGACCTTTTGTTTCCTCTGTACAGACCTGAGACAGAAACCTGCTACTTGAAATGAATGTTACCTATTAGTTGTATGAATCAATCTTACTTAAAACAGGGTTGCAGAGTGAATTCATCATGTAGTGTTGCAAGTCAGTGCTTTTTTGTTTAATGCCTCAGTATAAGAAGCACAAGCCTGCTGAGGAGAGCTCATTACAGAGCTGGCTTATATAACTTTGAGCAAGATCACTTTGTGAGTAGTCCAATTGAGTCTGAGCTGCTTGGTGAGTAAGCTGGCAAAAATCTAGCCATAGTAATTTGAACTGGGCAAGTAGAAACACTGCTCCAGATCCTGCCAAAGCCCAGTTTGATTGCAACTAATTTGTCATTTCCAGTGATGCATGGGGATATGTGATTGGTGACTACTGCTGATGAAACATGACAGATCAATTCTAATCTCTTACTGGTAAAGGCAGTTATTCATGGGGACATGCATCTGTCTCTTACTATTTTATTCACAGCGAGAGTGCTGTAAAGCCATAGCAAATCTGCCGTCTGAGTATCACTGAGCACTAGTATGTCTAAATTTGTCAGACGCTTTTAGCTAAACCCATTTAAAAACTACATTTAAAAGTATTGTACACTAGTAACACAGGGCACAGCCTTGTCCATTTATGAAAACCTACTATATCAAGTTTAGTCTCTTTTCTCCTAACTCTTGGGAGTTTATTCTCCCTTTGAACTTGCCACTTGCACTGCAGAGGTATAATCTTTTTGACAGCACTCTGCACAAGGGTAAGTGGTGGAAGACAATGTGTAATCAGCCTGTTCTATTTCTTTGATACTCCTCAGCAGTGCTTTCTTACCCTCTTTTGTAAAGGATTTTTAAGGCTATCTTATTGCAGTATGTAAAATGTTATACTCTGGTTCCAGGTGTAGACTTTCTTGTACTGTAGGAACTAGCTGTGAAAGTAAGAATTCTAGTATTAGGTCTTTTTATGGCTGAGTGTTGTGCTTAAATATCCTTCAGCACTTATGCATATGTTTTTTTCTTGTGACCCATTAATGCAAAAGTAACGTTAAATGGAACAAAGCATAATAAAATGCTTGTATAGATTTTATTTGATCCATAAAAGGGATACTCTGAGCAGTGCTATTGATAATTTACCATGTGGGTGTTTGACAAGCCCACACTTACCTCAGTACACAACTCTGTAGATACATTCCTCAGTATTCTGTAGCACCCTGATAATTTATTCATAAATCCTACTGAAGCTGTTAAAATATCATAAATGCAGCATTATGTTAATGCATGTTAATTTGAGGGGTTTTGGTTAGTCAGATAAATATGTTCTAATTAAACTGTGGTACTCTCTTACTTTGCATATATTAGTGTTTACTTCTTGTATCTACAGGATTAAAATTTATTGATATGTATTAGTCCTTTTCTTTGGGAACAATAACTTTACAGTGTTTTTGTCTTTAAAACCTTTTTTCCTCTACAAAACTGGAAACAAAGCAATTTATCTATTAATTAATAAAATGCAGTAAGAAGTGGGGGGGGGGGGGGGAGAAGGATGACATGGGGGGTATTTTGTTGTAATTCTGATTATGAATGAAGATATTGTGAAGGTACCAGTATGCCTTCATCTGAGTAGAGCTCTGCTCTCTTATGCTGTTGAATGATGGACAAATCCCTGGGCAATGTATTAGAGAGGAGGTGGGCAATGTATTTAAAGTGTGTGTGTGTGGGAAATCAAGTAGTTAAAACAAGTGCATGACCTCGAATAAGCTTGTTAGTCTTGTTAAAGACACATGTACTAAGATGGCCCTGATCTTATTCTCTAAAGCAGCTGTGAGGGAGCTCTGCCAGTTCTTGGAGAAGTGGTAGAAAGATGGAATGCTACTTGTTTGAATAAAACTGTACAGATGTGAATGAGATGGGGTAGGGGACAACTGGTGTAAGTGACAGATGGTGTCACCTAAGATAGTGCACATCTCTGATGTTAGAGATCAGAGTCTAAACGCACTTATGTTGACTTGCTGGACTGTCAGCCCTGTTTGCAGCTCTTAGTGTCATTTTTGTGATTGTCATGTTGCAGTTGACAGCTTTGTCACAAATATGTGCAGTAAGCTGTATATACAAATATGAAGATCATGATTAGCAGTGGGGCTTGAACTCATCCCAGAGACTTAGTTCCAAAACACTGGACTGTATAATCTCCAATGCTTTCTAGCCAAAAGTGGTTTTTCTGACTCTTGGAGTTGCTGAGTCCTTTGCTCACCACAGAGCTTAAGCATGAGCTTGACTGTAAATGGGAGTGCTTAGATGCTTAAAATGGATTTATAATAATTTGTTTAAAGAATTGGGCCTAATTGCTTGTTTACTGAGTTTTTTCTGTCTTATTTCCCTTCTTCCTGCTAAACACTAGTTGCAGGGGGTAGAGAGGAGGTCTTTATCTCCTGTGGCTTTTTGGAGAAAGTGACAGTTCTGCATTTCTCTGCTCTATGTTTCTTTGCACCAGAAATGACCCTGCTGCTCTTTGTCACCAGCATTTCCTTTCATCCCTCTCCTGGCAGCTGTTTCTGCTCTATTTTGATGTTGGAGCAGCAAATGAACTCCCTCTGAAGCAAACGTCATGCCAGCAAAGATCTTGAAGCAGCAAGAAAATAATCTCTCTGAAGTCTGAATTGGAGACCTTTGTGAATGAGATACCTTCTTAAAATAGCTCCACAGCTTATCTTCCCTAGAAGGTGGAGAATTGAAAATACCACCACTTATGTCTGAGCAGTATCCCTAAATAATGTTTTATGGAATGAGCAGAGAAAGGATAGGTTAATGCATTTTTCTCCAAACTGAAGTAGGTACAGTAAGTATAATATCCCAGCTCTTGGTGCTTCTCCAACATTTTTTTATTCAATGTTTTTTGGGGGGTGGGTGGCGGGGGAGACCAAGACACCAGTACTTATGATATGTTGAATTTTCTAGATTGTAGATTTTTTCAAAATAGAAAATACTGCTGCTGCGTTGGTATTCTTGGAAATGCCATCTTTGAGACCTGACTTCTTGCTGTGGTTGTCTCAGGGCTAGCTTTTGTTCTGGTGTTGATTCCAGTGACAATGTATTGAACAAAACAATTGAATTCATCTGAATTGGTTGTATACTAATGTGTCTGTATGCCTCCTGCTAAACACTTTGGCAACATCACTAGTGGTCATGATTATTTTTTGTTCTGCATTTGATTACACCAATGCAAAGTGAGTGCAAAAAGTTGCTATGTTGGAATAGATTTATTTTAAGCCTATACTCCACAGGTCTGACTTCACTGATTTAGTGAAATACTGGGTAGGTGATTAAACTTCTAGGCTATTAAATTCTGTTTTGTTTGCTGTAGCTGTAAAATGGTAACACAAAATCCAGCCTGTTATGATTTTTTTTATTTCAAGTTTAGATAACTTCTTAGTGCTTTTGTGTAATGACTGATCTTGTCTAGAATAGCTCAAACCCTTCACCCTTGCAGTGTTAGCTCTTTGAGTTGTATAATAGATCATTTGCATTCAGTATCAAAAAAGAACAGTGCGTAAGGGAAACAGTTAAAAACAAACAGTAACTTTTAAATTGAGATCTGTGCAAGAGCTGTACCTATCCCTTATAGCAGGGCAATTTTGAGAATGCAGCTTAAATAGGCCATTTTTCACTGAGCTACAGAGTAGCGATCATTCCCCATCTTCTTGCCAATCTTACTATATTTCTTCTGTCATACATAGTCAAGATATGAATGCATACAGGATCAAGACCTCAGAGTAATAGGAAACTTATCACCTGTTTCAGGACAACATTTCACTCGGACATTGTCTTCAGAATTGGACTGCAGTGAACTAGGATTGTGTAATGCCAGATATCTTCTATGCAAGAAGCTTAAGTTATGTTGTAGCTAATGTGACTTGGAGCCTGTGCATGTTAGATATTACAAATGGGAATAATTTCATACTTACTCCAGACTGAAATCTGGTATTTCTGGCAGTAGACTTTGGTCTCTAATGTTAATTTGAAAGGGACTTTATTAAGCCAAATCCTCAGTTCATGTAAGTTGCCATGGCTTCTTTCAAACTGACCTCCATGGGTTCTTTAGTTTTTGGACTCTTTCAGGAGCAAGGTTCTTCAACTGTGTTAAAACAGAAATAGTTTAAAGATCAAGACTACTTTTTTATTTAAAAAAAGTTGCTTGCTTCATTTTATTTCCAAACAGCAATACAGTAACATTAATCAGTTCTGTCAGTTTCATCTGTACCACATCATGGTAGCATGTGCGAGGGGAAATGTGTAGTAGTACATTCTTCCTTAGACATCTCAAACATTCTAAATTTTAAGACTTTTTCTTCCCAAGAAGCCTCTTCTCTTTGAAAACCAAAAAGGTGACAGAGAACAGTTTGCAAATACTTATGCAAAAGTATCTCTATTTACAGTACAGGAACTGACTAAGGTCAGTGGGATTAATTGTAAGCAAATCTATTGCTGTTTTAATCTTTACTATTCTAATCTTTACTATTCTAACCTTTCTTTAACGGAGTAGTGTTCTTATTAATGTGAGTGGACTCAAGGTAGGAACCAAGATTCTTTGTCACCCTTCATCTAAATGGAGTTGCTTTGTATTTATGCAGGGATAGATAAGATCAGAATTGAGTGCGTCTTCTACATTAGGCTTGGTAAAAGGTGTTTTTGTGTTACTGCCACATAACCTTGAGTACAGTGTGTAGAATAGCAGCTTTGGAGTCTTCATGTGTCGTCTTCTTCCTGAAGTACATTTGACTGATAACAAGGACAGCCTTCAGGTAGATTCAACAAATATAGCTTGTTTCAGGAAGAGGTAGAAGAAAACATTCAAACCAACTACTACTTTACATATATACAGATGTATCATTTGTAGTAATTAAATTTTTCTTGAGGTAATAGTAAGGCACTGTGCTTGCATATTTTAATGTAACCATTAGGGGCACGTAGCAAGGCTTATCAGGTAAAAATGATAAGATATACCATTAAAGAGGCTAGGATCATCTGAATTATGGTAGATGCCCAGACTTGTAAGAACACTCTGCTGAAACCCCCGTTATCTCACACCAACACAGTGACTTAGCAGTCAGCATTCTTAGAAGTGTCTGTGGGCTGTATTATTATGGCCTGCATGCTGCAAAGATCAGGGGCATGTAGTAAAACTTGTTGTGAAAGGCTAATTGTCTGTCTCCTGCTTGATATTGCACTGTATCAATGTAAAGGGCAGAATGTAGCGTAAGTGTTCCTTTGGGAAAATGTACTTCAGTTCATGGTGCTATTACATGGGTGATACAACAGTACAAGTACAGTCTTGCAGTATCAGTAGTTCCTTTATTCTGTTTATTTGTGAAATGCTTTAGAATATTTTTGAAGTACGTAGAGTCCTTGCATGTGGAATCTATTTGAATCATCTTGGACTGTGGGCATCTTGACCCAACACCGTCTTTAGAACTCACAGCACTTTTCAGCTGACCATTAAATGCTTTGCATTTTCCATGTGCTTTATCTAACTTCTGTGAATCTGTTCACTGGATGTTCATACTAGTGCTGCTTGTCTGAGCCTGTTGGGTTTTTGTCAGAGCAGGTGAATCATGTGCCAGAGTTAATAACTGATGCTGGTTGTTTTGCAATAACTTTACCTATATTTTGATTCCTCAAGCTCATCTTTACTGCAGAAAACTTTATATGTAGAGACATTCAGTGGAACTTCAAGTAGCTAATTGTCAGTAATCAATAATAACTGTACAGCCAAAAGTTTTTTATTTTTGTTTTTCACAATACTGTTAATGGAAAAAATGTCTCCATGAAAAAGTTCTTTGGTTTTCATTTTTATACCTGATGTTATAGTTAAAATATAACAGTTGCATCAACATGTGCTTGTTATTTAAACATATAGCACACTTAGTGGCCACGCTTCGTGATCTACTGTTTTTGGAGTAAAGACTATACTTGCCATCTCTGGCTGGGTATTATTTTTAGCTAGAGCTATTCTAACTTACCCCAGCTCAGCATCTGGGCACCCTTGGCCTCTGTGCATAGAAATTATGATAATGTAAAATACTGTGATGCATGGGCAAAACTCTCAAGGAAACTGATTAATGTGTCTTAGTAAAGCCTATGGGACTATAGCCCTGTGCTGTCTGTTACAATTTGGATAAGTTCATTGGACTGCTCTTGCTGCTAGATGCTGTGGACTCCCTTGTTTTCTGCAGCATATGTCTAGTGTCAAGATAATACCTAGTATATATTGCATTGTGTAAAACCATTATTTGGTTATGTGTTCTTAAGCGCACTGAGTCTAATGTCAGGGATAGAGTTGAAGATCAAGAGGCTTATCAGTGAGGACGAATCTGACACTAATCACATACTTAACACCTCTCAGCTCTGTGTTGAGTAAGCACATTGCAAACAGTCTCCTACTTAATTTGGCATCTGATTTTACATGTCATGTAACCTGTTTGCACTCTTGATTCAAACTTACTTGCTAAGAAAAGATTGAATGGTTAGGAAATCTTCATTTACATGTGGCCTGGGAGTTAGTGTTTCAGGTGCCTGGAAGGTCTGTTTTGTCTTTTGTTAGACAGACAATGATCACTATGTTGTACATGGAGAATTTTCTTAATTTAAGAGCAGTTGCTACTACTTTTCCATCCAAATGATGAGATAGCTTGAGGGGTGTGATTTCCTGATGGTCTCAGAGTCCTTGTCAATATTCAGGACTACTAGGAGAACACAGTAGCAGGTACAGCATGAGCTATGTTAGCTAAAACATTTGTTACCTTTTCTCAGAATATATTGTAGTGCTCTCTTTCCTGAAGTCCAAAAAACTTTAATTTTAAACATACCATGCAGATGAAAAAAATTCTCCATGTGAGGTACACTTTGAGAATTCATTAGTTGTGCTGTCAATTCACATAAACCTGTATTGGAAAGCGGATGTTTTGATTACAGAAAATTAATATTCCATTATGTGCATGTGGGAGCAAAACCCACAAGTCTCACAGTAACACTATATGTTAACTATTAGTGTTGTAAGCATTGTGTTTTTGCAGTTTCTCTATTTTGCTTGGCAGAGATGGCTGTAATGAATAGAGTACCTATTTCACTTAATAAATTGAGTAATGTATATAAGGATGGGCAATAAAATTAATTGCGGGGGGGGGGGGAACCCAATGCAAAATCTTTCCAGAAACATGAATAACGTTCCAAAGCTCTGTGAATATTTAATACTCTTATTTTTCTTGGACTCAGTGGAAGGGGAATTGAAAAGTAAAAGGAGTAGATTTAAAAATAAAAGTATTAATTGAGAAAGTCTAATGTTTCTATCATCTTCAGACTATTAACACTTTCCCAAACTGTGCTTTTTGACTTGATAGTGCCCTTTGGAGGGTTTCCTCTACCAGATGAATTCCTTGCCTACTAGAAGAACTAAAGCTTTTCTGCTGTCCAATCTAACCAGCAGTGATACACCCCCTCTAGAGACGTCTGTCAATTAGTGATGCATCACTCATTTTCATGGTATTGGTGAACAAGTCAGTTGGGGGGAGTGCTTTTTTTGTAAACACCCAGGACTGCATTGAGGGTGGGGAGAGAATTTTGGGGGAATTTTTTTGTTTTAAATAAGCCTTTTACATGGCAGCTATTGAAAACTTGCAGATGTGTGCATGAGCATGAAGAACTGCGTGGGAGCTTTGAACAGCTCCTTTTGGGGTGCTAATTGTCTTTGCTTACAGATTCCTCAAAGTACTAATGAGGGACCATGTTATGCACAGCTAATCAAGCTTTCCTCAAAATGCTTACACCAAAGAGAATAGTATGTCATCCAAAAGATAAGGGGGACTCAAATTACAATAGCTGGTTTGTAGCTGGTGCATAAATTTGTCTTTTTATGGTCATCAACCTATCTGTCTGAAGCCACTATGATGGCACTGTGTCTTAAATGTAGCAGTGTTAAAATTCCAGGCATCCTGTAGCTTGTCAGTAAGTTTTATTTCCCCCTATGGTCTTAATGATATTCAATGTAATTCAGCCTAAAGGAAAGTGGAATGTAAATGTTCTGTAAATAAGACTGGTTGGCATAGTAGCAGCCTATGGCATTGAAAAGAGGGTGCGATCTTAAGAGAAACTGCATCTGAGATGACAGCCACAATTCAGAAGCCACTGTTGCAGCTGTGTATACCAGTGTATTTGATCAAGAGTAGACAGCTCTTGTCTCAATATTGGACAAGCTTTATTTTTGCTCTGTGGTGCTGTGCTGCTCAGCAGATCCTTGAGAGGACCTATACAGTGTCATTTTTTCACATCTGCCTCATGTAAGCTGAGAAGCAGAATTACTTCTGATAAGAAGCTGGACACTTTCTGTTCTGTAGCAGTAGGGACTGTGGATAGCTATCAATGACGGTTCTGCCCACTGAGTGCCTGCTGAGCCCTCTCGCACTGAACTTCCACTGCCATGTCTGGCACATTGTTGCAGTGAAACACTGCAGAATTTGTGCATGTGTGTATTTGTGGTTTGTTTTTTGTGCTGTATATGGAGACAGATTTGCTGGGGGAAAGGGGTGAAAGCTAAACTGGCATCAGCTGCATTTTCCATTGCAGCCACAGCACTGGCACCACTTGCATCCCTGGTGTCTCTCTAGCTCCTTAATGTTGTTGACCAGGTTTAAGAAAGTGAAAAGAAGCTGTAGTATTGTATTGTAATGTGAACTGCATGTGCAATCTAGAAAGCTACTCCTCAGCTGGAGTGTGGACCAGGCTTCAGTTAGTCCACACCTTAGCCAAAGAAAAGCTGATTTAATCTATTTATGCTTCGCTGCCCCACTTCTTCAGCACTGATATAGCTGCATGTGCCATAGCACTGTTATAGCCTTTTACTAGCCATTGGCCATCTGAGCAGATGTAATAGGGCTTGAATCTGTTCTCAGTTATGCTAGTCTAATCCCAAGCGGGGCTGTAAGATCTTGTGAATAAATCTGGTTTTATACAGAAGTAAATGGCAGCATGACATATGATTCTTAAGAACCTGCTAGCAGCAGTTTTAGAATTTTTTTGGACAATTTTTTAGACAGCTGATTCTTTTTACCAATGCTTAAGACAAAACTAATTTCATGTGATCATTAGAGAAGGAAAATTATAAGTACAAAATGATACAGGAACCTTATTAAAATGGAAATGCTGAAATAACTGGGTAATTGAGCATTGATTCTGTCCCCGCCCCCTCAGTCACTTCATAAGCCGTTTTGTATTAAAAGTAACATGTCTGCAGGATGATGCTTTAACATCTGTTATTGCTGAAACAAAATGATTTGCTTGGGTTTTTTTCTCTCCACATTCTTCCAACATCTGCATGTGTAGATCTCTGCTGTATATCAATCATTTCTAACACTGATTGTTCCTTTGCTGGAAGAACTCAGCAAGGGATATGGAATTCTTCCTTCAGTTAAGAAGGGAATATTTTGGTGAGGGATTTTGTATTGCTGTTAACCTTACTATATGTTAGTTGGCCGGTTATGAAATGGAGCAATGTGAATGAGATTTCACTGAGGGTTGCTAGCACTAAGTCCATGCACTACTGTGTTCCTCTGAAGTGTGCTTTTGTGCAACTTAAGAAGTTCACAGGTTTTGGTTTGTCTTTCTTCTGAAATGCTGGTACCACCTTATGTGTTTAAAACTAAGGAAGTAATTTTCTGCTCTTCCTCTTTTCAGAATGTTTGTAGGCAAAGCACTTTTTTAAAATGTATTCCATGTTGAAAGTGTTCACTACTTGTGTTGATTTTGTTTTTTGACTTTATGGATCAATATAATTGACTGTAAATGTGTCTTGCTGGATGTTTGCTATTTCAATCATGCTGGCTGTGAATATTCTGATAAGCAATATTTTGCTTTGTTTTCTGTTTGGATGATTGCTAAAGTACTTAGTTGCATGTGCCAATTTTAAAATTCAGTTTACTTATGAATATGACTTTAAATGTTACTTGCCCTCATGTTTGTACTAGAAAAATCCGACTCTATAGAAGTTCATAGCAAATAAATAGAAAGGATGAACAATAGATTTGAGAAGAATATTTGGAAGTCTTTTCCAGTCTTTGCTTACCATGCATGTTAATTCATCAGTAAAAAATGAATTGGTATCCAAGCTATACCCCATTTGGGAAAGCACATGCTTAAATCTATTCCTATCCAGGAAAATGCTTGAGCTTAGTTTTAAGCATGTGCATAAGTTACATTACTTAAATGACTCATAAGATTTAAGCAAACACTTATATCAGACTAAATATATTAGAATTTCTATTTCAATGTAAACACTACGGTACATAAGATAAATATGGATGTCTGCTTTTGCCATGAACATACTGGCTTTGACTTTTATGGTCATTTTCTGGTATGTGGCTGAAATCATAAAAAGTATTCAACTAATATTTTTTAATATGCTAAAAAGTATTAAGTTACACAAAAGAATCCATATTATAGTAATCCTGCATATATACAGGCAAAGAGTACTCAGTGTGCACAGCAGATGGTTTCAAAGGAAATCCTCGAGAGCTAGGATTAAAAAGCAATTTTCAGCAAGTTTAAAATGGGTCTCCATATTTGGGTCACGGAAATTAACTCTTTCACTGCAATCAAGTGAGGAAGCATTTTTGTCAGATTACTATGAAAATGTTTCTCAAACTGACTGGTGGGCCCTGTGAAAGAAAAATGTGGATGTCAGTTGATTCTGTGTCTAGCCCTGTTCTAACCATAATGAGAAATAAAACGGCGATATAAGACAGTGGTGTGTTGCAAGTTAATGGGATTTATTATTCAGCTAATTAACAACATTGGCAAATCATTTAAAAACTATATATGGCTTCTTCAATTCTCATCCAACCACCCATACAAACTTGCATGAAAACAAACATTGCAAAATAAAATATTCATAAAGAATGATCTCATTTTTACTATTTGGAGTTTAAGAGTTGCATTTTCCAAGGAAACCAAAATTATCAAGACTAAGGTATCCCATTTAGTTGCAGATCTCTGAACTGAGTTCCTGCATATGCTGTTTTTTTCTCACATTCATTTCATTGGACTTTGGATCAGAATTTTATGTTTTTGTGCTGTAGTAGGGGAGTTGAATGTAATCCTGATCACTTTTCCTACCTGTTGCTTCATTTTAAACTTTTTGGTACTTAATTTTTAGTGTTAAAAACAGCAGACTTCTACCTTAAGCATGACAAATTACACTTTAATCACTTTTTATGGGAAAGCTTAAATACATACACTCATAGTATTTTTCTATCCCTTTGGGCTATGGCAAGGGTGTTCAAAATGGAATGATAAATAAGAAACTGAGCAGCAATATTAAAAGACTTTGTTCACCTCTAAATAGGCATGAGTGTGCTCCAGCTTGCTTGGAAGTATGCTGTTACAAATGGAAGGCAAGCCCGTATTTTCTCGAACAGTCCTGAGGTACTCAAGAGCTTGATGTGGGGAGAGAAGACTTGTATTCTAAAGTAAATAGTGTCATACAGGAGTTGTTCCAGGCCGTAGCAGTTTAAATTGGTTGACTATGCAGAAATATTATCAATGACTTAAAATAAGATTTGGTGATTTGGGTACAGATAAGCTTTGTATTCTGAGATCAAGAGAAGACACTGGGCTCTTAGCTGGTATAAATAGCACAGCAAGCTGTAGATTATTGGCTTTAACTGATTTACACCAGCTAGTAAACATGTTAAGAATGTAACTCAGATTTACACTGGTACTGCTTTATACAATGTAAAGGAACCTTAAGCTTGACACGAATTAACTGTTCTTTTCAAAGGCCCTTTCCTACTCCCAAAGTACAAATTCAAATTAAATCTTAGGCAATATCTATCACTAAACAATGAAATGCAGCAACAGATACTATTTTATCATGTTCTCAAAGCTAAATTGGGTGCATTTTTGAATAGATTTGGAAAGCTTTCTGAGCAAAGGTGAGTGATGCTCTGCTAAGTGAATTATAGAAGTAATTGCTGGTTTAAATTTCAGCCCATGGAGGAGTTAATTGCATTGCTCTTTGGCTATTATATTAGCCACATGTTAACAGCAAAGGACAATGTACTTCTGAAAGGGCATCATAAATGTCCTAGTGGGGTAACTAGCAGCAGGTATATCCACGAAATGTTAATTAACAATTCTGAATAATAAATGTTTTCTACAGGACTGATTTAGGATAGATATTGAAAGTCTTTTCTGCCATTCAGAAAAGAAAATTCAGATGATGGATGGAAATAACATGATAAGGTAGCTTTCTGTGCTCAGTTCTTGTACCAAAACTAGAATCCTTCAGTGGATGCAGGACTGGGTGTTATTGAGGCTAAATCTGCTCTTCTAGTATCCCCTATGGGAATTCTTCCTGTGTATATCTTGATATGATAAGACCTAGCTTCATGCAGTCTTACTGGGTGTTTTTGATGTGCTGTAATCAGGGGGCTCTTTAAATTTCATTTTATTGTAACAATTTCCTCTTAATTCATGAGGCATCAAGACACAGATAATCAATACATTAAAACTTTACAAGTAAATGGTGGAAGTTAGTGTTATAGGCTGGTTAGAGGCAAAATTCCACAGCCCTGTCAGCTAAGTAGGGAGAGAATAGGCTATCAGGGACTTGAAAGTGAAGTCAAATAGCTTATATTTGTGTGATGGAAGGGAAAGACAGTAAGGGAATACAAAGAGAAGGCTGACACTGTTGAAGTAACAGGTTAGGAAAGCTTTTCACAGCATGGATGAGCAATAGTAGGATGAGATTGAGTGCAGAGAAAAGGGCAGTGAATGCATCCTGAGACTGAGAATCTGGATGATGGTGTTAGCTGTGTGGATGACAAAGACTTTGCCTCAGAGATGACGTGCAAAATAGAATATATAGGCCTTAGGTACTTTATATTTGCAGCTCTTATGAGCATAACTAAAATGCGATTTTGAATGCTTAAATCGAGGAACTTCTTTGTGTAACTGTGTGCCTTCAGAGGGTCATTAGGAGTGTGTAAATGTCAAATCAGACTGAGCATCCCAAGCTGTGGTCACCCATAATGTGGCCAAATTCTGATATAATTAGTACCTGAATTCAGGATTTTTCACCTACACTTACAGTTTTCCTTATTTATGTGTTCATAAATGTAGTTCAGAATTTTGCCTTAAATTTTTTTGAAGAATTACATCTTTCAAAGGAAGGTGTAATGGATCAGTTCAGATGTCTCTCACCTTCCCAGGCTTTTGCTTCAAGTTGTTTCTGAAGGTTTCTCTGAGGTACCACATCTGAGATAAGGCATGATCCAGAAATCATTGGATAGTGCAATCCAGTCTGATTTCAACAAACTTCTGATCAAGTTCTAAACAGTGTTGACTTCAGAGAATTACTACTTGATTCACTTGACTTGCTCTGTGAAGTACATTGTCCTCTGTTAACATGGTACCAAATATTTGGTAAAGCGGGAGTTTCCTTCATTGGATCAAATGTCCTTTGCTGTGGGTCAAAACCTTTCCATTATGTTTTGTCCTATCAAAAACCTGGGAGTAAGCTAACACAAATAATATGGGCAGGTGGAAAAAACAGACCTGATTTTTTTCCTGTTAGGGCCACATGTTGCTTTAGAGTTGCACCTTGCTGTATTTTCTGTATGATTCACATGTGGCATGTGGTTAAAATGTGCAAATAAGAATACTGTAAAAAAAGATTGTCTCAGATGTTTGTCTACTAGAGCTGTTTTTTTTTTTTTTTTTTTTTTTTTTTTTAAAAAAAAAAAACCTTTGTGCATCATTTGTTTTCGGTTAAAATAATTCTCAAGGAAGTCCTTTCTAGTTTTCTGCAGCCTTCTGGGAGCTGATTTCTAAAAGCTTAGATTGATAGTGCAAATAGGGTGTTGTTCAAAAGTTACTCCCTGTGCTCCTTGCTGCAGCAGCATACGGGATGTTCTGAGCAGTTAGTACCGCTGCCCGCGCAGCTCTTCACAGCGGGGGAGCAGAATGCCAAATAATCATCGGGGCCCAATACTTCTTAGACTTCCATCAGGAGCTACTGCATTGTCCTGAAGTGGTAAATGCTTTTTCCAAAGCAATGCTCTGCTCTGACAAATATGTAATTTCACTGGAATTATTTGTACAAAATTCTAAATGCTAGAAACTGTGCTATTTTAAATAGCATAATATTTTTGTATCTGCAGAAAGTTAACAGGAAAGTTTGAAGACTTGGTTCCACTGCAGACTTTGAAGTTACTCTCTATTTGTAATTTTAGTAGCGTATGTTTATTAAAGTGTTTTCTGACTAGATTACTGAAAGCAATAACCTCGTCATCTTAAGACCATGAATTTGTGTTTAAAGTAACTAGTTAGACAAAAGTGAAAGCTTACATGACAGGCATGTGCTGTAGATGAGCTGCTCTGTGTTTCTTCATTGACAGTGTGTTAAGTAGTAAGTTGGGGAGGAACAGATAATGAACAACTGATTCTTCTCTGCAGGTCTCTTGCTTACTGTTGGACCTCAGTAGACCTAATCTGTGAAGATAACTAAAGTTCATCTGCTCTGAAGGCTGTAAGTGTTCTCTACTCCCCCCTTGCTCAAAGGGCAAATAAATAGTAAAATAAGTGGGTGCAGATTTGTTATGACTGTATGTGTCTGCAGGTGTGATTTCTAAGTGGTGTTTTGTATTCCCCGAACCCTGTTGATAAATGCTGTATCAGAACTCTTACTGTGAATGGTCTGTAAAGATACCAAAGGTAACAATATTTTGAAAGATACTTTTAATCAGGATTACAACTGGATAAGCAATCTTAGCTTCTGGTGGGAATATTCTTGCATTGTGTGTATTGTATTTGGTTGAGAATAGAACAACTTGAGTATCAGTACAATGTCTTTACCACAAAATTTGTACAGAGAAGCCAGAGGAATGAGAACATGCAGGTGAAAATCTCTCCCGTTATTTTAATGACACAGGATGGTGGTCCTGATGCTGTCATTTAGCACAACAGTTGCTTGAATTTCGGATGCTGTAATAACATAGTAGGACACTTAAAATGTCTTTACTGTTTTAGGGCTGCTTACAGGAGCAGACTTGCCTGCTTTCCATACTGTAAACTAGGAAGTGTGGCTTTTGGGGCAGCTGGGCTATACATATATCTTACAATCTAGTATGCTGATTTCATGTCCTGCATCTGGTAAGTTACTGCAGGGCGGCAGCCTGTGATAGGAGTCTGGAAATGGAAGAATGCATGTTTCTGATTTTGTTTTAGCAGTACTTCAGGATCCTTTGGACACCGCTTTCTGACACTGTATTTAATAGTTGCACGTGTTGCTACTGACATATTCCACACTCTTAAGTGTCTTTAAACAATTGATATTCTTGCACCAATGAAAATGTGCAGAATGTGGTCTGCCCGTTTTAAGTGGAATCGTAGTGCCTATCACAGATGGATTTAGAAGAATAGCCTGAAGTAAACAAGCAAAAGAAGATTCTCAAGAACAAGTTTCATTTTAAAGCATGTTATGTCTGTTAAATCTTGTGGTTTATGGTACATCTATCAATACCTGTATGTGAATTCTTCACATGGACTGAGTAAAGTCACTTTCTAAAAACAAGAATAGCTCTAGACTTTCAGATATTCTAGATACTCTCCTAAATTTATTAGGCTGTACAGGGATGAGGTCCATAAGCTCTAAGATCTGAAAGCTGTTCCTCCTAAAACTGTATTCTAAGGATTTTTACTATAAAGCCTGTGGCAATATTCTACAAAAACTTGCTGTCTTCCCTACCTCTGTAATCAAGTGTTTTTTCATTGACTGCCCATATTCAGAGGGCTCCACTATATGGAAGAAACATGAGGTGTGTGTATTACTCTGCCTCATTACACTGTACTTAGAACACTTTCATGCTCAGTGCATGTCAAGACTTGCCATCATAAATACAGATCCATGTGTCCTGTCCTGTCCCCCTAGTCTTCCACTGATTCCATCCATAATGGAATACAGTGCAGGAAGCTGATGGTATCTGGTCCTGTCTCAAGTATATGGCATGGATCCATGCAGTGAAGTCAGTCGCAACAAATTATTCTGTAAGTTTTGTAGGAGCCTGATTCTAACCTACCATATGAATCCTGTTGAAGTCATTGCATTCAGAGCCCTAGTCTACCACTTCTGAAATCCTGTTTTTGACAGCTAACGAAAGCTTGTGCTGTAGGTGAAGGTGAGTACATATCTGATATGATGCATCTCATTGCAAAACTTTAAATATCTTTAAGCATCTAATTTCCCTGTAATCAATGAGATCTCAGTCCCATTCTGCTCAATTTGTGAATGCCTGAAACTCAAGTTTGAGATTCAATGACCTTGTCTTCTCGCGTGTAACCACAAGTGTGTCTTGGTACTATTTATAATTCAAGGAAATATGTTAAGCTATTTCTCTACCACCCTAGTTAAGAATATAGTCTGAAGAAATCTCCTTTTATCTTTCTAAATTGATTAAATTGCTTTGAGCTACCATTTCCTGTTGGAATAAGGAAGCATGTAAAAGGCGGCACTCATGGATTCATGTTCTTCACATACTTTAATATGCCTCTTTAAGTCCTCTTTAAGTTTTCTCTCCCCCCCCCCCAGCTAAATAAACAGATTTCAGCAATGTCCCTTCTACTCCCTTTAATTACTGCTGTTGAGAGAAAGTTTCTGCTGTTGAAAATGTGCTATTTTGTCATGTCACATCAAATTGCATCAGCCTTATATTTAGGAACAAAAAGAGGGGGAGGCAGAGACAGGATGTGGCTACAAATGGAACCAAAGGGTTTTCTTAAATATAGGCTGAAAATAGACAATCAAGGCAGTGATGCTTTTTCAAGCAAAAATCCATGAAAGGGAAAATCAAGTCAGTGACGACAGAATGAAAAGCAGGGCTGAGGGTGTGGAAGAGGGAGTTCTAGATGGAGGCGTGGGCTGGTGTCAGGGGAAAAGCTGAATTTCTCATTTATGCAAACACCCTTTATATTGCCAGGTTGGTGTGAAGTGGTTTTAGAATATATTAGACCATGTACTGCTCCTCTAGTTCCTTCTGTGCTGGCTAAAGTTATTATACATGCTTGCCTCCACCTTGTTGCAGGACTTGTTACCTGCCCTTTCCTTTGTGATCATGTCCCCGCCCTTTCAGATCTCAAAGCTGAACTGGTTGATTGCTCCCCAACTTGACTTATCTTGGCTGAAATAACTTAAATGACATGTCTCTGCTAACTCAGCTCTGTCTTAACCCAGTCACTTGCAGGAATTGATCTAAATGCCATATTCTCATTGACTAGTTATCTGAGATATCTGTTACGCTGTCTTGAGGGTAGGGATTGTTCATTAGTGGTTTTTTTTCTCAAAACATCATTAAATTTCCAAGGTTAAAACTGATATAATGCAAAATGGCTCAGCCTTTTTCACTTTTTTCAGCCTACTGGCTGAAGCTAAATCATTGGCATGATGGCTAAATTTGCTAATAGTGGATTTTTTTCCTGAGTCCTGTAATCAAAGCACAGAGTTCAAAGTGTTTTCTGTGGCAACTTCATATGCAGAAACTGGATGGTTTGTTCTGTTGTTTTTGAATGTATTTTGTAGGGGTTGTACCTTGCTGGATGATTTTTTTTTTTTTTTTTTTTTTTTTTTTTTGGAGGGGTAACCAATTCAAATGATAGAGGAAAGAAAGTTACCTAACTAAGCAGAAAGAAATAGAAAGAAAACTGGGGAAAAACACACAAAATTTGTGAACCAGACTTAGAAAAATTGACTTAAACCACAATGGAAAGGTATGAAAAATGGTTTTTCAGATGGTTTGTATAATGTCTTAAATGCTAGTAGACCAGTCAAAGGCCTTGAGTACTTATATCATACAGTGCTTATATATAATATATAATATGTATGTAATACTGGAAGTATTTTAAAACATGAATTAACCCTTACAAGGTTCTTGTATGGCACAAGTGTTGTTCCTGTATAACAAATTGTTTTGAATACCTCTTCTGTTACTCTAGTGTAACTTTGGAGAAACTCCTCTGCTCTCACAAAACACAGGCGCAGTTTTTTCAGGTTGCCAGCAAAAATAAATCTTTTTGGTTCAATGGAAGGCAATAGAAGTAGGTTGGTTTACACTATACAGGAATTTGGACAGGTGAGTTTAATGTTGTCTTTACAGTGGTATAATTAGGCATTTGTTTGGAGAAACTAAGGCAGAAAAATTAAGTCCTCCAAATGAAATTCCAGTACCAATCCAATATCAGTATTCCAGATTCTTATGTTGGGTATATGGCAACATATACTGTATATATAAAGCTATATAAAAATATATACATATCCTTTTTTCTTCCTCCCAAGGGGCTTTGGGTCAGGCTTTTTAATTATTTCTCTACCTTCTCCTTGTCTCTACTGTATTTTTAAAAAGTTAAACTTTTTCCTGTATAACCTAGTCTTAACAAATACCATGTCTTCTGTTGGTGTAGATAGTTCTATAAAACCTTGATTAATTACTCTTTCAAACTTCTTTGAGAGCAGTCAGATTAGTTTTGAGAACTACACATTACAATTTGGTGTTTAGCGAAAGATTTTTAAACTATAAGATGGTAAAGCATTTTCATTTCAGTGTGTGCCAGAAATGTAGAAAGAACTTTGACAACTGGAATATATTGGAGTTCTCATTTAAGTATGCTTAAAGAAATGGCACAGCGACAATGTCACAGTTGCAAAGTCACTAATGCAAATTGTTCTCATATCTAGGTGTGAAAAAGGCATCTTCTGTTAAACACAGTAGAATGGCTGCTGAGAGGATCAGCAATACGCTCAGTGATCTCTTAATTTTGCAGGATGAGGCTTCCTTGAACTAGGCACTGTTTTTAAGTGACTGCACTGAAGGGAAAAAAGTGATTTAGAGAAGGCAGGCATATTGCAATTCGTTACACCTCTGTGTTTCAAATTAATGGGGTGGTTCTAAACTTGCACCTATGAATTAAATTGGAATCTGGCTCATCTTGCCAAGTTTCCCTAGAATTTTGTCCTATGTTTTAACAATGCATAATAAAATGGAGAGCTGTTCATTAGTAGGTATCATAGACATTATTGCAATCCAAAACTATATAATCATCACGATTAGCATTGGCGTTATTGTAACAAAAGTGCATCAGCCATAGCATTACAGTACTAACATAACAAATGGTGTATAATACCTGCTGATTTAACTGGTGACTACAATAGCATAAGTTTTAGAGGGAGCAGTAGAATGTGAGTGTGCAAGGAAGATCTATAAGCCTTGGACAGCTACTGACTTAATGTATTTCTTAGACAAGACTTATTTTGTTGGAGGGGGGTAAGTCAGAATACATTTCAAAGCTGGAATTTGGCGATGCTCGGAGCAGCCTGGAAGCCAGTCTTCATTGTTTTTGGACTTCTGTGATGTCATTTCTGGTATGTAGCTTTACTCATAGGTGGCAGAAGGGATTGGCAGTCATGTACAAAACTTTCATTCTTGAAGTAACAGCAGAAGCACAACACGAATCAGTACTGACACAAAGCAGAAAATTTTTTTGGTCACAGTAGGAAATAGATGGTGATATTAAGCCAGTCTCAACTGGGCAAGCCATTAACAAAACAAAGTAGGCTGAGATATAAATAGGCATAGAGAAAACTTTCAGTAGTTCTCCATATAAAATAGGAGACTTCAATCCATCATATTAAAAGAGCATTAAATTTACTTTAAAATGTAGTCTTTTCCCAAATAATTAAAAATATGTTATATAAGAAAGTCAGTTTGGTTCTTCAGAAAATATATTAGCAGCTTCCCCATGGAAAACAGACTTTCCCTCTCAGAACTGGGCAGAAAATGATCTATTGAAATCAGTGCATAAATTACACCTGTAATACAACTTGCTTTAGAATTATGAGTCTGATAGGAGGCTGATAGAAATTAAAATGAGTTCTGAAAGATCAACTGTGTTTGCAGATCAGCAGAACTCCTGATGTGGATATGATCTGTAGGCCTACTAGCAGCACCCACTTATCAAATTAGAAAAATACTATTTATTTCATACAGTTGAGCACTTAGAATCTCTTCTCAGAAGTAATTGGTGATGGTAGAGGCAATATTTTTATTCTTGTCACCAATGATAATAGAAATGCAATAGAAGTTTGGAAGCTCATATTTATTGGGTTATGACAGATGTAAATCAAACACTATTTCAAACTGAAGCTAGACAGGGTAAGACACCAAATTGTTCATGGCTAAATTACTGGCCCTCAGAGCTGTTAAATTAAATATATTGATGCTGTAATCTAAAATCTTATCTTAAAAATTTTTTTTTACAACCGCAAAATAGCCCACCCATTGTGCTAAATCCGTGCACCCAATGCAGTTTGATAGAAACATGGCAATGAAATATGTGCCACAGGCTTTGTATGTGAAGCTGGTGCGTGGTAAGCTGTGCGCTCAAGGTGGACAGGCTCACAAATGGGAAAGGAGACATACTGCTCACAACAGCTTTTAACACAAGTAGTAAGAGGCTGATGTCTTTGGCTTGGCTGCAGTATTTGTTATTCTGTCTTATTTGATTTTTATTTGGTAAATACATCCATTGTCCATGGCAGAGTACGCTGTAAAGGGAATTATCCTAGTAATCTATGTACATTTCCTCCTGGAGTGGGGGAAGGAGAAGAGTCATAAAGAGATTCTGGTGGCAATTAAAGCATTTATTTGCTTAGAATTTCCTATTCTTTTTTCTGCCTGTCTTCCAATTTAAATCACTTTCCAACACTTTAACATCCTTTTTGTTTTTTTAAGATCATGAGGAAAATTAAAAACACCTCATGTAAACCATGTTTGTTTTTCATAAGATTTCAGTTATTCTGTGCTTTTCCAAAGCAAATCACAGAAATATTAAATGGGGAAGGAAAAAAGAAGGATGCTTGTTTTATAATTGGAGTCTGTTTGTTTTTTAAACTGAATAAGTCTGAAAATACTAGATAAAAACTGCAGATCAACTGAAAAGACTCAATAAGCGTTCTCCAGATCGTTCATCAAAAAAACACCAACTGACACAACACTATAACAATAACATGTTCTTAATTAATATCTTTGGTTAAAGGGAAAGCATTGTGGCTCTCTTTAAATATGTTATTAAATCTGTATTGTTTAGATGATAGAATGGGGAAAGACACTTGTCATGATGAATTTGACATAGCTCTCAGTACATGTTTTAATTCTAGTTCACTTGCTGGATTTCACAGCTATGTCTGGGCACTGGGGTAATTTGGAGGGTTGAGTGAAGCCAGATGACTTTAATGAACTCATTTTATGTATTTGACTCATTCTGGCAAAAAAGGATGCTATTTATGGAGTATTTTGTATTGTTAAGACTTCTGTTCTTCCTGTCTCTCAAACTTTCTCTGGGCTGCTGTCTTTGCACCATCCCCAATAATTACATCAAATTAATTCAGCATAATTTAGTTAATAATTAGCACTGGAGGTTAGCAACATGACTTCAATTGAACTGAAGCTTTTATCCCCCTTTTCCTGAGGTTTCATAAAATGTAAACAAATCTGAATCATAGATGAACATTAAGGCAGCTCTCTTTCCATCAAGTGCTTTTGCCAGTCTGAAGAACAATCCTGCCATGTTCAGTCACTCAAGCAGGTGTTGATGATGCGCTGTCTTGCTGCAAAGGGAAAAGAATCCTGTAGCATTCTCCTTCAACACCCAAACACTTTAAGAAAGGAAGTATTTGAACCCCCAGAACCATTCAGTCAAAATCTAGGCAGATAGAATCTTTATTAAAATTTCTGATATACAAAGGGTATTGAATTTGGCTTTGCTAAGATACGGTGAAAGGAATTAGGTTCTAAAGAATCAGGGTATGTCCTATCTCCTTCGAATTAGGGATACTACTATGAATGACTGTGTAAATGAGCAATAGCACAATTCCTTCTATAAGACTAGTTCAAGAATCAAAGTATGGCTTCTATTCCTAGCTCTAACTCATTGAGTGACTTTGCACAAGCCACTTCATTTCCTGAAGTGCAGTTTCTTCTCAGCTATGTTTTGTCTCTTAATTTAGAGATAAAGAGGCAACAATTGTCTCTGTGTGTCTATAGTCTAGGTCTAGCAAAACAGGATATTTGAATCTGCTGGTGTCTTAGTGTATTCCAGTGGATCTCTGCAATGGTATAATAACAACTCGGCCTTGCAAAGGGTAAAAACAAACTTTAGCACCCATGGATCTCAAGGACCAAAACTGAGATCTGACTTCCACTTTTGCCAAAGCTCACAATGTTCATTTTAATCTATTATTGCATGAGCTTTGAGCTAGATGCTCAGCTCAAGAGCTTTGGCTTGAACTTAATAATTACAGACAAGAGAACATAAACTGTTTTTGTAGTTTCATCTCAGCCAGAGCTATAACTTAGTTATTCAAGATAGTTGGTGTATTGCAACTGGTCAATTAAAAGCAAGCTCCATACCCCCAAAATAAGTGTCCTGCAGAGCTCCATTAGGTCTTTTTCTTGTGTATCATTCTGGCTCAATGACAGAAGTATCCAAAGGAAAAATAACTATTGAAAACTTGAAATCATGTCCAAGCTGATAAAAACTTTAGCCTGACTGACAAGATACCCAGGATCTGTTTTTGGTTTTGCTATTGATGTGTTATGTGCAAGCTTAAGTATTTGATCTCTTTCTGTCTCAGCCTTACTTTTCAGAAAAGGGACAGAAGATGCTGGTTTGACTGGATAACAGACTTCTGTATTTGGAAGTTCTGTATTTGGTAAAGAGTATTTAATAGACTGCTTGAGTTTTCTAGGACTAATTGTAGAAGTTGGATAAAACCCTGTCTTGCTTGAAAAGTCCTTACAAGATGCTGGGACAAGTGAAAGTGAGTCTATTCCAGCATTCTGGTCTTAAGTTCTGATGGTATTAAGTTGGAAAGAAAGAATATAACCTTTTGTTTTGAAAAGCTGCAATGCAATATAGCTAATATACATATTGCATCACTGCATAATGCTGTTATTTAGTAGTCATGAGCTGATTATCTGTTTTAAGCAATAGCTACGCAGTTCTTAACTCTTATATTTTTTTCCCCAAATACTGTGTGGCTTATCTTACTACTCTGACTGGTAATCTAAATCTAGGTGGTTATGAAGGAGGGAACAGGGAGGGAAGTAACATTACTAACTGGGAAATTCTCAGCATGTGCTTTCTATTCTCATCTAAACCAAGTCCATGACTCTACTGTGAAAATAAATGACAAAGGGTCTACTACACAGGATGGGCTGGGATGTGCAGATGCTTTTAGCACCGCAGAGACTTCTGTTCCCATTGGGCCAGATCCTCTACTGGTGTAAATCACTGTAGGTTTGTTAGTCAGTGGAAACATGCCAGCCTGTTGACTTTTGAAAGTCTGACCTATTAGTGGACTCTGGAAACCTGTTTGGAATTTGCAAAACTGTCTTTTTCCAGTTTACAACTTCTGTTTTCTTTCTGGAAGCCTATATTAAATCGTAATAGAGAAACGGCAAGGATTGAGCTAATGCAGATGACAACACATATTTAATCATTTGCTCAAACAGTATGTAGGCCTGTAATTCCTGTAATTTAAATACATTACACTAACATCTGCTACCACTAAGTTGGCCATAGCTTTCATCACTTCCCTCTTCTATTGAGTCAAATCATGGAGTGCTGGAATCAATTGTTAAATAGCTCTTTCTGGAGCCAGGTACCCATTTCATGAATTATGGAGTTCCTTCAAGATTTTTTTCACCTCAAGAGAGTATCTTACAACTTTGGAAAATTATCTTGTAATATGTAGAGGAAGATGATTTGTTGAAGGGGTGGGGAGGCATAGTTTTCAACATCCAGAGCAGGGAGAATATGTAAGTCTCGCATGAGTTGGCCTTGGTGGGCAGTGCTCTTGCAGAATCCCAATGCAGCCAACAGTTTCATTCAGGGACAAGGGTCCTGTCTCAAACCAGTTGCAGGACTGGGATCTCTTGATAAGCTTGCTGCTAGTCAGACTTTTTGTTGTTTTTCAGAACAGATTCTCTTTGAGGCCATAGCGACAGTAAAGTTTTTGAGGAAAAATTGAGATAGGGCTTTAAGACCTCACAAATGTTCCTAAGATCTGGTGGGCATCTGTCCACATGATTAACTGTTGGTATGGTAACAATCCCTGATTAATGGACTGTACAAGTTAAAATCCGCTTTAAGAGGCTAAAGACTCCTAGACTTAAATGTAATACTACTGCTTATAAACATCTCCCCCAAGAAAAGGCACGTATTCCACTCAAGACACTGTGGGCCAAATTCACCCACAGTGTAATTCTACCACAGACAGGGTTTATGCCAGGGAAGGTTTTGGCTCAGATTATTACTTGGATTGAGGGCAAAGGATTGGAAGATGTTAAATTGCAGCAGGTATGGACTTGGGATAATGAGAGAGCAAGTTGTTCTTGATGCCACTGGGAAGGACAATTACAGGATGAACTGTGGATGCCAGGACACTGTACAAGTTCTGTCAAGATTGCTCTAGGGATTATGTATGTATAGCTAAGACTGAGAAGGGCATGCCACAGTGGATCAACAAAGTGAGAGGTTATCCTGGAAAGCTCTGTACTGTAGATTTTTTCCCTCTTAGACTAGACATGGTCTTTGCACTGAAGGAATGCTAACAGGCATATTTTAGGTATTTTTGGTTTAAAAAAATACAATAAAATAAAAATATATTGATATTTAATCAATAGTGTGGGTCACAGTGATTTCCTTTTGTTTTCATAAATCCAGTCTCTTTACCTCCCTGTGTCTCTGTCCTTCCACTGAACTCTTGTACTCTCGCTTTCCCAAGTAGGCCCTTTCTGACCTAAGTGGTAGTTACTTGTTTGAATTACGTGTGGTTTTTTACCCTTTCATTAAAAATTGATAAAGCAGGATTGCATGAGCAAAGCAGGCCTATAACATTAAAATAAACTTTAACCTGTTCCAGTCCTTTCAAATAGTCAAGAAGGATGACCAAATAGGTTGGCAAAGGACATAGAGATTAAAATGTAACAATGAATTATTTCAGTTAGTAATGAATGAACAGCTTCATTAAGAACCACAGATCTGAGCTCATAAGGGCTGTCATATTTGACTATGCAGAGGCAGTCCTCTTTCTGTACCAAGAGGAAGCGCACACAAGAGAAATCTAGGCCCTTCTAGTGTTTTCAGAATACTTCTAAGGAGGATCAAACTGCTGTAACTGAGTCTTGCATAAAACTGCATTCTTGTGAGCTAGCTGTAGTGGGAAGCATGGAGTTAGTCAAGTATTTAATCATCTCTTATACATACTGACTTCATGCTACCATCCTACCTGTAACTTGGTTATGCAATGTTATCTTCAAAAATGTTAGTGAAAGTGATTTTACAACTACCTCTGACTGCAGTCAGAAGCATGGCTGTTTTTTCCTATTCTGTTTCTGGAGGATTAATCTGGTATATTGTTATTCTGTGCTGAAAGCTTGCATTAAAGTGTGAATTCTGATGCACATTGACAAGACCCAGGAAGTAAACTTGAAGCAGCTGTCTTATTTCCCCAGGCATGACACTGAGGTGGGTTAAAGATGGACAGAGATAATTTCCTGTATTTTCTTGCAGTTTCAGACTGTTGTGCTACTAGGTAAATGTTTATTTGCACAGGTTGTAAGTGGTATGACTTACGTAAGTGATATGACTACACCATGATGTATGTTATTCTCATGGAAGCAATAGGACTTTATGTCCAAATTTTCTAGCAGTCCAGTTTCTTATATTCTTCCCTTTCAGAGAGCATATGGGTGGCTAGCCAGTCTGCTTCCTGGGAAGCCTGAACAGCAAATCTGTTTGTAGGTTATGTCTTGGCATAGTCATCTTCACAGTTTATAAACTAGAAACCTGAATCTAAATATCTCTAAGTGTCAGGAAAGTATTTTTTGTCTACAAAAGCAGTTCTCTATCATATCACATTTATATGTGATATAAACACTAAATTTTTTATGTTCCTTGGGGCAAAGACAGGATTTTTTCCTATGGTGGTGCAGTATTTACTCAGAAAATAATTCAGACTACATCATCCAAACCATACAGCCAAGCCAAAATACCTTGCTCTGTCTGCTTCCTAACATAGCATTACTGTGATTTCTGAAGAAAAACTCACTTTCAAGGCAAATACCTGGCATTCAGGAGTCCCACAGAGGGCCTGTAAGATCAGCATTGGCTGTTTTGCCTAGTCTGTGGATTTTTTATTACAGCACAAAAAAGATTAGGTAATGGCAATGCTTTTATTGAAGTAGCTCAGTGAGGAAAAATAGGAGGCAGAACTTTCCTTGTTTGCTGACTTTTGTTATTGAATGTTGGTATTATTTGAGGATGAAATCTTGGGTCTGTTTTCTCCTTTAACAGAAGGTCAGATATCTGTTT
Source organism: Dromaius novaehollandiae (assembly GCF_036370855.1). Taxonomy (NCBI): domain Eukaryota; kingdom Metazoa; phylum Chordata; class Aves; order Casuariiformes; family Dromaiidae; genus Dromaius; species Dromaius novaehollandiae. The sequence goes on from NC_088116.1 coordinate 1,611,875, forward strand.
CTTGCAAGCTTATAAGGAGCTAGGTAGAAGAAAAAATACGCAGATAATGGTGCATCAGTTATCTGAAATACAAAGAGCACCACTGCAATCCCTTAGTCTAAGCAGCACTGTTTTCATCCTCAGATCTGAGGCTGTAGTTTTAGTTGACAGAGCTGACCTCCTTATCCAAGAACAGATGTCAATGAGGTGTGAGAGTTACTGGGGAGGGTGTTTGGTCTCAGAAAATCATCAATGAGCCGAGTAGGGTAGGGAAACGGAATCAATCAAAATGACACATCCCAGCGGTGTGATGGCTGGGGTTGGTGGGTGTGGTTTTCAGTTATTCATTTGAACATGCTTATTCAGCTTTGTTCCCAAATAATTTGTTTTCATCATTGTTGAGAAACCTTCTGCTCACTGATCTACTGCCTTGTATAAGACTTGTGTAAGTTCTTGGCCCTGTTGTAAGGCACTTCTTCCCATGCTCCTATGTTTCAGAGTTAATCAAATACTGGAGCAGTAGATCTCTATTTGAAATAATCAAAGACAGCATGTGTTTGCACCCTTCGAAAGAACTTGCATACTTTGTTTTTTAACTGGGTATCTTTTTTTTGTTGTAACATAACTTGAAGTGATTTTAAACCCATAATTACAGCCAGAAAGTTAGTATGTTACCATGAAGTAATAGGAGGAACTGCTACAGCTGAACTGGAAGTAAGCACTGGAACCATTTCAAAATACAGTATTTACAAGAAAGAAATGAAGGAGTGGGAAGTTTTGTTTTAAAGCTGATGGCACCAAGGTATAACTCAGTTCATATTCAGACGTGACCTCAAAGATAAACACTTGGATTTGGTCAGAAAGAACAAGATCTATGTTGACAGTGCTTGAACTGAGCAGTTTGCAGGCAGCAGGCCCTTATGAGGCTATGCCTTTCAGAATTTTCTTTGCAAGTCAGCAGAAAAAAGTAAGAAACTTGAATTGCACCTAAAGCAGGGAGATTCCTGTCAGTTCTGCTATTGCTATCTGAATGTGGCATTTAGTGAGTATGCTACTACAAGAAATATTTCTTTAATCTATCTAGGCATGCTCATCAATTAACCAAAACAGAAAGGGTAGTCAGGCTTTAGTGTGGGAAGTACGTTAACTTCACTGGTGTTAGACTGCAAAAGTCTCCGTGTCTTATTTGCTGTTTTTGATGTATTATGTCTTTGTGTTGTGACATCACAGTGTAAGGTAAAACATTTGCACTGTGGCTTTATTTGGATAACCTATGTAAGTGGTTTTCATCATGAAAAGAATTTCATGTCATGTTATGGCCAAAACAGAATTCATTTGTGCCTTTTCTAAGCTTATTGATTTAAGTCTATATTCAGTTTTTCTCTGCCATAAAGCATCTTTTAAGCTTTCATTCATACCCTGACAAAAACATATTATAGGTCAAATTTCCAGTTATCTTAAAGCTGCCTTACACTGTATCAGCAGTAAAGGGAACGTAAAGTGAGTACAAACACAAATTACAATCTCCATTTCATCTGTAAGAAAACTCTTCTCAGGGCCTGAAAAGAGTGATCTCTTATGTGCTGCCAGCATGCGATGCTGCCAGATGTGCTCAGTTCTTTGTTCAAGACTTTCCTGTATTTACAGGATTTAAGGCCAGGGTCTGACTCTTTATAATACATTATTAAAATTTCATCCAAGACCCTCTGTATTAAGGCAAATTGAGTCAGACAACTTGTATTGGACTAATGCGTCTCTGCCTTGCAGCTCTCAGGCTGTATGCTGCTTGCCAGGGCAATTCACCTGTGTGAAGCTCTCCATTTCATCTTTTACAGTGGACTTCCAGTGGCAGGTTGAGGACTGGATGAATTGTTAAGACATTGGCAGCCAAGGACCCAAAACCCTTCCAGTTACTCGAGGTGCCAACAAGATAAAGAAGGGAAAGTGGACCCTCCGGCATACTGATAGCTAAGAACAGGCTGCTGTCACAAGGATGCTTCATCCAGGCCACACTTTACTTTGTCTACTATAGTGCTTCCTGAGAATGGGTTGCATGAATTGTTTTGATAGTGGCAAGAAATGGAAATGATCAAAGTACTCAGTTATGAATGTGAGTTGAGTAGCACATGTATTCTGATACTTCTAGGAAATAGTCTGTCTACAAAGAGTAACTGCAATGTACTAGGTCTAATCATTTGATGCGGCTGGGGTGTTTGGTTCTGATGCCTCAGGGTGGCTGATTTGCCCAACTGCAAATATTAGGTACTCCTGGACTACAACATACTGCACAAAGGGGCCTGATCTGAAGACATCAAGAGAGCAGAGGTGCTGTTCCCTCTTTGATAGGGTTTCCACTAGTCACTTTCATCGCTAGAAAATTGTGCCAGTTCTATCATTCAAACTTACCTGGCTTCAGCTTTTGGCCATTGATTCTGATTTTGCTTTTCTCTTCTAAATTAAAGAGCCCTTTAATTTTCAGTGTTTCTTCACATGAAGGTGCATATGCACTCAAATCAAATCACCACACTTTTTTTTTTTAAGCTAAAGATTGAGGTGTATAAGACTCACGTCAAGGCACTTTCCACCCCCTTAATGCCTTTTTCTTTTCTTTTTTTAATGTAGGCATACGAAATTAAATGGAGCTTCATTCTGCTTACAGAGGTAAAGTTACTTTTCTTTTATTCCTAACTCCCTTATTTTTGCGTTTAGGCATCACTTTATCCCTTTTTCTGCACAGCAGCTCCCTGGGAGCTATATTCAGTTGCATGCTTACACTATGACTCTCTAGATCTTTTTCCCCATCTAGGGGAAAAAGTTCCTTATTCTGTAGATGTAACCTGCACACTGTATAATGTTTAGACACATTAAAGCAAAGTTTGGAATGGGCCTAGCCTATCCAGAAATTTACCATCTATTCTCTGATTGCCCTGTCGTCAGTCTGTCATCCACAAGCTGTGCCAATTACAATTTTTGTTTTCTGGGAGACCACTGCTGAGTGTGTCGAACAGCATTAGGTCTAATCTTGTTGCCTGCAGAACAGCCTGAGGTATGTCCAATCAATGATGATTCCCTATCAACAAACAGATCTTTGAGGTCTGTCAGTTAGCCAGTTCCTAATCTCCTGTATGCTCTACTGATGTTGTGTAATGCGAACTTTACATTGTGAGTTTGAGTCTCTAAAATGTGCTGTTGTTGCAGTGTCATTTGACATTGTTTCTCTGCCTTATGCATCAAGCAGAGCATTAAGCTTAGAATAGAAATAGAAATGAACAGAACAAGAATGTCTGGCTATCATCATTCATGCAGTAGGACGTTACAGATCATACTTAGAAAGGGCAGAATCCACAATAATGATGGGCCACAGCTCGTCAGAAATGGTCATGTCAAAACAGTAGATCCTAATAAAAAGCCCAGCATGCTGGAGAGATGTGTTCATTAGAATGTGACTTCAGCATTGTACATACTCGCCCATACACAAGGAAGGGTATATCTACAGAGCAGGCTATTGCTTAGGGCAGCAAAACCTTCATAACTCTATGAGCAAATGTGACTTGGTAGGGACGGACATTTGTTGGTTTGCCTAGGGCAGCAGAACCCAGAGAGCTGGCCTTGAACATAGTGCACTGTTCAGTCTGCTGTGACCTACTGTGGGATAAAGAAGATATATTGCACAGGGTAATAGCCAAAGAAGGCAGTTACTGCACTGGAACAGAAAGAAGTCTGCTGCTGTGCTACAGTGGGTTGTAAAACAAGTCTGAGTCCAGAGTCATAGGCCTTTCATGAAGTTACCATCTAGGAGCCCGTGAAACCTGGAAGGGAGACTTAAGACAAAAGAGAGTAAGGATCCCACTGAGTAGTAACAGTCCACTCAAGAGTCTTCCTGGACCAGTGTCAGAACCTGAACCAAGATGTCTTGTGATTAGAGGTTTCAAGAGGCTTCCAATTTTCATTCTTATGTTGCTAATCTGCTTATTATTTCCCTGCACAGAAAATTTTAGCATCTCATTTTACATAAATAGTATTTTGGGGATCTTTATTCATACTAATGTCAGCAGGTTCAGTGAGGGCATGATGAGTCAGGTTAGAGCTTGGCTCTGAATTTGTAATAGTAGGTCTCCTAGTGATTGAAAGAAAAAAATATCAGTCTATTACAAGACTTACATTTTAAAGGAGGACAAATAATTTTGGCACTGTAGATAACTGTAGAGATGCTTGATTTTCAAACTGAATGATTGAATGAAATTTCAAATGAGCACTGACTTCCTGAGATACTTTAAAATCACACATACTTTTGAGAAAACAGGTCTCTTCTCTACTGTTACATGAGTACCGATACTGCTGGGAATATTCCAAGGTTTCTTCCTAATTCAAACTAATACTACTCAATTGATGCTTTGCAATTATGTTTCTGTGATTAATTTTTTATAAGGTTTGTTTGATCAATTGCTAATTTACAAAATCTACTGTGTCAGTTCTCAGCCATATTTATGATTCAGTCCAAACAGCCTGCTAACAACCAGGGAGACAGTAGGATTCTCTTTCTTTTTATTGTTGAATTTATTCCTGAGCATGCAGTGTGATCAACTCACATAACAGGCAGTCTGGAGCAGGAACCTGAAGCTAGCTGCAAGCACTAGCATCAGCTTCAGGACCCTAGGTAGTTTCAGTAACATAGACCTACTAGTACAAAGTAGTGTCAAATGGTTCTGTCACCTCATGTCCAGTTTCTGTTCCATCTAACTTCTGTTTTGTGCTTGGTTTTGTGTGGTATGGTAATGGGGATGGATTTTCCAGCAGAGAACCTGATTGTTCAGTTTAACATGAAAGATGACTCTGTGATCTGAACGCTGAGGTAGTCTGTGGGAACTTGGCTCTGTTCTGCTAAAATTTACTTGGTGGCTGTATTCAACACCTTAGGATGTTAGTTGCCATGCGGAGGTAAGTGTCTCTCTCACCTGACTACAGGGAGCTGGCAAGACAGTGTCCCAAACTCATTTTACATCAGTGAAGTGCCCGAGTTCAGTGGAAGGAATCCAGGCCTGTCTCAGTTCCTCATTGTTGAAATGGGCAGAATTGTACTGTGTTACTGATTGTACGGTACCTTTGTAAAGTATGTTAAATCATATAATCATATAAATACCTGAGACTTCTGAAGAACCAATACCAGGACTAGGATTTTGAAGTAAAAGGAAAACATGTCTTCAGCCTAAGAAAAAATGTGTTGGGGGGGGACTAAAAACAGTGACAGTTTAGATAGATAACTCTTGCCCTTTAACTAGCGCTTTCAGTTTCTGAAGCCCAGCTTCTGCAGCCTATTTGACTCTAGCCTGGAGGGTTTGAGATCTTAATTGTTGAACTGTAGAGATTTGCTTGAAAAACAGTCACAGTAGAAGGAAAAAAAACATCTGAGAGCAGGGGCATAGTGTCATACCAGTATCATGGGTACAGCTATACACTGGGTCAATTGACAAGCTTGCTAATGCAGAGTGCAAGATTAATTGGCTTTGGTCAGCCTTTGCTTCACTATCTGAATATCATTATCAGGAATGTAAATGATTATGCTATGCAGAGAAATACCACAGTAGTCTCAGTGTCTCTTTTATACTTGTCTCTTTTTAAACAAGCCTTTATCTAAATGCAAATGTGATTTCAGCTTTCTGATTAGGACATTATACAGTCATCCATTCCAGAAAAGCACAATTAGTGGATTATTTCATTTCTGACTCAACAGTTCTTGGTTTAGAAAGTTCGTTTGTTGTGCTATGCATGATATTTAAGTTATCAGAAGGAGATTTAGATTATTGGAGTCAGGATTACAGCCCTATTTTTGTGATGCTTGAGGGTCTTTTACTGAAAGAGAGATGATCTTGGCAAATAAAACCAGTAACATTTATGGGATTTGTGGGGAGGGGGTGTTTATAGAGCAAAAGGCAGTAGTACAAATTATTACTATGCTCAATTGTCCTCTTTGTGCAAAGTAAGGGTCAAATTATCAGTAATAACTATGCAAAATCTCTGATGTCATGAGGTATACAAGTGTAGAATTTAACCTTACCTTTAACCTAGACCTTTTAGGGTCTATTGTGTCACTGTCTGAAAACCTCATACTGGGTCAGGTCATAAGAAGGTTTCTGGTTAAATCAGTTGCATTTCCAAAATACTCATTGGGTTTTCCATGTGTTGTGGTAGATTTCCAGTGAAGCAGGACAGGAAAGATGTAGCTGGGAGATGATCGCCTTGGAGGACTAACGTAGAATTTTAGCAAACTGGGGGAATTTCCGTGGGAGGAGTAAAGGGTTTTCTATGCCAAAGAATGGTAGAAGATAGGTAATGCAAGTTGTGCTCTAGTTATAGCAATAGAAGGAAATTGTTCTGAGGGAAAGTGATTTGAAGTTATTTGATGAAAGAGAAGGATTTTGGAAACTGGGAGAAAACCATGGGATGATATTTGGCCTTCTTTTTTTCCCTTGTGCTCTGAGTATGGAGGCTTACTCAAATCAATTTAAGTTTTTCCAGTGGCAGCTGACTGTGACTTCAGGCCACTGTATGATGCCTTCTCAGCACTCTCTTCCTTCCAGCTTTGACAGAGATAACACCCTGTCCCAAGAAAACAAAAGATTTTCTCTTCTATACTTCTCTGCTTTTGCTGCCAGGAGTTTTATACACCCCTTTTTCTCTGTTCTCTTCTGTTGCTATCACTGTTCAAGCTGGGGAAAAAAGATTACAAGAATGTCAAGGACAGGCGAATCTTTTTATTATAAACAACGGAAGTGTGTTAAAGCTGTTTTATATTGGGACAGGCCTATTGTTGTGACTCAAAGTGGAAACTGCTGATCTCAGAAAGAAGCACAAGACCCTTGACCTTCTCCATCTTGCTCCTGCTCTGTGTGAACAATTTCAGTTGCCACAGTTGATGGTCTTAACCAGCATGGTAAAATCTATTAACTCGATTTCTTTTTGCTTTACATTTACATGTATGGGAAATCTACTGATGCAAAAGAAGCTCCTATTTGAATGTCCACTCTCCAGCGTTTTGGAAATTGCAGTCTGTTTCTGTGGTCTTCCAGGCAGGTAGGTAGCCCAGAACTAGATTTCTGCTCTGTGGCCATCTTGCCTGCAGCATTGTAAAGCTGAGGGCAGGTTAACCACTGGCAGAGCCTGTTAATAGGTAGCGAAAAACAATGATTAGAAGCACTTGCTTTTCTGACTAACATGTGCGGATCTTGAGACATTAGTAAGAGTGAGGAATTGTGTGATGCCATTTGGTCTGTCTGGTGGATTCAGTGACCGTCTTGTGCTGTCATGGTTCATAATGCCAGTCATAAATTATTTAAGTTTGATTATGTCTATGGACTGTGTTTGTTTACTGTATGAAAAAATTCCATTAGCTTGGGGTTTTACTTTTTATCTAGATTGTAGGACTTCCTTTTCACCACATGAAGTAATCTGTAGAAGAGAAAGGGGCAATGTTAATGTAGTGTGTGCTAGCATCTATTCTCATGGCATGACTGGGCCAAATTGAAGAGAGCTAAGTCTTTAACCTAGATAACCAAGGAAATAGTTAGCTCTAAAGGTTCTGGATTTTATCCTTGTTCTTGACAGCTCATTGAGACCTGCAGTGTGAGACTAGAAGGTGTTTTTCTTGTGTTATTTTGTGTTAGCTATTTGACATTTCTGTGCAGAGACTTATTCTGTAATTTCTAATGGCAGGAAAAACATGGGGATACCTAGCTGATGTAGAGTTGGCCATGAGGCAGGAATGTAAGAACTCATAATTCAGGGGACAGACTACTGCAAAGGTATTTAAAACTACATATGGGACTTTGAAGAGAAGGAGAGTTGAGGAAATATTCAGCAGAACCTGGATTTTGGAGATAGCTCTAAGTCCCAGAAAGGTTAGAAGAGGGAAAGTGTGAAACCAGGGAAAGGCCTGTTCAGATGATATTTTAATACTACAGATTATAAAACGACCACTATTGATTACAAGGAAGCTCAACGAAGGTTTAGAGAGAAATTGAGATAGTGCTGGGGTCCAGTGCAGGATCAAGTGCTTTGCTGTTATAGGACTCTGTACAACTTTTCCATCCAGTAAAATTTTTAATATGATCTTAAAGCATTTTAGAAATCTTGCTGAAATTCACAATTCAATATATAGTACTACACACTACATAGTTATAATTAGCTTTACTTTACAGTTGCAGACTGAGGCACAGAAAGATGAAATGTATTCTTGAAGTTACGATGATTTTGCAAATCTGGTGGTCCTAAAATGAGCAAAATTTCCACTGCTAAAAGAATGACTAACATATGGAAGAACTTAATCCAGACTCCACAAATTAACCAAATGTTATTTCAGACTTGCACAGTAAATGATGACTGCCACAACTTAAGTAAGGCAATGATATGAAGAAGAATTTTGTTTGGTAAAAAATTTAAGACTGCCAAACAAAGACAACACACAAAATGCTACTGTATCTTTTGACTTCTGGTCATGAAAAAAAGTAAATCTAGATTTTTTTTTTTTTTGGGGGGGGGGGGGGAGGATCCTTACCATCTCAGTTTTTTTTAAACAAAAACTCTAAATCGAATGGTGTTTGGGATCTCTTGAAGTATCAGTATGTATCAGGAATGTTATTTGGTCTAACTTTTGTCATCTGGAGTACCAAATGCCAGGGCAAATGGAAGGGGGTAAACTTAGCATGATGTTTGTATAGTAAATGTTTCTTACAATATAGGATGTATATTGGCAACCCCAAAATGCTTTGATTAAAAAGATAACACCAGCTGAACTCTGCAAGTTCCATTTACATAGCAGGGGAGAAAGAGCCAGGTGTCAGGTGAAACTAAATTTTTCCTAAGCAGGAAAGCAAAGCAAAGGCATTTGCATAACAAAACAAGCTTTGTCCAAGCCGATTTTCATCTTTCATTTGCGTTTTCCACTGACGCACAGAAAGGATATACAATGATATCATTGAACTGAGTGCTAGGAAGAAATTGAAGTAGGGTACTAGAATCTACTTTGAAGGTTCCTTCTATTTGAGTACCTGATTAAACAAAAAAAAAAAAAATTGAGAAATCAAGGAAGGAACTTAGTGCTGTGAGTGTTAAGAGTGGAGTAAAAGGTGTATACTGGAATCATGCCCTCAGTTCTTACTGTTGAAGGAGAAGCTGTAGGATTGAACTTCATGTAGCAATTAGGAAAATAATTGATCCTCAGATATATTTTATTACACGTTGTTTTTCTGTGTGCACTTTTATTTCCATGTTTATCATGATTACAAACCTTTTTCTAATTAGTTTGACTTTTTCATAATAATGATCTATCAAAATAATAGTCTCAGGGTAAATTGTCACTGAGTATGTCTACTGCCTGTGGAACAGCAAGTCTTTAGATAAGTTAACAGCTTACTCTCAAATTGCTTAACATTCAAGACCGAACTCTAAGGAATTGAAGAGTGTTCCTCAGGTTGCAGGGGACAGTGTACAAGCTGGAGACATCGGATGCACTGTCAGAGGGGTTTTTCATGGCAGGTGCAAGCTGCCACATTTCCAAGCATCAGGCAACAAGGTGATAGCTTGTGACTGTAGCATGATCAAACTCAAACACAGATTTTTGTAGTAAAGTTACATAAAGAATGTTATAAAAAGATCATATCTGGAAGATATTTGCAGTTGGGTTCTCTTCTTGGCCTGTACATGCCACCACTATAATAGCTTCTTAGAGGAAATTGTGAACTACTAGAGCCTGTTTAAGCTCATTGCAGAAAGTTTAATTTGGGGTGAAAAACAAGTGAGGCCTTCAACACTTGGAAAGCAAATAAGTGAGGCAGGGTGTTACTGAGATCTGCTCTGGAATGAGCTCACTTATTTTATTTGTATTTTCAAAATATGCAAGACAGTCTTGAAATCATCCTACTTAATTTAGGCTTGTGACTGCAGTGTCTATGTTATAACTTTGGTTGTCCTACTCCCCTTCTGTGTTCAGTGGAGAGAAGGGCAGGGAGTGATTTGGTCTGTATGTTCTCCAAGTCACTTTTTGGAGTTGCTTATCTTCTGGTTGGAGGGAATGTAGAGGTCTTTCTACTGACTATTGAGTATAATCATCATCGTTACTCAGATGCCAAAGTGAAATGAATCCAGACCAAAATATGTATGGAGCGGATGCCTAGTGTAGGTTTCATTGTAAAGTGAATTATATTTTAGAGAGAAAATTTAGATTGGAAGAAAAGAAGAGATGAACATTTCTGAGCCTGGGGGAGTTCTGATCTAATTTTGATCTGAACTTATTAGGCTAAAGCCATAATTAACACATCTTGTGTACTCAAAGTGAGCTAACAAATGTAGTAGACTGAAGCCATTTTGAAAAGTCAGCTCTTGGTCTGTATTTCTGAATTTTTATAACATCTCTTCACCATATGCATATTTTTTTAGGGCAGTATTCAAATCTTGTATGTTGGGGTGGATGGCTTTTATTAAACAAATAAAGAACAGAATTGCAATCAAATAAGCAGAATGAGAAGATTGCAACAACAGAATAAAGCCAACTTACTGCACTTGTGATGGAAGAAAGTTTTCTAATCAGTTGTGAAACCTAATGGAAACCATATTTTGGCTGTGAATAATTCTCAGGAGGCATCCTTGAGAAGTCTTACCTCATCTCTCTCTTATAGTGTATCAAATATTCAAAGATACCTAGGAAGCTCAAAATGCAGAGGTGCACTGTACTACTGGTCTATTCTAGAGATACTAGAGAAAGATGCGACTACTTAAGGGTGAATGAATTTTACTGGCATATCACTGAACTGTCAGAGGCCTGTGCAGTTTTATCTTCATTGTGATGTGTCAATTGTGGGAACGGGGGATAAGTGGCAGAGAGTGAAAGTTGTGATGCTGGAATCCAGGGGCCAAATAATTAAGATTTTTATGCCCAGGAGAGGTCACTGCTGTAATAGCACATCCAGTCAGATCCACTCAATCATGTTGCATAGCCAGTGAATGCACATTTTTAGAAAATTCTGATACCAGCTGCAGGTGCATGCAGCAGGATCGTACCTTTTTACTGATAGTACCATATTGTTCTCTAAGATTATTTTTCTATAAATGTGAGAAGCACAACACAGTTCTCTTCTGTACTAACAGTAAAAGAGAGGGTGTTTGGAACTTTACACCAGTCAACATCATCTACTTCTGAATAAAGGAAATTTTTTTTTTTTTTATTTTGTCAATGGGATCTTACCTAAATGTTATGCCATTTCAGTCCTTAAGATCTTTATGCAAGGTTTCAGTAAAAACAACCCAATCAAAATTATTACTGCAAATGTTAAATTCATGTCAAGTACAAAACAACAGTACTTCCTGCTTATGTTTGACATTGGCATCACCCATCTATCCATCTTGGGAACATCCTTTGTGTACTTTCTGATATCACCTGAATAAACAGTCATTTCCCTCTGATTAATTAAGGAAGCTAGCAAGCTGGATCTTTTGCAGGTAATTGGCAGGCTGTGTTGTATTAGCTCCAGTGGGAGGTTGGAGCCAGTCCAAAGCCACTACAGTGGTGTCATCTCTACATAAAAGGGGGTCCAACAATCCTTTTTTAAACCAGGCATAGTGTTAATAAAAGATGCAGGGTAAATGGCAGCATACAGTGATCCTTCAACTCATTGCAGTCAAAAATGTGGCATATTAGTAATGAAATTTGGACTGGATTTTTTTTCAAAAAGCCACTGTGACCTAGATTTGTGAGTCTTTGGGGGTATTTCTTTTTCACTAGAGTTAGTCAGTGTGATTGACGCTTGTTTCTGAGCAGCTCTTATCCTAAATCTTTAATACTGTTGGGAAGAGGGCTTTGTTAAATTCAACTCTTGCCACATTAAAGCCTTGACGGTTGATAGGACTGTAGGTCCACTGTTAGAGTCAAAGCTGAATTTTTCAGAAAAAACACAGTTGGGCAAAAAGTACTTGTCTACTCAAGTGATTTACTTGGTTGTAAACCAGGTTACATGGATTTCCAGTTACACAGAGGAGTTGTTCTGTGTGATGTAACGGAAATACTGATATGATTGATTTACCCCTGCTGGAGTCATAAGTGATATCACCTTGCAGTTATATTGCAAGTTAAATTGTAGTAATGCCTGTACAGTAGTTTCTGTGCTCTAGGCTATTTTGACAGTCCTCCAATTGTCTTCCTACACTATTTTCTTCTCTGAGAAGCCAGCCTGTTGTCCACATGCCCTTTAAATCTCTGGAGCTACAACTGGCAGCTATAACTGTTTAGATGCTGTAGCAGAGACAGGTTCTGTCTGTTGTACTGACACATTCCGGGTGTCAAAATACATAGAGGGTAACTCAGCATCTTGCCTCCCTCTCGCCTCCAATTGTATTCATGCTGAAATTCGGTCTTCAGGTGACGTGGGGAGAAACGTTAAGCCCTGGGATCTGAAAATGTACACTGAGAGTGGTGCTAAAATAACGTTGACTAAAGTCACAAATGGACTACATAGAACCCATTTCAGATGTAAGCAAATGACAGATAAGATGACAGTATAAATAAGCAGGAAAGGGATGCTGACATATGTTCTTCAAAGGTTTATGCTGCTTAAGCATATTGTATATCTTTGAATTAGTTTTAATAATTTATGTTATCAGCTCATGAGATAAGTAACCTTGTTATATACTCCCTGAAACAGTTGTCATTTTTCCTTGGAGGCTAAAAAGGGTTTTTCTTCTGAAGTGTCATCAGAGCCTATCTTAGGGGCTTCCATGACACCTATCATCAGCTGTGACTCACTATGTTTCTGCAGGTCCTTTTAAAAAAAAAAAAAAAAAGTGTTAGAAAATTTGCCTGCTGATATCAGCTAAGCAGGTGGTGAGCTATATTGTGTGCTCTATTAGGCTACACAAAAACATGCTCATGTTACTGTCACCTCCTCCCCATTCCCATCCCACCTGTTTGGCTCATCTGCCTCATCTGATGACTTGTCATTAGTCTGCCCTGCAAATTCTTTGTGGCACAAACTTTCATTTTATGTATATATAAACACATGTATGCATGTGTGTATATCTACATATACCTGCAGTATGGTAAGGCCTGGATCCCTTGCTGAAGAGTGTGGGCGCGGTTCCAATACGGATAATACTGCTAATGTTTCAAAGCTCTTGTTTCTCTCGCATCTCCTGTAGACAAAATGCTCTGCCACAGGAACAGCTCTCTCATTTTACAGGATGTTATTTTTCTTGAATCTGTCTTTTGTTAAATTGATATAGCACAGATTTCACCCCTTCTTTCAGTAATGAACAGAAAAAGCAATACCATGAGGTGCTCAGACATGACCTTGTACTGCGGCTTCATACCAGGAGTAAAGTGACATTGTAGAGACCCATATCTCCAGAATAAAGCTTATTATGTATTTTTCAGATAGAGTTGTTTAATTTTGATCACACAGAAGAATCATACTTAAATACTTTTGCCTTAAAGATTTTCAGTCAGCTCCTGTTACTGCTATAGAGGTATGCAAATTTATACCTATATGATTATAGACTGAGATGAAATCTCATTTTACTGAAAATGTGGATTATAGTAGTACCTATCCCATTAAGATGGGCATTTTATAGGAGCACAGTCAAAAGTTTCCTCACTGCAAAAAGTTCTGGTCTGTGGAAATACACATAAATGCTTAGAAAGATAATTTTAAAATGTCTCCTAATATTATTGTCCTAGAGCTTCTATCTTGTTCTGTTTCAAAATGCTTGAAGTACTAAATTCCATGGCAGATGAGGAGAAAACTATCCTGTAGAAGGAAACATTTGTACAACTTCAGGCACTTCTTCCCCTTTTATATAGATTAATTTTTTTTAAAGATGTCATTGTCCATTATGTGTGGTGTTTTATTTTAAGCTGGCAAATTCATGGCCTTATGTATTTCCAATGTATTTTCCAGTTGGGGTTGGACCGAATACTTGGATTCCCAGAGACAGATCACTAATCATTTGTTTGTCTCCTTCCTCTTTTTCTTCCCTCATTTCTCTCCCAGAGGGAACCCATGAGACTTTAATTTTGTTTTTAGCAGTGGCCTCCTGGCTAACCTTGGGGAATCACTTGCCTCCTCCCTCTTCCTCAGTTTCCTGAAGTGTGAACCAGGGATGCTGGCTCTGCTTCTTTTAGAAAGTGCTTTGAGATGAAGATACTATGTAAAGGCTGGCAGATGCTCGGGAGATAATTACAACAGCTCCAAGCACTGTAGTATCAGCAGAATCTGTTGCTAAGAAAGAGTAACATTTATTTCTTTCTGGCTGCTAAATTTACCTGTCAATCGATGTAGAGAGAAACATTTATAAGGTTGCTGCATTTCTGCCCAGGCCCCCATGGTTGATATCTGAAGCTTCACTCGCGTGAGGCGCGGCGAGTGAGCAGGGCAGCTGATCTGTGTGTGTGCAGCGCACGTGCCTGGGGCTTCTGGACATCTTGCAACCCAGCCAAACTTAGGGTCCGGCTGGACCTCCACAAGTCTCTAGCAGAACTTCAAATTCTGCTGAATATAGCATCTGGGTGGTAAAAGAATGTATGTAGGGAAATCCAGATATATGATAGTCCTATGTATTAGCTTTAGAAATTTAGGCAGAAAAGGTCTACCAAATCTGATACTGTATCCTACACAGAGACCACTAACTAGTTAGTATAACTCTTCTTCTAATCAAATTCATTTTTCCTCTATCACATTACCATTCTGGATTGGTATGAAAAGAATGTGAGTAGATTAGTCATGTTTATTCTTTTTGACAGGTGATGTAGGGCCATAATCTAATTAAATGAATAAAAACGTAGCTCTGGCATAAAGATCATCCCCTAAGGATGGTTGTACACTTATAATTCCTATCAGCATAACAAATTTAAGAGATGTGTTCCATGAAACAGGAGACAAGGGTAGAAGAGAAGTTTTAAGGGGATGCATCCACAGGTTTGAAACCTGGCAGATGTGGAGAATTAGACTGATAGAGTGAGCCATTTGATGGTTGAAGTTGGCTGAAAAAGTTGAGTACTTGTTCTGTTAGCAGGACACCAGAACTGCACAGTCCTGTGGCTTTGAGACCTGTAGGGTCTGACCCTGGTCATGAGCTTCTAGCTGGAATTTAAAATTTGTTTTAATGTAAAGCCTGAAATTGAAATTGTTATCCAAGAGAGTGCTGTTTTTCCCTTGCCAAGTTACCCACAAAAGTAGCAGAATTTTATGATACTACTGCTTTCTATTTAGTCCACCAGACCCCAGATCAGATTTCCTCTGGGTCATTTAAAATCCTATACATTTATCTTGACTTTCTGTAGAATTAGATGGTTCACTCCATGATACTCCTGCTAAAAATAAGACTTGTTGCATTCACTATGTATGATATGAGGCCTCCAGGGTTATAAAGAGGGAGCACTGGAAGGGATTGTTTTATTTCTGTCATTATGTCTGCGTATGAATACTGAATTGTAGTATAGGCTTTATATTGTGAGGCATGCTATGAATATTCATCCCGTGCCTTTAACTCATCGCAGGAATGTCCAGGCTATGGCTGCCTGGAGCAATTGTACATTGAATTTGTCACATGAAGGGATACTGTGCTATACAGTATCATATATAGAGAGAGAGCACAAGCAGAACGCGCGAAGACGGAGCTGTGGCTGCACTGCTGGGAAACAGGAGCAGTTAGTTTGGCAGTGTCATTACACTCAGCTGTAGCTAGTGCAGTCTGAGAGAAACAATTATTTTCAGGTGAAAGCATAAATTCATCATCTGGAGCCTAAGCAGCCCAAGCACGACACAATTACTGGGGCGTTCTACTCAGATATAAATTTGGCCAAAAGATTTAAATTACTTAAGAAAAGGAGAAAAAATATTCTAAATGATGAGTAAGTATCATAATGGGTGCTAAAATAATACCATACACCTACTTCATTATCCAGTTACTTATGTATTATCTTTATTCTTAAAAGAGTAATGATGTAAAAGTGCTTTTTTCCAAATGTTAATTTAGTTCTTTGCAGATGGTAACCATCTGTTAAATGACAACTCATTTACAGTATTTGATTAGCACTTTATATATATAGCTTGGATGGACTTACTGTTACAATGTACATGTATAGTTGTGGAGCTGAAACTTGCTAGATTTATTCTTTTCCTGTTGCTGTTACATTAAATGGAAAATTTCAAAGCTCTCAATATTTTTGCATGTCTTCCCCTGTATTTATAAATGTTACCTTGAATTAAAGCCTGAAATTTGCAAGCCAGTTCACATGGTGCCCTTGAGACAATAACAACATTAGGAAATATTGTTGAAATCCGACACCATTCATAGCAATTATGAGGGTCCTAATTTTGCAAAACAATCATGTGGAATGAACCCTTATGAACACTCAGTGAAAGCACTGGAAGTGTGAATGAGTGTAGAGATCATGGCTCAGAGAATAGACAGCCCTCTTGGGCTGTGATACTCTTTTGTATATTTATACTGGCTCATATTCCAGGACTCCTTTCTAAACTGGAAAAAAAAAAATTAAAATGAAACAGACCTTAATACTACCACAAAAAAGTGATCTTTGAATGAACTGTACACTTTAATTTTTATACCTTGATCAATGCAAACTAACCCCATCTCTCCATAAACTACCCAAGTTCTGATCTGTTTCATATTGTGTTTTCTTCTCAAGGTTTCTTCAAGTTATGCTGCTAAACTTTAATTTACAGGCCCAAATTTAATTGTTGTAAAATTATTTTTCAGTCTTATTTTTGTGGTGTTGATAAAAATTTGTTGGGTTTCTTGATTTTTTTCAATCTTTATTTTTAACAGCTAAATAACATAATGGCTCCACTACCAAATGCTGAATTAGTTCAGAATTCCTTACAGTTATATCGTTACCTGCTTCGATGCTGTAAGCAACTTCCTGAAGAGAATATTCGTCAGCATTACAGGCATGCAATCAGACAGGTGAGAATGGGATTTCTTTTCCCACAGTGTAATTTGTAGTGTTCTTTTATTTCTCCAGCTGTTTGCACCAACTTTGTATAACTCCTGATACTGAAAAAACTACTCATCTGCAAACTTGAAACCTGAATGTATTCAAAGGATTATACTGGGAGCGTGTAAAGGAGCACCTCCTTTTGTTTGTTTTGAATCTGCTACCTTCCGTTTTCATTTGCCTCCATCTTTAGTTCTTGTTTTTGTCAAGTGAGTAAACAATCATTCCTTATTCACTTAATCACATCTTTCATGGTGTTACAGACCCTTATTGGTTCCTTGTCACTGATTCCATGCCCCCCCCTCCCAGCTGAGTAAATCTTATCTAATAGTTCATATGGAAGTAATTTTGTACCTTTGATTATATCTGCTGTCTTGTCTGTGTCCTTTTTAGTTTCACTGTTCCAGGCATAATTTCAAGAAAACTTTGCTAGTCAGGGTTTTGTTTAGGTGCTGTTGAATTTATTGGCATGCAACATGCTTATTAATTTTATACATGTACCTTGATGCTTTTCTAAGTAAGAATAGATTGTTTTGTTGTCCTGCATTGAAGCTCTCGGGAGTCTGTGTTTGTTGTCTTAGCACTTTTTGCTATTTGATCCTATGGTGATGAATGAAAGGAGTGAAATACTTCATAGGAAATTATTTCACCAAGGCTTGTTATGAAAAGATCACAGCCAGGTTGCTACAATGTACATTGTTACCTTTTCAGATCAAAAGCTTGTTTTTATCAACTATTTACTTTGGTGTTTAAAACTGATCCTTGTTTTGACAACTGTTGCATTAAGTTGGCTACTCAGTGTAACACTTTGATCAAATGTTGTAGAGTTTCAAAGTTCATGCAGATGAAGACAACCCTGAGCGAATCCAGCAGATTATTAAAAGAGCCATAGAAGATGCTGACTGGGTCATGAATAAAGTAAGTGCATCATATAGTCCTAAGTCTTGCTCTCACTCGGTTCAGATCAAAGAAGAAAACACTGGAAAGCAAATTAGGAGCAGCAAACTGTTCTACTGTCCTGGGCATTGAAAAGTGTGGGTAAGGGAAATACCTAGGCACTAGGGATTTATGATTGAGATAGTTCTTGTTTAAAAGCTCTTCATTATTGATATACACTAACTGTATTTCTTAGTATTAATGGTGCTATGCTGTAAATTGGTCTCTGTGTAAATCGTTGTTCAACACTGGCTAGTATAGCTCTATTATAGAGAAAAAGCCACAATATTTTGCAAGCCACAGTTCATTGATATCTATCAGTTCCTTTCCAAACAGCAACCTATCCTCTGTTAATCAGTTTTCATGGATTCCCAGAATGCTCTTTTCTCAGATCTTGCCTGAGCTGTGCAGATCAGGGTTAGACAACATAGTGGCAAAACTGTAACAGTCGTTTTGCTCCTGCCGTAGTTTCCACCCAGTGGAACTGCCTCCTTTCTAAGGCAGCGCTGAAAGATTTCCCTCAAATTCTGTGCTGGAAAGGCCACATCAACAGATCACACTAGCAGAAGAAAAGTAGCTTGAAAGATAAACCAGATTCTTAGATAAAAGAATTAAGATTGCTTATGTTCCATTATACAGCTGAGAGTCACCTGAACTTCCTTAGGTTTAAATTTGGCTGGAGAACATAGTATGTCATCATGAATTTTTCAGCATATAATGAAACAAGTCAAAAGTGCTGCTTCCCCTAAGTGTCTGTGATTTAATTTATTAAACAACTGTAAAGTCTCTCTCTGCCAGTCCATGAAGCCCAAGTGAGAATTATTACAGGAGCAAACACCGATTAGTCATAGATCTATAGAATTTTAGCAGTAGCCAAATCCCAGCAGTTACAGCCTAGTAAATAACTGTCTGTGCCTGAATCTGATTTTATTCTTCCTGCAATTATGAAAAGCCTCATTCTGATTCTGCAGCAGAGATTGTAGTCTGCTACATTCAGTTAACAGTTTTCTAATGGTGTAAGTGAGAGCAGGGTCAGATTTACAGTGCCTATCAAGAAGCAATTGTATGTCCAGTATTTTATATTATGTCCAGTATATATGTTAAAGGGAAGGCCTATCAAACTTCAATCTAACTTAAAGGAAACTGAAGTAATTTTGTGTGAATCATGAATCTGGTTGTGACTCCATGTTGGTATGAATTGTTACTTTTAGTTATGCACTCTTACCACTTTTTTTTTTTCTTCAGTATAAAAAACAGAAGTAGAAGAGGAAGATTGGAGATGAAGAATGTCACTGGTATACATCCTTAGATAACTTACTAGGAAATAAGCCCAGTGTTATAGTATAGATATTGCCTGTAGTTTTTCCCTAGATAATACAAAAATGATAACTTATATCTCATCAGGACATTGGGAAGCTAAATTAGTATTTCTGAAGCTGTCTGAGACTGTAGATAAAAAAGGTACAGTCTAGGTTCAAAGTATTAGCGTGTATGATCACAAACATTAGCTAAAGGCCCAAACTTCCCTAAGATTTGAGGAGCACAGGTTTATGCTCAGGAAGTCTTCCTGAGCATAAAAGTGTAATGCAATACAAGTCATTAACAAATTATATATAGTGCCCTGTCATTCATATCTGATGAATTCGAGTCTCATCTAAAAGAACTTAACTACTCTCTGAGCATAAAGATCTATATTGAAAGGCCCCAAACTTGACAAAGTCTCACTGAGTGTCAGAGCAAATTACTCTTTACTTGATTGCGGCCTACATTATACTGTTAGGCCTGGATCCAGCATATCTTAATAATATTTGATACACTTGTTTTGTAAGCTGTTTATTTGGTTGTCTTGTGTAAGTACCAGTGGATTTAAGATCATGTCTGGATGATGTTCTGGATCTGTTGACATAGGACCATCCTCTGTCAGGACCATAGAGATGTTCTCAGAGTAAAACAGACATCCGATTGGAGCACAGGTCTAGTTTTAATCAAGTAGCAAAGACAAGACATATAGGCTGCTGAATGGAGAACTTACATACCCGTGAGGGTTGTAAGCCCATATGAAACTTGAGCTACAGTATTTCTATTCCTATTGATAGTAAAATTGGTTAGGCTCATGTCTTGCCTGTCCCTGCTACAGGCATACATTCATTCTGCTCTGCAGATTTGTGCTTGAACTAGTTGTCTGTCTTTAAATAAAGGTGGGTGCCTGTTGCCTGTGATACTGACCTCTAAGCTCCCATGGAAACGGACACCGTTCAGCCAGGTTACGTGCGCTCACTGGTATGATCACAGAAACGTGCAATGTTGAACAAATATAGAGACTTTCACAGTTTTTTGCAACATGTAATAAATGTCCTTTAAAAATGGCTGTCCATGTCCTTTTTAAAAAGAGCCTCTTTTCACTGCCCTACTAGATTTCCAGCAGGGAAAACTCGAAAGAAATACCAGCTATCTTAAATAAAATTCAGGGGTAAGTTCCCTTTCGAGACGTGACCTTTTCGTGTATTTGTACTTGGACCCATCAGCCGCCAGGTGGCAGCGCCCGCCGCTCACGCACACCCGAGGTCCCGGGATCTGGAGGCTGGTCTGGAGGCTGCGTTCGGTCGTTTCTGCCGTGTCCGGTTCGGTGAGCGCGCTCACCTCCAGAAATACAGCTCAGGTGCTGTAGCCAGATTTCTTCTAGGCTCCAGATTTTTTTTAATTTCAAAGAAGCCAAAGGAAGTTTAAGTAATCTAGTAGCTCTAGGTAGTCAAGAATAATTTCAGATGAGTGCTAAAAAAAGAAATTGTGGACATATATGAAAATTAATACCATAAAGTGCTGTATCAACCACCTTCCTTTTCTCTGCTCATCCTGCCCCCTCATTTTCAAGAATTCTTGCCTCTGTCATTTCTTCCTGTGCTGTTCCCTACTGCTGTTTCTCTCTCTAGTCCTGCATTATTTCACATTCCCTCAGCTTCTATAGCTCTTGTTCTACATCTGCCTTAATTCTCTTTTCTCTCATCTAGTCCCTTTACCCCACTTTCTCCTCCTCAAATCGTTTTCTGACATTAAAGGAACATCAAAAGATACTAAGGTCTTATGCTAGGGACCACCCTTCTGCTTAGTTTCAGATATAAAGCCTGAAGGTGATAGAGCTTCTTAATAAATTGTGTGCATTTTACTGCTTAATGTGTGGAAAACCACTTTTCTTCCTACTTAAATACATTTTGCAAAGTGCAACCATTTTGGTTTAAACTTTCTAAAGTAGTTTGATGCAAGGTAAAGCATGGAAAATGTCAGCCTTGGCAGTTTACAATAACATAGAAACATAGGTATTGTAAACATACTTTACAATAAACAATATGAAACAATGCTTTAATAAAAAAGCTTAAACAGATTTGATTATAGATGTCTGAATGGGCTACTTTTAATCAAGAACAGCAAACAATTGAACCATACTTTACTCCTGCTGTATATATTTGATGGGTATGGAGATTTGATGGACCCATTTGGGGGTATGGATATGCACTAACTTTCTATCAGTGCAATAGTGAAAAATCAAGCCTCAGTAGGAGTAACAGTGTGTGCAAGCACACTGGTTTCCTGAACTTTAAATGTGGTATGCTCAAAATGATCCATTGCTATAATTGTCTAGCTTTGTGTAGTGTGAGATGCAATGTTTTATTCAATTACTTAATAGGATAGTTTTATGTATGCAGATAATTTTTATATGCCTGTTATTTAATTTATGGATAGTTTGAAAGGAAAAGCACCAAGGAGGTGGAAGGTGTAACCACGGCATATCTGCAGCTCCGAATGTCTGAGGTACCAGTTGAGATGTGGGAACATCAGACCAGAGGTATGACAGTGAGTGGATGCGACTCATATGGCAGGACCAAGATCTGTGAGTTTTAGTCCTTGGAAATAGATAGACCATGGAGTTCCTTCTAGGGTGCAGAAGGGAACATGGTTGTTGAGTCAGAAGACATCATGACTAAGCATTTTGACAGTAGTGATTCAGTTGTAGGGCATGATGCGATGTCTGAGTCATTTTTTTTTCCTGCAAACAGTCTGATTTTTTGGAAGAGCATACTTTTTAATAGAATGGAAATGTAATGTGAAGATAACTTTATTTACTCTGTTGTGGAACAGTTTTCTTGGCAGTGGGGAAACATGATGCGAACAACTATTTACTTCCTTGTAATAGTGAAAGTAATCCCTGATGTCTGAGACGGACATGTTTCTCTAATGGCAGGACTGAAGAGTCACTCAACTGCGTAGCTAAGGCTTTCTTGCTTTCAAGATGTAGTACTAATCCTGTTCTTTGGTGACATAATTTGAAACCAAAATTGTTGTATTAGTCTAGCTGTAGATGAGAACCTGAACTCTAAAATAGGATTTAGGCAGTGCTTAGACACTTCATTTCAAAATTATTATACAGTAAACTTCTGCTCAGAAGTCATTTAATACTGCAGGTGCCCTGATTTACCAGGCACATCCTGTTTGACCTGAAGGTTCCTACAGTAAATTGAGTTCTCCATCACATCCCAGAGTCGCCTTAGTTTGAGCAACTTTGCCTCTCTTCCACTCAGCCTTGCTGAGACTGAAAACCTGTTCTGTTCCACCAGTGTATTCAATCAGGTGGGACTGCTCAGGGCATATATAACACTTCTGAGATTGGGCATCTCTCAGGCAGAATGAAGCCACTTTTTATGTGAAATTCAGCATTAAAGATGGTCATGGTGGTGTTGTGCTCACCTCTTTAATGTAGTAGTCTGATGACTAGAGCTCTTGCACTACCTTACACAGTGTGAGGAGATTCAAACTCCTGCATTTTCAGGTAAGTTTCTTTCAGCTGACCAAATTGCAGTCATGGTTTGGTGGAGTCCGTCTGCTGCAGGTGCTGGAGCTGTAGAAAGAAAACATTCATAGTAAAAGAATGGAAGAACAGTTCTGATTCTGTAGTCTGGTGGACAAGGCACCCAGCTAAGACAAAGAAACTCCCTGTAACCAGATCTACTTTCTGCTGCTTCTGCTTTACATTTCATTAAAAAGCAGAGTCCATTCTAAATTAGAAGTCTTTCTAATTTATGGCTGCTAGTGGCCAGCTGTTGGACATAGTCGTGCTGGTGTAAGCCCTACGAGTCATAGATGAAGTGTCTCTGCACCAGCAGAGCTTAGCCCAGTTCCAAGCTGAGAAAACACTGATATAATATATCAATGTACCTGTCTATGTGTGGTATTTTGTTAATGCTGCTGTGCTAATGATAATGTGCCAATGGCTGTAATAGGACCAAGTGCTGTGTACTGTGGAAGAAAAGGCTTATACAATCGCAAATGTAGCTATATTCCTGCTGCTCGTATGGGAGTATTTCACTGGTCAGTCCCCTTCAGGATCTTCTGATGGTGGTTGCAAAGAAATATTCAATAGCTGAATAACTAAGGGCCTTTCAGAAGGTCACATCAAAGCCCCTGTTTTTATTGGCCCTACTGATGGACTTTCCTGCAATAAGCATTCAGTTAGCAGCACCGTTTCCAGTGTGATGCGCTGGTGTGAGGGTTTTCATTGTGTTTACAGGAATGTAATAACTACATCCTAGAAATATCAGTTTAGCTTCTAGTAAGGTCTTGAGTTGGTAACTCTTTGTAAATGCTCCTTTAGCAGTTCACTACTGCTGAAATCTTAACTGCCGAATGGAATTAACAGTTCAAAGGTTTTGTACAAGCACTTCTCTCTGTTAAGCTACATATAGGGTTTCACGGAAGTCTTGCTATGCAAGACAAATATTAGGACAACAGAAAAGACTGTTGACAGACTTGGTGTACAGTTGAAAGTTTAGTAGATTGGGATCATGCTTTTAATTCTTAAAGTATGGAGAAACTGATTATGTAGATCGCATTTCAGCTATGGAAAATGAGAAATTTAGGCATTAGCTTAAGTTTACAGACTTGTCAAGGTTAAGTCTAAGGATAGAACTCAAGATTTGCTAGTATCTAGTAGCCGTATTTGGTGCTGTGATTTCTTTTTTATATATATAACACTGTGAGCCTAAAGCTGAAACTGTAGGGAAATCATCAGTACATTACAAATGTGGCAGTGTCATATCTGGAAAGACTGGAACAATGACAGTTTATTGGTGAGTTAGTTGATGTGTTATGATTAGCGAGGTGTATTATGGGTTCCTAAGCCCACAGACAAATGTTAAAAGGTCTGCTCTTGTTACCAACCTTGGAGCCTCATATGGAAGCTTTCTGTGTAGTGAAAGTCTTTCCTTTTTTTAATTTGTTAATATCAGGTTTGCGTATGGGAAAAGGTTGGAAATTTGTGGTTAATCTAACCTACAGGAAGGTATTCTGCTCTTCCTGTGGTTAAAGATATGTATATATTTCTTGTCTCACTCTTATGCCAGAGATGCTACTGATTTCAGTTCACTCTTGCCTCTGAAAGTTACTTGAGACCTACGGGTACTGAACAGAATACTTCCAGCCCAAGCCAGGTTTTGCTTAGCACTATTTGTCCATAGCTGAATATTCCTTAAATCATTGTTCAGCTTCAGCATTTTGTAAACTCTTTCACTTGGTTCATTATGTCACAGACATTGTTTTCCACACATGAGCTGAAGAATTTGATGCTTGAGGAAACATTTATGGTGTCTGGCTCATTTTCAAATACCACAAGGAAGTGATCTTTACTGTGGTACTACCGGGAACAAGCACACAGGTACACATTATTTTTGAAAGGAACAAATAATATTCAATATAATCTTTATGAAGGGAAAAAATTCTATGTTTGTGAGTAGCTTTTAACTTGGCATTGCAAAGGATGCCTTCCTATAAAGCTCTGATAAGATGCAAACTGAACAAACAGTGCAGGGGTTGTGAGTCTCAGATGCTCGGTATCATAATATTCAATATCAGAGTCCTTGACCTTGAAATGTAAGAAAGAGTCTTTAGAGCTTTATCCTGCACAATGCAATGTCCTTTGGCATCATCCAAAATAGCATGTGTTTATTTAAAATGTGTGAGCAGCCTCTTTGATGTTGAGAACTGTGCTCTAAAGTGAGCCAGTAACACATGAAAATGGCTTTACGCTGATGCCCTGCCCACTTGGTCAGTTACTTTAGTGTAGTTTTTCCTGCTGTTCAGAGGCAGGGTATTTATTCTTGAGCATGAGCCAGCTGGTGCATCTTTCAACTTTTGTATTATTTGGTTTAATTTATCTTTATACTTCTGTCAAGCCAGGTTTTATGAAATAGTGTTAACTGAAATACACAGTAGTCATCAAGTACTCCTTTCAGCTTGCGATTGATCTGGGCAGACACATCAACTTTAAAAAAAAAAAAACCTGTTCTTTGAAGCATATTTTCTGTTTTTTTCATAGCTGTGTTTGCTGATACTTTAAATAGTTTTTAAAAGTTCATAAGCTGAATGACACATTTGTCATTTGCAGTTAAGAGCTTAACAACATATGCATGTGTCATTGGTCTGAGAGGTCCCTGATGCTGCACACTTGAAAAGGTGGGTAATCTTGCACACTTAAGGGAGTAGAGTACAAAGAGGAGAATTCTGTACCTGCTGTTTACTGTTCTGACCTAGGAATTTGGTGTCCTAAGTTAAGTTCCCATTTAGTCCCCATCAACCTGGGTGCCTTTTGAGCAGATCAGTTCCGCCAAGATCCTTAGTTATGTGCACACCAAAATGTCATTGAACTCAATGGCAATAATGTCTCAAGATTCCTTTGAGAATTTGGACTTTTTTGGCATGCCTGTACATGAAAAGTTAGGAATAACTTGAGTTTTAGAGGAGATAGTACTTTGCAACAACACTGAATACATTTTTGTTTGCTTTTTGGTTACTTTTTCTCCAAAATTACCTGCCTTTTTATTCTGCATTAATCCATTTTGAAAAGGATTAGCCTGATTTATTTGAGTCAATGACATCTGAGCAAGCTTTATTTCGATGCTTCACTATCTCATGTAAAATAATCTTTTCCAGCTGCCACCCCACACCATCAGGTTGAACTGCCTCATTACCTGTGTGCTTCTTTCTGCTATGGTTCAACTTAATCTGTTTAAAAGCTAGTGCATATTATGTCCTTTTACAGCTTCATCTTTGCATAGTCATTGGTATCCTTCCATGCTCTTGAAAGAAGTTTAAAAATGATGGTATTTTGATTAATATTTTTTGCTGTTGTATAGAATGGATTTTAAAAGTGGATTTTAAAAGATAAAATTGGTAATAAACTCTGCAACTGATTAGGTTGACTTATGTTCTGTATTTGGTAACATCACACAGGATCCAAGGACTTTGAGTTTTACTTTCATTTTCTTAATGGTCATTTCATCCAAAGAAAGTCAATTGTATCTCAGATGATATGAAACAAGGAACAAGGAAAACACTGTGTTTCAAAACAAACATCAAAGAGAAGTTAGTAGTCTGGAAAATATTATATCATGATGGCAGGCACAGCAATGACTGTGTTTGCTGGAGACACCTCCCTGCTATGCAGTGATGTGAGGGTTGATTTTCACGCCTAAAAATAGACTATTTGGTTTTCCACAGTTGTGCAACGGCAAAGGCTGCTCTCTTTTATTTTCTGTGTTTTCTCCTCTTTTTATTCATTGCCAAAGGTGTCTTTAATTGCCATTTGCAGTATAGAACGTAGAAACACCTACTGAGTCTTGGAGGCTTCTATCTCTGAAGAATTCTGCAGAATTTATTCTGTATAAGCTGAAGTATCTCAGAGTAGGTTGTGGTTTTATGGCGAGATTTTCAAAAGTAATTCTCAAGTTGTTTTTAGGTACTTGACTTGAGAGACCTTAAAAATTACGCTTGGTGTTAAGTCTTACATATTTCACTGTGCTGCCATATAAAGTGCCACAAATAGGATCACTTCTCTGGACTTCTGCTTCGTGTTCTGTCTTGTCCCCTTGGATTACATGGAAGGGTTCATAATTCACTATCTGCACAGTAACATTTTCTAATGTGTAATTTACATTTTTAGTGATATATCGTATTCCGGGATGGTGTTACTTTTTTTGTCATTTACCTGAGTAATGCACATAATCAACTATAAACACCAAGATATGTTGATGCCCAGATGCACAACCACAAAGATGAACAACATGTTTTGGAAAATTCTCAGATGGTGATTAAGTCTTAAGAACTACCTGTTCATACTGGAGCTGGCCAAGATGGTGCATGAGAAGAGAAGAGGAAATAACTTACTGGTTTTCAGCTTGGGTTGGCCATGCAGCTCTCTTGAGCTGCTATAACTGTATGGACAGTGCTTGAAAATCACAGAAAATTCCCCGTTACATTCCCTTCTACTGTGTCTCTGAGGACTAAACCAAAATTGATCATCATGAAAACACAAGATGAGGCAAGAACAGCTGGTTGTCATGCTCCCAACCGAAAGTCTTGTTGTTCTTTGTTGCTCAGGAAGCTGTAAGCTTTGTAAACAGTGAAGTACACAGTCTACATCAGCTCCTTCTGCTTTGGGTGGCACTGCTGCAATACCCACCTACTGCAATAGTTAGATGAAGCATTTAGACTGCATTAAGTCATTATTTTATCCTATCCTTTTGGGAATAGAGATGAAAATTGTTATGGATAATAATAGTACCTGCTAATTAATCTGTAACAATCCTTTGATGTTATTGCTAGGACTACTTATTATAGACAAAACCCTATGACTTAGCCCACTTCATTATTTGGTCCATAACTTTCTCGAATCTGACCTTACTTTATATCAACACAGGTTCTTTCACATCTGTTATTTTTCTGTTTTTCAATAGTGACATTTCTAATTCCCAGGTGGTGTTCCCCCTTACAAATGCAGCTTCAAAGACCATCCTCCCTGCCAATGTACTCCAGAGTTGTGTGAATAATCAGTATTTTTATTTGCTGGCCAAAGCAAAAACAAAGCTAAAAATGTTCCCAGCCTGGAGATCTTAAAGTAGATTGGGCAAAGCAGCACAATATGGATATCCACATCTTTTACTACACTGCAGTGGGGAGGGGGGAAGTCTAGTATCATGATGACTATTAGGCACTCAACTACTGCAGCATGGGTAATTTCAGCACAGATTTTTTAATTGTGCCTGCCTTGTGTTTGACATTTAATGCTCTTGAGCTATCTAAACCTTGGTACTTAATTCCCATTTTTCCCCCCATATGTACTTTTATAAAAAGTGGAGGAAGGCTTAACTGTATAACTTCTTCCACCTGCTTGTCATATAATGTAAGATCTCTGAGGCAAAGATTATGTTTGTCTTGCATGTTTGGGTACTGGTGTGTATTTTACAGAAACTACAGTAGTCAGTTTTATTAGCACAGCTGAGTAAAGGCTTTCAAAGTTTAGTATCACAGTTTATAGGTACTTCATGCTGGGATCTCAAAGTGCCAAACAACTACTAACATATCTACATAACTCTCTAATCAAGTAGATAGACGTTATACCACTTTTAGCTGACTAATGCTGACTTGTTTTGTGATAAAATTGGATGATACTAATATTAGGTTAGCATGTTATGTTTGAGGTCTACAATGCTAATATGACTTACCAAGTCTCTTGTTCAACTGTGAAAGAAGATGCAGAACTCACAAAGTTCTTCGTTGCCTAGGCAGTCGTCTTCCTTGGAGATTTTCAAGACCACACTGGATCAGCCCTGAACAACCTCGTCTGACCTCACAGCTGACCCTGTTTAGAGCAGGAGGCTGGTCTAGATGAACCTAAATTTCTTTCCAGCCTAAATTTTCCTATAGTCCAATATATCATGTAAGTTTCTTTACTGACTTCATTTCAGTCACTGGAGTTGCATCTCAAGGAATATTCAATAAGTCACAGCACTATTCAATGTACCATAATTCAGCAACTGCCTAAAGTTTACCTACATGTAAGTTTTGCTAGTAGGCAGTTCCCATTGAGGAAACATTTGTTTCATTCAGCTGTAGAGAACCTGAGTCAGCATATGTGTGAAAATAATCTCCAAATGGACGTATTCTTAAGAAGCGCCTTTATATGTAGTGAAGTGACAAAGCATTCAGGATGCAAGCAAGGATCCCCTTTTAGCTGCATTGCCTGAATGGGAGTTTGCAAGTAAAAGACATTGCTGGATTTCTACTGATTGACAATTTAGGATGAATGTTTCTGCAATTCATGTAATCAGTGGATGATGAGCAAAACAGAAAAATCACATAGAAGATATAGTGCGAGTATAATGTCAGAGTGAAGTCTTTATCTAGATTTGTGATAAGGGACCAAGTTTCCTGAATCAGTCCAAAGATTTACACCATGAATTGGCACTGGCAGCAGATCTGCAGAAGCTTTCTTTCTGGTATACCCAATAGAGACAGGGCAAATTGTCAGTGCTTCAATTTATATGTATTTAGCTGAACTTGCAGCTCAAAATCAATGAAAAGAGACCAGCAATACTCTGAAGAAGCTGAAGAATTTGCCATGGAAGCAGTCTGTCTTAGCAGTGAAAGGGAAAGAGCTGCTATTAAAGGAGATCTAGCCTCATTACCACAAACCCTCTAACACTAGCTTTATATTGACAGAGAAGGTGATTTCACTCTGAGCTGTTTGAAAATATGATGTAATTTTGGCAAACATACTGAAAATTGTGTAGTATTAGGCAAGACTGGACTAACCATAGTGCTTTGCAAAAACTTATAAAATATTCTGCCAGTAAAAAGGCTCATAAATAGAAGGTAATTCAGACAGGGTCATAAAACTGCCTGTGAAAACCCCTTTCTCCATCCAGGGAACATTGTGAGGCAGCTGAAGGTACAAAGATCAAACGTGTGATTTTGTGTAGGACATAGCAGCTAAGCCACACGGACCAGGGTTTGATACTTTGTGTGTGGGGAGAAAAAACACCTTGAGTAGGTAGTTGCTAGTATAAAGGAAGTTAGAGGCTTATAGGTTAGTGATGGGAGATAAGCATGTGAATTTTATTGAAATTGTTCCAACAAGAGTGCTTTATGTTTCAATGAAAAAGAGTAATAGAGAAATCTTCTAGTTAGGAAAGGAGAATTGTTCTTCCTTTCTAGCAAAGAGATCTCAGAGCTCGTGTACTACACTTAACAGATGAGAGATGGATATGAGGGGAAGTGAACTCATTAACCTGATACATTCCTGTTGCAGGTCGTAATAAGAGAAAATGCCTGTGATTGACTGAGTGGTTGAGTCAGGAAGGTCTTCTAGTAATTCTGATCAGGAAAAATAGGATGGCAGGACAGATTCCCAGTGGACTAAATAAAACTAAATTTAGAAGCCATTTAAAGCAACCCCTGTCCTTTACAAAAAACAGATATACCAGTTTCTATGAAATTTTTCATACTGACTCTTAGAAATAGGTATTGACAAGTATATTTGAACCCAAAGAATCAAAGAAAAACTTGTATTCCAGGATGAGATAGAGCAGATGACTTTTGCTTTGCATCATGCAGCTGACAGATTGGAAATGCTTGCATAATGAATGCCTCTCTCTGACAGGCCTTACATAGAGATCATATGATGGTTCATGATAGGCTGTCACCAAAACTGAGAAAATTTTAAAACATTTCCGATAAAGTTAAGTCTGTCAAACTGAAATTGACCCCAAAGAAATGTTATTTGTTGCAACAAGAAGTGCATTACATTGGACAGGTAGTCTGTGAGGAGGGACTCCACTACTAAAAAGTGAGGCTCTACAGAGCTGTCCTCAGGCATTTCCAGATCTGAAGTTTTCTAGAATATTGTTTCATAAGAGAAGGCTTATTTGTAGCTTTAGTGATAATGTAAAACTACAGCTAGGCTGGGTGCAAAAGCTGGATTAATAATGTGGTCAGCAGAATGGCATTTAGTATTTCTAGAGCTGGGAAATGTTCTTGATCTACCCGCACTTTTGGTCCCCTTTCTTATCAGATAGAAAAGCAGTCTGGGATAGCATTGACATAACATATTAGGCAGTTTTTGAGAAGTTTCCTGTTGGTCGTTCAGAAGAAATCAATTAGGAGAGAAAAATTCCAGAGATTTGGGTATATGTGTGGCTATTAGGGGTTGATAGAAAGAAAGATGTGGTAAATATGCAGCTCAAATAGTTTGAAATGGTGTATTTTCTTTGTATTTGATATGGAGTGTTTAGAGGTGCCATTTTAGGCTTTTGGAGCAAATGAGCAAGGTGCCTAGTGATTCTTTGTCTGCCCTAAGCAGATCAACTGCTGCAGCAGTTGCAACTGCTCCAAACACTGTGGAGATTTCAGCAGGAGGGAGCCCTCCGTTTTGATAACGAGTACTGTCTTGTGATTCCAGTTTGGTATTCTTCAGCCAGGCAATATTACAGTTTTTTTGTGGAAGAAAAATGTCTCACAGTTGCTCCACAAAGAAGGCGTGTGGTTTAGTGGCATGAATAAAGAAACAATGCTCCTTCAAAAGACAAAGTGATTTATCAGTACACTCTTATTTTCTCCTGATATTGTCCTCTTCTAATTGAGCTTCATGATCTTTCCTCAGTGTGGAAATACACAACTGAATGATGCTCCATCCTTCTCTGGTTAGGGCAACTGATCCATGTTCTTCAGAGCTAGAATTTTCAGATGCAGCAGTACCGTGGATGGAAACACTTGCTTTGGGGTGGAATTCAACCAATATCTGAACTTAGGCCTAAGGCCAATTTTAGTTGACCCAAGTCAAATAAACAGGGGTGGGCACCTCTTAAAAATGTGCACAGTAGCGCACAGTATTAACTTAACAGTTAGGAAAGCACTTGGATAGGGAGATAAGTAGGTTGAGAGAAACTG
This sequence comes from Dromaius novaehollandiae, assembly GCF_036370855.1. Lineage (NCBI taxonomy): Eukaryota > Metazoa > Chordata > Aves > Casuariiformes > Dromaiidae > Dromaius > Dromaius novaehollandiae. The sequence continues at coordinate 1,643,559 of NC_088116.1, forward strand.
AGAAGAGTGGAATACACAGTCTGGAGCCAGTACAGGAGAAGGACGAGGAAAATTTTGAATCAAAGGCTGGCAGGAAGAGGAGTGATGCTTTAACAGAGGAAGCATGCTCACCAGTTGATCTGAGCTCCAGAGGGAATCTAAAGACCTCAGCACAACCCCCAAAGGAGAGGGAGAAAGAGATCGCCATGAATGTCATTGCCTGCACTCACAGTGAGTCTGCAGTCGCCAAAGGGAATGAAAATGAAAGCGTTCTATCAGGAGAAAAAACAGACTTTAAAACATCTTTTCTGATTGTTTCCTGATGCAGGTAAGATCATTAATCATTTACCAATGAATTAACCTCCTGCTTCCTTAATCCAGGATGGAGCATTGTTCCTTCTGTTTGCATCTAAGCTTATCCTGAATGTATATTGCCCATTTCAGCATCAAGTAAAATCCCGATTTTTCAATATTTTAAAATCATGCCTATGCTTCCAAAACAGAGTGTGGCAGAAATAGATTGCATTGTACACAAACTTCAGGTTTTGCAGATTTTGGTAGACTTCTGAACTGACTTAATAACCTTCTTGAGAGCTCATTAAACTGAAGAAAGATCCTATGTTCATATTTCATGCAAAGCAGTAATTTGCAATTACAGTAAATCTAATGTAAACATAGGAAATCAGTCATTTAACAGAAAGTTATGTAGAAAAGTAAAAACAAACAGTCATATTTCAGAAATACGGATTTAAGAGCACTTGTCATTGCCCAGACCGACTTTAGATATTTATTTGGTGTGTGAACTGCTGGTAAGTTTTCAAGTCCTGTAAAACTGAAGATGATGATCCAACCTCCATGATAACAGAATTTAACCCTACTCAGGAATTTTATGGAGTGGCTGAATCAAGCTCCAAAACTGTATCATTCTCTATTAAACTTCACAATTTTCAGAGCAGTTTCTGTCAAATGCACTGTTTTCATTATTTTTATAGCATATTCCCATGAGAAAAGATAATAACCTTTGGCAGTCCTTTCCCTCACATTGTGGTCAGGAACAGTGTTGTGAGATTAGAGTGATTACATACATTTAAAAATACTTTAATATCTTTGGATGAGAAAGTACAGAAATGCAGAATGTAGTTATACCACATAAAAGTAATACTTGTGATTTCTCAGGCTGAATTTTAGCTTCTGTTCCATTTTGTTTTAGGTATTTTTAACTTTCTAGAACTAAAGTTACTTTTATACTTCAATATTTTATTCTTAATTCCAACTCTGATTTCTTTTTTTTGAAAACTAGAATTTAGATCTCCTGTATCATTTGAAACTGATTAGAACTGTCAAGCAGTGCTCTGTTACCTAGAGTGGAGTTACTTCCTCAGACCATGTTTTTACTATATCTGAGCACATCTGCCATTCTTTAGTTCATTGTTTAGCTCTCAAGCAAAAAACTTTTTGCAGGATGTGATCTTAATGTCACCTTTCTTTACATTAAAGCTGTTTTTGAGAAGCATGAATTGCAGCACCAGAGAGAAGCAGCCCTAGTGTACACTTGGTCCCCAGCCAAATGCCAGCTTTTTCTTATATTCCAGACAGAGAAATCTTCTAGAGTCTAAATATAATGAAATTAGTCAGGGAGTGTAGGGCACACAGCCCTGCGTGCACAGAGCCCAAGTCATTGCAGCCACATGCAAACTACAGGTTTTTTGCCCAGTCAATTGCCAATTGCTGTTTTGCTTCCTTGTTTTAATCTGCTAGTACATAGCCTTCACTGCTGTGGTTCTGGCTCAGGATCCTGCCAGGGAGTCAGTACATTTCAGAAGTCACTTCTGCTTGAGAAGCAGTGCATCCAGGCACAAAAAATCTAATTATTGATTGTCTGTCTGCTTTTTCCCTCCTTTACTTCCTCATTGATGTTTGTAATATGCATACTTGGGAATTTTGAAAAAGATGGCTGATGAAGGGATTTTATGTTATTACTGCATTTCTGAATTTGGCTGACTCTTACAACTTGCGGGCAGGAAGGGGTGGGTTTGCTATCGTAGCACCGCAAATGTAATACTCTCCTTCACTTTCATTTTTACCCTCCGATCTTCCCATCACGAAATTTTCCACTGTCTGCCCTGTCAGGAATTGACGTGCAGTTTTGCACTGTCTAGATCAGGAGGTGGCAAATGTAACATCATACTTTTCACCCTGGACTGCTGCTTTAAGATCCCTTAAATTGTCAGGGACTAAAAATGAGTCCAGACAATAGATTTGTTACACAGGGGTCTGTCCTGTGACCTGTCCTGTTGAACATCTTTATCAGTGACTTGGAGGAGACGATGAAGTGCCCCCTCATCAGCTCTGCAGATATCATCAAACTGAGGGAACCAGTGGAACATCATACTTTTCACCCTAAACTGCTGCTTTTAAGATACCTTAAATTGGCAGGAACTAAAAATGAGTCCAGACAGCAGATGTGGGATCCTACTTGTACTTGCATATTTTAGAGTGGCTAGACCTGAGTCCAATTTAGCTTTTAACGCGGTTGTTTCCCCAACTCTGTAAAGAACGTTTCAAAATAATGAAGAAGCCAGTGATGAAGATGCTATGCTTAATGGCAAATATGTTAAAATCCTTTGAAATGGTACGGATTGTCCTTAAAGATATAGCAAGCAAGCAAAACATTAAACCAAAGAACCAGTATCGCTAACTTGCAAAATGTGAGGGGATATTCAAAACAAACAAATTTTCTTTGGGAAATGAAAATCGAGTTCAAACCAGTGTAAAAGATGATGAATAACAGTAGTCAATATGAGGAGATATTTGGGAGCATCTTTTAATAGTAGTCATTAGTGTTACTAATTATACATTTCTGTGTTAGAAACTAGTATGGCAAGGAAGCTTGCAATAAAAACAGTCGATCTACTGCAGTTCCAGAGCACAAAAGCAGGGAAGAATTGGTGAGAAGCTCTATTGCTTTCTTGCATAAATCTTCATTTCAGAACATACAGTGTCTGAGAGCTGGCTGTCATGGGCCAGCTTTTTTATAATTAAAGGTGGGATACCATAAAGAAAGAACATGTTTTAAGAATTATTCTTGCATTTTTTCACCTTCTGAATTAAATCCAGCAAATTTGATAAAGCCCTGCATTTTGATAACAACTATTAGTTTCATTTTGCATGTATCCATTGGTCATTTAAATTAGTAGAATAAAATAGAGGATAAGAAAATGGAAATTTCTAGTCTGTGTTATTTTACAGTTCTCTGAGCGTGACATGCATACACATTTGTGTAAGACAGTGTCACTGTTTCTATCTCCATCCAGTAATACAGGGCATTTCCACTGTACTCCACCCAGAAGAGCATTAAGGACTATGACTCTAAAACATACACAGGTAAGATTATCAAGCAGTGAAAAATAAGAACAACAGAAGAGGTGAGTCACCTGTAACTGTTAAAAAGCTCTTATACAGCTCTCGGATTCTGTACAACCCATGTATCACAGGTTTCTCTTCTGTGTCTGGTACATTTGGTATCTAGTAGAGGAATTTGGAAACTAATTTTTTTCCCCCAAGAAATGTTTTTGGGCAAGAAGTGCAAAGTTGCTAGCAAACTGAGAGTTGTAGGCACTATCCCAGGGTGGTCTTGCACCCAGTCTATGACACCAGCCCACACCATGCCATAATTCATGTATTTATTTACCTCAGAGGTGTAAAAGTACAGAGAGGCTTTACTGTGGCTCACTGCCCCATTGTACTGGGCATAGGATGCTGAACAAACAATGGGACAAAACTTGTCCTAAAATAACTTTTTTAGTTTGTAAAACAGTAAAGGGTTTCCAGGAAAATGGTGTGTCTTCTACAGTCAGGTGACAATAAGCTGGAAAATGTTAATGAAATGTCATAGCAAGGACAGAAAACAGAACTTACAGCCAGAAAAGGAACAGAAAGTGAATGGATGTTCTTGCTGGGCCAAATGGACTATGCTATTTGTACCACAATGTAGTCAAGTGTGAAAGATGTAATAAGCATTTTACTGAAGAGTCATTTCCTTGATTGAAATGGTCTTTTATGATCTGACTCCCCTCTGACTGATTGCCTTACTCTTTTGGGTCCCATCTCAGGTTATTAGGCAGCTTTTTTGCTGTGAGTTTTGCCCTTCGTACTGACTTGTACTTGTTTTCCAAGAATAGCTTAGTTACAGCTGATCGTGCTAGGGGGCAGGGAGGTGGACCAGGGGCCACGTGGGGGTCCTTTCCAATCCTGCTTTAGTGGTTGTGTGTTACTGGTACTTTAAGGACCAAATTTTTTTTAAGCCAGTGGAGTTAGTCGAACAGGGTACAACAGGAAGCAGAGCACATGTTTCCTTAGGAAGAGGAAAGAAATGCATGAAGAACCAAGCCATTAGTTTGTAAGTGCACATACAATACCTGTCCTTGTCACGGGATGAGCATGTGAAGTCTTAACAAATCTTTTAAGGTGACTGGAGCAATGATGCAACGTTGTATTTCTGATATGTGATATTGTATGGGGCATTTCTGAAAGAACATCATAGAGAAATCTCAGAGTTACATTAGATAGGCAAAGGGAATTAGAAGAAAATCCTTTGTAATTTAGGAGAGTTTGGACAACTGAGAATCGTCTCTGGGGTTACATGAAGTTAGCCAAATCAGGTCTTGTTATCATCAGCTTTGCCTCAGTGTTACAGTTCTCTTAACACTTAAGGTTGCCTGATCTCAGAGAAACAGCCTTACAAGCATAAGTTATTTTTTAAAAAAATGTTAAGACTACAACTTCTTGTGTTGATGCATAATATTACAGTCAGTCAAAGAATGTGGCTTCATTTTGAGTGGAATAGCAGAAAATCTGTTGTTGAGGCTACAGGCCATCACATTTCCAGAAGCAAAACAAAATTTGACTGAAAATTGTAGCATGTTCAGAATGCTATTGAATAGGTCAAATGTTCTGCTCTGAAAGGTCACCTCTTTCATCAAAGTTAATACAAGAAAAGAAACTAGTCCTTGCATTTTGATATGGCAGAGGCTGAAGTGGCTGTGCAAAAGAAAGGAATCCATGTGGAATTGGCTTTCTGAGGGAGAATATTTGTGGAAGGAGTGCACATTGAGTTTGTTTAGTTAATCTCTGGATCCACCTAAGAAATAAATGGCCCTCTTTCATTCTGATGATACAGAGGGAGTTTTATCATTGATTTCAGTGAGTTAAAGAGCTTGAAAAACTGGAGTGATTAAGCTATCCCCTGACCAACTGAAGATTAAGAATGTTTCTCCTCTTATGGTTGTTCCAAATCTGGACTCCCATATCCAGTCCTGGCATAGCCTTTCCATGAGCCGTTTCTCCCTTTTATAACTTCCGCCAGCCTGTCCACCTCCATCCATCGTCTTGCAGCGTCTGTCATCCGACCGCATGGAATGCAGTCAGTCTTGCAGCCACCCGAGGGGTAGAGATTTCAACAGTCTCCAAGCATGGGGAAATAGGGAGGATAAGTAGCAAAAGCTTAGAAACCATTGGACATAATTGAATTCACTTAAATCTCCACTAATGTGTTCTGTTTTACAGTACTAGATGTTAAAATTCCCTGTGTTCTATAGGAGAGGTCAGATTTAATAGAAAGGGAAGGGTACTAATAGAATTTTTAAACCCCAATAAAGCAGCAAGTGTCAAGAGTGTGAGCTTGTTCCTTGAACTCTGAAATTTCCTTTCATTACAGATCTTTGGATTTGACTGTGGAGATACACAGAGTTGTATTCAAACTTGGGCAATTTTATCTGTGGATTTGGGGAGAGCTATCATTGTTCAGAAGCAAAGTAGACATCCAAGGCATGGCATTGGATCACCCCGCTCATGTGTCATTTCTACCTTCTGATTAGATGTCTGGAATATTTAAAGCACAGGGATGTCAAGGGTTAATTCCAGTGGGAGGAAGGGCATCATGTAAAAAATTCTGACCGCGAATATTCATGAACAGTGAATGCAAAGAAGCATGGACATGATACAGTCAAACAGAGGTATGCTCAGGCTACAGAAAACTCAGGTCTGTTTTTCAAGAGATTCATCTCAAGCTGCTCTGGGTGGGAAATACACATGTACACATAACTCAGTTCACCTCCAACAGTCTTTTACACAGGCACTTAATGTTCATTTTAAATAGAGAACTGAAATACAGAAAGAAAAACTGCCTTGCCCAAGCTTGTTGGGTAAAACAGTGACAGATGAAAAGAGACCACATACTTCCTTGTTTCTCTTCTTGTAGCCTTGTGTCTTCCAGTAGATCCATGATAAGCACTTTTTTCTAGTTATCATTGTAATGATTTTTGCCCTGTGTTAGTCAACACTTCTCAGACTTGTCTTTAATTTGAAAACAGATGCAAACATTTAGTTCCCCTAAGATAGTGTTAATCAATCGGTCACGTATACTATACATGAACACATAGTTCAGGTCAAAATCCTTGAGCCTCTACTGGCACAGCACGGCATTTCTAAGTCGACAGTTGCCCGGCAGCACGTTGTACTGCATGCCACCGTTGGCTGCTGCATTACCTGTGTCTTTCAGACCTCAGGTAGAAGCCTGATTTTGTAATGTTGCATTGTATAAAATTGAAAATCAGCTCAGTAATCCCATCTTCAACATCTAGCTGTCCTCCTGACATTCACACATACAACATTATGGGAATATCTTACACTTTCAGTGAAATACAGAGATTCTTTCTAGTTTTTCTAGTATGTTGGAAATGCACAAAGTGTCAAACCTCATAGGCAGCAACAGCTAAAATAAGCTGGACTGGAGAGGAAGGAATTCTCAAAATGCTCTGTTGACAAAGTTCCTTTAAAATTTGATCAAAAATAAGGAAATAGGGAAATAAGGAAATCTTGCCAAGTACTTACTCTTAGACATAGAATACCTGTGCTTAATTATGAGCACCTGTTTAAATGCTTTACGATCTAGATCCTAAAGTCATATGGTTTGTAAAACTTAAAGATTTCTGTAGGCGTTGGTTACAGAAGTCATAAACTGACACCCTTTCTTCAACAGCTGATTTAGTCTGTAAGAGAATGGTCTAATTTAGTCTGTAAGAGTTCTTTCAGGAAATGATTTATTTTAACGTTGCCTAAAAGGTTGCAAAAACTTTTCAATATGATATACTTTCCTTATCACCAAGCTCATTTAGAAACCATGATTACGGCATACCATGCAGGAAGGAGGATGTGCTAACATCAGGAGCTAGTCACAACTTTGCCTCCTTTCATAGCGTATTATGTAATACCATAGCAGCCCATCAGCTACACCCTGTCATTCCGAAAGAAAATACTGGCCATTTAGGGATTCCCCTTTAGTGCTTGTACACATGTAGTCTCACTCTGATGTTTTGCATAAATAATCCTGGACTATAAAATGCTTTTGCCTCACAGGAGGAATACAGAGCAGGAGAGATTAAAGGAACAGAACTTTGACAGAAGAGACCATCTCCTAGCAGCTTTAGAAAAAATTTTCACAAAAGCACGGTAAGACAGCACTATGTTTAACTGTTCAACTGGCCAGTCATTAATTGCAGCTTGCAAGTGAAATAAGCTTATGGCAGACTATCTTTTTCTTTACTAGGAGCAAAGTTTTGGAATCAATCCCCTGCTTTACTTCCAAACTGTCCTGCTACCTGGAAAATTTTATCCTCCTTGCTGTTGTCTTTAAAGGTTTGTGCATGAAATAAGTAATATTGTAAATGTTCTTTGAATTATTCTGTTATGAAGAACATAGAAAACAAGCAAGTTCTTACTCTGATTGCCTGTGAATGGGAAAAAGAAATGAGTAAAGAATGCATTTCATCAGATTGCGCTGAGCTATCTCTGTGAGTCTCCCTTCTCTCTCTTTCTTTCTTTCTTTCTGTCTACCTTTCTGCCTTTCTTTGTCCTTTCTTTCTCTTTCCTGTTTTCCCCTTCTCTCTGTCTGCTCTCCTTTCCTCTTTACTTCCATATACCTTATAGTAATATGCCTATATATTCTTTTAATAATCTAGATTTGTTCCTAGTTTGTAACTGCAGGGAAATGCTTATTACATACTTTTTTTTTTAAAAACTAGGATTAAAGAACAAGTTCTAACACTTTGCAATTTCTGCACAGACAGTTGCATTCATTTCTTTTCCTGTCTGATTTTACATCAGACAGCATGTTGGGAGCCCAGTACATGACTGGGGCTTTTACTGAAAGAATAATGTAAATAATAAAATAATACCTAGTTTACATCAGGGGTATGTGCCAAAGTATAATTTCTCTCTTTCCTTTGTCCTCAGTTTTTGGCAACGTCAGTTTTTGATTTGTGTTATGAAAGAGATATAAACTCTGAGACTAATTCTACTTTGCCTAGCCTCTTACTAATTTGCTATTTTTCTCCTAACACATTCTCCCTTGAGCAAAAAATTTGTTTTAGGATCAGAAATTAGCAGAGAATCTATGTTCAGATGAATAGCATTCAACTTTTTACAGTCTTATATAAATGTATATGTTACATTCTTATATATATATATGCTATGTATATTTTTACCAATAGAGAACACATGGAAGATTCTTGCATCCACATTTGGAACAGCATTTAGAATCTCAAAATTCTGTTTGGGTCTGACAAGCCTGAATGTCTTGCAAAGAGATTTGGTTTAATTTATAAAGCAATATTTTTTTCTGATGGGAATCTTCACTATGTGAATAAGACAGTAAGATTTTACATCCCTTTTCCGTGCAAAAATATAGTGATGTAAATTAACAGTGCATCTAATAACACCTAACAAACTTTTGAAGAACAGAGAACTTAAAAAAAACAAATTTCAAAGGGTATTTTTGGTAGAATTGAAGCATGATATTTGTTGTTTTATGCAGCTGTGGGACATTTGAAATGCTCTTGCCAGTAGTTTAGAATAAGCCATGGCTACAGCATTAGGCTGACAAAGAAAACAATTAGCTTTAGTATCGTTACTCCAAGATTCAAGTAATTTTCATTTTTAATCACAGGAAGTTAATAAGATCAAGTCAGTCAGTGTGGTGAGTTTCTGAGTCCTGTTAAAGGGAGTTACCTTCTTAGTAAAAAAAAAAACTGACCTTGTTTTTTTTTTCTTCCTCAGGAGTGTTCTCACATCACACAAAACAAGATTTCAGCACTGTGAAGTAAAATCATAAATAAAGTACACAAAATGTTGTGCCCGTGGCAGTTTGTATTCAAACCTCATGCTGCCAAGAGCCAGTCCTCTGAAGAGAAGGATATCAATAATAATGTGGAGAAAAATATGAAGGTCCATGGGTAAGATCTCTGTTCTTTAATGGTTTCATATTTTCTCCTTCACTTGAAAAGGAAAGATATTAAGTGCCATGAGGTTCTGGAGAAATTAGTAGTGTGTTTCCAAAGCAATAACTTTAACAGAAAAACAGTTGTCTCCGGGGATCACTGGGAGGTAGTGACCTGGGTAAGATATATTTAAGCTTTTGGGTCAGAGTTATACGATCACCGAGGAAATAAATCATCATGCTTTATCTTCCATAGTTCTCAATTTAATTGATGTGCTATAATGGTTTCATGTATGGTATGACTTAGGAGTTGTTTGCTATAAAAATTAGCAGAGCGATTATTAATGCTAAAACTGGTAAAGTATTTCTGTGATACAGTTTATATAAGACACTGGATAAAGTAAATAGCACATGCACCTTAATTTTCTCAGAGGCTGTTATTTACTTCAGCTCTCTATTGTATATAATTTATTTCTCTCCTCATTCCCTACCCTTTACTTTTATTACTCAGAATAGTTCATATACAAATGTGAAAAGATGTGAAACTGACTGGTGGAAATGGATGATCACATACTCTTTTCTAGCTAAAAACATGATTGCCATCCCCAAGCTAAGGGTTTTGTTTCGACTTCATGGTTTGGGAGCCTCTTGGTGTTTTTGAACATCTTCTGAAACCTGGTATCCACAGTAAGAAGTAAAAGAGTTCAGAAATTCAGACTTAATGCAGAAAACAGAGGAAATTAATATAAAATAATGTTATTTGCTTAATTAACTGGAGACTGGACCTAGCTGAAATTTCCACACATTTGTTTCCCAGATGCTTTCACCCTCTTTGTTTAAGCTCTGCATAGCTTGTGACCAGGTCATGGCTGTACAGATATGCCTTGTTTAGCTTATAGCAATTACACTCAACCTTTAGTGTTCCAGGGTTGCCCTGTTGTATTCCTTCCCACATAGTGATCTGGAAAGGGTGGTTGCAGTTTTACTGTCGACTTCTAGTCTGCTCTACCTGTCACCCTGCTGAGAGTGGTTATACTGAGTCAGAATACCTTTCAGAGACAATGTTGGGCATCTCCCTGCTGATGTTGAAGGTAAAGCTAACAAATAAAACCTAGGCATGTTATGTTATATTGAATTGCCTTTCTCTCTTTTAAAGCTTAGCAAAAGATGATGCCAAATTCTATGATCTGCGCAAGAAGAAGATAGAGATGCCGCCTATCATAACTTCAGCAGAGGTCAGTGATGGGAGAAAAGTCTGTTTCTAACTTCATTGTTTGATACTAATAGTTCACAGAGGTTGTGCTCGCTGCTCAAAACTTCCAGAAGTTCTAAAAGCAAGAGTAACTGTGGTTACAACAAGAGGTTAGGAGACTTTTCCTGAGACTAAGACTATTATGTTAAGAGGCCCCATTGAAATTAAAGAGGTGATTCGCAGTGGCAAATATTGTTTGCTTAATACAAAAATACTTATTTTTTGCCCATTTTGTATCAAACTGTGGATCAGGTCAGTAGTTCTGTACTCAGATGAATAAATACTCATGTTGGAGAAAATGAGGTTTACACCTACTTCTTAATTTTTAATTTAATTCATAGAGTTTAATGGCCAAATAAAACTAAAAATGAAGTTTTAAAATATTTAACAAATCTGAAGGCAGTGTGTATTCTTTCTTTTCTCTGTCCAGAACCCCCCCCAAAATGGTATCAAAGCTTCAAACCAAGTATCAAGATGTCCAAGACATGTAAAAATAAGAAACTTGGAAAATGGAACCAGCTTTCTTGACACTTTACACCTGACAGCAAAGGAAGTAAGATATAAAAACCTGAACTGTGATTTTTCATAACTGTGGGAAGACAGAGAGTGCAACATTGTTTTTCCACGTTTTCTTGGTTTTTTTCAGGTTATCAATTGCCGGACCAAAGCTTGCCAAGGGGCACTCATGACTCCCAAAGGCCTGGTGAGAGGCACTAGAGATGGGCCAGTTCCGCCAGCAGAGCTTTTACCTCAGGCAATAGACTTTGTCAAGCAGTACTACAGTTCATTTAAAGAGTAAGCAACCTTAGCTTCATTTTTGATGCAGAAGTCCTCTACCTGCCTACCTGTCTGTGAGCCTAGAAAGCTTGCTTCCTTCACAACTATCAGCAACCATCCTATTACATAGCATGCTGTCACAAAATGGATAAGGACTATTAGAAAAGGTGGTTAGAACTATTACTGTACTTCATATGCTATGTCTGCTAATCCCCGGTTTGGGGAATACAAGAACAGATTCTGTACAATGTGTTCCTCTGCCCCATCCTTCCTGAATGTGATACATTCTAATAAGCAGCTTGGTCATTACTCCCTTTCTTGCAGAATGTTGCCTTCTGTTTTCTTAACATTGGATGTTAATGGGATTAGCACTCACTTAGGTCAATCTTAGACATGTGGCTAATGTGGATAATACTTTCGGTTTGTGCTGTTCCAGTTATCTTTTCTCTGTGTTCCTCTGTTCTTTGTTTTTGATCAAGGGCAGTACACACCCAAACAACAATACCTGGAGTTTATAACTTGCCTGAAGTTATTGACTTTCAAGGCTTTGGCCAAAGTTTGAAAGGCCAGTCTCTTGCTTCTCAGCCTTGTTCTATGCTATCATCAGCCTAAGCTTACTGGGTATGCCGAGAGGGATTCCTTAGCTTCAGAAAAAATGTTTGTGTTTTCACAAAAGTGGAGATGGAGCAAAGAGATCTTGTTGCAGAGAAAGCTGGAACATCTGGTTCTGCCTCAAATTCTATCAGCTCAGGGTCAGTAGGGTTTTATAAAGAATAACGATTTGACCTACATAACAAACTGACTCAACTGCAGCTGAGTGGACTTGAGCATTTAGCAAGCCTTACAGGATTCTGCAAGGTCCCACGGTTACCTTCCCTGGTGGTTTCGATGAATTTACAAATTTTTTCTTTTAAAAGTAGGCCATGTCCAGTTTTATGAAATATGATTAAAATTTACTAATAGTTTTATAGGCGCTTTCCTTTTTCTTTTTATGCTTCATGTGAATATGTTGTGATATCAGAAAAGTTCTTTGCAGCTGTGAAGAGTTAATGAACTTTCACATCACCAAGCAGCTCATAGTTATCTAAAGTCATACTTAAAGACAAGAGCTTTTAGGATTTCATTGCATCATTAGCTCTTAAGTTACTTTTCTGAATTTATTCTCTTTCCTGTTAGGGACATTGATTTTTCAGTTTGATTCTACCCTTGTGTTAGGTAGGACCAGATGAATGAAGTGCAGGACTTTGTTGTCAGGAGGAGTCCGTTGGTTTGAATGGCATTGCATTGGGGAGTAAAATGCATAATATGGATAAATGCCTGCAGAACCCAGCTCTTTCTGAGTTACTAATACAGAAAATGTACTTTTGCCATTGATAATTTAAGTTCTCATTGCTAGCAGCATAGGTATGTAAGACTATGGGACAAGAGTTGCATGCACTGTCATGGGCTGGGTGTGAACTGATGGATTTAATTCCCTTCTCATTTTCATCATTTTAATGAAGAATATGTTGTCGGTGTCTTCATGTGTTCTGACATATGAAAGAGGATTTGGGTCCAAGAGTTTGCAGGTCAAGTTTTCAAGTGACCAGATTTTCAAAACAATTAAGTGTCTGCTCATTCCGTTATAACGTATTACCAGACTTTCAAAGGGACTCTACCACATAATGGCTACTTCTTTAGACACTTTTAACTATTCTACAAAGCTTTCTTCCTGCTGAAATCCCTGTCTTACACACTGGCCAGGCTCACTTGCCAGAGCATTATATTTGCACATCTCCCTGTTTCTGCTCAGGGTGACCTCACTACTTGGCTATTTGATCACATTGATTTACGCTATCTTACATGCTTGCCCTTGATCTTTCATCTTGTTGAAAATATGAAAACTCTCAGACAGTGCAGGCTATTCTCATTCTGTCTGTTAGCCGACAAAACAATTTTTGTCTGTGCTGTGATAAATATTTCCTCATGTTTTGTCTTCATTCTGTGTTATCAAAGTAAAGAATTTTAGAGGTTGGCTTCTTTGCCAAAGGAGTTGCTCAGCACCTCCTTTCTGGTGTGGAAACCTTACTGACTTTGCTCAGAAGAGCTGTGCCCCTGTAAAAATAATAGAGTTTTTAGAGACACTCACTATAATCCTCTCTTCAACTCTCCACTTCCTGCTTTTGGCCTGAAGCTAAGCTGCTCTCTACTTTTCATTGCCAGTTTTGACAGCTTTTGACAAATGAATCTAGAATATCCAAATTTAAGCTGAAAATTGACACAGAAAAACTTGTGATCAATGCATATGTACATTAGGTAGTGAAAGGATGGTGCCACTGCATAAATTTCTAGTGTGTTTGATTCTTCATTAGGCTAGTGAGCTCTGTTATTTGCACTCAAAGGACAATTCCTAAATTCTGAAGCCAGAAAAAGCTCTCCTCATCTGACCTCAGTCAGAGTCTTATCAACTTAACTCATGCACTTTACCTAGAATACCCACTGCTTTTTGATAAAAATTTTGTAACCTGGATTGTCACAATAGATAACAGCTATGCTTTGGGGACTAAAGAGTGGTGCAGTGGAGGGCAGATGAGGAGGAGGTGATGATGACTTCTCACATCTGGAACACAGTGCTGACCTCAGGAGGTAATGGATATTTTCACAAAGGATAGAGTATTTTAGGTCAAGCTGTTTCGCATCCAGAAAGTGTAGATTTATAACAGGGGCAGGTTTCTCAGTGTATATCTAAACTTGCCAGATCTATCCAGCTACCTAGATACCAACACTGTACCTGGAAATTTGCTCTATAACTGGAAGTCTTCTCCTGAAAAAGGGTGCCTTGCTGTCAAAAACTTTATGGCTTAAGCAGCCCATGCTGCTCTTCACCTGGAACATAAAAGAAGTGTGTCTGCAAATTAAATCAATTCTAAGTAATGAAATTCTGATTGTTTCTTTTCATGGATGTTTCCTGTTCAACAGTTTAAAAATAGAAGAACACCTGGCCCGACTGGAAACAGTGACCAAAGAGATAGAAACAACAGGAACCTATCATCTGACAAAGGATGAACTGATCTTTGCTACCAAACAGGCCTGGAGGAATGCTCCAAGATGCATTGGGAGAATCCAGTGGTCCAATCTACAGGTAACCTATGAGTCTAGAAATTATAGGCCAAATTATCATCTGCTGTAAGTCTGAAGAATGTCCTTGACTTCTGTTAGATTATGCCAAATTGCATCGACTCCCTCTCGTACCTACAAAATAAACATTTTTTTCCTTGTTCTCTATTCTGTAGTTGAATTACAACATTTAGGAGCGTATTGTAGGAATCAACTAAGCCATGGAATTAGGTGCATTTCTTGTGCCTTGTTGGATTGTAGCATGTGAAAATAGTACATATGGGAACAATTAAAATTAATCTTTCATAGTGGAGCTAAAATTAGACAGAAAAATCCTGATTTTTCATTTCGGTGTTTTTCTTAATCTTGATTTAAAAAACCCTATTTTAGAAAAATGATCTTACATTGGTGTTCCAAAATCAATTTTCTTCTTTACTGTTCTTTTGGAAACGTGTAGGTATTCGATGCACGTGATTGTAAAACAGCCAGGGAAATGTTTGAGCATATCTGTCGTCATATTCAGTATGCCACAAACAATGGAAATATCAGGTAGGCCTCTCTTATTTCATTTGAATTTTAAACAGCAAAAATCAGATCCAGATCTGCATTCAGAACTCTGCAAAAGATCTGAAATGATATATCTGAATACTTAGACTGCTTGTTTCTGCACTTAATTCTCCTGGCACTTACATGTTCCTCTTATATCTAGCATCAACCATTTCAAAAGTTTGTAAATTTTATGGCTGATGTTGTAAAAACTTTCATAATCCCCGGGGAGAAGAGATGATATGGAGATTCTGGGAACTGGGTGGAGAGGGTGAATGATTTTATTTCTGCTCATTTTTCTTTTTTTAGAAATATAAAATAACTGCGGTGAGTAACAACTTATGTCTTAATAATTACAATGTGTTTGATGTGCTATTGTTTAGTGGGATTTAATTGTCTCTCTGGGCAGATCAGCCATCACTGTCTTCCCCCAGAGGACTGATGGGAAACATGATTTCCGTGTTTGGAACAGCCAGCTCATTCGATATGCTGGGTATCAAATGCCAGATGGGTCTATCATGGGAGACCCTGCCAGTGTGGAGCTCACACAGGTACAGTTCCAAATACAGAATCATAACTGCTTTCCATCTTGTCTAACCCATCTGTCTTTTATTTAGTTATTTTTCTTGTATGTGTATGCAGAGTGGACGGGAAGTGTGGGGATAAGGAATGAATGGGATGGTTTTTGTCCCACAGTTTCTAGGTGCAGGCTGAAGCAATAATGTCTTACAGTCCTGATATGAAATGCTCCCCTGCATGTCAGAGCAAGGGAAGGTTTCCTTGTGGCTCCTTCCAAGGCAATGATTGGTGCTGTAAAATATGTCTAATCCTCCCCTTACACTGGGGACACAATCAGTACTTGGATTTGTCCTGGCATTCTTTGAATGAAGAAAGACAGTCTCTACCACTGAGGAGTTACCTCAACAACTTTTAAAGAGTTAACATTCTTTTGTCTTCAAATCCAGGGAGGAAAAAAACCTAAAAAAACAAAACCTACTTTGTTTACTTACAGTTGTGCATTGAGCTTGGGTGGAAGCCGAAATATGGCCGCTTTGATGTAGTTCCACTCATTCTCCAAGCAAACGGCCAAGACCCAGAAATATTTGAGTACCCGCCAGAAATTATCCTTGAAGTGCCAATGGAGCATCCAAAGTAAGCACAGAAGATTTAGATAATTGCATTTTTGCCTCTGCCTCACCTGGGCTATTAGACTAATATAAGGCCATGTTTATTAGCCTGTGCCTGTGAGTTCTTTGTTAGGATGAAATTATGGTTAATTGTCCTGAAACATAAAATGCCTGTTTGAGCAACAAAATGAGATTTAAGTTATGGAAACCAACAGCATTTTTGTTAGAAATCTCTTTTTTCTAATTTCCATTTCAATCGTATTCAGAATCAAAACAACTCAGTGTCTTATGGCAGTGTAATCCACTTGTCAAATGTGAATCTTGTAATCATTATGGCTTTGATTCATTAGAAGATTTAAGCATGTGTATTTCAAAGCAAAATCATCAACATTCAGCTTCAACTGTAAGTGGTCAAGGTCAGCTCAGCGGTGATGCAGCACCATGCTGATTTGCCCTGGCTACCAATCTGTTTGTTAGGTGTTTCATGTGTTTACTGCCTTGCCTTGTTACCAGCTACCTCTTTGTATACTTTCAGTTTGTACAATAGTGTTTGCTAGTGGCTGCATTCATAACAAAATATTTGCTGCCTTTCTCTCTTTGTGTCTTTCTTCATGTTTGCTTTGGGAGTGGCCTGCAGATTACAGAAATCTGTAATGCTGTTGCGCAATTTCTTTAACTGACAATTCCTAATTTCCGCATTGCATATGAAAACTTTATTATGAGCTTTTGCAGACCAGGCTCCATGGGTCATTCCTCCTACAGGTAGTATTCTTTCTCTTCCTGAACTTTTGTGGTTATTGCCTACAGGAGGAAGAGATATATAAACTAATAAATCAAAATGCTTCTTTAACAGGTATGAATGGTTTAAGGAGTTGGATCTGAAGTGGTATGCACTGCCTGCTGTTGCCAACATGCTTCTTGAGGTGGGAGGCCTGGAATTTACAGCATGTCCTTTCAATGGCTGGTACATGGGGACGGAGATAGGAGTGCGAGACTTCTGTGATGTACAGCGGTACAATATCCTGAAGGTAATCTTCTGAAGTAGGAGTGTGTAGGTCCAAGAAGGAAATGGACTTAGTTGGTGGAGCATTTCTGAAAGAGAAGCACTATCAGTCTTTGCTGGGATGGGTGTTGCATTTACTTCACACTAACACTTCAATGCTAATCTGACACCATATTCTGACTATTGTGGGACATCTTGAATGGCTGCCAAGATTATGACTGCAGATTGTATGACTGTTTTCAGAGTGATCTGACAGTATCTGTTCCAAATACCAGGCCAGAATGGTGAAAGCGCAACTGTAAAAGAAATACATAATGCTGTCCTAAAGGGAATCCTTCCCCAGTTTTACCCTGAGTCCTGCTGATTCAGGACTTTTGGGCTCTGTCAGTGTATATCTCACAGGTGTATTGATGTCAGATCCAGTCTCCTGCTGACATTGCAATGGAGTCCTTGTTCATAGCTGCAGGTCTTGGGCACCTCGCCAGTCCAAATTAATAATGATTACTTATTACCAGCCACTGCTGCTTTGAAACCATTTAGCCCAGGAGCAATCCCCTCCCTTTCACCAGACTGGGATAGCCTCGAGAACCAGAATTCCATGATTCAGGCTTACCTCTGACACCAACTGTTTCTGCTGCCATCACTTCCCCAGCATAGGACTGACCTGTTCCCATTCCTTGATACTTTTTCTTGTGTTATTATTTCAATAAAGTAGAGGGATCATCAGGTTAAAGTCCTGCATATTAAGTTTGCTTTTTCCCCTCTTTCTCCTTTTTTCATGTGTAGGAGGTAGGAAGAAGAATGGGACTGGAAACAAACAAACTTTCATCATTATGGAAAGACCGAGCTGTTGTAGAGATTAATGTGGCTGTGCTTCATAGCTTCCAAGTATGTCAATGAGTTTGGTATCTGGAGAGACACTGAACATTGTGGGCCCTGTTTTCCTTTCACTTACAGCAGTTTTATACCAATATAGTGCCAGTGGACCAACACTCAATTCACAGGAGGCTATCAATGTAACTCCAGTGGAGTTATTCCTAATTTACACTTGGAAAAGTGGAGGGATCCCTATCTTATATTGTTGCCTGATAAAAATCTCACATGGGGGCAAAAGGTGGAGAAAAAGAGAGACAAGGAAGTTAAGGGCAAGATTATTCATTCTTTTAACACATCTGTCTATGTGTCAAAATCATTGTAAAGCCATTGGATTAACAGCTTTCATTTTACAATGGCTATGTATTTAAGCTATCCTAACAGTATGAGAGACAGGTAAAAATGAATCAGAGGCATTTTAGTATGCTCTACTAATGCTGGAGAGGTAGAACGCTGACAAAAGATGCTGATGCTAAAGAAAAGAAGGATTTGAAATGAACAACAGAAACCAAGTCAAAGGTCCATATAGAACAGTATCTACATAATAGCTGCTGATAATAAAGATTTCACAGAACTTTATAGAATCCTCCAAATATCAACCAAAGCAAAGATTACTTTAATTATGTCAGGGAGAAAAGCAGAAGGGGCATTTCAATTTATTCCTTTCTTTTTGCAATTCTTCTAGAAACAAAACGTTACTATCATGGATCACCACTCTGCTGCCGAGTCCTTCATGAAATACATGCAGAATGAGTACCGCGTGCGAGGAGGCTGCCCAGCTGATTGGGTGTGGCTTGTGCCTCCTATGTCAGGGAGCATCACTCCAGTGTTCCACCAGGAGATGCTGAACTATGTCCTCACTCCCTTCTTTTATTACCAGGTACATGTCATCAAAAAGTGATTTTAGCAGGCAACTTCAGCAGTGCAGATGATAACATGGGACCTCAGAAAGTCTGAATGAAAAGCCCTTGTTACTCGCATCACTGTCAGTCATGGTGCATGCAAAAGAAAATTCACGGATAGTTTCATAAATAGTAGGCAATCTCTGTTATACTGTGGGAGATTATATTAGTTCTGTTGAATTCCCAAGCTGTAATTAAAATGTAATTTAGTGCTGCACAGAGGCTGATCCTGTATTTACACAGTCAGTAGAGAACAGGATTCACATCAGGCAACAGATCATATATACAGATTGTACTGAATCTGGCACTCTCAAAGACACACAAATTGTGTATTTATTATTTTACATTTCATACCTGAAACTTTTTTTTTTTTTTTTTTTTTTTTTTTTTTTTTTTTTTTTTTTTTTTTTTTTTTTTAAGGTGGATGCTTGGAAAACACATCTCTGGCATGATGAGACCCGGAGGCCAAAGAAAAAAGAAATAAAGCTTAGCATCTTGGCAAAGTAAGTGTTCAAATAAAAGACTCAGTACTTTCATCCAACTGTTCTGTTCTTGTGATGCTCCTGTTCCACATTTTTTGAGTAATTTTTGCAATAGGACTACTTGAATTGTTTGAATCACAGACTCACATGTCCACAGGTAATTTTCATAGCGGAGGTTCTTACTCACAACTCCCTCCAGTGTATTTCTTCTAAAGAAATACATTCTAAGGAAAAAGCCATGGTCAAGATCAGCCTTTCCTAGCTTCTTTGTGAATTGATCTGAATTACTGGTAGCTATATTCAAAATGATGCATGTTTGTTTTTTTTTCTTCAGGGCTGTACTCTTTGCATCTTCACTCATGCGAAAAACAATGGCAGTCAGATCCAAGGTCACTGTGATCTATGCGACAGAGACTGGGAAATCTGAAACACTAGCCAGAAGTCTGTGCAGCTTGTTCAACTGTGCCTTCGACACTAAGGTAAGAAAGTATAAATTGTCCATGCTAAATGGAGAGCAAAGGTTGGCTAGTTTTATCATCTTCTGCAAGTTCCTTCATTCTGTAAGCCTTCACTTGAAGTTTTGAATGTCCAGCAAAAATAGCTTGCTAGAAGTTGAATTTTTTTGCTGATCTAGCACAGTGTGTCATAGATTTGGTAAACAGTGATCTAACAGTCACACAGATATCTAATGCTAGTTCTCAGTTATGTCCACTAGCAATTTCTCATGAGCTTGCTATCTTCCAGATTATGTGCATGGATGAGTACAAAATCTGTGACCTGGAAAAAGAAACACTCCTTTTAGTGGTTACCAGCACTTTTGGAAATGGAGATTCTCCAAATAATGGAAAGGTAATATTGAACTCAGAAGCATGTCTGAAACTTAACTCAAAGATCACTGAGACCAAAGACCACCCTTTTGTTTGTCCCCTGTGTTTGAATAGGATGTGAATCAGGGTCTTGCTTCTGTTTTAAATCAACCAAAGGGTATTTTTCTAACCTTAAATATTTTATGAATTTTTATTCAGGCATTGAAGAACTCCTTGTTGACCCTGAAATTGCTGAGAAAAAAAATTAGGTAAAAATACTTTATTTGTTTGCATGTGATGAGTTCTTTTGCCTTTTATTTAGCGTAGCGTTGTGGTCTGTTAACAATGCCTTTCCCCAAACTTGTTTATGTCTCATTCTACAGATATGCCGTGTTTGGTTTGGGGTCCACCATGTATCCAGAGTTCTGTGCCTTTGCTCATACCATTGACCAAAAACTGGCCCAGCTAGGGGCTTCTCAGCTCACTCCAGTGGGTGAAGGAGATGAACTCAATGGGCAGGAAGAAGCTTTTCGCAGCTGGGCAGTCAATGCATTCAAGGTGACTGTAAATAGTTAGCTCATATATTCATTCATTCATTTCAGTCTTAACTAGCATCCCATAAAAATGGAAAAAAATGGTTTTAAATACCTCATGAAACTGGACATACTCATTTTATTTCAGTCCATTTCAGAGAAAAAAGCCATTGGCAAAATTAACATGTGGATTTAGATTTGAATTTTGAATGCCCCTCTCCTCTACTGCTTCCCTAAATTGCAGAGTGAACTGGGCCTCTTTTCTATTCCCTTCGCATAAAGGTCCATGGAACCTCTTGGGGATAGTAAGAGCAAGGACAACAGCATCAGACATCAGAATTTTTTTAAGTAGTTCAGTTGTCTAGATAAACGGAGATAGAACTGGAACCTTACTGAACCCCTCTAACATCACTGATCCCAACTGAATCAGTAAATAGTAGCAATCATTGAAATTGAAGTCTCCCTATTAGTATTAAATGAGACCATAATTAGCTCTAACTCATCCTGGTGTCATTACTATTTTTACTGAAATAAGCATAGCATTAAGAAATATTAGCAAAGTGACAAAAGACAATGATGGGAATATTTTTTTTTACCATTAATAGCCTTAATTTTTTCTTCTTTTTAGACTGCCTGTGACATTTTCAACATCCGTGGGAAAAACAATATTCAATTGCCTGGGATATATACTTCAGACGAAAGCTGGGATCCTAAGAATTACAGGATAGTACATGACTCTCAAACCATGGACTTGACTAAAGGTATTACCACCCACCTCTCACTTCCTCTGTCTATTTACTTTAGATAGGTCCAAATTGTAAAGGTTGTCCAAGAGCGATATGGGCCCTGCTACAGTGCTATATGGTAGAATTCATATAATAATGAAATACAGTGGTATGAGAAAAAAGACATAGATTTACATGGAGTAACTCATTATCTCTTCCAATGCAGTAACATCAAAGCACCAGAACTGGCAGATATTTTGGCAGTTTCAGAAGAAAAGCAAAGACTGGAATGAACTACATTTAGTCAGGGAAAGTGTGCAAATCATTACAGCATCTTTATTTTCTGTCTAGGACACATAACTGTTGTATGTTCTAGGGCAAACATAGTTCAATTGTTTTCTGCATGTACATGAAGACATTTTAAACAAACACAATCACAAAATTGACGAGTCATGTCCTCATTTCTCAATAGCACTTGCAGACATTCATGCAAAGGATGTAATTCCCATGAAGCTGAAATTCCGGCAGAATCTGCAAAGTTTAAAATCCAGGTATTGTACCTCGTTCTTTTGAATATTACAATACATATACATTTTACTATAATCTTAAAATAACTGAAGTGCCCAGATATAAACATCTTCTCTCTGTAGTTATTGAGAAATATATTTGAATTTGGTACCATCATTAGAAGTAAATCACTATCACAAGAACACAAGAATACATAGAATCCTATCTCCTATTTAGGTGCCTTACTTCACAGTGAAGTCTCTGGGACTGTGGGGACCTAAATTCCTTTGTGAATATGGCCCTTTGATATCTACCAAATGTGGAAGTCACGTGTATGGTCCCTCTCTCTTGCTTGGTTTACTACATGCGAAGCAAATGTTTGCTTCATTTAGAAAACAAAATTGCCCATTAGCAGACAAAAAGAAAGGAAGAGAGACAGTGCAAGAAGCTGCTGTATTGCTTGCAGTCATACTGCAAAGCCAGCTGAGACAAGACAGTACACAAGCACAAAAGGATACAGTTACAACATTTGCCTTAGAAACAGCATTTATGAATGGGTCTCCAACATCTTCCAATAAGTCTCTTCCATCCCTGTTCTAAATACTATATAAAGGATATATTTATATACTTTTTATATATATATATATACACTATATACACTATATATATACTTCTATATATAATTCTATGTAAATATAATGAGACTTCCTTGTAGGAAGTCCTGTGAGCTTGTTTATGATGTGAGCTATTTGGTCTTCAGCAGAGCTGCGCTTCCTTTCACTGGCTGATTATAGGCAGATTTATTCTATACTGGACTGATCAAGCAGCACTTCAGTATCTTATTTGCTTTGATACAAATACTTCACGTATCTAGACTATTATTCAATTAAGTCTCCATGAATTACTAAGCTGGTCTGATAATTTGATAATGAACACAAACCCTTGCCAGCTGTCATTTCAGATTTATTCCTTTTCTGTACAGTTTAAGAGAAATCCTGTTGGCGTAACCAAGACCTGTCTTGTTTCTTTTTTTTTTTTTTTTTTTTTTTTTAAATCTAGTCGTGTTACCATCCTGGTTAAGCTTTCCTGTGAGACTAGTCAGGAAGTGCACTATCTGCCTGGAGAACATATTGGGATTTTCCCAGGCAATCAGCCTGAATTAGTCCGTGGCCTCATTGCGCGTGTCAAGGATGCCCCACCAGCTGATCAGAGTATCAGACTTGAAACGTGCACTAATGGTGAGTTGGTTCTCTTCAGACAAAATAGCAGACAGAAAATTGACAGATTTTTCAAAAATTCTTCCAAATTCTTCTAGACAGAAGTTGATTCTGTTATCCTCCCTTTCGGTTTTAATAGGATTTTTATTGATGCTTTTAGTAGCTCTTCTAATTCTACATTCTGATTTTGCAAACTTTGGCAGTCTGTGGTAACTTCATCAGTGCTGGTGGAGTTGTCCTGGATTGACACTGTTCGTAATGCAATTGCTAGCTTTGCTATTGACTGCAATCAAATTAATTAGTAGAGTTTGCTTATTGAAATCAATCAGAGTCCTAAAATAGATTTCCAGGTTATGACCATCTCCCCCATCTTAGTAGCAGCAATCTGCTAAATCATAGGCTTTTGTCATACAGAAAGGATGATTTCCATCATTCTTTATGTTTAAAAGTGTTATTTTGTTATCATGCAATTCTCTGCATCAGATCCTCCACTTAAAAAAAATTTGAACTCTCACATTAATCTCTTTAACAAACAAATTTTTCTTTCAGGTTTAAGCAGACTGCACAGTCTGATCACCGAGGTTTTAGATTAATTTTCTTAGCAGATACTCTTTTCAGTAGGGCCCTGTGGTCTAGACCTGCATGCGTATACTCTGAAGTCATATTTTAAAGGACTGAGTCTTGTGAAGCCTTTAAAAGACTGAGTCTAGTGAAGCCCTACAGCTGTCAAATGCCTTGGGAATTGCTAAGTGTTATTTCCCTCATTTTCAGGTGGCTACTGGACAAGTGACAAAAAAATTCCAGCCTGTACACTCGCTCAAGCTTTGACATACTTGCTTGATATCACTACTCCACCCTCTCAACAACTGCTAAAAAAACTCTCCCAGCTGGTAACAGAGGAAGGAGACAAAGAAAGACTGGAAGTCTTATGTCATGTAAGTGTTAGGGCTAGGTTTATGCTAAAAAGACATCTATGTACTGGAAAAATCAGAGGCCATCTGATGCCCTTTTACTGTGTAGCAGGAGCTCTAGAAATTTTGGTAATGATGGTGCTTGATTCTTGTCCCTCCATTGCATGTTCTGTGCACTTTAAAACCAACTTCAGTGAGAGAGAGGATAGTGGTGTAGTTCAATTCAGGCGTGGGAATCAAGAGATTTCTTCTGATCTGATATTTCCTGTGTGGTTCTGGGTGGGTCAGTTTGCCTGCCTGTTTCTGTTGTCTGCCTCATGGTGGTTTCTAATGATAAACCACTAACAGACCTTACTGTTTGCAGGTGGAGAGGTTGAAGGGAAGCTGGTAGATATATGTGGCAGACAATTTGGTACTGCAAGAGTAGGAGGGATGTAGGTTTAAGTAACCAAAGACTCATGGGTGTGGTATGCGCTTCCTTCTCCTGCTGGGTCCAGTAAGTGCTCAGTACCTGGGTCCAAATGATTTTGTGGATATCCCTTAGCAGGGTGCTGAGAAACAGATTCTTCTTTAGTTTTGACATCCTCCCTGTAGCAATTACTTACTGAGAAAAAAATTATAGAGGCTGTTTATACACTTCTGTTTCCAAAAATTAAACAATTTCTTAGGAAACCCCGGTATTTGGCTAGGCAATGTTTTGAGAATTCTGTGTTGATCTGCAGGTTACTGCATGTTTAATTAAATGTAAAGCAGGAATCTTATTTTATAAGTGACATTTCAAACATTGCTGCTCTCCTGAACTCAACATGTCCTGGTAACTTTGTAATGGTGGCCTTTGGCTTTTAGAACACAGAAGAATACAGTAAATGGAAGTTTTACAACAGCCCTAACATCCTGGAGGTCCTGGAGGAGTTTCGTTCTGCAGAGATCTCAACGTCTTTCTTACTGACTCAGCTGCCACTTCTGAAACCCAGGTACTACTCTGTCAGTTCCTCCTGTGACATGACACCCAGAGAGATTCATCTGACAGTTGCAGTGGTCAACTACAAGACAAGAGGTAATGCATTGTTGCTTTCATGTATCTCTTAATTAAATGGCGTTTAGGCTGCATTGTGGTTCAGTAAAAACTTCGTCGGCCATATGCCATAAAGGATATCTGTAACAAGAAGCTTGTATTATGATATTATTCTACATGCAGAATAGTGTACAGCAGTGCAGCTGTTCATACTGTATCAGGATTTTTTTAAATCCTGCAGCTTCATCAGTGTATCTTTGTTTTAGAAATCATTAGTACGTATCCACTTATTTAAACGCCTCAATTTTAAGTATGAACTATGCTTTTTTAAAAAAAAGGAGAGCCAGCTTTTCCATACTCACAAATGTGTTTCTTTTCCTCTGATTAGGTGGGCAAGGGCCTTTGCACCATGGAGTTTGCAGTACATGGCTGAATACAATAGCTGTCAATGAAGTAGTCCCATGCTTTGTACGCAGGTGAGTGTATGACAGCAAGAAAATACCAGCAGTTCTTGGCTCACTTTCTTCAGCATTTTTTGGTTGTTTGCTTATGATTTCCAAGTGACTGGTGATTGCAATTTGGAATATCTGAGTTTGAGAGGGGTGGGAACTCCCCGTCTTCCAGAGAGGAGATGCTTTACCTTGTCTTATATTGAGTAAAATCATAAATTATTAGAAAATTCTGAAAGAATTCTATCAATAAAGCAGTATCCCTACTCTTTGCATATCCACTATAGAGCAATTAAAGCTGAGGGAAGAATAAGCGAAGTCACCACATTAAGCCTTTTTACTATTTTCAAACTGATAACTTAGGCTGTACTGGTCAAAATCATTCAAGCTGCAATGTTCAGAATCATTCAGGCAACTGACACTGACAAGTCAGTCATAAACTCTTTGCTGTGATTATCTCTTTGAGTATTTTGGGCTTGCAGCTCTGCAGTGCAGCATATTATTTCTCTTCTCCCCCCATATCTACTCCATATCATTTCAAAGAAGCCTCAGGTAAACTCTGAGTAAAAATCTTCTTGTAAATATTTACCCTCTGTATAAATTCATGGATTTTTTCACCCAACCTCTCCTGAAATTAATTCCTGTGAGTATTTTCAGGAAAATAATTGAAATTTTATTGAATTCTAATGAAAGAATTTGTTCAGTACTGCTAAATCTGTTCAGAAATGTTTGCTCAGTTTTCCATAAGCGTTGCCTCTATATCTACTGCAGTGCAGTATGGTCTTCTAGATAGACTGGGAAAAAGGTGGGCAAAGGGAGGAGGTCATCATGTACTTTTTTTCTACCCCATATTTCAACTATTATATAGTTGAATTATATATTCAATATATATATGTTTCTGCAAAATTGCAGTGATGAATACTTTCCTGCATCATTGGGTAATTATCAGTGTTAATGCTTACTGTATACTTTAAAAGTATAGTGAGTCCGATTCTTCACTCCTTCAAGCCAAACTTACCCTAATGTATTTTAGCATAACAGGAGAAGATTCAGGGCAGTAGAGACAATTGTCAGCTTTGTAGGAATAGATTTATTCTGAGTTTTATGTATTTTTGCCTGTTAGTGCTAATGGATTCCAGCTCCCAAGGGAGCCAACCAAGCCATGCATTCTGGTTGGTCCAGGAACAGGAATTGCTCCATTCAGAAGTTTCTGGCAGCAGCGTCTCTATGACTTGGAAAAGAAAGGTACTATGGGGATTGGCACAAGAGAAGACTGCACCTAAGCCAACAGCAGAAGACAAAATCTCTGCAGAAAGACACCCAGAAATTTTAGCAAAATAAACCTTGTAGAGATTTGTCATCCCAAAGCTGATTAAACACTGCACTCAAACAGCTAGTAATTCCACCCCACTTGAGACCGTTCTGGTGGTCTTGAACCATTCTGTCAGTTCGAGGAAGAAGCCTGTGTGTGTTCTTTTAAATATTATATATTCACTGACTGCCACAGTCTCTCACACAAGAGCCACAGCACAGAGATGTAATGCCTTGGTCTCTTTATATCAGTCTGTTTGGGGATATGCTGCAGCAGGAGATTCCACATGGTTCTCTGAGGTTTCAGGCAAGTTCAATTCTACTGCAGGCCCTTAAATCAGAAGTTGTCAGAACACACACAAACGCATGCGCACACACACTCCTCCTAAGGTGTTTGGTGGGGAAGGCTAATTAGAAAATATCAGTTGCATTGCCTGAGTAGTTGCTGAGACAATGGGGCCTTTTAATGGGATAATAAGAGATAATAGTCCTTACTAGGAAAGAAAAAGCAACTTTCCGATGTTGGTTTCAGGAATCAAAGGTGGTGACATGACATTATTGTTTGGCTGCCGGCAGCCAGACATGGATCACATCTACAAAGAAGAAGTGCAGGAAATGAAGAGGAAAGGAGTCCTAAAAGAAGTCTATACGGCTTACTCCAGGCAACCTGGCCAAGCTAAAGTAAGGCTGGTTCCTCTGTTCTTCAGGGCTGGGCTCCTTTTGGAATGGTCCCTCAAGTTAAGATTTGGACACTGTTTAAAATTTGTCTTAAAAAATTGTTAGCATTTTGCTTCAGTGTATTGTGAACAAGTGGCAGAAGACCCCATTCCTTCAAAACAAAGGAGAATTTTAGTGTGCACTTTAATATGAGCAAGCTATATATAAAAAAACCCTTGCTGCTATATAGAGAGGGATAATAGACATAATTAAACCTTTAAGTGCAAACAGCCTTTGAAACTAGAAGGTGTAACATTTTCCGAAACCTTAAATTTCGTGGGATATGATTAGACTAGGAGTTAGAAATCAGTTGACTATGGCTATTTGTCACCATTTCAATGACACACTGACCCTGGAAATTTCTTCTGCTAGGAGAAACCCTGATCGGAGAGAACAGCAGTGCTTAAACTATCCTCTTTTCAGCTGTCCTCCTATCTTGGCAAGATAGGAGTCTTTGGCAGTAGCAACTGATTCTAAAAAAGAACAATCTTAGTTCTGTTCTTGTTTAACCAAGATACTGGTGCAGCCTCCAAATCTGAAGCTTCTAAATGTAGCTCCTCTGCTGTGGTACAAAACACAGCGGGAATAGTTAGGGCATTTAGAGCCTAGCTATGTAGACTCACATCATATTTAGAATATCAATTAGTCAAGGTAGCATTAAGGAGACCTTGTCTAATGATGCTTTTTTCTGTTTCTAAGGTCTATGTTCAAGACATTCTTCAAAACAAGTTGGAAGCCAAAGTGTGCAGCCTCTTGCATAAGGAAGAAGGGCATCTGTATGTCTGTGGAGATGTACGCATGGCCAGGGATGTTGCTCAGGCTTTGAAGGGGATGCTTGCAAGTAAACTGAACCTTACTGAGCAGCAGGCAGAGGAGTATATTTTCCAGCTAAAGGTATGCTGTGATATGCAAGGCATTCTTTCCATTCAGACAGTGCTCCAGCATGGGTTGCAGAAGACTTAAAAGTCACGGTCAAGATCCTGTGGGCTATGATGAGCTTCTTTCCAGCAGCATGCTGAAGAAAAAAGCTTAAGTGATTAGTTTTGTCCACCCACCATGATTATTAAAATGCATAGCTTCTATTTGGTTAGGGTGTGTGAGTGACATGTCATGTTCCTCTCTCGTATACCTACCATTTTGCCCAGTGTCTCCTCTTGGATTCTGGGCGTTAGCTTTGCAGTGTGACTGGAATATCGAGAATATGAGACTTTGTAGTACCAAAGGAGGAGGAAAGTGAGTTAAAGAAATGAGTGGGCATATAACTGAAAACACAGCACTGGATTGGATGGCTTTTTAGGACCCTTGTTTTAACAGAACTCATCCTGGATCATGTGAATCTGGGATTTTGATAGGTTCCCTTATTGACAGTAACAAAAGCCCACTCCTTTTATATAGTAAGAAAAGATCGCTGTCACCAAATCAGTCATATGACTACGAAAGACCTTTAGTTGCTTACTGTTATGTAAGGAGCAGCTAGCACGTTTTATTTCATCTCTTGGGTTTCTTTTTTTGCAGAGCCAAAAGCGATACCATGAAGATATATTTG
Source organism: Dromaius novaehollandiae (assembly GCF_036370855.1). Taxonomy (NCBI): domain Eukaryota; kingdom Metazoa; phylum Chordata; class Aves; order Casuariiformes; family Dromaiidae; genus Dromaius; species Dromaius novaehollandiae. The sequence continues at coordinate 1,672,607 of NC_088116.1, forward strand.
GGGCTGTGTTTCCGCATGAAGTCAAAAGAGATGTAAGAGCCTTGCAATCCACCAGTCCTTGAGCATATCAACAAACAATGTTTTAGACAGTTCTTGCACATTTGTTGTTATTTTCAGAAAGGAAGGGGCCAAATCCTCCTCCTGATTCATGGCAAGTCATACACATGTATCTGATAGTAGGATTTGGCCTTTAAACTTTAGCCTTAATTAAGAAAAATAATAAATTTAACTTTTGCTGCTATTTATTTTCAGACTTCTTTTAATGGATTTTTACTATTACCTTTATAGTGCAGATGCAAATTATTTTTTTAATTCCATCTAGACTAGTATAAATTTTCCATTTTTGTAAATACAAAATAAAATCTGCTCATAAGGAAAATTTAGAGTTTTTTACTATATTATAGAATGCATATATTTTTGTGAAATGGACTGTTTATGTGGATTTATTTATATCAGATTGTTTTAGTGTGCATATTATCTTCACTTTAAAGCAAGTGGTTGTGTTTCTTGGAAACGTGTGGTCACACCAGTTGTTGACTTTGAAGTAATGTTTGTAAATGAGATTATAATATAATGGTTTGAAAGCAGAAATACCTGCTGCATACACTTCAAACGCATACATATGAGGAGGTAGCAGTTATGAGTTCTGCTTTATGTGATTCAACACTTGCACCTGAATTGTTGCTGTTACAGAGCCCATGGCAGTGAGGTTCAGAAAAATCATAAGCACTTTGTATGTTTGTATTCTGTGCTCTGACTTACTTGATTTGTTTGTAATAAATGATGCCTTTATATTGAGACAAACAAGTCTGTATGGATTAAATATACCTCTTTGTGCTATTGGCTTCATCCTACAAAAAGTGGGGGTAGTTAAGTTCTCTGGGTTCAGTGGAGTGAGTTTGGGCTCCAGTTTGGGCCCATGGACTGTGGGACTGGCTTGCAAACTGCAGGAATATAAAATGGTAATAATAGCCATACATTTTGCCCTACTTGCATTTTGTCTTTGGCTGTTTTTATGCCTTCCAGTTATGTCACAACTTCTAGTTCTTTCTCTAAAATCACCAGGGTTATATATTCATATTAAAAAAGCTAAATGTGAGATTTTCATGTTACTCCTTCTCTCCAGGAGCTGGAATCTGATGAAGAAAGAGTTGAGACTCGAAAGTCAACAATGTGTATAGGCAGTGTATTTCATGTGTACTTCAGGACAGCCTTGAGCATAAGACCAAAAGTACAGCATAGTTGAAAGAATTTGAACAGTGATGTCAGAGAACAGGAAGTTTCAGGCAACAGACACAAAGACAGTAATGGAAAGAGGAGGTCCTTAGGAGGTATGGAGTCCTGATGGTCACCTAGCATACACTGTGAGTGTTATTTTATACTATGTTCCATTGATGTTCTCTGAGACTAGTTTTTGGGGTGGGATGGAAATAGAACAAAGTGATTTCACTTTCCATTAAGAAGGCTCTCCTTTGGGAGGCAAGTTCTGTTTTCATTGAGCTCTGGACTTCAAATGAGTCCCACGAGTGTAGGAAAACAGAAGAAATAAGTTCCAGACTTCAAAGTGCTAATATGCTCCCTGCCCTTAGGAAGGGTGTATCACAGCACATCCCGTTTTCCACGCACATGACTTAATAGGTGATTTTCCATGTTGGGATTATTTCTTTGTATCTCAGGTAACTCATCTCCAAAGTAATCACTTATTTTGAAGTATTACCATAATTCTTTATAAATGCTCACTTGTACTATTATTAAGGAACCATATTTCACTAGCATTTGGAGGGTGGGGAAATTAAAAAAAAAAAAAAAAAAAAAAAAAAAGTGCTGTTTATACCAAGTCGAGAGCAGACTGGGGTGCCCTCAGATAGTGCCATATCCTGAAGACGTGAGACACCACTGAGAGCTACCAGCTAGGGAAGCAAGAACATTTGAACATTTGTTCCTTCATAGGCCTTTGACAAGTTAGAATAAGAGGCAAATGCATTTATGTGTCAGCTCAGAAGCTGCATGTCTTTCCACTGGATACATTCGAAGCTGATGGGGCAAGTTTTACTGTGGTTCTTAATTCCATCATTGCAAGAATTTCCCCCTGATGGAGAGGTAAGAAGGCAGTTAAGGGAAAGGATTAAAAAAGCAAAGATCTGTTTTAATTCATTGTGAATTTATTTAGACTGGTCCCAATCTTAAGTTAATTTCAATTGCAGCACTGATCTGAAGCTATATATAATTGCTTTTCCTACAGAAATAAATGGGGAAGATAAAGTGCAGCTGATAGTCAGTAGATAATTACTCTATTCCAAGATAAAACCCGAAACTTCATTTAAGAAGCCAGATGCAGAATATCTCTTTTAAAACCCTGAAGATGATCAAACAGCCTGCTGTGCAGTTATTGAAGTGTTTGTTACAGCCCTGAGTCAGTAAAGTATGTAAGCATGTGTGTAAGTTTAAGCACTTAAGGAATTCTGTTAGAGATGGAGGAAAATTTGGGCTAAAATTTGCAGAGATGATTATGTGCCTTGCTGATTTGGGGACCTAATTCTAAATTACAGATCAACACTTTCTGAAGCAATTAATGAGTCCAACTTACATGGCTGATGGAAGTCAGCATTCAAAAAAGCCTCAGTGCCAAGCCACTGAAAAGCAGGCCTTTTGCTTACTCTGGTTGCTTTTGATCATTGGTAAGATTCCCTGGCCTCTTAGATACAGAGTAAATTGGCCCAGCTGAGCTACAAGTTGCCACAGAGAGCTAGCAGTCCCCATGCTAGTTTGGTATGTCACTGGGTTTGCAGTGTAGATATGCCAATGGCTTCCTTATATCCCATAAAACTGTGGAGGTCAGACATATGAATGTGTTTCTGAGATTTAACAAGTGATCTAGCATTGATTGATCACAGTAACAGAGTCTGTATGTACTTTTAACGTGTTGTTAGGTAATATCCATTAACTTAAGCCTCTTTCCTTGAGCTTTAAGTTAGTACATATTGCCTCATGTTTGTTATGGGTTAAGAGCATGGTTGCATTACTATGGCCTGTCAAATAGCTCATTCATGCACCTCAACTTTGTTACTTGGGTTATAAGGTCTTTGTGTCAGAAAATACTTCTGCATTTGTGCAGTATGTTGTGTACATTATGTAAAACAAACAAAAAGTAGTGGCAAGCAAATAGGCAGACAGAAAGCAGTATATATCCTGGCTGTAATCTGGATTTTGTAGAGACTTGCAGCTCTTGTGTAAGAAATTAGCACTGCAGTTTTTTATCAATCTTTCTTTACTTTTGTATCAGTAGCAATATTCATACATTCCAGAAGTGCCACAAAATTTTATTGGAAGGAATTAAGCTATTGCTAGCTAGAAAATGCAATGATAGGTGGATATGGTACATTAGCATGTTACTGCATAGCTGAGAGCCAACAACAGTTCAAGCCTTGCCATAGGGTAACAAGTGGGGTAACCTTAAGTGCCTCCAGCTGTAGTAGCTGCCCAGGCTGGGCTGCACTTCCCCCTTGCTGGCCGTGCAGCCTGCCTGGGAGGGAAGCCCAGCTCAGGGCACCTGTGTCAGCCAGGTGTGCCTGATCAGCCACGGCCAGGCAGGGTGATGGGAACCAGCTGGCAGCGAGGAGGCTGGACCGTGGGGTGCAGTGTGGCTGCAAGGCTCGTGGATGGAGGAGCTCTGGGATGAGGATGGCAGTGCGCAGTCAGGTAGGAGAGAGGCTTTTTTTTCTTTTTTTTTTTTTTTTTTTATTGGTGTGTTGTATTATAGCTGTGTAGAGTGTCTCCTCTCTGAATGTGTGCTCTGAAATGCAGGGAGGTCTGGGTGGGCAGGAGGCTGGCCTGCCCCAGTAATGGTGCTGGGTAGCCAGGGTTAGGCCTGGAGGCACGGGCCTGAACCGCTGCCTTTCGCGGGCAGGAGCAGGCTGTCTTCTGGGAGGGTGGAAATGTGATGTGTTGTGTCAAGCTCTTCCAAGATCTCAGCTGAGCTGGCTGTTTGTGTTCTGATCTGTGTTGTGGGTTGCTGTCTGGTGCCTCCTCTAGGGACTTGGCCAATCTAGCCCCGTGGCTGGACTGAAGTGACATATATCTGCACCGTGAGGAGTGTTGAACAGTTGGGATTGTCCAGCAAAGCTGGTAAAAATGGTTCCTTTGGGTTTTAAGGTTAAAATGCAATTGAGTGTTATACGGTAGCCATCCGGAGCTATGAACGGTCTCTCTTTTTGCTTGAATTTGCCTCTGTTGAGATGTGAGTATTGGTTGTTTTGAAAAAGCTTTTGTTCTCCTTCAGAGAAAGCAGAGTCTAGACTATTCATTGTTGTAAAAGAAATATTGTAAAGGCTCTTAAAAATTGAACAACATGATCTAAACAGAACGTATGAATGAAGATGTACATTGTATTGTACAAATCATAGGCTAAAAAGTATTTTTAGGCTTTCAGTAGAAGACAGGTATTTGGTTTAAGTTTTCATAACAATGTGATTTGCCAAACTTTCTGGATAGCCACCAACATTAAGTAACGTCTTACTGTGATACATAATGACTTATTAAGCTGTGCACAGTATCTTGTCTCTAAACTTGAACCTGGGTCAGAGTAACATCTCCGTAAACCTCAAGCTTATCGATCTGCTGCAGATTAGGAATCCGATACTTGTAATCAAACTGGTGTTGTCCATTTGTGGCCAGCTTGAAGCACTGGGCATCACAGTAGATCCAAATCTTTAAAAAATAAAAGGGGGGGGGGGGAGAACAGTGGGAAATGCCACAGCAAATCTTTCAGATAGATTATAACAGACATCAAGAGATGGGCAGGAAACGCAAAGCTCCACGTTAGTCAAGTCTCCAAAGCTGCTCTTGTAAATGTACTGGTTGTTCTGCTAGGGGTGATGCACTAAAGAGGGCTGGTTTGTGTTGGCGGCTGTAGCTTTTGCATGTAGCTCTCGCTGTTTGGTTGTGCAGCAGCAGAGAAAAAGTCATTGAGCCTTTGCTTTCCTGCTCCGTAAGATGAGTGACTCAGTACGGCTCATCTTACCTAGTGGGTCTGAGATAAGGGTCGGCAGAGTGTGATCTGCAGCGGTTAGCGTGGCAACTGCCAGCTGTTACTAGAGCCGTTGTACCTCCTGGTTGCTTTGCTGACCTGCCTCCTGCGGGGTTTGACGTGAACAAAGAGCAGAACGTTGATGTTTGTGAAGTGTTGGGGAGTGTTGCCGCATCTCAGAAAACGCACTGGTTGTTTCCTGAAGCATGACGTGTTCTAGTCCTCGTCCTGATTAGCGTATCCGCAGATACCGTCTGCTGTCTCGGTTGTGAATTTGAAAAAAATGACTGGGGGCTCGCAACCGCTTAGCTCTTAGGCTTTGCAACCTGTCCCATCACCACTGCCTAGCTCTCTAAGGCTGACCTCCAGGCCCTTAGAAAGGTGGATGTCATCTTAAAGCCTCAAAATGGCTAGAATAGCTCTTCCCTAGTGGGTCTTGGTGACAGACTGTGCCAGGGACTTGCCTGCGTCAGCTGGTGCAAAATGTAAAACAATGTAAAATGGCTTTGCTTACTGTGAAGCTCTGCCCTTGGGAGAGCGGCATTTTGCCGGAGAGACTGCGCTCCTCCTTCCCCCACGAGCAGTTCAGCAGGGTGTTGCGGACGATGACTTTCTCCCCAAACCTTGGGTTCACGTGAAGTGCAATGTCTTCACCTGCCTTCAGGTTGATGTGAAATCTAAACCCAGAAAGACACAAAATCCACGTGTCAAAGCAAGTAAGACCAGTGCTTGCTGTAATACCTTGATGGGAATAACAGTAATAAGAGGATGTGAAAAGTGAAGGAAACTATACAGTTAATTTTGGTGAAAATGAGAGCTTGTTTCTGACGGATCGGCCGGAGGACCTAGGTTCCTGAGGGTGCTGCTGGGCGGTACTACCACGTACTGCATGTGTCTCTGCAGGCTGACTCGAACCACTCTGCAAATAAAACTGTCTAGTATAAAAATGCCCCTTGATCTGGGAAATGAACTTGCAAAGGGAATCTCTTTTCTACAGAGACAGATACTTCTTGTTTTCCTCTATCTGCTAGCAGCTTAGTGCAAGCTTAGCTACGCTTCTTCATGAGAAGAGGCATCTTGCTTCAGGTAGATAAGCGGTTGGTGCTTCAGACAACCAGATTACAATTACTTGGATGTGATTACAGCCAGGCAAATACCAGACTGCTCTGGTTAGCAGCTGACAGAATATAATGTTCATGCTTTAGGTCTGTGGTTTGTTTTTTTTTTTTTTTTATTTAAAAACTTGCCCTTCAAGTTTAATTGAGGATTAAATTCATTCTTTCATATTCTGTATAGAAAAACAACAAAGCTTAACTTATCTAAAGCCTTTCATTGTTCACACATGAAAGATGTAGATAAAATTGATGAGATGTATAATTGTACTCTTTAAAATTCCCTGGCCTTTTCCCTGCAGGATAGCACAATGCTGCCGTTGTTTTCAGTATAAAGCTGTTTGGCAGAGGTATAATATTCTGGGATTATTTAACACACTATAGTCACTTCCACTAAGGGCATCAAAGCAGCCTGGGTTTGCCCTGGCAGAGCTTCTTCCCCCCAGTCCGTAGGTGAAAATGTTGTAGCTGGATCTGCTGCATGGGAGACTCTAGGTGCTCTCAGCAGCTCCAGGCAGGAGCCTTGGCAGGTGCCCAGCTCCCTGGGGACAGAGCCGTGCTGAGGTTTGTGGTGCAGGACCAGTGCGCTGGGCTACCTCCTACACGGCTTGGAAGCGACAAAACTTCAAAAACGTGATGCGGGGTGCCGATATTGGAAGGGAGACTGTGGAGCTGCTGCCTCTTTGTGAAGTTAGTGGAACAGTTTCCCTTGAAATACGAGGAAGCTAGCGTGAGCTTATCCACAGGCTGAGCCGGTCCATGTGCCCTGGCCCAGCTGCAGGCGTTAGTGGGGCGGAGGAGCAAAGATGCAGGGAAGGTCCTTAAGTTCTAAGGAGCATCAGGACCAGGCATGGAGGGAATGCCGAAATTAACCTTCATCAGCTTCTGCTTTCATGGTGGTATGTTGAAGGCAAAGGAGGCTTTTGCCAGCCATTATTTCTTTTGCTAATCATTGGGGAGTCTAAATCTGATGACAGTGTAGATAAAAGGGTATCTCTGCTCCTTACCGCGTGGCATTGGGTGGAATTGTCCCTGATACGATGATGTTTTTTGTTGGATAAATTCCTCCAGAAACTGGAACAGAGTATGGTATAGTCTACAAAGAAAGAAAATGGGCTATAGATGTTAAGAGCATATTAACCATTTATTTTCCTAAACAAAAGTCTAACGGGTTTAGTACCTCAAGTCAATGAAATGTTTAATACTACAAATGAATTCAGGCCTTTTAAAGTATCTTGGACTGAGAGAAAAGCTTGTGGTAAGTTTTTGTTCTCGATTGTGAGGAGGAAAAACAAAAGGAATTGAGTGATGTTTTTTGCCTGTGCGTCACAAAAAAGGGCCGTGTGACACACAACATCCATATGCAGACTTAGATGTTAAGTATAAATGACAGCGCTGTGCAGAGAATGGAGCTTAAGACACTTAATGCAGCCGAGATCTTTGTCTAGAAGTGAGATGAGCAATGAGGAGAGCTGCCTTGAGACACTTGTTTCTCATTTCTTTATGCATTCGGGAAATGCCAGGTGAATCTCAGTTCATGCTATATTCTTGTATCTTAAAAACTACTGAACAAATTTAGAAACAACCTTGCTTCTAAAAGGAAAAGAAAAAACATGCCAGTTGGACTGCATTGAGATAAGCAAAACCTATGCTTGCCTTTGACTGTAGGGCAATCTGCTACCCAGGGAAATCCATTGGTGCTCTGAAAGCCGTGTGCTCTGACGTTCCTATTGAGCTCATCTTAATGCTTCAAAGAGGTTTCCCTTCAGAGTATTCCCTCCCAAAACAAATTGAGAAAGACTTACGTAATCATGTGGAGGCTGGAATGGTGCAGTTGGGATGGCAAGATTTATCTAGGAAGGTAATAAAAGTGATTTAGTGACTAAGCAGGCAGCTGGGAGAAGCAGGCATAGCTTCAATGGAAGTGCATCTAAAAATTCTGTAAGTCGTAGTTCATGTGCTTAAATCCAGTTTTAATAACCTGTCTGAATGTTACTGTTCTGCTCCTTGGTTTTTTTTTTGGGGGGTGAGGGGTCTGGGGAGCGTGTCATGACTTGTGCACTGAGAAAGGGAAGAACTTCCAGTAACGTAATTTTAAGATAATCTTTTTTGAAGTTCACTAAAACTAAACGTCCTTTAAAAATAAATGACAAACTCTGTTTTTAGACATCCTCACTGAACACTTTCTTCAGAGGTTAGAAATTGTGTAGCTTGAAAAACTTCCATCTTCCAGATAAGTTTTCTTGATTAGTGTTTAAAAGAGCACTTGTCTATTTACCTAGTTTTGCTGCCTTTTATTTTCACCTTGAGCAGAAGATGCTGACCATGTTCTCGTGCTAGGCCTGGAACTGTCACTTTACTTTACTTTTTTAGGGGAGTCCTGATGTCTGGGTCTTACTCTTGCATGATTAACTAAGTTGATACTGTGCTTCAGCTTTTTTTTTTTTTTTTTTTTTTTAAAGCAATCCTAAAATACTGAGCTAGACTAAACTTGCTTTCAACATGGTCTAATGCTTCAAGAAAACCAAATGGTGGGGTTTCTAAATCACTAAATAACATGGCCCATCTTGTTCAGTAGGGAAAACTTTCTTTGATAACTTCAGATAGATTCAACATCTCTTAAACTTACATCATACATTGGTCCAGGAGGGAGGCTTGCAAGGACCTGGAGGGGAAAAAATATCTGTAGTTAACAGAAGTAGCCACGAGGAGGCAAGAAAATCACAGGAAAGAAATTGTGCGTGAGACATCATAAACTATCAACTTGTGAAGAAAGAACATGGAGAAGAGAACCCAGATCCAGGCTTTCAATTTAATGCCCCTGTCATGCTTAGTTTGAGATTTGTCGTAAAAGCCAAGTAGTTACAGCAGAAAAACTGAACAGCCTCTTGCATCAACCTTTTATACAAGGTGAAGAAATGATTTGCTAGCTGTCCTCCAACTGAAGGACTCTCAAGTTTGACTTCTAAGAGGAAACAAAGTGAAACATTCTTGCAAAAAGACAAATGCTTACAACCCCATTTGTGGAAGGATGTCAATGATCCAAGTTAATATTATGCAAAGAAAGAATATCAGGCTGACTTGTTAATTCAGACCCTTTGAACTACTTAAAAGAAGCCTATAAGAAATAGAATAGTCCATAGACAAAAGCAGTATCATAAGTATCATTCTGATACTTACTTTTCTTACATGAATTAAATCTGAGATTTTTGTCACCCTTTGAGTACATTAGTTCAAAATCTGCTTTATTGCAATAGGATTTCTAGAAACAGGACCTTCTGTCACGATAGCGACTTACTCTTGCCCAGTTCAGAGGGGGGTGTTTAACATGCACTAGGTTGTACTGCGGTGTGAGTGCAGAGGTACTGTACTCCATATACCGTGCTCTCTGCTTCAAGAGCACCAGCTGGTAGACCAGGGATAACCCCCACGCGTCTCTTCAGATGAGCAATACGAGAAATAATCAAGAATCCTTCTAGCTCGCTGCTCAGTGTCTGGAAATGCAGCAAATAGCCACGTGGGCTTAGTTTCTGGTATTCCTTGGAAACAGCTTAGACTTAAAAATTTTAACTCTAAGTCTGGTTCTTCTTCCTTCTGAACTTTTTAGTCCAAAGGGATGGTGGGGCGGGTTCTTGGTGTGGGTTTTTTATTTTTCCTTTTTGCTTTTACTTCCTCTTCCTCCCACTGAACATTCAGAATAGTTCTTCTATTTCACCCACTCCAGTGGAATCTATTTTGGGAGGATGAAATGTGGCACCCAGGGGCCCCATCAGTGATTCCTGAAAGGAAGCCTTAATTCCCACTGAACTTGGAGGTTTTTGGAGTCAATTGACACTTGCTTTGGACTTGGTCAGGGCCAGCTCCTTCGAGTAAATACTGCTAGATGATGTCACTGAATGTGCTCTCAGTACCGAGCTTGCTAGTAGGGAAAAAGCACTGTATAACTTGCCGCCCCTCTGTTTGCTTGTCTAACACTGGTGCAGCTCCAGCCCTAGATCAGGCCAGAGAAGCAGAGAGGTGCCCGGACTCCCAGGGAACACTTGGTTTCCCTGAAGGTGCTGCCGTCTCGAGGCTTTTCTCTGCCTTGTTGGGGAAAAGTGAACATAAAGACTTAGTTCTTACAACCTCAAAACTGATGAGCTCCAAATCCACGTTCTCAGACACTGTAATTGTATCCACTCTGGAGAGGGGAATCCTGGACTCAAAGTCCAAAAAGTGCTCCCCGTTAACAGCCACCTGCACAACAAATAGCAGTCATTCACTCAGAATAAGACCTTTTTGGGTACAAATCTTCACAAATTCTAAACCATTTTGTTGATGTCCCGTTAGAAAGAGGAGTGAGCAGTGTGCGTGTGTGTGTATGTAGTAGAATGAGTAAGAAGCCATCATCCCCGGCTGAGTAAGCCACAATAAATGGACTCTACACTATTGAAACTTTCTATGAACATAAACCAAATTAACTCAACATTTGAGTTGTCCATGTAATGTGAACTGCATGTGTGTGTGCACCTCAATACACACAGATAATGCCACTGAAATTAAAGAAGATTCTTGTATGCTTAGTGTTAAATATGGGCACAAGTGACTAAAAGACCAGAGATAAAATACAGAAGTAAATAGCTGTTGATCTTGCTTGTATTACCGGAAGGCTTCCCATGAACTTAAGATTTTCATTTGTTTGTTTCTTAATAATCTTAATCTAATTCACTGGGATATAAACTTTAACTCATGAGTAAGATGTGATAAAAATAAAATTACCATATATACTTCATTTCTCATCAAAATCTCAATCTCAAAAGGTTGACCTTTAGCAAAAGGCATTTCATATTTTCTCTCTTCCTTTCCCCAGCTCTCTTTTACAAGGGAATTGCAAACAACATAGCCACCCTTGTTGAATCGTGGGTTGAAGTGCAAGGCAATATCTGCCCGAGGAGACTGGCAAGTTCCACACTGAAAGTTCACGCTGAACCTGTTAACAGAAGCAGGGGGATGGAGGGAGGGTGGTAAAAGATGAATCAATTCTAGCTGAAATCCAGAAATCTCAAACATTCTTGAGCACAGTCTCCTGATAGCTCCTGTCCCACACTGCAGGACTCTCCATGACAGCTTTCAGCTACTGAAGATCTAGAGCTGCCTAAGTATAAACCACTTCCTCATCAAAAGATATTGTGAATACATAATAAGGATTTTTTTTTTTTTTTTTTTTTTTTTTTGGTGAACAACCATCTCTGTCTCTTCTGGATGTTTGTGTTCCTAAAACTAACTGGCTTTGCAAGGTTATGATCTTGTCAGTCCCTAGTTCTGTGTGTTTATTATGATTAGTCTGAAGTACTTAGACTTGCAAATACAAGTTCAAGTGAAGAATGTGATGAATGTTACAAGACCTTCCACAGAAGTCCCATTTACTTAAAGCAGTACCATATTGAAGGATCCGATTGTAGCTGGAAGGCCAAGAGGTGGAGGTGAGAGCTGCTAAGCTGTGAAGGTATTTATAATGTGAACGGTTTGTTCTGCTTACACAGATCTGCTTCTTTAAAGCTCCTTAGTCTAGGGATGATCATTTAAATCAGCTGCATCTAGTCTCTTCAAGACTACACCGATGGCATGCACCATGCCTCTGTTTCAGGTACTAAAATACAGTTCAGCGTGTGTCCTTGACTGCCAGCTCTAGGTTGTCTTCCCAGGGATTTGTGTTTGCTCATGAGAAAAGAATTGGTAATATAAACAATGCCACAAGAAAATGTCAGGCCTTTTGCAAGCAAAGCGTGTTTTTCTGGCCAGAGGTTTCTGTTTCATCTTTAGTATGGTCTTTAGGAAATCATGCCAGCACCTGAAATGTTTTCTTGTTTTTAATTTTCTTGAAGAGACAGCTCAAACTATCCTCACCTTGCCTCTATCGCTCCAGCAGCACCTCAGAAAACTGACACAGGTGGACAGTTGAAGCTGTTAATCGCTACAGTTTTGCAAATAATTTGGGCTGTAAAATACCTCAGGGACTGAGCTGTCTAGAGACTAGATTGCTTCCTGAGGCTTACAAAGGTACCTAAGGGGGTTATGAATCAAGCTGGAGATGAGCTGAAGTTGCAGTGTGACCACTAATCCCGGCTGGGGTTTTGGAGTATCACAATAGCAGAGAAACAAAGATTTGTCGTTTCCGCTGCAGGGAATGGCACGTCCAAAACGCCTACCTGTCCCCCGTTTGGAGAACGCTTCCAGTCACCAAAACCAGCATGTTATCACGAAGGCCACCAGGGATAGCGCCAGTAAATGGGATACTCTAAAATAGGGGAAGAAATCTATTACTTAACTGAGCTTGCAAGGATGAGTGTCACTGCTGGTACCTGTGATGACAGAAGCATATCTGAGGTAGCTTTTGAGGGAGCTTCAGCGAGGACAGGCTGTTTGCAGGGACTGGCGGGTTGCGGTTATCGCTGGGCACAGCGCTGGCTCCTGCGGCTCCAGGCAGGACCGGGGGGCCTGTCCTCAGCTCCGACGGACTGCCTTCCTGGGCAGGGCTCTCCAGCAGCCCCACGCGAGGGCTGGCAGCGGGCTTTGGGTCATCGGATAACTCAGGTTGGAAGAGACCTTGGGAGCTTGGCTGGACCAGCCTCCTGCTCAAAGCGGGGCCAGCTGTGAGCTCAGGGCTTGGTCCAGCCCAGTCTTGACCCCCCGCGGGAGGAGGCTGCCCGACCTCTCTGCGCTGCTGGCCCCCCGCGACCGCGCTCATGGGGAAAGCAGCTCCTGCACCCCATCGGAGCCCCCTCCCCGCCGGGGCTGCTCCTGGCCCCCCCAGGCTCCCCCGGCCCCGCCGCACTCACGGGCTTCACGTATTGGGTCATGGTGGCACCTCCGGGGATAGGCGGCTCAGCGGGGTCGGGTGCAGCTGCAGACTGGGGGGGGCCTGAGCCCGCGGGAGCTGCCCTGGTTACTCACGCCTCCAAGACCAGCCCTTCCCCGCGTTCACTGGGCTTTTGAACGTGGGAGGGGAAAATCTCATGGGAAACTCGCTTCTGCTTCCCTGTTCAAGAAAAGGGAAGGGCAGGGAGGAAGGGGACGAAGAACGATAGTGAAAGTGATGACAGAGCAGGATAGGACTGTCGCTTCTGTCCATCCGCTTCTCCTTCATATGCTCGTCCTACATCCTCCAGTCTTCCAAATACGCTGCCTTTAACTCCCAACTCTAAGCTGCAGTGACCCTCTCTCACTACTTGGCGAAGGCATGTTTAACTGGAGTCAGGGCATCCTTCCTTCTTTCCTTCAAGGGCTGAACACCAGCTAGGTGAGAGATGGTGCAGGAAGGACCACCTTCTTCTTTGATTCTTGCTTGTGAACTTTCTAGGACCCAACACTACTTCTAAGTCTTGTGGGGGGTGGAGGGGCAGACTTCTAAGCTTTGCTCCAATATAAGCTACTATATGGTAAATAACATTTCAGAGAGTTGAGAATCCTTCAGGACAATGTTCTGTAGTGTGTGAAATATTAGTGGGTCACTATGGAAATCTGCACATATTTTAATTTGGCTATGAGTAAGGGCTGGGGGGGGGAGGTCAAACCACAATTCTGTAACGTTTGCTTTATCCAGAGCACAGATTTATTCACTGAAAAGATTCCTAGACATCCAGAAGTTCATTAGCATCGAGTGCACTTGTTTTTTTCTTTTTTGTGCCAGTTGCATAAACTAATACAGAAACCTTTGTTAATACTAACAATTTTTAATTTAATAGCAATTCTGGAAGACACTCAGTTGATAGAAAATATAAAAAAATTTTACTGTACAAAGTTTACATCACATTTGAAAAGAAAACGTGTCCATTTTCACCATATTACAGACTCCATTTACATTCACTACTGACGTGTGGCTATCGTAGCAGCATTGTACAGCCAGCTTCACATTTACAAGTCTAAAATGATACAGGCTTACCATGCTGTTCACTCCTCCACATCTCTGCAAGAAGAGATAGTACAAGTGATCATAAAACAGTGCAGTGTAATGACCCTTGCCTGGTTTGCAACGCCTCTAGGAATAAGAGAGCTCGGCTCTCCTCACTGAAGTACAGCTCCACTGGGTTCAGTCGATTTCCGCGTCTTACGTCAGCTGGCTTACACCAGGGAAGGGTCATGCCCAGAGACCGGAATCGGTCCCTACTTTAAAGTACTGCACCTAGGTGGCTGGTTCTGCTTTTAAAAGAACAGTTTTGCAGGAGTTAAACACAGGACCAAGATAAGGTTGAGTCAGAATCTTTAATCACATGATTAAAGGCAGGTTTTGAACCCTTCCTGCACCTGGACCGGAGCTCTAGGAGCGGGGCTGGGGCTCGGCTCGGCACAGCGCAGCGGGGGCACAGGGATCGGGGTCTCCCACCGCAGTTCAACGCGCTTTAAAGTGCTGCACGTGGGACATCAGGTCTTAAGCAAAAGGCCTTGCTGAAAGAGGCGGGGAAGCTCTGCCTAAAAGCAGAGGTGCCAATACAGCCAGTGCCTGGGAACAGTCTTTGCAGACAGTGCTTGAATCCCACCTGGGGAGGGGGGGGAAGGACAAACGGTGCCTGATTTCCACCCCCCCCCCCGGCCGCTTTCTTCTAGCTGGCTGGTCCTCTAGTGCTGGGTCACCATGTCCTAGCCAGTCGTCTGATAGAAAAAGATTAAGAATATATTGCTTTCTCAGCGTTACTCTTGTCACAGTGATGTTAATGCTGAGGAAAAGGCAAGGAAATGCTCTGGTTCCCACACTGGGAAGTTTGGGGTGTCCCAGCTTTAGGGAACGCGGGTGGCAGAAGCAAGCAGTGAGGAGCGCAGCAAGGCTGCTGCCACCCCCAAATGCCGAAAGGGCAAACGGGCCGCTCGGAGCGGGAGGCTGCAAAGCAACAATTTGCTTTCAGCAGCAGCAGCAGCACCCCCCCCCCCCCCCCCCAGCAAAATGCATAGTGAAGCCAATGGAGGTTTCTGCCTACCGAGCTCCTAACGTCACCACTGCCAGGAAGCACATTTCTCCCCACTTTAGGCTTGTATCGTGCTATCGCTATTTAAGCAGCACTTGCGAGGAAAACAAATTCTGCTTAAAACTGCTGATGCAACTTGAATCTTACTGTGAGAGAACAAACAGTAGTAAGAACCAATGGCGCAGGTTAAACACACAGGTATACTTGGAGGGGTCTTATTTGCTTAATAAAATAAGTGGTGGGAGAAGGAAGACACCGAAAGAGTACTGCAGTGCCACGCTGGGCTACCACCAAACCAATTTTTTGTTTTATATTTGAGATGCATTTAAAAATTCATTCTAGCACAATACTTGTAGAAGAAGTAACTGCTGACTCGTACGTAGAGTAGAAGTAAAGTTCTCTGCCCAACAGAACTCGGGAATTCTTTTGTCACCTAATTTTTCTCTGGAAGTTGGCCACTGCAAGCAGCCAAGCGGAGCGCTTGCTGCCCTGCTTGCCTTGGAGGAGAACTTCAGAGCTCTTTTTTCCTATGATCCTTGTTTCAAAGCCTTGCAAACTACACAGCCCTACTGCCCCTTTCACCGTGATGTGCTAGAGCTGTGAGTAGCACCTCTGGAGAAAGGAAATTCAGTGATTTCTAGGGAGTCCTGATGAACTATCCCAGCAAAATGAAACTGTAAGGACAGAAGGAACCTGCATGTGCCCTGTGCAATCAGGGTCCCTCTGCTGCTCCCGCTAGCTGGAGGTGGGGGAGGAATGGGAATGGGAGGCAGGTAGGAGCCTTCGTTGCGCTGCTTGCAATCCGCTGTTTCGTTTGCGAGCGGGATGATGCATCTGTCACCTTCCCCGGGGTAATCGCATGTAGCCCTTCTGACCGGCCTTATCAGACTGCGCTCAAACCTGGAGCTGGGAGGAGTTTCAAGGGAAGGCTGCTGTAGGAATGTAGGGACAGGGAGCTAATTACCTTCTGGCTTGGCCTGGCATGGGTAGGAAGCCTCCAAGCCACCGGTACTGCTGTGTTACTCCCGCACTTACGTGCTGAGGGTTTAAGGAAACACCCAAGCTCTTCAGGAATCCTGTTTGGCCTAGCCTGAGCTGTCAGCAGGGCACAGAGCAGCGTAAATGACCTCCCCAAGGAAGCAGGCTGCATTTCTTCATCCTGAGGTGCAAGAAGTCATTGGCATGATTTGTCAGACTTGGCTCCAGCAAAGCCAACAGGAGCAGAAGGTGCCTTCAGTTTACAGAGTAAAGCCGTAAGGCATCGCTGTGTGGGTACCGCTCCTTCTTGAGGCCAAAAGAGAATTTAAGGCAGTTCCTCATTTAAAAGCTACCCCCGCCCCCCTTCCTTAAAGGCCAGTCATCAGTCTTAATCCTGCTACTGGACTACAGGAGAACAAACAGCTTTTATTGTGATCTCTGCAGAAGAGGCCTTGACTCTCTTTTAACTGAAATCTAGCCTATGTGATAACAAACTCTACTATCAGCAGATTTGCACTAGTGTAACTCAAACTGAGGTAAGCCAGAGCTTAGACCAACCCTTCTGAAGCAAATCGCAGAGCTCAGTGATAGGCTTGGGCAGGTCACAGTGCGGCAGATCACTTCTACCTTCCTGAAAGAAAACTGCAGTTGTAACTCCATCCCCTTGCAGGAGCTGCACAGCCATTCTGAAACCAACCCGTTCCACTGGTCTTACGGAAAACAAATGCTTCGGAAGCAGAAGGTAGCTTCTATTTATACCATAGATACAAGAAGGAACTAGAAAGTTCTTCTTTTCAGTGCTGTTTGAATGGCTGCAGTTAAATTTGATTCACCTTTTATTATACTTAAAAATATATAGTTCACACAAGTATAATGTAAACATTCTTTAAGTAGCTGCTGGTGCTCAGGCAGAATTCAGACTTTGCAAACAGCACAGGACTGAACTGATGTTGACGTGGCTTTCAGGTGTGGCTGCACCAGTTTCATAGCTTGGAAGATTCTGTGCAGATTTCTGATGCTTTGTGTAAGTAGTAGGTAGACAACATTATCACAAGACAATTACACACCATGCTATATCTTTTGATTACTTGGTTCCAGGATTCCCAAGCCAAATCTTTCAAAACGCAGGACAACTTTGCTACTGTTAATGCTGAAAAGAGTGGGGAGGGAGAGGAGAAGGGAGGGGGAAGAATTATTTTTAATTCCTTTTACAAAGCTAGAGTCCTATAAAAGGAAATAAAATGGTTAGATTCTGATCTCATACAATTTCTGATCATCTGGCAAAGAGATTTAAGTAATCACACAGCAAACAATGAACTTATTCATGCTAACCTCATCACTGGAAACGTAGCACAAATCTGATTTGCTTCAAATTGGAGTAGTAAAGCCTGGAAAACCAGAGATTTTCATAAATGCCTACAGTGGGTCAGATGCCTGACAGCTATTTCCAAAGGGCATTGGGTTCCCTTGAGGTAGAAGGGAAGGAAAAAATGACTTACGGAATTTCTTTAAGGGAAAGGAGCATTTTGACAAGATGCATTAATTGTTTAAAAAAAAAATTGCTCCTCTTCAGACTGTAGCCTGTGCATAGAGATGTCATTTCCTTCATCTTAAAACAAAAAACAAAAAACAACAAAAAAAAACATAGCTAGAAATATTTTCACTTGCAAACTGCCTTTCTACATACATGCACTCAGGTGACAGCAAGGCAGACAGCCCGGGTGCGAGCTCTTGCAGGAGACTCCTTTCGTTGCATGCAGGCACCTGACTTCCTGAGGGACTGAGTATGGGTGTTTTTGTCCTCGCTAAAGACAGTTTAAAAAAACAAAACAAAACAAACTCTGATTCTTGTTGCACACCCTCCTTTGTCCCCATCCTTTCGTTCCTGAAAGGAGGTTTTTTTCAAAATCATGAATCAATAAAAAATGGAAAAAGACCTTTCATAAAAAGGCACGTTTGCTGTGCTAGCTAAAATTCTGCAAAGCCCCTGTGTTAAGTCAGGCATTTTGTTGAACAGAAGATGAAAACAAAAGCAAATCATAAAATACGAATAGTTGGATTTGTGAGGAAGGGAGAAAGAGGAACAGAAAGGAGCTCTTGCTTTATTTTTATAGCCGACCCCGTGGGGCAGGACTACTGTCCTGCCTGTCCTAGCTCTGACGGGAGCAGCACTGGCAGCCCGGCCCCAAGCAGGCTAAGGGACTGCAGACTGCCCCAAGCAGAGCAACGACCATCCTTCTCTTCATGCACCAGTCACCTGATGCTTCATCCAGCCCTTGACAAAATTGCCACTGGCTTCAGTGTAATGCTGGCTCTGGTCCCAAGGGAGATCTGGCATAACATGGCCCTTGACTCTTGTTGGTTTGCAGTTCAAGCTGTGCGCTCGGTTATCAGCTGTGCCCAGGGAAACGCACCGCTTACCTTCAGTCACGCGCCACAGTCTAGCACTAAGGTGACAGGCGTAACCTCGGACAACAACTAGGAACTGCACCCTCCGCTACGTGAGATTGCAGGACATACACAGTCGTAGCAGTTTCAACCAAACCCCCAAGCTGCAGGGCAGGACACGCGCAGCGCTGTTGCTGACGCCCTGCCAGGCAGAGAGCAGGTCGCTAGAACATTTCCAGGAAGAAGTTACAGCCTGCTGAAACGCTTCAGAAGTGAGAGATGGCCACGTTGTTAGACAGTAACTTCTTGCAGACAGTTGTTGTTATTCAAGCTAACAGCCCACACCAAGCAGAAAAAGGCAGAAAAGGAGAATTCGGATAAAGTGTTGATTATGTCCATGGGTTAATTTGGTTTGGTTTTGGTGGTTTTTTTTGTTTTAAATGGAAGGTGATTGTCCAAGTTGCCGATTAGGATACAACACTTGGAAGCATGCAAGGTGGAGCCCATTATTGCACCAGTAGCTACAACCTACAAAGAAATATGGGAGGGAAGGGAAAAAGACACCGTGAGAGTTAGTTTTCAGTTATTTAAAGCAAGCCTTTGAGAACTACATATTATAAAGCTCACGCCAAAATAAAGCATGGGGTTAGTGCAATGTTTGTCGAAGGATTTGTCAGAGGGGATATGAGTGTATGTCTCCAGTTTTAATCTGACTCGGTCTCTGGCTAACGTGGCTACAGAGAACCTCCCCAGCGTGACTTGACTAAAGCACGGTTTGCAGGGGATGAACAATAACCGAGCTGCCTGCCCTTTCATTTCAACGGGTGCTAATTCAGCTGTCAATGTTGATAATGAATACTGACACTTAAAATATTTCTCTGCTCAAAGCATGCAGGAGGGGGGGAAAGTATTAATGTGTGCAGATTTACATGAAGCACTGGTGGGGGGAAGGCTGTCTGTCTACCTAGGGAAAATAATCAGGGAAGCTGCTATGTTAGACACAATTCCACAGTTCCACAAGCTGTTCAAGACTAATTCCATATGGAAACACTAATCCAAAATAATCACTTAGCAAATTACTCTGGAACTGAGCATTCTCATGAACTGATGGCCCAAATGGGAAGCGTTACTTCAAGTTAATTTCCAACACGATGGTAGAGGACAGTGCAAGAGTGTGACCGTCTGCAGGGGAAAGGGTAGGCAGTCCGGGCTCTGTCTGCTCTCTAGCGTCTGGTTACGTAGGTGAAAAGATGCCAAAACAGTTGTCAGAGTTAATGATCCAACACAAGTGGCTCTTACTGTATAGAGAAATGAGGGTATGCAAGTGCTGACACGCAGAACGCTGGTGTTGGAGTACAGTGTGTTTCTGTAGCAAGGGAAAAATACTTCCGAAAGGACTCTACCGTATTACACAAATCTCCTAGCAAAAGAACTGTTGTGATGTTTCGATGACAACTTAAATACAGTCATCCTTCTCTGAGAGAGTGGAGGATTAGGTTTAAAAAAAAAAAGTCACAAGTGAGGCTGAATGACTTAAGGGACTGGATAATGGAGCTGAAAAGCACAAACTCAAGGCAGCTGGTACAGATAGGCCAGCGCAAGTGGTGTCTAAAAATATGGCTTAAGTGCATGGGTTATGTGGAACAAGTGTGCCTAGGGAAGAGCCAGGGCACGTTTTTTGCTTCTTCAAATCCACGTCGACTGGCAGACCCTGCCACCTTTTCGAAGGCAGGCTGCGTACCCCGGGGATGCAGGACCAGGCAGGGCCCCCCCGTTCCCTGCAGCCACCTCCGGCCATGCAGCGCAGCCCAGTCTAACCTCCCGCTACAGAGCCGCGTTTCACTGCTCAGACTCATTCCTAAACCTGTTGCTTGCACCTCTGCTTGCCAGCAGCTGCCATTAGGTGCTTTTGCCTGTTCCTAAGCTAGAGGATGAAGGCAGGACTCAATTACTCTTCAAAGATGAAAATGAAAAAAACTTGCTGATCATCACACTTTGCAGCCTACTGGTTGATGTCAGAAGGTCACTGTAACATTCATGTTTTATTCTTACATTTAATCTTGTTTAGCCTCATTAGCATGCTGGACCAGATTTGGTGACTGCTGTGGGTACCGATGTCCTTCTAACTGCTCCGAGTGTAGCATCACTTGCTCTCTAACCCCACTACCTGCATGAAAGACTTATGTTCAAAATGCTCTAGGCCAGAAGAGGAAAAAAATGAAATGTTTCTCTTAAATTACAGCTGAAAAACAGATAAGGAGAAATTGCATATGGCTACACTTCTAGCTCAGGCTTTGCTGGTTTTATTTATTTATTTATTTAAATCCTGACAACTGAAATCACAAGGACTGATGCTGTAGCTATGATAGTTCTGCTGAGGTAATAAGTATTCAGGGTGCAGAGAGACACCTTGCCTCTCAGCTGTGTGCTACAACATAGAAGCAGTAATTAATGAGACAAGTAACTACTGTCAAATGTAAGAATACTTTACATCTACCTTTACCTCTCTATCTTTTTATACATCTTTTTAAAAGGAGTTTTGTGATTTGCATATACATCTGTCCAGTGCAAGGAAAAAATCATAGTTCTACTTAGGAGTGACTGGATAGTAAGTCTAGAAGGAGAATCTTTTGCTAATAGTAGTGCCCTTTTGTATAAGGATGATACCATGGTCTTAGAAGCATTTCCCATTTTAAAATTATTAGACATCATAATGTATTAAGGCTTTAGTAGTAGTGTTAGGGAAATTGCACAAGAGACAGGTGAAATTTTCAACTAAAGCTCCAAACAAACCACATCCGCTAAAGCACAAAATGCCATGACAGTTGCCATACAAGTAAACAAAAGTGTTTGGGTAGTTATGGTAAGATATTGCAGGAAGATCGTGAAATGTTATGGGAATGAAAGTGGCAGATTAAACATCAAAAAGGAGAGAAAAGAGAAAATAAGCATTGGAAGTTTGGTTGATGAAAAACACTGAGGAAACTACTTAGTGAATATGCACTGGCTGCAAACACGTCTGGTTTCCCACAGATCTTGTTTTTTAAGGAAAAAAACACTGAGGTCACCAAAATATAACATTGTGCCTTAAGGAAATGTTAAGGTGTTCCTGAAACTGGACTAGCTTTCCTATGCTGGGAATTGAAGGCCCAAACCCACCAACAGATATGAATAGGAAGCTCCTTGCGGGAGCACAGGATGTCAGCAGTGGAGATTAGACAACTGACATAAAGCTGGTCTTGAGTGGGGTGTGGTTTTAGTCTCCTGGCTCTGGGATTGTATCCGTTTTGCTTCTACTTTAGTCAACAGACAGATTCCTGCTGATGTGAGTAGAAGGAGAAGTGGGAATCATCTCTGACTGAGAGACCGACAGGCTATCCATGAGATAGAGGCTGAAAGTTTTAGGCCCTGTGACTTCACGTTAATGCAATCTCAACTAGAATGCATTTTATATCCTGGTCCGATCTATCGTCACAGATGTCACAAGGTACATCAGCTAGGTATTTTTAAGGGATTTCTTCCAGTTTTGACAGTTTACAAATGCTTGACCTTATGAAGGCTTTATTCCTCAACTGCAACCAAGAACCTGACTTTGAAAGTACAGTGAGCTGACATGGATTTATGCTGACGTTTCAGTATTTATCTTTATTTGGTCTAAATCTTGATGTGACTCCAACTTACATTCAGTTCAAACACTGCAGCTTGCTACTAGCTGTCAATTTACTGGGTGTATCAAGCAATTTAGAGATTCTGAAGATAATTAGCACTTATTTTGGTTTTCTCCAAAGCCAATTATTCTGCATCAGCAATAATGCTGCATTTATTTATCTGGCTGTGCGAACTGGGCATTCTTCTATCTTCCATAAAAAGGAGGAGGGTTTTCTTTTGCCTACATGCTCCTTGAAGAAGGTTGCAAACTTAAGATTCTTCTGTAATTTGGTAGTTCAGGTTCAAAGGCAAACAGTGGCATGCTCTCTGGCCCTTTCCTTTCTCAGTCTCCAGTAGCCAAACAGGGGAAATTCTAACTACTTTGGGGTCAGTGCAGGCCATCTCCAGTACTGCTGGTAGATACTCCCTTGGAAACCAAACATGTAGCTGATCAAATAACTTATTGAAACTTATTGAAAGAGGATGGAATATGTTGAAGCAGAAATTTAACTGTGTGAAGTGTGTGCATGTTTCATTGCATAATATCCTAGTAACTAGAGGTTTGACAACCCCCAGGAAGACAAAATAAAAGACAGAAATGATCATTTAGCAAATTCTGAGCAGCAGAAACATTCTACGTTGTAGCGGATACTCACTCTGCAGATTTCCAGAAGTGCCCTGGGTGGGAGAGCCGACGATTCAATTTTGGCAGCTTTTCAAGCATATCCATAAGGACAGTGAAGCTAGGTCTCTCACTGAGATCAAACGACCAGCATGCTGAGAGAATTTCCTGCAAAGGATGTTTATGACTCATTTATCTCCAGTCAATTCACAGGTTAACTAGTCAGAGCAAGCAACTGCTCGAGCACTCTGATTTGTGGGAGCCCAGCTAGGAATACTTTTTTAACAAAAGTCTTAGACATTCTTATTGATGAATATTGACGAATATCCTGGATACTTGTGGATGTCCACTTCTGTATGACAGTTGTGGGCAGAGGCTTCGTACCTAATCTGGTATCTAGTTCTAATGTGCTCTCTCTCCTGCCCTTTTGCTTGAGAACTGTAGTAAGATAAACCTCTTTAAGCAGCTCCCTTTTCCCCAGCATCCCTGGTAAATAGCTATCTGTGAGGATTCCTGCGACTGAGGTACTTACATTGACTTCTTTCCCCAAACTAACTGTTGAAAGGACTTGTTTCACTCCTTCACCACTCCCGATTTGCCAGATAAGTGCCTCTGCAGGCTGGTTTTTGAAAGGCCATTCTCTTGCTTGGAGCTCATACCACACAGTCCTGAAACATCAACAGACATATCGAGGCTTAGCCTGCTCCTAAGAGGAAGATAGGAAACCCTGACACAGTTGCAATTGCTTCACACAAGCTCTGAAGGTGCACAGGGCTGTGCAGCAAATCTCTTCCACCCTGCCCACCCTCCTGCCAGACTGTCATGCCCCTGTCTTCTGCAGTAGGTAGGAAAAGGCATCCTAGCTAGAGTCCTGAGTCTGTGAGAAGACCACCAGTGACCTGCAAAGCTCAGGTCTGTAACAGATCTAATTTAGCAAGCTACCATGGTACTCATGGCCGTTTCTTACCCAAAAGCATAGACATCTGCAGCTTTGGAGAAAGGCAGCTTGTCTTCATCTTTCCCAGGGGCCATCTCACGAACGATTTCAGGGGCCAGGTAGCATAACCAGTCATGAGGCAGCTTCAGTTCATTCTCTCTCCTGAGTTCAAGAAAAAGAAGTGGTACTGGTAAACTGCTTCAAGTTCAAAACAGTGCAGGGCCCATATCTGTGCCTCACCTAATACCTTGACTTTATTTACTCAAATGTTTTGGCTGATGTTTCTTTCCAAGTTTCTTACTATATTAAACAACATGTGCATCTTCGCCTGACTCTCCGGCTCATTCTTGGGCTTAAAGTCATCTTTGTTCTGTGTTCTGAGCCCTAGTGCATCCATAACTTTCTAGCCCTGTGCTACTGGAAGTGTAAGAAGGACTGTTTTAAAGAAAAGTGCATATTCCAAAATGTGTATATATACTAAACCAATTGACATTCCTTACTTGCAGAGCGCAATGCATCAAAATAAGGTCCCCTGTTTGTTCACTACTTATTCTAGGAGCGGACCAGGCATTGAAGTCTCCACTTACCTTCCCTCCTGAACCACACCCGAAATTCCAAATAATCCAAAGTCAGTGATCACAACTTTCCCATTATCATAGAAAACATTCTTGGATTTCAGATCCTTATGTACAATCCCCTTTGCATGAAGATAGCCCATGCCCTGGAAGAAAGTTTATATTTAGAGATGTAAATTTTTATACCCCCTGCCCCTCTCTCTGGGTGTGCCTTGCTTTCAGATTGCTTTCACAAGTTTACTCTCACTATTTGTGCATAAGAGATTACTTGCAAGTGGGGATGCAGCAGCTGTCTGATTTATGCAGGGTGCAAGGGAAGTCTGTAACGAAGCAGGTCTTAGTTCAGTGCTTAACCTCTGACTTGTTTTTCATCCTCTGCATAGCAGGGCTGCTGCAAGGCTGAGGGGGGACCCTTAATGGAAGCATTAAGTGGCTGTAGAGCTCCCAGTTCCTAGGAAGTCTGTATGTACAAGAACAACGAACAACTGACACAAGCTTGTTCAGTAGTGGGCTAAATTCACATGGTGTTTCTGCCAGAAGAGGAAACAGCAGCTTTGAAGATGCTATTTTAGTTGAGCAATATTCAAAGCGAGCACAGAAAGCACTGTGCAAACAGTGGAGAAAATGGCCTCTTATTCAGAATGTGTTAACGTAGTGGCAGCTAGCTATAAACAGCAGAAACTGGAAAGGTAACCTGTCCTGCATGCATTTCTTCATGGTTCCCTTTATCTAAATTCTCCATCCCCAGCTCCTTATTGACAAGCGAGAGGCCTATTTCTGATCCCTACAGCCCCTTACTTATCGCCCACTAAATTAACACTTTTCTTTCAGCCAAGTTTGAATTTCTTCTGCTGCAACACCCTGTTGGGCTGCTGAGCCTTACAGACCTCCTCCCCCCCAGCTCTACAGCTGAGGCAACACCCAGATAGTAGATCCCTCCTCTGTTAGCATGACATACTCTTACCTTAATGATCTCCTGTGCTATCTGCCTAGTTTTGTTAATATCCAGGGATATCTTGGGGTCTCTCACAAATGAGTGGAGGGTCCTTCCTTTGCAGAAGCTATAGGAAAGAGAAACAAGAATCTTGAAAAACATCTTTAAAACACTGGAGGGAAATAAAAAATTTAACACCGAATGTTCAGTTGGTTTTCTTGTCGTGCTGAGGGAATCCCATCCCTCTTCCCACTGCTAAGAAATGCTCTTCTGAAGAACTTTAAGAACCCAACTGATTTACAGCTCTGTGTGTGTGTGTATACATGTACAGGACACTTGTCAGAAAAAAGCATTCAAGGATATGTAACGTGCTAAAGTATTTCTTCAGAGCCCTCATGCCATTCTGACTACTGAAGTCCAGTTTTCAAAATCTGAGCACCAGACCCTGCCTCTGGTGCTACCAGTGACTTGAGCAGGAAACCGATTTTGGAATCGTCACCTAGATATGACTAAGTACCTCTGTGCCAGATCATGAGATAGTTGCCTTCAGCCTTAGTTCAGTTCAGCCTGCACATGAACATTGCAAAGCTGTTACCTGGAGGCCAAATGACGCTAATACTGAAGATGAAAAATGGTTAAACTTTTGCCTAATCAGCAAGTGTCCCCCAAGAGGAACAGAAAGGCAATGCAGGCAGATATTCGCAGAGCCCTTGGAGCTGATGCTAGCGGTGTTCTGCTTTCGAGCGTCTACTTCCTTGGGAGAGGAATGGCTTTCTGAACGCAACAGGATGCAAGAGATTAATGGCTTTACCCTGGCTTAAATTTTGTACACTGGTTTTAAAACCTGCAAGGCAATCCACAATTGGTGTGGGGACTTCATCCGCAGTGCTGCTTCGTGCTGGTGCAGGGCAGGCTGATTCACAGTGTGTTTACAGCTTTTTTTTGTTGTTGTTGTTGTCTTCCTCTCTTCTCTAAAAATAATTTATTGGTTTGTTTTGTGTTAGTTATTCTAGAGGCTCCCTCAGTCTTGCCTGTTTCTGCCTGCCCCTCTCAAAATACCATCATACATAGAGTTGTTTTAGCATTTGACATAACTGAAGGGCAAGAAACCCTGATGGGAAACCTCCTAGAACAAACTGGCTACAGATGGAAAAGAAACTCTGTTAGCAGCAAAACCACTGTGTATATGCTGGAGAGGCAATGACCTCAAACAGGGGAAGGCTTCATGGTGATAATTTGCATTATCGGCCTCATGCATATTGTTTTATTGCTACTTGGCTGAACTGAATGACAGAAAGACAGCTTCCTCCAGACTTTTTCTCCAGTTAGGATTGCTTTCTTTTTCTTTTTTTTTCTTTTCTTTTATTTTTTAAGAATTCATAAATAGAAGGAAATTGCTAAAAAAAAAAATATTAGGTACTCCCTAAAAGGAGGAAAGAGATCTTACAGAATGAAAGTGCAAAAACAACATGGTTACAACAGGGTTATCCCTTATGATGGCTGTGTCTATTCCACTTCTAGTATCTGACCCTCTGACCAACTTCCAAGTGTGTGTGTGCGTTTTTTAGGTTTTTCTTGTTTTGTCAGTTCATGGCATATGGCTTTTCCGCTAAGCATGAAACAGTTCCCTGCAGTTCACGGTCCAAGGCCCAGAAAGCCTAAATTAAACGAGGCAACAGCCTTGCAAGTACAAAGAGCATCTGCTCTGCCATGGTTACAGCCAGATGCATAAGGCTCTCTTAGGAGAGCCAGCATCCCTTTGGGGAAGGACTGTCAGGCTTCCTCTGGGTGGAGTTCTCAGAAATGCTCTCTGTAAATTGTTTCTGTAAGGGCCAGGGTAGTTCTGTTATCCACTGTCTCAACACCTCAGTCTGACGCAGGAAGTACGGAAAGGGGCAGACGCTCAAGAACAGTACTAGCACCACATAGCTTTTCAATTCTCTAATTCAGGCAGGGATCCAAACTGAGGCATGGAGCCTGTACAGACCCTTGAACCTATGCTTTCTCCACTCTTTTTGGTGGGGGAAACACACTTTGGTAGGGGTTCATTGATAAGTCTGTCCTTTCTGTACTCTGCAGTAGCAGCGACTGGCTTCTGTTTCAACCCGGACTGCATTCATGTCTGCCATCTCCCGACTGCAGTGAGAGGTTTATGTACAGTACTAGTGAGATAAGAAATTATGTCCTTACCTGGTAATGATTGCTAAATGAGGAGGGTTCATGCATGCTCCCATGAAAAGTACCACGTTCTCATGCCGGGTCTGCCTGTAGTTCATCACTTCCTTTTTAAAGAGCTTGAGATGATCCTGATTGTTCCCATCTATCTCCAACAGCCTGATCGCCACTTCTCCATGCCATTTTCCCTTGTAAACCTTCCCCCATCGTCCTTGGCCAATAGGATCCCCCAGCTCAATCTGTTCAAAGGGAATGTCCCACTCTTGCAGGTAGACGCTGGTCTGGCTAGGTTTGCGATAGATCATCCCTTGCAAGTGGGGCCGTCTGTTTGGCAAGTCTTCCACCTCATCGTCGTCATCTTCAGGTTCTGATTTATTTGTCTCTGGTTCTTCCACCTGTTTATGAATAACAGGAGGGAAAAATATGTCAGAGTCCTATCTGAGGGGCAGGATGAGCCTACAAGCCAACAGCAAAGGCTGTTTTGAGAGAAGGACTTTAATGGGTTGGATGGTCCAGGAATACGCCTTATAAGGTAAGGTTATCTCAGAAGGCTACAGGATGTACATCGTGCAAGTCACTCCATGCAGCTGAAGACAAGAAAGGCTTTATCCCACATAGAGCTAAACTCGTAGAATGAGCACTGACATATAGGGGCTCAGCATCCCTCAAGATTTGGCCTTAAACATGTGTGTGTGTGGGAATGCTATAGATCACTTTAACACGAAGAGTCAAAAGCCTCTTCATTCTTCAAGCAAATTTCTTTTGAGATTATTAAAATTCTTCCTTTGGGCTTGATTCAGAATCCAGTAATTTCTGCTCAAATCATGGAATCCACCTTTCTTGGTTCACCCATCCTAGGAGGAACCCATTTCAGTGTTTGATTCCAGCAGTGCCTAAGCACATGTTCAACTTGCAACATGAACAGTCTGGTGGAAAGCTACAAAAAGCTTTTCTTATGCAAAGCATAAGCACATACTTGCAGGCGTTGCTTTGTAGGACCGACCGTGAGCCAGTCTGACACTGATAGCACCTACACATGCATTACTTGCAGATTTGAAGTCTGCAAAACACTTAGACCTCACAACTGCAGTAACAGGCCTACACCTCTTGTAATGTTAGAAATGGCTGTGCCAAACTGAGTGAGCTAGAAGTTTAAAAAATATCATCCTGGCCCAATTAGAAAAAGTTAATTGTTAAAAGTACTTGTTTCGGCCTAGCTTCAGAAATCATGAATTTTCAGTTGATCTTTGCAGTACTAACAGTCTGGTGGGACTGAGGTGCGGCACAGCTAATCTACACTCACAATGAACTCCATCTCTGTGACTCCACAAATAATTTCAGGGCCACAACATTTTTATTGCACTTTTAGCATGGCATTTGTGATTGTACAAAAGGGTAAGCCAGAAAACCTACCTCTTCTTCACAATGAACTCCATCTGTGTCCAGCTGATCATCAGCACTAACAAGAGAAGATAGGTTACAGTAAAAATAACACTTGTATATCCACCTGAGCTAAAAAAGTGGGCTGCTGCATACACCATTAGTGGAGTGGAAAGAAGTAAACAGAGAACAGATCTTGATAGCAACACAGTAAGTCAGAGAAAAATACAATGACTGCTCTGCTTAACAGATAAGGAATTTCTAAGCTTACTTTGGGAAATGAAGGACAAAGACTTTGAAGTGGTTTTCAACAGTTAAGCGATAGGAATTGATTTGGCAGTGGTATGGCTGCAGTACTAGTCTATTCCAGTAACGGATACTCCTATTCCTACTGCTGAAGCACCTACAGTGGGTCAAGCAATTGTGAGTGCTAGCAATGTAGGCTAAAAGCTTTTGCAGGTCCTGCAATTCAGAATCCTTAAAAAGATGTCAGCTTGCAGCTGAATATGCTATGCTCTTTAAATTGTAAAAACTTGTAACTTCTATTTCATTGGATGCTTTGATCTGGGGAACTCGCACACAAGCATAACCAGGTATTGGAGGCAGAGACTTCTTACTCTCTCATTTGAAACAAATATCACATTCAGCTTTATAAAACTGGCAACAGCAGTATCATCCCTGCTGACTAAAATTAACCCTTAGCTCTTTGGAGGATAAGTTCAGCAGGCTACTTGGTTTTGGTCAAAACATACTGCTTTCATGCAGTGACCTGAAGATTATCAGGTAAATGCTATGCAAATAAAAGAATTAATAATACTTACTTAGTGTTTTCAGCTGTTTCTGGATGCTGTGCTACTTGTGCAGGGCTGGGAATTTCTGAGAAAACAAAAAGATCTGCGATACATATTTTATCCTTTCCCCCCTACAGATCTGAAGTTTTAACACTTGCAATAATGATTATTTGCTTATTATTCAGGAATTACAAAGTAAACTGAACTACAGACTATAGGATTTTATATCTTTATTCATTTAAAACTGTGCTTGTCTTTCAAAGTACTTACATGCCTGTATATTGACCAAGCCCAATCTTCTTCCCGTTCATTGACTTATCTGTAACATCTTGCAAGATCAGTCCTTGTCTGTAATCTGCTCGCACCCCTTTAAATTGCCTTAGACAATCAGAAGTATTTAAATCCTCACAGAACTGGGACAGCATCTATGCTGCAGGTCATGTATTCCAACTGTGTCTGGTGTGACCGCTGTCACCAGTGCACAGGAAGTTCAGCTTGGGTTGCAAATCCATCCAAAATTCAGAGTAAATATTCTGTACTTTACATTCTACATCACCAGTTCTCAAGTGGGAAACAAGCTGTTTCCAAAGATTCATGAACAGTGACTGAGAAAAGAGTTTGTACCTGCAGATCCACTTATGTGACATTTTAAAAAGATTCACACCTTTACTGGCAGTTTTTTTAGGAGTTCACATTGAAAAGCATGAAGGCTGCTTCCTTAAATGCATTTTCATATGGCTTCTAACTGTCTAAATGAATAGAGTTGCATCATTCTTAAATCCCATAGGCAAGAATTTCAGTTTATATAGGTTAGCTCAGTATTCCTGAAACGAAAGGGTGGCCGTTTGTACCAGCTAAGTAATATGACTCTGTAGAGGGAGGAAAGCTAGCTTTTTAAAGGAAGAACATGGTCATGTATAGAATCCCATAGCAGAAATCTGCTGTTATACAACTGAATATTAGGAGTTTCATCCTAGTACATAAATCACACTACATCAGGAGAAAGAGGTCTGAATTGTTATGATTTATATGTTGAGGTAAGAGAAAGCTTTGTTTTAGATACATTTTTGTTTGAAAATCAGAATCATCATTCTCAGGCAGCATGCAGAAGTTTAAAAACAAGTTTGGCAAACAAGCACAAGTTATACAAGTTACAAACAAGCAGCATAAGCTGTTAGTAGAATTAAAACAATCAACTCACCTGGAAAGATAAATTGTTGTCTATGCTGAATGTAGTAGGCAGCTTTTCCAAAAAGAAAAAAAAGGGGGAGGGGAGGGGGAGACAGCAAAAAAAAAAAAAAAAAAATCCAGGGGAAAAAAAACAAGTTAGAGGACCATCAGCAAGTGCCCCCACGCATTCAATGAATTAGTCCCAACTCTCTATTGGGAAATAGATTAGTAGATTATCTGTCAGCTTGCTTGAGGGGGTGAATTTCAGCACATGCATTTTTGGAAGACTAAGATGATGCACAACCATCAAATGAAAGCTATATTACCAGTAAACAAACAGCCTGGTGGAAAAAACAATGCATTCAGACTTCCAGTGGTAGAGAACCCAGGGATGCTAAAAGGTAAAAGCCTTTCTGATGCTTCAGTGCTCTCCCTTGCCTTCAGTTTCAGCTTTTCAGAGCTAAGAGGCTGAAGTCCATAAGCCACCTGCAAGCATTTTTTCTTAGGCTGTACTGTTAAAATTCAGTGAAATAAAGTGGGTTCAGTAGAATTCTTATACTAAACTCAGCACTGATTCTGCTCCATTTGAGTGGGCCAAAATAGTGACTTTCACTCGCAGATGAAAGGCTCGATGCAAAATACAGCTATGTCAAAGGCTGGATGTGGCAGCTGTTGAGGAGCATGTGACTTAATTTCCAGGTAGAAGGAATTAAATTTATTCTCTGTATGTAAGTCTTTGCCCTTGTCAGGGATCCTTGCCTCCATCAGCTTTGGTAAGACTGCACATTTATACCCTTTATCTGTAAAGTATGTAGGGTAAATTATTTTCCACCATAGTTGTATGACAAATGTTTAGAAACGAGTGTTAGTTGCTTGTTATCTTTGGAAGGGACTGGTAAAGTAACTTATCCCAGTTCTCCTTTTCACGTTTTGCTCTAGCAGTCAACTTGCTCATGATTTAAAACAACTGGTGACCAAACATGGCAAGCAGCATGCACTTTGTAATACAGTGAGAACATGGGGGAGTATATCATTACAAAGGAGAAAATTGAAAGATCAGATCATGTAAGAAAGGTGCCAGCACTCCTCAGTGAGTTGTCTCCTGGAAAGGTATCCTTTATTGTTGATACCACTTAAAAATTTGTAAGAACAGACTCTTTTCTTTTATCAGATAACTGATTCACCTTCATACCTTGCATAAGATGCAACCATGTTTTCAGAAACCTACAACTACCTAGGAAGTCTTGATCAGCCTCTTCTTGCACAGAGGCCTTCCTAGGTCGGCAGTTCTCCCGAAAGAGATGGGTTTACCTGGGAAGTTAAACCGTCCATCCCTCTGGCCCATAGGAGATGGGTTTGGGGGAGGCGTTGCACTGGGAGGGTTGGAAGACTGGAAAGGTGCTGGGGAAGATGGTGTGGAAGAGGTTGTAGAAGAAGGGTTACTGCTGGAGTCCAGATGATTTATTGCTGGTGGATGCTCCTGCAAAGCAATTAAAGTCACTGGTGAGAAAAGTTCTCCTCAATGTTTATTTAGCAGAGAAAAGAAAGCTGATGCTAGCCTGTTATAGCATATTTTTTTCTAAGTGAGCAGGGGCTGGAACTGTGTATGACCTATTTTTTTACATGGAGAAAACGTCACGTGTCAGAGTCTCTTTGCAAAGTGAAGGCCCGCATGCCAGCATGTTAGTAACAGTGTGGTTCTTGCTCCAGCCAGCAAGATACTGCTGTCCTTATGGCCACCTGTCCTTACGGAGCTCCTCAGTCACCTACAGACACAAGACTCACTTCAGTCTCCAAGTACCTTTTTAGTTAGTGCTTTGGGAAGAGTTCCAAACTGCGGCTCTGTTGGTCTCTCTACCGGGTTATTGATATCTGAAGGGACAGACTCTGTCCTCCTTATTTTTGTTACTGAAAAACAGATTAGAGAAGAGAGGAAAGAAAAGCTTTAATCAGGCTTATTATTCTTGTGGTACCATCAATTATGCTGAAATACTAAGACTTTGCAGAAAGCTTACTGGGAAGGAAGGATATTCTACAAGCAGGTGCCTCTTTAGTACATTTGTTATGACATTTTAACCTGAAAGAGAAAGATTACACGTTAAATAGCCACTTGTTCATTCCCCGAAGGAGGAAGCTAGCCTTCATTCGTTGTGCTTATGCTAATCTCAAAGAGAGCTCTGGAAAGCTCTGGAGCCCTACTGCAGGCCTGTGCATTCGTGTCAAGGATACTACTACATATGTCACTAGGCTAATTAAAGACAGATACATATCTTAGCATCTGATTTATTTTTAATACAGTTTCCTTCACTGATTCCCATCATGAGAGAGAAGATTGCTAAAAATCTTAGTGCTATGGATAATCTAGTTAGAGAATCAAAAACTGAAATCCTCACAGCTAGTTAGGTATCCAGCTCCCACTAACAGAGTTGCCCATGATCAGGTAGGAAGCTTGTGGCAGGCAACTAAATTGGTTCCTCCGTATGTCAGGCTCCAACCTAAATACAGGTCATGCCGATACATCCCATTGCCAGTTCAGAAGCTGACTGAAAAAATGATGCCACTGTTAAGAGTGCATCACATCAAGAAATATATTTGGTACTTACAAACTTTAATAAATCAAATGTAAAGTTCTTCTGTAAAAGATCATCTCTGTGTGCTCACCTGCAGTACTTACACTTCACCCCGAACATCATGCTTTTCTGACAGACTTGGCAAATCTGAGATAACCAAGACTTTGTAGAGAACCTAAGCAGAAGAGGGGGGAAAAGTGATGTTAACTAGTGTCTACAGAAAATGTAAAGTTCGTAGGTAGCTGCAGACAGGCTATAGTCTACCTCTTTGTGAGAAGGGTAAGCAGTATTGTGGAAAGGGCTTCTCGCTTTTCTAAGCAAAAGCAACTTAGAGAAGGCTGGCACCAACTCTGGCCTCCTGCTAGCCCCTCGGCTCTTGCAAAACGCCTGAAAGGTGCTCAGAGGTGATTCTGACTATGGAGACGGGGTATGCCTGAACAAACATCTCTAGAAGGTCCTCAAAGCTGTAGATCATCAAGGTGCAGCAGATTACAGATCTGAAGCTTTATGCGGTCAAAGACACCTGAATGATAGATCATTTCTTTTCACAAAACACGCTCAAACTGGAGTGATCTTCACCTCGTGAAATAAGCAAGTGTTATGAAAGGGAGCAGCCAGGACACACTCCAAGTGCAGATCCAGCCTGTTCACGTGCTGCTGCTAACCAGCCACTGGTGTCCCTCTTCAGGTCAGCGGGACAAGTCATGTTGTGCAGATTAATGCACCTGAGCGTTTCTGTATAACTGAAACACAATTTATGGTGTGTGTGGTGTGGTGCTTGTGGGGAGGAGCGTTATCCCTTTTACCAGAAAATTAGAGTAAACCAAAAGGTTTGTTTGATGTTAGAACTGGCTGGGGAGTCAGTTTCAGTTGGGATTTGGGAATGGGGATTCAGCCAGCTGCAAGGAAGAAAAAGGGAAATATATGCCCTTTCCACATAGGGAGGAGTAGCTTCCCTTTCATCTGTCTCAGCGAAAGTGCTCCAGGAAAGACACTGTTAGACATTTGGTAGACTTAGTCCCGTCACCCTGGACATGACCCCACACAAAACACTACCACTGCTGAAACACCAGTCATCACAGAATCCCAGTCAACTGGCTTTGAAAAGAGGACTACAGGTGCTGGACACAGCAGCAGCAGCATGTTAAAAACAAATGAAGCTGAAATACGAAACTAAAGCTGAACTTCACAAATGAGGTACCCAGCCTAATTTCAAGCCCATCTTGAGTCATCCCTACTCCAAACAGCACAAAATAGGGTGCAGTACTGGTCTGACCCGTTTCTCTCTTTTGTGGCTCACGGAGCACATGCCGCTTACCTGTGTGTTACTGCTAAGCCGAAGTCTCTTCGTACCATTTGAGGGGATCCCTGGGAGAGTTCTGATGGAGAACAAAAGGATGTTTTAGGGAAGCATTAGTCACAAGTCTGCTTACCACTCTAGACAGAAACAAAATGATCGCTATTACAGCTAAGGACTAGTAGCTATGACACTGTTAGTAGCACAGCTGAGATTGGTTTGCCTTCTGCTGTAAAGCTACCACATATTGCTCTTTTATTTGTTTTTATACAGAAGCCATGTAAGATCAGATTTGGTGGTGGAACCAGAATTCACCCTTTTTGTTAAATGTTGTTCTTTCCGTCTTATATTTACGGGTTACAGAAGGTCTACCCCTCTCAGGGAGGTAGCCATCCTAAAACAAAAAGCGTGACCAAATAGGTTTTAAACTGGTGCTCCCAATGGATATTTCTATTTCTCAATCTGTTACTCTTCAAGGAAACTAAATGCAGCGCTGAGACTTACTTTTAGAAAAAGAGTTAATTTTTGATAAACTAGACTGACAATTCAGAACAGCTCTAGCCATATATCTATATAATAGTTTTTAAATCAGACTGAATATGTGGCCAAGGAATTGGGAAAGAAGATTGCAGAAAAGAAGGTATACTCCGATGCTTCTCATCAAATGTGATCAGATGCCCAATTAAGAGAGCAGATTTTAAAAGCTGAAAGTCAGACAATCGTTTACTCCAAGGTGGTTTATCACCAATACTATCACCCAGTTTTCAGGCAATATGAATAGATTTCAAAGTATTTTTTACAATGAGAACTGTATTATCTCTGTTTTATAGACAGAGCCAGTGTGACCCAGAAGAACACAGAGAGTTGTGTGGGACCACTTAGCAAGCCAATAAATGCAGAAAAGGAGATCTAGACTCTGGTGCTCCAGTAGTTACACCATAAGGCTGACTAAAACAAGCCTCACACACTGAGATTCTGGTACGTTTCTGCATCAAATCTATAGCCATATTGCAAATCTGGAGAAGACCCAATCCACAGGCACTAACACAGCTTCAAGGCTGGACAGCGTCATGCTTACAAAAAGCCGGTCCCTCTCTTTGACCATAGATGGCACCAGATTCTTTTTTATCGTTATTCCAGTGAAGTTTTTAAGGCATCTGTGGTCTTCGGCATCTTCGAGTAGGCTGTAATAACTAGTTGTTTTTTGAAGGAATATATTTGCATGAAACTGATCTAGTTTGGCCATCCAAACCTACACTGAATTAATAATATTAACATCAGTTAAGATTGCTAAACCCTTACTGAAGAATCCTAATGAATTTAAGAGAAAAAGCAGAATTGAATGGGACTTCTTTTCCGTTTGAATTCTTTTTGCCTTTTTTATTTACTACATAAATTCTATCACTCTCCACAGAGAAATATTCAGGTTTCTCTTCACATTTTCATTTTACTTTTTTTGTCTTTTCATTTTTGCAAGTAATTCCTGGGATTTTTGTTGTAAAGGGCATTAAATATACATGTGGTGCTATAATGTCCTTATAGTTTTTTATACTTAAGAGGAAGGTGAGAAGCTTTCAGTAAGCCCACAGCTCTTTACGTTAGCTTCAGGGTTACACATTCTGCGTCTATGAGATGGATGCACATAGTCATGTCAGGAGAGCTAAAATACTAATACCGGAATATTAGCTGGGTAAAAGCACAAGTCCTAGTCCTGCAAGCCCTTAGATATAGGAATAGTCCCATTTAAGCACGTGCTGAACTGTTTCCCAGAAGGTTGCATATGCAGCCATCTGACTTCATTATGCAAAGAAACTTAGCACTGGAGATCCAAAGAAATGAAGTTACAGTATTTCTAGTACTAAGAGACACACACAGCTGTCTGATGTCATAGACAATCAATTACAACCAAAACCAAAACCTTGCACTAATCTTTAAAATATCTGTATTCCTTTTTGTTGCTTTAGTCATCTGAAGAACTACCAGGTACAAACCAGGACCCTGTAAGGATCCTGCAGCTCTCCAGCAGGCCAAGCTCCTGTTAAAGCTAACAGGAACTCTGGGATACGAGGCCCTGTTGAGGACCTCCAGAAGTTGCAGAGATGATGATCATACTGCAGATAATTGACGGGTTTCTCCCTCTCAGGCAATGAAATGAAGAGAGCCCTGTAAAAATCTCTTACCGAACCTAGAGGACAGAAAAAAAAAAAATTTTTTTTAGACATTCGTATTCATGTGACAGGATACAGACTTTGTTAGAGCAGACACTTTCCTGCAGCCTTTGATGTCAGATTTACAAACATCTCTGTTTTTGCACAGGCTCCTGAAGTCACTGCATAGCTAGTATTTCCCTGCCTACAAAGACTAGACTTTGCTGGGTAGCGCTCCAGCTCCAGCCTGTCAGTGGAGTGTGCAGGAGCGCACAAGAATTTTGGCTTGCAGACCAGAACTGTTAACGGAGCCGGGAACCCCAGGCCACTGGAAGGCTCCAGGGAAGTGTCTGGATCAAGGAAGTGCTATATTTTGCCCTTCCTATCGGACTCATTCAGTAGAAGCTGGATCACAGCAGGGCCAGGTCTTTACCACTGAATTTCAAAACAAAGCTGTGTGTTGGCCACAGGTCTTTTCAGTTCAAGGTCACCCTTTTTACCCATTCCCAAGTGGAAACTGCTTACTTGCTGCATTTAGAGGTCTAGCAATTTGCAGGGTTTAGTACGTACTTCATATGCGTTCACAGTGTATAACAATAACGTACTGCTCACAGGATGACACATTTATAATGACCTCCTTCATGTTCATCAGCAAGCAGTACAGTACTGCAGCATCAGAAACACAGCCCTCCCTTGTTAATGCTCACACCCAAAATCTCAACGCCATTCTGAGCTGGGCTAGTTTCCTTTGTGTAACAATGTAATTTTTGCAAAGAGCTCCTAATCAACAGGCTCTTTAAACACTTCCAGGAGGTCAGAGTTAGTTAAGATACAATGGTCTGGTGCCAGCTACAGAATTTGGATCCTGATCTAAGTTTCTGCATTGTTTAGGGATAGCCAGGATCTGCAGAAGGCACATTTCTCTCCCGGTTCCACCTGTTAGTTAAACGTTAGATTAATACCTTTCAGCCCATCTACCCCAAGAAAGCATATCTCAAAGCTTGCATCAGTCCAAAGAAAGATATAGCCTGAGACCATTTGTCTTCTTAGGAAGGTGCAGTTGTCTATACTATAATAAATCATGGCTGTTTTAAAGCTTATCCTAGCAGCTAAAATACATCTTTAGATAAAAAGAAAAAAAGATAACAGCCACCTGAACTGTGACAAACATGAAAGGATAGAAGAGAACTATTGTAGGCGGAACAGATTATTAGATACTCAAGGAAAAGTTGGTCAGAGCCCTTTAATAACAGCAGCCATCCCAGCCTCCCCAGCAGGTGCAATTTTTGATACAGTACACACTATTAATAAGCAGGCTTTGTGGCTATCCTACAACATCGTGCTGAGATAGGGTCTTAGCCTACTGTGAAACCATGACCAGGCAACTAGGCACCAGCTCTTTTACAGGGCATCAGAACTGGAGCGCTGAATACCCTTTGATGTGAACACAGCCCTCCAGTGCCCATGGGGAAGGAGGAAGTGTCCTGCTTACTTTATTGGAGGAATTTCATCTATCCTGTTTCCCAACTGTGATTCATGGGACTTGCTCCTCGTGAGGGTTGGAAAATTAGGTAGCAGCTGAAAAACCTTCCGGCAAGGGGGGGGAGGAGTCCGTGGCGGCTTCAACTTATGTCGTCTCTTGGCTTGAGGAGTGGTTGGTGGAGTGATAGTGATGCTATGAGGAGTCCTTGGTGTTAACCTCCCGCTGTGTGCAGGGAAGGCAAAGGGGTCCAGGAGGTTATCTGCATAGATAGAGGGTCCGTGACTCGAAGCGAGAGACTCCGAAGATGGGATTGTGGATACCGATGCAGAACGTGCCTGCTGGCCGCTGCCCTTGGGAAGGTGCGACGCAGTGGGAGTCCACGTGGGCGCAGCGGAGCAGGGGGGGTCTGTCGGGTGCGTAGAGCCGCTCTCTCGGCGTGCCTCAGGAAGATTCATCAGCACGTCGTCTTTTAACTCCCCACCTGTTCACCAGCCATAGCAGTGTTAGGGAAAAAGGTCATCGTATATAGGCACATCCCATGGTGCAGTTCTAGGCTGTGAGGTGGGTTTTTTCTCACCTTTGTGCCTAGCCAGGCAATTGTTCCTCCTCCCCTAGGACCCTTCAAAGCCATTAGCTAAAGTTACCTTTAAAATAAGGCGAGTAACTACCCTTCTTTCCTATCTGTAGCCATGTATTTCAAAAGCTAAAATCAGGTCTTACATTCTGTGATGGTGTGCGTTTTACCAGACTGGGGCCCTACTGATGAATGTGGAATATACTTAAGTGCACGAAGCAGGCAGCTACATCCCACTGCAAGCCTGCGTGGTTTTGCTGCCAACTCCTTTAGACAAATCTGTGCATCCAACCTGTTACTCTGTCTATTTTTAGATTGGACCTTGGTCAGGAGGGGAAACTTTATCTTACTAGCCAACCGAACTCCTAAATACCACCTCATGGAACTGAGAAAGGCCACTGGACAGGGCTGGGGGCGATGGGTGCCTAGGAGTTCCCAGGCGCTGCGTCGAGCGCTTCTCTCTCCGACACGCAGCCGTTGCCTGGAGCTCACCCGATGCTGGTACTGGGGCACCGCTGTTCAATTAGCGACAGCAGCAGCGCTCAGCGCAGAAGCGCTGTGTTTGTTCAGACTGTTTTAACTGGAGCTTTACCAGGGACAGAGAGCAGGACAAAAAGGAACCAAAACATCACGCTGGGTCCCTGGCGGAGCCCAGCATTACCCTCTACAATGCTTATCACTGTAGTTCAGAATGGTCCAGTGCAGCTGGCACACCAGTTCTGGGTATAAAATGGAAAAACAAGTACAGATGCCTGCAGGCAGTAGAGCAGGAATGCATAGATTATTGGGATAATCTGAGGCATAACTCAGCAGGATAACTGTTTGGCTTAATTTTAAGTATGTCCTTAGTGACTTAAAAAAATCAAGGTGAAAAGTCAAGACTTCAGGCCCTGAAGTCATACTGACGGTCAGTGGTTGAACATATACCTAGTTTTTTAAATAGTAATTATACCTCTCAAAACACAAAACATTTTTTTAAAGGAAGGGAGACAAACAATAATATATTTACTTAAATTTGAGTCAGATGCCGTTTCTTTGTAATAAGTGCATGCTATGCCTCCTGAACAATGGCTGGTTTTGCCACAGTACACCTGGAAAATATTTGACAGCCCAAAACAGAAAGATTACAAAAAGGAAATATGAAATTGAGCTGTTTTGCTGGCTTTTCCATTAACTAGTCTTTATGATTTGCGGGTGGTATGGACTGTTATAATACCAACAGGAAACATCACCTTTCGGTGACAGATTGATAACTTCTGCAAAGAAAGATCCGACGCACGTTAGTGCCAGTATGCTGTGAGAAACACTCTCATACAAGCAGGATTTACAATGCATTTAAAAACAGCCTGGGGAGGAGGATGGAGGATGATGGTGAAACAGCATTCTGGGAGTCTAGAGTTTATCTCCTAAAATAACTTGTCCAGATCCACGTGCATGCTGAACATGCACATTTCTAATTATACAATCCCCTTCTTTCTACAATTTCAAGGTAAATTGCAGTTCTTTTTAGCTCTTATATCTGCTATTGTCATTTGGCTAACGAGTCTATTGATTCTAGCAGCTGGTAGGAAAAATAGCAGGTGGCAAGTGGTTTTAAACAGGAGTGAATCAGTTGGCATGCTACAAGCTATGCAGTGCTAAAGGGTCGTTAGTGGAATGTTTTGTCCTTCCAGGGCATTAAGATGAACAATACTCGGTCTTCTGAGCAAAGCCAGGGAAAACAGAATTACACCTTCTCTCTGAGCTGGCAACATCTGGGGAGGAGATTATGAGAAATCAGGTTGCATTCAGTAGGGCAAGGATACGTGTACTGAATGACAGAGTAATGGGAGCATCAGACCCAATTCTGAACATGGAATAACTCTTTTGAGCTGGAGGGGATATTTCTATACAGTTATTTCCAGAGGTAAACATGCTGTCAAAATCGGATCCCCATCCTCAGCTCTAGATGTGTTTGATCACTGCAACTTCATGTATATCCAAGAGTCATAACCTAATACGGGTTACAGAATGTATCTAACGACACTTTTCAGAGGCTTTTGAGATTGTCTCATATGAAAGGAAACAGGATGGGGGCTGAGTTACTGAGAAATGAATCCCATAAAACAACAAGGCGGTTGGTACCTGATTCAGCCACCTTCCTTAAGCAGCTCAGTGCCCCATTGAGTCTGGAGCACTCCTCATCTCTGGCACCACATCTCTTCATGGTTTCCTTCACCTTTGACTCATTCATTTCTAGTAAGGCATCTAAGGTTAGCTCCTCTGGTATTCTCTGCAGGAAAAAAAAGATGATACATACTTATATATATATATACACACGCGCGCACGCATGTATGTATAAATATATATATGCACACACACACATGCACACATACATATGTATATATAAAAGACTGCCATTCATTGTTCTGATGTATTTTAAGTAGTGCCACTGTCTCGCTGCCTAGTCTGACTCATGATTTACTCATTTTGGTAGTGCCTCTCTCTTAAGGGTCACTGGGTCAGTAGTGACCGCGCAGCAGGTGACAGCAGGGCCTGACAGCTGCTCTCGCTCCCTGCACCGTGACGGAGCAGGCGCACGCCGAAGCGTGCTTCGTGCCACGAGCACGTTATGGTCGCTCTGCGGTACTAGGTCAGGATTAGAGGTGATTGAAGTGGAAAGCTTCACCCATAGTATTTTTTGAAAAGTTACTAATGCAAGTTTAACTTTTTCATTAAAAATAACAATTGCAAAACAAAATCAATAAGAAAATGGAAAAAAGTCAGATAAAGACTTAGCTTTTGAGTAGAGAAATGAAAAGTGAAAACAGTGAGGAAAACGGCTTCTTTCATTAAAAAAAAATTAAATGGTTTGACAGAAACTTTCCTCCTCAAGCAATTTTTTCTCCACTAGAGAACCAGCCTTACCCATATCTTGCTTGAAAAGATATTTGTGCAGAACTCCATGTACTACTTCATATGCCGAAGTCCCCCAAATGATAAGGTTTAAATCAGGCAGACACAAAGGAAACAGGGCACTAAAAAGCATGAAATGATCCGGTATTTCCAGATACAAAGTTGAGCTGCGTTGCCTCCCTCCTCCCCCGTTCAAATGTTTCCAGTGCAAGTCTGCAGCAACTGTGGCTGATAAACAAAACCAGGATACTTAGCCCAGATACCCAGGAATTTCCCTGAAAGTTTTGCCTAAACAAACCTCACTGCTGCCTACTCTTACAATGAGATCACAAATTTCACAATATTTGGCCTCTTTCCTAAAGTTCCAACTCCCGGAATTGTGCTATGTGATAGAGGTTTTTAGGCTTTTATTTAAAGGGGAAATTCAGAATTGTTCCTCACTGACAATAAAAAGCTTGAAACCCTACAGATACGTAGAACACCCTTCAAGCCCTGAAAGGCTGTAAATCAGATGTGGATGAGTGCTGCTGGATGTCCTCTAAAGAGCACATCTTTCTTAGTACAAACTCATGCCCTGAGACCTGACTCACGGCTTTTAATTTCAGCTGTGACAGTGCTACAAACAGAGACCCAACCTTTGGAGCTTTGCATGAGGTAACACAACGAGTAATCACATAGTTTCCATTTTCAGTGACTGTTATCATAGAGCAAAGAAAAATAATAAAGCAAGAAAGGCCAGGAGTAAAGTCTAGGAAATGCATCCTGTATCTTTGGTGACATGCCTTGTCAGGATGAAACACAAAACGCGGCTGACTGGGGAGAGCAAGAATTTAAAGGCTCAGTAAACACAAAGTAGTTCTGTAGAGCCAGAGTTCAGAGAAGTTGTCATAAATTTTCTTTTTCTTTTATAATTGATATTAGTGGAATAATAATGGTACAGATACCCTGCCTGAGGTTGGGATTACTGGCTGTTATTGTCCATTTTCCTGCACATTGGCACCTCCAAAATGCAAGAATAACCGAATCCCCCCAAGAAAGCTTGTTCTTGAATGACTTCCACGTGGATAACAAGCAGGAAATCCTATGAGTCCAGTGAAAATACACTGTGAATTCTGCTCTCCTGGGATTGCTAACCTGATATTACATATGCCAAAAGGCCAAAGAGAAGTCCAGGAATTCATTTTCAACCCAGTTAATCTGGAATAATTTTATTCAAATGGAAATATTCTCAGGGGATAGAAGCAAGTCTGGTTCCTAAAATGAAGAGATGAATCAAAACGGATTTGGTTGCTTTCACACGGGTGACTTGATCTCAAGCATTCTGAAATGCTCAAATAGTCATATTGAGTACACACAGCTAAATTACATCATACTACCAAAGTGACTGAGGGATAGAAAGAACCTGCCCTAATTTTAGGCATCTCAGTGTTAAAAACTTTAAGTTTGACCTAATCATCCTAAAATCCCCAGCTGAAATTTTCCAGCGTGAAGCAGTGCAGGTTTGCTCGCAAAAAGCCCCAGCCAGAACTGGGCCGATAACAATCAAATTAACCCAAATCGACCTTAGAGGTAGCTCTTTCCCCACCGCACGCTGCGTTCCTCCCCAGCGCACCTGGGTAGCAGCTCCGAGGCGTCTTTGCTGAGCAGCGTCACAGGGGCAGCGCGAAGAGGCAAGTGGTCACTTCGGGAGTCGGCGCGAGAAGCTCCACCAGGGACAGTCACCGGGGGCAAACAGCCGTGGGGCCAGCGTGACGCGACTCCGCAGTGCAGGAGTGTGTGTTGGGTTAGCCGGTGTCCACCGGGGTAGGGAGTCGGCCACTGACACCCTTCCAGTGCCTTCTCCTACCCGTCCCCCAAAACACGTTATAGCGTAACACAGAAAAGTGCCTGCTAACCACCACTGGTGCCCCTGCGCTCTGAAGCGTGCACGTTTACGCTTCCCTTAAGCATATGGGAAAGCCAGTGTCCCTTACAGAAATATTTATCCCATTTCGTGTAGGTGTTGCTTTTACATAGTTTTACAACAACCCGGACCGCAGCTATGTCATCGGTGAACTACCCAGAAACG
This sequence comes from Dromaius novaehollandiae, assembly GCF_036370855.1. Lineage (NCBI taxonomy): Eukaryota > Metazoa > Chordata > Aves > Casuariiformes > Dromaiidae > Dromaius > Dromaius novaehollandiae. The sequence goes on from NC_088116.1 coordinate 1,716,316, forward strand.
TTTCCCCGCTGCCGCTCCCCTCTGAGGAAACACCCTGCGCTGCTGAGCCGCTGCGCTGACGCCGTCATCCCAGATCCCGGCGGGAGCCGTCTGGTCACGTTACCCAGTATCGCCACAACTGCCCTGTCCTTTGCACAGCACAAGTGTAACTAGTAACTTATTAGAGCTATTAGAAAGTGAGTCAGTAAAGTGAAAGAGGCCGCGGTTTCCTTGGCAAGCAACGCAGCTCAGCGCCCGCCCGCGCCGTGCACCCGGGCTTCGATGCCGCGCAGCAGCTGGACGCAGGGGCGGCTGGCGCGGGCTGCTGCGGCACATGGGGAGCTGGTTTCTCCAGTGCCAGGGTCCAGGACAGGCACCACCGATCTACAGCGTTAATGTTTCATGTAAAGATTGGCACAGGGGGTATCACGACTTGGCACCAACCAGTATTTGGGCTGGCAAAAAGTCAGCGAGCCACAACGCTGTGTAAAAGCAGGCGTGGTATCAGATGCCGAAAACGGTTCTGTCGGTCCAGCTTGCAAATCACAGCAGAGTCAGTAAACCAAATCCTAATAAAATAATTTCTGTTTCAAAATGCAGAGAGACCAGAAAAAAGGAGGAAATTAGTTTGTTCTGCAAGCGTGTCCACTGAGGTAGCTAAGATACGGTTAGGCTCTAGCTGCTCCCCTTTTTACGTGAAGAAGGGCAAAGTACAGCGCTTACCTAGGGCAGATGCCACTCTACCTGTGCAGTCAGTCGTCAGCGGAGTAAAGAATGAACTGTGAGGCCTTTATACTAAAAAAAAAAGCCTATATACTGAGTGTGTGCTTCGAGCTGTATCAGTGAGGTGGTATGGACTGTTTTAACTTACCCTAAGTCGGCGCTCCTGGTTGGGCTAGTATAGACGAGGCTTAACCAGGGAATTCCCGCTCCCTGCTGTAAGGGCTATGAGGAATGGCATCCAGGCTTAGCTCCTGCCTCGTAACAGCACAGAGTCAGCACGCCCAAGGGACAACTCACAGGCACAAAATTCTTGCGCTCACAGCCGAGGGGGCAGCATTCACGGAGCGGGCCTGGGGCCGGCGCAGGAGCACTCGGAGCTCCGTGGGCCTTCCTTGCATGCCCAGAGGTGAGCACAGGCTCACGTGTACCTGAGAGAATTTAGCTCTCATCTTTGTCCCATGGCAGCCCGATGGTTAAACCCCAGGATTACCTGCTCTTGCAAGTCTGAAAGTATTAAGTGCTTTTCTGTTTTTAAGTTCAAACTCATGTAACCAGGAATCCCTGGCTTTCATTTTAATTCAAGCCTTCCTGATTGCAGAGAAAAACCTTTAAAACAGTTTAATAAAAAATAAATTATGAAACATTCCAAACTGCTGAGCTTTTTAGAAGTGTCAGGACATTTTTTTCCTTAAGTCTCATTCATTGCAGGACACAACTCTGCCCTTTTGGAGGGCTTGGGCTTGGTCGTCGCTAAGCAGATGGGTTTCACTTCCTTAAGCGGTCTGTGTTTTATCCAGCCCAACGTGCGGCCTGCTACGAAAAGCTTTAACGGCTCACAGCAGGCATAGCGGAATAGCGAAGGGCAGCCCCAGCTCTCCAGTGCTGACTTCGCTGTGCATCGCTCGCACGATCTCACGCAGACACGCACCCAGACAAGGGGGCCAGCCTGCTGCCGGCCTGCCTCCTTCCTGGGGCTGCGCATAGCACCGGTCCCGATCTACTCTTCCATGCAATAGTTTAATTTTAGAAAGACAGAATAGCAAGTTGTAGGAAAGTATAAGCACAGAAAAGGAGATTATATTTAAACAATCCCAGTGACCTTGAGCTGGAGGAGCTCAGACTTTCTGAACCTGCTGCCAGCCCCCATGACACACGACAAAAGAAATAAGCCTCCGCAGAGGGGGAGGGAGGGGAAGTAAGAGGCTTTCTTTAAACAGCCACTCATGTGCTGCACATATGTGGTGGCTTAATATGAAACTGGTCAACCTGATCCCTGCAAGATTGGCTTGATATAATTTATCTCTGTGCTAGCCCCCGGCCAACGTGATAATGATGAGGGTCACTAGTTCAAGACAGCTCTTAAACCTGGCTCAGCTGTGGCTGGTGCTCTCACTCAGCTGCTGCATTGAGCAGAAGAATGTCCCCTGCAAACCTCCCTGCTCGTGTCCATCTCAGAGGACCATGTCGAGGGCTCCAACCTGCTCAGTGTGGTGCAATTCTGGGCACCTGCAAGGCAGTTACTCCAAATCTTCAGCACTGATGGTGAGAAACATGGGTCCAACAGACTTCTCTGTACCTGCTTCTCCTTGAGTGCTGTGGCTTTAAAAAAATGCAGCTTGAAGACCTGCATTACAGCCAAGCTACATACCATCTCCCTGGGTACACCTTGCCTTGACTACAGAAGGATGTAGCAGGCAGTAAGATATTCAGATACCACAGCAACAATAAAGTCAGATTAAAAAAAAAAAAAAGGGAGACAGAACCTTTCAGTATTTTAGCAGCTGCCAAAAAAACCTAAAGCCTTACTCACCACATGTTGCTCAGCAGAAATGATGCTAAAAAAGCCCAAACCAGGAAATCATTCCTTCTTAGAACAGGTGAAAGGACTTTTCTACAAAACCCACCTGCACCTGCTTATCAGACATAGAGACTGTGCACTTCACAGCATACATGTTCAGAAGTGAGAAAAGCAAACCACAGACTATCCAAGAAGCCATCCAAAGGTTATTCTGAATTAGCTGTGAAGAAGAGTTCATGGTAGTATAAGAAGGGCTTTAATCTTGTCTAGTGTCCAATTTAAAACCTTGAAACAAGGCAAAAATGCTGCTATCTAGCACACTGGATGGGATATTTTTGGTAAAGATTCCCTCCTGCAGATAAGCCTACAGAGCTAATGCTACTGCTAGCACTCAGTAAAATCAGTCTGACCTGTCCCTCATCTTAGTAGGCACGGCTGTTCCTATAAAGCCAGACAGTTGCCAGGGCCCCACATGCCTCCCCTTAAATCAACACCCTCACCAGTCATCCTCCCATAAAGAAGCAGATGCTGGAAGAGAAAGCCCATTACATAAGGTGCTTAATTTCCTGCTGATAGCTCTAAGCAAAGCATGTAAGGATGTGTTTAAGAACATCTTGTGCCTGATAGTTTTTATTCTGCTCTGGCTTTCTAGAGCCTAGTGAAGAAGGTACTGAAAATTCCTTGCATTATTAGATTTCTGGAGAGTTTACGAGCATCATGGAAGGCCTCTCACATGAAATTTATAGCTTGCATTAAGCCCTGAGTGTACACAGAGTATGGTTTTGCACAGCATCTCCCTCTTCACTGCTTTACCTTTCAGCACACATGCCGATATTCCTCACGTATGGAGCTAAAAATCCCTTGTCTGAGTTGCAAATGACAGTGCAATAAGAAATGACCTGATGGATTGTGGTCTGTATTTTTCAGGACTAAGGTACTCACAAAACAGCATAATGGTGACTCTTAGATCATGAAATTATGCTTTTTTTTTTAATAGTGTGAGAAATCCTGCATAGGGAAGTAGCTTATTGTACGTAGAAGAAGGGTTCCAGGCAGTTTCATATCCATACATTTTAGTGTCACAGTATCCTAATAAATACTGAAACACAGCAGACATCTTTTCAATAATGGCATATCCTTTCCAAGATGGTGGCAACAGGTGGAAGCAAACTGAATCCCTGCCTGGAATGAGTTCTGAGTTCTCCGAGGGATCAGTTCAATTTGTCCATACTCACACCTAAATAAGCCATGCTGTGAGAGGGGAAAAAAGGAACTAACTGCTAGAGCCTGGCCATTCTTCTTAGGTCTGTATTGCTGGACGGATACTGCAGGCAGTCCTTCCTAGGGGAAATCTGTAGCTCAAAAGGTTGTGTCTTATCTCCCAGCCTGGCTTGCAAGGAAGCAGTGTGCTGTGCACTGTGGGAGAGCAGGGATGTTCCCTCCCGCTCTTAACCGCAGCCCCACACAACAGGTGGGCTCGAGAGGAGCTGACATCTTCAGGGCAGTCCCATTCCCGTTCAGGCTGCTCTGGGTGGGCAGGAGAGCTGCCGTCACCTTTTTTGGGGGAGGCAGAAGCCGCATTTGAAGTGTTTCACTGCAGATCCTGAGGGGTGGCACGAGCCTCGTGCCGAACCCATGGCACAAGCAACTCACAGCGAACAGGGTGGCAAGGGGCAGCTGGCCCCTATGGCAGGGGGAGTGAACCCAGGAGCCTGGCAGTAGGAGAGAGACATTAATATTTTCCAAGAGCTGTTTGCCCTTGGGAAGGGCCCTCACCTGCACCATGGTGAGACAGTTTCAGGCGCAGGAAGCCTGCGGGACAGAGTTAATTTGCATACACACAATTAGCACATTCAGGATTTCTGCTATCTAGCAGTCCAGTCAGAGCTTCTGCTGCCAGACCCACGGAAATCCCCGCAAATGGCCAAAGTCCTCACAGCCTGTTCATGCAGATATCCTGACAGAAGATGAGAGGATGCATCTGTGGAAACATGATAGGCTTAGGCAGATCTGTCCCTTCCATTCCCCCAACCAAAGTAAGGATGCACGCACATAAATGCTACACTGTGCCTCCGAGAACCGATCAGCATGATCTGCTACCAGCTAGATCACAGCCCGGGCAAGTCAAACCACGTGGCACGGTCTAATGCTGCCACTATGCCGATGCCCTGTCCTCCAGACTTCCATAGGAGCCGCGGGAGACTCTTAACAGAGCATCCCACTCAGGCACCCCCCTTACCGCTCTGCTCCCCGGGGCGCCAAGCGCTGCCCCCGCTTGTCCATGCACTCCTGACAAGGCACAGAAGCACCCGGCCTCACACTCTCCACCCTTGGCATAAATGCTAAATGGGGAACAAGATCACAAGCAAACAGGAGTTATTAAGAAAAAATCTATACCCTGGAACTGCCATAAGCCAGACCTGACACCAGTGCATCGTTTCATCTGCTCCCAAACGGGCCTGGTGGTGGCAAAGTTCTGCTGGCAGCCAAGAGTCGCTAGGACAGGATTTGCCCCTCCCTGTGCACGACAGTTAACTACCCTAAAAACAGCTTTCCAAACTTGATTGACTGGAACCCCTGCTTTGCGAAGAGCAAGGCTAGTTCAGGCATGTTTCAGAAGACGATAAGGAGATGACTATGTTCTTAAATTACTTTTTAAGATGGTGACAAATTCTATGTGAGAACAAACAGAATAGTGAAGTTTCTGGAAAGAAAAAGGGTAAAGACAGAGAGGATTTTTTTTTCTGCAACAGAGAAAATAAACCAATGGATTTTTTTTACTCCTCTCTTCTTTTCGGTAGACAAGTCCCAAGACCGAAACCAAGTAACCTAGGTGTGCAAGAGACCCCTTCAGTCAGCCTCAGCATGGGGATAATGCTCTGTTCACATCCTCTTTCCCTCCCACTCCCCCCTCAAGTCTTGACCCCAGTTGTCGGGGGGAGAATAGCAATCCAGAGCAGTATATTTTCCTAGGTACGTTTTCAGAGCAACCTTCATCCTTTGGAGACCACTACAGAGCTTAAATGCATCTCCCTGTCTGCATGGTTCCTTGTCCCACTTTTTATAGTTCTCAGTCCTTTCCCAGTTTCAGCCACCATATTTAAGTATTTATGCATCATTTTCTGTAATGAGCTACACATACACAGCACTAATTCATCTCCCAAACTCCTAGTCAAAAACAAGGACTCCATCATTTCCTAGAAAATACTTAAAAAGAAAGTTACCGAACAATATTAGTCTCCCTCCAAAGCAGAACCTGCTCCATGTTAGCCCGTGTTTACTATGATAGAAATCTGTGTGGTAGCTGATTAGAGGCATAACAACAAAGAAAAAGAAATAGCAAAGGGTGGGGGGATTCAGAGTTTCCTTACCCCTCAGAACGTGTGTGCACAGAGAGCAAACAGGATCGCAAACCAGAAGCTCGTAGTCACCACCTACCTCCAGGTCTGCCAGGTCCACGCAGACCAGCCCTTTCGCTCCGCGCAGCGTGACTGCCTGACTGTTATCCACGTTCGCAGGAGTTTTAGCCGTTGCCCAGCGCCATAAACAGTGCATTGTTATTACTGTAATCTCTTCCAGAACTAAAGGATTTTACAAGCAGTCATTATTCTTGTTTAATATATAGATTTTTCACGGAAAGAAAGGAGCCCAACAACAAGACAGCAATTATAACAGCGAGAGCTTTCAAGCTTCACAATGTCTGCAGCAAGTCACTGAGTAAGAAATAGGCTTCACTCTGGACTCGAGGAGTCAGCAGATACTCTAAATTAGAGCCGGTGCTCTACTTCTGACAGGAGAGCCTGGGAGCTTCTGTGCTTCCCTGCACGGCAGCTTTATTTGGGAGGGGGCTGGGGGAAAGGGGAGGGAGGAGGAGGAGGGAGAGCGAGAGAAAGAGAGAGAGCGCGAGAGAAAGAGGGCATTGTTTCTCTAGTTGTTGAACTAAAGCAATGAGGCTGTTTTTCAAAGGTGTTATGTCACAGATTAGCACAATCTTGTAATGCTCCTTCCAGCAACTCTAGAAATGCAAAGGGGATCAGAATCTTTTAAAAAAGGAACAAAACATGAACTCAGGCTCGCCTCCTGTTTTGTACCTGCTATTTCCATCTAGCCCCCAGAGCTGGCCAGGGCAGGACTCTGCTGCAGTTGGACACCTTCGAGGATCAGGTAGGGGGAAAGTTCTCAAAGACTCTACAAGTATTTGACGACTTCTCCGATCAGTTTCAGAGCCTAAAAGTCTCACAGACAAGAGGGGTAGGTACCTAACATCAAAATGTTATTACAACATTTGTGGGGTTTTCCCTGTCCCTGGAGCACTCTTTGGAAGTGTGAGAAGGAAACCCAGCGTGATTATTTCAGTTTTATAGATGAACCTTAGAGAGATGACATCATTCCCCAAGGTTACCTTGTCTGCCAGCAGCAGAACCAGGTATGGGACCCAAGTGTCACAATTTTCGTTGTCCACCTACTGAGCCATCTCTTTAAAAGCTCACTAATCACCTCTCTCCCCGGTCATGTCACAGGCAGTGTTCATAAAGCTAAGAGCAACCAATATATATTTCGTAATAGTTAACCTATTAAAGCTCCTTCTGTCAGTGATTTCCATTCTCAAAGCATTCAGCTGAAATGCAGCTCACATGCTGTATGAAATCCGAGCTACAGCAGGAATGACTCCACGATACGTGTAACATTTCTGGCACACAACTCATCACAGACAAACATCTCCTGTGCACTGTCTGCAGCTCAGATACCTGCTGTCATCCGTGCCACAAAAAACCAACAGTGGCTGCATTGCTGTTTTCTAAGTAGAGAAACAACCAAAGAATCAATGCAAGAAGTACAAATTCAATTGCTCTTCACAGCAGTTGTTTTATTAGTCCAGCTATTTCCATTTCTCACTAATTAGAGCCTATTCCGGCATGCCTACTCAAGAATCACTTTGAAGATCCAGTGTGTGTTGCAGTTCTTCTGTACAGCTAATCTGAATGCTACAGAAGCTGTCTGCAGCTGCATGAAATGGATGCAGAACTTAAAAACATAACCATATATTTCGGATCACAGAGAAATTTAAATAGATGCCATTTACACCTCTAATACTTCTGACCCTGGGAACAGAAGGAACATAGTTTATTACACTGGCGATTGCTTAGGAAAGGATCATAAGAGTGCATGAATAAAGTAATAAACAGTTGGAAAACATTCTCTTCCTGACTTAGACCAAATACGAATTTGTTCACCCTTTTTAGCGACCACACAAATGGAAGGATGGACCGGACAGTGTCTGCTCCCTGAATTAGCAGGATGTGGTTTGACTTGTCCTTCCCCCTCCTCCACTCCTCTCCACCTCTGCCCTTCCCCCAGTTCTGCAGGCATCATAAAGGATTTCAAAAAGAGCTACAAAGACATTCTTTTAGGCTCAGGCAATTCCAGTAACCCTAGAAACCAACAATAGCTGGGAGCCTGGCAGTTTGGCCACAGCAACAGGCTGCTATTCTGTTCTCTCCTTGTCATCCCTGCACCTCTAGCTGTACTACCCAAACCCTAGCTAGGCTGCAAGGCAGTCTCCATTTAAAGGCATCACATTCAATATAAATATTAGTAAATAAAAGGAAAAACTCAGTCTTGAACTCATCCTATTTCACCAGAATCTGCTTAGTTAACATCAGCATCAATCTGGAATAACTTCCATGGAAACATGCAGATTCCTGCTGAAGTCCAGGAAAATATTTGCTTGTGTAAAGATCAAAGGAAATTCAAAGAGAACATCGGGACCTGGTCTGCAGAGCCAAAAATGGGAAAAAGAATGCAAAAAGCCCTTTCTGCTTTGTTTAGCCACCAGTGGACCGAGCTGTACTTACATTGCCATTAACGTTACACTGAACTGAATAGTCCCCAGTACAGAACAGCATGGATAAGTCATGCACAGTCCAGACCCCAGGGAACAATCTGATGTCAGTGCCCTGCAGTCCTGGAATTTCTAGTAATCACCTAAGCATGAACATGATTTCAGGTTCTTCTTTTAAAAGTGTGTCAGAGAGAGGAGCTGGAGGCCTTGGTTTACTTGGTTACTTCTGATTCCAGCAGAAGTGTCAGATTAATTTGTGCAGTGGTCAGGAGTGATTTGCATGTTAAGAATTAAACCATAAAGAATTTGTAAAGATCAGAAGGAGCCCTGGTCTGTGAGCATGAATATCTGGTGCCTGCCACCACACAGAACACCAAGGGAGAGTTACTCATTCCATTCTTTCATACTGATGCAATGCTCTTTGATACCAGTCTGAACCAGAGACTTTACTCACGGGGCAGGGGGGATGTAATGAAAAAAAGATTTGTTTCTGAGCAAAGACTCCCACCCACTCCAAATTCAGACCACAGCTTCCCACCTGTGCACTACTGGGGATACTGGGCACTATGTATTTGTTTGTGTAGTTTGAGTGCTGTGTGAGCTGTGTGAGTTTCTGAACCATCACTCTGGGCCAAACTTGTAAACTGTGACCACCCTTATGTCGGTTTAAGTTTAGACGGAGGTAGCGCTACTGGCTGTCTTTGGATCTTCACTGATTTATAATTATGACATACACCTTTCAGAAATGAGAAAACTCTTAAGCTTTAACAACTCTTAACATTTTTGTCCATTTGTTGGGTATGTCAGCGTACAGAATTCTAACTCCAGATCCCTTTTTCGGCTAGTACTGCACAGAGAAGATAGTATGGTACAGTATTATTATTACCTAAAACCTAGTAAGTGAATGAGTTATGGTGGCATTCTTGGACCTAGCAGTCAGAAGGAGAGAAGGCCTTGGTGATGCAGGATCTCTTTCTCATACTGAGCATTAACTGTGAAGCGCTGCTTCAAATGCTATTATAAGATGATCTCTACTGGCTCTGGGAGGAGAACAAAGGGGAGGGAGTATTTCACCACTCCCTTTGTGTGATCATTGCTTCTGGGAGAGAGGAAGCACCCTTTCCACCAAAGGTCCACACTCATACCCACACGCTCCTACCCTGCCTGAAAGTAAGTTCAGGAAACTAACTTACACCCAGCAGGCAGCTGGGAAGGTCAAACCTGACAAGGCAGGAAGGCTCTGTGCCGAGGGCTCTCTTCCCCTTACCTGTACAACTTCTTTCCTCACATTGACAATGTCTAACCAGTCATTGAACCTTGGGTAACTGTTGAGCTCTGCTGTCCTGTCATTCAGGGGCACACTCAGCTTACACTGCCGCTGTCTGTGGATGTAGTCGATCAGCTTCACCTGTTGGGATCCAGAAAGCAAACAGTTAAATTCTTTGGGATAGGTCATCTTTCTCTGCAATGTTTGTATAACACCTAGCAAAAGGGGATGCTGGTTGCTGAGTGGGGCTCTTTTATGATATAACAGTGATATACTCTTACAAGCACTCAGGGAAATTCATACAGTGAAGCAGTTCTCTCACACCGAGCATCTTTATTCTGCAACATTTCAACAGAAGGCAGGACCCTGCAGCGTCTATCCCTGCAGGCCCCTTCCTTAAACTCGTATCAACAAAAGTTCTCTGCAGTGGTTGGGTTTGATGCCAAAATATGAAAGGGCAACCAAACCATTTGAAACAATCAATTACATTTAGTTTAAAAGCAATGCACGTGTATACGCAACCTCATTCTGGATACTGTGGTATTGCCAGTCTAACCTGCAGGACTTTCTGTCCTCGCATCCACTTCTCCCATATGTTTGTTATACCCTTTTACATCTGGTCTTCATTTAGACTAGAAGTTCAGTAAGGCAGGAATAGCCAACGGTACTCACAGACTCTGAGACACATTATCTGACAGGCATTTCTGTTACAAAGCCAACAATAAAAACAACGATCTTAAAAGAACAAAAACTAAAGCTTTTATCACCTGACCATCTCATGCCAAAATCACTACATTGAAATTGTCACTTCAGGCACAGAAAAACAAAACCACAAAAGGAATATTATTTGTGCCTTATGTTTGCTTATCAAAAAAGAAAAAACCCTCAAAAAGATTTCTCACTGTGTCACACATTCCCACTGGGGAGACTGGGCAAACTTAAGCTTCAAAAACTTCTTAACAAAACAATGCCTCAAAGCAAGTTAGCTGATCCGTGTTTTATAAACCAAAACATGTCCTTAGTCAACTAAGAATTTCAGCATTTGGGACAAGATCAGACTACAGAATGAAAAAGGAAAAAACAAACACGGATTCTTTGTTCATGATAGTATCTCTCCTCTCAAGTTTCCACTCACATATTTTTGGTCAATGCATCTGAATGACGTTATACTGACTTGTACACACAATCTCCAAGTTACACGTGTGAAAGAAAATTAGATCATCTCCTCCTTCCCCAGATAAAGGATGTGTCAGATATTAGAAGGGAAATGGATATTGCATTTGATCTAAACTGAATGACCTCCATATGGAGCACAATGCTTTTGAGCTGCAGACCAGTTTGGAAGAGTTACTACCTCGTAATAACTCCTAATAACCGTCCTAGAAAAACCGCAAATGCTAACTTGACAGTGTATTGGAAGCACAGTAGTTGATGCTATTTGATGCACAGTCTGATGACAGTCAGGTAAGAAATGGTGCAAATACTGATCAGCAATAAAGTAGGAGACCTATACACATCCCTGAAATTCTGAAGCCAAAATTCCAGGCAATGGGATTAACTACCTCTGGAAGGGACTTAAAAACGCAAGAACCGAACCCCACTCACCCTCTCCTTTTATCCACCTTTTACTGAAAGGGGGGGAATTCTTTCTCCTTCTCAACTTGTGTATTGTGACCCAATCCCGCAAGTGTATAACCATGGGGTTGATCCGCGTCCGCTCACACACAGCCCTGTTAAAATAGAAAGGCTCTGCAGAGGATAAGAACAAAACATACGCAGAAACACCATTACCACAAACAGGCACTAAGCAGGAGGACCTGGGCTTGCACAAGGAAACTATGCATCCTCTAAGTTATTGCACTGCTAATACTATTCTTTAAAAATGGCTGATGAGACAGTGTTTCCAGCTACAGTCACAACATCTTGGGAATCAAGCCGCTGCGGGCCTCAGCTTTTGCACGGCCACAGCCTGGTAGTCAAGAGTGCTTTCCTGTAAAGTTAGCTGAGGGTTTTGTTTTATGAGCAATCTGTCTACTTGCAACTAGCGGTACAACAGCAAGGTTTGTCTCTGCCCACACACTTCTGAATTCAGAAAGCAGTGCTATGAAGTTTGAGATTTATCAAAAAGTGGATTGATGCAATCAAAAGAGAGTAATTCAGACACTTCATGCAATGCATAGAGAAATGCAAAGCAATATCACTCGTAGGAGAGGCAACTGTGCACTGAAAGGACTGCTGTATCCTAGAAGACTCAGCCACTGCTTTGCATTTACAGTCTGACCACCCAGCTGAACCCAGAGGAACCCTCTAACCATAACTTCCTAACATGACTTTGGAGCATAAGACCTAACAGAAATTACCTTGGAAATCCCACTCAATCTTTCTCAGTCTCGGTACCTCTTTTTATAAAAAGGGATGGTGGTGCTTCCTTTTTTCCACCCTTTGCCTGCTTTCTCTAGTCAGACCAATGCTCCAGAAGAGTGTGGGGCAGGTCCCTGTCCCTGCAGGCAGCCAGGGCTTCGCTGAAGCCAGCTGGGTTCCAACTAGGCTGGAGACCAGCTCAGCAGGGGCCTGGGCAGCCACCGTCCTCTGCCTTCACGCTACGCCAATTAGAGACAAGTCATCTCACTCCCTCATCGTAGCACCACGTGCTAGTGTGACTACATGACTTTTGATCAATGCTGCAACTTGTTCTGCCTGTACCCGTACTCTTGAACTTGATTTCAGTTGTACTCTAGCACAGTTGTACCTTCAGTTGTACACACCCCTAAATTGAGATGTCTCTGGTCTAGGCACGCTCTGTTCCTCCAGAGTTAGCTCAGAGAGGACAAGGGGCAAACATGATGTGGTTGGGTGGTTAACTCCTGACCTTCTGCTTTCTCATTGTCATACCCATCTGCTCGCAACAGCCTATCCAGGGAGCTCTCCCACTCACAAAAATCACAGTCAGGACAGAAATGAGCTTGAAGATACTTTTCAAAATACCTCCCTACTAACTGCTTGGTTTCAGTTTCCTCTGCTGCTCACTGGAGTGCTTTCCCCCAGCTCATGCCTTGGCTTTGCACTGTATACAGTCTGACGCTGTGCAGCCAGCTGGACGGCACTAGATGCACTGCAACTACACAGATCTCTCCAGCAATTAAAAATAAGCCTGTGCACATCCTGGGGGTAACTCCCATTTATTAGGGAGAGGAGCCAGAAATACCGTCTCCCACAGTTAACAGTTTAGACTGAACACTGTCATGGATTTCAACTGTGATTTTGCCCATCTGCTATAAAAACCCTTTTTAACAAGACCCACATTCTCATCCTCAGAGATTCATTCCACTCCAGGTGCTTGGTTCCGTTCTCACTGCGTACAAACGTATCATGTTTGCATCCTGACTTCCTCCTTCAACAGACATTAGGGAGGAAGAGAGTTGAGTGAGAAAGGGGGACCGTGGCATGGGTAAAGACAGAAACAGGACAGCCAAAGTCCTAACAGGAAAAATGAAGGGAGCACATCTTTCCTTCTCAAAGAGGAGGGGATCATAGGCTAAAAGTGAGGTTAGCAAGGAGCACAGAGCAAGAAAGGAGGCAACAGAGAGAGAGAAGAACTGGTATGAACAGAGAGGGAAGGTCCCCTAATAAGGGACACAAAGAGGAGGTTGCAGGAAGTTTGACGACTAGCTATAGCCCCCAGTTTGCCAAAAGCTCAGCCTATAAAAGTTAAAAGTATACAGCCTCCTGGCTGTGCAATAGATATGTCATGGAGATGGGAGGGAAGACAGAAATCACCCAAACTCTCCCTTTTCTGGAGGCCATTTCAAGTAACACTCAATGGCTATATGCCCCTTGCTTTGATATACAAACTGCAACTACAAAACCCAGCCAAGGACAAACAACTCAGCTGCACATTTGGAAGGCACAGGATGTTGAATTCCCAGAGTGCTGTGGCATGTTACTGCTTCTTCCCCCAGGTCACCTCACCCCTTCCCCATTCCTGGGCATACCTCAAGGTTGCTGAGCACCTGGGGAAGGAAGAAAGGTTGTTTGCACAGTAATTTTCAAACTGGTACAGCCAGATGTGACAGGCCAATGTGTAAAAGTAACAGCTTGGTTCCTCCATCTGATTGTAATCTGCTATTTTAGTGCAGGACCTCCTATCAAGCAAGCTTTATTTTCCTGGAAGAAGGACAAGATGTCAGCATATTCTCTAAAGCCAGAGCTCCAAGCTTAGTTATATGTAGCACTAATGACATGCAAATCCCTTAAAAGTAGCACATGACCCAGTACAAAGCCGGGAACTGCACATGTTGACAGTGGCAAGAAAAGGTTTGGGCATCTCTGTTCCAGTGCAATGGTGGAAGGTGGAATGGACTTAACATCTATTTACAAACAGAAATCACAATGTAAGTAAAAGAAGCTATCCATAAAAATGTATGGCCCCACATAATCCTATTACGATCCCTACAGCGTCAGTAGGAGGACTGCATTCTGCTTTGAGGCAGGATATTCTGGAGGTACTAAGAGCCACTACTGCTGAATTCCCCACAAAAGGTCTCCTCACCAGTTTCAGGGCAACACCAGCAGCATCCCGTTTAATGGGTGAGGCAATGGAGCTGGACTCCACTCCCAGCTCTGCCGCTGACCTGCTGCATGACCTCAAACAAGTTAAATAATCCATTTCCTCTCCCAGGCTGCATGTGTCTTGGCCAGTTTGGATTGCACAAACTCCCTGGAGTAGGCGCTGTTTCAACTATTTTTGTACTGCTTAAAATAACAGGACTTCAAATATTTGCACTTAATGAGGCTCATTCACAGCATAAACTCCTAAAGGGACGCTGCAAGAAGACACTCGGTGCAACACGGATTTCAATTTCAAACTTTTCTTCTTCACTGGGATATAGCAAAGATATAATACTTAAAAATGGAAAAGCAGTCTGACAGCACAGATCTGAGTATCTTAGATCACCAAGTCCGGTTTTCCCATGCTAACTCCTTTGCATTTACTCTTCATGTCCAAAGTTGTTTTCCTCTATTCCTATAAATAGTATATCTGCATTCTCTTCCCACCCTAGATACACCACACTTCTCCCCTAGGATGAATCTCATTTTGTTATTTCCTGCCCAGACTTTTAACTAAACTACATGGTTTGGCTTTAATAGCTGAGCTGTTGCAAAACCCTTTTCTGAGAATATAATAAAACTTCTGCGTTCAGTGACGCACATAAAAAACCCACAAACAACATACAGGTCTCCAACCACAAACTAGACAGAGAGATAAAGCCAATAGTAACCTTTTCACTGCCTGGTTGCCAAAGAGCACATCCCACACATCACAAATAGCAAACCCCGCAACAGAGGCAGTGGTATTCCAACTACCTTAAATCCACGGAAATGGGAAAGAACAAAAGCAGGGAGAGGATATGGAGCAGCCGGAGCATATTACTGCTCGCACGGGTGCTCCATTAGAGCCCTCCCTCTCTCTGTCTGGTGCAGCTGATGGCCAGGACCCGGTTCTCATTCACTGTAAGAATCACACATGTTGCAAGGTATGGTCCTGGATGCACATCCACCTCCTTCTCACAGCACTTTTACATTAATATCCCTTTACAGCATACGTGAGAAACGGACCCAGAAGGTTTAGGAAAAAAACAGCCAAACTTGCACTTCTTTATTTTTTTTATACGAAATAACCAGCCAGGCCTCCTGAGATGGAGATCTCCTGAGATACACGTTTGCCTGTACCCATGACCTCTAACTAACAGCTGGGAGTTTTGATGACTACAAACAAAAATCTCTCTCTCTCTCACACACGCACACACACACACACACACACACGTACACACACATACACACTAGTTTTTCAGCTGGACTTCTGCAGATATGGCACAAGAAAGCAATGGCATCTCTAAAACTGGTTCACTGACACGGTACCAAAGTACTACCCGATATCCTTGAGAATATCAACAGTTTGAGAATGAGTTTTATTCAGTCACAGATTTGACAACCAGATCTCATGTTTTCACATTTTCTCCCTCAAACCTATAACGTTCTGCTCACTGATGCCTAGCACTTTTCTTGATGACTTGAAAGCTATCAGATGCCAGGTTTAGAAGAGTTTTTCTGCCACATCCAAAACAGACAATTGTTATTATTTAATCAATGAATCAAGCACATGTTCAAAAGCAGAATGTGCTTCCCTGTCCCTGGAGAAGCACATGTTCAAAAGCAGAATGTGCTTCCCTGTCCCTGGAGACGAGTCTGACAACACTTGAGAAGATAATAAATATGAGCTTACACCACTCCTTCCAAGCCTACAACCACTTAATGCCTTGCAGTTTAACAAGCTGGTCCCTGAAGTTTTAAAAGGACGAGATCAATGTATGACCCTGCTCTTACATGTGGCTAAGAGCAATGCAAATCATCTATCTTCCTTCAGACAGGAATTAATCAGGAAGGAACTGCTCTATTAACCTCCTGCCAAGAACAGGACCCGGAGGGCAAGGGTGCACGCTTTGAAGCATCAGACGATAGCTGCTGCTGGGAGCAGGACACTGGACGTGCTGGATCAGTACCTGGTACAGCAAAGGCGGTTCTTCGTTTCTGCCTTCTGAAACAGAAGACAAAAGTCCTGATCGCAGGGTTCATGCACGTGGACACTGGGGGAAGTAAGATGAGTCATCTGAAGGCACTCAGTGAAAGTGGATGCACTTCACACCTTTAGCTGACTTGTATCTATTTTCCCCAGTGGCATTATATAGACAAGCCCAAAGTTAGACCAAAAAAAATCTCGAGCAACTTGAGCAATGAAGAAAACACAAAAAGTTCAGAATCTGACTTGCCAAGTTTAAGTAGTCATGAAGTCAGTCAGCTGAAGTCATGCTCAGAAAGCATGTGAGAAACTGATAAAGATCTCCACAACCACTCAGAGACCAGCAGCAATGTGAGTGTACTTCAGGACACATTTTTCAAAGTCATCTGAACTGAAAAAGAAAAAAGATGCAACTGAGTTGGTCCACGCAAAGGAAAGAGCTAGTATTTCGTTTTTATAGAGCAAGCTATGCTCTACGCTAGGCTGCTTCCTTTGAAGTATGAAAGCAGAGAGCTGGGGAAGAACCTGTGATTTGCACAAGAGCTCAGGACACCCCTGTGCAGATGGCTGGCACAACTAATTAACGAACTAACACCTCCGTGACTTAATTGGTGCAAGGCACTGACAGTGGTTCACTATGTAAGTGCAGCCCAGCTATGAGGGTAATTATTTGGCACTTCTGAGACACAGTTGTCACCATCTGCTCTGCCCCAGGTTCTCATCTTTGAAGTAGCTGTAAGAACAGGCCTTCTTTCACCGGGTTTTGGAAAGATGATCACAATAGAGCTGATAAGGCACCTGGATACCAGAGTAACGGACAAAATACCAAAGTGGCAAACACCAAAGTAGTAGAAATGCCAGCTGGTTTCTCCAGTTCCTCCTTAATTAGCAGAATCTAATTACGGCAGATCTGTACGGTTTGTGATCAGAGTGCTGTTGAGCCTAAAAGCTGATCTAAGGCCAGAAGAGACCCAAAGAAAAAGACAAGGACAAAGTGCCCAACTACAGGAGATAAGAGTAAGGCCAAAGAACCACTATACAGAAATAGCTCTGTGATCTGCCTGGTCCACCCCGGGAACCATGCACGGGGTAAGGGGCAGAGGCACGGAGGATCACAAAACGTAGGTTCAAGTTTCAGCTCTGCCAGGGATCTGCAGACACAAGGCAAACCACTTCATGGGGGCCTGTGAGTCAACCATCCTAAACAGTTCTGCTTCAAGGAGAAGTTACGCTTTGCCATACCCTTCAACTGACAACAAATCAACTATACTTGCAACTTTTGCACTCCACATAACTGAACTGTTCCTCCTGTGAACTTGTTGTAAGCAGCTGACTCATTTGAATAGCTCCCAGCTATCTAAATGGTTATCACTGTCAACACCAAGTAACAACCGAAGTCTTAGAAACTCTCATTTCCCCTCTGTGTTCAGAGGACTAGCTTGTTGTGAGGGTCTAACTAAACTGTCCTTTCCAAAAACCAGCAAACCCAAGCACACCTGCAGGTTTGTGACACAGATGATCCTACATCACTCCGAACTGGTACACAGCCATCACAAAAGCCTCTAAAAGGAGGCTGCCTCCATTTTCTTCCGAGCACCTAATGCTCCTTGAGGCCTGAGATCAGTTTCAATAACAATGCAATAATGTTCCTGAGGAGATGATGTGTGCCTCTAGCTGTCCCATACTGTGAATGAATTATATAGGTATAAGGATACCTTAAAACAATGTGGACTATTCTCTTTCCAGTACTGGCAGACCTAAACCAATGCAAGTTTTTGAGTGGTTTAACCACATGTGCCTGACGAAACGGAGAGAGTGGGTCTCTATCATTTTAGCATTACATATGCCCTTCTCATCTGTGCTTTCATTAGGAGCACTCCGTTTCTCCAGTGAGTCCTGACGACACAGGAGTCAACCGGAGAGTCTTATAATGTCATGTACTGCAAAACTACCTCAAATCTACCATGAATTTCAAACAGCTCTTTTCAAGGCTGGCACAAGGGCTGCATAGGGCAGAGAACACAACGCAATCTAAGATGAAAAGATGCAAAAACAGGCAGGCACCGTTTCAAGGTATGATCTAAATCCTACAAAATGAGGTCACTAAATCTCTCATCCACATAGTTTTGCCCTCAAAAACAACAGAACTGAATCCACTAAAGGATGATATTTTGACATGTATCTTCGTCAGACAGACGGGGAAGGTGAAGCTAGCAGATAAAACAGTACAAAGAAATATCTAGTAGTGGGTATTTATTTATTGATTTGAGATGGTGTCTCAGGAAAGGAGCTCGTATGCACGACAGACCCTGACTTGCAGTCTGTGGAATTCACGTTCACGTACTTGTACCAGACCGACTCGTTCAGCAAGGAAGCATGGTAGAGCGAGCAGGACCCTTGTCCAACATACGAGACCTGCCTTCTAGTTCTGGTTCTGCTGCCGCCCCAACAGACCGCTTGCTTCCTTGCGCCTGTTCCACATCCACCTCTCTACAGATTATACAATGCAACCAAAGGCACGGCTACGGAGACTCCTACTATGCAAAACCACAGGCACAGTCCCCTTGCAAAAGGGAGAGCTTGCAAAACAGTGCTGCTGTTCTGAATGCCAAAAATAACTTATGAGTGTTAACACACTCACAAGACCCTGTGAGTAACACCTTATTAAAAGTAAGAAAGTAAGAGAAA
This sequence comes from Dromaius novaehollandiae, assembly GCF_036370855.1. Taxonomy (NCBI): domain Eukaryota; kingdom Metazoa; phylum Chordata; class Aves; order Casuariiformes; family Dromaiidae; genus Dromaius; species Dromaius novaehollandiae. The sequence continues at coordinate 1,735,190 of NC_088116.1, forward strand.
GAAGGATTATAAATGATTTGCACAAAATCAAGGAGCAGTTCTAAAAACAGGTCATGAAAGACCTAGTTTTCAGTCTTCTGCTCTAACCAGTAGATCATGGCAGCATTAACTGCTATAGAGCTTCTAAAAAGCAGATGAAATCAGGACTGTTACAAGGATGGGAATAAGAGCTCTTAGCGACATCAACATTTTGGGTGCACCGCTCTGCAGGCTGCAGTGAGGGAGCTGTGCTAGTTTGCATCAGCTGAGCATCTGTGCCTGGAGTGTCCATCCCAGCCTCATCTGCAGCAGCTACAGCACAGAAACATCTGATGACCTCCTTGTTCTGACTTGGTGTCTGGGTTGACTGACAGACTTTTGGGTTTGCTCATTAAAGAAAAGGAAATAGTTTCTCAATGCATTGCCAAACAAAGCCTGCAAAACAGGACCCAGCGCAAGACAGCAGTAAAGTGTACAACCAAGGTACACTCAGTGAAACAAAAAAAAGCTTTAAGAAAAAATAGTAAATACAAGGACAGAGAGAGGCAGAGAGATAGGGAGAGATGAAAGAGCAGATGGATGGATTTTCCTTTGAACCTTCAGTCATGCCAGTGGCTGACACAAGAATAGCCACTGCCCAAGCAGTACAGTATGTTATTTCTGCTTTGTCAGATGATGTACACAGCATCTTTTCTGGGTCACTTGGAGGCCACGTACCACCCCTTTTCTCTCTCCTCTTTTTTTTTTTTTTCACAATTCCAGAATCTGAGAGCTGTAAACACTCAGCCGAAGCCTCTGCAGCAGACTGCACATGCAGGTGGTTCCCTGTATCCGGTAACATGACATTCTTCAGAGATTTCATCCTAGGGAGGCACAGGAGCCTAATGCAGTTGCAGGCGTAGTCCTCCGCTTAAGTATCAGTGCACACTAAAACTGAAAGTTCTCCCCCTTTATAACCTGAGGACGTGCAACTGCAACAGAATGGTTATGAGAGCTCTGCAATGCTAAGAACTGCATTTACACTCTTACCATTTGTTAAGCACAACAACGCTGCTGTTACATCAGCTCTGCAGCTCACCTCCTCTCAGCTCAGACTTCTCTCCAGCACCCAGCTTCTTTAGCTCAGCCATGCTTCATTAAGCTTAACTATATTTCCATATGGAGCACATGAAGACTAATCCCTCTCCCTACACAAAGATACTGAAGGATATCTTTAGTCCAAAGTGACCTGAAGACCCGTTAAGGTTTCCCATCCAACCATGAAATCAGTGCATGAGTCACTCAGTAGGTTCATGGTTTCACCCTGCTATGCAGGATGTTTCTGGCCAAGCACAGCACCTCCTGTTCTCACTCGTTTGGGTCCATCAGCAAAGTCCCCAAATCCTGTCTCTGTTCACATGCAGCCTAATCACAACCAGCTCCAACAAATTTGGTGGCAATCAGGGAGAATTTCAGTGTCAGTCAGCAACTTGGGCCTCAACAGCTAAGGCTTCACAACACCTAGTTCAACAGAGACTTGGCCCTCAACCAAGGTCTTTAACAAAACAATAAACAAACATCTGTCAGAAATGGACTAGGTAGAGCTAATCCTGCCTTTGGCAAGAGAGCAAAAAGAGGATCCCTTGAGATCCCTTCCAGGGCTTGTATGCCTTAAAAGGTAGAGCGGTCCGGTGGCTGTGACACTGACCTTCATCACAACGCCACTGAAAGAGAAGAAAGCTGGAAAACCTCAAGAAAGTTAGGATTTCAATCTCCCTGCCCCAAGAGAAAATCAGCCCCAAAGAAATTATTCTTGACAGCTGGGGAAACCTAGGCTCAAATCCTTGCTCTCCTTCCTATTTCCTGCATGTCCCTGAGCAAAACACTGAAGGCCAGATCCACCCCAAATTTCAATAATGAGTTAGGAGCCTATACACTTTGATGGTTCTACACCATACAGTCTTCAAGTCTCAGGTCGTGGTTTGTTAGAGCACCTCATGGTGCTGCCCTGCTTCACCACGCTGGGGCAGAGAGGGAAGTCTGTGAGGTGCTCAGAGCCTAATGTAACACCAGCCTCTCAAAGCAGCTCAGATGAAGAATTACTTCATGTTATCTGCTGTAGCTCATGAAGTTATACAAAGGCAAATGCAGCCCAAAGATAATACTAATACTATGCTTCTCCCTATAATTGTTCATTCTCTTGGCAATCCACTGCATCTCTCCTCCCAGAAAGAAAGCAACCACCCTGTTCCCCCCGCCAGTTTTACAATGACTGCAGCCAGAAAGCAGCAAGTGACAGGGTGAAGGGCTACAAATGGTTCATAACTTGGAGAGGAAACGCCAGGTCATTTTTTATGGGGGAAGGGGGGTGTTACAATCCATGGAAGTCTTCGTAAAATTCCAAACTTAAAGTGCCTTTAAAGATAACGTTCTCTATCATTTTTATGATGACACTACTCCTTCTCACATAGCTGTAAAATAACTCTTAAGTATACTCAATTTTACAGTGTGTGGGGGGGTGAGAATAAAAAAAAAGAAATCTGTGCATTGTAAACTTCCAGTGCAAATAAAGGAGTAGAATTTACAGCAAAAAATACAAAGCCTGACATTTCCTTCAGCAAGGTCAGGAAGGGAATGACTAATTCTAGGTCCCCGTCATATTCTTGGACTTTCCTTTCCTCCCCATTGCAAGCCTCATCCTGCAGGGTACTGAACACCCACAGTTCTCACCAGAGACAGCAGGAACTGAGGGACCGTACCTTGTACGTCTGTCCGGCAAGTTCCCAGTACTCTGTCTGGAGAAGGCTCTGAAGGAACTGAGCTCCTTTAACGGAGCCATTTACTGCCCAGGATGCTGTCCTTAGGGATTAGTGTCCTCCTTCTGGCATACACACAGTCCCCCAAACTGCTGCTGGACTGGACTTAGGGAAAGAGGAAAGAGGTTTATACAGAAAAAAATTTAAGTCTGTGTAGGAGCAGGTTCCAGGTCTTACAGCTGAAGACACTTGTTTCTCTGTAGCTTTGGGAAATCTTACCTATGAAACCTTACCCTGTGAAATGCTCCAAGTTACTAGTTTTCCTACTAGAAAGAATAGAGCTATATTGGCAACCACAGCAGTCACATTTCCCTTTTCATAGACACGGTGTGAGAAAGCTGCTGTGACTCGCTGCTCGTATTTTATTTGTCCAAAAATCTCTGTGGGGTACTGTCTTACCAGTTAACATTGCCTATAGCAACCAAATGGGGTTTCACAAATACAGTGTTTAGAGTGGAGACACCTGGAGCCAGATTCCCACCCCACAATAACCAGTCTTTTCTGACTCTGAGGATTTCATTTAAACTATGTTGTGCGCACTTAGAAAGTGGAGATAAATGTAGTTGCTAAAAACATCCAAAAAAATCACTCATTGCTTGGCCTAAACAAGAGATTTGCTGCTTTAAACAAAAAAATTTACAGGAAACTCAAACGATGTAGGTAAGCAATGTCACTTAACAATTTTTGGTTAAAGCAGTTTTCCACCAGCGATAAATCCTGAGTTCAGTGCAAAAAATTCTGAGGTCCTGGACATTACTTCTGGAAATCTCGTGGGCAGGTTGCTCGCTTGGGACATAGGTTCAAGAATTTGCTCTGCTGGATTCAAGGCAGGGATTGACAGAAGCCTGCCCAACCACCAGCTCATTTCCTGGCTACTTTTTGTATAAATGCAGTGTCTCTGAATAAGAATTTGTTTTGCCTCCTGAACAGGAAACACATTATGTAGTCTTGGGGAACTTTAGACTGATACAACGGTGTCCCCAAGACCAGTTATGCTACTATAATTACACTGATATTTAAAAATAAAAATCTAGCTTACTATTGCTATACTGTTTGAAGTTCTGATTTGGAATAAGAGCCTTCGACAAAGAGAATCAGACTTCACACCATTAGAGGGGAGAAGCCTTAAGCAACGGAAAGATGCTGTTGGATAGATCTGAATGAAGCCCACGGTACTTTTTCGTAAAAGCATTTGCAGTTTTTACATCTTTCACGCTCCACATTCTCCTTAGGAAACATTCTTCCTGCTCCTCCTCTGCAGTATGTATGCTTAATTATTACTTTCATCTTAAAGTAATACTTCTGACTATCCACTGATGAGTAAGTTCAGCAGCCTCTAGGGTTCAGGATTTCTGCTTGATCTCTTGCTTAGATGACTGCATCAGAGCAAGGACACTGCTGAGGGAGAGCGATCAGAAAAGAGAAAAAAACACGCCTGCTTAGGAGAAAATAAAAAGCCATTGTTACAAGTCTGCATGCTATTTTGTAATGGAAATACCCCCCCTCCTAAGGAAGGGGGGAGGAAAGACAAAGGGATTCTATGTTGTGTTTCTCTGCCTCTGAACTGACGAGTCTCAGCACTGGATACAAATTCATTCCTTAAGCCTGGAGATTTTTCACTGCAGCCAACGAACACTCCGTATTTCTGCAAAGATCACTCATGGTTTTTTTAGACTCTCTTGATTTACAGTACAGTATTTCATCTTGAGCTTTTCAAGAGAACCCTCACTAAGTTAGGCATTACTGAAAATGCTAACTTCCCTAGGATGTTTTTGAAAACCCAGACCCCACGCCTGCACAACGAAAGATGCTAAATGCTACTGGTACTCTGCTACACCTCCTGCTACGTGTGATACAAAACACTGCTGGGGGTAATTCTCCCTCTGGTACTCTCCTAGAGTATCAAGGCCAGAAATATGGTGAAGGCCTATAAATGTTTGAGGAATTCAGCAGTGCTGCAGACAGCTTAGCATCTATCTCTCAGGCACCAAGTTTGTGCCCACACAGGGCTTTCCTAAGGTTTGGCTCAGACAGTAGTTTGAAAGCTAGAATACATCAGCTTTCCTTCTAAAGCTCAGCTGTTCCCAAGATCTCCACAGGCACGAACTTCCACCCTGCTCAGCCATCACATGATGAGTAGCAGGGTCCCCTAAGCATCTGCAGTCTTTCTTTAGCATCCAGCCTCTGAATCCAGAGCACGTTAAGGTAGGGAAACCTCTCTACCTCCACCCTCTTTCTCCATAGCTTTGTTTCTCTGGTGTTTGGCAAAGGGAACTCGCAAATTCAACTAGATTGTTTACAGTATACTCTTGAAAGCGCAAATAATGAACGGCAGACTATTATTAGCTTTCCAGCTGTGACCTGATCCAAAGAATACTGAAATTATCGGAAGCTTTCACTGATTTCCAAGAATGCTGGATTAGGTCCTGTTTGCGTTGTTTCTTACCCAAACGATGCCCTTGTCTGGGCTGGCGTCAGAGCCCTGCCCCAGGTTAGGTTAGAAACACAGGCGGTTGTGAGCTCAATCCAAGCAGTTTGGCTAGCCAAGCTGGTCAGCAGGTTAGTATTCCATGTTCTGGAGTCTATTTTCACAGACTGCCTGCAAAAATCCTCCATGCTGAATATTGCCACTGCCTATCACTGCAAAATTGGAAAACAAAAACGAATTAAAAACTCACCCCAGAAAAAAGTAAAATTTTTGACCCTTATAGTACAGTGGGTCCCAATTTCAACCTCTTCTTTTCAAACCACAGCACTAGAAACATTTTTTAATGAAAGCTGAAATTCTCGCATAAGCCCATGACTACATAGCATGAGACAGGGCTTGCAGTAGGGCTCTGGGAGTTGGTGGCAGGGTCATTCCTCTGTTTTCATACATCCTTTTCCCACAGCCACCAGCCCATTGTGCACAGCCTCTGTTTCAGAGAGACCTGCCTCTTCAAATCCAGCATCACCACGCACTCCAAAAAAAGGCTGCGCAGAGACAGAGACACTGGTCACCATTAAGAGTGAAGGGAGAAAAGAGAAATTCAGTAACAGGGGCTCTTCAGGCTAGACTGGGCAAAACACATGGAAAAATACCAAAAACACAAAACAGAAAGAAGTGTGCATATCAAAAAAAAAAAAAAAAAGAAGTGTCCAGTAGGTCTCTACAATTGCTAAGAGAAAGGGAGAGGACAGAGCATAGTCACCCCAAAATAGGAAACGACAGCATGACTCTCTACTTTGAGGACTTGCCTGCCCTTCTTCCATTGCGATTACTCAATAGATGGCCGAGTTCTTAGAAGCAGCTACTAAAACCAGATTTCTCAGGACACATATCCACCCCCTGAACTCTGCAACGCAGTTACGGCTACCCCCCTGCTTCAGTGAAAAGGAGCACGGCATCTTAAGCAAGCCTTTCTACCTTAAACTGTAGCAGGGCATCAGCTACAGCGCTGCTGCCATGGATGTGGCTGAACAACCACAGGTTCGGTCCCCTGTCCCAGGATGAAATCTGCAGGGGCAGGATTCCCAAGGATTCCACTGCCGAGCTGCTTTCGAGGCCTACTGCAGGGAACAAAAGCAAATCTATCCACATGAAAGAAAAGACAATTCTTAAAAAAGGTTTGGCATGTATGTTACAGTCACTAGCGCCAAGGCTGCAGGTTCTGTTCTCATGACGAGGGCAACTCGGGTTTGTTCCAAACTACTGCTACCAGAGTTGCTTCTACAGAGACTCCTCAGCAAAAAGCAATGGATTCTTTGAATCCATCTGAATATCCTTAGAGAAGAGTTGGGGATAAGCCATGTAAAAAGGGGAAAGAGAAAAAAAAACCAATTCACATAAAAGCTTTTATTTCTTTATGTAAAGATGTTTGTACTGCCAACTGTTTTAAGTCTAAGAATAACTTAGTGTCACATAACTAGACGAACTTCAGCTCCTGGGAGTGGATTTTCCATATCTGTACATCTCTTTCATCCATCATGCAGTTATTTATACATCAGTAACACTTTGCCCCGGGGCAATTAAGAGGTATACAACTATGGAAACTTTGGGACCTGCAATATAACTGTTTTCTAAAATAGTAACTCATTCAGAAAGAAAAAACAAGCGTTAAGATAATATTTTTATTTACAACATATTCTATTTCAAGTCTTCCCTACCACTCCATAGTAACATTTGTTTTACCCATTAGGGCAGGGGTGGGGTTGGGGGGTTCTGTGTTGTGGTGGTTTTTTGCTTCTTGCAGTGAAAGTAGAAAAGGGAGATGGCTGAGAAAAGCACTTTATTTTTTCTAATATGTGAACTATAGGAAATTGCTTAACTGAAATGTGGCAACTTGCCACATTCTCTGAAAGTATCTTTTAAAACAGCAGAACAGCTTTATTTCAAAAAGCTGCTATGAGATTATAGCTTGGGATTGTCAAAAAAAAAAAAAACACTGAAAACCCTTCTGTACAAAACGCTTTTGAGCTACAATGCAAGTCCCCTTATTTCAGATTTTCAGAGGAAAAAAGGAAAACCTTGATCTGTTCTGCCATGCAGTGGGGATCAGAGATTTTAAGTTTGCTCATCAGTTTTGGAGTAAGCTTCCTGACCCCGCTGTACAATGCACTGGGGCCAAGCCAAAGCAGGAAATACAGGAATGAAAAATCTTCTCTGGCAGCATGGCTGAAATACAGTTGCTAAAGAGCTGGTGATCCACAGCTCAGCTCTGGAAAAGGCTTTTGAAATAATTCACAAATAAGATGGAGTCATTGGGCTGTATGAGCTCTTCCTTTCCCTTAGCACTGGATGTGTCATTAGTAAGTGGGCATGCTACTGCGTCTGCTTCCCTGGCCAGCTCCCCTTCCTTCTGAGGAAGCAGACAAGCAAACCCATACAGCCTATCCTTCCACCTCCTCCCTCTCTGCAAGTCCCTGTGTTCTCCGGGTAGCTTCCTGCTGCCTCAAAACCAGCAACATTATGGTTGCAGCCACACTTCTGTGAAGTGTATTTGACTTGTAAGTGGGAAGACAATGCAAGGGGACAGCGCCTAGCCCATTAGCTCTGGGACACACCCTCCATCAGGCAAGTAGCCCCAAACCAAGTCTCACGGTAACATGGTGGGTGAGCTCAGCTCACAACCACCCTACAGCACGCTGAAAGGAAAACTCAGGCAATGCCTGAAGTAGCCCCAGCTCAGGAACCACTTCTCCAAAACACTCCTGATTTCCTAGTCTAGAGGACAGCAGAGGTATTCATTTAAGTCTACTATTTACAAAAAGCTAAAGATTTGTGAAATTTAGGAACCTGTGTTGTTATGGTGTTTGAGAAATTTGCCTCTCTGCAATTAGGAACAAGGGAGAACACCTGACTAGCATTCTGATAGCCAATCACCCAAAACAGAGGAGGGATTTTCCCATGGTGGATTGTGGGTAAAGGTCCTCTCTAAAACCCCAGGACCATCTCTCTGAAGGAGACAGTGTTGCTGCAATAAGAATGAAGGATTAGTGGAAGAAGTCTAGACTTGATGTAAGATGAGGGGGAATTGCTATGAAGAGGAAGAATAGCGTTGTAAAAGGTATTGTTGCTTTTTCCTGATTTTGTCTTAAAGTTACTGAGGTGAATTGCATGTAAGCTCTACTACTTTACTCCAAGATTGCTATTCAGTTGCTGGGTTTCTGTGACTTTGTGTTGAATAAGTTTTGTGGCTTCCTTCCTACTCCCCTGCTGCTCTGCAGAGGAATGAACAGAAAGAGTGAGATAACAGGAAGAGTTGGAGTCCTTATTCCTGTACAGAGACAAAGCAGGATGTGACCCCTGTTCCCTAAATAGGGCAGAAGTGGTTGGAGCACAATATCCAAACTGGTGTCCCCCTAAAGCAAGGAGAGACCACAATAAGGACCAAAAATGAAGCTGCTAATCTTGGGTTAGGAACTTAATGACATCAGTGGTGCTTTGTGGGAGGAACTTAATTAACTGCAAAGAGCTTAAATTAATGGCTACTTCTGACTGGTTTTTGCTAAACAAAATAGTAGCGTGAACAAAATAGCTTGAGCGCTGGAGCACTTGATGGAGCCTCAAACTCTGCTGACCTTTGATCTTACAAAGTATTGGGGCTGCTCCTAGTTGAGACCATCCAGCCACTGCAGCACTGGTGCTCTGCTTTCACCAGACCAGGTGTCTGGAAACCTGTGTGACCCGTTTGTCGAGCTCGGAGGTGGCCCTTCCCTGCTCGCGTGCTGTGCTGCCCTATTAAACTTTAAATTTAACAGCCTCTTATGACACTAGTTCCAATGAGCTGCCTGACTTTGTTTCCCAGAACAGCATACAAATCATTACCTGGAACACGGCAATGGGAGGGAATTACCACAAGGTAGTCTCATCTCCAAGTACAGTTATGGAGCAGTACAAAGTGTCTGTTCAGCCTCAAACTGCCATACTAACATGCAGAAAAGTACAATTTCGGGAGGTTTTACTGCAAGTAGCTGACCATCCTTGCCACTTAAGTACTCCCATGCTGGCTAAGGTTATAATCAAATCATTGTTGCTAGGGCTGTATGAACAGGAGAGATGGTACCCCCATGCCAGAAGTCCATAGTTTACAAGTAGTGATTCACCTTGCTCAGCCTCTTAATCTCCAGTCTAAGAATCCACACCAACAACATCTGAACTTGTCTGCCTTTAAAGCCAGAGCCTCAGCTGATCTTGTCTGTGGAAGATTTCTAATAGCATCCTAGATAAGGAAAAACCCCACTGCAGTTAAGATGGCTAGCTGGGTCAGAGGTAGCTATGCTGACTGAAGGCCAGGCAGCTACGCCCACATAGCAGCGGAGGGCTGTGCCGGCAGGTGTACCTGTTCAGCCCATTAAAGCCTGCCGGGGCCCCTGAAGTCTGACTCCCAACCCAGCAAGGTACTTCTGCATGGGTTTTATTCAGGTATGCCCCAACTCGGGAGTTTCAACATGTATTGAGTACAACTTTTAGCTTTGCCTTGATATATATATCTCTAGTGACTAAAGAGAAACTCTCACTACCATTCCAGAGCTCATTGCTCCTTGTATCTCCCTTCCACTTAGTTTAGTAAGGGCGACTATTGAATCAGTCCCTCACAGTCATGGACTATTTAGCTTTTCCTGTTGAGCTGAAACACTTGTGCATGAAGCTAAGTAAAACTGATCTCAAGTTTGTTTATGCTTTCAAAAGGTATCTGGTCTTTGCTGGAAATGAGTACCTCCAACCAGACTGACTCTGTACTGCAGTAACAACTGGAGGTGAACTCTGGACCGTCGATTCCCAGCCACTCAGGGTTAGATCATGTTGCATAAATAATAATAGTCAAGTCTAGGGGAGGGGAAAAGACAGACTGCAGCACTCTAAGTGACATGGAGCAACCTGCCTTCTGCTGCCAAGGCAAATACCCTCCTAGCAGCTGCAAAAAGCTTCAGACCAGTGGTGATACATATGAAACCAGCAAATTCAGCAGTGGGAGAAGGATAGAAGAAAAACCTTTGGGGTTAAACTGCACAAAGGAGAGATCACAATCTGCAGGAACTAAGAAAACTGATAGTTGTGGACAGTAGCTCAAAAGAAGGGACCAGGCTATAAAACAAACTACTGTATAGTTTCACTCAAGCTTGAACCTTGAGGCTAACGGGTAACCTGTCAGGAGCTTGCTTCAGACATCTGATCTAGACAAGCAATGCTATGGCTCTGCTTGTCTTGTTACTGTGCCAGCTGTCACAGCCATTCCTGTGCAGGAATTACAATGCGCTAATAAAGTTCCTTCTTGTCCCAACTTTCACCTTTGCCCTGTCTCCCAAATACTCAATAACATCAGGACTGCAAGCAGTTCCTCTGAAATGTCTGCACTAGCTACTTGCTAAGAGAGACTTTAAGTGCTGTGTTGGAACAAATGTGGCTGGTAAAAACACTCTCGTGAAAAGGAACTGAAAGCAGTCTGCCTATCAGCTGAGACTATAAAGTGTTCAGCTTTCACTTGGGAACATAAAAAGCCTCCCTTCTTGGCTGTGGCCCTTCTGGGGAATGAGGAAGGATAAAAGGGCATGAGCTGAGTGTAGGCAGTCTTCCCCCTTACTGCAGGGGGGGAACTGTGGAGTATACAGCTTCTCGCGCTGATTGCTCATCCTGAGGACCTTTTCAAAACATGCTGACATCCAGTGTACCTACGCAATAAGATTACAAGTTAGTATTTTTCTTCACAAAAGGCTTATGACAACTATCTCCAAGGAGATGCAAGGACCTGTTAAACTGTCTGTTGGTCTCGGGGGATTTCCAGGACCTCCCTGAACACAATTTCCTAAAGTCCTGAAAGTCAAACATCTGCACTTATCCCCTGAAAGGATGCATGGCTTGAGTAATGGTAAAGTCACTTTGCTGCACATAATTCTCAACTCCTAACTATACTAATACTTGACTGTAGGCCTTAGAAAAAGGTTCAGGCTTTTTAAAAAGGGACAGAACTGCAATTATAATGATGGCACAAGTACTAAACTGTTGCTAGAGGAAAACATTCAGTGTCAGAAACTGCGTTTACAGCTACAGCATGTACTTCTGACAGAGGTATCCAGTTGAGTGGAACAGATGTCTACACAGACAGCACTAAACCCAGTCCTTGGCAAGCAAAAACTTCTTCATCTGCAGGTATTTATTTAATTTTAGTGGAGGTGAAAAACAAAGTATTGCCTAAATCCTAACTGTCTAACTAGATAAGCCTGAAAATCATTACTACAGAACTGTTTTGAGATGTTCTTCCTACTTATTTTTCCTTGCTTAACCTTTATTTAATTGTCCATTCAATAAACAACCCAGTAATTGAGTTACCGTGCAGAGGAAGTTAAGGGAGCTCTAAAAACTATCACTGTCAAGGTATTATGCCAATTTAGTGTGGTATTGGTCCTATATGTAATGCAGGCAAAGTAAGTTAAAAGCCCTTGTCACAGGGTGTTGTAAACTTGCGCAGTCCTCTGCCCTTGTGCAGTGGGCATGGGGAATTAGTAAGTTGCAACTTAGTGTAGATGATTAAAAGTTTTCATAGACTGGAAACCAGCAGTGGCAGAATAGCTGTAAATAGGACTCTGACAATCAGTATGTTCCCCTTTAAATCCAGTTTTAAATATTGCGTAAGATAACTCCATCAAATCTTGCACTTGGTTGCACAACTGCAAGTCTGGATAACTTCTGCATCAACTTTCATAGATCAGATGCACAAGATGTAAGTCAAGCCAGGATTTGTTGTTCTCCCACGCTTATGGGAGAACTAAAATCAGGGTAAAGACACTGGCCTGATGTTAGATATGGCCTTCACAGTGTATCGGATATCTTTTCTCCATGCACTCGGTTGAGCTTTGTGCTTCAAAATGAAGGCAGATTGCTGCTTTCAAAGCTTTGGGATCTGATTCAAAATAAACTGAGCTGTATTCACTCCACCTCAGCACTAGAAATTCATCAAGTGAAGCAAGACACCACCAAGAATCTGCAAAACTATTCCTGTAATTCCCACCCTGGAAGGAATTTGATAGAAGCAAGAAAGATTAACCCATCTTCAGAAGTTCTTACTCACTTTCCAGTGATGATTGCGAGTTGAGTTGCATTACAGGCTGTGCACTAAGTGCCAGAAAAAGAAAAGCCACACAAGCTTGTTCTCACTGTAAATACTGAACAAGCAAGTCGCCTACCTGGAATAAGATTCCCATAGGTGATGGTTCTGTAACAGTGATTGTGTATTATCAAACATTGGTTTTGTCCTTTGGGTCTTCCAACTTTTGCAAGTTAGAAGCTAATGTTCCCTGTTGTTAGGTTTGAGTGGCCAAAAATTAAGAGAGGGCCTTTAAATCCAAGATAGTTGACTGCTTTTGGAGACTTTACCCTAAGCCATGAACTTGTGTCTTACTTTAGCAGAGTCTTACTGCTAGAGTCTTACTCTGATTAAATTATTCCCTGGGGAGTCCAGCAATCTCCTGGATTGTATTCTGCCCTCTTTATCATCTTGGGGGTAAGGTCGGCCCTGTTTTTCAGGGTTAAGTCCAAGTCTTGCTAACAATGTTAATGACAATATTTGCTGGGTCCTAATTCACTTGTGTTGAGTGCAACACAAAGGATCCCTGCCTTACTTTCTATTAGTTTTCAGCCTAACTTATGGGATTTCTCAGCAGCAAGGTTGTTGGTCTGTGCCGCTTAGACCTAGCCAAGGGGCTTTTAGCCCTTATGCTAGCAAACAACATTCATCTCTTCAGGGACCTTGACTCTATATAGTTGTAGTAAGTACTTGCTTATGTTGCATCTCTTTGTCATGCTTATGCCATGGTTATTTCATATATACTGTGCTCACTCTACTTTGCAATCCTGTTTTATTAGGTGTCATCCTTACAAGGCTGTCAGATATTCTTTAAGGAAAATTGACCCTAAACCATTGGATACTGATTTGGCTGCATTAGGCTTTGTAGGAGAAGGTGCATCAGATCAACATAACATAAGTTTTCTAGAACTATAGTATAAAAGAGGATGCCTTAGATGCTGACTGAACACACAAAAACAATGTAAAAACTTCCCTTGAAGTAGAATAAGGGATTTCTTTTTTTCTAACACTCCATGTAGGACAATATGGTGCTTCCTGCATAACAATGAGCTGAAAAACCATTGGGCCACCAATATCAAGTCTTTGACATGCCGAAAGCTGTAGAATATTGAAAGCATTAGATGGAGGTAGCTTGAATATTAAACAGATATGTTAGCTACATGAATTCATCACTTGATAGATTGCACCTGCAGTGCTGGAAGGGAGAGTGGCTAGGCTTTTATTGCAAGAGACCCATACTAGCACACAACTTCTAATGTGCATATTTGGGATCTTACAGCAAAAATACCATGCAGATACCATTTTTACTGCAGGGGAAAAAAATGAATTGAGTCAAAAGCCAGGAAGCCTTTGCCAAATAGCTGCCTGCCTTTGATAGCCACCAGGTAGGAACAGTCCCTTCAGCTAGGAGGAGGAGGGGTTGTGGATTTGGACCAATGTTACATTTGGTAAATATAACGCTAATCACTTTCCCTGTCCACAATTGGATCAGAAACTTAACACATTCATATGAATATACTAATAACACTTGTGTTGACCTTAAATCAAAGCCTACTGAAGTGGAAAGAAATTTGTTTGCACTCTGAATCAGCCCCAATCACTACGGAAAGTGACACAATAGTGCATTATTACAGCAGGCTTCAGCGTGGTACAGGTTAACCTGCTTATATTATGGGCCATCCAGAGGTCATTCAAATGAGCTAGGAAACTTGATAGTGCTACACACATTGCTCTGACTCATCCTACTACTTGTGCAGTTAATAAAGAGCAACATTTTTTTTTTTGAGGTATAAGTTTACAAGTCCACCTGATCACGCATCTCTCATTTGGCTGTACAAGGCTTGGATCAGACATCACTTCCAAAAGAGTTAGAGCAGTCACCTTTAAAAATTCCTGGCACTGGTTTCCATCAATAAGACATAGAAAGAATCCTTCTGCAGTCTAAAAAATAGCCACTTTCTCAATTTATCTCCTTTGTCTTTTTAGTGTTGTCTTTTACTACCTTTCCCTTGCAAAAAGCACTTACATTACATCAAACTAGGTCTGAAGACTATGCAAACAGCACTTCTGCTGAAAGAGCTGGAGCTTTAAGTGAAGGTCTGGGCCACACTATTCAGGGTTTTCAACCCTGAAAGGCAGTTATAAAACAACTGAGCCAGCAGAAACTACAGCTAAATTCAGCTTTTACCCTCATCTTGCACTGCCTCAACTGCATTGTTTTTAGTAGTCATATTCAGTTTCTATTACTGTAAATGAAAATGGGCTCACATAACCTGACATGCATCTAATGTCAACTGGATAAACCCAACGAACACAAGTGGGATCCTAAGATAGACAGCTGTATTGTTCGCTACAGATGTCGCTCTACTTACGTGATGGCTTTAGAGGACCAAGTGTTCCATCAAGTGATATGGCTGTAAATAATTTATGAGCAACCCCATAACACTTGATTAAAACCTACTGAAAGAACATCTAATTAAATTGGCCTCTGAAAGAACAGATAACGATATGATGAGTGTGTAAAGGGCAGATGGCAAGCGGTAGCTCATCAAAACATGAGATTAATATAGAGAAAGGTACCTTCATCTGTGCTTCATTGTGACAATCTCTAGCTGTCCAATGCTGGCTGTTCTAGAGGCAGTTCCTTCATTCTGCCTTTGGGCATTTGAAGTGACAGCAAGAATACTGGCTGTCCTCAGGAGTGGCATAAACCACCTTTGGGCATCTGCAGAATAAGTACATAATCTCTTAGGTAACCAGGCTGGAAAGTGTTTATTGCATCTTCTGGTGATCAGCAGCAGACAGCAGGTAAAGTCAGGAACTGCATGAGTGAAACAGAACTGGCACCTGCTTTTTATATATATATAAATATATATAGGCCATATAGAGGACTGCTGGTAGCAATCAGGCTATTAATGAGTATAGTACTTGATGGCCAATACTAGAAAACTTCAGCTTTGCAAGATCATTAATCCATAAAACATGCTTTCATAGTACAGCAGATACACAGCTTTAAAATTAAAGAACAGTTAGGAAATACATTATAGGAACACACTGACAACCTTGATGCAAATCACATGTGCTTCAAGAAAAAGGAACACAGCTCACAGCAGGCATTCGCCATGCCTTTCAGCCTCTGAGGAAGGAAAGAGTTCTTGTTTTGCATGTAAAAACAGACCTGTACATAGACATAACATAAGGGACTTAGGTATAAATCTAGAATAGCCCCAAAGTGTAAATGCATATTGCCCAGTTCAGGGTTCTGCTTGGAAACTAAGAACTTACTGAAGAAAATACTGACAGACTTTGTACTCTGTAAAAATACAGTACATAAGAATGGCATGAACCATACGCACACTGCTTTAATGCTAGTGTCTGTCTCCTGTAAGGTAGACAAAAATAAATGAGGCATTTCTTTTCCATGAGCTGCAGGGGAGTCCAGGGTACCATCAGGGCTTTTCTCTTAAAGGAGTACTACTTTTTCTCATTCTAACATCTGAGTGGGTTTGGTGTGGGGGTGTTTTTGTTGTGTTTTGTTTTGGTAGCAGCACAAAGTTAGGTTAAACATAGGGATTGGTGAGAGTACAGAAACTGCTCCAATATAATGCTGGATACTTAAAAACAGTGCTGACACCCAAATCATAACACTTTCCCATAATAGCCCATGTTAGAAGGTGAAATAAATCACCCCTTCCTGATGCTGAGTTCATGCCAGCCCTGAGACACAAATGCATACTTAGAGCCCAATTTTCTAGCACCTGGAAACAGGTTTCTTCTGAGGATGTACTGCTAACAACCTTCCCCATGCCTCCAGCAGCCAAGGACAAAACAAAAGTGGAAAATTAAAGCAACGTTAAATGATATCAGAATCAGAATTTGGCAGGTCCCCAACCACACCATTCCTAGACAGATTTGGCAGACAGCCCTTCAAGTGGACAACAGTCGGTAAGGGAAGAGATCTTTCCAAAGTCATTCACTTGGAGTTAGCTACTGTCTGTGTAACTGCAATCAACAGCAGGGGAACTCTGATCCCCAAATTATCAGAGACCAGAGAGGAAGTGCTTCCTACTTTGGGGTCAGACGCTTAACCAAAGCAAGCAAGTCCTATTTCTAGTGCATCTATACCCGAAAAGGACTTGAGCCTTCTAGTAAAAAACGAACAAACCCCAACAACTTGCACTTGCTGACTTTGAGGCTTTTCTCTCTCTTTGAGTAAAAGTATGTCACCAGTGCTATGGCTGAGGGAAGGGTGCTCTGCTAGCATGAAGTGCCATTGTTCTTCATTTACAGATAACCTTGCTGTATCCCAGCACTTCCCCAAGTGACCTAGAAATGTCATAAGAACTGAACCAGCCATCCTGAGCTGGGCCACTGACCATGGGATCAACCCGCCTCTTCCCACCCTCCTCTCACTTGGCCTCAGATTTTAAGCTGTAAAAGGTCATGCTGAGCTTAGTTCTCCCCATCGTTTTGCAACCTCAGAAGAACAAAGACAACAGTAACTTTTCCAGCAGTTGCAGAAATGAAGGTTCAGCCTAGTCTCTGAGCTTGCCTATCTCAGCAGTGGCAAGGGAATCTATTGCTTATAGACAGACTTTTGAAGTAATTAAACATAACTCTGGTGCAGCTACGTGAGATCGGAGCAAAGCTTTGCCATGTTATCCAGGCTATGTGCAGTTACAAGGGGTTCAGGTGCACGTGGTCCTTCCTTAAGGAAGAAGTTACTAGACTATTCCACCCTTTGAAAATAAACCACTGCAAAACTCAGCCCTCTTGGTGCTGAGTAGTTCTCACTACTACTACTACTGCACAGGGTAACCGGAAAAGCAGCTTTCCCAGTAGGGAGAGTTTCCAGTCCTAACAAATACCTATCGGTTAAGGACAAGACGGTCACATATTTTAAAAAGGCCTATCCTTAGAAAACTTGGCAACTATCTGCACAGCAGCATGGAAACCATATTACAGTATACTGTGAGCAGAAGGTGCTTTGGACTGTTTTAATTTGTCAGTACTGCAAAAAAAAAAAAAAAGGGGGGGGGGTAGCAGGGCTGCTTAGAAGAACTCTCAAATCTCTTTTCCCAAATAAATGAGCTGTTCTCGCTAAAAAATTTTAAAACTCCTCACCCATCGGGGTGGTTCTCCAGTTTTCCCCATATCCTCTGCTGCAAAATTTGAGGCCAGATAAATCTTAGAGCCACAGTTACTTGCAATGAGTGTCTGAAGATGGAGCTCAGCATTCAGAAGAATTCTAAAGAATTTCAGCAATGCAGAGGGAGACTTGCAGCGCGTGCTGACGCTGTTCCCACCCATAGATGCTTTGTCAGGAAGACCGGGCTGTTAACCACCCCTGCAGGATACAGTCTGAGCGTGGAGGCTTCAGTCTTTGCAACAGGAAAGGACCATTTGCTGCAGGGAAGAGACCTCGCACCAGGCTGCTCTTGTCAGGAAGACGAGAAAAGGCTGAGACAGCCTATTTATATACGGGATTCTTGAGAAGCGAAGGGGAGAGGCAGGGATCAGATCACGTGTTTCCTCATGTTCCCCCTCCCCCACACCTTGGTTTTATAGTTGCAGGGAAGATCGAGCCAGAACTGCGGGAAATTGCTGAGTCAGGACATCTCTGTGGGGCCTCAGAGGGGTTGTCCGCAGTGTCTAAGCCAGAGGACAAAGCCTTGCGATAAGGCAGAAAGCTAAGAAGCTGGAAAGATGCCGCAGGGTAGGGGCAGTCAAAGGGTGTGATGCACCCACTATAGAAACAAGCAGAATTCGTTAGGCTGAAGGTAAAGTTGAAACCCTGCCTGGGAAAGATGAAGAACTGGAAGCATTTTGCACTAATGGAACAGGAAAGAGGATGCAGGTTAACTCTAGTGGAGGGATTTAGCTAGCCCTGGCTAAGTTAGCTCAATGAAGAGGCACGGAAACAAGCACAGGTGTATGCTGAGCTCCCCAACGGTCTGCTCAAAGCTCTTCTGATGCGGAGCAGCAGCCTCCAGCACTGAGAACGATGCCCTCCCACGTGCTCCAGGCGTTTAGGAGGACGCTGTCACAGGCTTCACTGCCACATCATGGACACTTCCAGATGCTGAAATCAGTGAAATCAGGGTTAAGAAAAACTGGCCTCTGAAGCTAGGCCGGTAACAGGCATTTTACATCCCTCCTTTCTCCAAAGACCTGCACATCAGCAGTGTTAACCCAGAGCTCTCTGGGCAGAAGCAGCCACAAGCAGTGGGTGGTCAGCATGTTACAGAGCTTTTACCGCAGTTCCTCCCGGGCTGGCCCGTCACCGCAGAGACAACAGAGCCACCGGCACTGGTCACTGCTTCTCGCCTCATTCCTCCTCGCTTCCTGTTCCAAACAGCTTTGAGTTGTTGCACTTCACCACAAAGCTGATGGTCACAGCAATGGTCAAAGCAATTTCTGTACATGGCTCTAAGAAATGCATCTTGCAGTTACCAGCTCTGCATTCTCTTCCTAGTGCTGCCATGGAAAACTGGGTCCTTCAAAGCCAGATGTCAGGTCTCAGCTCACCCTTCTTGGAATAAGTGTTCATAAAACCACCAAGAAGATGTTAGGGAAATGCTAAGGACAGAATCTGACCCTTCCCTAAGGGACATGGCAAAGGCAGTTTGACTCACACCACAGAGAGGAGATGTAAGCAGTGCTCTAATACTGCAGGGGACTTCTGCTGAGACCAGTGCTGCGTCACCACGGGCTTCCTGCTGCCAAAGCACTCGTTTCTCAAATTAATGGACAGGTCCTGCTACCTTTAATTTGAAGTCTTACCTTGTGAGGAGTTCATTAACTTCAAAGCTCTTAGCCTCAGACCACAAACTAGTTATTCTTGGCAACTGAGGCAATTTGAATAACAGTAGAAAAAAACAAGGAAAGAGCACATCAGCAGAACTGGAGCATGTCTTGGCAGCAGCATGTTGCTGTAGATTGTGGTTCCATAAGAATCAAAAACTGAGTATTAGTGTCACCCTAGCAGAAGGACTTAGATCTTGCTAAGTTAGCTAGGTCTCCAGTTATAGATTGGAAAATGGAAACTAATGAGGCTATTTAGTTGGATGCAAACAGGTAATTACTGTTACAGAGATGTATTCAATGACATTATAAAAATATATATATATTCCCCAAAAGAATTGTATTTTCTACAAATTTGGCCTCAGCAGAAACCCAGTCAGTGTCTAAGTGCAATAACTAAAAACCTGGCCTTACAGCAGCTTTCCTTTCTCCTCCAAACCTTAGTTTCCACAGATTTCACTCAAGTCACCAATGTTGACTGCAGATGGCCCAGCAATTTGGGATGCACAGAGAGATGTCCCACAGAAACTCTGTCTCACTATATCCATACAAAATGCCACTGATACAACAGTGGTTAAACCAGGCCTGTAGCAGTCAGCCAGTGGTTCTGTGAATATTAAGTTTCACCCACAAAGCAAGACCAAACCAGTTTTAACAGGCAATACACTGGCTTAATACAAGACAAGCCCTTTGACATCTGCTCTGGGGTTTCTCCCAGATGAGTTGTGTGAGTAAATGCTAAATGTCTTTGTTCGTGCTCACCTTGATTTACTTCAACATCACCTCCTCGCTCTTCCACAGAGCTTACAGACACTCTTGTGTCTGAGAGCAAGGAGAGGTAAAGAGATCCTTTTCCAAAAGGAGCAGGTTGAAAGCCTATGGAAATCCCTGCTGCTCTGACTGGACCATTTCATTTTGTGCATTTCAGTCAGTTGTTTCCTTAAAACAAGGATTAAAAAAGGACATGGCTATGGCTTTCAGAAATCACTACAACGAGAGAAAAAAATATTGGGTCAGATCCACAGCTGCACTAAGACAGCCTAATACTACTGTTGGTGCCGGTCTGAAAGCACTCAGAACTGCCTGTATAGAAATTGTGGGAAAGTTAAAGTTAGAAGTCTTCTTAAGAAGCGTTTTATTCTGCGGAAAGTTTCGGTTTTGGTCAGAAAGTCAAAAAGGCCTGTAAATTGAAATGTTTTGCTTGGCAGATGAAGAACAGTTGTTAAAGGGGAGACACCTGAAAGTCAGAGGTCTTCCATGGAAAGTTTAGTCTAAAACAGTCTCTCTTTTCCGTGAAGCTTTAAGCAACAAAAACTTACTACTTCTGTTTATTTCAGTGGAGCTATGCAACTGTCCACTAAATCAGGATTTACTAACGAGTAAAAAGATGATGACATTGCACTGGAAGATGAAGAGTTACAAAAAATTCCCTATGCTTCAGGAACGGCTGGGAAACAGGTGTGCAGAGGTTCTTGTTGAGGACTGTAAGGCAGCATAAGGACACTGACACACATCTTCCACCAAGTGCAGTGACATGTATGTTTGCATAGCTAACATCTTTTAGTGGTTAGTCCTGGTTAAAGCTCTCAGTCTGGAAAAAAAAATTGTCTTCTTTCCAGTATATTCAGCATCATTAATAGCTAAAAATAAAACCTCACACTGGAATCTGCAAACCTCAATAATAGCCCACACACACAGCAGCACTGAGAAGCTCAAGACTTCCTTACTAAATTTAGACTGCTTCAAACAGAAGTGAAAGTTCTTTGATAAATCAACAAACCCATCTTTTAGAAGCAAATAATGAGACTAGAACGGGGCAGGAAAGTGGCTGCCTGCCCTTTTAAACTTATTTACAAAGGGCTTCTTAAGAATTTCAGGGACCTAAACCCAAGGGATAGCAAACTGCCCGGCTTCCCCGGCTCGCGGCTGCGTTCTGAGGACTGTGGTCAATGACCTGTCTTGGCAGCGTCAGGTCAGACAGGACCAGAGCCTGCACCTCCCGCATCCTAGCAGGCTTCCTCAGCTGTCACGTTAATTATTGCTCTGAAGTGGATCTCTCAGTTTCTGCTGTTAGAGCTATTAAGTTTGGAATAACTTATGATCATCAGATGAAATGCACTCTACAGCCCCTGGTCAAAGCACGATTCCTTATTCCATTGATAAAGTATCCTGTGATTCTCCTCTGCTTCCCAGAGATGCAAACAGAGTACAAATTAGACTCCATCTCTAGGCAGAGAAGGAATGATGGGGACCTGGCCTCTGTTCTTGTTTTCACTTTAGAATACTTTCCCAAGAGAAAAGATACTATATTTAACTTTAAAGCCAAATTTAAAGCAAATAGCACAAGATGGAGGCATTGGGCCCAATCCTCCCTTCACGGCCCTGAAAGCATGTAAAGAACGAGTGCAAAGCTGCTTCGTTGCAACTGCTCTCTAAGTTATACCAGCAAATATCCAGGGGGTTCTGCAGAGGATAGCTGTAACTCCATTTACACTGACTTAAGAAGAACTATTATTTGACTGTTTTCTGGATAGTCACTTCCGTAACTTAGGGCAATGTAACATTTCACTGTAGACACATGCAAACACACGGTAGCCCCAGTGATAAGTCGTGGACAATACAGAATCAGTTCTCTAAAATGCAGAACATCAAGTTAGGCCCTCCCTGCTGGAATTTAAAAGTAGGACATCCCGGTCAGCGGCTTGTTTTGCACTGTGAGGGGCCAGGGCATCCTTCTTTTTCTAAGGTGAGAGGGAGGAAGATGACATATACACAAAAAAATTAAACCAATGAGCAGAAGTGACCAATTTTGTTTTTAGGGAGTTCTGCAACTGGATGGGGAAAGCCATGGGCCTGCAGTAGGGTTCAGCCCCCAGCCCTCAACACTGTCCCCCGCAACAATCTCTTCCTGCATAACCTGAAAAAGAGACATATTAAAACTCCTTATTTTCTCCTTTCAGGAAAATCACTGCTAAAAACAGGAAGCTTTTTTTTCCTCTCGTTCATTAAAGCATGGAAAGTGTATTTGAGTCAGAGTCAGCTAACCACACATTCTGCATGCACCATCTGCTGCACACCCCTTCTCTGAATCGCTTTTGACCAACCAAAAGAGTTTGCTAGTCAGGTACAAAATTCACAGCTCATGTTTAGGAGGGGAGATTCCTATTGAAAAGCTAGTTGCTTTTACCTGCCATGACTTTAATTTGCAGGAAGCCTGAGTGATTTTTAGGCACTGCTAAACAATACCCTCAATAAGACTGAGCGAGGCTCAAAGTCAAAGCAAGTAAATATTCTGGCTTTGAGTCCTGTTCAACTCAGTCTTTTCTGCAGTAAAACTAAATCTTTTCTGCCATCATGTGCTTTTCCCAATATGTGGAACACGGCAATCCTACTCCTAGGCTACACTTGTATACTTCTGCAGCCAGCTGCAAGCTATTTCCATGTAGTATCTCTTATTCCCTCCCCTTTTTTTTAACCACTCACTTCTTGGCAGCAAAAACACTAGCCAGCTCCTCAGCTGTTGTGTACTTGCATAGCCCCTTGACTTTGACAGAAAATAAAAGCATCACAGTATAGGTTCATGTCGCTAGTTGAACTGTCTTGAGCTCCTGTGCATATGCCCGGTGACTTTGTGTCATTCATCCATATGCAGCTCCTATAGCTCAGACTTACGACGTACGTGCAGAGCTTACAGAAAGATGAATGAAAGACATCCATTGGCAGACTGGGCTATGATGCATGCACGCCCAGAGAGATCTGGGCCTGATCTGTCCTGGGCCTGGGATCTGATCTGTCCTAAATTCAGGCATAGTGGACTATAACCTACTGCCTGCCCTCACTCAAGCTGTGTCAAGTGCAGCACAGACGCAGTCAGAGTCAAGTCAGAATGTCGAACTGTTTCTTAATCTTTCAGAGCTAGTCTCTGACTACATTCAGGCTCGCACCAAGTAAGAGCGCCCAGGATACTTCTATGCATGACTGCCCAGAAGTTATATCCTGGTAGGGATAGTCGATGGGCTACTCATTCTTCCTGGAGCAGGTGTGTCCAGACTCAGAGAGCCTCTGTTCCCCAGTTTGCTAGCCATGGTAGCAGTAGGTTGTGTGGGATTGCTCCATAGGAGAGGGAAAAAAGCAGGGAGGGAACTCTCTAAGGGAGGTCTGAGTCAGTGTCTCTGGGTGGTGTCACCTATACATCATTCTGTGACTTTCACTACAGCGCTAATCTAACCAACACATACCCCAACCCTCAAAACAGTGAGGTAGCCAAGTGTGATTTCATTACAATTTTTCTTTCAGTAAAAGAAAATATCCCCATTTGCTGAAAAGAAGGATGGGAAATCTTAAGACTGAAAGGAAGAGTGAAGGTTTTGTCTCAAGCATCTGAAAGACTGCATTGTCTATGTTGGAAGTAACTTTTTATGCATAACTATTCCCTAAATAATTTGGTGTGTTACATGACTTCTTTTCATTAGGTGTTCCTATTTATGAGCTACAACAGGTGATAAATTTGTGTACTACCATAGCTGACTCATATCTGTAAATCTGTCATTAGTATGCAGCTGTAACATTAACAGGGGTTTTCCTGGTGTAAAATGCAGTTACTGGCTAGTGTTTGAACTTGAGTAGCAGACCAAGTTCTGCTCAGGTGGTATCTGTGCAAGCCTGGCTTAGCCACGGGTTTAGCTAGATACAGCTGAAGTTCAAGTCAGGCTACTTGGCTGATTAGATCAATTCTGAACATGCAGCACATCAGAATTCAAATGTGGAGACTGAGGCTTGTCTGGCACGACAGACTGTGGGTTCCTGTTAAGGCATGTGGACACGCACGTACAGAAGTCTCAACTCCAGGCTTTGCAGAACTTCTGAATTGGAGCCCCGTTGCTGTAAAGGGTCTCTAAGCTGATTCTGCATGAAGACGAACAGGAATAATTCTGTTTTAATGTAATTCAGTGGCCACAAAAAGCAGTCTTAGAGGGACAAGGGCAGCATGAAGCCTTACTCTGATACTTCCTTTCTTGCCTCCTAATTAGTACATCACAGAATCCAACCCAAGAAAAGGAGTATGTACAAACTTTGACAGAAAAGTGAAGATAGGCCCTTTTCATATGTTCCTCTTGATGATAACCTACTCATCAGAGCTTGTCCTGGAAACTCCAGGTAAGTTAAAATATTGCTGCTAACTTCTTGTGCAAACATTTATACAAAATCAGTGGTAGGAGATAAGCTAAATTCCATTATGATGTGCAAATTCTGATCACAGAGACACATTATGACAAAGGAAAGCAGAAGTCTACAAATCTGGTAATAATATATAGTTCTGCCTCCTTCCAAGTCAAGCAGATTCTCTTTGGAAGTGTATCTTATACAAATAAGTGCACAAACTTAGGAAAAAAGAACAAGTCATAAAAAAAAAAAGATAGATACCTTTGAGGAAAAACACGTATGTTGCATATATGCAAAAAGTAAGATGAAGTAAGAGAAGGTCTCTTATGTAAGACCTGCTGGAAAAGGAAGTCTTCAGCTGAGCAAGGTTCATAAACATGTGGCTACAGGTTCGAGTTTGGCCTGAAAAATTCGTTACTCTTACCGCTTACAACTTACAAACAACTGTCTTCCCTTTGCGTGCACCACATGCCCAATTTCCAGTGTGCAAGTTTGGACTATTGCAATTCCTCTTCCTCTCATGCTCCCCTTATTTTCAAAGCATTTGTTTCTGCTTAGAGATTGCTTGTTAAAAGATAACCCTTTTCTAGACAAATTGCCAAATGCATCAGGATCTGTCAACGCAAGTTCAAACATATTTAATCCACGGGTATCATTTAGCCAGTTTGAAGGAATGATTTGTGGAGTTGTACACTTATTTGTGACACAGCACAGCTGGAATCAGGCTTTACGATCTGCTGTCATGCTTTCCAGAGGTGCTGAACAGAAGGTAGTCCTGAGGAAAAGGTCAAAGTGATCTTTGCTGTGTCTCTAGTCACAGAGGTATTCTAGCCAAACTGCAATGCGTACTACAGCCCCACCCTGACGCTCCCACCATAACCAGTTTGGAAGCTGCTTCCTTGCCAGAAATACAGTTAGCTCTTACCATATAAAAAACAAGGTAGAAAGAAAATACTTTGGCAGTCTAAATACACTTTAGGGCTCAGTTCATCCTGGTCCTGCTTCATCTTTGTTGCAGTTAAGTTAAAGGTGGACAAAGTGCCCTGCTTAGTCTGGTAATTCCTGCAGTTTATAAAACTAGCTATGCTGTCTCCAGCAGAAGAGACTGGGAAACCAAAAGAACCTTGCGACCAACACACAGGACTATATTCTCTTCCTTATCTCCAGCAGATTGGCTTGAGCTATAATGTTAGAGGTTTCATGTGCCTTGCTACAGATTGTCAAGTCTTGTCCTGTTATCGGCTTCCCAGCCAGACACAGATCCAGAAAGATACCACTTTCACAAAGAAGTGTGGCTAAAAATAATACGCTTATAACTGTGCAAAAACAATTTAAAAGTCATGCAAGGGATTAGCATAGGGAGAGAGTTTAAAACCGTCAAGAGTTGCTTCTTTCCAAGGATGCTTGTAGGAATGTTGGTGCTCATCACATAGCAAGACATTTTTTCTCTCTTAGGTATGGTTTAAGATTACCATTATTTTCCATTTCATTTTGAAGTCTACTTGAGAAGTGAGTA
Organism: Dromaius novaehollandiae; assembly: GCF_036370855.1. NCBI lineage: Eukaryota > Metazoa > Chordata > Aves > Casuariiformes > Dromaiidae > Dromaius > Dromaius novaehollandiae. The sequence continues at coordinate 1,761,010 of NC_088116.1, forward strand.
AACCTGCTAGGACAGAACTGAAAGCAACCCATATACTAAAGTGTTGGGTAAAAACACTCAAGCACTTATTCAGCAGAACATATAAAAATTAAAAGACACAAGACCTTGTGGTATCAGAGAACCTGCTCTGTTAATAACCAAACTAACAGTTTACTTTGCCCTGCAGGGAAACTCCCTGCCCTTCTAAGAAACAGCTTTCCTACACATGAAACAGGGTCAGCTCACGTAACGTAGCTACACTGAACAAGTTATCTGCAAGCAATTCCCACAGCCCTTTATTCCCTCCTCTTCCTTCTGTATTACAGAAAGTTCTCCCTGCAATCATTAGAGCTACGCTGAGCATGCGTGCTTATTTTTACCTATCAAAGTCCCAGTCTGACATCCTTACCCACCACGTGCTTTAGTTTGAGAAGAGCATATACACATGCCTAAGAGGAATGAGGAAGGGCTTAAAGCGTTTCAGTAAATTGAGAGGAACATAAGCAGACACTGAAATACCTTTGCTTAGGTTTATGTTCTGGCTTTGAAACACACACACACACTATGAATCATATGGTATACATGACAGCTGAGTTGTGAACAGACACAGAAGGAAGAGGTGACAAAAGGACCAAACTAGTATGTTTAAGGTAAAAATAAAAAAACACAGAAATGAAGATTAATTTTCACTGGTATTTTAGGGTATTGATTCCTTTCACATTAAAACTGCTTTCAGAACTTTACTTCAGGGCTTTGCTAACCTTGGGACCAGAGGTGGCAAACAGCACACACTGCTGTCTGATCTGCATTGCTATAAAGCTTAGACAGCTACGTACATCTGGCAGTATCCACCCTCGCGCACGGGTGCCCAGAACGCCTGTGGTTCACTGAGACAGAAGTCCCCCTTCAAGGAGGTATCCCTCCACCTGTAAGTTCACACTTCTGACACCAAAACTAGGCATTGCAAAACTTTTGGAAATGTATGCGCTACAGAGAAAGTGTATTATGGACGCTTCCCCGCTTTTTTGTTCCTTCAGAAAAAAAAAAAAAGTAAAATCAATAAACACTGATTTTTGACATGATATTTTGGACTGTCTTAAAAACACATATGTGCAGCCTCATATTTGGCATCAAGAGCTGCTACTTCAACTTCCAAAGTCAAGTCCCCTGCCTTCCCAAACTAGTGCTTCCTGCTTCCAGTTTGCACCGTGTATCCATCTCATTTTTTATCATATCCGTGTGGCTTTGCTACACAGTTTACCAGTTACAGTGACACAGCTAAGTTTTTTATAGCTTTTTTCCATGAAAAATTTCCACACAAGAACAAAAAACATGCACAGGCTCAAATTCAAAGTCAGCTGGGGCCTGTAGGCCCAGCAGCCATACCACTAGTAGCTGCTAATCATGATCCACAAAGTCATTCGGTCACTCGTCAAGGCCACCCAGAGGACCGCTGCAGACATAAGAAGTCTCTAGACTTCAAAGTCTGGGCCTTTGGTTAAAAATACCGACTAGTGAGGACTTACCGACGGCGTGCACAGTAACTGTGCACTGCAGTCAGATCACCAGTCGCGCTGGATCTGTGCAATACTGGAGCATCTGTCCGTGCTGACTTGGTCTGATATGCAAATGTCTCCGAGCACATGTGCATGCACTTCTGTCACACTAACCAGGGCACAACAATCGCACTGCGCAGTGCCACCAGCAGACCACCTGCTGTTCGAGAGGGCGTGCAGCCCACCGCGCTCCGGGTGTCCCTCTGGCACACCATGGGAAACTACAGCTTACAGGAGAAAACACAGACCCTCCTCTCCCACAGTCTGATTCTCTGCTCTGTGGCTGCAGACAAACCCACTTCAGACCGGCACAGATAGCTGTTAAGCTCAAGACTCCGGCTATGCTTGACAACACATATTTTGGTAGAGCAGACCGAACAGAGTGAAGGGCAGAGGGTCCGTCCAGTCCATCCCCACGGCTGTAGCTTCACATGCTGGCAAAGATTTAGTACTTGGTTGTATTCCCAGAGAAATCATATAGCAGACAGTGTATCAGAGGGAAATATTTGCCACTACGGGATAAATTTTATGATCACCAATGAATGTGGCACCCCTTTGTTTACACAGTTAAATGTTTAAGAGGAATGCATACACAGGCTTGACAACTATCACTAGGAACAGTTTTTGTTGCCTTAAGAAGAGTCTGAAGGCCATAGCACACCTTCATCCCTTGTAAATAAAGGTTTCCTTTTAGAATGGGTCACGAGCAAAGTGCTAATGATGATTTTCCAAAATGATGCTGATTGGTATTGTTTGAGTATTGAAAAAGCAGTCACTAGGGTTGCAAAATATCTGCACAAATGTTGTTTTATAAAGAGTAGCAGTGTTTTCTCTTACCTTTTGAAGGCTATTTGGGGGTGGCAGGAGGAAAAGTAGTACTCTAAGTTAAAAAAAAAACGCAGGGAAGGGGGAAGGAAAAATGATGGATTTCTAAGAGACTGTGCCAAGAGCTACCACCTATTGTTTCACACCTTTTATCCCAAACTTCATTTCTTATGTGATGGATTTCACAGCATGCCTGTTTGTTACAGTTACTCTGTTGTAATGGCCTTTCTTTCTAAAGGTCTGATGGTCCAGCTCTACTGCCCCTACTAGCAGGGTAAAGAAAAGGACCGTTAGGTTTCATATGAAACTTCTGATCAAGGGTGAGGTGAGGGGTTGCTTACCCTGCTTAGCGCAGTATCACCTGCGCACAAGGTAAAGGATAATGTTATTTCAGGTTCTAAAGGGCAAAAGCACCAACAAAAGCAGATCTAAACCCCCCTTCCCAGCACCCCTGCAGACCCGTGTACGGGCAGGGACCCAGCCCCTGTTCCGAGCCTGGTTTCCAGCTCTCAGCAGCGGCGCCTCTCCCCAGCCGGGCCGCGGTGCTGCCGCCAGCCTCACGCCGGGTGGGAAGGGGGATCAGATGAGAGCAGCGGAACCGAGCCAGGCGTGGAAAGGCGGGCCTGGAGGTGCAGGGCAGGGGCGGCATCCGCGGGGGAAGGCGACTCGCTGCGGGGACAGCTGGTGCCGCGTCCCGGCTCCCGCCCGGGCGCCGCCGATCGCCCCCGCGGCGCGGGCAGCGCAGCTCGGGGACAGCGGGCCGCCAGCCCAGCGCAGCCCTCCCGCCGCGAGCCCTGCCGCAGCCCGGCTGCGCCCGCACCTGCCCCGGGCCCCCACCCCCCGCCCCGGGGGGCCGCGCGCGGCTGACGGGGGGATCGGGGCGGCGGGGGGGGGAGGCCTGGAGCGGCCGGCCGAGGCGCGGGGCGTCCGCCGGGCCCCTACCTCCAGCGTGCGGATCTCCTGCTGCGTGAGGTCGTTGGACGCGGCGCACTTGGTGCGCAGCCCGCGCAGGTTGGACAGCGAGATGTCGATGAGGTCCTGGAGCAGCCCGCACTGCTGCAGCGTGCTCCGCGCCGCCGGCCCCGGCCCCGGCCCCACCGCCCGGGCCGCCGCCTCGCCGCCGCTGCGCTCCTTCCTCTCCAGCATGCCGGCGGCTCGCAGGGCAGCCGCTCTATCCATTCCTCGGCATCGGGGAGGCCGGGCAGCAGAGGCGGCGGCGGCGGCGGCGGCGGGGGGGGGAGGAGGGGCAGGGCGGCGGGCGGCGGTTCGCTCCGCTCCGCCCCGCCTCCCCCGGCAATTACCGCGCATTAACATGCACGGCGGCGAGTCGCCGCGGGCGCGGCCGTCCCGGGCGGGCGCTCCGCGAGGGGGCGTGGGCGGACGATCCGCCTCAGCCCCCCGCCCCGCCCCGGCCTCAGGGGCGCCCGCCGCCGCCGCCGCCGCCCGCCGCTCCCCTCAGCGCCCCTCAGCGCGCGCCGCTCCCCTCAGCGCCCCCTCAGCGCGCGCGCGCCGCGGCCCCTCCCCCCCGCAGCCCGGCCCGCACCTGCGGCCGGAGGCGGCGCCGGCCCCTGAGGGGAAGCGCGTGACGCAGCGCGCGGCCTGCAGGGCGCCGCCGCCCCCGTAAAGGTGCGAGGCCGCCGGGCCCGGCGCGGCCCCGGGGGGAGCGCGACGCACCGAGGTGAGCCGTGCCCGTGGGGGGCAGGACCCCCAAGGCAGGTTAGAGCCGCTAGGGAAGCGGCCCTGCGTGTCACCGTGCGGTGCCCGCGCTGAGGGGCCGTGGTGCGGGCAGAGCCGCTGGGGCCGCAGTCTGTGGTGTGGCACGAAAATAAGAGTTATAGTTTAACCGGCCGTGGTGATGCCCGTGGGATTGTGCTGACACAGACCCGGGATCAGCCTTATCTGAGTCACTCGCTGGAGTTTTTCTGAAATGTCTCACAAATCGCCGCTGTGTGTTTTGTATGACATGAGCGTTTACTCGGGGAAGAATAAGTGCAGGCCTAGCGTGTGAAGTGGGCATTATTATAAACATCTTTCAGCGGATATAAACACTGCAGCGTGGCAGTCGTGTGGGTCTGTTCATATCACGGCGAGGAGGGAACTTTATTGCGGATCCTGGAACATGGGTGGTTTCAGCCTTCGCCATGGAAACACCGGGAAAAAAATGCTACAGGTAGCTACGTTATAGGTGCATTTGAGTTCATAGCCTGATGGAGCCGCGCTGAGCTGCAGCTTAGCACCACGTGTGAGATGTCGAAGCACAAAGAATACCTTTTCAGGCTCTTTCCAGGTTTGCTTATCTGCAGTGAGGGAGTCGGAAAGACAATTCAGCTGTGTGCTGCTGACGACAGAGGAGAGACTGCTTAATTAGGGCTAAATTGACACCAGGTTTTGAAAGCTGCAACGACACCTGAGCCACATGTAGCAACACAGAAGTGAGTTTTATGCAGAAAGGGGGGGGGGGGAAGAACATGAATGCAGGATCTGGGGCACATGTACGGTGTAACTGGTCTCCACTGGAATAGGGTAAATTAGTTTGCGCTGAGCTGCTTTCTCGTGGTTAGCTGGAAACTGGTATCTAGGTTAGTTTGGCTGCATTTGCATCGAGTAGGGTGGCTATACTGTTTTGTAATTTCCTTAAGCATGTGGATCAGGCGAAGTGTTTGATTTCATTGTTGTTATTCACATACTGTGAATTTCATACGTGTTGTAAGGGCTTTCTTGGATTAGGGTTTACTTAGTTTGCCATCTGATGAGTTCTGTGGTTTTGGGACAGTCACTTACTTGTTTTACTTATTATTACCTTCATTTTCCCAACCTTATACAAAGATCTTTATCTATCCACCCTCCTCTTAGGAGCACTGGAAATGCAGCAATTGAAGTTTTAATTTCTGAAAGTCTGGCACACTGAAAACCTCAAATGCAGGTGTCTGTGGAACTGGCAAATATTATTACAGGGATATTCTTCTCGTAGACATCCTCGGTATGTCCACCTCGGAACATGCATTTGCTAATAGAGGACAAACCCGGTGTGTTGCATAAGAAAGCAAACTAGGAAGAGAGTGGGCTGTGCATCACGAGGCATTTGGCATTCTCAAGCAGGGTTTGTGTATCACGTGGGGAGTGTCAGCCTAATTAACTGCCTGCCATAAGCGGACGGCATTCCAGCCTCTGGCGTCCGAGACTGCCCTCCGGGCCGGAGTGGAAAAATGTGCTGACTAAACGTTCTGCGGGCGCCCTGCGTTCGTGTCCCTGCTCAGCACTGCTCGTGTGCTCACGAGGCTGCTGAACAGAGATTGCTCTGAGGGCTCCTCGGTGGAAGCAGATAATGCACAAGTGAGCTATTCTCTTCCCGGCTAGCTGCTCCGACTCCAGGAGCAAGGGTGGCAGGAGACGCGCAGAGCCGCACGCCAAACCACAGGGAGACCATTGTCCCGTGCCGAGGTGAACCCCAGAGCTGCTGGTCCTTGCAACCTTGGGTGTCCCTCAGAGTTGCGGCCTGCGTCATACAGGGTGAGCGCTGAACAGGCATGATATTGAGACACCAGGAGCAGATGTTTGCGAGGATGGGGGAGGAGAGGGAGTGTAATTTTTCTGATTTCATGCGTGTAGCCAGCAGTATTCCACAAGGAACGTGTCCCTTATCCCAGCCCCACAAAAGCAGTTGTAACAGAGCATCCCCATATACTAGTCATATGGTGGGACACAGATTCCATTCCCCTGTCACACACATGCAGGTTCTAGGGCCTGCATTTAATTTCTTACTCGTACTGTATTTTATGTCAGGCCTGTTTTGAGAATGTGTGTTGGAAAATGCAGTTGGGGGCGGGGGGAGTGATTCCAACTCCGTCTGCTTGTTGTGCCTACTGAGCAATATTTCCCCACATCTTGCACCTTATACAGACAATGTAAAATTCTACCGGGTTGACCCTGTTGTGATTTGTCATAGTCTTTGCGTATAAAAATACAGGGAAAAAAATGGGAGGAAATACATGTCTATTGACAACTCAGTTCAGGTTCCTGTTTCACCACAGACTTCATGTGTGATCTTGGATAATTTGTCTGGAATCTCAGCTGTCTATAAAAAAGGTAGTAGAAACACTTTGCTTTCTCAGAGGACTTGAAGAGAGAAACACAGTGGTTAGTCAATGCTAGAACAGCCATACAAGCAATCTGAATGAGCTGTGTTTTGCCCAGAGATTTAGGAAAATAACATCTCTGTCATGTGTCATACATTTATTGATATACACTTGTTAGGACTTTTCTTGAATGTACTGTGTGTGGTAGCCCTAAGAACTGCATTCTGTGGAGGAAAATATTTTTTTTCTTGAGTCAGAGAAGCTACAGACACATGGTGTACATCATTCAGCAGAGAAGAGTACAGTGGCCTTTTTGCATATAGAAAAACAATAGTTTTGAAAACAACAATAGAATGTTGAATGCCTAAAGCAGTCAGAGAGAACTGCTAAATGCTTGGTTCAGCCACTGATCTAAGCACTGAAAGGATTTTTCCACACACCCCCCACCCCCTGCCTCTTGTCCACCCAGACTAAGTTCCCTGGGACAAGGATTTTCCTTTGCTAACTACCATAATAGAGCCCTAATCCCACTAATCGCCTCTAGCAAGTCTTGCCCTGTAGACCATATCAAGAGTCTTCAGCTCAGTAATGTAAGCACACTGGAGAAAAGCAGAGACTTTTTTTTTTTTTTTTTTTTTTTTTTTTTTTTTTTCCTCCTCAAAGAAAGAAAAGCACTGATGCATTTCACATGCTGCTTTTAAGAAAGGCTTCTATTACCTTTTTAGCTAGCTTGCCCCAGTTTCATTCAGCTATCACAACACTGAATTTAGATGATGAGACTGAATTACTCAATTTGATGTGTTTAACACAGATAATAGAAACCTGTTTTAAGAAAATGCAGTGTTGGGATTTGAAGAGCTGAAATGTTAGGTGTTTCAGATAAAAGAGGCCTTTATTATCGATGATTTTCCCCTCAAAGGCTTCCTCCTACACAGACAGTATGAGTATTTCTTTCTCATTTCAGCGCAGCACAGTAATGCACAGTAGTTCTGGCATGCTTGTCTGCTGTGAAGTTGAGAAACTTCTGTCCTATTTTTAAACATGCTGCTGGATATTCTTTTTAGGATATACAGAGAAAGCAAAGCTGGGGAGATGGTGGTCCTGGAACAAATCTGAACCGTTTTTCTCCATTTAAATATCTCCGTTGCCTGCAATTGGGCCAAACCATTTTGTATCAGTTTAAGATTTGGTCCTGCACCTTTAACCAAATGGTTAGGAGAGGTCCACTTCTTCACAGACCAGCATTTTTTTTCCTGCACGACTGCCCCTTTTGTGAGCTTAACCCACTAATTATGTTAGAAGCCCAGCTGGGCAGGCAAAACACCCACTTCTTTTTACCAGCTTATTTTTCCCTCTTTTATATCACCTGTTGTCAGAGAACCCAGGAACTTGCTGGGGGTCTTCTGCCAGTTAAAATGTCAGAGTCAGAAGTAAGGGATGGAAAAGCAAATTCACAACATTGGCAATAGCATTTACTAATGAGACCTTGAATAAATAAAGGAAACTTTGAACTGTAGACTCAGAATAGTAGAGGAAGAGATATGAAAATTAAAAATTACTACTGTTCTTAATATTTGCATGGGTGGGGGAAAAACTGTTGTGCTTGGGCAATATAAGACAAACAAACCTCACTCTGCAAATAGGAGGATGGAAGAAACTAGCTGCTTAGCTGTGGTCAATGTTTTGTGTGCACAGGCCAGAAGAAAGGAATTTCGAAGCGGACCTGGAAGGAGGACCACTGAGATGACGCGCCCCTCTTAAAAGACCTCACCTCCTGGAGTCCTGTAAGTAAGAATCTCAGCTGTTACAGCAAACAAAAACTTTAAGAACTAAGAAAGCTTGAAAAGACAAATTTTAGTAGTCTATAGAAAAATTAAAAAGATGTCAACATTTATTTTTTAAAAAACTCATGTTTTTTGTAGTTTTTCTTTAACATTTGCTGTGTTGCAATAATACTACCTTTTCTCTGCCATTTATCACTAGTCTCTTCTGTTTAGACTATAAACTGCTTGGGGCAGGAAGTGCTTCTTACTCTGCTTTCACAGCAGTGCCTGAATCTCAGCTAGAAGCCTCTAAATTCTGTTGTAATATAAATACTAAATAATGATAGCCACAGAGGACTTATCCCCCACCCTGCTTGGAAGCCTGCCAGCCTGCAGTGCTCGTACTAGCAGCAAACATGCCAACAGTGAAAAGTGACAAATTTTGTTGGCAGAATACATTCATAGGTCTAACAAGAATAAGATACACCCGCCTCTAGAAACACAGGCTTATGTCTCTCCGTGGATAAACACACCCGAGATTGACTCATGCTGGCATAATCCCCTTGTGCAATTTGTATATTGGCATTAGATGTGTGTGTGAGGCAGAAAGACAAATATTTGGTTAACAAAACAACATGGGGTAATCAAAATAATTAGGCAGCTTTACCTCAAAACACTGCAGCAGGTGAGCTGCTGCTAGTCCCCTCAGACAGTCATACCTAGTCCTGCAAGCAAAGCTCCCCTGGGTTTGCTTTATCTGTAGCAAAATAGGCGTATTATTTTGTTCAATTTTATAAGAGTGGGGGGGAAAAAAAGCCCTCAATAACCCCCAGTCTGGCAAGGCGAGGGGGATATACTGTGGTGGAAAAAGCCGGCTCATGTTCTACAAGGGAGCTTTGTCAAGTGTATTGCATAAGGAGATTACAGCCCTGAGGCTCAAAGGCTGCTGAAGGTTTTAATTGTTTTTGCCACTACCTCTGTCATTAGAACATTACTGGAACTACATCACAACAGCCCCTCTTTCATCTGTGTGAAAAAGTCTTAAAGTCCATGGTTACATTTTTCAGAGCTCTTATCCCAGGTGACTATTAGCTTCATTTCCCCCAAGCCCTTGCTTGTTGTTTTTAAGTAAAGGACAGGGAGTTGGACAGGTTAAACATCTGCTCACATTATACTCTGTACTCTTGGAGTCATTTGATATGACAGGCCTGTAGAAGGGACGTGAGGCCAAATTCTGTTGTGCACACCCTGAGTAAGGCTTGTTCTGTACTTCAGTGTTTTGGCAGTATGCTTATGTTGATTAGCCAAATGAAGAAATTCCTTACACCTGTGTGCCGTACTTCTGCCAGCAAAACTCTAACCTTAGCCCAGTTATACTGGCAAAACTAAAAACCAGACTTTTCCTGATGCAGTCCCTTCTCTGTGGACAGAGATTTTACCAGCAGTTCTCACACTGGTCTGTGGGAGGCCTTGCTTCTAGTTTTGCAACCCTGCTTCTACATCTGCATGTGCAATGCCTCAGAAGTGGGGTGGCCACATGCATTTTTCAAACAATTCATTACGTCTCTTTCCACATATGTAGCAGCAAGGCTGTACTGAGATCAGCTGGGCCTGCTGGATAATCCATGTCCCCTGCCATGGGAGGAGGAGACCACATGGGACCACAGAGACCACTGGATCCAAAATCCACGTTCTTCCCAAGATTCATTTGCATATCTGGATAGCTGTGTCCTTCTACTGTGCGTGGTGGGACCCGGGAGGAGCTATTGCCATCTCCCACTTGTGCTACACCCCGAAAGTCTCTTTTCCCTAAGCACTCTGGGGCATGTGTCTTCTAGCTCTCAGTTCTGTGGAGGGCTCTGGGGAGAGTCAGGATAGACCAACACCTGTGTTTCAAAAGAGGTGCAGGAACCCCACAGTAGGTAGACATGGAAGGATCTGGCTTTCAGAGCTCTCTAGTAGTTGAGATAGGGAAGAATAATTCCTATAGCATATGCAGTATATATATACATTAAAGTAATTTTTGGATATTCTGAATATTCTGGTAAATATCTTTGATTAGAGTATGTTTTGCTTGTTTTAACCTGTAGTGGTATCTGTGTAGCTGAAGGCGTAGCATAACTCAGCTATCTAATTAGTTTCAGCTGGTGTGAAATGGACTAGGTCAGCTTAAACTAAGAGAGGATCAGCCCAAATGCATCTGATTGGCATCACCTGCCAGGTTTCCTTGTAGGAGGGGGAGTTCTGCAAGCACTGCCTGCATGTACAGATGCACCTACTGGCCTCACAGCATGTTCCTGCTCGCTGAGTCAGGCTCTTGGAAACCAGTTCTATGAAAAGCCTGCAGATAGTCTAAAGAAAACTTGCATCATTATTGTGAATATTTAAAACCTCAAACCTGTCTCCCACAAAAAGTGGCTCAGCTGTAAGTTATTACAGTGATGACAAAAATGACATTTTATTCACCTGTCAATCATGCTGGCTCTTGATGAGTCTAGAATTAATCTAGAGAAAGAAAAGCAAACATAGATCTTTTGTTTCTTCCAGTTCAGCATCCTTTGAAATCAGTGTCTTCTCAGTCAGTGAGTTTTGGATTAGGCCCTCATACTGTCTTCCTTTCCCTACAGTACCATGAAAATTCAGGCTGTTTCCCTTTACTTCCTTCCTCTTCATAAAATATCTAATAATCAGCCATCTGGTATCCAAGATGCCTTGTGTATTAGGGCATTTTCTTTATCCAGGGGAGGCCTGAGAGAGAATGTAAGTCCCATTCCTGCTGTGTCCTGATTAGGGTCTGGCATTTTGTCATTCACAAGGATTTCTGTAGCACCAAGTTGTTTGATGAAAAGCGTATTTACAGTGAGAATATTAGTTTCTCATCCTAGTAGATTTTATGATGTTACTTAAATATTCTTACGTAATAATTCTTTATAACAGTGTAATAAATGTAATATGTATCAGAGAGAGATTTTAAAGGGAAGAGGCAAAGGGAGATGCATTGGAAACACTGTATGTCCTAAACAACTGCAGGCTGGATTCATTCTCACTTTAGTTCTGGCTCAAAGTGACACCCAATTTTTCAGAACTAACTAAAAAACTTAACCCCTTCCTTGCCTTCTGTATATCATCCTAATACCCAGTATCCAGGTACCAAAAACTGTAATATAAACTACGTGTGGGGCTCTGTTAAACTCAGTGATGGTCATTGGGGAACAAGGATTCTGTGTACCATATTGTGTAAAACTGGGTCAGGCCTCAGGGTAGGCAACAGATTGAGATTCAAGTGTAAGCAGGAAAATGCTAAAGGGTGCATGGAAGCCGTCAGAGAGCATCCACTGGACCATAGCATTAAAAAAGAAAACTAGAGAGAGAGAGACCAAGTCCGAGTCTTACAGAACTTGGTTTTATGCCCCCTAGCTCCTGGAAGCAAAATGTTGGAGAACTTTGGTTTCATTTAGAAAAAGAAAAATATATAATATATAATAATGCATGTTTGTGGTCCTCACATCATAGAGAAAATCTTGAAGATGTGACTTTGAGTTCACATAATCATTCGTAAACTAGAAGACAAAGAAAAGAACTTCCCTGTTTATACTTTGATGGGAACCAGGCCGATTCTTTGACTTGTAGGCCAAATTCTTGACATGAAAGAGATTTGTGTCCTGATTTGTGAGCCCTTGGGAGTTGCAAATTATTTGTTACCCTGACAATGGTTGCATGAAGAGGTCCGGATAAGGTACTGTTCATATTCACAAAACGATCCTCCCTTACCATTAGGGTACGGACAGTTACTAGACGTGTACCAGGCCCATCATGTGATGGTATGTCTCTATATAGTAAACAATTTCAATCAAAAAGGAATTTGTCAGGTAAAAGAGAAGTAAAAAGATACATCCTTAAAATCCCTTCGGGTCATTTCCGTATACCTCAGTTCTCAGCAAAGAAATATTCATAACTTTTTTTGTTTTACTTTTGAAAGTCAGCTTTAAGGGCATATACTTCCTGAAACCCTGCTTGAACTCTGCATACAGTCCAGACTCTGGATTATGGTAGTCATACCACCTTTAAGTCACTTAGCGCATCCATGAATTAACCAGCTAACTTCATATGTTAGCATGAGTGTAAGAAGTAATAAGATAGTCCAGACTTGCTGTGCAAGACTATGCGAAACTTCCTTTAAATGGAAACATTTGTCTCAGCTAGTGTAAAGACCTAGGGCTTCATATGTGTACTTAACTTCTCACACAGCAAATAGCTGTAGACTACTCACAAAGCACAAGTGTATATACAGCTAAATTGCTTTCTGATGATGCTACAGAAAATAGTGAACTACATATTTTGTGTTGTACTTAAACCCAAATTTTGAGAGAGATGTTTCACTGTAAAAATCTGTAGAAAAACTAAGAAGCATAATTTTTACATTAATATTTCATTTTGAAAGCTTATCATGGTATAAATGCTCTTCCTTCTTGTTCTGTGATTATCATATATGATATTCCTAAATATGTAATCATGACAGTTGGAATAAAGTCTTTCAGAATAAAGAATTTCCAACAAATAGACAATTCAAAACCGTACATACAGAAGGCCTTTTTGATCCCTAGCTTTTTGATGGCAAAAATCCTTTCTGCCACTGCTGTTTGTGCTTACACCTTTTACTAATTTTGGTATCTCATATATCCTTTCCCTGCAACAGGTGCTAGCAGACTGTGTTAATCGGTTATGTTTATGGTTGATCTTTGCAAGTGCTGCGTGGTCCTTCTGCTCCAGTGCTGTGGATCATTTTGGGGAGGCAGGATGGATATGAGCTAGGCTATCTGCAATGCTGGACTGTAGAAGCAGGATGTGCAGTGTTACAAAATAGCTCCTGTTACTGGCCCTGACTCAGCCAAGGTTTAAGCACAAGTTGTCCTGCTAAAGCCAGGCTTGGAGATACGCTTCTGTGTCTTGCTGAATCAGGGTACATATAACAAGATGATTTAGAAATCCAGCTCTGAACAGACTCTCATTTTGCAGTGGTCAGACTTTTATTCCTGAGCTGAGTTCTGCAGCTCTGGTCCGTGTCCAGTGTGGGCACATCAGATTCGCACTGCATTCTCACTACTGCAGTCCCCTCTTCTGCCTGGTTCGCAGCAGAGCAGAGCCTGCTGACAGGGTTTGTACAGACACCTGGGATGGGTGGCAGTGCTCTGATTTCCAAAAATCTCTTTAGAAAGAAAGGTACTAAGAAACACAGCCAGTGTCACTACCCTATTTCTGTCGGTAGCTGCTGGTGCGGTAGGGCTCAGCTGCCCCAGTTCTGCACAGACATGCTCTAAGTTTGCTGGTAACTTCTGGAGAGAGGATGGTCATGCTCAGTGCTCGTCAGCATTTACATTCAGTCTTTTAGTTTTCTGCTAACTTCTCTTCCTCAGTCTCCATCACAGTCATTGACTTTCTCAATAACACTCTCTCTGGAAATGGTTTGCCCCGGAAGCGAGATAAGCAGAACATGAATGCTAGCGGGAGCTGAGCCAAGGTTTTGAAATTCTGGCTCTCACCCCACAGCACCAAATAGGAAGCTGTTTCCATTCATGGCAGACAAATGTACAGGAAAGGACAAAGTAAACCCCCAGCACTTTCCCTCATATTTGAGCTTAGTTTTAAAACATGTGAGAGGAACGATGTTCCTGATCCAGCAGCCCACAAGTTTCTTTACCTCTGCTCTCACTGCGAACTTGAAGAGTCCGAGAAGCTGAGAAATAGTCAGCGGGCACTGGCTGCTGCCTGCTTCTGCAGATCACCAGGTAAAAGTCCCTGCTGTTTTCTGATGGGGAGTTTTGTCTGACGAGGCCTCAGCACTGGATCAAAATAGGGACAGAGGTTTCAGTGCAGGAAGGTGTTTTTATTCAGGATGTTACATGAGCAGAGTTAATTTTAAGTCTGTATTTAAGTGCTACAACAGTCAATAGTTAAGTCTTTTGCTAAACCAGAGCCTGCTACAGTACGTTTTCTCAGTCTGAGTAGTCTCACTCCATTCTGGGAAAGCAGCTGCAAGAAACCCAGCTTTTGCCATTGGAATGATCCCTCTGCACACCAAACTCTGGGTTGTTTTCATCAGAAGAGAAAAACGAGTTGAAAAAGCTAATACAGAAAACCTTATACTTCTGTAGGGTTATACAGACACTGATCTTCCCAGTGTGTCTGCATGTAACTATGTAGGCCCAATTCGAACTGGGGAAGAAACTCCCTTTGACTTCAGTCAGATCATCGTCAGGTTCTTAAGGTGGAGGAGTAGAGACCGTGAGGATGAATGACATACTTAGCACTACATAGCAGATGATTAACAGCTTGTGACTGAGAAGGCAGGATTTCTAACTGCAGGTCCTGAAATCAGTGCCCTGGTCTGTATTTTCTGTGCATACTGACAGGGGAGAGGCAAGTCTCCATGATGGCAAAAAAATTAAAAACACATAGAAAAGAATTATCTTGAGAAAATAAGCCCTTCTCTGTCTCCTGTGCAGCAGATCCTCTAGGAACTTGGGCACTCATCTGAAGGAAAAGAGGGAGGGAAATTTTATTATTAGCTTGCTCATCATGAAGAGGCAACTGGAAAGCTGGATCTGTTTGCATGTGGGATGACAACCAGTTTACACAGGCCTTTGCCTGGAATGTTGTCTCTCATCGTACTCACAGATAACAAACCCCCAGTGTCAGGAAGTAATACTAGCACATCCTCTTTGCAAAGCTATCTAAAAAAACAGGGAGGAATTTGTTTCTGACTGCAATAGAGAGACACCAGTACTACAATAGCCATCTGCATGCCTCTTCTCTCCGTTTCCTTCCTTGTTTTTATTCTAAACTCCTTTTACAGCTACAGCTTCCCAAACAGTCTACGGAGTTGCCAGCTTTTGCAGTTTTTGGTCACTTGCATTATACTAATGCAACGTGTTTGCAGCAGCCCTCTTCATGTAAGGTACCAACCCAGCTGGAGTAACTCAAAGCGAACACTAAGCTGCGAAAGTAAAGTAGCTGAGTGCAAAGAATCAAGTTGGCTATCTGGACTCTAAAGAACCAGTGGATTGGCATGATGTCTCTCACATCTTAGAAGGTCATGTTTCCACCACTCAATGCTTTCTTTCAAAGTACTCCATTTATTCTTTGCTCAGATGAATCCCCCTCGTCCCTCGGAATCCAGTAGTAGCTATAGGGGAAGAAGACATCGTCACGAAGCAGCACGTTGTGTTTCTTTCCCATGGGAAAGTCCAGTTCAATAAAAATTGAAGACTGCTTTCAAAAACAACAGATTGGCAACATCACGGTAAATCTGTCTTCCCTTCAAGCCGGAATACATTTTTATGCTCTGAAGGAGCAAGGGAAATATTCTGAAACTCTTTTCAGGCAGTGCAAGAACAGACCCCATCTCTGTAGCTTGTGGTTTACTGGGAGTGCATGTTTCCATTATTTTGGCTTCCGGTCCGTATAATCATGATTTTGGAAATGATTTCAAGGAGGGGAACGATGACCCTGTGGTTGAGACATTAAGACTGGGCCAGTTCGGTTCAACTCCTGTCTCTTTCATAATGTATAGCCCTAGGCAAATCATCTAATCCTTCTGCCTCTCCCGTGAAATAGAAATGATAATGCTTCCTCTGTCTGACATATCTTTTTAAACTATATAGAGCATTTAGGATTTAAAATTATAAGGAGGAATAAGGTAGATGTGATTCCTATCCATGCTTCCCAGAACCCTTTTCAATAGGTCAGTTTTTAGCCATTACAGTGTTATAATAAAAAATAATCCAGTTGGTTTAATGGAGTTACTCCAGATATTCATTAAGTTAAATGAAGTCAGAACTTAAAACGTTAGATCTAAGTGCTCCGTGTTGTTTCTTCTTGCTGAGTTTGCAGCTGTAGCTGTTTGAAACGGTCTCCAGCTCCCACCCATCCATGAACCCAGTCTTCTTCCGTTTCAACCTGATAGTTCTGCGCCATCTCTGAGTTTTGCAGATTCCTCCAAACTGAAAAGTATAGCTCAGTAGTATTGCCTTTTATCAAAGCATGAAAACAAAAAGACAACCCCTCCTTAAAAGCAAACACAGTAATTTACCCTAAACAATTCACCTTTAATTTGGAAATCCGAAATACCCATACCAGAAGCCTTATCCCTTCCCTAGTAACCTTTATACCAAAGACAGAGAACTGCAGGTGTTTCCATGAAGGATAATCAGGATGTTGGTCTTGCTATTAATTTTATGGGTGTTCAAGCTAGGAGAGAATTCACGTGGTCCTTTTCAGTTCTTTATTTCTCTTATGTAGCTGTATTTCTTTAGAGAATGAGAAGTTTCACCAGTTGTTGGCTCTCCCATATGTCTTCAAAATAGCATGGGTTGTTCACCTGTGCTGGGAATTTTAGCAGGTGCTCTCAATACTTTCTCTACATCCTAACCCCTCCATGCCCTTTAAACTGGGAAAGTTTCACAGACAGGAGGGTCATGACAGAAATTTGTCCAGTTCCACTTATCAAGGTTGGCCCATCTGGAAAACAGCAGAATTGGAGCTGTAAATGTCTTTCTGCTCACATCTTTCGCTTTCTTACATGCCCCAGAGATACGCAGCGGGAGAGCTGCTCAGAATATCAGAGCGGAGTTTTGCCTGCAGCTTCATGCTGAGCAGATACAGCCATCTGCAAAGAATTCACATTTCAAGACCTGCCAGTTCCAATGTATCTGAAAATCATAACTAGTCAGCAGAAATGGATCAGTCTGCATTGCTAAATGCTTGGGTGCACTCATATAATTGCATAATTCAACGCCGTGAACTACCTCTCCTCAGACAATGTGTTTTAGATACTGACTGCGCAGAAGGTCAGCTTGTGCTAGAAAAACAAACAGGCTACTTTGCTTAGTGCAGCAGTGTAGGGAAAGCTGGGAATAGGCTATGACAGGAGACATTTAGCCCTGTTAATCGCTGTTACTGTGATGCGGTCAAAGCATTTCAGCCTAGTTTTTAGTAGTGCAGACTTCCTGCTGTTTTTTTTTTCTTACAGTGATATGTAGAGGGATTAGTCCAGATTGGCTTCTGATTACATTAGTCGTTATACAGACAGTTCTCAGTCCAACTTGCCAACTGTCTAAGTGCATGAGAACATATGGGTGAGAGGTGCCCTGTGCACTGGAGCGTGCAGCAGAGACCCCTGGACTGCCCTTCCACATGGTGCACCGCCTCTCCTTATGAAAGTACGAGCTAGATCAAGGAGGCTTGTGTGGATCCCACATAACCTGTTTGTTGACTTCAAGCAAATTTGATGGAAGAGTGGAGATATTAGAGATAATAAAATCCCTACATGTTTGGGGAAAATAATCTTGTGATAAAAGCCGCAAGCTGTAGCATGAACTCATGACTGATTAGACACACAAGAAAAGTTCTCACAAATGTCCTACCAATAAGAAGGGCTTCATTTGGAGCATGAATTTAACACAAAATCTGTATCACTGGCTGCTCACAGAATTACTTGACATCTGAAAGGTTACGCACAGGCAGCCCAACGAATCGGCCTTAGGCCGCACAATGATTCAGAGGTAAACTGGAAATGAGTGGCTGACCCCTTCTTCTGCCTGTTCCTTGAGTTATGCAGACTCTTACAGCCTGCACAAACTGGCATCCCCAAACAGAGGGGCTTTGCTCCCAGAGAAGCAGTTGGGAATTACGGAGGGGGAGAAAAAGTAAGGTTATGCTTAGCAGCTGAGCTGAGGAAAGAACTTGAGCTTTGACCTACAGTTGCTATTGCTGTAGCACCTCTGGCCTCAGCTAAAGGCCCCTGGACAATCCAGAGAACTGAGATTAGAACTGCATAAGAAAGTAAGGAGAAAAAGAGCAAGGACAATATAGAAAGTAGAAAATAAGTATACAGGGCTTTGCCCACAACATGAGTAAATGAAAAGCAACCATACAGTATTATGGATGGCAACATACTGGCTAGCTGCATAGATGTTAGGGCCTTATCTTCCCTATAGAGTATTTCCAAGTGTCTCAGGCTCTAAGTATACATAAATGCATTTTTCACTAAATGGATGTGGTTAGAACGATACAGCCTTCCATCATTAGGCTCACCCCCCTTTCCTCCCCAAGAAAAAAGTGCTTAATAAAGGTGTAATTTGTTTCATCTTCTGCAGGGGTTACCGCTCTTCTGTGAGGCAGATAATGCAGCATGTTAGAAAGATATGTAAATTGTGCTGCCAGGGAGACCTGACTTTCTTCTTGCTTTTTTGCTTCCTTTAATCTTATGTAAGGCATGCCTGCTGTGAGCAGACGGTACAAGCCTGTAAATAATGGAGAAGCATAACACTTAGCAAAGTCATCCCAGTGTGCATCTGCTGCACAGAGTATTTGTATTTAACCCTTTCATTTTAATAGGAACTTAACAGGTATATACTTGGAGGGCCAATCACATGCAGATCAAAACGATACCATAACGACAAGTAATAAGAACACCAGAACATACAGAAATAGTTAATACCTCATAGTCTTTTATTTTTTTTCCTCAGGTTATCTATTTTCTAGGATGCAGCCACAGTTATAAACATGTTAAGACAGCCTTCTTTTTTTTCTTTTTTTTTTTTTTCAGGAGAGGTGAAAAATTCTATCTTACTTGTGTGGTGTAGGGGAAACACTGCCTGAGAGGTCCATCACCTCAACCTTACATCCCCTAGAAGATGCATTCCTTGACTTTACACACTTCTCAGGAATCAACATGCCCCATTGAATTAAGTTAACGTATTACAGGCAAAAAAAAAGATACACAGGCATATTAGGTGTTTCCTCTGTGGCAGGTGTGGTGGGGAGGAAGGATGGAAATTCAAGCAGTATGGAAAACAAAGACTGGAAACTAGCAGGGTGTGGAGCCCTGTGCACTTACACCTGTGGAAAACAAAAGCTCAGCAAATGAGAAGTTTCAGCTCAGATGTTTGTGAGTAACTGATTATCATTAATGCTCAGTTAAACCACCTGAATCAGGACAGGGGTGCTAGGAGAGCTTGTGTATCCCTGGGTAGGGGGAGGTGAGTGTGATTTGACATGGTCCCCATGGTATGTTGTACCAAAGTTCAAGGCAGGCTTAAGTAAGTGCAGTAGTTTCCTGCAATCTGGGGTAGATGCTTCATAGTCAAGTACAGCTCAAGTACCAGGACTGCCTCTTCCAGCATGCTTTAGAGAAATGGAGTCTGTGAAATAGGAGGATGAGGATGAGAGAACTCTTGCAAGAGCCTGAGGACCTGATGATAAAGACTGATTTTAGAGGTAGTGCGCTCTCTGGAGACCACAGCATGGCTTTAGGAGAGAAGTCTAGTCTGGGCTTTCCTTCTGACTGTTTATGGTATGTAGCTTTGAGCATATCTCACAGGTAATCTCGTGGTCTGTTTGTAAACTGGGGCTGATAAAACTTATTTAACTGCATCTTTCACAATGTTATTGAGCAGGTTGATTAGTTAATGAGGAGTAATTTATCACAATGACTCCTATTTAGAGGAACTTTTTCGAAGCCCTATTAGGCAAGGCACCAAACAGAATTAAGAGCTGTTCGAAGCCTTACAGAACCCAGGCAAGTAAGGAAGGAAAGCTGGTCATCCATCTTTATGTTGTGAATTACTGTCGGGCTGAAAGCGGAGCACAACTGTTTCAGCTGGTGGCCTGGGTCTGCATCCTCTGGGATATGCTCTGCAAGTGTGAAGTGGTACAAGGAACTGTTGACCCTGCAAATCAGGGAATAGGCTGGACTGGCTCATTCCCCGCTTGCCCGTGGGCACTCCCCTGTGATTATTGCCTGGGCTCATTGTGGCAGAGGACAGGGATGTAGTCAGGGAATGGCAGGAGGGCTCTGACGTGGGCTGTCCAGGGGGTTGTGCGGGATGGTCAGAACAGTTTCCTTCTCTTCCCAAGAGCTGGAAGAACTCAGATGAAAAGCAACGAAGCATGGTCTAAGTCCTACCCCAGCTTTATATGCACGTAGAGCAATTGTTTGTAGGTCACGTCTTTACACCATTTTTGTGGTTGTAAAACTGTTTGGTAAAGGAAAAATAAAGAAGTGTTTGGACACACATCAGATCTGCCTGACCTGAGTTGTGGTATATATGATTCAGTAGAAAGACTCTACTTGCTGTGTCTAAACACCAGAAGTAATGGCCCTTGGCCCTCTAGTAGTGTTTACTGAGTCGGCTGATACCGTGTTAGGGCATGTAAATAAATATCAGCCTGCGTTTTAGAGCAGAGGGCGCTGAGGAGGTGCAGTGACCTGTACACAGCTGAATAGCAGGAATCAAAACTTGTTGGGTGAATCCTTTACTTCTTGGTAAAACTTTCTGTCCAACTTGCACTGTTATTCCATTCTTATAACAGAAATTGAATTCCCATTATCTTTGTTCTAGGATAAAATTTTAGAACAAAAAAATCCTAGTTTTTCCATTTATTTACCTCGGCATGTAAAAGATGAAGGACAGTATTCCCACATATCGTGCTGTAAGCTCACAAATCGGTGTTTTCCAGGGCTGATGCAGAGTTGTGTCCATTTTCATCATGCAAGGATCTTGGTTCCCAGATTCTGCATCACAGACATCTTTAACAGAGAAACATTAGATATTAATTATATTAACAGTATGCCCAGCCTTCAACCCACCCTGCAGGGGGAAAAGGCTGCAATATTGCAGTGTGTGTGCGCGCGCATGCTAGCTCACATACGCAAGCAAGACTTGCAAATTCAGGCCCTGGAGTCCCAAGGGCAGTGCAGATTCCCCAGCTAGTCATTGCGGAAGGGCTTGTGATCACTCTACTTTCCCATGCATGAAGAACAACCTCATAGTGAACTTTCAGCTAGTGCTACCCCTATTTTACTTTAAGAGGGGAAGAAACAAAAAAACCACAAGCAAAAAAGAGAGAACAAAAGCCTCCAGGAGACAGTCATCTTATCTGCAGCTTGTACTCAAGTAACCCAAAATGGCTGCTTATCTGGAGCAACAATGGAGCCCTTATTGATTTAAAAGTGAAAAAAAAAAAAAACCCTCCCCAAAACAACCCCCAAAGGCTTATCAAGTTACTTAGCTAAATATTCTGCAATGATGTCACGAAAGGAGTAGATGATGAGCTCATAAGGAAAACACGGTCCTTTTCCTTTGCTGGTAATGACAGGTCCCATCTGCTAAACTCAGGTGAAGATCTGAAATATTGACAGGTTTAGGTTGTTCAAGGCTGGGAGCTTAGCCCTTCCCACCTGGAGTTCGCGAGTAACAGTTTCAGCAGTTTTCACATATTGTGGGGATGTTTAAAGATGCTGGGGTAAAAATGTGCCGAGTCTAAACACTTCTCCACAGTAAGCTGCAGGACAAGTGCTAGCTCTCCACGGAAGCTGCTGGACCTGATGTTGCGGGTAAGAGTAGTGCTTATTTCCTGTTCCTTATGGGCTCCATCCAGTGATTTCTTGAAGTCTTTCAAAAGGTTCTCAATTGACTTGTCTCTAAACTATTGCTTTTCTGCCAAAACCAAAGGCAGTTTTTTAACCCGTTCTCCCTCTGATCCATGAAAAGCATCTTGCAATAAGCCAGAGATGCAGACACATCCGCTTTATTAAAAGCTAAAGAATAGTTATGTGGAGACCCAAACCCGGGAAAATGGGGGAGAGCAGAGAAGATGCTGCTTTGTAGCCATGATCTGAAATATTCCCTGGATGCTTGTAGACTGATGGTAGATGAGCACAGACTTAACTGCAAAATACAGTGAGAAAGGTGTCATGCGATGATAACTTGATCAAGCAAAGATAACGTATTGTCATAGACATGCCTTTAGGCTGGTGTTATAGTCTAGAAAGACAGACGAGCGTGTCAGTGTAAGTTAGCGCTACGCTGGTGTAAGGCATATGGTGGAGTCTGTCGTAACTTTACAAGTAAGGGCTATAACTAAGTGTGGACGTTACAAAACCCCAAATACCCCGAGAATGAAAAATTTCATTAACATGGGAATTTTGGCGATGCGGGGCACTGCAGTGTGAACACGCCACATTTTGGTTTTAACCTTGCTTTACCTTCAGTTTTCTTTTATTTGTATTTAGTCTCCTGATGACTTTAAGCGGTCAGGGGGCAATGTACCATTTTCACTGTGACTTTGGTACATGCTCTGAAAAGCAGCCAACGTGAGCCCCCAGCACATCTTTGCAAATTTTATGAGAGCTTTTGTTCATTGCTACGTCAAAGTTGGGGACCTGGGTGTGTGAAAGCTGTGGGAGGTTACCTGGGTCAGCGTGACTGGTGCAGTGGAGGTGGACAGCCCTTGCTGTCTCTGCACACCTGAAGTCCACCGTCCTGAGCACGAAGGCCACGGCTCCCCTGCAGCTGCCGAGGTCCTTGGCTGTCTCGGGGACAAGCAGCCTACGCTGCTTTTAGACACTCCCTGTGCCTTGGGGCGAAAAAATACCAAGGAAACAACTACCTAAACACATTGCTCAATTTTCGTTTTCTCCCAGTCCAGGATATTACTTAGGTGAGAAGTAGAGCTGGTTGCTCAGATGTATTTACTGTTACTATTCTTGGTGTGGAGCCGCTGACCAGATGAAGCAAGTTCCTCTGGGCCGTAAATCCCCGCTCTGCTCCCTCGCTGGCGCCGTGGCTTGTTCTCTCTTTCTCCTAGCACAGTGTCAGCAGTGCCAGATGGTCCTGAAGCAGCAGCAGTGTTTCATAATAGGATTCAGGGTATTCCCGTAAACTCTCCATAGACATAACTGGAAACTGTGCAGCAGGGGCTGGGGTTTGTCCCTTGCCCCCACCCCTGGTAGGAGGACGAGCGGTTGCCTTGGCCGGGGCCGGGTTTCTTCCCGATGCTCTGGTGCCCTCTGCAGCCAGGCGAGCCGGGCGGTGAGCGGGCGGCAGAGCGTGCCTAGGCTGGGCCTGGGCCTGGGCTCGGCCTGGGCCCGGCATCGGCACCGGCGCTGGGGGCAGCGGCGCAGGCAGGGCTGTGTGGCTGCTGGGGCAGGAAGTGAGTCACTGGTGTGGCTGGTGGCAGGGCAGCGTGGTGCGGGCGTGAGTGCTCCCCTAACAGGAACTGCAGACAATCGCAGGAAATGAAAAAATGTAATCCTGCTGGGAGACAGTTGTTTTCATTAGATTAACTTAACACGCTCGCGTTCCGGGCGTCTGAGGCTGCCCTCTTCAAGAAGGGGAGTTACACAGCCAGGGAGAGTTTCCATCAATGTGTACACATGTGGCTGCAGGGTGAGCATGAATGTTATTTCTTCCACCCCCTTATATTATGCAGTCCTCTACCCCTCCATCCATGGATTTTATAAAATACAACCCTGGGATTCCTCTCTGTGCTTTAACTGAGCCACGTGCAAGATGCAGATAAAGGACCTACTTTCTTTAAATACGTACAAATCAAGAGCAGCCCTCCTGCAAAAACTGGAGTAACGGCAGCATAAACAAGAGGAGCGTCAGACCTCTTCTGCTTCCTGTCCTCTTGCCGCTGCTGTCCAAGTACTGTTTCATACAAAGAATACTTACAGTGCAGGCAAATGCAAGCTGCTCTCCCCACATCCAGCCCCTGCACATACACAGCCCTCTTGCATCTCCTATGGACTTGTTATTCCTGAACCTAGATATTCTTTTCTTCATTACACCATGCATTCATGTTTTTGCCCTAGGAGCCTCAGTCAGCGACTGCCTTCCTGCTGTTCAAGTCACGAGGGAATATAGATAGTGACAGATCCAGAATAAGCAAATAGGTCTTGCCCAAAAGCATTTACAGTATATGTGTGTTTGTGTATATATACATACAGTGTTTTATATCTCTTGCTCCCGAGGTTGACAGATACTCCAGGGAGATTAAGAAAATGGAGAAAAATATAAGGAAAACATCCAGCCCATTAAATCAACAGTGGACTTAGCAGACTTGTTGCATAATCGTTGTCAAGTCTACTTTCTTCTCAGAACTGCCTGTGAGAGGATAGTTTTTCCTGCTGTGGACATGACGAAATGAGATGCATGCCAGGTGATCTGCATCAGTCCTGTTGAAAGGAATACTACCTTACCCTATCCGATCCCTGCTGATAACCAAAATGTGAAGGGAACGCTCTGGGGGGTGACCTTAGACCATCCACAACATGCAGTAATGATTTTTAAGGGTTTGTCACTCTCGTGTCCTGATGAAATATTTTTTCAGGTGTCTGTTTTAGTGGTTTGAGTCTTACCACTGCAGTCCCATGCTGCAGATATTCTGTTTTGGAGCACTTTGATTTCAGTTCTTTCCCTTCTTTGTTTCCTGTTTTTTAAAGTTATTTTATTGTTATTTTTTTAAACACAGCTATTCTAAAATCATTGCTAATGTCCTCCAGAAGTGATATCCCGCTTTCCATAAAGGTACAGTTGCCAACAGAAGTTGACTTTGATGTTCCTGGCACAGCCTTGCCTGCAGCTCCTGATGTGTAGATCTTAGAACTGCTTATCAGGAAAGGAGCTCTTGAGGAGGGCTGTTGCTCAAGCACAGGTGTTGTGAGAGCTCAGAGGAAGAGGATGTTGGGCCCAGCGCGGAGCTTTGAAGTCATTTCAGGCTGACGGCCAGCTGCGAACTCACTCACTGCTCAATGGGTTCATCTGAAGTCTATTTCTAGCAGGCAGATGGGTTTTCAGCAGCCCCAACGGGTGCTTGTTTTGAGGACAGAGCCTCCGGTTCCTTTCAGCATCTCTGCCTTCTCGGGCGATAGGGGCCTGTGGCCCCCTCCGTTAGGATCCTGGAGTATAACACCCTCCGTGTGTTGATGGAGGGCGAGACATTGCACAAGGCCCCTCTTTCTGTGCTGCAGCTGGGTTTGCCCCGTGCTCGAAGGAGTCCAGGCTCCAGCCCGTTGCACTCAGAAGAGCGCGCAGTGAAGGAGGTGGTATCACGCGTGGGCAAGGACAGGGTGGTCGAATCAAAAGAGCTCGTGAGCTGAGGTCGTGACGATGCTGGCGCTGCACCAGCGGATTTCTCTCTCCGGGAGACAGACCACAACCCCGTAATCCATCCTGATGTACAGATTCTTCCTGAGTGAGCCTTGAACACTTCCTTGACCTGGGGCTTCTGCTGAGCCTCAGGCTAAGCCAGACATTCCTGCCTCTTCTGTCAGAGGCACCGAGACGGTTCAAATAGCTCCTGCTGCTAGGGATGATTTCAGAGGAGGTGTAAATAAATGGAGAAAAACAAATAAGCCGTAGGAGAGGCACTTTGTGAGGACAGAACATCCTGACAAGGAGAGCCTAAAATCAGGGAGTTTTACATATATCTTGAGGCAAATCCTGAGGGAGATTGGGCTCCTGTGAAAGCAGCTGGCTCAGCATAGCCCTGGCTTTGGCCCCGTGTACGTACCGAGAATTCCCCAAGGATTTCCTCCAACACAGATGGACCTAGTCTTTTGCCACAATACCAAAAGTCGACCATCGTGACTAGAAAGTGTGTTGAATACGAACAGTAGTGAGGAAAATAGTGATGGCAGCTTTATAGGGGTAGATTTCCCGGAATGCTCAGCTACCCTTTTGGCACCCAAGAAAAGACTGTTTTATAGGGCTCAGCACCTCGGGGCACATCTGTACTCTTGGGCTGATTTGCAAGGCAGGCAGTGAGCTGTAACCTGGTCCTGGCTGCTGGAACCCTGTGGGTGCGTTCAGTACATCCTTCGAGCTAGCCGAGGGTCACTCCTCATTAAAAAGCAAACTAGCCTAGCGCTAGCAGACTGATTGCCGGGAGGAGAACTCAACAGCAAAGAGGAGGACAGGTATTTTATTGCAAACTAAACTTCAGGGCAGTTTTGCCAGCCAAGAACGCTGACCCTGCTTAGCCATCGGAAGATTTTGTACCCTCTAATCCCGTGCTGATCTGGATTACTTTTTTATTTAAAGAAAGTGACCTCTGGCAGTCGCATCAGGTCCTTCTGACCCAAGAAGTGAGTACTGCACGTAAGTACAGGACCAGAAGTTCGGACTAAAAAACGTCTGATCAATGTTGGTTCTCAATTAAAAGCCCAAGGAAAGCAGAGGAGCATTACCTTACATAGAGCTTAAAATTTTACCGGTAGTTTATGTACTCTAACAGGTCCCATTAATTCTGTTCCTCAATTATTAAAGTAAGGGTTACCAAATAATCAGTGCATTTGCTAAAGAAATAAGGCATTGTTAAAACTCTGGCTTGTTGTTACTAGTAGCCAGCCTCATTTCTTTTTTCTAAGGAGTACACGCCTCTGTAATATGAGTGTTAGTGACATAGGGAATCTGTATTTACATCTCTGATTTGACACAAGCTTCATGTGTGTCTACAGGCAAGTTCCCCAACTTCTCTGTGCTTCAAACATACTCCAGGGCTTCCTTGTCTCCCAAAGATACCGTGATGTAGAAGTGGGTGGTGCTCAGATGCCTTTTTAATGAGGCCATTATAGTCATCCCACATACAGAGGTAAATAAAAGGTAAGAGTATCAAAGGCATAATAGGTGCTCAGACACCATTTGCCCTGGCTCGGTGCATGTCATGCAAGTCTTCGAAGGCCTCTCCCTCTGTAAATACCACTCCAGTGTGTTTTCCCAAATGTTCTCCCGTGCCCTTGCTAATTTTAGCCTCTGTGCTCCGCTGAAAAGGTCACTTCAGCACCCTCAGGTATTTCATGTGACTGCATAAACTCATGCAGTGCTCGCTTAACTATCTGCATCTTAAAATAGAAACAAGCCCTAAAAGACCCAGTAATAAAGTTCCGGTTTAGGCCTCTTCCTAAAAATAGTCCTTTGATTACATAGGAGCTAGTTATATGATTTCATTCCTGCTGTTCCTGGAACTGCTTTCCTGACCATAAGCACCACCCAGTTATAACCCTTCCTAAATACCCGTCCCTAAGGAGACTTCTGAGAGATAAATGATGGGTGTGCTGTTGCAAGCTTGAGGTTGCTCTGTCAACAAGGAAGGGGCCTTTGGTTCCCATGTGTAAGTGAGATAATGGTTAAACAAAACACAACATCACTGACACAGGTAGTCCAAGTGGCTCTGTATTCCTGCCACCTCTGTTCTCCATTTGCTGCCTCATACAGCTGGCGTTTCCTATTATTGCTTTCTTACCAGAGCTGTAGCATAGTAGCCCCATGTCTTAGCCCCATAAAACAGGAAGATGATTGCAGAGATGGAAGTCGAATCCAGAGTTACCTTAAATCCATCTTTCCAACAGCCGGCTCTCTGGAAAAGGAACTGCTAACTCTATAGCAGGGAAAGATGTTATTTGCAAGGCTGAGACTGGGGACAGTGAACAACGCAGAACAGTAAGACCTGAAAGCTGCAGCAAAACCTCAGTTCTTTAACAAAATATCTTCTGTGTTTGACAGAGGAACAAAGTTTTTATGCACTGGAAATCTATAAAGTGACAACTGATGGTTTCATTATGTTTGAGACAATTTCAGAAAATAATTCCTCAAAACTTGCTGGAAGGGCAGTTTTTCCACTCTTCCTTAGGCCAAGAGCCAGACAGTTCTTTCCCAGAAGTGATGAAAGTAAGGAGCTTTAGCTGGACTCTCCTGACACTTTTCAGCAGAAGGATTCTTCCCATGCAGTCCCACTAAACAAAAGCATGATTGTTTGCAGGCCCACAAAAATATTGCTTGCAGATGTCAGTGAGCAAATTCAGAAGGAGGAAACCAAGCTTCGATAGATGCCAGTCTCTAATCACCATCAGGCTGCTGTCATGCTCTGATGATTCATACACAAAGTGCCTCAAGAAGGGCCTAGCACATAATGTATGATTTTCTTCCTCTTCCTCTCAGAGGGCAGCAGTTCACATGCGGCCCAGCTCAGCTGTAGTCTCAGAAGGGCTGTTTCTGCAAGAGAGGTGTCGTGAAGGAGCTTACAGAGGTGTATATTCAGGAAAAGAAAGAATTGAAGACTTGCAGTTATTTTGTTTTCTGGGATTGCTTGTGTTTCATGTGTTGGTTCTTTCCAAGTTAAAGAAGGGGAACCAAAACAAATCAGAATTTTGTCTCCTAACCTTGGCAGAACCCCTTTCATACTATATGCTGCTGCTTGCAAATCTACACAAGCCACCTACAAGAAGCCAGGACACTAACGGGTCAGAAAATCCCACACAGTTTGGTTTTTTTCTCTCTAGAGCTGACAAATCCTATTTGCAGTGGGATGCATTTGACTGTTACGGTGCAGAGCGGAGCTGCTGCAAGACTCTCACCTCCAAACCCAGGGCAAACTGCAAATCCCCGTGTAAACGCACCTTAGTGGTTTTATTACCTGTTAAAGGGCTGCTTTCTCCACTCTGACCTCAGAGTCTCTACCTTCATGAACAAACATGGAGAGGCCACCAGTGAATATCAGGACCTTCTTCCGGGACTGTGTGGAGGTCGGCAGGCGTGCTTGCTTAGGGAACCTTGCAGCTGACACCGCCACCTTCCCCATCCAGAAAGTCACTGCCTCAGATTATAGTCCAAGATAGGTAGTAGTGCAGAGGGACCAAAGAGTCTAGTAGCGGTGTTAATGTCAACACCTTTGTAGTTAGTGAAAAGCCACTGGGATAGGAGTTGATTGGACCCTCTTGTGCTCCCTCTTAGGCCTCCCTTTCTCTCACGTCCTCAGACTGCACAAGAGACCGGACTGTCTATCCCTTCATCTGATCTACATGGCAATCCCTTTGCTCTCGGTTTAGTCGCACAATAGCTTTTGAGGAAAGCCAATATTATAATCATTGCAACTACTGAAAAATAAGTATTGCTCAGTAATCAGTAAATGCTTGCAGGAGTCGGGAATGCACTCCGGGATCTCTTGCCTTCTGGTCTCTTGGCAGTTGACACCAGGCACGTCTGATGAAGGAGAACAGCAAACCTTTGCTGACAACAGGATGCTGTATTTTCTGCTATACTTCTCTTGTTTGCAGGCAATTTCTGTAGTTGTAGAGCAGGTGGCAACTTGAAACTTGACAACACGGAGTTCACCATCTTTTCAGCATTACTAGCCGAGTGATTTAGTTGGCAGGCAGTGGCTACCTCGGTTTCCAGGGGAGAGGGTATTTCCATTTTAAGCTCGGTGAGAGCAATGGCAGGGTGTCACCCAGCAGAGCGCGCTACATACCCAGGAAGGGTTCCGTCCTGGGGAGGAGACAAATCCTCGTAAATTTGTTGCAACAATTTTTTTAACTGGATTTTTTTAAAAATGGGGTTTCTTCTTCTTCCTCTGCTGCGCCTTTTTTCTGGCAACAGAATAGAGCAAAAATTAGAAACAATTCCCAGTTTCTCGGAAGTCAAACAAACCCCAGCCAAGGTCACCCATGACCGGGTACACACAGGATCAGAGCTGGTGGGTAGGACTACCAGCCCTGCACATTTGAAGTGTGAGGGTCAATATAAAATACTGAGACTATCTTTACAAAGCACGGGGCCTTAAAAATAACATACTCAGGGATAGTCCTCTTGGTTTTGGTACAGAAGTAATTAGAGCTCCAGTTCTCGACCTTTTCTCTAGCAATATAAGAAAATTTTGCTCCCCTCTGTCTGAGATGAGACTCAGCTGAGATCATGTTGCTCTAGCAGTTGAGCTTTTAAGAGTACCAATACTTGGTATAAAATCACAAGAGTTGGCAGTAATCTGTTTTGAAAGAGTAGAGAAAATCAAGCTAGCAGCAAAGCAGCATCTGCAATGAATGGAGTAAGATGTCCAGAGCATCTCTGTAGACTGACTTTAAAGACTGACTAGACTGACTGTATTTACTTTTGATATTTGTGCTGAGACATAAGATAGGCATATGCAGAAGGTACTGTCTTACCCCAACAGAGATGAAAGTTATATTCTGAAGTTGGGCAAAGTTTTCCTTGGACTCCCTTTCTGTGCCTCATTTATTTATCTGTAGATGAAGGATAACATTTTCTGTTGTTCACAGCTCTGTCTCTTGTCTGGTTAGATTAGTAGTTCTCTGGACTAGAGTCGTGTTTGTTAAAAGCTTAGATGCTACTGTATTGTACTAATACTGATAATTCAAACATTTACAGATTTCTATAAACATCCTGAAGGCTTTTATCCTTACATTTCTGCATACGTGCTACTGACTTACGTTTTGACTGAAGCATGATTTGAGATAATTTGTTATTCAAAATAGTGGGTTATTCCTGAATAATAAGTAGTTAATAGCATCTGCTATATCTGAGAACTATTACAGATTCAGGAGAAAATGAGACTAAAAATCCCCCACAACACCACATTTCTTGTGAATTACTAAAGAGAACTAATATTAAAAAGAGGAAACCGTTTTCTGCACAAAACATCCTCCCAGCTGTATATAAAGATCTCTGTTGAGTGGAACCTGGGGTCCGGTAATGGCTTAGTCTTAACGGTAATTGCTTTCTTGGGCAAAGAACTGCATAGGAGAAGGGTAATTTAAAAAAAAAAGATCTGTATCCACACAGATGGACATCTTGAATTCATTTCTTTGGAGTCTGTTGCCAAAAGAGCTCATGGTCTGGCCCGCGTACCCTTCTCCAGACAGTAGCAGTTCTGTGTAGGTCGAGCCCTCCAGCTCTGGTTATGCAGATTAGCTGTAAGGAGACGCTTCCTCGGGAGTGCAGAGAGGTCTGCGCGATGCGTATTCCGTGGCAGCCAAGGCACGGCTTTATCTGATACTGAGTGACTCAGACCTTACCTTTATCACAAGAGAGTCACCTTAGGAGATGCAGCACATGTCTTGGCTTTTTCTTCAGCAAACACAAGCCCATGAGCAGCCCACTTCCAGCTCCGTGGACACAGGAAATTAACCTTGCGAATCCCGGTAGTCATTGCACCTTCCACTGGGACACACAGCTGATGCTCATCTTGAAGTGGGACTGCTGTGCCACGTAGATCACAAGTGCTGAGTCTTTTCCCAGGCTCGGGAAGGTCTCAGGAAATACACCTCACTGCTCAAGAGGGCACCACGGCTGTTGAGTTACACTCAGACGTGCGTGGATGGAGGTGCTCCTCCCCGCACCTGCCCACCTCGCAGCAGAATCAATGTGTCAGACTCCCCTTGCTTTATTGGAAATCTTTCTTTGGTATTAATATGACTCATTAGGATTTGACCCGTCCCTTCTCAGCCTCCTGTCACTTCGTGCTCTGCTGAGCTAGGTTTTCGTTCATAGTGTTGTGTTGAAGTGTATCCAGAAATGGGTTCCCTAGATGATAGATCACAATCTCCTTCTGTGACAGCACTGAAGTCAGGGAAATAGTGTAAGCAAAGTGCAGGGCAGATCTAGTGCTGATTTATAACAAAAACAGAAAAATGTGCACCCACCTAATTTCCTGTTTCTCCCCCCGGTGTGCTATTTGTAGTATTTTCACTTGATTAATTGGCCTAAATGAACAGTGCCTTTGGGGTGGGTGTCAAGACAATTGCTTAGCACATTAGAAGCCTGTCCTTGATACCAGGTGGCCTGTAGTCCTTCTAGGATGGCCTGCTGTTTTGTAGACACGTTGCTGAGGTTGGTGCACAGGGAGGCAGTTTCTCAGCTGCCCCCATTCCTGGAGGGATCCTTGTTTTAGAAGTGCCAACGGCCTAACGGGAAACAGAGCAGCTCTCTGAACTGGGACAGCAGCAAACAGGTATTTCAGTCTTGTGACATGCCACATCAGGATCAAAGTTCTTTCCAAACTAAGTCTTCTCACTCCTCTTATCTGCAGTGGACCTTGGATTTTTTTTTTCTTTCACCTGATGCAATTTAGATGAAGCAATATTTCATCCCTCTGGACATGTTTCTTCTACTGTGACCACAAGGAGCTAGTGAATAATTAATATTCCCACCAAAACATACCCCGATAGCTTGTCTACACAGGGAAGCTGTGCAGGTGCACAGTGAGATTTGAATTTACATGGAAAATAGTGCACACCACTTTATTTCCCCATCTGGGTATTTATTCTGGTACAAAATGCTTTTTCCTTTTTGAGGTTATATCTTTTGAAAGCAGGTTGAGATAGTCTCCTCAAATAGTTACTTTTCTTTTGGAGCAAGAGGTGACAGAAAAGGAAGTAGTGTCAGTATAATTTTAGTGGTTTAATTATATTTGTATAATTAAAAAGAAACCTGTTTCCACATGGATCAGTTAACATGATCTCAAGTACTGACCTTATGAGCTTTTTGCTTTGAATTTTGTTGGTTGCCTTATATACATAGCACAAGGCCTAATATAATTAAAATAATAATAAAAAGGTCATAAAAAGAAGCAGAAAAATCTCTTATTCTAACAGAGCAGTAAATTATACAGTATATGTATGTATTCTTCCTTCATAATTCACCTTTACAAGATGTGTTTGAGTCTGTTTCCAGCCTGTTTGCTTAATTAGTATTTAGCTATTTATCTCTTAAACTCTGACATTTATGGACAAAATGAAAAGGAACTCAAATCTTCTGTTTGATTGCATGGCTAGTTCTCCAGTTAATCTTATCTGTACTGAACTTGTGATCTGAGTAATAAAAATGCAGTCTTAGTGAGTGATGCTTTTAAATTGAGTAGTATCCATCAGAGCAGATATTTCTGCCCTTTTGCTTTCAAAAGATTAAGGGTGAAATCATTCATGGCAGAGACCACTTGGCATGCCAAAAAACTATGTTTTTCTACAGAGTAGACAAGATTTAGAAAGATTATGGATGGGAGAAAGCACAGATAAATCTGGTGGTTCAGATTTTACAGGGGTAGAAAGTAAGGAAAAGTTTCCCGTCTGTCTGTCAGAAACACACCGTGACAGCTTTCCTCTCCCAGCTTTAAATCATCCTAAACTCCTGTCTTTGATTATCATTTCTAGTATGCCTCCTTAAAAACACTAGTTTGTAACCTTGCAAAGGGAGCGTGGTTCTGCACAGCGTATCATAATTTATGGCAGTATAAAACACATTTGTTCGTTATGATGAATGGGATCCTAGGGCACGCTTCCATGACTAATACTATTCATTTCAGTGGGACGCAGGCCAGGTCTCCTGTCTGCCAGGGCAGCCCTCAGTCAGAGTTTCTTTCCAAAGTAACAGTTCATCCATAACTCTCTCCTTGTCCTTCACAGTTACAGGAATTTCTGAGCCCTGGCAATGCAATGATGCTTTTTGCCTTAGCCCTCCTTCACTCCAGCTTCTTCACCATCATACAGCTCACATATAGCAACTAAACTCAGAGTATCACTGCCCAAATGTGCTCCAAGCTGTGACCCTTCTGGTCTTAAAAAAAATGTATGCATGTGTTTTACCTGTACCAAATTACTGTAACTTTTGCCAGACTGAAAATTGTACTCGAGGCCTTACTGGTTCAGGGGACGGACTCACAAATAGATTTTATTTTAGAAACTGGATTTTTTAGAAAGTGGATTTAAAGTCCGGCAATCCTGTTATCATTCATTTTGAGTAGTTCCAGCCTGGATGTAAATAGACCTGTTCTTTCCCAATTCAGCTGAGATTCTGAAACCACCGTGCCTTTGAAATATTAGTTACTGCCAGTTTTAAATGTTTCATAATGCATTAAAATGCATTCCTTTGCTGGTATCTCACTTCATATGTTGTAGCAACAAATTTGTTTTGTTTTGTTTTGTTTTTAAGAGTTCAGTTTTCATGAGTTCTTGGTAGTAGGACTGTTACTCAATGAGCCAGACAGCAGACCTCCTTTTCTTCCCCCAAGATGAAGTGTAAAGTAGGTGTCCTACTGTAACAAAAATCAAGACCTGTTCCATATCTGCACTTACCAAAGAGACAAAGCATCCCTCGGGATATTATTCACTATTCATTTCTGCCCTCTGTGGGCTGACTTTAGCAGCTAGTGCTCTTTCTAAGTTAAAGCTGGTATGGAAAGGTGTAGACACAAGCAGGGATTTTTAGAGAATGGGGAGCTAAGTTCAGGAAGATACTGTGCTCCCATGTGCCAGGATCCAGATCAACTGTGGTGAGCTGGGGCAACCCATGAGCCAGCTAACTTTTGCCCTAGGCCAGAACTCCTTTTTGAATAAGAAAGTCTTAAGTATAGTCAAGATACTTTTCTTTCCAAATGCAAGAATAAAATAAGCCATTGGCACTTAAGTATTTACAGCTGGTCATGAATGATGGCACCTGGCGTTAGTTCAGAGGGCGCGTATCCCTTACAGTTCTCATTCTTTCAGGAAGACTCTTGGGGGTTTAATAAATCAAAGTTCTCCTGACTTTTACTGTCATGACCCAACCACAATACCTTCTTTCAATACAATCCTTTCATGGCTTCATACGAGCTCCAGAAACACTAAAATAAAGTCTATGAGTTAGAAAAGTCTTTCATAAATGTGTCAGTCACCATTTTTAATACAAAATTAATAGGGAGCTGTAAAGTCCCTAGGTAGGAGGGCTATGCCTTTTATAGATCAACTACCTGTTTGGGTGTTTACATGTGTCTATAGAGGGAGAAACACATGTAGGATTTTAAGGAGTGCTCAAAATTATATAGGATGTTAGTTTTTGCTGGAAAACGTTGTCTTCAGGGACGGCTGGGGGAAGGTGGTAGCCAAGACATCACTTCTAAACTAATGCCCAACTTCTGAACTAATTCTGCATTCGACCCGAGCACAGCTTTGTACTCGAAGTGGATTTCGTCCCCCAGATCTGTACCTGCTCAGTCTCTTTCAGTTATGATTTGTGTTCCCGACCGAGACACTCAGCAGCAGTTCAGGGAGACTTCATAGACTTCACGGGAGAAGGCCAAACTTTATTGACTTAAATACTCTGTATTTGACTATCTCATCAAGCCTTGTGTTGCTGGCTGGGAGGGGAAGGAGGAAGTGTGCTTAAAACTGATTTCTGCCTTCAGTTCTATGCATTACATGGCAAAAATATCCTGGCAGTTTCAGAACTATGCACAGTCCTGTGCTTTTATCTTTCTTAGCTACCACTAGAAAGTAGCTATCATTTCGTGCTCAGCTTAGAAACACCATGGAAAGCAGATTTACATACACAAAGGGCTCGATTAAGGAGACTTCACTCTGCAGGTTTTTCTTCTTTCATTATTTTCTTTCCATGTGCACAGAGAGCCATGCAGGCAGAAAGTGTAGCTGTTTTACGTGCAAACGTAAAGCTATCTTTTAACTGCACATGTAGAAGTTAATGTTGTGCCGTCACTTAGGTGCCTGAAGAAATTTGAAGTGTACTCCCATTACGTGAGAAAAAGTTAATCATCTAGTGTGCAGACAAGCTGAGCTATCTTTAATGTTTGTGTAGACTAAGAAGTGAGGTCAGAGAGGTGAGATTATGGTTCCGTCGTGTAGCCTCAGCCCAGCAGACCTGTTAAAACTGCCCATAAATGCCTATTTTTCTCTTTCATACAGCACAGAACTCAGCCATCTGGAATAAAAGTGAGCAATCAGGGTCTTTTAATCTACATTAGAAATTAATAATAATTGTTCCAGAACTTCTCTCTGGAATTCAACTAGTTATACAAGGCATAACCTTGCTGATAACTAATATTTTTGTTATAGTGACTTAAACAAAGTTACTGATTACTTATCTCGAGTTTACACTGGCTTTGCTTTCATTCTGGTGTAGGAATAATTAAAGCTGTTCTGAAATAGCCTGTTGCATCTGGATTTGTGTGCTGTATGGAGTGGTGTTTATAAAGCAAAATTATCCCTGTGCAGAAACCAGCATCACAGGTAAATCCCATTTGCCTCACTCAGGTAATTCTAAGCTGAAGTCATTACTTGTATAAACGTTGTCTGCCTGACACCTTTACCAGATTTCCCATGGGGTCTTCTATAACCTCTATACTTTATGAGAATTTTGTATTATGTAAGGAAAAGAGGTTATGGGATTAATCCACCCTATTTCCGAATTGTTCTACTGGAAGACTTCATTCGGGTTCAGAATTAAAAAATAAATCACGCAAAATACTTGGCAGTGTTCTTCACTCTCTCGCCAAGTGATTCAACTAAACAACCATATATGAATGTGGAAGATTGTTTTCAGAGTATTTCCAGAAAAACCTCTTCCTTCTGGCTGGCATCCCGGTTTCCTCTAGGACTGGTCTTTTTCCAGCACCCCCAGGCAACCACTGAGGGCCCGTGTCTGTGTGCGGGGGCTCGGCAGGGCCCTGTGCTCCAGGAGCGGGCCATCGCTCGGGACCATTTTGCAAATGCCTCTGCATCTTTAGGGACTCCTGGTGCCTCTCATCTGAGAGCTCAACGGGATGCTTGGAGGAGATGGGGCTGGCAGGGAGCTGCATAGCACTAGATTTGCAAACTAAAATCTGCTTAGCTCCTTGGGACTGACACCAAGAGAATCCAACCTCGTAATTTTAGTGCCTGTGTAAAAGAGACTTTGGCAGTTAAAGCACAGACTTTTCCAGGGCAGCAGAGTACGGGGTTTACTTTGGAAGCGAGAGAAGTACATTGTCTGACACATGCCATCCTGATTCTCCTCTGTGGTTACTCTTAAAGACCTCAGTCACAGCTTCTTGTCAAGGGCTGGGCTGTAACAGCATCCGTCTGTCCAGGCTGCTGCAGTGCTCCCAAGCAAGGCCTGCTCCCCCCGGGGCTGGTCTGCTCCTGTGAAGCTGGAGGGGGGCTTCAGAGCTAGTTTGCTTTTTCTCCTCCTAATTGATTGGCTGCAGTTACTTAAGAACAGCTGGGACAGAACTGATATCAGCCTGGGATAGGCTTAATTGCAGTTGGGTCTGAGTGCTGTCCTTTAATTTCTCAGTCCCTACCTTCTTCTTGGGCCTTCTGAAGGGAAGGGGTCTCCTGGGGTGTATCCCATCTTGTGCCCTTCCCCATGAGCACTGCTTCTTCTCAGATCCTTCTCCTGTGTCTCTGCTGACTGTGTACTGGTGTCCAGTGATTCCCCCGGAGCAGGCTGGCTGCCTGCCTGCCTGTCTGCTGCAGCTCCCCTGCCTGTAAGTTGTTTGTGGCTTTCTTGTGCTTCTGGAAATGGTAATATCAAAGTGATTTTTAGAGGCTTCAGTCCCCAAAGCTTGGGCTGCTTAGACATCCAGGCCCTTTAGAAAGTGCTACTGTGAGCAAACTGAAGGAAGAATAAATATTCATTGGGTGCAGGTGAGTTTTTACTCCTAGCTTCCCAGAAAAGTGTGGGACCTCTCTCTGCAGTGTCACCCAAAGGCCCCCGAGTCCCTCTGTGCTACCAGGAGCACCAGCAGCTTTATAGCTCATCTGTCACAGCACTTCTTAACTGGGTTCGCTGACCTCAAGCCCCAATGGCACGTGCAGCTTGTTTCAGTTAGCGTCAGCTGGTGAGGTGTCTTCCCTGACGCGCTAGCATAAGCTGTTGGCATGTACTGAGTTAATCACACAGTGGTAGTGTGAAAAAATCACCAGTGGTACCACTCTTCCACAGCTATATAATGCAGATTTAAATGTCTCCAATGTTTAGGCGTATCTGGAAAAAGCAGTTGAGCCCCTGCTGAACTGCTTAGAAATGCAGTGTCCTCTCCGCGGTAGCCTACAAGGGAGGTGCTGTGCTTTGAGCAGCTTTTTCTGTGTCCCCGAGACAAACCGCATGCCTGGCTGTTTTGTTGGGCTCAGGTTTTTACAATGTTCAGAACCAGAAACTCCTGGAGGATGTTGTGGATGAATCAGTTGGGAGGCTTGCGTGTGGTATGCCCTGCTGCAGAGCAGGCAGTGGCTTGTAAACACTTAAATAGTTATAAATACTGTTACTAATGAAGTAGCCTGTGTACCTGCTCTAAAATCATCCTTGAGGTCCTGGAGGGAGTGTTAAAACAAGGTAAGGGAAGCTGGCAGAGCTCGGAGAAGCAGGCCGAGACTCGGCGGGCATGGTTTGCTGTTGGAGTAGCTGCGGCGCTGCGTTCAGAGTTGGTGAAGGCAGGGGAAGCAGGCCAGGGTGTCTTGTGCAAGTTTTCTGAGAGTTTAGAGAATTATGCGTGCTTGTGTAACTCCAAATTAGAGAGCTGTGTAACATTACCTTATAATGTATGGTAATAGCTGAACTGTAATGCAGTGTTTATTTATGCCTATTGGAGTTGCAAGATAACAGGTGTAATTCTGGCCTGGTTGAAATCTGTTAGCACAAAAATTCTAGTTTCAGGGAAACAAGGAGTCCGTGCGCTTTTGGTCGAAGGCCTTTCTGCTGAGTCCATGTTCTTGTTGCAGAAAACGCTTACGTGGCAGCTTTTACTCATAGACTTGAAGCAGGCAGCATCTCTTTAAACACCTAGAAACTGGTGCACAGAAAGATTAAGTGACTTCTCAAAAGTCATAAACTAAATCATAAACAAAGCATGCAATCCAGGCTTTACTCCTAGACCTCGATGAGGCCAAATGGCCCTCACTTGGCAGCTGTTAGACTCGGAACAGAAATATCCTCTGAGTAGGAGGAAATCCAGAGTGGAAGGGTTTGGCTGCACGATTGCGCTGCAAGCGCGGGAGCCCGTTAGCCCAGCAGGGTCGGGCAGCTGCCGTTGGGGAGGGCAGCGACGTGCAGGTCTTCAGTGCTCAGCGCCAGAGTAGGTTACTGAGTTCCTCCTCGCTGTATTCTCCTGGAAATGTCCACCTCCCCCTTTCCCATTTGGACTCCCACCTGTCTATTGTGTTTGTGCTGCTCTCATACTTTCTTGTTTAAAAGTTTCTGACATTTGCTGCTACCTAGTGATTCTCCATTATTTGTATCTTTCTGTCTTCTATTGCTCGATATCTCTGCTCCCGTCAGGAAGTTTTGCAAACGGTTGCATCATCCCCTTTTCCTGTTAATCCTCTTTGCTGCCTGCCCCTTGCTTGGCAGCGCTCGCTGCCGCTGGATAGCGGAAGCGGCGTGTCAGCGTGTGCAGGATTAGCTCTGCTTCCTGCTCCCTCTGCTCAGTTCCTGTCAGCTTGATTGATTTTCTTTAATACCCAGAGCACACTTCAGTAAGGGACTGCAGAATGCTTTATAGACATCGATTACATGCACAGCAAAAATACCAGAATGGCTAGTAATACTGCTTTTGCCATGCAGAATATATTTTTACATGGCTACGAACAACTTTAGGCACAACTCTGCTTAGCCTGAGGAAATAGTTAATCCCATCAATGCTCTTACACCTGACACCTCTTAGAAGCAGCCCCAGGGAGCCCTTTGGAGATCCTGACAGCTGCAGGAATGGGTCAGGCACTGAGAAGGGTTTTTGTTTGTTTGTTTTGCTGTAGGAAACAAAATAAATAGAGGGGTGGGAAGCATTTCCTCACAAGCATGAGGCTTCAAACTTGGCGGGGGGAAATACTTAGGATAGTGACTTTTTTTTCCTTCTCTAGACCAATTTTTCAAGTAGTGATTCATGTTAAACTATGTTTTGTAAAAGTTTGCTATTAGCTTCACATGTGATAGTATGCAGCTACTCGTACTTACTTATCCTTTAGCTACTGTATGTAAGTTTTGCATGGGCACAGCCAGACACAGCACTTTCACGTGGCACTCGGGAACATGCAGTAGCTGCCCCTTCCACTCTGTGAGGTTTAGTTTGCACTAAATTTATTTACAGATGGGCTGTTTGGGAAAGCTGTTACATTCTTGCAAAATCTGATGATGAAGTCAGGAATTCCAGAAATATATTTGGTGCTTGATTCTTGTGGTGCTGCCAGCTGGAAGCCAGGGGACGTACCAGGCATGCAGGCATCCTGGCTGTGAAGACGCTCGTCCTGGTCGGTGCAACAAGTGCAAACGTACCGCTTAGGTTTCCTCTTTCTTTCATGAGTTATTCTAGGAACTGGATATGTTTTGTAGAGCTGTGTGGCACTGAACCATCTAGGCTCAAGCATGTTATTGATATGTAGAAGGGGATGCAAGCGTTATTCCTGGGATGTTCCACAGCAGTGTATTGGCGCGACATCTTTTCAAGGCTGCAGGTGTGAGAAGTGGAGGAGAACAGAAATGTTTGTAGAGATTGCAAGGGTGGTGGTGTTGATGTTGTTTATCTGGCACGGGGGAGTGGGTTTTTGCTAGCAATGCCCATCTTGTAAGAAACAGTCCTTCCTCTGCAGAGTTCACACTCTGAACAGACAAAAGAGGCTCAAAGGCCGGGTTTGCAGGTTGGGAACAGAGGAGAGGAGAGCTGAAGTGCTCGGTGTCCAGAATGGTGCAGGACCCAGCTTGACATGAATCGAAGCTGAGGTTGCTCACTGTCTCTGGAATTCAGGCCTTAGGTAGTGTCCCAAAGTCGTGCAGGTACGGATGTTGATAATCAGCCACACGAGTGCCGGTCTCCGGCCTGCCAGCCCAGCGATGCCTTCCAGTGCAGCTTGGCTAGGAAGGGACAGAAAACATGGAAGTCCTGATCTGCATTTGGATGGAGCATGTGTTTGTAAATTAGAAAGCTTCCTGGCAGAAAACTTCATGCCTTGTTGCTATTCTTCACTCACCTCTGTGTGCAAGTTGAGGTGGGTTGTGCCTTGCTCTAACTCATTTCTGTTTTACTTGTTTCTCCCATTCAACTGTCACCTACTCTTCTAATAGCATGTGAAGTTATTACCACCAGGTAGGGAATAGCATTCACAGCAGACTACACTCTGAGCAACTATTCAAATACTGTTATTCTGTAACTAAAATGTCTTATACTGTAACTTGCACTTTAAACAGCATGTATATGCCCCCCCCCCCCCCAGTGTTACAATGATGAAGAAGGGGGAAAAATAGCATTTAGTGTCACATAGTCACAACAATGGTGTATGTTTATAAATACCACTGAAGAGCTCCTCTTATCTCCAAACAAAACATTCCTAAATGCTGACAGGGTGAAACAATAAATACTCTTTTCCACCTGTTTAAAACTATATATAAGTGCTGATCTGCTAGCATCAGCAGGGATTGAGCACGGATTACGTTGCTCATCTCCACTCACATCAGCATGCTGAAGTCTAGCATCAGAGTATTTTATGAATTCTGAGATACTTATATAGTTCAGGATCTTGCAGTACACTCCTAATTACATAAAATATACTGTGGTCCTGAAATGGAAAACTATACAGAGCCCTGTCATAGCAGATTCCCATCAGAATTGTTACTTGCATGCACACAGGTGTCGATAAATCAGTCACCACATATGATATCAGAAAAAACTTTTATACAAGTTTTTAATAAAAAAATTCAACAAAAAATATATATATATAATCAGGCATTTTATGCAATGCATACATTCTTTGTATCTGCAGGTACAGATAAATAACAGAAGGCAAAAACAAGTATTTTGCTTATCTTTGGCCAATAATCAATAATCACCCCCGAAGAGATATTATAGGGTCAAAGAATAATAAACTGGGTCTGTAAACTTGTCTCTCTTTACAGACATAGTATCAGGCAACAATACAGTAGTTAGATTTTAGAAATGTAAGGATGTATTTCTTTAA
The DNA here is from genome assembly GCF_036370855.1 of Dromaius novaehollandiae. Classification (NCBI taxonomy): domain Eukaryota; kingdom Metazoa; phylum Chordata; class Aves; order Casuariiformes; family Dromaiidae; genus Dromaius; species Dromaius novaehollandiae. Next base: position 1,802,540 of record NC_088116.1, read on the forward strand.
CACTGCCCAATACTGAAATTTAACCTTTTTTTTTTTTTTGATACAAAACTTAAGGCCTTTTTTAGCTGACACACAGGCAACATTCTTGGATTCACGTTACATATAATCTATCCCTTACCTCGGCCTACTTCCCTTCACCATACATTGCTCTAAAAAGCTAAGCTGTACCTTTTCATGAAATAAACTAACATGAATTTGCATCTCTGTATCAGTTTCCTGAATCCCAACCAATGTACATACATACAGAGCAGTTAAGCTTCCTTAAGTCAATATTTTTTCTAACTCAGTGTCCCAGAATAGCTATCCTTCCACTTTACAGCACAGATGCATCTGATGGCCCTACAAAAGCAATATATACATGATACACGTTAAAAATCACAAAAGCCATTTTTAAAGGTACATTGATAACACATAGCAGCTTATGTCTATGTATGTACATGTTTTCACAGTTGTGTATCTTAGAAAATTGAGAACATCAGGAATACTTCTACTGTGTTTTCTATAAATATTAAAAACTTGTCAGACACTTTGACAAAATAGTACTTAGGTTATCCATTTAAATAGCTATTGAAAACCTGTAGAGTTTTAAGCTTAAAGGCTGTAAAGTTTGAGGATTCTTTGAAGTGTTTAACCAGTTTCAGCAGCTGGGCCACCTGCCATTTTTTTTTCTTTTTTCCCTTGTATTTAAATCTGGTAACAAAGGAACTCCACCACTTTTGATGGGATAGGCAAGTTCTTGACTAGGCTGGTGGGCATCACTCTTCGAATTGCCATACGACACAGGTGTTGGAGACTGGAAACTTGTTTTGGAGTTGCCCAGAAATACACACTTCCATCCTGTGTCCTGCCGAAACAAAAAGAAAACAGAATTACTCCACCTGAATGATTTCAATTTACTATAAGGTCTCACATACATTTGTTAGTTAGGGGGAATATGCTCTGAACTGCCTGTTGCTTAATTCTAGCTGATCCCAGACTAATTTACACTAGAAGCCAGTTCTTCTAGTAAGCTATAGCAGCACAGTAGCAACTTGTTAGAGTCATTATGGTACCATATGGTACTGATTGTCTATGCAACATCCTCCAACAGCTATTTGGTGTACCACCTAAAGCAGAATAACTTCCTTTGATTATCTAATGGGTTCTTCCAATTCATATGTTTGTGGGTCTGTATGCTTATTTTATTTATTCTCAAAGATAAGAAAGGAGTTTATCAGCTTCTAGATTTTACTGCTATTCCAGGAATGTTTAAACAAATAGTACCAGAGATTAAACAAATTCAAAAGCATCAAGTTGCAAGTCACAATTAAGATTTTTACAGCTTTTAGACAACTTTTTCAAGGTTTGTATTGTATTAACATTTTAGGGAAAAAGTTTAAATGTATACTTGCCCTGCAGCTAGAACACTGCCATCAGTAGAAAAGGTACAGCAGAGCCCATTGTTCAAAGGTGCAACTTGTACGGGGTAATCTTCATCAATTCTCCAGAACCTCACCATTCTGAAAAGGGAAGAATTAAGTGGTAAGTTATCAGAGTAGCCATATAATTCTGCAAGTTATTGCACAGCATTAGAGGAAAATGTGCTCTGAAGCAGAATTCAGGGAATTTAATAAAGCCTTTAATATGCATACACGACATTTCAAATTTGGCCTGAAATGCTGTAACTTCATTCCTAATATATACCTTGATCTGCACATCTTCAACAATTCTCGTTGTGTCAACTGAAGTAAAAGGTTGCCTTCAACAGCAGGAAGCAATAATTTGAACTACAGATTTAGATAGCTGATCTTTTAATAAGTGACACATATGCTAAGCAATCTTAACAATGCTTGTTTTAATTAAAAATAAACAAACAAACAAATCCTAAAACCTCCTTTAGATAGTTTAACACCCACACTGTCATCTTAGGAAACCATTCTTCACCTTCTAAAATACAGTTCTTCAAAATAGGATTTGCAATATTAGCAGAAGTTAAATACCAGATCAGAGTAATTTTCATTTTACTTTGCAATCTAAAACTATACAGAAGACTTAACTGCATCATTAGCTCCATTTATGTCTTTCACTGTTTACAAACCCTATTTTTTGTTTTCAGTCATTTGTTACACACCTAAGTTATTCAGATCAGCCACCTTGTACACAACTCTTTGTCTGTGTTCAGAATGAACATTAGCACATACCAGACAACTCATCTACTTTTACTAAGCCCAGCAGGAGTAACTTCTTAGTTGCTGGGGGGGGGGGGCTGACTTAGTATTTAATTCTTCCCATATGACATCAACTTTTAAAGTAGTCTAGCAAATCTTTCCTCATACTTACTTATCATCAGCAAGACTTGCAATATGTAGTCCATCGTGACTAAAAGATACAGATCTGACCCATCGGTCATTTGCTCCTCCAGCAAATATTGGAGTAGGAGGGGGAAACAGATGCCTGGAGATAGACAGACACGTAACAGTGTAACGTTTAAGAACTGTGGAAGAGGTTTCCTTTAGCAGGACTAGCAAAGGTGAGGAAGAAAAAAATCGATTAAACATTTAACGGTAATCAGAAGTGGAGGTTGAACTACAGTATCTTTTGTAGTACTGAACACTTGAGCTTTATTGAAGATGCTTAAATTAATACACTTGAAAATACTAGTGCTTTAAATTATTTGTCAGATGACAGAAGAAAAACTTCCACTGTTCTGCCACTTTGGTATTTCCATCAGCCACTACTGCGATTTTTCCCAAATCTAGTTATCAGTTAATTACATAAACACATTAATTTTAAGTAGCTACCTTCATTCCAGGAGAAAAGGCTTCCAGATTTGACTACTTTACTTACCCAAATTCCATAAGAATAACTCCAATATGTGGATCCCAGACATAAACTCGAGTATCATAAGATGCAGTAGCCAGTAAAGCTCCATCAGGAGAAAACTCACAAGCTACAACATCATTGTGATGTCCTTCTAGTTTCCGTATCATGGAGTATTTATCCATATCCCAGAGAAAAACCTGCAATTAAAAAAGCTAATGTTATAGCTCTGCCCAGAGATACAATGATGCATTTACATTTCTTTTTAAAGTATAGCTGCTAGTCTTATTTAGGATAATATTAAAATCAGGCATTATGAATTACTACAATTAAGAAATATGCTCAGTGTCATACTTGGATTAAAATCAAGTTTTTTAAAAATAATTAAAGCAGACATGCAAGTTCTAACTCAAGTTTGTTAAATGTTATTAACAAAATAAGCCAAAATGTAAGATAAAGGCAACACAATTTAAGCATGTAGCTTACTGAAATTGGTGTATTACAAAACTATTTTATTAAAATATGCAGAAATAAATAGGGTTAACCGCTACAGTCCCCTCTTTTCAGTAACTACCAAAATTTTAAGAAATATACAGACAGAAAATGTAAGGTTAACATATTGTTACTCCAGTGGCATCCCTTTAAGATCACTTGTTTACAATTGGCTTGGATCACCAACGTCAGCCTAGGAAGAGAAACAGATACTGCAAGCAAAGAGAATTTTCACAGCCAAAAGTTATGTCTTTGGCAAAACAACAGGGAAGTATAACCACATTATTAGAAAGTATTTATGCATTTTAAATCAAGTCAACAATAAAAAGTGCATTAATATTAAAATTTACCCAGCTTATTGCATATTATATTATAAAAATTGATAAAAGATAATAGTATTTTGGAATTTTACATGTAGTTGTACAGTATATGTAATGAAAATGAAGACTGCAGAATAATGTAACAGGAAAGAGCTATGTACTGCAGCATGATTTTACAGAAAATGCAAGTTTTTGGCATAAAATACTATGTCCCTAACAGAGCTCATTAGTAGGGTCCTTGATTTATCCCCAACTCAGTTTTACTGTACGGATTAAGTACTGACATCTTGGGCAAATATATATGTTTGACTAAAGCAAACAGAGCCTTAGTGCCTCACATACTTCCTAAAACTGAACTGTTTTATAATAAGTTATAAACATGTTGATCAATTTCGCCAGGAAGACCCCAACATTCCATAAAGCTGGAAACTACGTTTTAGGAGTCACTGTGTTTCACTGCTGTGAAAATTAAAAAAATAATAATAATAAAAGAAAGAAAGAAAGCAGAAAGTGGACATCAACCAGCACCTGCGTACGTACAGTACACCTTGCAGTCGAATGCAAGGTTACTTCATCCTATGGTAAAGTTCGCCCCCAGCCTGGTAGCCAGAGATGCCACTCTTTCTGCCCAGCTAACACCATTGTGCTCCTGTGTGAGTGGTGCCAGCTTAACCTCAATCACACCAATATTGCTGCCACCACCTGTGACAGGGAAAGCAAGAAGCTTATGGAAAACACAAAGCCTAAAGATATCAATGTATACATCCACATCTGCTCTACTTAAAGAAAAAACAAAACCCAGATCTCAACTATTCTCTATCAAATCTGCACTGATAACTTACTCTAATGTATAAAATGCATTTGAACAGTCATCCTTACAAAGTAGTATTCAAAGTTCACATTAATTGTGTTTTTACTCAGCACCACTAGACTTTGTTAAACTACAAAAAAAAAAAGTAACTAGACTGAATTCCCTATTCTACTATATACCGACTCTTCAGTGCTAAGAAAAGCAGCTTACTGTATATGTGCTTTACCTGCACTGCTTTCAGTTCTCTAGCAGGGCATTAGAATACAGATGAAAACAAAACCAGTATGCTGTTCTTCATTCTAGATCTTTAGACACAAGAGTGCCTTTTGTATTGGAGAACATGTAGGAACATTTTTGTTCAGCAGGAGATACCATGACTGGCTCAGACTTTGAAAAGTCCTTTTCATTGAGCAGGAAATAGAAAGGATAAAATCAATAGCAAAATAGTTTTATACATTAATCTAAGTATCTTTTAACACTAGAAGCTTTAGTCATCTTTGTTTTTATACTGTATACATGTGCAGAACTACTTCAAGGAATGCTTAAAGTTTCTTCAACTAAAAGCAGTGCAAGTTCAATTCATAAATCAGTGTCTCTGCACCATGTGCTAGTTTTATTTCATGCACTTTTACATCATCATAAAACATTAGAAGTTCATGACACCGAGCACAAGCTTAATGTTACTTAGATTTAAAATGATTATGCACACAATTCAGTAGATTTAATGAACAAGAAACTCTGACACATACTGCTTTACTAGCTCCAACAGAACAGAGAATGGAAGAGTCTGGAGAGAATGCACAACCATATACCCAGTTCTGGTGTCCTCTTAGTACTTTCATCATATTTCCTAAAAAGAAAGACATTTCTGTAAGAATTGGTTAAAGATTCCCAATCCAATATGAACAGCTTTTCCAGTTAGTTTTTCCTTCATGAAATTTCATACTCTTTTCCAAATGACATCTTGCAGTGTTATTCTACACTCAAATAAAAAGTTATCTGTCATGCAGTCTCCAAATCCTAAGCCCCTGTTCAGAAAGGTCAGTTCATACGCTCTTAACCCACTGCCAAGATGTACTTTTAGGGCACATATAGAGAAAGTATTTCAAGGGAATGTGTGGAGCAAGTGACTAAAAAAAGGAAGTTAGTTTTTAAAGAAATGTAGACCCAGCTGAATTTACAGCAATTACTGGAGGAGTGTATGTTCATATTTCTCCTAGGTATTACAACAGATAAACTTCTTAAATGCATACCATCATCTTTCAGGTCCCACACTCTCAGTGTTTTGTCTCTTGATGCAGACACTAAAATCAGGCTGCCATCTGGAGCAAAGGTTAAATCTCTAACAACTTCTGTATGGTCCATCAGGTTAAGGAGGAGTTTTCCTGTTATGTGAAAACATCACAGTTTAAAATGAAAGATTATAGAGTAGCCTTTTATTCCAATTAAATCCCTTATGGAAAAACTGAAGTCCAAAAGAAATCACAAGAAATTTTGAACACAGGCAGAAGAATATATAACTACAGCAAATATTCTTTGTAGAAATCCTTCATACAGTAAAATGCATGTATATCTTTTTAGACTCTTCTGCACTGAAGAGCAATTTCCTTTAAAGGTAGTAACTTTTTGCACAAATCTATATACTAGGACCAGATGCCTGACAAATGAGGCAAGACCTGTCTTTTGATACACATCTGCATGCTGAGCTTAAATTTATAGGATATAATAACAGATTACTCAGTAGTCATTAGTTTCATTTTTAAAAGCTGAAAAGCTTTCTCCTAAATGTGTTACCAGCTAACTTACGAGATTCCCTGGTTTCAGATTCAGTCCCTTATCACTTGAACAATATTTACGTTTAAAAAAATAAAAGGTTCTCATCAATGTAATTTCTTCATCATACTCGAGAACTGAAAGCAACTTCCCATTTTGAAAGTTTCCTTTATTTGAAAGTATCTTAAAACTACGATCCAGCAGAACGTTTTAGAGTGAGCAGCTGGTGCACCAGAAGTCAATCACATACTTAAGCATTTTGCAGCAACAAGGCTTTATCATCTATCGAGTATATCTCAAAAGTATGACCTGAGCCTGTTGCTTCTTCAAACAGTATTTGAACACTTCTAGTTGCAGGAGTTCATGCTATTTTTAGATTATTTAACTTGCATTCAAGTTCAATTCCCAATTAAAATTCTGTAAGCAATTTATTCTATGCATTAATGATGTTACTACTACAGAAAGTGACACTGAAATGCAAACTTCGCTTCGCACACTCTACCTGTATATACATCCCATATCTTGATGCGCCCATTGTTCAAGCCTGTTGCAAGTAGAAGCTGGTCTTGCCCAAATTTGAAACGATGCCATTCTATATTCACACAGCGGCTCTGCTTTTCAGGCACTGAAGACCCAAAAGCAAGGCTCCAGACGATATCACCACAGTCTATTATATGTTCACAAGGCTTATTTTTCTGACCACTATCGCTGTTCTGTCTCGAAAGTCTTGTACTGACTGAATTTGCCACATTCTTTGTGCCATGCAACAAACTGTAAAACAAACAAAAAATAGTATAAAGCGTATCTTTTAATATAAAAATAAGTAGTAGTATATCATGTAACATTCAGAATAAACTAGAACAAAAAGGTCTTTGTTAAGATGTAAAAAAAATATATGGGTTGGCATGAGATACATTTTGAAGGCCCATAATGAAGCATTTTTACATTCAAATTATAAAAGCAGTTTTCTCACAACTGTCAGAAGAATTATTAACCCCTGGAACCTTCCTACATAATATAATGGTAAGTTTCTTGTATGTTTTTACCTTTGTAGGGAGCATTAACTTAACCTACTTTGACAAACAACATTTTGGAAGCATTTACAGAGAAAATGAATTACAAAATATTCTAAGACTTTGCTCTAAATGAGCAAGAGGTTCCCTGAAATTCACCTACATGCATAAAAACTGGGAAGAGATGCTGAAGCCAGCACAGGAAAACTAACTAAATTACCACCACGAAGAGAAAGAAAGCAGATTTGCTGTAAGGGGCAACGTAACTATCTAGCTACAAAGATGGAACCGTAGGTTACTAACCTCATTAAGCTGTAATCTACGAGTGAAAATAAGGTGTGTCTTTTGGAATTTAGCTGGTATTCTAAAAAGAATAGTAAGGAAACAGCTTTCCTTTTAGATAAATTCCTAGAAGTTAACACCAAGTTCTTCGTTCTGATAAGAAATTATAAAGTCCAAATCTGGTTTAGTCTTTAAGTTTCCTTTTCATTCTATCTTCCTCTTATTTTAGAACACCTGAATTAATAAATCACTCCTCCGTAGCATTTGTGATCCAGTTGTTGCCCTTGCTGGCCACAGAATCCTCCAAGACGGGAAGAAGAGACGATAGCTCATACTTTAGATTAAGGAATTAAATAATGCTAGTTTTTCCCAAAGACATCAAAGCCAAAAAAAAAACACATGAATTTTAATCTACTATCTCCTACTTTGAAATTCCTAAATTTTTCAGGTTAATTAAAAGCTGTATGGTTTTATCTTACAAGTTATTAAGGCACTGAGACCAGGGAACCAGCTTCACTATGCGATGCCCTTGTGACCAAGCAAAGTATGAGCCATCAGGAGCAAATGCAACAGTCCAGTTTTCACGTCCGCACTTCTTGTCAAAAGGAGAAGTTGGGGCTAAGAGTTCTCCTACAGTACGTGACCGAGCTATAAAGAAAACAAAGAGGAAATTCCATTAAAAAATATTAAACTCAGCGTATTTTAAAATATTACAAAGGAACTGGGCAGTATGTTACTTAAATATTTTGCTTTTATTTCCTGTGAAACTGACGGGAGGGGGGCAGTGTCTTACTGCCGCTATGTAACCCATGAAAACAGTAAGCCGCAGCTGCAAAAGAGATTAAGTCACTAAAGAGAAACAGCTTAGTGTTAAAATTTCCTTGTTGTCATGTAAGTAATGTCACATCTTGATGCCAGAAGCACAACTGAAATCAATCAAGAACTTACTGAGAACGGCTGTTATTGAAATTATTCTAACTGCAGCTCTGGAGAGAGCAGCGGAGTTGCGCTCCAGCTGCACCTCACACTCGAGAGTGCAGTGACTAAGCCGCCTAGGAGTGGCTTTTTTTCTTAACTTTTAAACGCTTAAAGAAAAATGCAAATAGATTTGCATGCTTTAGTATCCGGCCCCTCCCTCAGAAAAAATACTTGAAGCAACAATCATAGGAAGCAAGTTAACCCTGCGCGATCAGATCGGGTTGGTCTTCCCCTGCTTTATAACGTGACTGCACACAGAGCAGCCTCCCTCTGCAGCTCAGGCGGGGGGCACAGGCCTAAGGAGCCCCTACCCGTGCTTTTCACGACGCTCGCCCTCCGGCCGGCAGCGCAGGAACACGCCGTACACGGCCACTCGGGGCAGACCCGCGGGCAACGTCGGCTTATTGCAGCCGGCCGCGCTGCGCGGCGGGGCAGGGGCAGGGGCAGGGGCAGGGGCAGGCCCCCCACTCCACCCCACCCCACCCCGCCGGCGGCGAGCGCCGTGCGGGGCCCCGCGGCCGCCATGGCAGCCCCCGCGCCCCCCTCGGCGCGTTTTCGCCGCGCAGCACGTGCGCGTTTGCGAGCTGGGGCAGAGAGGGCGGCGAGCTGTGAAGGGAACAGCGTTACATGACCGCTGCTCGGCGAGACCTGGCCCGCGCCACGGCAGCCAGCCTCCCGCCGCCCCCCCCGCCCCCCGGGCGCCGCGGCCGCCCCTCACCGATGAGCTTCTCGTTGACATTCAGGGGAAAGCTGGCCATCTACGGAGCCGCCCCTGGGACCGGCTCGGGCACGGAGCGGGACCTGCGGCACGAGCGGGCGCAACGGAGCGAGAGCGACCGCCGCTCGCCGGAGACGCAGGGACTGGGACAAAATGGCCGCCGCGGCGCGGGGTGTAGCGTGGGGGCGGGGGGGAGGCGGCGGCGGCCTCGCCCCGCGCCCGGGAGGCGGGAGGCGGCGGCGGTCCGCCCGCCGCTCCGCTCCCCTCCCCTCGCCTCGCCCCCGCGGTTGGCCGGCGGCCTCCGGGCGAGGGGGGTGCGGCGGGGAGCCGCCCCGCAGGCCCCGTGCTCCGCTGTCCGCAACGGGGCTGGCGGCCCGCGCGGCGTTCCCTGAGGCGCCGCTGCCGCCACGTTTCCGCGCCGCCCTCGGAAGCGGAGCGGCAATTCCCGGCTTAAACTTAAACTGCGTGCTTCGCGGTGCGCTGCTTTAATCCCTGTCGTACTGTTGAGGTTTCTAAGTCCGGCCTTTCCCTGGCGCGGCCGAGGGCTCCCCGCGGGAGCGGGGCCTGTCCCCCCTGCAGAAAGCACTGCACCTTCCCGCCGAGGATTAAAACGTGCAGTCTGACAACAGCCCGTCTTGTAAAACCCCCTCCCGGACTTGCTTAAAATATAGCCTGTTCCTGCTCTAAGTAAAACCGTGATGTAGCTGTGGCTGGGGGGAAATGGTACCCGGCGGTGCCGTAGCAAGACCGGGCTGCTGTGCCATCGTGGCGAGGTCTGCAGTCGTAGCCTGTTCTGGCAACGCCTTTCAGTCCCATCTGTGCCAAAAGATGAGTCACGTTTTAACTGTACTAAGGAGCTAAATTTGTTGTATCTGAATCCCCCAAAACATGAGCATTCGCAATATAGATGAGAATGGTGGTGACTCCCCCAGCGTTGCAGGCAGGAGGCTTCTCACGGCTGCCGTCACGGGGCTGTAACGCGGCCGTGGTCATAAACCGCATAGTTCCCGGGTAGGATAAGGAGTGTTCTGCCGTGGCATTAACATTCCTGCCGTGGGGAGCGAGACAGATACCGTCTCCATTATCTGCTAGCCGGGTTGTGACATCCTCCGTGTCTGGTGGTCATGGGACTGCACGGCAACACGTGAGACAGAAAGTGCGCTTAAGCTTACGGGACTGTTGTGGAATGGAGGCGTGCTGTGCACTTGGTTTGGGTTTTCCCTAACCAGAGGCTAGAAAACTCCATTCTCCTGATGTTTTTTCATATTACTGTATCGTATAGTGTCTAAATCCAAGATCTGGTTTATGGTAAAGTTTTGAATTTTCTGTTGAAGTTATTGAGGTTGTCCGTAAACTACTCGGGGAGAAAGAGACCCTGAGGCTGCCTCACTCACTGCGTGATTCTGAATTAACATCTATACATTCTCCTTTCTATTTCCCTTCCTTTTCCTCTTTTTTTCCTCCTTTTGCATATCTGAATTCTACCCTTGTTCTGACACTAGATTACTCCTTCCTTGCCCTTTTTACTTCCAGAAAGCAGATGATAGGATAATTAGCTGCAGACATTAGGGAATAACTATGATTTTATTCCAAAGCAGTAGTTATACTGAAATAGTTGTAAGGATTCTATTCTAAGCTGCTATTCTGCAGTAGCAATATCCAGAAATTGCTCTTATGTAAGCAAGGCCAATGAAGCATTATTAAAATCGTGGGGTAGGGCAATGTCAAAGCAAGCAGCAGGAAGGAGGTTTGAGTATCTGGTGGTCCAAGCACTACCATGACTCAGTTAAAGTGTTTATCAAATCTGGTTTGTATAACACTCGCTTAACACATCTTAGCACCAAGTCGTCACAGTACTTTCTAGCAGCATGATCCTGTTCCCGCTCTATCAGTTCTCTCTTGGCTGCTGACAGAAAAGCCCAAAACAGCTGTCTTCAACTAACCCCTCAACAACTTCTAACAAGGGAGACTTGTAGCCAGTGAATATTGTGAAATGCTGCTTTGGAGTTACTCATAAGTTGTGAATGTTTGAACCAGGCCGTCTCATAGCTGAGGTGACTCACTGCGTAAGATTTCTCCTGCAGGCCTGAGCTCTACATGCAGCCGGAATAAGGCTCTGTTCTGTTTGCTTATCTTGAGGGGCTGCTATATCGAGGACAAGAGAACAGACAAGTTGCACAGTTTTATACTGTGTTACTGGCTTTCTTGATAGCTTTCTTAAAAGAAGTGAAGTATTTGGCAATTTATTATTTCTGTAAGTAATGCTTCAATGGTTGGTCTTTCTTCCTCAGTGTGCTTTCTGCTCGTTAATATAGTAGATTTGAGGGCCAGAAGAGATAATTAGATCTTTTAGTCTGGTCTTTGTATAACACAGGAATATAATGTCGTCTAATTTAATATGTCGTCAAACAGTGGGGAATTTTAGAAGTTATATTGTTGTTCAGCCTTTAAAACACTGGAGTCCAAATGCTGGTCTCTGAACTTGCCAGTCCACATTCTGTGGGTGAGGGACACAGTGGCAAAGTGTGATATGTAAATTCCCAGGCTTTTGCAGGCTCATTAGAAATTGGCTTCAGAGACTGTTCTAGAGACTTCACCAGCCCCTTCTCCCTGCGTGCCTCACTGCAATGGAAGTTGCCCCACATCTGAAGGACGTGTAGAAGAAGAGGAAAACTGGGTGCTGTCTGCAGGCTACCAACTGAACCATTCTGATCAGTAAGGATATCTTTTTAAAAAGCACTCAAAACCTGAGGAGATAAAGAATCCACACTTCCCTTCCTCTGAGCCCTTGTCATGTTTCTTTTCCTTGTAAGCAAACCAAACTGGACTATTTTTCAGATAATTTTTGTGCTTTCTGGTGAGGCGTAGTTATGGAATCAAGGGTGGCACCAGGCTGCATACCCCACGCAGTCACATGTTGCAAGGGCCTGCAAGGCTGCGCGAATGACTCAAGGCTGATTTATGTGTTTTCCATTATCTTCCCTTGTGGATGCAGCTGCCAAGTCTGCAGTGCTGTTCAGCTGGGAAGCTAATACACTCGTTGCCATCTTTTTCCATCAAGACATTACAGACTACAATAAGCTTTCATAAATGAAAGAGGACTTTTTTGTTGTCTGCCTGCTTTGAAAGTGTTTTCTAAGAACCAGGTTACGTGGCTTTTTCCTAGGCTGTTAAAGCACCAGGATCTGCTTATTTGACATTCTTGCATACTGATGTAGTGAATCTAGATGCACACATTGCATTTGTGTTTCCGTCTTTGAATTTTTTTTAATTGATGTGCTTCATGTATTTCTCTTAATCAGCCTTGCTGAATTCTTTTTGACTTAGTTATTAGAACAAACTAGGCAAGCCATCTGAAGTCTGGGTATATTGCAAATAGAGGACTGTGCTGCTTTCACAGAAATTGGTTTTCGTGCTGATTTTTCTTTGCATGCCTTTGTAATATTATCCAGACTTGGTAAGATGAGCCTAGGTGTTTTCTTTATGCATTTCCTATATTCTAGCTACTTGCAAGACTCTCAGCAGTGTGCTTACTGTGCTTGATTTCCATCGCTATGCCTTTCTGCCTGAAAGCTTCTACCACTGAAAGGCCACTCATTCGTGTTTCTGAATCCTATTTATAAGCCTATAGATTACCATCAATTTAGATCATGGTTTCCATCCAGAAACTGCAGATCCTCATTCAGTTTGCGCAAGCCATCCCAACAGGGTATTCTGTTCAGGGACCACCGAGGTTATCAGTTTCTGTTAGATGTCGCTGTTTGGATTGCATAAACAGGCCTCTGGAGTTAGATCAGCAGTGGTAGCTATGTCACATATATAGCAATGTACTAGAAGAACACGTGGGGCTTTGTCAGTCGCATGTCCCTCCTCTTTACCGTTTCCATTCTATCGAGTACTCGTGACAAATGATAGCTGGGGGAACAATTAAGGCCGATGACAGTAAGACCAAAGTAGCTGATCTGTGCAGTAGTGCGTGCATCTTGGTGGTTTGGTTATCATTAAAAAAATATGCTATTTCTGATCTACACTGTTAATATTTCACAAGCTCCTGTTTGTTTTGAGTAGTCTCCTTGGGATTGAGAAAGTTCAGCCTGAGTTTGTGGAGGCAAAAGAGAAGGTGAAAGGAAAGAGCAGAATGGCAGAAAGGGAGAGAGGGCAAAGAGGATTCAAGAGAAAAAGAGATTGCTGTGAAGAGAATGCTGAACAACAGAAAAGTAACGTTGGTCAGAGAGAAGGGCAGTTATCCCAAGATAGAGGAGCAGCCATTACTGCCAAAGTACACACTGGAAAGCTCAGCACTGCCAGACTGGGGATGCCAGGAGCCCAGGGAAGTGGCGAAAGCTTGAACCTCTCCTCCTGCCAGAGATAGAGACCGTGTGGGGAAAGAACCCGGCAGGCTCTGGGATTTTGGATGGACTTTTGTTAATTAACAGCTTACTGTCAAGCTTTAGTAAAATCAGAGGATAACATAGGAAAGTTATGAAATACTCAGTGCATGGTTTGGAATACCTTTGTCCGAATTTTGTGTTGTACAAAATCTATTAATTTATTAACAACAGGAAAACTGTGTAAAATATATGCCTTCCTGAACTCTGACTTAAAACAAGCCTCTGCTCAGGGTCATCCTTCAAATCAAATGATTATCAGCACCGACTAGAAGAGGCAGGACCTGATCCCTATTGTTAAGTAGGAGTTTAGGATTTCTGAACTGGATTTTGAAAAGCTACTAAAAGGCCTGAAAAGCTTTTAAATGAAAGTTGCATGTAATTTGGCTGCAGACTCAGCATTCTCCGTTTTGGAGAATGGAGAACTCGGACCTTGGTGGTAATCTTCCTAAAGAGGAAAAAATGTAAAGCAGGATGGATTATTGACCTGAGAGAGAATGGACTAAAGGTTCGACTCTAACAAAAAGATATTTAAAAAAGCACTGGGAGCTGTGCGCTCAGTGCTCATTGAATTACTTTGGGAATTGGGTGAACAAATGCCTGAAACTCTTTTGAAAAACTTTAAGACTAAATAGTAGATGAAAAGACTTCTGAGGCAGAGGTTAAGCAGCACTAAAGTACAGCAGAAAGTGAAGGTGGTCCAAGTGACCACCCCACAAGTTAAAGGCTTAGAAAAACTTCATATACAAAAACATCCCATCCAATCCCCACCCCAGTCTTGCAGCAAACTGTTAAGAGTGTATGGGGTCTTCTGTATGAGGCTATGTACTGCAAACATTACAAAAAAAATCTCTGAGCAGTCTTTGCCCCTCTCAGTCTCTCCCTGCCACCCTTGTCATTTATCCCTTCTAGTGAAATGCCACTGTGCGTGGCGGCTTCAGCCGTTATTTTATTTCAGGTATGTGTTGTTTGCCTGGTGACTCCGAGTAATATTGGCACAGTTCAGCTGTTTAGTATGGGACTTTTGGCCCTGAAGCGTTTGCAGTCTAAACAGACAAGACAAACAACGGCTGGGAGGGGAAACAGGGAGGTGAGGCCACTTTCCCAGGGTCATCATGGCGCGGCCAGGAGCGTCATCTTCTGCCTCTCCCGCAGGCACCTCGTGCACTGGACTAGACTGCCTCCCCTCGCCGCAATTCTGAGTTGTTGTTTCCCTGTCCCCTTCTCCCCCATTGCTCTTATCCACCATTGCTTATTGTGAAAACCAGAATTTGTTTTCCATAGATGTCATGAACAGATGGGAGTTTGATACCTAACGGGTTAATCTGAAAACAGCCTGCTGAAAGAGGATGTTGTGGAAAAGTTGCAGAGATGGAATATCAGAGATAAACTGGATTAATTTTTTTCCCTGCGTTCTTTTGGTCTCTTAGGGATTTTATCATTTTTGGACCACATCTTTGTGGTATAATAAATAGAGCAGATGGCCTAATGCATGTGGTGAATTCAGTGTTTTCATGATGATTAGCTGCACAGGAATAAGGCAGCGAATTCAGTGTTTTCATGATGATTAGTTGCACAGGAATAAGGAGAGACGGGAGGTCTGGGCTTCTTAGGCTCCAAAACATTCCTTCTTCGTGAGCTAGCTGTGGGTATTGTACCTTGTAAGGGAGCTGCTTTTGGCTACATCTGTGCTAAATTTACCCACTGAAGTTACAAGAGCTGTTAGCTCAGATGGCTTTAGGTCATGCTGGGAGTTTTGAGCTTGAACTCTCCTAAACAACGACAGTAGAGGAGGGTCCTTGGTAGTACGGAGAAAGTAATCATCTTCACTGGAAAATCGGGTTGATTCAGAAATCTGAGCTCTCTTGGAGACTGCGTTTCGGCGTACTTCTCCTCTCAGGAAACATAGCAGAAGCCAGTGCAGTTTCCAGCCCAGCCTGTGTAATTCTCTGTGTGCCATTCACTCCCAGAGCCCTGCAAGGTCTTTCTTGGTCTGTGATGCTTCCCCACGGATGTGCGCATTATTTATTTTCTTCTAGCCTGTTCCTGCTCATCCCTGTATCTTATCTGTACTGAAGGTTAACTGAAAGCTTTGCACTGGGATTATTCGCTAAAAGAACTTGTACCTGCGTTAATGCCACTTTATACCAGCCTTTCTCACTTCAAGACACTAGTTAAGCAATCAGTCTATGTGTTTATTCTTGTGTCCTCATTTCCATCCTTCTTTCTTTATCATGCAGGAGACTTCTCAGGATGTAAAAGTGACATTGCTGGAATGCGTGAAGAGACTCAAACCTGTTTGCTGAGAGCAGTTCGTAAGGTGACATTGCCCATGTCCACCCTGGAGGAGTCACAGAGGTACCAAAAATAAATGGAAAAACTTCCTGACAGTGGAGTGCACTGTTCCAATAAACAGAGTAACTGACAGTCTGATTATCAGAGGCAGGAGAATTGGACAGTTGTGGAACAGTGTCTATTTCTTTTTGGTTTGTTTACGAAAACAAACATCATGGTAAATGGGAGTAAGAGCCAGGAACTTTTTTTTTTTTTTTTTTGACCTTTCTGAGCATCTGAAATAGGAGAAGACATTAAAATTGTCTTCCAGGAGTGCAATTAAGGTACCCTTTTCTAAAGTGCTTTGACAACCTGAGCGGGGATATACAGAAGGACAAAATCTTACCGTGTAAATGGTAAAGAATACTGTAGCTCTAGTGCAGCATGTGAGATATATTAAGAAACAGGACTTCTCTTCTAGCAGTATATTGCATATTTTAATTAACTAAAAGTGTTTTTGAGAGGTGAGATAACGTGAAGCAGAGCAGTAGTTCCTCCTTCAACTGACTGCTGGTAGGCTGAGGCCCAAGAATCATATTAAACAGAAAAAGTGCTCTCAGCTCAATGTGCATATGCTGTGAATGAGCAAGAAATTCTAAAGTTGACAGCGGTCTGTTGGTCCAAGAAGTTTTACCGATGAGCTAGAAGACATGGTATTAAGCTGCAGGTTAGAGGACTTGTATTATTCTCCTAGATATATTGTATGAGTAGGGCAAGTTACTTGGTTTTCTTATGGGTGTTTATATAAACTCTTTGAGACAGAAATTCTCTCTCTCTCTCTGCATGATTTTACAGAATGGGACCTTCTCAGCCAGAGTCTGAGCCTGCTATTATAGTAAAAATGAGAAAAGATTGAAGGCTCAATTGAATGGCAAGTTATAATCGTTACTTGTTAATGGTATCTTAGCATCCTAAAGGGTAACTCTATCTGATGAGACAGACTACACAACTCAGGAACAATTCCAGCAATGCAGAAATTAGGCCAACCTTGAGTTCACTGTATCCCCACCCTAATATATGACAGCATAATCTCAGATATTACTAACATCTATTGCACAGCTATTTCACTCTCTTGTTTAAAACCTTTCCACAACATACTAGTTCTATGTGCTCCTCTTCAGCCTGTGTTTTCTCTGAACTCAGCTGCCGTTAACTTCCATGTGTTTGAAGGCATTCAGACTCCTTCCAGGAGGAGCATAATGCCTGGCAGGCTCAGGCACTCAGTCTGCAGTGTTTCCATGTGATTTGAAATGACAGTCTCTTCCACTCTACAGTGAAAAATGTTACTGAGCTGTTTTATATTCCTTTGGTTTAAATTCCCTTGCTCTGCTCTGTAATTATAGCTGGTTATTTACAGTGGTGCAAGATGCCATGTCTGTCATTAGAACCAGGGTTAAAAACTTTGCTTTGATTGATTTCATTAAAACCAGAGAGGATACGAGGTCTTGTGGCCAAAGCATGGGACCTAGAGTCAGAAGAGTTATCTTTTCTTCCTAACTTTTCTACAGGTTTCTTAGGTGAATTTGGACAAGCCTTAAAACAAACTTAAATAAAACCAGCTCAATTCTGGAATAGTTACATTGTGCTTTGAGATAATGAGATACTAAGTCTTAGGAGAATTGCAAAATATTATAATTGAATACTGAATTATTTTGTGGGTCAGTTTCTTTTCTACCCTGTAGATTTAGAAGCCTCCTACATATAAGCAAAATGTACCTTGAGAGAATAGTATAAATTAAGACGTAAGATGTTAAGCCAGAGAAAATTAGGCCTGGTGACATATGGGTAATTTGCGAGGGGGGAAAAGGGGGAACAGGGACAGTCCTCTTTGGCAATCGTAAGGTGCAGTTTAACTGAATGAAGAAACAGTCCTCAGCACAAATTCCTGCCAATGCTTGATAGGGTTTGAACAGAGGTCCAATCCTGGCCCGCTTCCTGTTGAATATACAAAAAAGGCATTCAGAGCTTCAGTATTCATCTTTTCTGCCACCTCCTCCTTCCCCAAAGCAGCACAGGCAGGCAGCCCAGACGCTGTTTGAGAGATGATGCCTCTTGGCCCCCTTCCTTTGCCAGCACAGCTGCAGACTGCAGGCAGACATGGCTTTGCTCTTGTTTGGCTGCTGAGAGCTATACTTCAGTGCGCTCCGTTTGTTTGTTTGTTTGTTTTGCAAACCTGCTCCCCTTCCTTCACAAAGATGCGAGATTCCTAATTTGTCTTTCATCTTCAGAGAGCTGTGGTCTGACTAGCTGTGCTGATCAAACAACACTCAGCACTGCAGTGCTGTCAAATGAGACAGCCACCTTGTGAGAAAATTTATTTTGCTTTGATATAGAGGAGGAGGATCTAACCAGCTGATGTTTTGGTCTGCAACAAGCCCTGTCTGCCAGATCCAAAATAGCCTTTGTTGGACTGGTTATTCTTCTGTCCTGCTCTTTGTTCCCTGCTCCTGATAAGTACTGCACCGTTACATATTCCAGCCAGAGCCTGTTTAGGATGAGAAGCTAGGGCTGAGGGCCATAGGGCTGGTCTCTTACCAGCTCCTCAGCAGCATATATTGTCCTGTAAAAGGGCCTAGGAGTATTTAATACACATACAAGCCAGCAGAGCTGAATGCCTGCTCAGTTGGTAGCAGGCTGCACCCGACAGAGCAAAAGTGCTGCCTCCGCAGATGCAAAGGGGACTTGCATCGTCTCATCAGCAGACGGGAATACATTAACCCAAAACAGGGCTACCACTGGAAAGTCGATGCGAGACCAGAGTCACATAACTCAAAATAAGGGCTGTGACTTGCCTGACACTGAATGTAATGGATCCACAAGATAGCAGGGAATATTCTGAATCTCTTCAGTCCCATACACTTCTATATAAATATGATTTATTTATTTATTTATTTTTAATATCTGACCTGGGACACTGCAGCAGAAACCAACAGTAGCTTCTCTGAAGTCAATAGTGTTACTTTTAGCTGGTATTACTGATGGTGTACTGTGATTCAGGGTCAGTGCGCCCTGTGATGATTTAGTGAATCAGAACAAGCAATCTGGCATCATGTGGTTTCATTCTGAAAACTGTGTTGTTAATTATTCAGTACCATCCCAACTCGTCACTGTCTTAATCCACCAAAATTCTTGAGTATCAGACAACTTCTGTGGGGCCCTGGAATGATTCTCCTCCATTTTCCAGGCCCTCCCAGCTGATGTCATCAGAATCCAGATTCCACAAATCTCTGACTCAGTAGAGCTGTGAGGCAAATCCCTTTGTGCCCTAAATATGGGCATTTTTTGCATCAGATACTAACTAGGACACTATATGCCTAAATGTAGAATACCTTAAAACAGATACTGCTCTCTGGGTTCCCTTACAAAGAACTAAGAATAAAATCCTGGTCTCGTTAGTACTGGAAGGAGACATGCTCCAGAAAAGGGCGTTTTCCATAACTGGCATAGATGAGCACCTATCATTAATATTCTCTACACACACAAAAAAAAGTACAGAGAATTAGGGTAAAATTTAAAAGCTGAAGAAAAATGAAGGAAGGAGACATAAGCAGCAAAGATTCCAGGCAAAGGAGCAAAGGTCCATTAACAACCAGAGGTAAAAACAGTGTTTAGAAAGTGTTTAGAAAAAGGTTTACTTCACAGAAATGGGTAAACTGAGCTACTTTCTTACCATAAGTTTTATTCTTTCTTACAAACATTGTATGCTGCAGGCTACCTAGAGAGCTCTTTGCCTAGAAAATGTCAGTAGCTGGTAATACCACTTCTACAGGCACATGCTAATCCAATTTTAGGAAAAGCTAGCCATATCGAGCCTTTCAGTAGTGTCATCTTCTTTAGTTCTGGCTCCCCCATCAGATCTCTGCTTTATCCAAATTTCTATAATGTGGCACTTGAGCAGTGTCCAGATTTCTGCCTGTCATTTGACAGCTTAGCTAGATCTGTGTAAATCTTAGTGCTAGTCTGCAGACAGTTTCCGATGGTTGTAAGTAAAACAGTCTGGGAAGTAGACATAATTACAGCAATACAGACTCCTAGTGCAAATAGAGCTATAATCATATAAAAGTACCTTATGTCAATACAGCTCATTGCTCTGAATTAAAGGAATAAGCTCTAGTAAGATAGGCATATTGATACAGTTTAACTGTTACACACTAAAGGTTTTGTTTCGTTATATCAATTTCTGAACGGATGTGGATACAGAGGCAACAAAATGGTGATTGTTGTAATTTACTTCCGACATTACTTTTTTTCTCCACTGAAATGTCATATCTGGTTCTGCGATCAACCAGACAGGGTCACTTCAATCAATCTGACTGCTTTTAAGGAAAGGATCTGCTCTCTGCATTAATGTAATTGCACGTTATTTGTGAGAGTCCTTCCATCGCTTACTTCCTGAAGGTCTGGCACAGAGATTCAGTTTTGTAATTTGAGTACTAAAGAGTGGCTGGATGTAATTATGTGCTCCATTATTCCGGCAGCCTATGTAAAATGAAAAGTAAAAGCTCAGTTTTGCCATTAGTACTTAATAGGTAGCTGGTGCAAGCAGTACAGTGGGCAGTATGTGTACAGGTCTAAGTTCAAGTTTAACTAGTACCTGTCAAGTTTGACTAGTGTCTGTCAACTTATACTGTGTATAAATGCTTCACAAAAGGGACTGAAGAGATTTCTAGCTGTTACATTCATTATATCTCTCCTGAATTCACAAGTTATATAGATAAGGTATAAATAAGTCTTGACAATAGTAATAGGTTCCCCACTAAAGGAAAGTAGGATTTGGGGGGAGCATCATTTACCTTTTTGCTAGACATCATTTTGGTGACCGTAAACAGGGAGAATGAGTTTTACATGCTCAGAACTACAGATGGATTTATTGGCTGCAGGAGAAATGTAATTATGGCTGAACATCCTGTCTCACAGCAGCTGTATGCTGCCTCTAACATTTTGTGAATGGGCTGTTCACTAGAGTTTTGAACTGGAAAAGACTGTTGTTAAATAAAGACACAGGAAAGAGGAAGTATTCTTGCAAGACCTGAACTTTAAGCCCATATTCAGACACGAACAGGAGGTACATATGTATTCTAATTCAGTAACATAATGTAAGTTAAAAATGTGCTTTAAATGTGCTATGAATTCTGCTCTTCAGTCAGGCATCGTATGCTGTAATAGTAATAACCATTTGTACTCCCACAAACAGGAAATAATTACACTGAAGATTTAAGGCTCCCCATGGCTTTGACTACTGGTTGTTGTTATCATTGTTTTTTAGATGAATACAGCAATTTAGACTGAAGATCAAGGAGATTTACTAGATTTTGTAATTACCAAATTTTGCATGGGATAGTCTCTAGAAGAGTTAAAACAGTATTCCAGGGCCCTGGTCCAACACTTTAACTTAAGAACTGTCCTTTTATCCCTACTGAGGCTAACAGAAGTTCACACACAGAGTGCTACGTTATATAGGTACAAGATATTCCGAGTAAATCTCCCTAGCTGGTAGCTAGTTAAGGGACCTAGCTGATCCCTAGCTAAGTAACTAGTCAAACTCACTGGCACTTATCACCTGCTAAATGCAGAAAAAAAAGTTATATAATGCCATGGAATATTAAAGGATAGACTGTGATTCGTTACTAAAGCAATTAGATTACGCTGCAGCTCCACAGAATTTGTTAATCACTTGTCTTTTGTTGGGTACAGGCCATTTGGCTATGATCAGCATTTTTGTTCAAAGCTATTAATGATGCTCATTAATCATGGTTCTCCTGCATGTCAGGAAAGCTTCTAATGACGAAGGTGTTTATATTTTTTACTTCTGGACAAAATCCTTGTATTGGGCTTGCTGCTGTAGGAGAGAGCACTTGCTGTGAAACTCTCTCACAGAGCTAGTAAACATCAGCAACATGCCTGCAAAAAAGCCCTCCATAGGGCCAGCTGTAAGCATCAGCACTGTCTATAGCTGACCAGGGCAGTGCAGATGGGAAAGGGACTGTGGCTTCTCTGTGTTCTTTGCTAATGTCAAAGCTTCTGAAAGCCAGGTTGACTCCTGGTCCTGGTCATCTCTCCAGGTCCTTCCCTTCTCAGCCTTAACCTTTTCACCTACAGCACGTGCACCTGCTTAGTCAGACAAACCCTGTGCTAAGTGACATGCCCAGTGTCACTCAAGAAACAGCAAAGCATCAGGTCCATCCTACTGGAGAACCAGTTCAGAGTTTTAATCACAAGGTTTCCTTCCTCTTCTCTGATGTAAATATTATGGGGAAATTTTGAAGAAAATGAATGAGTCTGCTAGTCTTACAGATGTCCAGAATACCAGCCCCTGCAAGAGGAGAGGACTCCCTTACTATGCTGCAGCTTTACCAGAAAGAGAGACCAGTTTTCTTTCAGCTGAGCAGTGTCTGTTCTGCAGCTCGTATGACAGAATCAGTGTATAATGTTATGTCATAGCGTCATGTGATAGCGCCTGGTCATGCCCTGATGCAACAGCGTATGGTATAAACATCCTGGGTCACCACGCTCAGTTTGCAATGCAATTAGGAGGCTGATAGCCGTGTTTGTAGGTATACTCGAGACAGTTTTAAGTGAGGGCACTTGGATACCAGTGGCAATGAAACAATGTCACTGCTCAGGAAGAAAGCGTGTGCTGAAGCCTTTGCAGCAAGCTCCAGTTTGCCTGACATATTCTTGTGCCACTTGCCCTGGTTATGTAATGCTGAAAAACATCTAATGGTTTATGATTACTGTTGCAATGCATGTTACAGCCTTCCTGCAATTACACCCACAATTACAATGAAGATGTATCGGCCAACAGAGAGCAGAGCCCTCTATTTTGCAGGATATAGTGTAGACCTATAAAAACTGGAGCTGTTGCATGAATTCAGACTAAAGGGTCTCTGTCTCTTCTGGTCTGTCATCAGTGAAAGAGAGGAAGGAAGGAATAAGGAAGGAAATGGGATTCAGAAAGGAAACTTGCAGTCCTGGAATCTTTCCATGATTTTTTTTCCCCAAGGAATTAAAATTGCTGCTCAAACAGCTGAAGTTATTCATTGTGAAGAATCCTTAAAGGTACCCAGTACTCTTACACTGGCTTTTCTGCCAGTTCCTTCCAATTCAAGAACCACTTCTTGATTTGCCCTTTTGCTGCATCCTATCACCCTATCACAACACAACATCTTTGCATTGCTTTGTAAGATGTTGACTCCAAAGAAATGAAGTTTGTTGGTGTTGCCAAGTAATACGATAACGCGAGGATAGATCTTGATGACGTAGTGCTTCCTCTCGTATAGCAGTAAATAGAAAATGGGTAAAGCTACTTTTTGATGCTATATTGTCCAAATTAGAAGTGATTAAACTCTACTAATTAGTGTTTATCCTCACTTATACTGCTAAGTTCCAAGCCTGTGTTCTTCTGGAGACAAATAAGTTGCTCTCTGAGGGTCTGGTGAAGAGACAGCCTTTCCTAACAGGAAAGGAATTGAAGTGGGAGTCAGGAGACTAACATTGTACTCATGGCAATGTTACTGACTTGCTCTGTGAGCAGTGAATTAGTCATTTCAACTTGTGGTGCTTCTGTTTGCCCTTTCGCCTTTTGCCTCTTTTACCATTTAAGGTTGCAAGGGGAAGGATTTCTTTTTAATCTGCATTTGTACTGCACCTAGCATGAAGGGATCCTGATCTCAGTGGGACTGCCCATAAGCTACTGCAATGTAAACAGCACATTGTACAAGAAAGAGCTCTGTTTCACAACTTTGTTGTAAGTGTGATAAACTGCCACATGGAAGCTGGGGAGACAGAAGCTTACTTTGCCCGATTTATGTCTGTGAATCTTCTAATGTTTACACTGCAATTGGAATCTTTTCAATGTGAATGTGATAAAGCCCTCTATGCCACAAAGCAGCTCAAACAGTACCCTTCTGGTCTGTATTTGAAGCATGTACTGGCATGATTATGTCAGGAAAGGGTGTAATTTTTTTCTTTTTTTACTGAAATCTGTGTGCCAATGAAAGCTCTGATAAAGCTGTACTGCTGTAAAAGTGCACAGGACTGTGTAATATTTTTGCTTTCCAGAATAGGAATAATTTTTTTTACCAGTAGAACTATTTCTGTACATGGGAGGAGAGGATGAATTGTCCACTTTAATTCTGCCAGCTTAATACAGCAAAGTATTTTAAGAGTAATTCCATTACAGGATTGACAGGGAGGAAGCTCAGGTGCTTCATAGGTGTAACAGAAGAAGGCATTTGAGACTTCGTCTTCTTTCCTTTCTGTCTGAGCAAGGAAGTATTTTTTCCTCTTGCCTTCTCACTCCTTTCCTCTGGAGCTGGCTTTTCCTGTCATGCTGCATACTCTGGAAAGAGTTTGGCATTCTTCCCTGCCCTTTGCAGCTCTGGAATGTTTTCTTCCTATTTCTCAATCTCTGTTGTAATTACAAGTAAGGCAGAGGTGGTGTCTTTGTTTCACTGTTGCTTTTAAGTCACCTGATGGTATTTAGGAACTTTGTGGACCTGCAGTACTGCACGATTACCCTCACAATACAAAAACAAAGAGTATATTTGCAAATTGGATTAATGAGTGCCCTGCTTCTTAAAGGGTCAGGTCCAGGTTTAAGGCAACAATAGTTACTGGTGGCCAGCAGTTTGATTCGCCAATATTCACATTGTCCATGTGGCCAATTAATTAAAAATAAATAAATAAAGGACTGGACCTATGTTTGAATACTGGCTAAGAGTATACCAGGAAAATGCGAGCGTAAACAGTGTTCCTAAGAGCTCCGTGGCTTTGAGGTCTTTCACAGCGCCAAGTGTGCTGTTGCTTTAAGATTTAAGAATAATTAGATGTCCAGTGTTCTCAGAAGCAGGAAACAGCCCTCACCATGTCTGATAGATCCTTTCTACTGTCTTTTTTTTTTTAGTGACCTTATCTATACAGAAGAAAAGATGGTGGAAAGTGATACCATCGGCCTGCACTTTGCTTCCTTGAGTCCCCTGGAGTAGGTTTAAAGGACTTTACCAATAGACAACAGATAGGCAGTTTATGATTATTTTAGATTGAGATCTTATCATTGTTCCCAATCAGGTCACAATTTGCCATTGATAAAAGCATTGCAGAAACAGTGACAAATACAGCAATGCCTTCAAAGACAGTAGCAAAAATAGAATCACTGGTTGCTTAGCAAATATCTGTAAATTTAGCAAATATGCATTTATCATCTACCATCCAGGTAATGGATCACCCTCAATTCTAATTAATTTCAATGGAGTTAAAAGTTACCTTCCTATTTTTCTCTTCCTAATGTTTCTCTATGGATTTTCAAATAGTAATATTGGTACTTCAGTGTCCTAGAGGTAATCTACAGTAAGCTTCACTCTCAATTTTCAGCTCCATTTAACAGCACCTCTCCAACACTGCATCTGAGGACTCCGTGCTGTTCAGCATTATTTGGAAACCCAGCAAACTAGCTTTTGTTGTATTCGGAGGGCAGCGCAATACATCATCAGTTCAAGCTGCTTGATATGTATTTCAAATAAGCTTTTTTTTTTTTAATTTTAGAAGAGCTCATGTGGGTTAAGCAGCAGTAGAAATTAAATAGGGCAGCATAAGTTAGTGGCATGACTCATTGGAAGGAAATAAAGCAGCAGTTGGTAAGAATTGTTCAGTAACAGAGTCTTTATATTCATAAACTGATACAAGCTAACATCAGGCTTGCAAGAAAAGAAACAGAAAACTAAATCCCAGTCTTGAGATCTTCCCAGTTCTTAAAGACTTAGCTTTCCACCAGGCACTTCTTTCCTGCTTCTCTTTACAGCCCCTCTTGTGCACCTGATTGTTTAAGAAGAGGGAGGAGGAAAAGGCGGCTCTCTTTGGTGAATGGGGTGATCCAGTGGCATTTTTACATGCTGCACAAATATCTGACTGTGTTTAAAGTAAATTAAAATAATAGTACAAATAGACCAACTTTGAATTTATGCAGATCTTGGCTAACCATTAACTCATATCTGTAGAAGTAAATAATATGTATCTGATACCAATCATGTTGTCAGTATGGAATTGGTCAGTAGAGCTGAGACTCTGAATGCTGTGTAAAGACAGACATGCTTTAGTGATGTGCAGATGTTATTGAATCCAACTCCTGGCTCTGAGATGATGTGATTATAATCTCAACTCAGTTGATCTAAATGAGGAATAATTCCAGTGAAGTTAATGGAAATTACACAGCATTTTATATAGTGTAAGGGGGGAAAAGTATTAAACCCAGTATTTTATTGTGTCTTCGAGCAAGTCAGGACTAATTTTAATTTCACAGTTCATCTGAGTAATGGGCATTTGTGTGAGACCTCTTGAGTAGGTTCATCTGGGTGAGAGTAGCCTTTGGCACAGCCTTACTTCATTTAGCTCACCTTTGTACTGCAGGTATGTGTACAGTCTGACCACAAGGCACTGGAAAGCTCTCTATAAAAGAGCATTCAAGCAACTATAATATGATGTTACTAAGAATCACGCATTCTGAAGTAAGGATGAGGCACTGCCCAAAAGGGCTTTGCTCCTAGGGGATGCAGCGTGCAGAGCAGCAGAGGCCTGTAAGGAAGCTGAGAGGGGAAGGTGTAGCATCCAGCTACATAGTCTAGCTGTGGGCAGAGGCCGAAATAGCCGTATTAACTCCTAATTAGGGGAACTACATTGTCCAAGAGCTAGTCGTAGAACTGCTACCACTCTGGAGAACCAAGACTGCTTTCCCCTTGGAGCTGTCTGCATAAGCAGTTAAAATGTCCCAAGCCACAGACACAGCTAAAACAAAGAGAACAAGTGCCTCTGGTCATGACATGCAGATGCCCGTCTGGTAGCCACCCAAAGCTTTGGCTAGAGGCAACTGTCCCAAGCGGCAGTAAGACACGAGCAATATAAGATACAGATACAGATTAAGAACATGAAAAATAATTAATGCCAGCACAACCAAGAGAAGGAGATGGTGTTTGTGTTATTTATAGTAGCAGCCAATATGAGGAGTTAATGAGGAGTTAATCTGCACCTTTGCAGTAGTACAGCTGGTATCTTTAAAATAGTCTTGATTTGCTTTGAAGGAGAAAAACAATGCTTAATTGTTTCAGTGTAATCAGGAGCAAAGCATAATCTCTTTGCCTGAAAGACAGAATCTAATGAGGACACCTTACAGTGAAAGAGCACCGAGTGCTAATGAGTGGCCTGCAGCTCCTGCTGCCTTTTTCTCTCTCCAGGTCGGATCC
Organism: Dromaius novaehollandiae; assembly: GCF_036370855.1. Classification (NCBI taxonomy): domain Eukaryota; kingdom Metazoa; phylum Chordata; class Aves; order Casuariiformes; family Dromaiidae; genus Dromaius; species Dromaius novaehollandiae. The sequence goes on from NC_088116.1 coordinate 1,829,682, forward strand.
AAATGATATTCCAGACCTCCAGCTTTCTTTCTATGAATAAAAGTCCTGCCCCTTTCTATGAGATCACCCAGAGAAGAAGCCAGAAAATATCTGTCAGTACTGAAGTCACAAGGCCTATCTGGCATTCCTTTCCTGTAAAATCTCCCCTTGTTTTGACTCCAGTTGTATGATAAACAAGTAAGGAAACAATTTCAGGGAGAGGAAGAGATAACCTTGAATTATCCTTTGGGGCACTGTGATGGTCTAGGCAGACCTGATTAGTCATCCAGAACAATTAAAATATTATTTTTGATACTTAAGTAACATAACCTCTGCAGATAACTGTAATATCTGGTAAGGGCATTGCTTGATAGGGAAAGAAGTAGATACACAAAATGATCTCATTCCTGTGAAGTTTTTAGAACATAAACATACACACTGGGAATCATTGTAATAAGCAATCCTTAATTGAAGTTTGACAAAGGGCTTATGTTTTATACCTCTAAAATAAAATGGCAGGCACTAAGTTAATATATCTCTATCCATTTACAATTCATGGCATAAACATCAGTTTCAGAAAATACTCTGCTCCATTAGTTTCTTTTAGAATATTTGGGCTCTTACTATAATGTCTTGCACTTCTTCATATCAGATGAAGTATCGTGGACTAAACTCCTGGTGTTTTGCATCCAAATTTCCAAAAATCCAGATTTCTACTACAAGAGGAATTATTTGCCTTCAAACTGCAGCATTTATAAATAGACGCTGTGAAATAATTTGCTACAGCTTTAATTATGCCCCCTAAATCTGTGCTGCCCCTGTGCTGAATAGACTTTCTGGGATAAAAAGTTCCAGTGTGAATATTTTGTATAGAATCTCTTAACCTCTCTAAAGCATAATCCATCATTCTGTGATTACCATTAATTTAGTTAGTTCATTTGCTTGCTCTGTTCATATTTAACAGATGCTAGTTCAGTCAGGGAGAAAGTGGGAAGCAGGGAATAATATAGCAAATACATGGTCTAAAATTTCTTCTTATTTTGAAACCTAGCCAGCACATTTCAGACAAGTTAATAAGGTAAATAGCATAGAAAGAATATGAAACTCCCACAATTTATCAGACAAAAATAAAAAGAACTATTTTCCTTTCCTTTAGGTAAATCAAACTTCAAGGATATCAGTGGCCTCTAATGCCCTCTAATGGACAAATCTGTTGGAGCAAAGTCCTCATAAGAAATACATTATGCGAAGGGGGTGAAAGAATCAAGTGTCAAAATGGAAAAGGAGCTGTAGCTTTGCCAGATAGGCTGTACAGCTTTCACTGGGAGTCTGCCAGCTCTTAGATTAAAATCCATGTTTAAGGGGTTGGTAGCTTAGAGATATTAAGTCACCTCTTACCAAGAACTTGGCAGATATGATCCTTTCTCCCTTCCTTCCTCATTTAATCTAAGTTTGTTTGTTTAGCTTCACTTAAGAACAGTATGAAAGTATTTTTGCCATTGGTCGCAGATTTGAACATCTCCAGTACAATCCCCCATTTATCAGGAGTTCACACCAAACGTATGCCTTACAGAAGAATGCTTCTGAAAGTGATGGTAGGTTTCTGGAAAAAAAAAAACAGAGAAATAGAAATTTAAAAGTATCACTTAGCATCTTGGGGCCTTTGTTGGAATGTTTGACAAATGCTGGTGAAAAACAGAAAGCAAGATGGGAGGAAAGAAGAGGAGAAATAGAAGTATGAAACAGAGACTGTAGTGAGTAGAGTTAAAAGGAGAAGTTAATAAGCAAATAATTTGAGTTGAAAATACAAAGTAGAAAAAAGGAAAAAATAAAGATATTGGGAAAAACAACATATTCTCTGGCAATAAGCCAAGAAAAGTGTTACCTCCAGAAAAGCTGGTTCAGGCATAGTAAAAGAGAGAAGATGCCCACGTTTCCTGAGAAAATTGTAGATGATATCTAGGAATCAACTGAATCTCAATGGGTAAAAGATATCAGAAAGAAAGGAAATGCCTTCTGCTTAAGGGCTTCTAGCTTTAAAGCGAATTTTATTAAAAGATGTTAAATGATGCTATCTAACCGCATAAGATTAACACGAAGCTAGTGAGTCAAGAATTAATGTGGATTTTACTGCAGATCTGGGCAGGTCATTTGCTGTGTGTGGCTCAGTTTTCTCATCTGGTTCCCCATCTTCTTGCTAAGGCAAAAGGCAAAAGTGCCAGAATACCTCAAAGGAAGTGATTCAAGTGTCATTTTTTGGCTTGACTAGAATCATCAGTGCTGGGAAATGTCATGAGAGGGGCTGCTCGCACGTAGATGAATTTCCAACTTTTACTTCTATTGGCTTGGCTCTTTTGGCTTTAGTAGTTCTAACCCTATGCTGAGAAGGAGTAGAGGGCATAGCGGGGACTTTCCTCTTACGTGCGACTCCTACCACCATTGCCACTGCTGACACCAACAATGGGAAATTTTTGGTGAGAAAAAACATTGGCATTCACTCTAAAGCCTGACAAGAAAGTAGGGGTTATTTTGTGGATGTGGTGCCTTAGGCTGTAATTTCTTATTTGAGTTTACACATAAGCTTAAAGAAATGGATTAAGAAGCTCATGCTAAGTGTCTTAAAAAACACACCAAAATAACCAAAAAGCACCAAGCGATTGTCAAGAGATGCTAAAGAAATGGTACTGCAACTCAGAATTTATGTGGAGCTTAGGAGCTTGGAATGATTCCTCTTCAAGTAATGTCCAACTACCAGTTATAAATTGTCACATCTGATTGTTGGAGGACAATGATAGTTTTTTCATGTGTCCAGTAGACAGGGTCTAACACCAACATTAATAGTAGGGACACTGTGTTTTCTTCCAAACATTCTTGAATTCTATTTGTTAACTTTTATTAGAATGCAGAAACATAGACCATCACACTGCTTTTTGTCTCTTGTTAAGATGTGCTGTTGGCTATAGCATACAGGTATAACTGCCTAAGCTAAGGCAGCTTTCAGTCATGCTATTTGGAATTTTAGTAACTCTTCAAATGCCAATGCCACATCCCCTGCAGTATGAAAATTACCTTGCTGCTCTTTGTACTCCTCTGTCCCTACTTTTGTGAGTATTCTTTTTCTAGGTAATAGGTCGTTTTTCTGGGATAGTGAATCTTAAAGCACTCTGTACTAAGCCTAGTAAGAAGAGGAAACAATTAAAAGGAAGCAGAGAGCATAGAGAAAGATAAATCTTGACCATATAGTAGTTGGGATTTTCCAGACAGTTTAGGGGAAACACTATGAGAATTTCCAATATCACCTAAGCTTCCCCCACGTAAAATCAGGGAAGACTTTAGAAAGTTATGATTTCTTTTAAGGAACAAGTTTGCTTTGGGGAGGGGAAAGAAAGAAACAGGAAGAAGCCCTGTTTGTTTTGTTTAGTAAATTATGAGGGGAAGAAATATCCTATCTTTTTCTTACTAAAGTCAGGGGTTCCCAAGATGCTTTTCTCTTAGCTAATCTTACCACCCCTGATTTCTTTCTGGCTTTTTGAGACTTGTTTTTCATAAGCCTATCCGTAAGCTGAAGCCTTTTCCTGCCCCCCAGATGAATGATTATTGTTTAGATCTGGCAGAATGTAGAGATTCCTATGAAGATTTTAGCTTTACTGCTGTAAGTGAATGTTATTCTTGCCTGATTGCTATGGGATACGTAGAAGTCAAATATATAAACAGCTCAAAAAGGAGATTTGACAAATTTGTGGAAATTGTTATCTCAGGAAACTCAGTATTGGCTGTTTTCAGATACGTGGCATACCTGTACATGGAATAAAAGTCACTAGGAGCTGGGAATCTCTGAGAACAGACCCCCCTAGCCTTATCCTGTTTTTCAGAGTTTGAAGTAACCATTTACCTTTTCAACAGAACTGTTGGGAAGAATACTGAATGTTTATAAAATGATACAGTGATACACACTGCTCTTTTGCTGTTGTTACTGGCAGAGACTTTCTCTGTGCTCAGACATATAAAATATGATTAGAAAGGTTCCATTGACCAGCTTGATTCTCCGTCCAAGACGGTTAAGATTTCAGTAATTAAGCAAATATACGTATCATATATGTTTGTTGTGGACATAAATATATTTAAAAGCAATATAGTAGAAGCCTTGTCTAGAATGTAACGCAACATTTATTTTTAAAATCTTTTTGAAACATATTTATGCTGAGCATTATAATGCACTCTAATGCAAAGGAATCAATAGCCTTTACACCACAGCTAGTTTATTGTACACAGCAAATGAATAATACAAAATTCAGTGCACTTAACAGCCCAATATTAGACTTCATAATTTGTATAAATCAGAATGCTTTTTGCATTTCCTGAAAGATAGTACCACAAAGTGTACAGACAGAAAACTACTGTTTATTCTTCAGCCAATTAATCGTTTTTTCTTAAATAAAATATTTGCAATTGATTTTCATCTTTGTATAAACATGAAATATTAGACATAAACTTGAACTCTTGAAAACTCTTGAAATACTAGACATAAACTAAGTTCCTGAATTTATTACTAGTATGCAAAGTAATTGTTCATATCGTAAATCTGAATTACAGGAATTTCACTGTCCATTATTTACACTTAAAGTTACCTCAGAATACATTTGATATTGCTACTGCTGATGATAATTAGTATGTATTATGATAATAGCAATAGTCTCTAAGTTAAATTAAGGGCCCTACTGGGCAGAGTAGAAGTTCCATACACATACTAGTTTAAACAGTAGGCAGACAAGGTTGGAAGAAGGTAGTGACTCCTATAAGTGCACATTTTACCACAGTGCCTTATTTTAGGCTCAGCTGTGTTTTTATTACCCACTAACCTGTTTTTCCTAGTGTTATTACTGTAAGTTATTTACATCACAGATACTGACTCAGGAATTTTTAAGAAATATCTTTACACAAATTAAACATTAATTTTACACAGCCTGCTTTACTGTTTTTCAAATGTTTTGAGTTTTTCTTCCATATTCGTCTAAAAGGAAAATGAGATCTGTCCTTGCTTCAGCAGCTGAATTGTTCATAATCTATTCTTTTTAGTCAGTCTAATGTGCAGTATCAGATAGCTTTTATTTTCAGTGCTTTAGAGTAAACACAGTGTTTTTCCAAATTGAGATGGTGGAAATCACGACTGGTTCAACTGATTTCAAACCTGGTTTATTTTACTTTAAATACTGAATCCAATCATATACCTGAAAAAAATGCACAAATTAAATCCAAGCAGAGAATGTTACAATGTAATGTTATCTCTGATATGCAGATTAAGACAACTCTGCTTAATTGATAGCACTTTTTAATTCAACCTACTAATTCATATTAACATTTCAAAAATCTGTGTAGGATAGTACATGTTGCACATTTGACTGAAGTGGGATTAAACAGAAATTGAGAATAGTTTGTCATACAGTACACTATTTTGACATGCATAATTTTATTTTTATATGTCAGAATATATGAACTGCACCTTAGTAAAGGGCCTGATTAAATTCCATCTATTCCAATAGGAATTTGACAACATCGAACACTAAGTATAAACTTTGAAGGTAAAGAGAAGTAATGCATATTTCATCAGAGTGATTCTGTCTTGGATGAGAAGTGGAATTACAGTCCCTCCCATTTGCTTTTCCCCTGTAAAATTTACAGATTTGCAGATTACAGCAGGATGGAATAGAAAGTTTGCTGTATTTGCATTTTAAATGTTATCTTAAAAAAGATGCTTCATGATAATCCATCTAAACACTGCATTAATTATGCTTCAGAGAAACATACAAAAGTAGTTTTCTGGTCATGGACTAAAGAAATCTGGACCTGGAGGTAAAGAAAGTCCATTTTAGTCTCCAGTTCTTCACTATGCATTTGTCAACTTTAAATCCTACATTCAAGGGATCCTAGATCAATTTTGTCTTTATTTACAGAATTTTAACTTGACTCTAGCCTGAAAAGTCATTATTTTGTGCTTCTGTCTACCCAGAAGGAAAACAAATTAACATTCCTCTGAAGGAAACTGGAAGTGGATGTTTGTTTGTCTTGTTTTCCACATATCCTACTTTTCTGAGTCACAAAGAGTAAGCAATTGGCTGGGTACCGTGTAACTGGTTTGGAAAGAGTGTGTGTGTGCTGCATTACGTATCTCCAGTTACTGCTAGAGTTCTGTAGTGAAGTCTTCAGGTGTAACAAAAGCCGTTAAACTCCAATAAGCTAATTTAATAAAGAATAACCTTTTTTTTTTTTTAAACTTTGTTAGGGCTTTCTGCCTCTGTCTCTCTCTCCCCCTGGCTTTGCGGGAATACAAGCAGCAGTCAGTGAATACGCGGTAGGGCTGAGAGGGAAGCGGCCCCTCTCCCCGGTTTGCCCGTCCGCAGCCCCCGGCGCACACGTCCCTGTTCGCCCTGTGAAGGGAAACGACCCCCCAGCGAGGCCCTCCCCAGGGCGGGGAGCTCTGCAAAGCACCGCACCCTCCCCGCTGCAAGGACGCCGCCGCCCGCAGGGGACCTCCCGGCCTCCCGCTTCAGGAGAGCGGCTGTAACGGAGCGTCGACGCCGCAAGGCCGCATCCCCTCAGCACCGCCGCCGCCGCCACCACAGGGCGCCGCCCGGCCGCGCCACGCCCCCCCCTCGCGCGCATGCGCCACGCCGCCGCGCGCGCTCCCGCGAGCCCTCTGCGGCGCGCCCCGGCGCGCAGGCGCAGTCGCGGCGCGAGGGCGGGGGGGGGGTGGTGACGCGCAGGCGCGGCGGCGTCGCCGCGGCCGCGCAGGCGCCGCCCGCCGCCGCCTCTGTCTCGGCGCTCCCCCTGGCGCGGGCGGCCGCAGCGCTGCTGCTCGGACGGGTGGGGGCGGCCTGGGCGCCCGCTTCCGGTGTGGTGTCATGGCGGCGCCTGGGCGCTGATGGCCGCGGGCAGCTGAGGGCCCGGAGCTCGGCAGCGATACGGAGACCCGCCGCCCTCGCCGCGCTCCTCGCCTGCCGCCCTCCCCGCGGGGACCCGCCCCCCTCGGCGGCCGGGCGGGCGGCGGGCCATGGCGGCCCACAAGCCGGTGGAGTGGGTGCAGGCCGTGGTGAACCGCTTCGACGAGCAGGTAGCGGGGGCGGCTGTGAGGAGCGGGGCGGCGCGGGGAGGGGGCCGGGCCGGGCCGCTCCCCGGGGGCCTTGGCCGCCGGGGCCGCTTCCCGCTGCCCTGCGGCCCGTCGTCCCGGGGGAGCCGGGGCGGCCGCGCCCCCCTGCAGCCGCCGCCGCCTCGGCGCGGGGTGGGGCCGGCGCCCCTCGCGCCCCTTCGCGCCGACCTGATGCCGCCACCGGTGCCTGGGGCGGGGGGCCCGGCCTCCGAGCGCCGCCCCGGGCGCCGCGGCTTTTCGCCTCGCTTCTTCGCGGGGGGGCGGCGGAGAGGGCTCGTTCCTCTTCGGCCCTGCTCCCCCGCCTCTTCCCGACGGGCGCTCGCTTCTCCCCGTCGTCCCTGCGCTTCGCGCTTTGCATCATCCCGCTCCGCGGAAGGGGATCGAAGCCGGGGGATGAGGTTAAGCAGGGCTGCGGGAGGCTGCGGCCGGGCGCCTCCACCCCCTTCCCCGTGACAGCGCCGGGTGTCCGAGCGGAGCTGCGCCCGCGCCGCTGGGAGCACCGGGATGCGCGGGATGGGGAAGGGTCTGCGGTGCTGCCGTGCTGGATACCTCATTCTGCCGATAAGCCACAGGCACTGGCTTTTGGAGAAGGGGATTCACTGGGGGGTTTCTGAACGGAGGGAAGGGAGGTTGCTTGGCCTTGGTCTCTGCGCTTCTCTGGTCCACAGGCAGGAGCTGCTCGTCGGGATGAGGTGGCATGACTTTCCCAGGGGGGCCAAGCTTAGCGCTTAGGCTGTGCGTTCTTACTTCCAGGACGCTTTCCTGACATGTAAGCGGGGCTCGGTTTAGGTTGAAGGATCTGTTTGTGTGTTGTCTGTCTCACTTCGCTGTGCTCTGAGTAGATCCTTTGTGCCACGGGGGAGACAGCTCTGAGACCCTGCTCAGCGTAACAGCTATCAAAAACGTTAAGCTGGCTAAACAGAGAGGATTTTGTTCACCTGCCGTAATCATGTCCCCTTTAGTGATGTTTGGCTTTTAACAACCTGCAGAAAGGTTGTGGCCTGGTTGAATAAAAATAAGATGATCTGTTTTACATTTATTTTAAAAGTTCTGTAAATGGAATTTTGTTTAAAACAGGTAAATACCAAACTTTTCTATTTTATTACATTAAAAATGATGGAGATTTTTCCAATACATGCTAGGCATGATATTTGCATAGTTAACTTCTCCCCCCCCTTATCTTAAGTCACAGATCATTTTTTCCATAAGCTTAAAAGGCATGGTACTGATTATGCTCCCAGTAATGCAAGAAAATGTTTCTTTGTGTACTGGTGTTAAAGGCCCTAGGCTTTGTCGTTTGCTTTGTTATGTATATTGTAGAATTGGGCTTGCCAACATCTGTTAGGAGTTAAGAACTTAAGCTTTTTAAACAGAAGTATTTTCCTATACACTTCACAGAATAATTATGGATAGGTGTATAAGGGATCCCCTCTTCTGTTTTGATAGAAGGCAGGCTGTTCTGATTTCTGCTAAACACTGGAGCTGCAGGCAAAATACATATCAAATACAGTATTGACTATTGAACTCAGTGTTGTTTGCGTGATAGATGCTATTTACAATATTTTAATCCATTTATTGAATATTTGTGTTTTACCAGCACAAAATATTTTTCTTTATGTTACGTCATTTAGTGGATGAAAGGGGCGAGGATGAGATACTAATCTCTACTTCTTTGTAAGAAGTTTTTGCTCTCATTGATTAATTTCAGCTCAAGGTTCTCAATTTTGTTTGCTTTTGATGCCTTGTTTCCTCTGCCTTGCCTAGTCTGACAGTGATCTTCAGAGTGGAAAGGTGACTGTTCTTAACCGAATTCCCGAATGCCAGGTTATTGTGACACTCGTGTGCTACTACTTAATGTGTTATCTATCAGCGGTGATGCTTATTTGCTTCCTCTAACTCCTTACTTTTATGTCATTATTGAGTAGTCACGTGGTTATTTGATAAGTTATCTACTACTTATATTTTAGATTACTCACTTCAGAATCAAATTTATGCTTCATGCAAATATATTCAATATACTGCACATTATTTTAGTAGTGATGATGCATTTTTGAGTTCTTACATGTTATGCCTGCCTTTCTTAATGCAGGACCTTTTGTTTCAGCACCGAGGGAGCTAGACTGCTGCTACGTATTGTATCATGAGCATGTTTGAATAAGGAAGGGGAGCTCGTGTTTGTTTTGGGTTGGGTTGGGTTTTTCTGCGGGGGAGAGGACTTAGAAATTTTGAAGGTTTCCTCCTTTAGAAAGGAAGAAAATGTAACCATTTTTCAGTGAAATTTATAGACGTAGACAGGCTCTCCATTCATTTGCTAAGTGCTTGAATTCATTTTAAGACAGATGAAACAACAAACTGGGAGAATGCTAATCTGTACTGAAAACAACAAAATTCAGTGCAAACCAGTCTGTTCCTGTCTACTCTTGTTTGTTGTTATAAATGCCGCTTTAACTGAAAATTTGCTTTTGTATGTATGATTCTCTGGGCTTCAAATGACTGGCAAGCGTAGATTTATAAATTAACCAATGGCTGGCTTACTGAATACATTTTTCAAATATAGTGCCAGTCTTGCTCAGCTGCACTCACTTCTGAGACTTCAGCTCCTGCAGTGCTCTCCTCTCTGAGCTACCCTTGAAGACTGCTTGAAGGTTTCAGCCGGTGCCGAAGGAAGCTATTGACCATACATGTGAGACTAGATCACGCTTTTTATATAGCACATGCAAAATCTCTTCACTGATTTTCTGTGTAATACTAGTTATGATAATTTTTGAAACTTTTAATGCTCTAAATATAATTGTGTTGCAGTAGCTGTTTTAGCAAAATTGTGAGTATTAGCCACAGTGCTTTCCTATTCAGCATCACCCCTTGCCCCCTTTGTAATATGCTTATGTTAGGGAGTTGTTAAAGGCTTGGTTTGGTAAGCTTTGCCTTCTATCTAAGCCTCTCTTTCTTTGTTTAACATTTAATTATTTGGAGTTAGCTGAATTTTTGCTTTGTTTGAAATTTTTTCCGTTTAGGTTGATCTGAATTTGGTCTCTAAGGCTCAAGGTAACCCTTAAGATACTTGCAATTTTAGGTCTATATGATCTATTTTTCAAAATTTTGTAGCTTTAAATACCTTCTTTGGCTAAAACATGCCCATCTCATAGATAGCCTGCAGTGGATAACCAAGAATATTCAGGCATAATCAAGTGTTTGTAAAATAGCTGTTTTTTCCTATGGAAATGTTCCCTTATTTTAGGTACTCTATTTTTATAGAATTTTTAAACATAAGTGCTACAGCTGAAATCATGAGAAGGCTGATACAGTAATAAAATAGTTCTTCTAAGCATACTCACAGAAGCCTTGCTGCCTAAGCCATTTAACTCTAGATTGTAGTAAGGACTATCAGATACAATAAAAGGTACTAATCCTATATAAACTTGTGGTGACTTAAGCAATTATGATATGCTTTAAAGAAAGAAGCCCTTTATTACGTGAATTATGGTTTAGACTCCCCATTTATGAGATACGGTTGCTTTCAGTTAAGAAAGCTTTTGTAAAAATTGAAAGCCACTAGGAATGTTCCATTCTTAATTTCATTAAAAGGCATTAAATTAAAGCAAATATTTCCTCCTCTTCTTCCCTCCCCCTGCAGTGTTTGAAACCTATACAGAATCAGAGACCTGAAAAAGCACTGACTGCAGACACTGGCTTTGTGTTTTTCATTGCTGTTTTTCATCTCAGCTTTTTTTTTAAAAAAAAAAACAGTAGTAGTAATAGATACATATTTTAATGCAGTTTACGTGATCTTTGATGACTGTAACAGAATGGAATCCTTTGCTGTAAAGGTAAGGCTGATCTGTGCAGAAGAAAACTTTTTTCCACAACCAGTCTCAGTTTGAAATGGATTTCCACAGGAGCCAAGAACCCAAACCAACTGTGATGCTACTCTAAACACAAAATGTGCTTTTTCATTTTTCTCTAACATAAGCCTGAAGCAGCTTAGCTCTTATTTTTTCTAAAACAACATATATACTAATATATTTCAAAACAAAATGCTCTACTGCACAGAGCTGGAGATCCTAAAGAATAGGTAAAAGAATGGTCCACATGCAACAAGTGTTACGTGAGTTCATTAGTGAGCTGCTGAAAAGCATTGAGATGCTATGATGATCCTTACTTGCTGAACTGAACAGTTCGTGTTAACAGTATAGGTAAATATACATTTGTTCACAGTACAAATTTTTTGTTAACCTTTTGAATTTTTTTTAGAGCAACATATGAAAATTATTTTCAGAGTTGAGTGTTCTTCAAAAGGCTTAATTCACTAAATAATATCTATTTAGAAGGCGGTGCAGTGCATGTTTATAGTTGGGGGAAAGATACTTGTTGATTTTTGAGATATTTAGCTGGTTCTGAAAATGCTGATGCTGAGGAAAGAATGGTACTGTGCAAATTTTTTCTCTCTCTCCAATACATCTCTGCGTTACTGTCTACTGAAGGAGTTCCAAGAAAGGGTTTGAAAGGGAAAGGTTAGGTATGTCTCTGTGCTGTTAAAGGATAGCATTAGAGGGTTTTTTCTCTAGATGCTATATTTGTTACTTACTCCCGAATCTGGATAAAACATACAAGCTCCAGGTGCATTCAGACATCTCAGGCTACTCGCTGAAGATGATGAGGCAGTGGCAGGCAAGCTGAGAATTTCCTTGCCCGAGGCGAGTCACCTGGAGTGGCCTGTCGCCTTCCCCTCGCCAGAGCTGATTTCAGCCTCACCCTTCGTGAGGAGGAGGTAGCGGAGGCAGCGAGAGGGCTCTGCAGGCTTTGCCACCACTTTGAAGCTCAATCTTGAACATGCTGAATTGTAGTGTAGCTGTGTGCAGTTGGATAGTGATTGTTTTCTCCATTAAGAGATTTCTCAGAGCAGTGATTTACATGACTATAGTGCTGAACCTGCGGCAGACTATGTTGATCTGTGAAACTTTGAATTCCTCATGTTCTGCAAAGAACACACAAAAAAGTTGAAATGGTGACTTCTGTTGAGGTGATGAAGTACTTTACACTTGTATAAAACGTACTTTACAACCTCTGAAAGTAAGGATTTTAAAGACAATCTTTTGCAAAAGATAGATGATTAAACTTGGTGTTTTTCAGCTACAAAGAAGAATCCATGGCTTAATGATAGCTTTTCTCAGCTGGCTGAGTGCAATATCCTAGAAATGTTCAAGACTATCACTTTTTCAATTTCAAACAAAATTTCAAAACAAAAATTCAAAAAACAAAATTTCAAACCAATGTCCGTGTAAGTTTAGCAACAGATTATACCATTTGCTATCAAACTAGAGGATACCTGAAAAAAATGCTGGCATCTCTCCTGCACACATGGAAAAGATGCAACTATTCCTTCATGTAAGTGATGTTTATGATCAGTGAAGGATTCCTTAACTATTTTTTGTAATAAAGGCACATCAGGCTGTGAAGTGAGGCCTCTCACAAAGATACTGCAGTCTTGCATGCTCTCGGTTACTACGCTGCCTTCCGCTTTTTGAACATCTGCAGAATTCTACAGTAACACTTACTCTAAAGTTTTAAAGCCAGTTTTTATAATTTTACTATAAAGATCTTGTTTGGTATTCATGTTAAATCTTTTTCTTCTGGAATAACCAAGTACTGTATTGCTTTTTCAATTTTAAATTGGCAAAGTTATTGCCTCACAGTCTGAAGAGGCTGAGATGCTTTTCTCTGCAGAAGCAGAGGTAAGAGCGATTAGGCGCAGGAAAGTGTTGGGGTTTTCCCTCTTCAGCAGTACGGCAGACTTTGCGGATACCGTTGTAGAGACACAGTGATGGCCAGATGATTTGAAGCTACTAGGCACCATTGTAGAATGGTTAATAATTTATGCCGGATTAATGCATAGAGGCTTCAGTAAGTTAGCATATGCCAAACTGTGAGGATGTTGAAAAAGCTTTTGGAATACTGTTTCAGGAATATTTTTTAAGATGTTAGCAGCTGACCCTGTGGTATGATTCTGCTATTTGTCTGAGTTGGCCTAACTGAATTTTTTTCTTAAACAATACTTTTCTGAAGCTTATAATTCACATTTTTCATGAAGATAGGAGAAATTCACATTACTTTAGCACACTGTGAGAGGAATTTACATCTTTTGGATAATTAAAAATATTGAGGTTTTAATTTTGTTTTAAATGGGGACTGATTTAGCTGGATTGGTTTTAACAATCTTGTTTTCTTGAGAGGTGGTGGTTCAGCACTCTAATATTTGTAAGGTTTATCTGTTATCATTGCCTTTTGGAAATGAAGATGCTCTAATGATCTGGTGGGATCTGGCTGTTGCTTTTTCTCCCACTAATAAGAATTTGTTACCTCTTTGCATTTAGTATTCCTTGTGAGAATCATTAGGTTTCAGGACAAGTACTGATAGCAGATTTGAGTGAAATTATAGATAGATCAGCAGTGCTTCCTAAGCTGAAGTCAGAAATGCGTTTCTGGAAGCAAAGGTGACTTAATGTCTCTGTGTGGTCAAATAATGTGTTTTAACAATTGGGAACAACTGGGGATACAGATGTAAGCTGATAGATACTAAGGTTCTTCATCTTTCAGTTTTGTTTTTCTAGTTATTTTAGCAGAATGCACAAGGTGGCTTGTATTTTGTGTTCAGGATACACTGGGCTTTGTACTGTATCATTGCAGCTGCCTGGCTCAGCTATTTAATGATGTTTCCTCGTCTCTTGCAGAAAGGTTCTTTTTTAATTGATAAGACTGAAAACTTGAAAGTTTGAGTAGAAAAATTCCAGATTTCCTCTACCTAATTTTCTTCTCACCTGCTGCATAAGATAAAATAGAGACCAAAATACCATTGTTTCCTGTCCTCTCTAGCTTGTTTGACATCTTAACCTGATTTAAACCAGATTAGAGACATCATATCACTGCATACCTTAGTGTGGATTATAGCTGCATCTGTGTAGTTATAGGTATAAGGATGTTGACCGTGGCTTCCTAGTTCAGTGGCGGAAATAGTTAAATTGTGTGGTAGACTATCCCTTTGCTCAACTTGATGAGTTCAAAATGATGCTTACATTCATAGCTTGAAGCTCCAGGTTTACTTAAGCTTTGAGTCTTAATTTCTTTTTATAATTCAAAGCAGTACAGAAAACTTATTGTGTCAGTCTCTTTTTTTTCTAAAATGAATTTAGCAGTAATAAAAGTAAAGCTGTGTTTTCTTTCTCCTTGTAGTGTTTAGATTGATAGATATCTGTGTAAAAGTTAAATTGTTTTAGTCACTGAAGACTAGCACTGCATTCAGTTAGGGTACATATAATGCTTCAGCCTGTCAGAGTACACAAAGGAAATAGCTGAGAAATATAAAAGAAAATTCAGTGCTAATATTTCCTTTTTATACAGCTTCCTATTTTAAATGGTAGTATAAAAAGCAGTTTTATTTCTAGGTGACCTTGTTGCAGTGGCTGTTGTGGCAGGAAGCTCCAAAAAATATGGAGTACGATGTTTCTATAGCATGGAAGGATACAGAACTAGATCCGTGACACAATTTCTTTGAGAGGCACTTGTGAAGTATTTTATCACTCAGTGGTATTGAGCTTTTCTGCTGCTGTCAGCACGGAGACTTGAAAATTCAAATAAAAAGTACTAGTAATGCTGAAAATTTTAATTAAATGTATCTATCTTCCACTGACTAATGACTTCCGAAAATGTATTGTAAAAATAACATCTAAGAATGAAAATAAAGCCTGAGTCATAAATGCTATTTGTTCTGCCTTTTCTAGTTTTAAAATGAGCACGCTGAAATACATCAAACTGTTTTAAAGCATTACAATCTGAAAACTTGCAAGGCAATGACAAAATGAAGTGAAAATTACCTTAATTACCCTTTGGAACTTGTTGCCCTAGAATGTTGTGCAGGCCAAGCATTAGACATTCCTGTAAGGGCAGATCTGGTGGTGGCTGTTAACGTGGTCCTCTGGATGCAACGCTCCGCGCAGGAGATCCGTAAGCCACTGTCTGAACTGGAAGAAGGGATTGCTTATTGTGCTCTAGAGCCATTTGCTGCTGTCCACTGTTGGAGACAAGATAACGTACTGAATGGGTCCTCAGTATGATCTAGTGTGGCAGTTTAGTCATTTTTGACTTAAGAGTTAACCATTCTCTAAGGAAAAAGAGTAAATTTCCATTGTGAGCACAACCTTTGGTACCAAAAGAACTGATTTAAAATCCAACCCAAACCACAATTTTTCTGGGGAGGAAATTACCTTTGGGCATAAAAGCTAGGTAGTACAAAGAGGTCCATTTCCCTACAAACGAAAAATGTCAATATAAAGTAGACTGCATTTAATGATACAATGAAACATATTGTTGGGGGAAAAAATGTTCCAAGTTTTGGATTTTTAATACAAGTCATAGATCTAGCATTTTAAATATGCACCTTTAAATTGTGCCAACAAAAATAGTCACGTTAAGTAGTTGACAGAGATGTTCATGAAGGATGACTGCAGTTTAACGGGATGGTGGGATGGAATGCCCTCACCAAGTCTGCAGATGTCACCAAACTGGGAGGGAAGTAGGTAAACTGGAAGGTAGCCGCACCTTGCAGGGAGACCTCAACTGTCTGGAGGGCTGGGCCAATAAGAACTGCATGAGGCTTGAGAAAGGTAAATATAAAATCCTGTTTCTGG
This sequence comes from Dromaius novaehollandiae, assembly GCF_036370855.1. Lineage (NCBI taxonomy): Eukaryota > Metazoa > Chordata > Aves > Casuariiformes > Dromaiidae > Dromaius > Dromaius novaehollandiae. The sequence continues at coordinate 1,845,486 of NC_088116.1, forward strand.
GGTGGAATAATCCCAGACAGCCAAAAAGGCTGGGCTGGGGCGTAGCTCTGCTGGAAAGGCCCTGGGGGTCCTGGTGGGCAGCCAGCTGAATGCGAGTCAGGAGTGCGCTTGGCAGTGATGAAGGCAAACTGTGTCTTGGGCTGCATCACCAGGACCATAGCCAGGAGATCAAGTCCTGTGGTTATTCCACTTTATCAGGCACTTGTGCGGGTGTGCATGGAATAGTGCATCCCGTTTTGGCTTCCCCAGTTCAAGAGGGACGCTGAGAAACTGAAGAGGGTGCAGCAGAAGGCCACTGAGATGATTAGAGTGGTAGAGCACTTGATGAATGAAGAAAGGTCAGAAGAGCTGGGTTTGCTCAGCCTAGAGAAGAGAAGACTCGGGGCATCTAGTCAGTCTTCTAATACGTAAAAAGTAATTATAGAGAAGGTGGAGGTATTCTCTTCACAAGGATGTGTCGCGACAGGACAGAGACAGCAGACACAGGATTGCTTAGGTGAAATTCCGTCTAGATGTAAGAAAAATATTGTTTGCCGTGAGTGCAATTAAACTTGGCAGCAGGTTGTGCAGAGAAATGGTGGGATGTTCTTCACTGGAAGTGTTCCAGGCTTGACCAGGCCCTGGGTAACCTAATCTGCAGCCCTGCTTTCAGTGGAAGCTTGGACCGTATGGTCTGCAGAGCTCTTCCAACCTAGACTTTTCTGTGAGTCTAACTGTGTAGTTGATATGTTAAACTAACAAAAATCTGAAATTCATGTTTCGTAGTGTTTTAACTTGTTATAAAAGTTGCATACAGCTGAATGTTTTAAAAAATAGCATTTTCTTTAAAGTTGCTCTGAGGTTGTCCACATCACTTAGTAAAGGCCATAGTCTCAAAAAATCAGTGCATGGTGTGATCTTTAAGAACTTTCTAAAATCTTCACCAATTTTCCTTTTAAGGAAACAATAGATAATACTTACATTATTTGAAACACTTCAGCAATTAGATTAAGAAAATTAAATCTGACTTGAGCAGTGAAATATTGCAAAGTGATAGCTGCAGTTAGAAATTTCTCTTGACCTTTGAAGTTCTATCACCAAATATATATCCGCTACAATTTCAGTACTGTGAACAATAAAATAGCTATTAAACGATAGCTATTTTAAGTTTGCAGTGAGAGAACTTCCTTCTGGATGTTAGAATTATTTTTTGACTTGCTTATGTTATTAGGAAGGTGAGAGTGATGTTCCACTGCACAATGCTGCTTGCTTGTTTCTTGTCTGTATCAGAGAAAATTGCTTGTTTTCTTATGTTAATTGGAGAAATCAGTATCAATATTTGTACCATGTGTAATGTCAAAAAACTTAATAACGCTTTTGGAAAATTCAGGTGGAATTGGTTTTGAAGACAAGACTGAGCCCTAAAACATTGATCCTGAACTCTCTTTTACAGGGGAGTTTGAGACTAGGAGTATTGTGTTGAACTTGACTGATTTCAGCAGTATATATAATAATAAAGCTTAGCCTTTGTGAGAGCTTCATGGGTTTTTAACTCTTTTGAGTTAGACCAGTTATTTAGTTTTCCTGTTAATAGAAGAATATTATACCCTTTCGCTGACTCTATCTGATTTCTGCAAAATAATTGATGGTATATTGCAGAATAACATACTTAGGCAAGAATAAAACAGCATAATGAAAGCTTGATTTTTTTCTTTGTGATATCTGGAAGTTGTGATATTCTAGAACTGTTCCTCAGAATGATTCATGGTTAAAAAAGCTTTTTTTCTTCACTGGAAGTAGTTAAGATATGCTCACATTTTCTAGGAAAGATACTTTAATAACTCTTTTCTGGTGTTGTCATTGTTAGTTAGTCAAAGACTCCTAAGTACCAGCATCAGGCTAAAAAAATAAACAGTGATGCTGAATTTATGAAGTTTTATGCTAGACTTACGGTTGGTAAGTCAGCATGTTGATGTTCAAGATAGCTCTGTGAAACCTAATTATTCTCAATTTTCTTTCAATAGGAGAATCATAGCACAAATACCAAATATTTTTCTTTTCTCCTCATCCAGAGTTCTTGCTTGTACAGAAAGCTTTGTAATTTGTGTTGGAAGCTGATACCACAGCTCACTTCTGAGAGGTCTAAGATAGGAGTAAGCTTGGATCTGTTAAGGAGATGAGTGATTTCTCGGGATCGGTAGTTCCATTAATTTCTCTCATTTACCTCCTTTGCCCTCTCAGTCCCAGACAATAAAAATCTGCAATATAATTATCAGTGTTATGGTAGCCCCAATCATCTCTGTAAGTTTTCTCTAAGTTGAAGACAATTTTTGATAGTTAGCTTTGTGGGGGTTTTTAGCTTTTAGTTTAGTTAGCTTTTTGTTTTCTTTAATAAGCCAAAGGAAACTCAGTGTTGTGTTGATTGTATTAAAGTAAATGTACTTTTTAATATAACTGGTAAGAGGCTAGAACTGAATAAAATACTGACCAAAGCCCTTTGAGCATGCTGGAGTTGTGAAGCTGATGTTAATTCCTTGGAATTCTTCCTTTAACTTTGTTTGTTTGTTTTTTTGTAAGATTCCCTTTACAGTGCAAAAGTATTTGTGCGGTATTCATCCTTGAGCTTCCAGTCTTCCACAACGTATGCTCGTCGAGAATTCTAGTCAAGATCCGCTAAAACACTTCTTAATTGAAATGTCTATAGAAAGGGAATTCCTGAGTCACACTTAAAATGTAAATGACACATGCTTTATAAAGAAGAGATGACAGTAGTGGTTCCTTTTTTGTCCCATATTTGGTAGCTTTTTATAAAAAGTCAGTCTTCAGTAAAATGAGTTTTTGCAAAGAGCTGCTTTTCACTTTTGTGTGTGATAGCTTGTAAGTGGCTGGTTCCTGCGAACTACGTGCAGGGGAGTGACTGCGCTCGGAAGTGATGAGTTTGTGACCCTTGAAGTTGAGTGCAGCATGAAACAATGTCTGGTGTTCACGCAGTCGGTTTAGGATTAACATCTCGGTTTTGACCATTTATGCTGAATCTTACCTTTGCAGAAAGAGCTGTATTTGAAGTCTAGTTTTCACCACAGGGTGTTGAGCGAGGGTTACCAACACGGGACTCTAGTTGTGTGTGGTTCGTGAGTGCTCAAAGTGCGTCCAAGGCTTCATCAAGTGACTGATGGACTGTGTCTGCCTGGGGATTCCCTGGTAATCCAAATCGTCAGGAAGCAGAGGGGATGCAGCCGGGACTGCTGAGGCTGTCACTGCTGGTTCATCCTGGGGCTCGGTTGTCCCTCTAGCCCGGTTTCTCCCGGAGAGAATAGGAGGATGCTCCTGGGACCGCCTTCCTGCTCGCCCCTTTGTGAATTGCTGTGCGACAGCCTCTCTGTCCCACGCTGTGGCTCGCAGCTTGCAGGTGTTGGCCTTGCAAAGCCTTTCGTAGGTAGCTAGCCAGCTTCTGCAGGAAAGGGAACTTTTTTCTCAGGATTCCATGTTACTTGCATCTCTCTGAGTTTCTCTTTCTTTTGATTACTTTGACCTTTGATTTGTAAGCAAAAATGGAGGTTTGGGTTCAATTCAGGAAAAAGCAGTAGGTGAGCTTCAGTATTTTGTTTTATCTCTAGTATAAAGATAATTATAGATAAAGTGATATAATCAGAGTGTGTGTGTAGTTTTTTTTATGGAGTGTTTTTCAAAGTCGTCTCTGGCATCTCAAAAAATTTTGAATCCTTTCTTGAAGATGTAAATCTTAATGTAAAAAAAAGCTTACAATACTTTTCTCTTTTTGCAGCTTCCTATAAAAGCTGGCCAGCAGAATACCCACACCAAAGTCAGCACGGAACACAACAAGGAATGTCTCATAAACATTTCCAAGTACAAGTTTTCCCTGGTCATAAGTGGTCTCACCAATATCCTAAAAAATGTTAATAACATGGTAAGTTTTCTAATTTTAGATTGCTGGATGTTTTCAAAATATTATTTACTCGTATTACATAAACTCTGCAGAAAGTCATTTGAAACTTGAGTCAAATTGTTGCATGCATTTTACACTTAAATTTGCTGTTTTCATCCTCATGTATAATAATGTTTACCAACAGCATTGAGCTGTTGCATATAAAGCTGATAAGACAGTTGTGGCAGTGCAATCCAAAGAAAGGTCGTGATTAAGGGGAATCCTCCGTGTTATTCATGGGAACAGTCTGTAGCTAGAAATGTATGTGGCGAACTGAGGAGTGGGTACATAAAGGCACCTAATACTACATTCAGTCTCTGAGCGATTTTAGGTACCCGCTGTGCAAGCGAATAGAAAGCAGTGGTTACTGGGAGGTGAGGGAGGGTGTTTTCCATAGCATGAAGAGGTGTTCCAGTAAGCTCGAGAAACGGTGCTCAAAAAGTTGTTACAGGAGGAATGCAGCTGGGCAAAGTAGCTGTTGAGCTGCTTTGTGTAGCAGTGTTGGGAGTTTTTTCTCTCTCCTGCCAGAGCATGACCTGCTAGGAGCTGTTTTGGGAAGATGAAGCACAAGCATTTAAAACTTAAGGTGTTTGAATTTATTAGGCTGTTTTGATGGTTTAGTGTTTGTATTTCCAGCCAACTGCTAGCTGCTCTCTCACATATATTTGTATTTTAACAGCCAGATGAATTTCAGTCAGGACCATGTAAGAAAAATCTTTGAAAACAATTTCTTGTCTAATGCCACCAGTATAGACTTGTACCTCCAAAGGGATATCTTACAAGTCAGCAAGAAAAAATGAATGAAAGATGGTGGGTGCGCTACGCATCTTTCCCATTTCTTGTTTGATATGTCTCAGCCTTTTATGAAACTGGTTCTTAATGATGATACTTGAGGACAGTAGGCTGATATGAAGGGATGAGATGTGACATCTTTCTGTGAGTTTCCAGAGAAATCTTGAGAGCCAAGTGTCTTGGTAGATGGTTTCCTTCTGCATGCTGGTTTTCTGAAGTGACTCAAAGGGAGTCATTAAATAATTCCTGATATCCAACAAAGTATTTGACTCATCAGCATCATTAAAATTGTCAATTAAAATAGATTTCAGTGGAAGCAAAGAGAAGAAATCTAGAAGGGAATAAAACTGAATATGGTTGTCCTGGAGTGCCCACTCTGGAAAAGTCACCATTACCATTAAGTCATGGTCATTACCATCAAGTTGGGTAAATGGAAAGTTTAGGAATCTTTTGAGAGGAGAAAGATGCAGTTTGATTTTTTCATGGAGGATCTGGTTTTAGATTTGTCACGAGAAAAGTTGAGTTCATTCCTTCTTGATACCATGTGATTTGTGATCATTTGGAATCTCCAGAAACGGGTAATAAAACTGGCCAAACTCTAGCTATATTTATTTTTATGGTTTTGTCAAGATAGTTTGCAGTGGACTACTTCAGATGTCAGTTGTATGGAGATGGAGGTCTGCTGTAATGCTACAAAGGATTGATCAAATCAGAAAGCAAAAAATACTGCCTTGCCGTTATGGATTTGACTTCTTAAAGCTACTTGTAATCCTTTTTGAGAGAGAATTTATTTTAATTAAACTCCATAAACCTGAAAGAATGTGATGATGTTTAAGATAACTGTCTGATAAATGAGAAGATTGTCTATACAATTAAAACAAATTTCTGTATACGATATGTAGATTTCAAGAGGAAAGATTAGCTAAAAATGCCAATAAAAATGGCCCTGTTTGCTTTGCATTGAGGAGCAAGACTTAACTTTTTCTGTGGTTGATGGAGAGAGCTGCTATATGAATCAGCAATATTTTTAAAAGATTCCTCTGGCGGGAGGAAAAAAGAAAAGAACAGAACAAACCAATAGACTGTCATAATACTCTTGAGTTCAGAAAAAAATCTTGAGGGTTTGCTCTGCTGAAACTTACAATTAGTTGAACTAACCTCCCAAGCAGTTTAAATATAAGTTCTTTTGGATGACTTCTGCATTGTTCCCTGTACAGGCAGTATATTTTTGGCCAACTCTTTTTTGCTTTGTTTTGTTGTCTTAGTCTTAATATTGTTGGAACTAGTCCCTGTTGTTGACAGTAGAATTGGGTGCTAGCTTAAATGCCTGATGGAATTCTAGCTACAGCCCCTATCTAAAGTGTGGCATCTGCTTGGAGGGTCTCATGTGTGTTTCTTCCTGTGGTCTGTGCTAAATTTTGCAGCACTTGGACAAGTTTGTAGGTATGGATTTGTGGTAACATCACTTCTGTTAAGTAAGGTTTTGGCAATGAAATACATAATTGGAAAAATCAACAGTAATTGATACTAAAATAGCTCCTGAAAATGTATAACCTTCACTTCTGAATAAATTGTAGGTCAGATGAAGGTAAGGGGCTGCAGTGCACCTCCAGTTTTGTTTTATGGTACTGCTTGTTCCTTATTAGATCTGTCACTGCAGACAGGATATTTTTCATTTCAGTGATTAGGTTTTAATTCGTATTTTAATCTAATATTTACTGCTTTTATTTCTAAACTTAAAGCCAGAGTAATAAAGGAGCCATAACTTACTGTGCCACTCTGCTACGTTGCTGTAATGTGTAACAAGTTAAATTTTTGTGCCTCAGATGAATCTGTATCCTTTCTTCTTCTAGAGAATATTTGGTGAAACTGCTGAAAAGAATTTATATCTATCTCAGCTGATTATCTTGGATACACTGGAAAAATGTCTGGCAGGGGTGAGTAGTCTTGCATAAGCAATTGCTGAGTTGGAATAAAATGAGTTAGTATAAGTCAAATGCTTGTGTATCTATTATTACTGCTATTAAAGTTAAAACTCATCTGACTTAGAGAAAAGTAGGATTGATGCTAATTAAAAAAAAAACCCCAAACTTCCTATAAATGAAGTAATTAATATTAACGATGAGTTAAGGATTTGTTGAGTGTTTTCTTTCCTGCCTAAAATCAGTGATAATAATTTTAGTAATAATTAGAACCCTTTTTAAAACTGAATAGATGCAAATAACTTGGATTTGCCCTTCCCAATACTCAGCTAGTTTGTGCAGTTAAAAACAATGATTTACTTAGAATAATTCTTTAAAAAGAATTGCAGACAAATGTAGTCAGGTCTACACGTGTATGTGAACTGAAGTAAGGAATTACACAAACACAAATAGAGTTAGATTTCGTTATCAAGTGTCACTAGATTTTTATAAACTTTGAATGCTTATGGCATATTTTACTTTGTATTTTTTTGAACAGATACTTGCAAAAATTTTCATCCCACAAAAAATCCCTCAAAAGTAAAGGATAGTTTATCGTGTTAAAGGTAGAAAATAATTCAGTACAAGTATTTAAATGTTATACTGCTAAAGTTTCTGCAGACAATGTTGATTTTTCTTAAGATTTCTTGTGACTTTCATTTGGTTATGCAGTGTTATTTCAGTTTCATGTAATTTTATGTACAGCAGAAACTTTGCTATCACTATTCCAGAGATTACTTTTGCAGGTGTTTCCTAGTTTACATTAGTTAACCACATCCAAACTTCCACGGGGAGTCCAATCCTGAGGTTTCCAGTCAGAGCTGTGCTGAAAGGCAGTTTGCTTTTACCTTTGGGATGTAAACGGTTGTACAGCTTACTGTGCTAAACTGTATAATTGCAAAGCCAAACTTCACTGTGAGCAAAATTTGTAAATCTCTGGTTTATTCCTTTAACAAGAAAGGGATTTTTTTTTTAAAGCTGTATTCCTGGATGAATGTCATGAAATCATCTAAGCTCTTTGCTGTTTCCCTGCAACTGTTTTTGAAGGTTCTTTCTTTATAAGGTAATGAACATATTATGGTTAGGTTTGTCAAGCAGCGTGTCTTATATTACAGTACTAAAACAGTCTGAATAATTGTGAATTCTTCTAAATTCACAAAAGATCCAGGTAAATATATTTTGTAGAATAGTTTTAGCTTTTTAAGATAAAGTTAATACCTCTTTTTGGTACTTTTTTGTATTTGATTCAGTGAGTCAAAAAAACAGTTGAACTTACTATATTAATTTTTTAAAAATATCTTGTTTCTTGCAACATCAGTGTTTTTCTGATACATGCTGATATTTGAACAGGCTATAATTGTGCTGAATGCTTCTTGCTTTGTCAGTTCAAATGAGAGCAAGCTGAACCCGTATATGTTTAATAAGACTGAGCCAAAGTTCTATACAAAGAGCATTGTGTTCTGTGATATCTTCAGATGTATTTCTTGCTCGCTGTTCTTGCTCAATGTTTCACCAAGTTCTCATGGCAACAGGACTCAGGTCAACTAAGTGGGAGTCTCTGAAACTTCCCAATTCCCTATGGTAAATTCATTGGTAGAATTTTAGAAAGCTTTAATGTTGACCCTTCTGTTAAAACTTGCTCTTAGTAGAGCAAAGTTTCACTTCAAATTCTTTTGTAAATAGTTTCCTTATGTTTCATACTGTGCAAATTGGCAAAAATTGGATTTTTATTCTGCAGGAAAGTTGAGCCATTTTTGACTCGTATAGCACAATCCCAGGAAGAGCGAAGGCGAATCACCTTTTTTCCAGTTCATTTTTAAAATATTTGCTATCAAAATACAGTGGTAAGAATACTATCCAAAAGAGAAGCGAGGGTGGGTCTTTTGCCCTTTGAGCTTCCATTCAAACAGTGATCACTTAATGCTCTACTGCTAATATTTTACACAGATCAACCGGGTACAGTCCTCACAACAGAAATGTATCTTTTTTTCAAAAAATAGTGTGGTATTTTGCTTGATACTTGATGATATTGATCAGTTTAGTGTCCTACATGTTTTGGAGACTAACCTGAAAATGTCAAGTTGTGTGAATACGGGTTATTGTCGAAATGAAAAGAAGCCTTTTCTATGGAGACTGCTTACACCACAGTCAGTGGTAGCCTGCAGGCAGAATTAGAAGTTTAGATTCAGGTCCTGTGATACTAGTGGCTAGACACTCCATTTTTTTGCCTCTAAACCTACAAAATGAAGTTTCATGGAATATTGAATGTTTATTTTTAGCAACCGAAGGATACCATGCGACTAGATGAGACTATGCTGGTAAAACAGTTGCTGCCAGAAATCTGCCACTTCATCCACACTTACCGTGAAGGGAACCAGCATGCAGCTGAACTGCGCAATTCGGCCTCTGGGGTTCTTTTTTCTCTTAGCTGCAATAATTTTAATGCTGTGTTCAGCCGCATTTCCACCAGGTAAGTACTTTAGTAGCTTAGCTTGGCCAGTGTTTTAGAAAACCAAACAAATACTGGGGTCTAGAACATCTGCATGAATTGTAGCCTTTTGCATCTGAGAAATGTTGACTATTTAAAAGGTATTTCAACAGATAGTTCTTAACTGAAACACTTTCTGCCTTTCAAAATTTTGCTTAAATTTCAGGTTATAAAATGCATCGGTTTTATATCCATTATAGATTCCTGTCAGCATATTTTCTGTGTGCTATATATATATAGCATTGTTTTTCGATCTGCTTTTGTAAGTGTAAGTCAAGTGCTATTGTAGAGCAAAGCTAACGATGACTTCAGAAGTATATTGCTGTATCTCAAAGTGGAATGAGTTCCTGTGGGTGCAAGGTGCTTTGGAAAAAAAGAGTGCTGAAAATAATGACTTATATCCATTTATATATGAATTTAGAATGTAAATTTTCTAATTGTCTGCAGCTTTGTTGGTGCCCCAGAGACTGTTTTCCTTCCTAATTTTTCCTGCTTGCAGGCTATTCCCTTAAGTCTGTCTTATGCCTGAGGGGGACAAGACAGCTGGACTCAAACACTATTTGTTAGTCTTTGGAAAAGAATCATTTGTCTTCCAACTGCTTGAGTTTTGCACCACACTTAACCATAAAAATAACTTTGCCTTTTACACTATTGAGACAGGCCCAGTGTTACCGTCTATTCTTTGTTCTTTTTCCCCTATTCCAGGTCGTTCTGACGCTTCAGTGTTTCAGTCCACTAGAGTTGTATATTATGCTTTTTATTACTGAAATACTTTTTGAAAAGTTGCTTGAAGTGACATACCTCTTATTGCACATTGTTACAGCTAACATCATTCCTGATTCTTTAGAACTGAATCTTGCACAGCCTTATATGGTCAAATAGCAATGAATGTGCCAATTTAGTTGAAACAATGATTTATATTCTTACAATGTGAATACGCTTTCATTCCAACATTTTTGGAAAATATATGCATTTAAGCTTTTAATAACTTCTGTTTCAAGAACATAGACTTGGCAGCTAGCATGGAGGACTAAGTTTTACTCAATAAATTGGTAATATTTAGTTGCTTATGAAAAAGGAAATAATTTCTTTTGCTCCTTTTATAGGAGGTAGTTTTCACTTGAACTTTTTTGACAGCCTTTGAATCTAGTCTTGAACCTATACTTATTCATATGTCTATAGTCTAGTTCTCAAGCTACAAAACCCTTCTTTTACCATCATTTTGAGCTGGAACACTCCCCCCTCCACTCCCCATTTTCTACTCTAAGATAGCTTGTACAGAAATAGTTAAATGTTTGACCAATTGTTGCTAATCTCCACAGGGGTCAGCTTGCCGACAGTTAGCATTGCTGATCTTTTGACCCGTGCTTCCTGTTTAGGCATATTTCTAGGCCTTGTACAGCAGCTGGGGGATTTTTGGCACGAAAAGCACAGCAGTGGGGACCTTCCCATTCCCAGCGTGGGCTGTTAAGTTTCCCCGGCGTTGAAGAAATGAAGAGCAGCTTTTGTGTGTAGTCCTAGAAATCGCATTCCATGTCAAGTACACATCTGTAGCTTTGGAACAAGTCATGGCAATCTTAGCTTGTGAGAACATGTGATTTAGTTATTAGTGGCTAAGGGTCTGATGAGATGTTTAGTAAATTATTTAATACAAAAGTGTGAAAATGTACCACAGTGCTTAGAATGGTATGATTAAAGTTGATTCAGTTTCTTTAGGGCAGGAAAACCTGGAGCTTCTTTAGCTTACAAAGAGCAATTGTAGCTCACAACAGTATTAAGTACCATCAGTCATTGCTTTGCCCTCGAGAAATTAGCATGGGGCAAGACATGCTGTTAAGGGGCAGTAGTCAAAAGGTGTTGTGATTCCATGAGTTTAATATTTAGATGGAAAGGTGACACTGATTACTGTTACAATATGGTAAATAACAGAAGAATTTAGGCAAATCTTGGTATAAACAGAGTATCATCAGATGGTATTGGTCTCTTGTTAGATTCATCATTGTTGTCTCTAGGTTCTTTTTCAAAGTGAGGATGGAATAAAAATATCATAATAAAAGATCTTCATCATGCAGGGTCTGTCTTTCATTTCTAAACCTGGAGATGTTCATATAAGAATGTCTTACGTGGTTATATATGGAGATCATGTATTCCTCTGATACTCAGATGTTTAGAATCATACCTGATCTGACATTGTCTCACTGAGAAGTTAGTTTACTTTGCATATTTTTAGATTACAGGAACTGACTGTATGTTCAGAAGATAATGCTGACGTTCATGATATTGAACTTTTACAGTATATCAGTGTGGATTGTTCAAAACTAAAACGACTCTTGCAAGGTATGATGTGAACTTGTGTATTGAAATATTTATCTCTAAATATGGCTAAAGATTACACAACGGTATTGATATATATGTCTTTTTATTGCTGTATTTTACTCCAAATATTCATATATATTTGTCAAACTATTTTTAAAATTTCATTAGCATAACGGTATTGGTGTATAAGTTGCTTTGCACTTCAGATGTCTTCTATAAATGTTCTATGTTGCTTTTTAGAACTAAGTTTCTCTTTCAAACACAGAAATGTTTTACCTTTGCAGAGACAGTATTCAAGTTTAAAGCCCTAAAGAAAGTAGCTCAGTTAGCTGTTATCAACAGTCTTGAAAAGGCAAGTATTTTATTATTTATCTTCTGCTTCATTGCTTATTTACAGGCTATCTTTAATTTTGGAATTGCTGTAATTCAGTAGTTTTGTATAAATTATATGGTGGTAGATCCCTTCAATGCGTGTATGTTTTGCAATAAACATTGAGTCATTAGAAGTAGGAGTGGGATCTCTCTTCCTTGAAATGCATGATGCAGAAAATACTTTTTTCTAAGTTGATGAATGTAAAGGTTTGTGTTATCTGCAGGCATTTTGGAACTGGGTGGAAAACTATCCTGATGAATTCACAAAGCTGTATCAAACACCACAGACTGATATGGCTGGTAAGGCACAACAAATGATTTAGTGTTCAAAAGTTGGTTTGATTTCCTCCCCCCCCCCCCCCCCCTTTAAAGTAGTGCAGGTTTTTCCATAAAAGAACCCCACATTCACTTGCTTTTTGTGTCCTCCTTGCTTCTTGTGCAGTGTGCATAATAAGAAACATATTTCTGTCAACCTTTGCCTGGGCAAAGTTTGTCTCTTTTCTCTCCCAACTCAACTTTTAAAGAGTTTTGTTTCTGGTTTGCAAATCAAGTAAATACAACCCAAAAGATGCTAACTCTTTAATAGGTGTTTAAAAAATTGGTTTAAAGAAAGTCACCTGTATTTGTCTCTAGTCAAAAAGAGATGATACTCCCCCCTTGCCCCCCCAGATAAATCATGGCTCTAACTGGGTTATAGCCCATTTTATTCCCAGTAGCATGTCAATAACATCCAAAACAGAACCTTCTCCTTTTTAGGAGGAGCTATCCCGCTGCTCTTTTATACTTATTTTTCACTTCTTCGTAATTAAAATTGGTACTGAATGTGGTTATATTTTATGCAGATTGTGCAGAGAAGTTGTTTGACTTAGTGGATGGCTTTGCTGAAAGCACAAAACGTAAAGCAGCAGTTTGGCCCCTGCAAATCATACTCCTAGTCCTGTGTCCAGAGATAATCCAAGATATAGCAAAGGATGTGGTAGAAGAAACAAAAATGAACAAGGTAAGAGAAGAAAAATATCTGAATTCTGATACATATTTGAATTTTAGAAGGTGCTTGTCTTGGCTTATTCTATATTTAAGATATATTTTGTTATGTCTCTTTTTACCTAAAAAGTGCATTACATTTCCATATGTAAATTTCTGCATCCTTTTTAAGTTCTAACCTAACCTATGTTCTTTCCCTGTCAATAATTCATATGGACTGTATGTTCCAAGCAAATGTTGTTTTAGAACTTGTACTGTTCTCTGGAGATTTGAATCCCAGTGTTGTGCTTCTACTGTCTCCAAAAGCAGCAAGTTTAATATTGCTTCTAGCTGGCTGTATTGTCCCATTCTACAGTTCTGCAATGTTTGTACTGTGTTGCATAACTGCAGTACCTGCAGCAGATACAGAATTTGGTGTGGCTGCAAATATTTGTTAAAGCATAAACAATCATCTATTTTTGTGGCATCCAGATTGCCCTAGCAGGTCCAAAATGAATATCTAATAAATATAATGTTTCTCCAAAATGATGCATGAACTCAAGTTGCTTTTTGCAACCCCAGTATCCCTGACTTCTGATCGGAAAGCACCATTTTTTTTTGTTTTAATACTTAAGGATCTAAAAACTCTGACTATAGATTACAAAATTTCTGGTTTTAACTATTCTTGATTTGAATTCTGCAGAAACTGTTCCTGGACAATCTCAGGAAAGCCCTTGCAGGCCATAGTGGAAGCAGACAGCTGACTGAAAGTGCTGCTATTGCTTGTGTTAAACTGTGCAAAGCATCTACCTATATCAACTGGGAAGATAATTCTGTCATTTTCCTACTAGTGCAGTCCATGGTAGTAGATCTTAAGGTAAAAAAATCTCAGTTTCCTAATTACAATGAAGACATTTGAATTTTAAAATGATTTAAAAAAAATTGTACTTCTCCTTAATTGAATATCATAGTGTTTTTTCAGTGGAAAATTTTTGGCTTTTTTTCCTAATTTCAGTAGAAAACCAACTCAGTTGTTTCATTCCGTTTTACTCCCTTACTATTTTTGCTTATGCCCTGCTTTCTTTCTCCTGAAGTTCTGCATTCTGTTTTTCACTCAGTGTTTCATGGCTGAAATGGCACTGGGTAATTTTTTTAACTGCACATTAAAATACAAGCTTATATCAAAAAGTTTGGTTCTTTTTTTTAGAAGTAGTGATTGATTTATTTAGCTAGAATTAAAAGGAATGTGATTTGAGTATTTTAGGTTTAAGTACTAAATATCGTTAGATATAGTTAAAAACTGTAACTTTGAGTAGCTTCTTTCTCCTTTTTTTCTTGTGTGATGTATTGAAAGTAGACAAGAATGATCTTTGTATCTGATTATTTTATGTATAGAATTTGCTGTTTAATCCAAGCAAACCTTTCTCAAGAGGCAATCAGAATGCAGATGTAGACCTTATGATTGACTGCTTAGTTTCCTGCTTCCGCATAAACCCTCGCAACAACCAACACTTTAAGGTGAGAACACTACTTACCGGTAAGTCATTTCTCCACGTGCTGTTGGTGGCCTGTGAATTATCAAAGATTTGCCAACAGCGATTGGAAGTTCATAAATAATTTCAACCTTGTAAATATTCCCTAGTAATAACTCTCTACATGTTTTTATAAGTCTGTTCTTAGCTGGCTAGACATTCTTATGTTTACATTGACAATTTTGTCAATGTAATAAAAAGGCTCCAATACGTTATTCAGTATGCTATGAGAGATGTCAAAGAAATATGTGTTCCTAAATAGTTTTTATGCATTATTCTTGTTGTAGATCTGCTTGGCACAGAATTCCCCATCGACATTTCATTATGTACTGGTAAATTCGCTCCACCGAATAATCACAAATGTAAGTTCTGAAAGTGTTTAAGAAGTCTGTGGCTTCTCTTCAGATCAATATCTGGTTAGTAAATAGAATTTAAATAGTAGACCAAATCTTGTTGCCTGTATCCATGCAGCAAGAGTTGCTTGTTACTAAGAAGGACATTCAAATTTTTGTTCGCTCTGTCTTCCAGCTAGATTACCGGTCTGAGAACTTGTATTCTGGTATAAAATTTCAATACAAATATGTTTAAGTACTCTATAGAATAGGATAACAAATTTTTTGACTTTTGGTTTTGTATTATGTGCTGCTTTATTGCTGTGTGAGAAACTTGCACAATATCAAGTCATGCGTAGTTACATCATCATCTGCTACTTCTTCTGGTATATTGACATGGAAACTGAGGGGAAGAGCTGGCTTTATGGTTTTGTCTAGAGATTTGATCCAGTGTGATTTCAAGTAGTGTAAAATAGTAGTAAATGCTGAGTGCCAAAATTTGAGAGTTTGTGCAACTGTTCATCTTGAATTTGTTACTCTGGTTTCTTATATCACTGAAATAAGACTTTATACTGTTTAGAAATATTTTCCTGATCACTGTGAACATAGATTCGGTCAGTGAGGTTCGGCTTCCTCAGTGCTGAGCAACAGCCTTACTTAATTTACATAATCTCTTGTACTTCATTTGTCCCAACATGGTAGTGAGAATACTATATTAAAAAAGTATTAGGCGTTTTGACAAACAGGGGGGAACATGCTACTCTAAGATATGGTGTATCTGGAGCAGAAATAGTGAAGTTATTGTAAGTATAATTCTGTTGCTATTTTTTGTGCACTTTCAAAATAGGTGCTATGCTTTGTTATATTTAATATGTTGTGTTATACAGTATCTCGGAGATTATTAAGCATTTACAATATCAGAATTCTGTTTTGTTCAGTATATCACAAGGAGTTGAGTACATATTAAATGTTTGTTTTGAAGTATTGCTTACTAGCTTTCTGTATCCTAAAGTCTGCCATGGTTTCAGAGTTTGTGGTTGTTCATAAAGAGATGTGATACAGTAAGCAGCTAACTTGGAAGTATGGCTTTTGTCATAACTCACCTAAATATTACCAATTTTGTGGCTAGAGTGAAAAGTTAACAGAACTGCAATGTTGAGTCAACTACTCCTATCCTTAAAGGTAGTTAATTATATCATAGCTGTTGTAACTGTTACAGATTTAAAAATAAATCATAATGTCACCCATCTATATCCAGTTTACTGCTTGAGCATTACTGCCTTTTAATTCTAGTCTGCATTGGACTGGTGGCCCAAGATTGATGCTGTGTACTGTCATTCCATGGAGCTTCGCAGCATGTTTAGTGAGACACTTCATAAAGCTATTCAAGGTTGTGGTGCACATCCAGCAATTCGCATGACGCCGGTAAGACATGTACAGAAGCTGTTAAAACACAAACCTGTTGCTTTTTCTGTGTCTCCATTCCATTCCTGCTTCTTTATTCATTAACTTTAGACTGGAAACTAGAGGGGGTAAAACACTGCAATCCAAAAAGCAGCAGAGAACCATACATGCTCTGTAAACTTGCAGTTTTTGGTATATTGACTAACTGTTCATAGTCAGTTGGTGATGTATGTTTCTTAGTTTTCATGCTGCTTTTAAAGGGGCGACACAGAAGTATTCCTTCTGTAACTGTCCTCTATGGCTAGTTGTCCATTTTAAGCTTTCTTGCTGTATAAATAGCTAGGTAATACATCAATTTTTGTTGAATCTGAAAAAAAATCATACTTTTGTATGCTAGATTTTCATAACTGTAATGCTTTTACCATGATTATTTCTTTTTTGTCCTGCTTGCTTTCTGTTGAGCAAGTTGACTGTTTGGCAGCAACAAAATAATAAAGATTTTTTCAAGCATTATGAAATAAATACTTTTGATCTTCTTAGAAGAAATCTTGGATAAATTAAAATTTGTAGTTCATCCAGATGCTTTTTTTTAATTGTGTTTTTTAATAAGTTCATGTGCAGCTGTGTTGCCTTTCTTCTGAACTTTCCGTGGGACTTTCAATGTGTCAGGTTAACTTGCTGGTTTTCTGAATTGTAGTTTCCAGATGTGATGGATATTTCATTTAGAAGAAGGCCGACAACAGCATATAAAAATATTCCTGTTGGGCTTCTCATATGAAAGAACATGAGCAAAATATCCCTAGTTGAAAGCTACATCGTGTTTAACTTGCTTTTTACCTATATATATTCATCTGTTGAGAAAATAGCAGGGGTGTTTTAATGGCAACTCTGACATTGATTGGTGGTGCTTTGTCTTCTGCTTCTTATTTTCTGTTCTTAATGGCTGCTGTCGCTCTCATGGTCAGATGCCAACCAGTCACTGTTTTGCATGGCAGTGGGCCTCTGTTGCTGTAAGTATGACCCCTTGTAACTACCGCAGAAAAGCCTTTCCTTGCTCTGACTTTTCTGTGCATAGTTACCACAGTTGCAGTCACAGCACTTCATCTCCGATACAAAAGGTAGCATGCTTCACATAAGAATATAGGACTGGAGGAGACCTGTCTGGGTCTGCGTGTCCAGTGCTGTTGTTGGCAATTGCAGCATGATCCCTTTCACAAACCAACTGAGCTCCATCTTAGGTGCAAAGGCTTTTTGTTGGTTCTCTTCTTTTCTTTCTGCCCCCTACTTCTCCATCATGATGCTCTTCCAGAATCTCCCTGCTCTGATGGTTAAATGTTTTCTAATTTCCAGCCTAAATGTATGTGTGTCCAACTTATCCCCCTTGTTCTTGTGCCAGTGTTGTGTGATATCTTCAAACCAGTGTTTATCCCCTTGATGTATTTGCAGAGAGCAGTTGTGTCTCTGTCTTTGTTTTTTGGTAGTCTTTAGTTTCTGTGAAGCAATTTATTTACTTCACACAGTCAAACTAATCAGCCGTTTTTTGCCCTGTGCCTGTTTTCAGAATTCCCTTAATTGCATAAAACTAAGATTTTGCATGGAATTAGTTATCTCTGCCAGTGTGGCACCAATTTCTTGATCAGATGCTTGTTAAATGGTAGATTTTATTCTGTATGTTTTCACACTGTAACTTTTTTAGCAAAATAGTATGAAGTTGTAGCATTTCTTGTAAAACTTAATTATACAATGTCATATTTATACTTCAGTTACCTTGAGGATGATTTCAAGCTAGTTTATTTTTTTGTTCAAAACTTGTATGTATGTATACTGAAAATGAAAAGCAAGTTCATGTTACTGTTCAGTTGAGATCTTCTCAAATAATAAATTAGATAAAATAGTTTAAAAAACTGAGTTTCTAAAGAAAGTTGTATCCTGCCTTGTGTTGAATTTCCACAGCAGCAATTTTTTTTGTCGAAGTTACTCTCTTAACTATTTTAGTAGCAGTAAGCAAAAATACTAACTTAATCCCTGGTGATATAGGATAAAGTTTATATATAAATTGTCTGAACTTAATAGAGGGAGTTGAAATCTTCTGTCGTAGGGTATACTGGGGACCGATTAATGCAAGCTTGTGTTATCTGTAAAAAAAAGTCTTTATCATCACAGACATTAGCATACATCCAATATCTTTTTGTTGAGATGAAACTGCGGTTGAATGCCACCCAACAGGGTTGTTTGCTTTGGCAGGCTGTGCATGCCGTAGGACTGAAGCATAAAAATTTTTGCAGTCCTCGTAACAGGTAGCATCCCTGTATGATTATTTCACAGCCAACACTGCACGTGGCTATTTGTTAAATGTCTTGGTAATACTGGTAGCTAGATTCCATTGCGTGAACAGCAGTGGTAGAATGCGACCTAGTTCAGTTTTTCACATTGGCTCAATTCAGAATACCTTATGTGGACTCTAAATACATACCTTAAAATGTCCTCCATGCCAGATGAGGAGGCTGAATGGTGCAGAAGTAATCTACTAATTTTTCAAATGAAGCTAACTCTTGTTTTTGCTGCACTGTGTATTGTATTAATGATAGTGTATCTTGTGAAACCCACTTTTCAGAGGTCGTATAGATGAAAATACATCATTCTGACTGTGATTGTGGCAGAAAATAAAGAGAATGTTTTGCCTTTGAGAAATTTTTCCAAACCTGCTCATGTATTCCAGCTTACTTGGAACCATTTGTTTTTATTTATTTCTAAGCAGCTAGAGAATATCCCTGCAAATACTTACTAGTGCTTTTACCTGTTTTTATTTTGCCATAATTTGTCTTAGGCAAAATCTTCCACATGAAACTCACTTACTAAAACATTTCTCAAGTAAACTTTAAAGACATAACAAAATGATAGCGTATGTGTTTTTAAAAGGGGATTTTTAAGTAGAAGGCTGTGTGATTTTACTTGAACGAATTTAATATACCTCTTTTTAAATTTTCCATGGATTATAGATTATATAAGCAATACAGTTCCTAAAATGTTTAATTATAACTCACTACATAGAGTACCTCATTGACAGTTACTGTGATTTTTCCTCCTGTTAGAGTCTTACATTTAAAGAGAAAATGACAAGCCTTAAATTTAAAGAAAAACCTACTGATTTGGAAACCAGAAGCTACAAGTTCTTGCTGTTATCCTTGGTAAAGCTGATCCATGCCGATCCAAAGCTTTTGCTATGTGTAAGTATATCATATTATTAATCCAAATAGTAAAATTTATTTGTGAAAATGCTTTAAAACTTTTTAAACTTTTGTTAACTTTGATACTCAAACAGTAAAGACCTTAAACTTCACTTTTTAGAAGTACCAAAATAAAACTATAAACAAATAAAATTAAATATGTAAACCTGGCCTGTAGGATACTTTCCTACTTATTCTTTTCTGCAGTTATAATGGTTCCATACTGTAGAAGGAAAAAGGCAACAAAAGGAAATCTATAGGCCTAGAACAGCCAATAAAAAGGAGTATAAAGCTCCATAACTCTGAAGGAGGAAAAATAGGAGGGGGGGAATAGAACAAGAAGAAACCTAAGATGAGGGGGGAAAAAAGGATTCGGGTAACAGTTTTGTGAGTAGAAAGACAGATGGTCTCTTAGCTCTTTATCAGTTTCCCCTTAAACATGTGTTAATATCTTCTATGATGTTGAATAAAGGAAAGATTAGGCAACCATACTTAAACAAAACAACAAAATGCTAAAGAGAACCATAATTTAACAAGTGTAATGTTCTCTTGAATTCATGCTGAAATGAATGTTCTTCTGGGGCTTTACGAATCTTCTGTGTTTCAACTCTAATGTGGAGCAGCAGGTGTAAACTAATGTCTACCAAATCTGACAAATGTGTATGTGTGCAGGGCGTGTGATACGCACTGTTGCGTTGGGTAGTACTAAGATCTAATCAGTCAGTGCTGAATGTTTTCCTTTTGTCTAGTTTGTTTAATTTAAAAAATATTTTAATTGGTCTAGGATATGATACACAGGGAAGGGTCATCATAGCTGAAGAAGAAACTAGGTACTCTGTTAAAGATCCAGAAATCCACCTTGTTTAATTACAGGAGTATTGATGGCACAGCTGCTTTAGTGGTCAGTGGCATGGCCAGTTATTAAAAAGTTTTACTTTTTAAACTTGCTTTCCTTTTTACTGTTTAGAATCCAAGGAAGCAAGGGCCCGAGACGCAAGGTAGCACCGCTGAATTAATTACAGGCCTTGTACAACTTGTTCCACAATCCAGCATGCCAGATATAGCACAAGAAGCCATGGAGGTAAGGGATAAAGGTTCTGCATGCCGAATGATTAGTTCACAGGCTGTGCTAGACAAATCAAGGCTTTTGTAGGAGCTCTGAAGTATTGATTAGCTGTGAAATTCTGTGTCTTAGAGTTTAGCTTCTATTGATCTTTTTCTAAATGTCCCCTACATTGAAAGCTCTACCGGAGAGGCCTGTAAGAAGATTTTAAAAAGGCAGCAGTTCATATTGCCACTTGTGACTGTCCTGCACCTCTTAGAATGGTTTGCTCTTCGCTGGTGTTGAGCAAATCCAGTCTGACAGTTCCTCTGTTACGTCTTTGCAGACACCACCGTTAAGCCTTCTCTTCTGTGTTTTCTGAATGGCTGTGACCAGAACATCTGATGTAGTGTCTGTTCCTGTATTACGTGGTGGATGAGGGAAAGTTGTGTTGTGGGGGGGTTGGATAGGATACTTTAGGGCTACTGAAATCTTCCTCCTGCTGGCTTTGACTGCAGAAGCCAAAAAGTCACCAGAGTCGCTTCTGGCTTTCAGCCTCTCCATGTCCTGTTGTTAATTCTGTGACTTTGCCAGTTTAGTTGTAAACATCTGTATGTTTTTCACTATGGTGGGTCTCCAGAGCGCTTTATTTGTAATGAAGCAAGCTTTAGCTTCTCCTTGTGCATAATGACAGGGAGCAGGGTTTTTTGTTTTGTTTTTTGTTTTGTTTGTTTGTTTTTAATCCATAGTATCCACAATGGATAGCTAGTTATATTATCCTGCCACCTTTAGATTAGCGATTCCCATGCTAAAAAGTCCACTGTAGCATATGTACTTCAGTGAAGTCTTTCATGTTTTAGGTGAAGAGTTCACAGACTGAAAAATGGATTAACTAGACGCATATGTAATAAGGCTTTCCATGAATGGTTGAGTCTTAGTAGTTAAACTAAGGCTTTTGTGTCAACCTTGCATCAACCAGAATTGCCCTAAATGGTATCAATATACAGAGATACATATCCATATATGAAATGCATATCTTTTCATACTTTTAATGGTAGAATACAGGAATATTTCCTGTATAAGGGAGATCCTATTTAGTGTGAAAGTCTCTGGGGAAGTTTATGTAAAGTGGTGACATCCTTACTGTTAATGACAGGAACTCAGAGATGGAAAAATTTTGGCTTGCTGTTAATTATGCAATTTAATTTGGGTATACTGCTCAGTTCTTGATCACTTTTGGGTCTGATTATTTACTTTACTGGCTGAGGAACTGGCCTCTCATGCTCATTTTTAACTAATAGGTTACTGAAGAAATTCTTTTCTAGAGTATTTATTTAAACTAGGAACCAACCTGAAATAATAACTACTTACCCACATCGTTATCCAGCTACACTTATTTTTTTAAATGACATTGTTAATAGTATTGCAATAATCCTATCACAGCCATAACAGTTACAGATTTGCTTGTTTGGAATTTGTTGGAAAATAGAGCTAAAACTTTCCTTGTTTCTGTCTTTAACTTGTACTTCCACCAAAGCCATTTGATTTCTTTGCCTGCCTATTGAACACCTTCAAGTAATGGCTAACTTCAGAGGAGAGATTTTGTTTGCTATAATTGCTTGGTGTAATTAAGGCTAAACTCTGCACTTGAAAACTTATTATAATTATGGCTAGGTTAATGACTTCTCACCAATAATTTTCTATTTGTTTATAGTCTTTGACCAGTTTAACTGTATCAGATCTGTATTTCTTTTGAAAACTGTATTCAACTAATTTAAAAGTAGTTGATTTTTGAGCTCTTTTAGTTAATCTGGCTAAATCAAAAGCAGAGGTTAAATTTTTGGGCCATATTTCACCAGTATGCTCTTAGGTATGGTCAGAACCTATTCTTGTGATACAGTTTCTGCTAGTGTAGATGGTTACAAAAAGCAAACTATTTGCCTGTCCTGATTTGGCAGAGAGCTTGAACTACAGATATTTTGTTGTTGCCACTATAAATTTGTATCTGTAAAATTGTTTGCATTAATTTTTTTGCAGTTGAGTCATTCAGTATTAAAGCCAAAACCTATCTTTTAAATGTCGTGTCTGTGTGTCCAGTATGGATTTGCATGGAAATAAAAGATAAATTTTCTTGTTTTGGATTATAGATATGTAATAAAGACTAAAAAAATAGTTTTGATTTGGATTAACTATAAACTCCTTTTTTATGAACAATTTTATATATGCATATGAAGACATAACTCTATATACATGTTTTATATATTCTTTTTATATTGTTTTAAAAACAATAATTAATATGTTTGCACCTGTTTTGCTGACTCTTCTGAAGTACTTGGTAATTTTTTGTCTTTAAGTGATACTCTAACTTGTTTTGAATTTAGGCCTTGTTAGTCCTTCACCAACTAGACAGCATTGACTTGTGGAATCCTGATGCTCCTATAGAAACCTTCTGGGAAATCAGGTATGTAAGCTAACTTTTGTAAATTAAGAGAAATAGCTGTTCTTCTTTGCCTTTCCTTTTGAAATAGCTGTGAATATTTTGGGAAAGCTGTGCACCATCAGCATGAATCTGCAGTCAAAATTGTGTATACTCATGAAAAAGATCTTTCTTTTACTATTGAAATTCAAAAATATCAACATCTTGTTGGCTTTCTCAATGACTTTCTTCAGTCTGTTGTTAAGATGTAGCAATGATTATTAGTTTAAAAATTTTTTTCCCCTCATTCAAATGCTTGCTATCTGTTTAAATTTTTTCTTCTTTGGGGACTGAGGGAGGGTGATGCTAAATAACTCTAGAAGTGTGGATTTGCTAATCCTGACTCTGACGCCCTCACCTAAAGGAAGTTAGTTGTTTGCCCTGACCTATGGGTCTCCTTTGCCATCTTGCTTTTTATAACTTCACAGCAACTGCAGTTGATTTCTTGGAGAACATTGAGGTGAATAGAGTTCCAAAAAAGTTGGAATTACACAAAAAGCTCAAAACAAAAAGTGGGAATCTGTGAGCTTAGAATGAAGAACTGTATCAGCTAAAGTATTTTAAAAAACAATTTGGTGATCTCATCTGAACTGGTACAAGTGTTTCTTTTAGAAGACAGGGAATTAATGTCTAGGAGGAACACTCTTACCAGCATCAACAAATTGGCCCGCATGACTGCAAAATATGGCTGAAGAGGCTTGTTTTGGAATAGTTTGGGGCTGAGTTCTACCTAGATAGGTATTTCAGCAATAACTGAAACTCATCACTATAATTTCTAATAGTTGAAATGAGTTTGTGGTCTGTTCGGGCTGGGGAAGAAACCCATTAGAATTGACACTAATTTGGACCCTTTGGCAGTTTTAACAGAGAGTGTGAGGCCTGAATGGATATGAAGAAGGAACATCCCTAGATGTGTTCCTTCCAGAACAGAGTTGAGACACGTTGTCAGAGCAGTGTAGGTAAACTTGTACTGCCACTGTCTGTGCTGTATCTGTTCTGTGGATAAATGGAGGACTTCTGAATCGACAGCTCTGGAGTCTGGACTTCTAACAAGTACCCAAATTGCTTAACTTCCTCTAGGGAACTAAAAAGGCCAGTTGGGCGGTGGGAAGGGTCAGAGGGGCATTGTCATTTAACGTACACACCTATATTATATCTATTATACATTTAAAAAGATGACACTAGTATATATGTATAGGATATTCATACTAATTGCGCATTTCTATGTAAAATATAGTGGTATCATTTTCAAAAGTCTTACGTTATTGGATGATAAAGCTAATGCTGAATTTCATTTTGCTGCAGTTCACAAATGCTTTTTTATATCTGCAAGAAACTAACTAGTCATCAGATGCTCAGCAGTACAGAAATCCTCAAGTGGCTGAGAGAAATTCTCATTTGTAGGAATAAGTTTCTTCTAAAGAACAAAGTAAGTAGATGTTAACATCTATCTATTAAGATGATTAAAATGAGTTGGTATCTATTTCATCACTCCCTTTATTTGCAGGTTATTTTCATGATGGAAAGAGATTTAATAGCTACACCTATGCTTTCTTTTTCTTTATTTCCTCTCTGTTAAGAGAAAATGCTTTCTGTGAAGCACCCTTGATTAGAATGGTTAACTAAAGTTAGGTTTAAGATTTTTTTTTCCTCTAACTTCACAGGCTGTTTTACTGGGTTCTCCTTGCCCAGAAAGTGTATGTTTTGCAAAAATCTCAAAGTTGTTTTTGAAGAATTGGTGTCTGATACCTATTACTAATTGCCTTAATACAAAAGGGAAATATTCTACAAGGTGAGAAAAAGGGAAAGATGGTTATGATAAAATATACATCCTCATGGATGAAATAAAATTTCTTTTGTATGTATCTGATGTTCACATGACTCCTCAAATTCTGACTTCCTTCTTTCCAAGACTTTGTGCAAGCCAAACACATTCTAATGCTATTTTTGAGATGCCTGCTAGAATTAAAACTAGACTTGCCATACCACTTTTTGAATTAAAGACTTAATAGAAAAAATAATGAGTTTCTGGTTTTCCCTATCTGACCTGAAAGTAGCTATGCTAACATTAGAAGGATACTGCCTTGCGTGCATTACATAGCATGCTTAAGTGCTTAAAAAGGACTTTTTTCCATTTAAATGACTTTTTCCTTTTCTTTTCAGTGTGGTAGCTGGGTTAATAATTGAGATTACTTTTTGTCTGTCGTGATGCTGAGTAGTAGGCTTTTTCCTTTGGTATCTTATATTAAATATAAAGTTGTAAAATATGATCTCACAAATTGCAGCTGTACACCTCAGGCATTCAGGCTTTCTGTGAATTCAGGAAGACTTTTACGTCCTGTCTTTAAGTGGGAATTAACTGTCCTTCACGTAGAGAATCCACTTAATATCATCATTCTGCTACTGACTGAGGAGTAACAGTGTTTTTTAAATCTCTTCCCTTTCAGTGCTTAGAGGATGATGGTTTACATCAGGATAGGAAAAAGATAGTTGTTACCAGAGTTCTGCTTCACAGTCTCTTTTCCTGCTTTTCTAACTAAATGTAAAATGTTTAGAATAAAATGTGCAGTCTTGCTGAGCTAAACTTCTTTAGATGTAATTACATTTAAATTATATTATTGTATATTCTGTGGAGTAAAAACAAGAAGCCTATAGATGACTTTCAGGAGCAAAATAAAGGATTCAAGGAAGAAAATTAACAAGGAGGAAAAAGCATCACTTTGGGCTTACCATAAGGTGATGTTTTTCAAAGATGACTGTCAGAATGCTGCTTTCTTTTCTTAAGGGGGAAATTTTGTTCCAAGATAATTATTTTTGTATGAGTTACTATCTTGGAGTTTGAGATTTCTCATTTTCCACTATCATCCAGCTCTTTTTTTCTACATCTATTGTGCTTAATATAGTTCTCTTTCTTTATTCTGCTACAGTCATGTGGAAAAAAAAAATCCATCTCTGTTTTCTACCTTGCAGTAGTATTGTAGCGATGCGATACTCATATAAAAACTAAGGATCAGATTCCATTTCAGTAGTGTCTGTATTTCCTTAATTTCTTAAACTGGTACATGCATATGCCTTCTAAATGCGTCCTTCCAGCCTGGAGCTGACTGCGTTAGGGGAGGGTAAGAAGCTACCACTAACGAGTGTAACTTTACAAAGCTGTCTGAGCACACACGTGAAAGGTGTTGTGTAAAAAGTTCTTCAACCTTTACCTTTATGAGTATGCTTTCTGAAATCTGCCCTTTTTACCCTTTAAAAAAACCAAACAAACATGATTTATCGTTTTTCTCCTTACAGCAATCAGATAGGAGTTCCTGTCATATTTTCTTCGTTTATGATGTCTCTGGAGGCGGAACTAGTCAAATTTCTCTTGACCATGAAGAGATGATACGTTGTACTCCAGGAGCTACACTCAGGAAAGGGAAAGGGAATTCTTCCATAGTAAGTAACATATAATGATAATTCTTTTCAAGATGTGCAGAAAAAAATCTGTGTGCTAGTAGAAATTTAATCACTTTGGGAGTAATTTTTTAGAAGAAAGTTAATTATTGACTAAAAAGAGAACACTAGCACATAAAAGCTTGCCTATAGCCTTCTCTTCCCAAGAAATAATCAGCTGTGTCCTGTATAATGTATCTATCTAATGTGCTGATTGATTATGATGTTTCAGACTTGAAAAACTCACACCTTTTTCAAATTAAAGTATTGGTCAATCTTTTTTTCTTGGGACTGCAAATAGCATACCTATGCATTTGTCTATTGTTAATACATCTGAAACTTAAGTATTGCATGCAGTTTGAATATACTAGGAAATATCACAAATCAAGCATTTCAGTAAAGTACACGGTTTGACAGACACATTTTTTCAGCTCTAGTGTTACTATTTTATTTTAGCTGCAGGAAAAAATGGACGGGATGTTCAGGATATCTTTAATGAGCCAAAACCTTCATTGTTTTTTAATGTACGTTGTTCAAGTAGCAATGAGTTTCCTAAGTACAAGGTTACCTTTCGAAGCACTTCATATATTATAAACGCTATTCAAACTTCCTAGAAGTATATTTGTGTCAGCATAGAACTATGGCAGAAACATGTGACTGATCAAGAACACATACTGGGTATTTATGGGTAAGAGTAAATATTTGGCTTCCAGTCCTATGCCAATACTATTAAAAATCACCTTTCTATCGCATGCAGCTTGCATATTCTGTCCACTCATTAGATGTTAAGTCAATTAAATCCTCTTTTAGCCATAAGTTTGCTCGGATTTTTGTTGTAAGTTATTGGCAGGAAACAAAAATGGCAAAAAAGAGGTGGGTATAATTACTTCCTTTACTTACTGTCTTGTCCATTCAGAAGGAAGTGGTCTCTTAGTCACTGTGTGTATGTGCAACAGCGCATCCAGTAGAGTTCTGATCTTGGTTGAGATTGCTTATTCCTACTGGAATAAAAGCACAATTAAGGAAGGATATGGGTAAAGCTGAATTCAAAGAAAATTGCCATATTCATAAGCAATATTACCAAATTTGGAAATCTCTATTTCCCAAGGAAAGTACAGCAGGATGCAGTGGAACACCTATTTGTCGCCAAGCCCAAACAAAATTGGAAGTTGCACTATACATGTTTTTGTGGAGCCCTGATATTGAGGCAGTCCTTGTTGCAATGTCCTGTTTCCGTCACCTCTGTGAGGAAGCAGATATCAGATGTGGAGTAGATGAAGTCTCCGTTCATAATTTTTTGCCAAACTACAACACTTTCATGGAATTTGCATCTGTTAGCAATATGATGTCAACAGGTAAGAATGATGAGTCTAGAATATTTCTTTCTGCCTGTTTAATCCAGCTGTTGTTTGGGTTTGCATTCTCTGAATTCTGATTTTTACTCCTGCTTTCACTGAAATATCTTAATCGTGGGAATTGCCGGAGAGAGTACAGAATTTGGATGAGTGTATTCATGAGGATTCTTGAGTGTAACAAGAAGTATCTTTTTCTAAACACTTTGAAAGGGGTATGCTCCTCTTGCTAGTTTCATAATTGCTTTCAAAGATCTCATTTTTTGATGGAAGTTGTTTTTCAGGAACTGTTGGATAAATGTTCTGTGCTCCTTTGTAGGGAGAGCAGCTCTTCAGAAAAGAGTGATGGCTTTATTAAGGCGCATTGAACATCCAACTGCAGGCAACACAGAGGTAAACTTTCTTCTGAATTTAAATACATTTTATATGTATTTTTTTGAAAGCAGAAAATACTGTTCTTACAAGTAGTCTTGAAGGTAAATCTTGATGTATCTTATTTTAGGCCTGGGAGGATACACATGCAAAATGGGAACAAGCTACAAAACTAATCCTCAATTATCCAAAGACCAAAATGGAAGATGGGCAGGTGATTATGAATTTTTCCATAGGTTCATACCTCAGAAATTCAAAGTAACCATTTAAGCTTATTCATTTTGAGGAATTGAGTTTTAATCCAGAAGAAGGGGAATCGTAGGGGGACTTAAGCTCTGTAAAAGTATTCCAGAAAAATGTTGGTAATTAGTTGTCCTCCATGCCTATGGTAGGAGGGCAAGAAATGATTTGGCTTAATTTGCTTTAAGGAAGATGGAGGCTGAGCTTAAGAATTAAAAAGAAATTGACTAAAGAACAGTGAAAACTCTGGAATGCTACCGGGGAAATTGACACCCCTTTCGCTGAAACATCTTAGACAAGCTGCTGGCTGTCATGTCTTAAATATGCTGTGTCCTGCTTCAGAGCAGTGAGTGGACTAGACAACCCCCTACAGTTCCTTTTTTGCCCTGCTCTTTTGACTTTTCTAAAAATAGGACCTCTGGATAAATTTTGATTTACACTGTGACACTAAACTGTACTTACAGGCAAATCTTAAATTCTCGAGACTGGGAAAGCTTTTTGGGGAACCTGGTAAATGACAGGACTGCATTTCAGAATACTTTAAATTGTGATCTCTCTCCATTATTTGTGTTTAATTGAAGAGATTTCATCTTGGCTCATTCTTTTTCAGGTTACTGAAAGTCTTCATAAGACAATTGTTAAGAGACGAATGTCACATGTTAGTGGGGGAGGCTCCATAGACTTGTCTGACACGGATTCTCTTCAGGAATGGATCAACATGACAGGGTTTTTATGTGCTCTTGGAGGAGTATGTCTACAGCATCGTAACAATGCAGGATTAGCAACTTACAGTCCACCTATGGGCCCAGTCAATGAGCGTAAGGGCTCCATGATATCTATGGTGTCCACTGAGGGAAATGCAGAGACTCCTGTGAGCAAGTTCATAGATCGATTATTGACTCTAATGGTCTGTAACCATGAGAAAGTGGGACTTCAAATACGGACTAATATTAAAGATCTGGTGGGTTTGGAATTGAGTCCA
Organism: Dromaius novaehollandiae; assembly: GCF_036370855.1. Classification (NCBI taxonomy): domain Eukaryota; kingdom Metazoa; phylum Chordata; class Aves; order Casuariiformes; family Dromaiidae; genus Dromaius; species Dromaius novaehollandiae. The sequence continues at coordinate 1,874,697 of NC_088116.1, forward strand.
GCGCTTTATCCGATGCTGTTTAACAAATTGAAGAACACCATCAGCAAGTTTTTTGATTCTCAAGGACAGGTAAAGTGTTGATATATTCTTTCATATTTGTATATAATAAGCGTCAGTCTTGTCTTTCATACAAGTAATTGAAATTGGTGTCTGTTTGTATTTTGTACAAAGAACTTGCAAAAATTACGGTATTTGAGAGCATACATCCATTTTTGTATTTGTGATTCCAGATTTAATTTAATGTAATTAAAAACATTCTTGAGTTCTTAGTGATTGTACCTATCACTGTCAGAGTACAGAATCTGTGAAAATGCTCAAAAATCTTAATGGTTGGTAGTGCTGAGACATTTAATCTTGGTATGTTTTGGAATTCTTATTAGGTGATGCTAGGAAAATGCTCATCGATTAGATTTTGAAATGCTACAGTTATAGAAATATTTGATAAATATACTTCTTTATGTGTAAAGAATTAAGAATAGAAACTTTCTTCCTGTAGGTTTTGTTAACTGAGACCAACACACAATTTGTAGAGCAAACCATTGCTATAATGAAGAATTTGCTTGATAATCATACAGAAGGGAGTTCAGAACATCTGGGACAAGCTAGTATTGAGACAATGATGCTGAATCTGGTTAGGTAAGAAATCCTGGTTGACCATCCCAAGCAGAGTAATACGTTTAAGGAGTGAGGTAGACCCTTCCAGTTTACATCTGTTCTGCTTGAGTCTATGGAGAAAAAAGCTGATCATCTGATCCTCCCTCTTACGATTCTGACAACTACAGTAATCATGGAAATTATTTGTACTATGGCATAAAGTACACTGATGGAGAGTGACTTACTTTCTTAAGAACTAACTGTTCCATGGCTCATTCCCATTCCTGGAAACATTCCTGGTTTCTTTCCTATACACTGGTGTTTGGTGTATAGGGACCAGTTGAAGCAGAGATTTCTGTTCAGCTTTGTACTAACAGAGAGCTTCCTTAGCCAGAAGAAATTTCATACTAGTCTTCAACAGACTTAAAGGCTGGCTTGCTCACTTGGGAAAAAATTAGCTTGAAACATTGACTAACCAGTTTGGCAAGTATGCTGTGTTGTCCAGCGTGTAGGTTCTGACATAGAACTGGAAAGATTTGTCAGATGTGCGGGGTTTGTTTTGTACAAAATGTGAACTATTTATTTAATCTTTTTTTTTTCCTTCAGATATGTGCGTGTGCTTGGAAATTTGGTACATGCAATTCAAATAAAAACTAAGCTCTGTCAGTTAGTAGAAGTAATGATGGAGAGGAGGGATGACCTGTCATTTTGCCAAGAAATGAAGTTTAGGTAAGTATTGCATTATAAAACTTTTAAGGTACTATAATATGGACAGGTGTCATTTTCTTTTGAGTGATGGTTACATATTTTAAAAAAACTTTAAAAAATCATCTCATACTGGTATTTCTTCTTCACTCATTTTTTTCTTTAGGTTTAATAATTTAGACCTTGACGCTGCATTAAAACTTTATTTTGACTACGGGGATACTAAATGAATGTAAAAATTTAGTGTATGTGAAACAGACTGGGGTATTATTTTGTATGATAAAATTAACTGAGTTAATCTTCAGTGTGTGGTTTAAATAATTCTTAAACTAAATTTGTAATAGTTAAGAATTATGCCAACAGTAGTGAGTATGTTTTGATGTTTTGGGGCAAGGGCTGGAGGAAAAAAAGCTGTATCTATTTTATATCTTTTTTTTTTGTCGTTGGTTTCTGTTGCTGTTTTTAAACAGGAACAAAATGGTGGAATATTTGACAGACTGGGTTATGGGAACATCTAATCAAGCAACGGATGAAGATGTGAAATGTCTGACAAGGTTAGAAAGGGTACTATTAAACTGTTTCTGTAGTTGCTAACAGTGTCCCAGGTGTCATTCGATATCCACATACCAGCTGCGTTGTTTGGACTCCTAAAGCAGTGGTATTATTTTTAAGGAAAAACTTAAGATTTGGAGAGCAGCATCAGAGTTGCACTTAAAGCATAGTCTTAACTAACATGTCTCTGGAGGTTTTGTGGGTTTCTGGTTTCTTTTGTTTGTTTTAAGATCTACTGTTTTTTCTTTAATTCTTTTAATAACTTTTCTGTTTTAGTGTTAGGATTGTAAATGTTTTATTTGCTAGACCTGTGTCTTCATATGTGCAATCTGAATAATAAAATCAGCAAAGATTATAGCCTTGAAGTTGTACTTACTGGTTTTTGTTTTATTTATTTATTTTTTTAACTGACCATTTTGGTTTTGGTTATTGTCCATAGTAGATGTACTTGATCACAGCTATACCACAGAATGTGATAGCTATTGTCCTGATAGACATAACTTTTTAAACAGTTACTCTTATAAAGATTCTCCTCACCTGCAGTTAAGTATATAAGAAAATGGCACTTGGTACTGGGAGGGAGAACTGGCACGGGGAAGGAGGGACTAATTCTGCCTAACTGATTCACAGCTTCTTAAAATTTCCATTTCAGAGATTTGGACCAAGCAAGTATGGAAGCAGTGGTTTCTCTTCTTGCTGGGCTTCCGCTGCAACCTGAAGAAGGAGATGGAGTTGAGTTGATGGAAGCCAAATCCCAGTTATTTCTTAAGTAAATAGTCTCTTTTAACTATTTCTGCTATACATTAACTCAAAAGTAGATGCACCATATGACTCTTACTACTCTCACTACAAAGTATACTTCTAGCAGAACTAATTTTATTCTCCAACAGAAATCACCTGTCATGATCTTATTTGACAAATCTCTACCTTATAGGTTTATGGAAAGATTTTTCATTTGGAAAACAATTATTAAATTTAGCTTTGTTTTCTTTCAACATAGTTTTATGCTTAATTCATGGAATTAGCTTACTTAGACTTTAGATTTTTGTCCTTGAAACTTAAAATATTTTTCAAGATGACTATCTGGAAAGATACGCTTGTGCAATTTACTTGCTTGGTCTGAGCAATTTCATATACAACTTTTTAGGGCAGGTTCTTTTAAAGTTAGAGTATGCTGCAAAAAAGGCGCGTGGCAGGAATGACACATTTTTAGGGAAGCATATGGTCTGTTTTCTGCTGTAGGTAAATCAAAGGTCATTGCTTTTGTAGAATCCCTTTTACTTATCCAAGGGTTTTTGTGGGTTGTTTGTTTTTTAGATATTTCACTCTGTTTATGAACCTTCTAAATGACTGTAGTGAAGTTGAAGATGAAAGTGCACAAACAGGTGGCAGGAAACGTGGAATGTCTCGAAGACTGGCTTCACTACGCCACTGTACTGTTCTTGCTATGTCAAACTTACTCAATGCAAACGTGGACAGTGGTCTTATGCATTCAATAGGTAAAGTAGTTAGAGATAACTGTGCATAAATGAATTCATAATGAAGACATTCGTCTTTAATCTATGTTTACATTTTCCTTAGTAGTTCTGTTTTTTTAATCAGGCTTGGGCTATCATAAAGACCTCCAAACAAGAGCTACATTCATGGAAGTCCTCACCAAAATTCTGCAGCAGGGAACAGAATTTGATACTTTAGCAGAAACCGTGCTAGCAGATCGGTTTGAGAGACTGGTGGAGTTGGTTACAATGATGGGTGATCAGGGAGAGCTTCCTATTGCTATGGCTTTAGCCAATGTGGTGCCCTGTTCTCAGTGGGTGAGTTGATTCATGCTTCTGTTTGTGCTGTTTTTAGCGTTAGGTGCATTTTTTTTCCTGCATCTCTGAACATTAAGGTGTAACAGTAGCCTGCTAAAGAGAGGTTACGCGTACTTTTTGTAATAGCTAGCCTTTTTTGGTGTATTCCCTAAAAGTGTACTGAATCTAATTGTCTGAGATCTTGATTATAAACTGCAGCTTGATAGTACATTTTTAGTTAATGCGCAGGAGTAATTTTATCTACAGGTATTTTAATGAATACATCTGTTTTGGCTGGTGTTATTTATTACAGACTGTGTGCTGTAATGCAGACAAATAGGACTGTTCTCTAAGAGTTTTTTTGAGTAAGGTGAATTGGGCTTTGTTGTACAGCAGAATAACTGCTTATCTATCTGGACTAACCGTTACAAATTTGTATGATTGATATCATGGGAGAGATTTTAGACAGAAAAGTAGCAAAGAAAAGAATTAAAAAGAGATTATGCATGCTTAATTTGATATTCGCGTGGAAGACTTCATAGCAAATTTAAAGTTTAGCACAAGCTGCTTGATGGGTTTTTGTAATTTTTTTTTCTCTTAGTTGCTCTGATGCACTGCTAGTCAGACTAACGTTTCATTATTTTCTTTAAGGATGAGCTAGCTCGTGTCCTGGTCACGCTCTTTGATTCTCGGCACTTACTCTACCAGCTACTTTGGAATATGTTTTCAAAGGAAGTTGAACTAGCAGATTCCATGCAGACACTCTTCCGAGGAAATAGCTTAGCCAGTAAAATAATGACTTTCTGTTTTAAGGTAGGTTACCTAATCTTTATCTCTGCTACAGATCACTTGAATTACAGGAAAATATAGTAGTTAGTACTACCAAATCTTGTGGTGTTAAGTACTTCTGATCGTTTTTATGTAACAGGCCACTTAAAGATGGGAAGACAAATTCTGAGGTCTTGTTTAGGCTTTCATTCCTGTTTAAAATGTTTTGTAGTACTATACAAACAGAGATGGGGAGTTGAGTCAGTCAAGCAAGAATCCTATCTGATTATTATGGAGATCAGTACAAAAATTTAAAGTGACTTAGTTTTCTCTGAATTTTAATTGAAAATTAATAAAAATACAAACATCTATATTCTGCAATATGTGTAGAAGTTGATAATGGTTGTGTTCTAGAAGTGAGACTATAGTATAAAAACAGTAATTTTAAAGAACTGGCTTATGCTAAAACAAATCAAGTGTTTTCGGCCCTGATAGTGCATCTAGAATTTCAGAGTATTTCTGTGGATGACTATTTTAATCTGGTTACATATTTCATTTTTCTTTCTTCATAGGTATATGGTGCTACATATTTGCAGAAGCTTTTGGAACCCTTACTGAGGACTGTGATCACCTCCTCCGAATGGCAGCACGTTAGCTTTGAGGTGGATCCTACAAGGTTTGAGATACAAGGGGGGAGGACATGCATTTATCTATAAACTTGTCTCCCAGTCATCTTAGGTATAGGATTCCCTTTTCCTTGTTGCAAATGTTTTTTCTCAGTTTCATACTTTTCCACTCCTTGCTTTGCCAGGCACGTTCATTGTATCTGCAGCCCTTATAGTCAGGGAGAATTGTTGAGCTGTCCAACACAGGAACTCAGTGAGATGAATTCTGTGGCATGGCCACTTTAAGCCCTGAGAGTAAGGAAGAGAGAGAGTCCTCGCTGTACCTCTTCCCCTACTTGCTGCCTCATACGTCTATGTAGGCTACAAATGTGGGGATTTCCAGTAGTACCCAAGAGCATCTGCTTTAGGTCATTGAATTAGTTACAGAAGAAAGGGACTGCGTGTGTGTTGTGTGTAATTTTTTTGCCTTAATTTCTCTCTTGTCTGTTGAAGGCTTGGATTTCGTAGCTGCTCCTCTCTCACTTTGGACTCTCTCTTTAACTCTGGGAAAACTTTCCATATTCTTTTAAGTAGCTTACCAAAAGATAGGCTTCCTTTTTAGAACTTTAGCTCTCAAACGTCTGTGTCTACCTCAAAAACTGCTTTTGGAGAAACCCAAACTGATAATGCAAACCTCTTGGAATATATGTATATGTCTTTGTATGGAATGATGTGCAAGAATCCCATTTATAACTGTCTATTAATAAGTTTTAAAAATATACATAGTATATTACATAGTTAAAATATTGATGGAATCTTTTGTGTAAAATATCATTAACATTTCTGTAGGATTCCTGTTTACCCTGGGAAATAACATTACCACTGAGCATAGAATTGCAGCTAATAAGGTTTATTTGAATTCCGGTCATATACTTATGGGTCTGTTTCAGGCTGGAGCCTACAGAAAGCCTTGAAGAGAACCAGCGGAGTCTCTTGCAAATGACAGAAAAATTTTTTCATGCAATCATTAATTCTTCTTCGGAGTTCCCACCACAGCTTCGCAGTGTGTGCCATTGTTTGTACCAGGTATGCCGGAATGGAGGGTTTAGATCTTCAGAGCCTGATATTTGTTGTTGAAGTAATTACAAAAATCAAACTTTTGGTTTTGGTTTTACCGTTTTGGCAGTTTGGAGCTTGGCCCAGTAGTGGTAGCATAGTGGGCATGTCTTAAAGACTGTTTTCAGAGGTTTGTTAAACAACAGAATCTAAGCTTAGTGGCTTAACTGTGTTTTAGGGTTTGGGCTGGCAGTCAGGAGGTGACAGTGGTATTTTTTAAGGAATCGAATCACAGCTAAGAACTCAGAGCTAATAAAACAGCAATAATCTGAGTGCTTTAGCATCTCTGGGAGACTAAAGATTAACAATGGACATAATGGGTGCAGTTGCTTTTGTCAGTTTATCATATGGGTCCTGTATGGGGAGGACAGCAAAAAGAAAATCATCCCTGCTGGGTTGAGATGCAAAACTAATGTTTTGAATATAAAAGCAGTGTGCCTGTTTACTACTTATTTCTGATTTAATTGGTCCTATGCAAAGGCAACATGTTATCCAAAGGTCTTATAGATCACATCCTTGATAAACGTTAACTCTATGAATAAAATAGCTACTTGTGCAACTGCTGATTTTAAATATTTGTTTTTCTCTGCATAAAGATAGAGTTACTTCAAGAGTATTTATCTCTGAAGTAATTTTTTCAAAAATAGTCTATAAAAGTAATTATTCAGGTCACTTCTCCAAGAGTATTATTTAGTCATCGAGTACAGGTGGACACAATCTCATAGTTTAAATTTTTCATAGAAAATATGTTAAAAAGAATATAAGGTGCTCACAGAAGAAAGCCTATATGGACTTGAGTGGGACCACAGCAGTTACAACTCCTAAATTTTAGAAAGTATGAATTTAAACTGAGTATAATGGAAGGAAGTACACATCTAAAATGCTGTTGGCTATATTCATTAGAGAAATACATTTGTGGTTATGTGTGCTTCCCTAAGCCAGGTCAAGACACTGCATCGTTCAGGCTTCACTCTGGTCACGCTCGGTCGTGTCCCGCAGTCGTTTTCTGGAAGCAGGTTTCTCTAGCTTGCTGGGGCAGTTGTGAGGAAAGCCGTTGACTTGCAGTACTGGGAAGAATGTCCACTGGCCTGTGATTTAATAAATATCAACAGCCTTGCAACTGGGATGCTGCCGATGCTCTGTACTTTTGAGGATGGCTAGGGATAGATGAACTCCTTGTGGCCGAGGAGTAAAATGAAAGCAGGTATGCATTTTAGTTTATAAAGTGAAATATCTTTCTCCTGATGAGGGCTGCACACATTTTGATGTAAGTACTGAAGAGCTGCCTGCCCCACGCCTGGGAGCATGTTGTCATATGCCGGGGGCTGCTTTGCTTTCATCAAATGGGCGATGAAACACTTTGCAAACATGCAGCATTGAGGCATCGTTTGAAAGAAATTCATCAAATAGGAGGAAGAGAACCTGCAAGAGATGCAGCCAAATCTATTTACAGGGCTCTTTTCAAGAGGCAAGTTAGTAACGCTGGCTTCTCGGCTTGTGGCTGAAACTCTGTGCTGTCACGCAGGGTTTGAAAGGGAAAGTCATCAAGCTGGGACCACCCCTTCCTGGCTTGTTTCTGCTGCCGTCTACAGATGATGCTTGCAGGGAGGACACCTCGCTGAGTAGCGCACTGTCCTCCGTGGAGTAAACTCCTCTGTAGCGGTACCTTCCTACCCGAGTACCCTCGCTCCAGCCTCCGTACGTCACCTCCCGGGCCTGCCGCTCGCTCCGCAGCCGCGCGGCAGCAGGTTGCGTGCACAGTGTGCTCGCAGAGCGCTCTGCTTTGCTGTCTGCTCCTCTGCTGTGTCCGGCTGGTGTGGAAACCCCAGCGGGCATGTCCCTCCTGCCCGCAGGACTCCTAGGAAATACAGTTTTCAGTCCTTTTGGAGAAGGCTGGCACAGAGGAGCTACGCGGAGCAGAGACTGTGAGCTACGAGCTCAGTTAAGGGCTGTGAGAGAGCTGATTTTGGCCTCTCAAGCAGGGACTCGTATCTCAGTCTAAAGTAAAACAGGGAAAATAGATTGTCTGAGCTGTTTGGAAGGAAGGGACACAAGTTATCATGCTTAGTTGCGTATGGCATCACTATGGAAAATGAAAGCATTCTTGTCTTAAATTACAGTGAAGCAAACTTTAATGCTATTAGTGGTAATATTTATTATTAATTATGAGTAATAAGAAAAGTTCTATGCAGTATATTTCTATTTTTTATAGCAAACACTGTATTAATAAACGTAGCTGCTGTGATTTTCAGCAAACAGCAAACTGAACTGACTTAAAAGCCAGTGATTTGTATGTTGTGCCTGCTGTGAATCCTGGGCTGTTGCTGTGAGTCGCTGGGAAGCGTTAGGCATGCAGGAGGTGTGCTTCTGTTTTCGCTGTCATGGTTCGTGTAGATGGCTTGGAAAGCCGTCAGTCTCTCTCCATGACAGGGGTTATAGGGAGGATGTATCCAGGGTTTTTGTGAACCTGGGAAAGGAGGAGGACAAGTAGGTTTCCTTCGAGTTCAGCAGCCGGTCTCACGGATGTTGCCTGGGACTGCATTTAAGTGTTGTCTGTTGAAAAAGGTCAGCTAAAACATTCATTATTGCTTTGGTTATTTGCTGTTTCTTTGTACCACATCTTCTCCTAGGATAGCTTTTATGTGCTGCTACTAGAATATATCAGACTTATTTCCATTTCAGAGATAACTTGCTGAAAGTTGTTTCTATGCAAAACATTTTTAATTTCTGCATTAAATGGAATTACTAAAATATTTGTACACCAAAGGGTTTCGTCTAAGATTCTTCTCTGGAAGCATATCAACACTTACCGTTTCTGTTGTTGCTTCTGCATTGTTTTGGTAGCAAGGGTAGTTTGTTCATGAAACCAAACGCCTTACTGGGCTTTGCCAAATACACACATGGCATTAACTGGAAAATTTGAGTTTGTTTATTTTTAAAGTATTAATCAGGCAATTGAATCTGGTGAATTTATTTGAATCTTTGAGCAGGCTGAGATTCCGCTTCAGCTTTTACTGCTTTGACCGTTTCTAGACCACGTACATTTGTGCACAAGTGTTTTGTACATCACAAATAGTGTAGTAATTTGTTCTGTACATTCATATTCTAGAGAGTTTTGAACAGTCTGGCCAAGGCTGCCTTTATCTGAAAGAAAGTACAATTAAAATCTGAATATTTTGTATGTATTAATCCATTTTTTTGTCAAGAGAACCACTTAGGGAACCTTTATAAGTTAACTGGCTACTTTCCATCCCAAAATACGGTGCAGTGGTATAAGAGACTGAATTTTGCCCCATGTCTTTTTATGCTTGTAAGTGGAGTCCTAAAGTAAGTGTGTGCAACAAGTATTAGATGCTTTCTATAAATGTTTTGCAACTAGTTCCAATTAAGGTAGCGATATCACAGAAAAGCAGGTTATGTATTTAGTTGGATATTGGGGTCTACACTGGCTGGTGTTTGTTTTTAACCAGAACAGAGCTATTTTCTTGTGGAAACATTATGCAACTAAGTTTTAGCCCTCGGGTTGCTGTGACAGATTCACTCTTGCTGGTTTTCAGGTAACACACCTTTCACAGTGTTACGAGGTGGAGAACAAACCTGATTAAAGTGCCTCTTACAAAGACATTGTGCTGGCTTTTTCATAAAAACGCGCGCACGCACATCATTCTCCTTAATAAATAGGGGCGGAAATTTGATTTGCTTTAAATGTGTTAGCCTAATAAATGGAGCACGTATAAGACTGCTTCGGAGGTGAACTGTGCTCCTTTCTAGGAGGTATACAGAGTCAACTTTGGCAGGCGCACCATTGTTTAAATGTTAATAGTTCTTGCACAATTTCGAACTGTGTAATTTTAACTTGGTTAGTGTCACTTTTTCACTACTTGTTAACGCTTACTCTTCACTCCTTCACATTCTTAAATTGTAGAAATTCTCTTCCAGTTCCTTTTTGTGCGATACTCTGAAGTTTATTTGAACTGCGGGTGTGTTTCCTCTCAGCCTGCTGAACGCTGCCACCTTTCCCTTGGTGCAACTCCAGGTTTTGTTTGGTACAGGGCTTTTTAGTGGTGCTGACCTACTGTTTCAGCTGATGTGGAAGATGAGGGATGGAGCTGCCAGAGCCGAATTCCCCTCTGCCCAGGGGGAGCAGCAGGCAAGGCTGATGTGCTGTATCAGCTTGCTCAAATCCTGGTGTGAAACGGGAGTGCGATGCTTCTTGGGGGGGTCCCTTTACACTGAAATGAAATTCAAAATAGAGACAAGCAAGTCAGATGTCTTGATTTGGAAATCTGTAAGAAGTTAGGTGCAGACCTCCTGGCTTCTTTTCCCCTTCCTTTTTCCACAAAAGTGTTTTACGGCAGTGTTTAGCTATCAAAGTAACAAAACCCATGATGACTCACAGACCTAACTAAATTGAAGGACACACAGAGAAACATTGGGAAGATTTAAAACTTTAAATATATTTAAAAAGTAATGTGTATTTCAAAGGTGTAACATTTAATATTTCAACCATTAAAATTATTTGGGGATGGTGAAATACATTTGAAAGCCGAGTATACCATTTAATGCCCAATATTGTATACCATGAACGCATTAATGTGGTTTGACTTTTAATCTAGCCAGAAATAGTAGAAATGATTGAAACGCAACATTTGCTTGTTTTGTATTTAGTGCTTTGTAAATAAGATTTAATAAGAAGAATGTGTGGAATAAAAACTCCATCATCAGTCTTTAGTTTATATATTTCATTTTCTGTTGGTTATGTTTGTTACATTTTACTGTGTAATTTATGTACAAGTCAACATTGGTTTTTTGTTGCTGTATGTAGTTGGTGCTGTGACTTGTTTGTGCTCATCTCTGTTCTGTAGGCAACTTGCCACTCTCTACTGAATAAAGCTACCGTAAAAGAAAAAAAGGAAAACAAAAAATCAGTAAGTTTGGAGACCTTTTTATTAGCCATTTCTTTCAAAGCACAACAGAAATCTTTTGCTGTTTGTTCCAAACATCTTCACTTCAGTCTATTGGACCTTCACTGTAAAATCATTCTACTAATTCTGGCACAAAATAGCTTCCATTTCAATTAACACTGGAATTAAGTTATATTTAAAAATATTCTCTGTGTGCCTATTTGAGTAAACAGAAAGATATGTTTAACCTTACTGCTCAGTATTTAATATTCTGATTCTTCTACCTTTGCCACCATCTTCAAATCGGACAAAAACAAATGCAGAAGGAAAATGTTTTCCTTGGTTTTGGGGATAATACGAGTCTGTTTAGTTGTTTTAACACTTCAGTAGATAACTTGACTGCAGCTCGCATCCTGGGGGAAGGACAATTAACACTTATGGGTTACTGGAAGGAATAGAGACTTACGTGACTTGCTTCTTATATATTTTCCTTTGTTTGCCTTGTGACTATGCAATAAAATTTAGTATTTGTATTTATTTACTAAGATAAGACAAGCAGATTTCCCTTTTTAAGTAACTCACTGTTAAAGAAACAAGTTTAGGTTGTCAGCTTAGTAATATTGTTTGTTTTTATATGTATGTTGTTAGAGTGGTCTCCTTAAAGGTTAAGATTTATCCTTTTCTTTTGACAATGACTTCACAATACAATGTATGAATACTCTGAATAAAACAGGCAGAATGGAAATTTAGACTTTTATTACATACTCCCTTATCTTTTTGCTGTAACTGAGCAGAACAGTAATTATGTTTAAATGCAAAATCATTGTGCAAACTAATATTTTACAATTAAATGTTATCAGTAATTACATCATAAGGTAACTGTAAATGAAGTAGCTATTGAAACAGAGTAATTCTTGATATGTATATGCTAATAGCTTTGTTTTCTGAAGAATTTCAATAGGATTTGAGATTGCACTAGTCATGTTTTATGGTATTTTAGTAAGATGGAGTTTGTTTTCTTAATTTTTTTTAATAATGTAACTCCTTTAATAATGTAACTTTTTTAAATAATGTAACTCCTGGAATATAAAACTGATAAGCTGATTATGAGAAAAGTAGAATCTGACTCTTTATGATTAATCACTGTTACTCGTATAAAGATACATGTGTTGATACTGAATCTTTATAGAACCACATGTAGCATATTTAAAAATGAGAACAACATCCCTTCCCCTCCCCCCCCAAGACTTCAGAAATTTTAAAAAATCAGCTGGGGGATATCTAGTGAATAAACTGTCCCATTAATTGGAAGCTATAATACATAGCTGATTTCCTAATATGAAATGGTTTTGCTAATAAGCCAGGAGTTTGTGGGGATTTTCTTGTTTTTTTATTTTTCTTTTACCGTTTCAAAAAATACTATTTTTTTCATTTTGGGTAGCAAAGAATAGTATCTTAAATCTGTAGTTCTTCTAGCAAATTCCTGCTAGGTGATGTTGGACAGCGTATTTATATGTAAAGAAGAACACTGGCCAAGCAAAATTTTTCCACTCGGCTCTGGATCATGCTGTCTCTCCCTTGGCAAATCTCTTGAGATATGATAGGTCTGAAGAGTTTCTCTAAGTATCTCCTTCCCTCAAATTTAAATAACTCCTGAAGCTTTACAGCATAAACTTTATTTTTGGAGAGGCTCTTGTGGGTAATAGTGAAATTTTAAGTATGCAAGTAAAAGACGAGAGAGATTGGAAGGAGTTGCCTGTTTTGGCTCGGAAGTCCATGCATGCCTGAGCACGAACACGCGCCACGTGTCCGCTTTGCTTTCAGTGGCAGGGGCCTGAAATTAAGTGGTCGGTAACTGTGAAATGTGCTTGCTTGGCTTTGTACAACTGCTAGCGTAGTAATTTCACACTAACAAGAAAGCTTGCATAAAGCTGAAGTAAAAGTAGACAGTGTCCGGTAGCACCCCCCGGCCCCAGCTTCCGCCCTTTTCCCCTATCTTTTCTGACTGTTAGATGATTGAAGACCTGTCAAGTCAGGTTAATCCTACCCAAATGTATTGATCTTGATGGTGTGGAAAGAGTACTTAAAACTGGATTACCATGCAAGACTTTTTTCAACTTTTCTTCCCCTTTCTTTAATGCAAAAATATTTTTTACAATTCTCGACTCGCAGGTTGTTAGCCAGCGGTTTCCTCAGAACAGCATTGGAGCGGTCGGCAGCGCCATGTTCCTGCGGTTCATCAACCCTGCCATCGTCTCCCCCTACGAGGCGGGGATTTTGGACAAAAAGCCTCCACCAAGGATCGAAAGGGGATTGAAACTGATGTCAAAGGTGAATCGGCGTATGTTTTTATTTGGTCATACTGGGCGTTCCCTCTGATTTGTTTTCATTGATTGAATCGTTACGAGAAAGTTTAGTTCAACTTCTAGTTATTTGTAGCAAAGACTATGTTTGTTTAAACTGTAGTTTAACATCATAATATTAATGTTGTAGCTCACAACAATCTAACTATTATGGGGATCGGTCTGTATGGAAGAAACATTCTCCCAAATTGGGTGTAAAGTAACAGAATGCCTTCTGGCATCTTTCATTTGAGCTTCTAATCTTATTTAAAAACAGATAAAGAAACTGACATTACTTTTTGAATAACGAGAATTTTTGCAGCCAGATACAGATTAAAAATTCGTACTAGCTCTAAAGAAATCATTTTTGCTCTCCTTAATCTCAAGACTTGTGTCATGTAGTACATTTTCCTGCTAATAAATAAATAAATAAATAAATGAAGGCTTAATGATGGTGTGTAACCTTTGTGGCCTGTGTATATTATCCATTTTAAATGTTGAGAAATCATAATTTTCTTTATATATGCATATGCTGCTGCCTTTAGATAGGTCTGTAAAAGTTTCCAGAAGAAATAAGAACTAAACAGTATATTTGGAAGACTGTTTCTTTTTCTGTTATAAACTTGATTAAAGTTCATAAAGAAGTGAAGTTATTTCTAATAGTTCCATAAAAGAAAATATTTTGAAAGAGAAAGTGTAGTGAAAGTATTGTATATTTATTGGTTTGTGTGACTTTTCTTTGTTTTGAAGTTTCACAATAAGCTAAAATGGGTATTTGTGATAGTGAAGTTACCCTGGCAATCATAACAGTTGATACATTAAACCTATACGTGGCTTTATCTGTCTTTTTGTTGTTTAGATACTTCAGAGTATTGCCAACCATGTCCTGTTTACAAAAGAAGAACATATGCGGCCTTTTAATGATTTTGTCAAAAGCAATTTTGATGCAGCACGAAGGTAGGCCTTTTGGAAAATTAGGCAAAGAATCTTTGTCGTGTGTAACCAGTAAGCGGGAAAGTGTGCTTATAGCCTTTTAGCTTGTATTGAGACTACTCAGCTGCTTTCCCTTCCTTCCATGCTCATGGGAACGACTGGTTTTCAACTTCAGGTTTTTCCTTGATATTGCGTCCGATTGCCCAGCTAGCGACACTGTCAACCACAGCCTGTCTTTCATCAGTGACGGCAACGTGCTTGCTTTGCACCGGTTGCTGTGGAACAATCAGGAGAAAATTGGCCAGTACCTTTCCAGCAACAGGTAAGAGTTTGGAAATTTTATGGAGAAGGGAGTTGCTGGTGGGAGATCAATATTTTGAAATACTTTCAAATGCTTTTGTAGCAATTACTGAGAAGAATGTCACGGCAGAATATCTCACCTTTGGGAGCTTTTTTGTCTTACTGACAACCTGTTGCTGGGACATGTGCATAACTGTTACCCTCTTTGCTTGCCAACCTTTTGTGCAAGCGTAAAATTGTATGCCAATGTCTATCTTCTGCAGCAGTTGTCACATGTGTAACACATTTTTCTAATTTCTTCAGTGGACACAAATTTCTTAAAAATTTATCCTGTTCAAGATAAAGAAGGGATATTGGACAAAAATAAATAATGCTGAGTGAAGAAAGACCTGTCTTTTAAGTAATCTGCTGTTTCTAGGGACCACAAGGCTGTTGGAAGACGACCTTTTGACAAAATGGCCACTCTTCTTGCCTATCTGGGTCCTCCGGAGCATAAACCTGTGGCGGACACCCATTGGTCCAGTTTAAATCTCACTAGTTCCAAATTTGAAGAATTTATGACAAGGTAATAGGATTATTGTGGAGGGAAAAATACCTGGTGGGTTTTTAGACTTTAGCATGTCAGGTATTGTAAGTAGTTATCATTCTAGCTTTCATTTTGAAGGGGAGTTTAAAAAGCTGCCTCTATGAATACCTTTTATATTTTTGAGTAGAAGGTTTTAATCTGTGAATCCAAAGTTAAATTGAAAACCTGAAAAAGCAGTAATTTGAACAGTTTAAAAAGGTTCAGAATTGTGTGAGCTTATTAATACTTTCGTCTAAAGATATAAGTAAAGAAGCTTTTTTTGTCAAGTTGCTTGTGAAAAGTTGATGTCAATGTACCGCTTTCTAGGCATCAGGTACATGAAAAAGAGGAGTTCAAAGCACTGAAAACGTTAAATATTTTCTACCAAGCTGGGACATCAAAAGCTGGCAATCCTGTTTTCTACTACATTGCTCGGCGGTAAGGAAACTTTCACCTCCCCTGTCTAAAATAAACATGTAAAATCAAAAGTATCAAGTGTATCTAGGAAAGGGACACCAACTTCTTAACAAGAATCTGAAAATAGCTTATTTCTTAAATTTTGGTGATGGAGTATTTTTGAATTGAGATATTTTCTAGATTGGAACTGCCATAGTTTTTCCATCCAGTAGTACCTGAGTGCCTGTAGAAATGTACCTGAAGTTTTTAATAATGTTATTGTTTTTCACTGTATAAGTTAACTACATCTATGTCACATTATTTTAACCCTTTATCAGTGACTTTACTGTTGTCTCTTTCTGAAGTATAAAGTGAACAAAGTAAAATGTGGGATAAAATTTCTCAGAAATCTCCATATCCCTTTTTCAAGAGTAATACAAATATTTAGAAGTTTCTTACATAGTCAGTAATGTGGTATTGCTTCAGTTTTACCAATGTGTTCTAAGAAAGTAGTTTTGTGGTTTTGAAAGTGTTCGAGGTGTTGAAAATGTCGCTGAAGTGATGAGAAAAGCAAATGCTGAAGTGTGAACTACAAGTTTTGCATGTATTTTCAATTAGGCAAGATTGAAAGCTTTAAGTCGTCCCTGCTCTGGGAGATAGTGATTATGACAATGAGTAACATGCTGCAGTACTGAAAAATTTGGGACGAATATCCCAGAGTTTAGTATTAGTCACATTACAGTCTAAGTCAATTACCTCTGTTCAAAACAAACAAAAAAAAAACAAAAAAAAAAACCCCAACCTTGTATTCGATTGAAATAAAGGAAGGCTGCAATTACAGTAAGTATATAATTTAAACTAGATATTTAAATCTAGTTATTAAGTAATTGCACTATGAAATCCATGGAGTAAGGACAGCATATTCAAAACAGTATCTGTAACAATTACACTCAGTACTAGACATCATTCTCAGACTTCTTAAAAAAAGAAAAAATAATACTAATAATAGTCATTGTGCTCACAACCAAGTGCTAAGTGCAATGAAAGGCAGAACAGTAAAGATGGATAACATCGGAGCTGTTGTACCTCTTCTCTGTGCTGTTGGTGGTGCTTTTGCTGTTGGTAGCGGTGTTGCTGGTGAGGTGTGGGCTGGGGGCAGCGGGACTGCTGGTCTGGGCGTCAGTGGGGTTGTGTGGTGGTGGTGGTGGTGGTGCTGAGGCCAGGGGAGTTCTCACTGGCACTGGCTGGGGTAGTGAGGGTCATGTCAGCGAGGCATTTATCGGTGCTGGTAGATCTTGCGGGTGCGTTGGGGCTCGTCGTGGTGGCGGGATTCTTGCTGATGCTTTTCGTGCCAGCGGGGCTCTCGGTGTTGCTTTCGCTGCTGTTGCCGATGGGGCTATTGCTAGTGCAGCTGGCAGCAGCTGAGCTCGTGCTGGTGGAGTTCACGTGGTGGCTCTGGCTCTTCCTGGGGCTTCTGCTGCTGGTGGGCGCGTGTCTGCGATGCCGGTGGGGCTGCTGCTGGCACCGGCCGGGTGCTCGCTTGTGAGACTTGCGGATGGTGCGCTTGCCTGTGGCATGGTTGGGAATGACTGTGCTCGGGGGCTCGTGTTTGAGCTGCGCCTTGGGGAGGGGCTGGCGGGGAGCTCTTGGTGGGGGTGCAAGTGCAGCTGTCCCCGGCGGTGGCACTGCTGCCGGGGGGCCGGGGGTGGCAGTTTCATCGGTGGTGCCCCTTCCAGTGTAAAGCGTTGTTGTGAGCTGAGGAGGTGTCGTCAGTGGTGAACTTTCTGCGGTCCCTCTGGGTTCACGTAAGAACTGGAGAACGGGCAGAGCACACCGCTTCTCCAGCAGCATCTTCCGTTTGTGTTGAACGATTTACTTAATTCGTCAACAGATGCTTGCTAACAAGGCCTTACTGGAATTTACTTATTCCTAAAGGAAATCTTATCTAATGTGAATTTAAGATTTTTTTTATTCAATTAAATAAAATTTTAAATCCCTACTTTTTTATTCTTATAATTTTTCATCAGTTGTGCTTTTTTACTCTGTGTTGTAGATTGAGTTGCAAACTTACTTTCCTAGAAAATTTGTGCTCTGTTATACCGTATGACTTTTACCATATCCCCCCTCAGAAATACTCATTTTCAAATAGACAGCAACTTGAAGAACTGGAAAACTTATTTAGTGTTTTACCACTGGATAATAACTGTACCTTATTCCAAATTCAGGTTGAAGGCCAAAATAGACAACAAGCTTTGAAGAACCTTTCCGAATATAACCTCTAAATTTATAGTTGAGTTCTGCTGCTTAAATACGGATTCCTAAGCGTGATGCAATTAGAAATTCAACAAATGAGTATATCTGTTCATGTTTCTTGTATTATGTTTTTGATTTTCACAGCGACAAACAAAATGAACTTCTGTTCAATATTATTGTGGAGGGTAAAATAAACTCCAAACTGTTTCTTCCTTCTGGGATTTTGTAGTCATGCCAGACGGGGTTTTTTGTGCTTTTTCAAAAAAGGGGGGGGGGGGAGGGGGGAACAACCAAAACCCCTTGCTGTCAAGCAGGTAAGGTAAGGAAGAAATGCTTAAATTCTATTAAATTTGTAGCTATGAAAGTTCTCGAACTCTTAAATCACTTCTAGGGAGACTTCAGACATAATGAAATTCAGAGGTGGAAGAAAAATGAAAGCATAATGTAGCTGTTACCATTTGGAAATTAGAGCTTTTGTAGCAGTGAAAGCGAAAGGCTTGTGCTTCGTGTCATTTCTGCACTGAAAGAATGCATAAGCCCATGCCAGTCAAAGGAACAGTGACTAAGTAGCATGAAGAAACTTCTGTTACATAAATTTTGTGTTCTTACCTACTTTACATAAACTTTTTTCCAGTGATTTGTAGCTCTGAAATAGAAACTATATGAGAAAACACTTACACAAATCAACCTTTAGCTTCCCCCTCCTCTTGTCTGGGGAAGAACTTGGGAAATTGCCTTCATTTGACTTGATCCCTTTTCTGCACTTTCAACACTCTTGACTCGTTGGATGGAGTGGAAGGAAACCAGATGAGTAGGACCACTTACCTTATGTCCTGCTTCTGTGTCTTTAAAAGCAACGCTATGCTTTTGTGACCTCTTTTAAGGTCTTTGAGTCACCTTTGAGCCTGTTGTCCTGGCTGAAATGGGTCTTCACAAAATCTTAAATGAAGCTTCACCTTGCAGTATTAAGTGATCATATGAGTTTCTAACAGTTATTAACTTGTATTAAATTAGATTATCTTGTGTATCTTTCACATTTGACAACAAAATGGTTGAAAAGAGGGTTAGTTTATGGAAATTTTCTTTTGCAACATCAGTGATAAGTTGTTGAACCAAAACTGAAACAATTTTGTGTTCAGAGAAACATATTTGCATATCTAACATTAGTTTTCATAAAATGTTGAACAGTGTGAGACTTGTGGAATGACTTTACTGGGATGCCTGAATGTTCAGTGTAATTCTATACTAGGAACAGATTTCTTGAAACTTAAGTTTGACACTGTTTACTCTAGCTAGTAGGCTCATGCCTTAAAGATTCAACTGGGATACAGAGTTTGACACTGAGAGAGTGTATGTAGTGCTGACACTGAAATTCGTTTGTCTGTCTTAAAGTACTCCTTTTGTTTTTAATTTCATTTTTTCCTAGAGATTCCTGAAACTAAATCTGCACACACAGTTACAAAAGTTTAACTAAAGATGTGTTTTTAAATGTTGCATTGTGTAGGTGAGTAACCAAGTGTGTGAACACTTAAATTTACCTATCCTTGGATGATGAATTTTGCAAAAGTTGATTTCTGCATAGGCTTAATATAAATTTTAACATATAGCCAAAAAAGATATGTGTTCATGGACAGCATGTATCAGTTTAAATAAATGTTTTTTTAAAAAGCATGCTGACTGTTTTAGACAACATAATTTTATACAGTTGAATGTCAGAATTTTAAAAAAATATATATATGATGTATTATATTCAGACCCCTTCTAAACTAGTTGTACTGCTGTCAGTAGAAAAGACTGGTTATTAAAATTTAGGAATAAAAATGGATGTTTGGAAACTCAAGTTTTCTCCCAGTTGTTGTGTTTGTTCGCTGTTGTAATGACATACGCTTGAAGAGTTGTCAGACTTCTATCTCAAAGGGGGAGGATCAGCTGGAGTCCCTTCTCCCCGCTCCCGCCTGTGTTTCCATTCCTCCCCGAGTCCTTTCCAAGTAATAGTAATGCGTTCCGGAAACGATTTCTCTGAGACTGATGCAGGTATACATCACAAGAATTTTTTTTTTTTTTTTAATGAAAAAAACAGAAATATACTCTCAGGAACACTTCTGGTTTGGAAGATACCTGGCCCTTTTCTAAGGCAAACATATAGTGGGGGGGAGGTCCTCCCCAACTTCTGTAAGAGTGGTGTTGAATGCTCAACAAAGCTATTCATATATCTAGTTTATTACTAAATAAACTAATAACTAAATATACTTTCTATAGAAGTATGTTTAAAACTGTCATTGTAAACTTGCGTTGTTGCCTTTAGTATGAGTGAGCCTGTTTAAATGCAGTTTCTTCTCCCGCTCCTCTTGTGAGAGGCACAGTGGACTCAGGTAGATATTGAAGGGAACTCAACATGCTTGAAAGCTTAATTTGGAGTGGGATGGTGGTATTTCAGTGTCTGTTTGGGTAAGTGTGCCATCTTTTACGTACTCAACAGAAGGACTTTGTTGGAGTTTAATGAGAAAAGTGGTGTTGACTAGATCTGCAGAAGTCGGTTCTCTTCAGAGGTGAACTGGTGTTTTTTGCTCTGACCTGGATTGTTATCCTTTGAAAGCCGGTTATACAACAGCATTAGGAAGCCTTATGGGAAAGGATTATTTAAAGCATCTGTGCTAAACTAAATTCATGTACTCTAGACAAAAGGCATTCAACATAAAAGCTGCCATTGCTCCTGTGTGGGTACTGTGAGGAGCGATTCCCCGTAGCTCTGCAGAAGGGCAGGCGGGAGGGGAGCGTTGTGAAGGGGCACACATGCACTGCTGCTTGGTGTGTGGCTAATAGCTTGTGAACCCGCAGGACTAACTGATGGAAAAGAGGTGTCCCGGGGGGAAGCCTGTGGCAGGATTACAGAATTTTTCTCTGCCTCTTTTCCTTTGAGCAAAGAGACCTTTGGTGTAAGTCCCCTGTATATACACAAAGAGAAGATACTGTCTTAAATTCTCTTTAAAAAGCTGAAAAAACACCCCCTCTCCCACAAAAAGAAACAGTTTGCTCATCACATTCTTTTTCTTCGAGTTCAGTTTTTCCATCAGACATCCATGTCTTATTTCGTGCCAATTAAAATAAAATGCCTATGTTATTATCTTGTCCTCTTCAGGCAAGAAATCAAGCATGCAAATGCCAAGGATAGTGATAACCCATCTTCCCAGAGCTTCTCTGTCTGGCTGTGATCCAGGGCATCCTTATGTGTTCTGTGAAGATTTGACACGCAATGTGTTCGCTTTCATTTGTAGAGTAAGAAAAGGTTATTTCACATGTAAAGAAAGAATTTCTGGAAATAACTTCATAGAAAAGTATGTGACATATGCTTGAGCACTTACCTACCTTTTGTTTAAAATCAGAAAAGTAAAATTATCCACACTATCTGGCTTAATAGCAGTGTTGTATTGGGAAATTAAGAGGCATAGTGACTCTGACTTGATACTGGGTCCACGTGCAAGTCATCTTAGCAAAAATATGTTGTTGTATAAATTTTACAAACTGTTTCAATACTTGGAGCTGAGACCTGCAGCTGCTTATATAAATCTGCCATACATGAAAATAACATAATAGTTATTTTGCACTTGTTTTGGCATTTGAAACCTTGATATTTTACTGTTAGCTGGTCCAAGGTGCAGGAATATTTTAAGTACACTGTTAGAATATTGGTGAGTAAAAGCAAAGCAAGTATTAGTGCGTGTTTTGCAGGCATCTGGAGAGGCATGGTGTGTGTAATAACCCTGCCCCTTCAGCACCATGAGGTGCACATCTCCAGTTCTGTGCAGCAGAATACATAAAAAGAAGGCAAAAAGAGCTGAGGCCTTGAACAGTTGTCCAAAATTTTCTTGTTTACTGAAGATGATACTGCCTAAAGCTGATGTAGAATAGCAGTGTAAGATACCTATAAATATTTCTTGGGTCTATATATAGCTAGAGAAATGTGCAGTTCTCACACAGTCAACGCTGATATCCAAAGAAAAGCTGGGGAATAGATTAACCACTCTTGGCCTTGATTGTTTACATCCAAGAGTAATAAATCCAAGAATGAAGTTGGTGATATGTTGACAAAAATATATAATCTGTCATTGAAATGGGCTAAGTAGCATTCACTTTAAAGTATATGTACTGCTTACTACTTGTCGTGAGTCAAGCATGCTGTCAGCTAAAAGAGCTGACCGCAATTTGGAGGATATATGGAAATGCGCTGAAATAAGATTGCACCTTTCTACAGGAAGCTTTGAAGTTCAGGGTTGGGTTTTTTTATTCAGTGATCTCTCTGACAGACTTTGGAAAGTAGTAGCATTTCTTAAATGGAGAAAATTGACCTACCTTTCTAACTTTGCTGTAAATCAGTACTCTGCACTGCATTTTGTCAGTGGAGCTGCCATGACTCCGCGTGCTGAAGTTAATCTCCTCCCTTGGGTACGAGGAGCTGCACTTTTACCTGGGGTAAGAAAACAGGAGAATTACCTTGTGCTCTTAATTCTTCCTGTGATTTGCCTCCTGGTAACCAGCTGATGTTGCCAGACCATGAGAGTGATTATAGCTATTGCTTACAAGGCTTAACCCTGCAGAATATCTCATCAAGTACAGCTGGATTTACTTTTCATAACTATGTATAAGGGCTGCTGATGAGAACTATGAGATTTTATGGCCAATATCTTTGCACCATTTTTTCTGCGGATCATTCAACTTGTTCTGCTTGCTTCCTTTTGTGGGAAAGTATATAATACTTAGCATCATTAAATACTGATTGTGCTTTTAGGTATGTGATGTTTCTTGGACAAAGCTGCCAACTCAGGCATCTGTGAATACACAGATGTTTTCAAGTAAACTTGACAGGTCTGGGCAAGTCAATAATGGTCCCGAATAATGCTAATATAGTTAAGCAGGATGCAACTTGTTTATGGTGTCAGTAGCTATTGACTGTAACTGTAGTGTCAGTCTTACTCTGTCATGGATGTATATTGGAATTTGGCCTTGAAACTTGTCCACAACAGGCAGAATTCACCTATCGAGACAATAAGTATATTTGTAAGTTAAATTTCAATTTCCATGTCTAAGTTGAAAAAGGGGGAGAATGTTACATAAAAAGTACTGCCAAATACTTTTTAATTACCAGCTTACTAGTAGCTGATCACACACTGACATAACACAACTTTAGAAGAAAATGGTAAAGACAAATATTTCTTCATCTTCTGACTTGCCCGAAATAGCTCATTTCATCTTTCTGAACTTCCTTGGTTGAAGTAGTAGCTGTTCAGGCAGTATAAAATTCCTAGAATAGTAACTCTTTAATTCCACATGTCACTACTATGTATTTAATTCCCTTTATGTCACTATAAAAATTTAAAACAGCTATTCTATGTATAACTGCGTTTCTACTTGTTTTCCTTGGGGAAGTAGTATGGATAGCTGTGACCTCTTATTTAGTAACTGACACTTAAAAATTGTTGAATTCAGCAGAAAGGAGTGGATGACTGAAAAAGAATAAGAAAGCTTGAGCATCAGTTAGCAGCGCAAAAGGATCCTTTGTAACTGGCCACCTGAAAGAATTTGGGGACAGGTGTTTGTGAAAGTTTGCTGTGCTGTTTTCCTAATGCTGCTTTGTCATCCCTGTGTCCCGTTCCCCCCGCTGCCCCAGTGGGAGGGTTTGAAAGTCGGCAAGCTGTCCACTGTGGAAGTGTCCCTTGGAGTAAGAAAAGGACTATAAACAAGAATGAGCTCCAAAACCACCTCTGATCTCCTATGGTGCTAGACAGTTCTTGAGTCTTACAGGGATGGAAATATTTTCCATAGTGTTGCGATGCTGAACTCTATGTAAAAACTATAGTTTTAGTCATTGACCAAGTTACCTGGCAACTTAATCTGAAAAGTTGCCTTAAATAGAATAACCTTATAAACTATGTGCCAAGGATTTTGGATGAACACAAACCTCAGCTCCTCAAAGTCAGAT
Organism: Dromaius novaehollandiae; assembly: GCF_036370855.1. Lineage (NCBI taxonomy): Eukaryota > Metazoa > Chordata > Aves > Casuariiformes > Dromaiidae > Dromaius > Dromaius novaehollandiae. Next base: position 1,898,500 of record NC_088116.1, read on the forward strand.
ACGTGCTCCTCCTTTCCATGGAGTTGGGGGCAAGGGACCGATTTCTCTGTATTTTATCCAGATACAGGATGCTTAACTAAAACAGAGTTGCATTTTGACATAAGCCTTGTTACTAGTTCAAATATTAGTTCCCTTTACCTCTCTTTTGCTAGGTAATTTCTCTGCAGTAATTATGTAATTCTTCGGCTTTCTTCCATGAGGCTGCTTTCTCAAAGCCAGCAGGTTGGCCTGTTTTCTGGAAGGATATTCTGACATCTTTTGTACTAGATGGAGCATGCCAGAGTGGTGCTTATTTGGGGTCTTGTGGTTCAGAGCCAGATATGCTTTTTGTTAAGCTGTGGAATGTGAAAAGACTGCTTAGGTTGGAGCTGCCAGTATGTTTGAGGGCTTGCAGCAGGCTGGGTGTGTGTGCGTCTTTTTTTTTTAGTTTGAGATCTAGTTGCTAGGGCATCGTTGAGTCACTTTCCTGATGTATCTGGATCAGTTTATATCCTCCTCGTGTTGTGAAATTTAATCTCCTCTGTCATTTCTCTCTGCATTTTGTTTCCTGGGCAACAACCTGACTTTCAAAGCCAGTATTCTTCCTTCCTTAATCCTTGCTCTCTTATGAAGATGCTCAATAAGTCTATATATATTGACCTTGAAGTACTGCCATTAAGTTTTAAAGCTAATATCCCAAACAAATTAATAGGAAACATGGGAATTCAGACCTCTGAGTTATTGCTTCAGGCCACAACTATCCCTGCGGCAATTATAACGTTTCAAAAACAAACATATTTCTATTACGAGCTATGCTATACCTTTTTGGGGCAAGCAATTAAGATATGCAAGTTAGCACCATTTAAAAAAAAAAAAGTCATCCTGAAGTGTTATGTAGGTATTTTGGAAAAAAGAATTTCTCTGAGGATAAATCTTTTTACCAGCATGTTTGTTTTAGACGAACTGATTCTGTAGCGTTCGCCTCCATGCCTATCACTTTTATTTCAATTTGGCTGCACTGTTGCCAAGCAACTATAGTACATGACTCCTACATTTGCCTGCCTACTCGCTACTCGGTTATCAACTCATTGTTATGCAAGAAAAATACAAGGAAACCTAAATACAAGGAAACCTGCTTTCCTGAGAGCAGTGTGGCTGTGACGCCCTGCAGCTTCCACCATGCCATGATTGTGAGCATATACTCACAATATATCACGTATGTGTGTTTGGAAAACCCCAGAAACCCGTTTCCACCTCCAGGTTTTTATCAGCACACTTAAGACTTTGAAGTCCAGGTGGCAAGTCGTCCAGTATGGGAAGCTGCAATTTGTCCTGAACAACTTCTGAAGACAGAATTTTTTGTGGCTAGCATCACTGTTCTCCGAATAGTGTCATTTTAAGGGAAGCGTTCTCAGAGCGTGTGGAGGTGATTCCATGAAGGGTCTTTTTTGCATCCAGTAGGATTTGGCATCGTGTACTGAATTGTTCAGCAAGGGTACATGTAGTATTTCACATCATTCCCTCGATGTAATATAATTCACTCAAGGTGCTTTAGTCCTAGCACCTCATTTAGTCATCTCTGTCTTACCTTGCAACTAAGCTGCTCTGAACTGTGTAGGATAAAACCGTATGAGTGAGATAATTCTAGGAAATACCTAATTCTGAAAATGATGAGTAGGTTGGTACTGTTTTATAATGAGTTAATGTTTAGCAAATACACTGACTGTCCAGAGAGATCCAAGCAGGCAGTGGCATTTTTTTAGTACTGATTCTAGTTTGTGGAATTTAGCAGTTCGTGCCAGATTGCTTAACCTGGGAAAATAGACGGGAGCTGTGCAAGTGGACATTTTTCAGACAGCAGGTAGCCCCTTTCTATAATGAGGCACTTCCACAGGCCAGTGAAGGTACCATGTATACGTTGCTTATGGTCTAGGTTGTCTAAACTTTGACTTGCATAACTAGTACTTGTCTACCTAAAGTGCCATTTTATTTTATTTTATTTTTAGGGAGCGAGCACAAGAGCGCTACCTTTTTTGTGGTGGATAGGCATATGCTTTAGGTGTTTGCAAGTCCTAAAGGGTAGGAAGGGTAGATTGTTCTGTGTTACCATGGTCTCATCAGTTTATTAATAAACAACATTAGAGAAAAATTGAGTATCAAGGTAATATAATTTGATTATGCAATAAATTTTCCCATAAGATATGAAGATTAGCCAAATACCTGTTTAAGATAGGTTTGTATGTTAAAACAGTATCTATTCAGTGATGTTACCTCTCCCCAAGAGTATACAGTAGCTAGGCATATTTGAAATGAAGCACTACTACTAATTCGGTTCAATACAAACTTAACTTTATTTTTACTTAAATGCCAATGAAATAACTGTACAAATTCATTGTGTAACATTTACTTTCCTGTTAGAAATTAAAATACATTTCTGGTTATAGAAATATTGTTCACAATTGGAAAGTTGTGATTTCTCTGATACCAGTGGTTGTAAATGGTCGACAGCCCTCATTGACACCTGGGAGAAATAGGTAGAGGACTCCAGTCTCAGTAGTGAGGTTTCCTGGGTTTTGTAGCACCTTCATGCTACAACAACTGGAAATTAAATGGCCTGAAATGAATGGAAAACGTTTAATAAAGGTTTGTAATATTAAGTGAATAATTCTTAATTTTTTCAATGAACTTGTTCTTCAATTTTCATTTCATGCTGTTTGCAAAACTTTACCTGTAGTATATCAAGTACCTTTGCCACGTAATTTAGATTATTGTGCTAGAGTGGACAGAACCATGCGTGCAACTATTTCTACTCATTGATGGTGCAGATATCAAGGAAAATAGCATTCATGCTCATCCTTATAAGACAATGATTTGGGCATGTTCAATGCCATGGATTGCGTTAATTTAAGTCACAAGGCCAGTTCAAGGATTGTTTAAATGACAGTTAGCTTGTCAGCTAATTACATAATTGACTTATGTTACGTAATTTGCATTACAAATTGGCTGATATTTCATTTTGCTGTTCAAAAAGTAGTAGTTTGATACATTCTGGCCAAGTTGTGGTATTCTGTTAAGCATAATGAAATAACAGTTATTTCAGATTTTTTGGATGTAACTTGAAATAAATTTAAGTGCTTCATTTCATTAATTTGTGTAGATAAGCTCTGTGTTGTCCAAGAGTGTCATGGCATTGAACATCTTGTGTTTTTCTCTACTTTTATCTTTTTTTGAAGTATGGAGAGCGAGAAATAACTTGCCTGCAGCCTCCAAGTCAAGACAGAGCAAAAAGAGAAGTCAGCCCCTACCACTTCCCCATGCCAAAGTTAGACCGTGTTGTCTTCTGCCTGTCCCCTCCTAGTGGACACCATGGCATTGTCATATTTAATTTCTAAATTCAAAACTGTTGTTCTTCATATTTAAAATACCTAGTATGTATGAAGCAAACATAGATATACATGCTAGCCATTTTCCCAGGAATAACTTCTGGTTAGTGAAACAGTTAGGTTCATTTTTTTTATTTTTTTCCCCTTCCTTTTGCATGTCATCATAACTTACGAAGGATCTGTACTACTATATTACAAGAATTGCTGGTTGGCAAGTCAAGCAAAACAATGCAGATATGATACAGGCCTTCTGTTTTCTCCAGATGTTTAATGACAAAACCATACATAAAGTCAGTACTTAAAATTCTGATGTTTTATTCTGTGCAAGTAAAATTAAAAATTTAAATACAAAATAAGCACATTTTTAAAAACAAAATCATAGGTTAGTTTTACTTGATTAAGACGTATTAAAATAAGTAGCAGCTTAGTATCAAGACATTAGTGTGCACTTCTTTAAGAACTGTTATTCTCCTTAGATCAGAGTCAGAACTTTGAATTTCTTGTATTTTGATTCATTATTTGACCTGGGTGTCTTTACTCCGGCTATGTATCACAGGAATAAACTTCACGAGACTGCAAGCCCTTAGCCAATAAACATCACCACTGCATTAAGCATTGTAACATAAAACAGATATACCTCACAGGTACTTGCTTTGGAGGGCACATGAGTATTCAATATATTTGTAGTGGATTCCTCGTTCCTTAAGGTAGCAGTTGTGCTCTGAGGCATTTTGGAGTAGTTTGTAGGCATGCCACTGGTAATGCTCAGCGTCAGGGGAGTAGTGGATGACCCCGTCGGACGAGCCGTGCTCGAGTTCACCTCGGTCGAATCTTTGATGTAGATGGTGCGCGTGGCTGCTGCTTCGTGCGAGCTCACTTTCCCGCTGGTCAGATCTTCTGGATAGAGGAGCAGTGGTCGGTCTGTGCTTGTAAACAGTACAGTTTGGCTTAAGGTAGCAGTTAAAGTAACTTCCTTAGCTTTGAATTGTTTACGCGTTTTTGTCATTTTGCTTGGTTCGGTTGCCGTCGGAGAAGCAGTTTTGTCTGCTGCCTTCATTCCCTTAATCATGAGGTTAGGCTCTGCGACCGTGGGAGCGGCCGACGTTGGTGTGGCGTTCGTCCAAAGCACCGTCTCGTTAGCGCAGGGAGCCCCTATGACGTTGGCAGCTGTGCCCTGCAGCCATTTAAGCAAATAAGGGATATTTTGTTTGTCGCTGCAGGACCAGGGGTTGTTGTATAGCGTTACTACTTGCAGCTGAAAGAGTTGGTCAAAAGCTTTGTCGGGAATGTACGTGAACTTGTTGTTGTGCAGGTAAAGGCTGGTAAGGTGCTGTAGTCTCACCAGCGTTCCTGGAAGTATCTGTGACAAGAAGTTACTGGATAGATCCACCGTCTCTATGTTGTAGGGCATGTTGGTTGGAACTGTCCAAAGTTTGTTGCTGCTGAGGTTGAGAAACTTGAGACTGCTCAGTGTGTTGTTGATCAGAACGGCTCTTTCCACCATGTTCCGGGAAACATCGAGCACTTTGAGATTCCACTGGTAAGCTGTGTCAAGTTTCTGGAGAACTTTGATATTGTTATTTATGGCATATAATTCCCATAGTGACTTGGGCAGATGAGCAGGAACGTTCTTGAGCCAATTATTTGAAATATCGAGGGTCCTCAAATTGGTAAATCTGGTCAGCTGATGATCAAGATCTATAAACTGGTTAAAGGACAGATTTAAATATGTAATGTTGTCCTGAAGTCCGTGTGGCAGTATAGTTAAGTTTCTGCCTGAACAGTCCACATTCCTGTCGTTTCCTGAGCATGTACAGTTAGAAGGACAGATACCCAGAGCAATGGGTATGAAAAACAGAAGGGCCAGCAGGCAGGTAGATGTTTTCAGTATCTGGTGTTCCATTGTTGCCTGAAAATAAATATACCAAAATCACACCCTTTAAATCCGTATAATATTTTATTTATTTTTAAGGGTTGTCTTTGCTCTGACTACTTGCAGGAGAAATTAAGTTAAAATATCAATAAACCCCTTTGTGGCACAGTCCTTTTTATAATTGTTCAAGAGAGACTTTACAAAGCATCCCTTCATAGACTGTCATGTTGTCTGGCAGAATGAGACTTGTTTTTTCATCTCCCGTTCCCCCTCAAGCTCAAATGAGGGCTTTCTTCCGAAAATGCAAGTCTCTTCCAAATGTTATACAATGTCTGCTTCTTGTTTTTAGTGATTTCAAGCCTATATTATATTTGGAATAATGTGTTCTTTTATACCGATGAAAAAATGGCTGTCAACTGGATCTGCTTTACAAATCTCTGCAGTAATGTAGCAGTCCCCCCCATACATGCATGCTATTTGCTTATATAGAATTGGTTAAAATACATCTTAAATTATGAAGAATTTTGAAACCTAAATTCCATTCTCATGCCAACATACACGTTATTATTTTGTCTTATTATAGTGTTAATTACATTCTCAAAGCTGGTAACACATGTTTGAAAGCTGAATTAATGTTAGTAAGAAATCTCTGACACTGCAGCAAATTTCTGGTGCAAGCATCTGTCATCAACTAATAATTTCGATCTTACTACTGTCTCTGGTTTTGTAGTAGGTTTTTGTGATTAAAAACAAAAACATAAACTTACCGTAGTCTCTTCTGCAATATCAGTACATCATTTCTATGAAAGATTTGAGCTTAGAGGTCGTCTTGTTCTAGAGAGTAGCTACAGTTGCTGTCTGTGGATTGTGCTTGCCTCTTCAGCTGCATCGTATTGCTGCTAGCTGGGGCTCTGCAACCACCTGATCTGCACTACATCGAAGGACTGCAGAGCTGTCGTTGGTGCTGACTCAAATTTATGGCAAGGCGTGCATATTCAATAAAATAGTTGGATTTTGTAATTTGAATTAGTTAACTTCTCTGCACATTTTTATAGATACGTTACTGCATCAAAATATAGCATGCAAGTTTGCCTGTGCAAAGAGTGTCGAGGGGAATTTCTGTAGGCTATTTGAGCTTAACCTATGCTTCCCTTTAAATGATCCTTTTTAAAAAATCCTATAAGTTGTGGGTGTTTTTTACTTTCATTTAACCTATGCTCTTGTGATAATGGTTAATATTAATTTAGGCTTCCTCTCCTGAATCTTCTTAATCTACACTACCAGAGTATCTTTTTATAATTTTAAAATGTTCAGTTTTCTACTCCTCAGATCAGGCTGTCACTATATTGTCAGATAAAATACAGCTCAGCTTGTAGGATTTTACAGGTTTCTATAGGAAATCTTTATCTGAATTTCTCCATGCAATATGGTAAGGGTGGGTATGGTTTATAATGCTGTTAATATGAATGTGGTATAATGTCACAAGCCTTAAAAAGAAATGCGTTTTTTCAGGTACACGCTTTCATATGTCTTATGAATGATAAGAAATTGTAACGATCTTTCCCTATGCCCATTGTATGCACAGCAGCATACAGTGCATATGCACAGCTTATGACTTTAATTTTCAGTGGTAATTTAAAGACTTTGAAGTTTATTGCTGTTATATGTGCAAACAAGTGCTCTGTGCAGCATTCACAGTATATTCCCTGCCCCAAAGAGTTCAGAATTACAAGCCCTTTGCTGTTTTGCAGAGATGTCATGGAAAGCTAGCTTTGGCATCTAGCAGCTTCTTGCTATGAGTCTAAACATTCAAATACTGGTAAAATGTTTTGTTTTTAATTTACCTCTGAAACTATTCTCCAACTACCCAAAAAGTTATCTTACCAAAATGCATGATTTTAGGCAGGATACTGAGCTTCACTTATACTCAGGGCCAAGACAGGAACCTGTAAAAACCGTAGTCAGATAGCTTGAGTTAAAAGGAATCTAGTGTCTAGGCAACATCAATTTAAAGTTCATATTAGTAAGATTGAGTGCATTCTGAAAGTACTGCTTCAGAGGAAGAAGTTAGTAAATGCGCATAGCTAGTTCTGACACTCATGTGCCTGGGTGTTCCATAAACTGCTTGTATTTTGTCCACAAAAATCAAAGTATCTAGGTAAAAGAAAGCCTTTTTATACTTGTTCTTTGTATGTTTGGAGCCACTTCAGCTTTTGAGCATCCACTATTTTTATTACCTTTTTACTTGCACTATTCTCTGCATTACCAAAAAATAGTATGAAGTGACTGGAGATTTTGGCAGTGGTATTTTTTTGGCAGTAAAGGAAATCTGATTGCTATTAATAAAGAAGAACTGATAGCTGTTATGGGGATTTGCTTTAAATACTTGCAATCCATTGTTACCAAGTCATTATCCAGTCATACGCAGAAAATAGACCTTTATCTGAATGATGGACAACATGTATGCGTGCCAAGACACATACATTTTGTTTTTAATTTGAAGCTTTGGACCTAAGCAAATATTCAGTTGTGCTTTAAGTATACAGGTGACCAATACAGCTTTGAATTAGAAAGCTTTATTAAAATCGACTTGTAAAAGACATTCTGAAAAAATGAATTTATTGCATTCAATTATAGAGTCTAGTAGAACAAACAATTTTAGAAGCTCTGAGTACCTCTGAAGCTGTACTCTGCTTCTTGAGCGTGTCTGTGTGTGTGTATATATATTTATATACACATATGTATATGTATATACAGGCATATGCAGGTGCTTATACTGTTTTCTGTAGTCTCTAAAATCAGGAATCCCTAGGCATCACGAGGGGCCGTGGGCTCCATCCCTGCTGTATTTCGAAATGCTTTGCTTCGGGCAGAAACAGGTTGTTCCCTTTGTGAAAGCTGAAGTTAAGAAACGCTGGGGAACTGCCCGTGCTGTGGTCTCACAGCTCTTGCCTGCCTCGACTTCTCCTTTATTGAGTTATTTAGAGAATACTCCGTTTAAGAGAAGTGTGAAGTGTGCTGGAGTGCAGTTTTGGCCATCTGCGGAGGATGTTCTGGCGGTGGCGGCTGTGGCAGGGATTCGTGGATCTCTAGAGCAGCCAGCTCGGGAGGTGGGGGAAATGGTTCCCGTGTTTCTGAGGGCGATTCCTGGTGTTCGCCGAGGCCCGGGCCGTGGCTCTCGGGCGGTTCCCTGAGCCAGTCGGGCGGGGGAGGCAGGTCAGGGGATTCGGCTGCAGGAGCTGGATGAGGAGGTGGGTCGCGTGCACAGCTTGCTCCTTCTGAGCCGGGTGCTGGAGATGCCTCCGTACTGGAAACGGACGTGCTGGTGACTCCTGCAGCAGAGCAGTCTGCTCCCGCGGCAGGCGGTTGGCCGTCCTTATTGTCTGTAGTGCAGTTGGGTGGTTTCTCTGGTGCACAGGAATCGCCCTGTACGTGTGCATCTTGCCTGAATTTCCACGGCAACATGGATAAAATCGACAAACGTTTGTTAGCCTGGTCAGGCTCCAGCAAGACATCTGGCGTGTCTCCATCCGCAAATGGAGAGCGACCTGCCCAATTTGTATCTACTAGACGTGGCTTTCTGCAGCATTTCCATAGGAGGATGACAGCAATAGCAATTATCATACTAGTCAAAATTGTGCCAATCAGCAGTGCTGCGATCCAGCTTCCATCGGTGGCTTCTCCGGGCGTTTCGAGGATTTGAGGGGTGTGCAAGCTGGGTACGGTTGTTTGCGGTTGATATGTGGGAACTTTGTCTTCCACTGGACTCCTGGTACTGGCATATGCTTCTCCTTCATTCACGGAAACATTTGGAGGTATTCCTGTAGAAAGCGATCTCCAGATTTCTCCACAGAAGAGAACCAGCGTTACTTGTTTGCTGGCCATTTTCTCACAGCCTATTTAAATATGTCCTCTCCTACAGCAGCAATAGAATAGAACAAATTAATTCGAATATTAGAGCTGTAAAGTGCATTTTTATATAGTTATATTTTCCTGACCCCCTCCGACAATTTTACAGTAATATTATAGTAGTAAAAATAAGATTAAACTCAATTATTTAAAATTTCACACCTGTTCCTATTTGTGTTAACATCAGATTTGCTACCGACTTTACAAATATCAGGTCCATCTACAGCATTACTGATCATTAATACTTCTACTTAAGTGACATCGTTGGGGAGAGTGCCACCTTCCCCCGCACAGCCCACCTTACCAGAAAGGGGCCTTAGGGGAGAAATCTAGGAGTGATTCAAAGCAGCTACTTTCATCAGTCATATAAATAGTTATGCGCTTGAAACAGTGTCGCAACAGAATTGCCAAAGAGGGTTGTCACAAGAGTGCAGGAGACTGTCTTCCCCTCTACCTTTGGGGTAGGTCCAAGCAGAGACCTGTGAAAAGCTGTTTACAGTTCTTTTAAACTTTATTTCCTGTTCTTGCTTCTATTTTGCTGTTAAGGCTTAGAGCATAGTATTTTTTAGAAAGTTTCCAACTACTGCTGCTGTAATGGAACTGCATTCTAATATTAAACTTTTTATAAATAAATTCCTGCACATGGAATATTTTTTTGGTAATGGAGGAGATTTTGTTCATATTAACTTGCTGGAACAGAACAGATCCCTCCCCCTTGCCCCCCCGCCAAGTCTCTGCATATCTCAGTATGAGAAAAGTCATGTAAAGTACGTCCACTAAGTAGTGTTTTTTCTATCTGGAGCTAGTTTCGTGCAGTTTGAGCTAAATCATTAATTGCTGTAATGCAAGTTATGTGAAACTATCTCTGGAAAACTGCTAAGCATAAATCTTTGTGGATTTACAAATACGCTAAAAAATTTCAGATGCAGCAATGTAAATGCATATGAGTAGTAAATTAATGCTTATGAGAACATTATGATCTAAAGTATGTTAGGTTCATAACAGGTAGAAATGTTTCCATTTCATTTTCTTCTGCTCCCCTCCTTCCAAAATATATTCAGATAATACTCACGTGTAGAGTTTGTGATGGTTCATAGTGGCAACGTCTTAGCAATGAAGTGTGTTCGGTATCCTAATACGAGGAAGGTAGAGACACTCTGCTCGAGTTTTGAATGCACTGTAAAGTAGTTGCGTACAAAACGCTGTATACAAGCTTTATAATGCAGTTCCATTTCAAAACAAATACTAATACAAATACCTTTCCATCTTGAAGTTGCTTCTTACCTGCACATTTATCTTCTAATAAGCAAACATTGTATTCCCTTTTTCATTCGAAGCTAAAGGAAGACAGACCGTGTGCTAAAAGTCAGGCAGCTTTAAAATGGCTTGTTTGATGTTGGAGCAGGCTTTCTGCAACTGAAGAGGAAGTTTACCAAAGCTTACTGCAGGAAGTGTCAAGGTTAGAGAGATGACTAAGAGTTTTAGCTCAGAGATGGCATGCTTTAAGAACGACAGCGCTGAAAAGTTTGTTTTTATAGAACTCAAATGTTTAAATGTTTGTGCTTTTTGTCCAGCCTGCGCCAAGCATGTAGAAATTCCTAAATGCCTGTTTGCCTGTCTTTGTTGAAAATAGTTATAGTTACTTCTATGTAAATCAAATTATGTAGGTTTGGATTGGATTTGAATCTTACTGATCTAATTTCACTGATGGTTTTGATGAGCTGTCATGATTATTAATGAAAAGCAACCTTAGCTTCGCTACAGTGAGTCATAGAAAGCTATCTGATCCCAGGATGCTGGCTTGCCTGTGCATCTTCACTTGCCTGGTTGCATCAAAAGGCAGATAACTACAGGCTGCATCCTTCACCTGCCCCCTGTGCCTCGTTTTATTTTTCTATTTGGGCAACTTTGGTAGCTGCTGCAACTGTTACTCAGGGTCTATGCTTTCTGAGCAGCTCTTTCCCCACCATCTGTCTTTGTCCATACCTTTTGGTAGCGTAATCCAAACTGCTTTCGTTTGTCTTCATGAGCAATTTGTCTAGGCATACTGCCTGGCAGAAGAAAAAAAGCCTCCACAAATGTGTCTTCACTGCATTTTGCAAGTGTGTCCTGCCGGTGCCAAGTAGCTATTGTCATGCTTCTCGTTTCATTAGTCAGTCTCTCTGCTGCTGCAGCAAACACAGATCCTGATCCCACATTCACGTTATAACTCATCGCTTCTTGTTTGAGTCCTTCATCTTGTTCACATTCTTTTCAATCCACTCAGCCTCTACCCATCTTTTGCCACTGTTCCTACCTTTATCACTGATTCCTTTTCCCTCCACTTTTTTCTTCCTTCCACTGATACGATCATGACTCTTTGCCTGCCTGCCTTTTTCATGACATTAATGTTTTTACCATTTCTGCTTACTACTCACTAATAACTTCTGGTGTTCCTGTATCCGGGCTGGGTAATTCTACTTACAAAGCCCTTCTCTGTTTTGAGATGTTCGCTTCCTAGCTGTGAGCAGTTTTACTCCAGGTCAGATTCCCACCTCTGCTATCTCAGATTCTCTTTTAGTACTTATGCTGCCTCTGCTGTTGCCTGATGTGCTCACAGTCATTTTTTTGGAAGAAAAAAGTAACTGTGATGCAACATCCCCCAGCCTTTAGCTTACTTTCTTGTAGGAAAGGTGAGATGTTCTCTGATCATCTCCAAATACTAGGTTGCATCACCGATTTGCCAGTTTTCCCCCTATTATTCTCCTGTCATTTCCACTCATGTTTTAGAAATGCCTGACGTAGTCCCCCGCCCCGTTTGCCTGTTCTGTTGCCCTGTCTCCCTCCCACCCTGAAATTCTGAATATGTGGGTTGCAGGAGGTTCTTGGAGTTCTTCCTGTAATTTCCTCCCAAACCCTTCCTAATCTGGTTTTTATTTTTCATCTCCACTGAACTTCCTTTCTAACGACTCCCAGTTCTGGCCTAGGCTTGCAACCTTCTTCCAGTTTTATCTTCCTTACTCTGACAACTGCCTTTGACCTGGGCTGTTGCATTTTTTTGAGATCTTGCCCTCTCCGTTTCAATGATACTGTCTTCTGCTTGCTTCTCTGCTGCTTCTCTGTGTCACTCATAAGCTTATCTGAATGGGCATGTAATGGGAGATGAATTGGGAGTTTAATTATTCTTTCAAACCCATACAGCCATTTCGTGTGTCAGAAATATTTCAGGATGTTTGAACTTTGTCATCATGCTGTTTTAACGCTTCTAACCATGGTGCAACTGATCTTCTTTAACCCGGGAAGTAGCCTGTGAGTGTGTATGGGATGGTAGTGGGGAACATGCTTCCCTGCAGGTACCTCTGCTCACTTTCAGCCTTGAGAAGACTTTCTTCAATTCAAGCCTTTGCTCCCTCATCCTTATTTGATTTTTTTTTTCCCAGAAAAATTGACACTTCTGCACAATTTTATCTTGAAGTTATTATGGAAAATAAAGCACACCTACAAGCAGTCTTGTTCATAATACCAACTCACTATCATAGTTGGGGAACACTCCTGATGTTTTATGTTTTTAGCTGTACTCATTAATAATATTGGCATTTTGCTTACAAGCTCTGGGAGCAGGGATTGCCATTTGTAGCATGTAGCTAGTGGAAACCCTTTTGCTAGCTTGGGGTGCCTAGCTACCGCCTAGCTTCTTGCCATGATTGCACAGAGGTTGCTTAATGATTAGAACATGACAGCTCTATTTTTGGGAAAATAAAATTTCGGCAAGGTACACATTTAACAAAAAGTACCCAAATGGAAGAGCTGATCATTACATTTTTGTCCGATGTTTGTATTCAGACAGAAATCCCAGAAATACGGGGAAGGCTCTAGCAGAAAAAAGTAACTAAAAGTTGTGGTGATTCTTGAAGAAATTTTCAGCATGTTCTAATCGATTGTGTCAGGATGAAGTGGGATGTGTTTCCATGTGGATCTCCCACGATGCAAGAAATCACCTCTCATCTTCAGAGAGAACCTTTTTTGACCTGCAGCAAGCATTGTAGAGATATAATATTTAAAGATGTCTTGCGTAATAATTTGGGGGGGAATATTATGAATTAGAGAAATAATTTCACATAAACTTAAGTTATGTAAAAACTTATATTGTTAGTTTATTAGTGATGACAAACTGAAAGAGTTCTTATATCTGAACATATCATACAAACGTATATTCGTGCACGGACTCAAAGCATATTATATGTGGTTGCTCTCAGTCTGTTTCAAAAGCAACTAAGCTGGTGTAAGACATTTTTAATGGAAAAACTGAAACAGCATTTTGAGACACACTAGTTCCTGATTCAGTAACCGCATCAAGTAAAATAGTGACTGCATTATGCTTCTGTTAAAATAGCAGCTTAGGTACCCCTAGATAGCACTTTGTGTTGTGGCATGCCTACTAGACTCTCAGTCCTTTCCTCTTTTCCCCTAATGATCCTTGAGAATAGGCAGATTTCTGTCCTGTTGTTTTATCCTGTTCAGCTCCTTCAACCGTGATTTCTGGTCAGTGGAGTAAGAACAATCCTGACACGATTTCTGAAAGCTACTTAAAACCATCTTAATCTCTTCTAGAACTACAAGTTGCTGCAGCATTGCTGTTATAAAACAAAAAAGCCCATGTAAGATCTGAACTTCATTTTCACATGTTACAATTCACGTTGTTACTTGAAAGCTGAGTTTTTAACCTCATATGAATGAGGTAGAAAGGTAAAGCTGAGTTTTTACCTACATACGATTTAAATCTCAACTACAACAAAATCGGTTAAAATGCTTTCGTGTGACTTTGAGTCTTTGTATTCCTGTTCGTTAGCCGTTTCCTTGGTGAGTTTCTCGGTTGTTCCATCTTCAGTTCTCCTTTGCATTATGGCATCTCGCTCGGATATCAAGTCTTGCATTATCAAGTCGGTTCCGGCTGCCTCCTTGGGCATCCTCTGCCATGTTCCTGCCGCCGTCGGCCATAAGCTGTTAGCAGCCAGAAAATCACCGTTGCTCCTGGGCGTACGTTTGCCTTGTTTAGATTTTTTGAGATAGGACATTTTGTTTGCTATTACAACTGTCGACAGAAATAGGAAGGTGCAGATAAGCACAAGTACTGCTATTATAATGAAGCAAATCAGTATAAGAGGCTTATTGTCTTCACACGTTTCTTTTGTCGTTGTCGTCTTGGGTTTGGTGGTGTTCCTCGGTCCTCCAGTGGCAGAAACGGCACTTTGGGCAGGAGAAAATGTTGGAGGATTCGAGGCCGTTGTTGAAGATGGGGGTTGAGAGGTGGCTGGCTGCATTTCAGAAGTAGCCACTGTTTTGCTGTTGAAATTGGTGCTTGAAGGCGAGTGTGTATTAGCTTCAGTTGTGTTCAGGCTTCCACTTGGGTTTGGGCTGGTAGAATCCCAGGTGTCGTTTATAACTCCGGGATGGCCGGTATGGTTTGCACTTGTACGCAAACACAAAGAAAAGGTTACCGCAGCAAAGAAAGCAAAATGTCGTTTACTGCTTCTCTTTGTCTTCATCTTCCTGTTTAGTCACCTGCAAAATAGAAATTACAGCATTAGTTTAATAAATTCTAGTTCTTAGAGATTTGAGTCAGACTTCCCAGGGAACAGTAGACAGCTCTTTGTGATGGACAGATACATGTTGTAACTTGACATGTTCAGTGGACATGGGATGAGTTCAGCTGTTCGGAATACTAGAAAAAAATACGTGGTCTGGGACTTCCTCTCTGCTAAACTCTGACGATATGAGGCTAACAGAAAATAAACGAAGATTAAAAGAGAACATGGAGTGAAGCAGAGGCAGGACAGTGTTTCCTCTTAAGCACTCAGTGATGTGTAAATGTAGATGCAGACTGTCGTAGTTCCTTCTCTTTAAAGCTAACCATATTGCATCTTCAAGTTCATCACTTCTGCTTTTACATGGTGAAGGGAGAAACCCATGTAAAATTTACAAAATATTTCTATAAGCGACAAGAGTAACTTACTTTAATTGGTTACATTTCTTAGTGTAGCTGTCTGAGTATTTCATAAATGCTTAGCAAAATCTTTCTCCTCTAACTTTTCTGCTTCATTGTAGGATATATAGGATATATAGCCAACAGGCAATGTATCACAAATGTGCTCACAAATGTACTTCTCACCAAGTTTCTCACAAATATACTTCAAAGAGTGTGTTTTCTTTAAAACTTCTGAGATTATGCAAATGGTATTACTGTTAGCATGTTCCCATTTACATTGGTGGGATGTGCAGGTTTGTTCCGTAATCTCTGCCTGCGGAATCCGTCCGGAGGACAGGAGGCGGATCCGGGCGTCGCTCTGGCACTAAGGTGGTAACTTAAATAGTGACAGATTAGGCGAGCAGTGAACCGCGTCCAGTGCTGCTCCTTCAGGTTTGCTCGAGTGAGACACCTCCGGAGCCTGAGGCCGCTCATCCCATCGAATGTCTCTTGCACCTGTCTGCATCGATAGGATGAAAAGTTTCTTTCAAGTGTTATATCTTGTTCAAATATAAATACTATAAAGATTGACCAAAAGTAACACTGCTATTTTCTATTAATTTCTTTCCAAAGCTGCTAATAGTAATGGGTTAAAAAAAAAAAAAAAAAGAGGCATCTATGTGCTAGTAAGCTTAGGTAATTTTGAAGCGTGCTAGATAATGTTTGCTTTTTGTCATAGTCAGAGGTTAGCATGCCTACCGAAGAACTAATATATTCAGTCAAAAATCAGAAAGATGAGCTTGCCTATCTTTGCAAAATCGGAACGGCAGGCCATTTTGCCTAAATCCTCCGGCAAAACGAAAGCAGTGATATGCCTGATACGTAACCAGAGAAAAACATGTGGGGCTGCCTCCTCGCATTACAAAGGAACAGCAAAGGATATATGTGTCTTTTACTTTTCTGTTCACCCATGAGCATAAGGCTAGGCTCCATTCTGAGATGAATCCTCATCTTTAAGTTTGAACCAGAAACCGTCTTGGTAATGAACTATGGCCCAGGTAGAATTTTTATTTTTATGTGGTGCAGGTTGTGGCGTACTGTAGCCTTGTAGCATACTTCAAAAAAAAAAAAAAAAAAAACCCACCACCAACAACAGCAAAACAATTTTCTGCATGGCATAGACTGGAATTTTTAAATTGAGGTTCATGTGCCAGGACAGCACGGATGCACTCCAACATTTAATGTTACTGCCTGAGAGTTGCAGCTCCGTTTCTGCCTGCTCCCTCCGAGAGCACAGCGAGTCCGCTGTTAATTGTAGTGTTCTGCACCAGATGTGCTTTGCTTAAAAATAAACTGATGATGTTCAGGGCTTCACTTAAAATTGTCAGAGCAAAGGAACTGACTGCTGAAGAGCTGTTCTTAGCTCAGCCCTTCGTGCCTAGGCATTGACAGAGTCTTCTGTGAGAGCACGGTAAGAGCTGCAGTGCATGGGAGCAACAGAGCTGAGCAGCGACTGTCACTGTTGATTCTTTTTTTGGAGTCTGTTTATGAAAAATCTTTAATACTGCTGAAAATACAAATGTTATTTAACTTCCTTAATTTAATATATGATAATATTTTTGTCTATTGTTACCATCATAAATTAGTGTATTTGAATTACTTGAACTGTTGTAAAAACACCTTTGCATATAATTTTCTACAAAATCTAAGAAACCTTTGAAGTTTAACTTAAAATAGGAGAAGAAAAATGTGCACTTACCTTGTCAAACTGTAGTCAAAATAAAAGTGGTGTTGCAGGTTTTTACTTCTCTAACAATACGAGTTGTGTGTGTATATATTCGCTGTCAGGACGCGACCATTAACGTAAAGCAAACTTCGACGAGGCTGGTGTTCTTTAAACAAATCTGTAACTGAAATTGTATGTCGCCTACTCTAAGTGGAGAGCTAAAACCACAGAGATGACACACTTCCTTTCTGTAACAACCATACCATGACATGTCAGAGGGGAAAAACACCAACTTGCCCAGATTAGCTTTCGGAACAACAGGAAGTAACACAGGGGCAGAGGTCTCGTGGGCAGCCGAGCGCGCGGCGCTCGTGAAGTCTCTCCCCCTTGTTGGCCTGGTTTGGAGGTGGCTCACCTCCAGCGTCACCGAGAGCGGTGCTCCACTGCAGTCAAAGCTACCTGTATCCCTGAAGTGTTTATTAGGTCTTTCCGTAGTCGGTTCGTTTGCTTGAGTGACTTGAGGTGATGTTCACTTGAAACAGTTTCAGGTATTTAGAAGTGTCGTAGAGGTTCACAAGCCACTGTTGAGTATGTTCTTTTTTATTTTTTTTTTAATTAATTCTTCCCAGTTGAATTTTATCTGCTGTGATATCTCTGGAAACTTGCTTTAGGCACATCATATGTCCAGTCTCATAAAATTCAGAGCATCATTAAATAAGAGCAAAAAGTTCTTAATCTTTTTGATTGCCTGAATGTTTTTCTGGCAGAGCTAGTTCACAGGCGCATGCCCTGTCCTGCGCAGAGGGCCGTTCTCAAAGCACTCAGCCAGGCGTTAGGATGCATCGTGTGCTGCAGTCTAGAGCAAATCAAATGAGTAGGAGATCCTTTGAGATTTTTTTTTGTGGATGCTTAGTTAGAACAAGGCTTTTTCTGCATATAAAAATAGGTGTAACTTGAATCCCTAGAAAGATGAATAAGTTGGAGTTTGAAGGACTGTAGGATTTTACTTTTGTTTTCAAAGAGACTCGTAACTCTTTTCCTGTAATCCAGTTTTGATTTGAGTGATGTACTATTGCTCTCCAGCATGGATTTTATTTTTTCCCCTTGTTTGAGAAGTTGAATAGACCTCCTGTCTGTCTGGAGATTGCTTGGCTATACGGTGGCTTGCATGGCACTCCAAGAAGAACATGAGTTGAATCCATGTCAGACTTGACGCTCTAACCAAGTTTAAAGCCCAGTATGACAGATGATCCATGACTGAATAATCACAGAGGCTTTTATGCTTTTGGTGCCAGTCCATTAGCATTGTTATGGATTTTTGGTGTTATGGATTTATGGTGTTTTTAGGATTAGGAAAGATCAATCTGTTTTAGTATAATAGTACGTTTAATATACCACTCAGATATTTGTAGTGTGGGTGTAACAAGCGGACCATGTCTTTCCTCTTTTCTTACAGGTTCAAGACTGGTCAGATCAATGGGGATTTACTGATATACCATGTCCTGCTAACTCTGAAGCCATACTATGCAAAGCCATATGAGATTGTAGTGGACCTCACACATGCTGGCCCCAGTAATCGTTTTAAAACCGACTTTCTTTCTAAATGGTTTGTAGTTTTTCCAGGCTTTGCTTATGAAAATGTCTCAGCAGTTTATATTTATAACTGTAATTCTTGGGTCAGAGAATACACCAAATACCATGAAAGGCTCCTGACGGGTTTAAAAGGAAGCAAAAGACTTATTTTCATAGACTCTCCAGGGAAACTGGCAGAGCACATTGAACACGACCAGCAGAAACTCCCAGCAGCTACCTTGGCTTTGGAGGAGGACTTGAAAGTGTTTCACAACGCTCTCAAACTGGCTCACAAAGACACCAAAGTTTCTATTAAAGTAAGGCCTCTCTAACTCTGTTCCTAGTGAATTCTTGTATTTTGATAAAGATTTGAATAAGATTTTACTGTCTCTTAATTCTCCTAAGGTCTTGAGGAGAAATCCCAACTTATTAGTATGTACACTTTAGGAAGCATAGCATTCGTTATGGTTTCTTATGTTTAAGTGTCAGACTTCTGTTGCTCTTTGTAATGTTAACCAATGATGCTGAAACACTTCTGTTCTGCTTTTAAGGTTGGGTCTACAGCGGTGCAGGTGACATCAGCAGAACGAACAAGAGTCCTGGGACAAACAGTGTTTTTAAATGATATTTACTATGCCTCAGAAATTGAGGAAATATGTCTTGTTGATGAGAACCAGTTTACCTTGACCATTGCCAACCAAGGCACACCACTCACTTTCATGCATCAGGAGTGTGAAGCCATTGTTCGGTCCATCATTCATATACGGACACGGTGGGAGTTGTCGCAACCGGACTCCATCCCGCAGCACACCAAGATTCGCCCTAAGGATGTCCCGGGAACTCTGCTGAACATAGCGCTGCTCAACCTGGGAAGCTCAGACCCCAGTTTGCGGTACAGATCTTTTAAATTAATACCACTTCTGGTCAAAAATGTGAATTCTTTCCAAGCTTTTCTTGATGTTAACAAATCTCTCTTGAACAAAACAGTTTTTCTTTCATCACAGCTCCACAAACATAAAATGTTCTTTTTAATGAGTCTAAGTTTCTTCTGAAGAAAGATCAGCTTTTCTGTAGCTGAAGAAAAACATTCATATTGTCTGAGTAACTGAAAGCATTTAGGAAGTTTAATTTCTACTTGCAAAGAGAAATACTTATTCTTTGCAACGTATGCTTATTAGGCAGGCTTGATTTTCATGGTGTTGAACTTCTTGCTTAATAATTGGGGAGCCGTATCTCTCACAACAGAGCAGGATCTTGTCAGAAAGGACTATCTCAAAACGGACAGTGGCTCAATAGAAGCCTTGGGGCTCTTGGCTATCTCTCTCCCAGCAGCTCAGGTGCGCTTGGAAATACTTAGAATTTCTGGGGACTGAAGGCCTCTCTGACAAGTCCAATACAGAGTCCTTCAACCATATTCTTTAACCTCGTCAGAGATCGTTTAAAACAAGTGGAGGAGTAACCTCATCTTCTCCAAGCAAGTACTGTTGTCTCTGACCCTTAATTAGCACAGGAAAACAGTTCAGGATTTAAGTATAGTCACTTACATAGCAATATTGATTTGATGTTTAAAATATCAGCATCACTACTGTGGTGTTTTAGTGTAACGCCTATACTTTAAGATATATGAGAAAAGTATTACAAGTCACGTTGTCTGCTTTGTTTCAGGTCTGCTGCCTATAATCTTTTATGTGCCTTAACCTGTACCTTTAATTTAAAGATTGAGGGCCAGTTACTGGAAACTTCAGGTCTGTGTATTCCTGCCAACAACACGCTCTTTATTGTGTCTATTAGTAAAACTCTTGCAGCTAACGAACCCCACCTTACCTTAGAGTTCTTGGAAGAGTGTATTTCTGGATTTAGCAAATCTAGTAAGTAACACTAGTATTCCTTAGTGCTAACCATGAATTTGAAAAGCTTTAAGTTGCTAGCTGTCTGTCTTAGTCAATTAAGCTATCGCATGTTACTGAGTCACAGTAAGTTTAAATTGCAGATGTTTTCTAGAGCAGTTTAGATGGGTTTTCAAGATTACACATTTGTATCCATTGCTTAATAATCAAGTTGTATAATACTCTGAAGCCCAGCAGTGTCATGAAATGGACTGGAATCTGTTGGAGCAAAAACATTACTTCATTTGCCCATTTGAATGTGCCCTTTCATTTCTGATGAACTAAATTAAAAAAAAAAATCTGTCTTTTATATTCTGAAATTAATGTTGGAACAAGCCTCACTAGACATCTCAGTGATCTGTAATGAGTAAGTTAATTCAGAGATATCACAATACAAGCTATTTGTTTCATATGGCTGTTGATAATTTTGTACAGTATGTACTTTAGATCCATATTGGGTTGTTATTAATTCGCCAAAAATTAATTCACCAGAAATACTGCAGAACAAAACCCCATCTGACGTCCATGATAGTGGCAGTTTTGAACTCTAGAAGATACATGCACAGAAGAGTTACAAGGCTTTTTATTCATATATCATTTAGATGATAATCCTTTCAGATTATTTATATCTCTTTTAATTATAAATCTGGTTCTGTTGTATTATTTTAGTAGTCCTTTTTTCCAGGCGTAAAACAACATCAACTTTAGTGTTGGAAGCTGTTCAGAATACGTTCTCTAGATTAAAAAAAAATTATCTTAAATCCTATCTAATATTGAGTTTACATATCATTACCTCACACCTCTTAATAGGATATTAAAATGTCAAAATCTCCTTGCCAGATTCCTGCAGAAGTTTCTTCGATGTCGTTATTAGAGTATGTTCCTTTTGAAGCTTGTCTGTTTGCACAGTACTGTTTGCTCAGGTGTTCCACCAGCTTTCATTCACCTATTTCAGATAGTAATTATTTTAGACAATGAAATTGAAATGAAAAGGGCTTGCAAATAATAATTTACATATAAATAGAGACCAGTGCTGGTTTTGTGTTACAAAGTGAATTTTTATTTCAGGTATTGAACTGAAACATCTCTGTCTGGAGTACATGACTCCCTGGTTATCAAATCTGGTCCGATTCTGTAAACACAATGATGATGCCAAGCGCCAGCGAGTCACTGCTATTCTTGATAAGCTTATAACAATGACAATAAATGAAAAGCAGATGTATCCTTCCATTCAAGCTAAGATATGGGGAAGTCTTGGACAGGTACAGGTTCTCCATAAGTTCTTGCAATTTATATGTGAACAGCAAATTATAGTGTTTTTAGTCACTTAAATGTTGATGCAGAAAAATAAGATGGATCTTGACAGGAGCAAAGTATATTAGCTGTGTGGAGAGAACAGCATATGTTTCTTTTCTATAAAATACTTTTATCAAGTGATTAACTACTGAACTCTGAATTTTAGGAACATATTCTTGGCCCCTACTGAGAATTGAAAATTAAAAATCTTTGGTATTAGTCATAAATATTTCATCAAAACCCCTGAATGCATGAGTATTGAATTGAAAGAACAAAGTACTTGTGCGTTCAGAGGTATGTTAGGCTTCTGGGTAGGAGAGCTTTTCTTCTGTTTTGCTGTTTGAACTTTTAAAACAGAAACATTTTGACAAAATTAATAGAATGTCAAACCTCCTGCTGATCATTAACTTAATTAACACTTTTACCAATTTATGTCCCCATTCTGCTCCCCAAGAAAAGAAAATGAAGTGTTTTTTTTGTTTGTTTGTTTTGTTTTTGCTTTTAAACCATGTCATCCAAACTGATACACTGATACAGCCCAGCATTGCAAAATTACTTCTGGAGAATGTGGGGGAATTCTTAAACGGATGCATGGGTGCATTTTCTTACTTGATCCACTTAAACTAATAAATCAATGTACTTTGTAAACTTGAATCACACTGAGAGCAACGTGATTGTGATGTCCAGTATGAAAGTACGTTAACAATTAAATGTGGAGAACATGAAAGTAAAGGATGAAATATTTCACAAAAGTCGGTGGAAATTTTATCATTGACTTAGTTGACCCAGAATTTCAACCAAGTTTATGAACATAAAAATGAAATGAATTTGAATTGTACTGTAATAGAACTAATCTTAGCCTACATATCCCATTCAGACACCTCTCTCTGCACTTGCTCAGATTTGATTCTAAACTGTGTATATTAAATATGTAAGGTTTTTTGTACCTGATAAGAAACATGTTTATTGGTAGCTGTGCTCATGCATGGCTAGTCCTCTAAGCAAAATCTTGATGGATAAAATCTTAGTTATTTCTTGGAAGTTTGGGGTCGGGGTTCTCCCTTCAAATCCAGTTTCTTGTTATTAGTATCAGTACTTTTTGAATAGTTCAGATTTAAAATGGAAAATAAAATAGAAATAATACAAACCAGATTTCAGCTTCTCCACAGGTGTGAAGCATGCATTTCGATTTGGTTTAAATTCTGACAGAATTCATCTTTATGCTTCTATTATTAACTATTTAAATTAGGCTTTTTTCCAGAAGGATAACAAATCACTATAACATGCTTTAATTTATGCTGGTTATATATCTTCAACTAAAAATGAATGATTGCTTATTCAAAACGCTGTTACTGCAGAAAAATGAAGTTAATTTAACTGATACTAACAGGTTTTTTTTTCTCTAACAGATAACAGATCTGCTTGATGTAGTGCTGGACAGTTTCATCAAAACTAGTGCCACGGGAGGGTTAGGATCCATAAAAGCTGAGGTTATGGCAGACACAGCTGTAGCTCTTGCTTCTGGAAATGTGAAATTGGTTTCAAGCAAAGTGAGTGCCTCTTTGCTTTAATTTCCCCTTATATAATAATTTTATCTGAGAAAATGATGTGACACTGCTTTCTGAGAACTAAGTACAGGCAATAAGGCAACAAGCGTTATAAAATGGGTTCATAGCAACAGAATAATTTCAGTGTTAAACTATAATGGCTTTGACTGAAATTTTTGGCTCTGCTCTTCATCTGATTAAAAGAAATGGTTGCTCTCTTCCAGGTAATTGGAAGGATGTGTAAAATAATAGACAAGACCTGTCTGTCTCCAACTCCTACATTAGAACAGCACCTGATGTGGGATGATATTGCTATTCTAGCACGTTACATGCTGATGCTCTCCTTTAACAATTCTCTGGATGTGGCGGCGCATCTCCCCTACCTCTTCCATGTAGTTACTTTATTGGTGGCTACTGGTCCCCTTTCTCTCAGAGCTTCCACTCATGGTCTGGTTATCAACATCATTCATTCTCTGTGCACTTGCTCACAGCTTCACTTTAGTGGTAAGTTTTTGTCAGATATTGCATTAAGTTGATTGCTCCTCTAGTTTGTTTTAAGAAATATTTGAGGTGTCTTTTCTTCACTTTCATGAAGTCATTGTATATCATGCCACTAATGGGACTAAGATGTCTTTTCAGGTTGACCCTGAAGATAGGAATCCTGGTGTAGACAAGGATAGACAAGGCCAAGTTGCTTTTGGATTGATTGATTTTATTTGCAATGAAGTTAATAGAAATTACCTGTGATTACCAGGAGTTAGAAAAATATAAATGAGTTGAAATACTTGCTCTTTCCTGTAACAGTTCTGGAATAACCTTGCTTTTTGGCATATAAAACAATAAAATAACTGGTGAGATGAGTAGCTGAAACAAAGGGAGACGTTTAGTAAGCCTTAGCAATTAAATAGAAGTATTCTGTGAGTGGTGGAGGTAGTAAGCCTTAGCAATTAAATAGAAGTATTCTGTGAGTGGTGGAGGTTGATTTTCTATGATGCTAAGAAATCTCTTCTGAAAGTTTGAAAATACTGTGTTGCTATTCAGCTTGCATATGAACCAGAATGAGAATATAAGATAGACTAGATAACAGCATGGAGTTAAAATATAGCTAGCTGGTTAAGAGCAGGTGCATAATGAAAATTGTTTATATAACTGGTTTCCAAAAAAGGGAAGGAAGTAAGTATCAGTGAGTATCTGTAATGCAGATAAAGGAGAAAACACTCTTGTGCTAAAACTGGCTGATGTACCTCTTTTGAATGGTTGCATAATGTGGTAACAAAAATATCAATTACATAAGGCAACTGTGAAACTATACTATTAAAGCAGGTATTTTGCATACTGCTGTATTTTAGCAGTCCTAAAATAATTAAAATTTAAATGCCTATATTAGCAAATATATAGCTGTTTGTTATCACAGAAGTACAGTATAAAACCAGGCTAGATGTTGTGCAGAAATATTTACATGTTTATGTAATCTTGGTTTTTTAAGTATGTGAAGACTCATTTGATAAATACATATATATATATATATATATATATATATATGGAGTGAGAGAGAGAGGCAGCGTCTGCATGTGGCTAGAGAGAAACATGCATGCATGCACGCTTTGCCGTGAGCCCCAGAGAGAAAGGCAAGCCTTCCTGTTTAAACAATGAATCAAGTACACTGAAATGAAATGAAAGTTCAGATTTGTAAAAATATGCAGTGCTGGTAGCAGGGCCTATGTTTTCCCAAGGGCTCAGCTCCATATTTTCTTCTCATTTAAACGGCTTTCTTCACTTCAGTGGCCAAAACCAGAATTTGACTGCAGTTTGGACTTCCGGTCCTGTTGGTCTTTCCAGACGGGAACTCTCCAGGTTTCCATTTTGGGAACCAATTTGAGGAACAACCTCACAGAACCACCACTTCAATCAAATCCCTTTCTACCTGTTTTAGCAACGCGCGTTCCTGGTGCTGGCGGTTGCAGCAGTCTGTGCAGTAGACCACAGTTCTCGTGGCACGCGCCGAGACAAATAGCAAAGAAAACAGTTCTGGAATGTGCAAAATGATGTCTAGGATGATTATCGAGTTTTGTTTTCATGGGAGGGTGATCTTAATAGTGTTTAAATGCGAGTTGAATTTCAGGATGTTAAATCTAATATGTAAAAAATTTATTCAACAGAGGAGACCAAGCAAGTGTTAAGGCTGAGTTTGACTGAGTTCTCTCTGCCCAAATTTTATTTGCTGTTTGGAATCAGCAAAGTGAAGTCAGCAGCAGTCATTGCCTTCCGGTCCAGCTACCGAGACAGGTCCTTCTCACCCGGTTCCTATGAAAGGGAGACTTTTGCACTCACTTCCCTGGAGACTGTTACTGAAGCTTTGCTGGAGATCATGGAGGTATGTAGTTCAAAACAAATTATCCGCAGGGAAAAATGGCATTACTTACACTTCCACGCAGGCAAGCAGTGTAGTGAGATGCACCTCCCATCATGTGGTAATAAATACTTAAGCAGCTGACTTCTGAGAGCTAAAATAGCTGCACGTTCTGAATTTTAAAAATACTTTGTCTTAATGTTACATTTATTCAAACGATGTAATTCTTTCTAGGCTTGTATGAGAGATATTCCAACATGCAAGTGGCTGGACCAGTGGACTGAGCTAGCTCAAAAGTATGTTGTAGATCACAAAATGTAACCCCTAACTGTCCGTGTAGCACGCTTACAATTTTCACCTTTTTATTATACAGCCTGTTTGTGTATATGTTTGTTTAATACAGTGTACTTTGTTTCTTCACAGGTTTGCGTTCCAATATAATCCATCTCTGCAGCCAAGAGCACTTGTTGTCTTTGGCTGTATAAGCAAACGTGTGTCTCATGGACAAATAAAACAAATAATCCGAATTCTTAGCAAGGTATATGGGTCTGTGTCTGTTTTCCTTTGTGACTCACAATTAAAAAGGTTTATCTTGCCATGAAATGTAGAACTCAGAATAATTTGAGGACAAATACCTTCTTCCAGTGTATTCTTGCACAAAACTACCTAATAGGAAATTTAGTTTTTGTAGCCCTAGCTTTTTGCTTTAAATCAATTTGGTGGCAGTAAGTTTCATCAGTGCTGCTACTTCTAGAATAAAGGTAGTATTTGTCAATGTTGAGCTTAAAATTTGAGACACTGAGATTGATCAAAAAAGTCAGTATTTAAATAAATGAAAACCTTTGTGTTAAGACACTTAGCTGCATCTGCATTATTTACAACTTGCTTTTTTAAGGAAGTTAATAATGTAATGTGTTAAATGCAATAAAGAGCAGACCATTTATATAAGAGAAATTTGAAACAGACTACCTAACTTGGTAACTATGTCCATGTTTTCTAAAGAAGGTTGTCTTCCACAGCAGGTGAGCAGTGTGCTAAAGATGTTTCTTTTAAGTACTTTATTGGAGTTTTATAGATGTAAAATTTAAGTAAATAGTGTCTGAATTGTAGGAGAGCTATTCTCTACTTCTTACATCCTGTCCTGCACCCTGACTTTTTTCAATATACATTGTGCAATATGTATTTTCAGCAATACACATATCACTTCTGTGTATATCTTAATTTGTAAAACTCTTTGAGAATGCATTTAAAATGAGTTCAAGCTTCATAAACTAATTGAGAGCTACACTTACGGTTTAGAACTTTGATCTTTTTACAAAGCAAAATCTAATTATGGGTTCTATTTCTTATTATTACTTCTTCTACGAAAAGGGACTTGAGAGCTGCTTAAAAGGCCCTGATAATTACAACAGCCAAGTTCTAATAGAAGCTACGGTTATAGCACTCACCAAACTGCAGCCTCTTCTTAATAAGGTAAACAACTTTTTTTTTTTTGTAAGAGTAAACAGGGAACACTTTTTGTAAATCAGAATTATAATGATGGGTGTCACCTCAAAAATAAAAGTGATGTGGTATCCAAAGTTCACATTTCACTGCCACGACTCATGCTTAAAAGTCCTACATATAGGAAATATGTCATAGAAATTTGAATGCGGGACTTGTGCAAAAGCTTTAAAAATGCTGCAGAACGTACCATTCTGCTTCATCAAACCGGGCAGTCACCAGGTAGACAGAGACCATACTACAGTCTGTCTTAATTCTTTCTAAAAGCTCTTTGGTCTTGGCTTTCAAATGTATGACTGCTAATATATGCCTTTTGGGTCATGGCTTGTAATAAATGTTAGTCTCCTCTGATTTGAAAATAATTCAGCCATCTGTATATTACGTTCAAGTTCTTAACTTGAAACGTAGCCGCATACCAGTAGGCACACCGTTATGAAACACCTTGGGATTTCCTTGTGTCTTTGTATTGTCACGCACAGCTAAAAGGGCGCGGTTCATTTAAAAGAAGGGCCAAGTTCTTGAAAGGGGTTTCTGGAGAGCATGGTCGGGTCTGCAACTTCCCATTTGTTAGTGTATTTGAAAATACCTTCAAAAAAGAAATTAACTTTGGTATTCCTGGCAAGGGTATTTGAAAGGCTTGTTTAATATGCCTGTTTGACTTTCATTCACATAGCCAAAGAATTTAGGGACAGTTTGTTAATCTGCTTGATTTCACTCTGTTTTGCTCTTTCCGTGGTAAGGCTGTGTTGTGTGGGCCGTCTGGATTGCATTGTAACATGTTTTTTAAAAAAAAGAGAGAGAGAGAGAAGCTTGAAATTAATTTGCTTTGAACTTTCACCTGGGAAGTGCATCAAGACTACAGGTTCCTGTGAACATCCGTTTTGTTCTCAGGCTGGACGTGTTTGAGGACAGAACTTGCTACCAGAAGGATAGTGATGTATGGCATATATAAAAACATGTATTAGCCCTATTTCTCTTTCAGTTATAGGGACTGACTTGAAAACGGAATCATGGCTTTTTCTTCTTCCTTCTAGGACTCTCCTATGCACAAGGCCCTCTTTTGGGTGGCGATGGCAGTACTCCAGCTAGATGAAGTAAACCTGTACTCAGCAGGTACAGCACTGCTTGAACAGAATTTGCATACCTTGGACAGCCTTCGGGTATTCAATGATAAGGTAAGCAAGCCCTCTGTTAGTAGTCAGCTGTGATTAAACCTTAGTTCATGTAAGCAATTAGATTTGATAAAAAGGAAAAAAAAATCTTTATCCTCATGATCACTAGTTATACAACTAAAACTGAAAATTGTGTTGCAAATAGTGTCCCTTGAGTAACATCGAAAGTAAAACTGCAATGTAGAGATGAAGCTTGTGGTATTTATCCCAAATTGGAATGGAAATATATAGAGATGTTCTAGTCAAGAGTGTGTTTGCTTTTTTCATGTAAACTCTTAAAATTACTATATTTTGTCACTTTTCAAAAATTTGAGGTATAATTAACTTTCAATGAGATAGTCTTATATTTTATTTTTCCTGGGTCAGAGCCCAGAAGAGGTGTTTATGGAGATCAGGAGACCACTGGAATGGCACTGTAAGCAGATGGATCATTTTGTTGGGCTAAATTTCAACTCCAACTTTAATTTTGCGCTAGTGGGACACCTCCTGAAAGGTAAGAGCACATACTTCTGTTCATTTTACATGTCACACCCTTAATTCAGAAACAAAAGCAAGGCCAAGGATACAGGGAGGAAAACTGTGATTAAGTAACTTACTCCAGCTGCTTGGATCACAGAATAAAGGCAAGATGAAATGTACTTTGACTAAAGGACTTTGCCACAATCCCTACGATGGTTTTTAGTGCAGCTGAACTGTCATGGGATGCGTGACTTCCTTTGCTGCTGTTCTTTACTTCTTCCTTTAAGAATGCTTTCTTTCTCCATGTGTTTGATTGTATTCAGACTTTCTGTTTATTTTAGGAGATTGATTTATGAGAAAATAGATATAAGCACAGACATTTGATGAAATGATGTGATTTTTGGAGGAGGGACATAAAAAAATATTTTCTGAATGTGCAATTTCTGTTAGTATTGCTTGCATACCCACTATATGAAGTTTCCTGAGAACATGCTGAAAAATATTTTAAATATTTTTAAAAATATTAATGCTTTATAAATATACATTCAAAAATTAAACACAGTATTTGGTTTCTTAACCTCATTTCTTAGGGTACAGGCATCCTTCTCCTACTACTGTAGCAAGAACTGTAAGGATTTTACATACACTACTAGCCCTGGTTAACAAACATAGGAATTGTGACAAGTTTGAGGTGAACACCCAAAGTGTGGCTTACCTAGCAGGTAAAATTTAAAAAAAAAAAAAAAAAAAAAAAAGCAACATACTTTTAAAGTTGTGCTAACTGAAAAGGAATGGGGTATTGTGGGAATTCTTTGTGGCTTTAGGTTGATAAAATTTTACGTTGTGTATCACTGTAACTTGTGTTGAAGATAGACCAGAGTCTGCGTTAGACTGGGGCAGGTCGGTGGAAGCTCACTGCGTGCTGAAGGCTCACCAGCTGAGCAAGCTCAGCACGTGAGCTACCGTGCCACTTCGAAAATACTTCAGGGAGGCTGATGGTTTTTTGGATTAAATACTGAAGTGTGTGCCTTAAAGCATTCAAACTTCTAGTTGTCTAGAAATAGGAAATTGTGACCATGTGAGGGGAGAACATTTAAATCAGTAATTCTAACTGGTTGGGAAATACAACTTTTTTAATCACTTGCTTTTAATCTGTACATTTCAGTAAGGCATGATTACATTTCAGGGGACTTCTTTGTACTAAATAAAAAACTTAAATTGATGGAATATTGCTTGCATTCGTCACTGTATTCCTATCTTGGAAAACTTATGTTAGCTTTCTTTGAATTTTTAGCTTTGCTGACAGTATCTGAGGAAGTTCGAAGTCGCTGCAGCCTAAAGCATAGGAAGTCTCTCTTGTTGACAGATGTTTCAATGGAAAATGTTCCTATGGATACATATCCCATACATCACAGTGACACTAGCTATAGGTCAGTTATTTCATTTTGGATAAGTTATCCAAATTTTAATGTCTATTTCCTTTAGTAAGTTATCTTTAGATAACCTGTGGTATATTGAAAACTAGAACCCACATTCATAAAGCTAAATTAACATGTAGCTGCATGTTAGTGGTTCCAAACCAATATGCTACTTACACTGTGCTCAAGAGTCGCAGGGAAATTTGGGTATCAAGTTCCTATTGACTTCATTTTGAGATCCATAAAGCAATTTCAGAG
This sequence comes from Dromaius novaehollandiae, assembly GCF_036370855.1. NCBI lineage: Eukaryota > Metazoa > Chordata > Aves > Casuariiformes > Dromaiidae > Dromaius > Dromaius novaehollandiae. Next base: position 1,928,775 of record NC_088116.1, read on the forward strand.
CTTAACTGGTCTGATGGTTCTTAAGGTTTTTGCTGACCCCTTTCTACAAGACTTAATTTCACCCTGTTTCTCATCTGTATGTTAGAACAAAATTCTGTTTGTCCTTAAGAGCCTCTAGGCCTATACTAAGTAGTCACTTATTGCCTTTCATTAGAAAATCTTGACATCTGTATAGCCTATCTCTAAACAGCCACAGAGATAAGTTAGGGAATCAACCTCTAAGTGACATGGAGAGCCTGGTTTCTCAGTAGTGTCTATGCTTTTGCATCCAGTATGGAGTAGTTGATTTTAAAGGTCATTCACCTTGCCTCTAGGTTGATTTGCATCTGTTCCATTTCATTGTTTGTTTTTTCTCTTCGACATTTCATTCGTTTTGGATTGTTAGTTTTCACTAGCTTAAATATTTTTGCAAGCAAAATAATTGTTCTTAATGTGTACTTCTGGGAGATTAGTCTGTTAGGAAAGATCATTTTAATAAAGGATACTTTAACTAGATGAAAAATGTATGCCTAAATGTGCACAGTTTTAAGGGTTTTCTAATTTAATTTCTCTGCACTTGCAGGACACTAAAGGAAAATCAACCATGGTCATCACCAAAGGGGTCAGAAAGACATCTAGCTGCCAGTTACCCGACAGTGGGACAGATAAGCCCTCGAACACGAAAATCCATGAGTTTGGATATGGGGCAGCCTTCACAAGCCAACACTAAAAAGCTTCTAGGTTATTAAGATACCTAATTTGCTCATTTGTCTACAGAAGATCCCAGGAAGTGTTACTGGAGAAAAATAATTCCTATATTTGTTCTGACTTTAAGGGCCTATTCCTGATTCAAAGGAATATATGCAGTTTCTATAAAATACAAATTACAGAACACTGTGCAATTAAAGAGGACTAATCTAGTTCTTTTGATCAGAGAAGGGGGAGGAGCATGAGAGACACACAAAATGTGCATGTTGAAGTGGCAAAAAAAAAAAAAAAAAAGATGTTCCAGATGTTAAAGATTCACAGTACCAATTCTTTGCCACCAGCTCTCTTCCAGCAAAGCCAATAAGTTGAATGCCTTAGCTTATGTTAGAAGAGGTGGTTCCAAAACTTTTTAGAAGTTTTGGAAGAAATGTAGTTTTTACTCATGGCTTCTCAATGCATCAGGGTTACAAGCAAAGTCTTAATAATAGAGAAACAAGATGAATTGTTTGGCATAACTTATGGTTACGCTTTTATATTATATGGTATATATGGAAGAATAGAGGCATTTCTGTCATTACAATCCTATTACTGCTTCCTTTTCAGTAATCACATTTTGGCATGTTTATTCAATGTAACATGTTGACCAGGAAACCATAGCATGCCCCCAGCTTACATATTTGAATAAATTGCATGCTATACACATGTACTGTGAAGCATTTTGGAAACTGCGATGGAGAGCGGCATGGTGTGACTGTATTTTCTCTACCACCACTGAGAATGGGTGAAAATGTCCCCAGATTCCTATCAATATGTTTAGATAAGATATGACTTGGCCAGAAAAATTCACACCTTGCAAATCAGAAACACTTGCAGTATGGATTTAGCTTTAATGTTTTTAATTTCCTGATAAATTGTTTTTAGGTACAAGGAAAAGTTTTGACCATTTGATATCGGACACAAAGGCTCCTAAAAGGCAAGACATGGAATCTGGAATCACAACGCCCCCCAAAATGAGGAGAGTAGCCGAGAATGATTATGAAATGGGTGAGAAAGGACTAACATTTTAAGAATAATGCTAATTATAAATGGCGTGTATATATATATACAAAGGATTATTTCTAAATTCAATGTTTATTTGCCTGGGTTACTACATGGTAAGGGATAAGTATTTTTCTTAACGGCATCTGAAGAGTACAGTCTTCCATATCACTGGCAATTGAGATTTGAATTCATTTGCTCAGTTTGCAGATCCAGAATAAGGAGCAGCTATAAATTACAGCATATAGGAGTGGAATGAAATAAATAAAATTTGGCTTTCTATAAGTGACTAAGCCCTAAGTGCAGATTTTTGCACAAGTTGCAATATGACCTAACGCCTCGAATGCCTCTCTTCATCTTCTCCCCCATCTGCTTCCTGTGCCCCCACCCCCAATTGCAATGCAAGACCAGGGTTCTTCTGGTGTATCTGGTGTTGGTCTGCTGCCTGACCCCGACTATGTTACTTACCACCCCTGGGCCTGTATTTCACTCAATAGGAAATTGGGGTTATTGTTTACCATCTGATAATGCATCCCATGTGACAATCTAGCACTACTAGTATTACAGCATCATTGTTGCTTTTACATTTTTTGAAAAAGCTGGTGAACTCTAAAGTTTGTGTATGAGTGAAGTTGTTGTGCAAGAACTAATTCTATTTTACTTTTCATTTATTGCGCTTTGGATAAGTTGCTCTTTTCTGTCTGGCAGAAACCCAGAGAATATCACCACAGCAGCACCCACATCTTCGAAAAGTTTCTGTTTCTGAGTCAAATGTCCTCCTAGATGAAGAGGTTCTGACTGACCCAAAAATTCAAGCACTCCTGCTTACAGTTCTTGTAAGCCTCCTTTCTGCATATTATTATGCGTTATTTTCTGATCGTCTTTTATCTTCAAAAGAAGCACATATGTTCATTGCAGTATATCTAAATTTGCATGGATCAGAATCAGTATGTGATGTGCAATGGTATTCTTTCTTTGCCATTCTTCAAACTTTCTAGGAATTACTTTTAGGAATGTATTTAAAAGTCTGTAAGAGCAAATACTGAATTTTCATTATTTGGTGTTTTTCTGTGAGACATTTCCTACAATTGTCTCCTTTTCCTGGGAGAGAGATATCAGACACTAACTTTATATAATAAGAGGATGTTATAGTTTAGAAGTTAAGAAATGAAAATTGTTGGAATTCCAGCATAACTCAATTTAAAATTTGGCAAATGGTAATAAAGCTTCTGGTATGATAGTGCTTTCTTCAGCTGCACCAATAGTTTCCCTTCCTGAAATAATTCAACAAGACTCGGTTGCACCAAAATATTTGCTAAAATAAAAACTATTGCCAACTGTTTTTGTTTCTCACATAAACATAAAAAACTTTGACTTTATGTCCAAACACGACATAAAATAATCTTTCATAATGCTGCTTTTCTGCAATCCAGAGATCTTAAAACCTTAAACTACAGCAAAAACAGCAATCCCCCCTTCCCCAATAACTTCTCAAATTCAAGTGGAAGCATGCTGATCTCATCCTTTGCATTGTGGCAGGCAACGCTAGTGAAGTACACTACTGATGAATTTGACCAGCGGATTCTTTATGAGTATTTAGCAGAAGCCAGTGTTGTCTTCCCAAAGGTCTTTCCTGTGGTGTAAGTATCTAAAACTCTCTTTATATGATGACTCCGTTAAAAAAAAAAAAAAAAAAAATTAATCCTAGATAATTATTCATTTGTAGGTTAGTAGCTGAAAACTATCCTTGCCTTGTAGAAACAATTTTCTGTAGCAATTTGAGAATTGTCCTTTTCCCTATGTTAAATGAATTTAATGTTCTCGCTAGAACAGGCATCCTCAGATATCACTGCCACAGATGGTACTCAAGTACTCTTCAGTGTCAGATTTTTCGGCAGGTTGGCAGAGCGTGGGAGAGCTCTGTACTGCTGTTGCTAGGGTGCCTGTCTATGCAACCATCAGTTTCCTCCTAAAGCTTTCAGTGTCATTGCTGCCATTAGTCTAGCCTGGCAATTTAGCATGGCTTTAGCAGTTATTTGGTACTGCAGAGAAACAGATTACATTTTAATGTTTTCATAATAGTTTCTATAGAAGTCAATATAGCCTTTCTCCCCAGTCAGATCTGGATTTTTTTAATAGTACCCCAGATGAATATCAAAACAGATTTGAAGTATAGTTCAAGATACTCTGTGGACGTATTTCTTCAGATATCAGTTAAAAGTAGTATTCACAATGTAGTCAGTGCATGTTGGCAAAGTCCAGCTATCAAGTATTAATTTGAGTATATTTTTAAAACTGACCTGTGCCTGATTTAGAAAGAATACCAGCTTCTTCTGGCTTTATAAAATAATGGTCAAAGTTCAGGCAAGTCGTGTGAGTCACTGAAATCACGATTTTAAGTAGCTGGAGTTTGTATCCGAAAAGTGTATTAGGAAGCCTTGACTAGACCGCCCTCTTTCTCATGATGGAAATTCTTGCAAGCTCATGATGTCTCAGAGGATGCTTGAACTGCGTGTATTAATGCTACTCAATACTACCCATGCTTTTTTTGCAGCTCAGTCATGGCGTGCAGTTACCGTGTGTTGTTCTGTCCTTCCTACGTATGCTTAGACCGACTATCAAATGTCATGGGGATTCCATATTCCAGTAAGACAGTATGTTTAAAGCTGGATTTTTTCAAAGGAGTTCAAGTACCACCCCAAGTTTATGAAGCTGCTTTGAAATTCCAGCTCTAATATGTGCAAGTATCTAGTGAAAATGTCTCAGCTGAAAATAACTAAAATATTTGCAACTTACAGTGCTAGGTAAAGAGAATGCTTTAATGGGTTATGTTCTTACAGTTCTTCACTGTCTTAAGAGCCCTCACTGAACATACACAGGAGTTGCATTCTGCTTCTAAAATCACAGGGAGCTTTTGAAAATCCCACCTTAATAGCTGTTCGTTAAAGTCAGTTATGAACTATAGTTTTGTTTAATTTAATGAACAAAAATAAGCCACTGCTCTTTTTTTAGGCATAATTTATTGGATTCCAAGATCAATACCCTTTTATCGCTGTGCCAGGATCCAAACTTGTTGAATCCAATTCATGGGATTGTTCAGAGTGTTGTCTACCATGAAGAGTCTCCACCCCAATACCAAACTTCTTATCTACAAAGTAGGTATCTTCCTTTCTTTACGCTGCTGTGTTCCAAGTTAGATTTACTAATAAAAGTCTCAGAATTATTGCTGCCTTAACAAAATAATCAGTTTTGTTATGTGGAATCTGTTCAACTTTATGAATCCTAGTAATTAAAAAGTGTTGATATATTAAACAGCTACTAACATGAATGTTAAGACTGCTTGTTGCAGCTGCACATCAAAAATTGAAGTATAACACCATCTGCATGAGTAAACAGTAGAAAAGAAGTTGAAACTCAGTACAAAACATGAACGGTGGTGATAAATGAAATTTTAAATTAGGCTTGTAAATTAGGGGTTGGTTTAATTATCTGGTGTTATTGGTAAATTCTGTAGAGTAACATTTGTTTTTCAGTGCCCCAGCTCCAATTTCATATGACACTTAAACACTTAAAACCTAAATATTTTTTGTGACTGTTAACCAAAGACTTTACAGGAATATCCATAAGAAACAGATGATAATAGAGAGAGACTTGTAAACATTGACATAATTTTTGAAGTGAGATGTGTATTCATATGCTAAACTTATCACCTAAAATATCACCAAGAATTTCTTGCATGACAATTCTGAGTTTTTTGCAGCTGATGTATCTCATATGCAAATTAAAATGCCATCATTTTTACCTTATACATGGTTTGGATAAAATAGTGTTGTGTAGTTGTCTCATTTCAGAAAGTTGCTCATGCTTGCATCCCCAAATCAAAATACTTCATTTCCATGCTTAAATAAATGCAGGTGACCTACCATGTGTGATTTCTGGTTGTCTTCTATTAATTATAAGACGTGTGTTTTTGTGGTAACATTCAGTTTGTTGTTGTAGGTTTTGGGTTTAATGGGTTATGGAGGTTTGCTGGCCCATTTTCTAAGGTAAGAACAATATTCTATAATGTTTATCAGTGTTTTACCTTTGCTCTCTGTATAAAGTACCATGGTGCCCCGGTACCAGAAAATAAACTTTTTCAGAGCTTCCAAGTTCACTAAGAGGTCCTGGACATACAGTACCATTCAGAAAATCTGTATGATGATGTATCTTGGGGTTTACAGGATTATGGAATTGATAAAACTGATAATTCCGTAAGGATAAATTTTATGTTAAAACAGATCAAATCAATCAAGCACTGACCATCTGTACTGCCATTTGTTCCCTCTAGTCACTGTAGCAAGGACTAGGTGCCCAGAGCAGGCAGTGTTGTGGACGTTAGGCTTTGGGGCCACAGTATTGCTTTTAGTAACTAGTGAGGTTCAGCTGGGGCTGTTCACCTTGTGGATAAAACTGCTCCTCCTTGCTGACTTCAGTAGTTCCTAGTGTGACTGAAATTACAGCTACAAATGATTTGGGGTTTCCCGATTAAACTAAATGTACACCTTAAAGATCAGATTTTTACAGATATTAACATAAATACTTTTCAAAGTTTTCAGGCAAAATCAGTTTAATATTAAATGAGTTCTGGGGCAAAGCTCATAATGACAGAAAAGTAGAAAGTAAAGAACCAATCTTTTTTTCTCCCCCTACCCACAGCAAACACAAATCCCAGACTACGCTGAGCTCATAGTGAAGTTTCTGGATGCCTTGATTGACACGTATTTGCCTGGAATTGATGAGGAAACCAGTGAAGAATCTCTCCTGACGCCCACATCTCCGTATCCTCCTGCAGTGCAGAGCCAGCTTAGCATTACTGCTAACCTTAACCTTTCCAATTCCATGACCTCGCTCGCAACGTCCCAGCACTCCCCAGGTCAGTAGCTGTTCTGATATTACATAAATAAGGGGAATATCTTGAATTTAGTGTTTATTTAGCCAAATACTCAGTCTCATCGACTCCTTGGGTACATTTATGCATCAAGCATCATTGCATTCTTGAGTCGAATGAATGTTAAACTGTTGACTAAGCTGTTACACTGGTATTTCAGATGTTGGATTTTGTCCATCACAAAAGCTGTCTTCCAAGTTGTTATGTATGGAGGAGATAACACTAAGTGCATCAGAACGAATAACAGCTGCATCTTAATATGGAACATATGCAGCAGTGGATCCTAGAAGATTAATAAATATAAATGTATAATCATGGTATTTTGCAAGGAGAATAATATCTGTTTGGGTACTACAAGCTAGCACACATTAGGAGAAATAATCCAGAACTCCGTTCAGCAGAAGAGAGCTGGTTCAGTTTCAGCTGACTGTATGATTTAAGGCCAATACACTTACATAGGCAGCACCATAAGGAGGTCATAGCCCTCCTTGAAGAAAAAAAGCGTTCCTGTAGATACATATGGAATACTGGGTCAGTTCAGACTACTGTATTACCAAAAATATGCTGGTGATAAAATGAAGGCATTCAGGAAAAAACAGTCATCGAAAGCAGCAAAAGACTGAATAGAAACATGGAATATCTTGGCTGTCTTGGGAAGATGGGAATTGCAGGGAGATGCAGAGGTTAAATTTAACAGCATAGGTTTTCAGGGGTGAGAAATGAGAGCAAGCAAAAAGTATTCACTATAGTATATGGAGCATAAGCTAGGGGAAATTAAATGTAGGAAGAAAACAATATACGTCAAAGAAATCTGCATGAAGTGATTTTGGACTACTCGCTCATACCTCGAGGAAATTCTTTGCTCGTGTTTCTCATGAGAATTATGGTGTATTATATCTCTTACATGATGTTTTAACTACAACAGTTCTGAAAGCTAGTCAACTTTTTATCTGTTTTATTTCTAGCCTTAATAGAATGTTCGTAGGTTAGTAACCACTTGCATTTAGGTCTAAAAAGTGTGGTTTTTATGATGGGGCTTTTTGACTCTCTTGTTGACTGGCTTCTGTTAGCCCCAAAATAAGCTCTACTTCGCTGTACTTGGCTCTACTCAAGAAATCTGGTCTTCCAAATCATCTGTTTGCTCACTGATGCTATGCATGTTTTGTTGTTGAATATAATGAATATTCAACATGCAGAGGTGAGACATTGCTCTGTGGTGTTTGAGTACTCTGGGAACAGTGTGTGTTTTCTTTTTGGTTTTTTTCCCCCTCCAATGCAGTGAAAAGTGACTACAACTTTAAGTATTTTCCAGAATCCGAGAAGCCAACCGAAATTGTTTAAATTTGGTGGGATCACCTTCTTTATATACTGATGCTGGGTTCTAAGATTATATTTTAAGAAGCCTGTTCGTCTAAATATACTCAAAACAGGATTCATTTTCCAGCATTCTTCCAAGTCAAAACGATTTATTATATTAAATAATGTTGTCCCAAGTGAGGAGACCAAGTGTGAAGGATGTTTTCCACAGTTGTACCTCTCTCTAATACTTTATTAAAAGCACTTTTTATCCTCAGGGAGACCTTTATTACCATTATGGTCTTGGTACTGTTTCCTTGTTATGTATTCCTGCCTGAGAATAAACAACAAAAGAATTTTGGCCTGAGACAGGCTTGCTGGTTGCATTCACAGAATGGCTGAGGTGGGTAGGAAGCTCTGGAGATCATCTAGTCCGTTTAAATATCCCACTGTATTTGAGCAGTAAGAACAGGTAAAAAATGAGTTTGAATAAGTTTTAAAGATTGCTATTCTATTTAACATTTTACAATGTCAATTATTTGTTATAAATAGGTATATAACAGGAATTCATTTTTTTCTTGTTACATAGCCTTTTTTACTGATTTTTTAAAAAACTGATGTTAGCTTTTGAAGCCATTCAGGAAGTGTTTTAGCGATGCAAAAGAGCAGCGGTTGCAAGTAGCTGCAATTTAATTATTGCAATCTTGTTATATTTTTGAGTGGCAGTATTTAGAAATATTTCTGTAACAACTACCCCTAATAGAGTGCAGGTACAGATAAGAACCAAGGTTATAAAAAAAGAAAAGTAGTTTAAATGAAATCTTCTTGCTCCATGTACAGCTAAAAATTGTCTGTGATATTACAACAGAGAGAGAGATAAAATTAAAGGTATTTAAAAAAAAAGAGAAAAAAATAAAGTAGAGCCTGCTGTCACTGTGAGCCTAAGTACATTGTGGGCATCTAGCGTTCCATTTCACGTGCAGTGTCTGTGGCAACTCTGACAGTTTTTCACAAGGATGAAGTGATGATGCAGGATTAGGCCCTATTCTGGGGGAAAAAAAGCATGCTATGCAAATGGCTCTCTTTGTTCCCCCTTTACGTTCAATTCTTTCCCCTTTGTTAGCTAAGAGGAAGGAATTAACACAGCTCGTTGAAAATTTCTTGCAAATATTCCACAAACAGGCACATTTTAACCAGCGCTGGTTAAGAGTCCCGTCTCAGGAAACAGAGAAGAACTGGTGAACTTGTGAAATGATTCAGGATATTCATGAATCTGTAATAACACATTTATGCCACTGTATGCATGTATTGAATGGAAATAGAAATTTAAAAGACCATTGCAAAGATCAGGTGATTATGAAGGGAGGACTTCGTTATCACAAGACGTTCACATGAAAGAAAAAAAAGTGTATTTAGCTGTTGGTTAACAAGCAGGTGTAATTTTCAAATAATTTTATCACCTATTCTAGATTTGGGATTTTTTCAAAAGCTGAAAGTAAAAAAGACAAATTTTTTCAACCTATGAAAATTGCTTATTTGAATAGGCTTGGATTCCTCTAAACTTTGAAAACTAGTTTGCAGGATTGTCACTCTTGACTTTGCATTATTTATTCTGCTAATATTTAAATTATTAGACATTATTTCTTTTTAAGTAATTTTATTAAACTTATAGGTGGAGCTTATTCCCCTGAAACTTCACTAGTAACAAGAATTTTGGCAGATAATTACATGGTGCAGGAGATGATACATTTAAATCTCTTAACTTATTTCTGCACATTTAAAATGCATAATGCGGTACAAAATGCATTTCAAATGCATAATGAAGTATCCCATTTTATTTAGACATCTATTAAGAAAACAGATTTACACTGTAAATTGCATATAGGCAAAAAATTACTAATGATTCCTTTCTTGTATAACCGAACTGAAGGCATCTTTGCCAAGATGGGTGTCCTGAAGGCAGCTGCTCAGTGATCAGCTTCGTTGCTGTTTCACACTCGGTATCTAAATGTGAAACAGCCTCGAGTGATGGCAATTTTAGGAAAGCCTGTGCTGAATGCTTAATCTAAGTGGTATTTTCCCTCCATCCCTTACTACTTATTAGTGTCTTGCTGAATTCCTCGAGTGTCCTCACCTTGTTTTAGCAGCCTCAACAGAAAGAGGACCGGAGATTCGGTCCGGGCTCTCCAGCTTTCTCAAACTGGGGGCCGGGTCACAACAGGAGCTTTGCATTTTGCACTTCCATCCCACTGGCACTGCACTGCTTGGCTTTCGTCAACATACAGTTTTCACTAGTTTAAGCTGTCATATTAGCCACTACAATTTTGCATAGAGCAAGCTTTGCTTTTTAAGCTGTTTAATTGTATTAAAAATTTAATCGCTCTGGCCACTTTGTATTGTGCCTAGTGGTATGGTGGCATTATCATTGCTGTGCACATCAGCCCGTTCTTTCCTCACCATACTGACACGCGTGAGAGCGTAAGTAGTGAAAGACCTACAGTCTACCAAGAAAAAAAGTACTGGTGAAAGAATTCTAGAATATGAAGTAAAGGTGAACCACAGATTTCTTGACAGAGCACGGCAGCTGTGGTACTAGTAAGGGATGCAGGCGGGTCATCCGCTTACCCTGACCTGAGAACCACTGAGCAAGAAAATCAAGTGTTTTAGCAGTGCTGAGTTCCTTTATCACATTGAGTTAAAGAAACAGTTTCATCCGAGTAAGTTTTTTTATTATGGTAAGAAATATATTAAATTGTAGATATGCAAAAAATTCCATTTCTTGCTTCTGGATACAGAACTAGGCAAAATCATTGTTTACGAATGTTTTGTCTGTCATCATCTCTTCCCCTCCCCTTGTCATGGGCATTATTCACTTACGTTTTTTTCTTTCATTCTGTGTCTGTGAAGCTTCTCTGCCTTGCTCTAAATCTGCAGTTTTCATGCAGCTTCCTCATCAAGGTACACTCTACTTTCATCATATTTGCACGAGATTCTGCTTGATCTGCTTTAGGGTTGGGCTTGTGGCATGAGAAGTAATTTACTTATCCTTTAAACATGGGAATGGCTTCAGTGTAAGTGCTAAGCTGTTGCATTTCTTGTGTGATGCTAATGATACGTGATGATATAGCAGGCAAAGAAAGTCACATCCTTAAGAATAAGATGAATTTGGTAACAGAGAATGGGCAGTTTGATATGGGAAATTTTTCTGCTGTAGATATTAAACTAAAACATAGAATTTATTTCATCTGACCTCTTTAGATTCATAAGTAGTCAGCTTTAACGTCAGTCAGGCACCAGCAGAACACAGACATGAGTTTGTTGGACTAAACTGTAGCAGATGGAGGCTCAGTAACATGGATATTCATCAACATCATTTGATTTCTGCTTCTATATGGAGAAGTCAGAAAAAGCTGCAGAAGACTTTTTTTTGCTCCCACTTGTGGGTTGCTTCCTCTCCCCATCATAGCCGGGGTTTTGTGAGATCACACCCACGCAGGGAAGGGAAGGACGCGCTGCCCACAGCCAGCTTCCAGCTGGGCTTTGGAAATTGTTCCCGTAACTGTGTGAAACAGCAGCGAGTATTCTCTGCTCTTGCTAATGCAAATGAGACAGAATTTCTTATATGAATGAGACAAAAATCTGTGGGAGACATGATTTAGAATAGGATTTTGCCTTAACCTCTTTATTCACTGTCATGCATCCTAAATTCTGCTGTTGATTATACTTTTAGCCTCTCTCATTAAAATATTTTTCCGTATGCTATTCATTCCAATGGCCCACACTTAGCGTAAGCAGTGAGAGGGTCAGTAAAGCTTCAGCAAAGATACTCGTTGTGTTGCAGAAGCGCCATTACACTGAGGTAGTGGTACAGGAGTGGTTATGTCTAAGTAGTATCAGGACAAAAGCAGTAACTGCCTGGAAGCACGTCAGCATTAAGCGGAAGTTTCAGTTTTTATATCTGCAAATGACTGACTGTGCCCTAAGATGTTAGGGATAACGGCCTGTAACCCAAGGCTTTCACGTGGTGTTGTCATGTCAGCGTGAAGTTTACACTAACACAGTTCACTTGTGAGGGTGTTCAGTGTGATTCTTTTAGCACAACATACTAACGGTTACCTTGTCCTGCAGGGAACTTCCAGTGCTGCTTAGGAAGGTGTGTGCCCCGGGGTGTAAACCCTGCCTGGTTTCAGCCTCGCCGTGTGCTCTGCGAGCCTCCTCCTACCTTGATTTGGTGGAGCTGCGCCTATGTGAGGGCAGTTCTTGCAAAGACTTCCAGGCTCAGCTGTTTTGTGTGTTTCCTGTTAACAGCCTTAGAAAACGGTTTCTGTAGTTCTCCTTTTTAAAACTTAATTATTGATCCTTTTTTTTTAATCTTGATTTGCCAGGATTTCAATCCTTGCAGTTGGTGTCTACACTTTGACGTTTAACTCTCAGGTGATAACCCGCATCAGTTCTGCTTCTGATGCGTACAAAATAAACCTGTCAGTTCATATTCCTCCCAGCAGTGAGGCAGAGTCTTCTCGGTGTTACTGATTTGTCTGTTGTGCGCTTCCTCTGATCTTTCTGCTCGTGCGCAGAGATTCAGTATTGAGGGGGGATTGGGTACTTTTGTATACCGGAAATCATCTCTGATAGCAAGAATCGGCTTCTGCCATCAAAACAGAATTCTGCAGGTTCAGACATGAGCTTTCCTCGCACAGCTGTTCCCCTGTTTAATGCCAGACACTCATTTTGGTCTGGAAGAAGCCTGTAGTTTAGGCAGATGTTCGGTCTGTCAGTTCTGCCTCTCAGGGAATACAAAGGCAGAAGAAACTTGCATGAAACTTTTTAGTTTGTTCAGTGGGTGCTCTTAAAACGTGTTCAGTGGATGTTCTCAAAATGAGAGCCAAAAAGGGCTCTGGAAGAGAGACTTTGATTCAGTGCTTTCCATGACCTCTGAGTGCAGATACTGGTGTGAACGTTTTGAGGATGGAGGGAAACCCCTTATGTGCTGGGTGAACGTTTTATCTCCTCCGGCCAGTCACCTGCAGCCCTTAAGCCAGAGGATTGTTCCCAGGACAAACTAAATATGCTGATACCCTGGCACAGCTTGCACTCTGAGAGGAATTAAACTCTTGCATTGCTGTTGCATATGATTTTAATTAGACACAAAGCTCAGCTGGAATCAAGTGGCTCCTGAAAGCAGTATTTCACCCTTTCTGACTGTCGATGTCTTGTCAGGGCAAGAACCTGTGACTGCAAGAGCTCTGCAGCGATGGTATTTATTGAAAGGGGGGTCTCCTCCAAAGGCAGGTCAGGTCATCAAAGTGAGGCGCCTGGGCCGAGCTCCCGGTCCCTCTAGGAACACTGTCTTTCCACCCGCTGTACGCAGACGGGCTTCCCTCCGTGGGTGCCTGGAGTTCGACTGTGAACATTTGCTTCATTTGCTCAAATGTGCTGTAACTTTGTAAACTGCTCAGTACGGATCTCTGGTTATTTCTCAGCAGTTTATAGAGCAGGACTTTCTTGGTTGGCTGAGAAATCCTTTCTCACAAAAGGTGATATGAAAGAGCAGGCTTAGGAAAGCAATAATGCCAATTTTTCCAAGCTTTGTCCCTAGTGTTGCCTTCCTCGTAATTCAGAAGTACGTCGTCTTAGGGTAATGGAGAGAGTATTTTGTTTTCTGGTATCCACGTAGATTGTGCCACGAAGCCTGTTGGCGTGCGTGCCCATGTGAGCAGGGAGCCCGTGTCCCCAGGGACGGGAGCGGATGCTGCTGTCATTATGTATATTAATGTTATAGTGGCAATATATATATATATAACTGGATTATTTAAAAGCAGGCGTAGCCCCGCAGCTCTCTTCAGCGTGTGGGATTTGCTGCCCAGGGGGTGTCGTGGGACACGCGATAGAGGAGACGTTGGGACACACTAGTCTGCATGTGCTTAGCAACTGTTCAAAATGTTTGTGTTTTAGCTGCTTTTACATTTAAGTGTAAGGTGCACTAAACAAATTGTACGAGCAAGAGAATGTGACGTTCCTCAGCATTTTACAGAGCAAAAACTTCTGAAAATTCTCTCCTGGTGGCCCCACGTGTCAGGCATTATTAAAGTGCAATTTGAAATAGCTGGAATATGTTAGTGTTAGCACTTAATTTTAATGCTGCTACTCAACTGAGTCTGTAGGGAAAATTAACAAAAAAGAGGAAAGACAAAAGAGGTAAATGCATCTTCAGATCCTTAATGTACATTGGCTAAAGTAAACAGATAATCCCCATTTACAGAATCTTTTAAAAAATATATATTCTGAGAATAAAATTTAGCAGTGTTCCAAGCACAGAGATATTCAGTGTATCTTCATGGTTCATCCATCTAAATCAGACTGGCCATCCGCTTTCTATTCACAAATGTGTATGCTGTTCCCTATATCAAATAAAGTTTTTATTTCTGCTTAGCAGGTGACTAGATGAATTGAGTAAACAGTTCATACTCCTATATATTTTCATTTTGTCATGGAAAAGTATTGTGGATTGAAACATGTCAGCTGGTGCCTGTAAGCCAAGTTGTTTCATCTTTTAGTCTTGGACCCAGATTAAACTAACATCAAATTCAATCTGCGCTTTCACCATTTACAGGCACTCACACTTGATCCTGAAAAAATGATTTTTTTGTATTACACAACATTGCACTAAAATAGTGATACCACACGCTTCATTTGTGAGACAATAACAGAGACTTTGTATGGCATCTTATTTTAAAAATACTTGCAATTTATTATTTTAGTAAATCTGCCATCGTATGCACTAGTTCGGAGGATGAGTCTGAAATGTTTTCTGGGATAGGGCAGTATCGGTGACAGCCCGTGCTTGGACACGCTGCGTTTCTGAGCAGCCGCTTGTAAATATTGCAGGCCGTGCAGTCTCGCCTCTTCTCCCAGGGCTGCTCCCGAGGAGTTCCCCGCTGGAGAGCGGGGCGCTCTGTGCTCCTGCCCCGCCTCGGCCGCCCGCTCCCCCGGCGGAGGAGCTGCCCGGGCCGCGGGGGACCACGCGTGGGGGGCCGGGGCGGCCAGGTGTGGGGGGCGGCTGGGTGTGGGGGGCCGCGGCGGCCAGTGACGCTGTGCTCCCTGTGTTCCCTCAGGGATCGACAAGGAGAACGTGGAGCTCTCGCCCACCACCGGACACTCCAACAGCGGGAGGATGCGCCACGGCTCCGCAAGCCAAGTGCAAAAGCAGCGAAGCGCTGGCAGTTTCAAACGTCACAGCATTAAAAAGATTGTGTGAAGCGTTCTTTTCTTTTCTTTTCTTTTTGGAGACTGACTGACGTGGGCTTTTGCAAAGAGCCCTCCACCAGTTGTGATGCTGCACTTAATTTTTAACGTTCCCATCCTGTCAGCCGTGTTGCCAGATGATCAACTCTTGAAGCATTGCCTGAATTTTAATGCCTTCTTTTCTTTTCTTCTGTGTTTGATTTGAGCCGGTGTTTCAGAACCATCGACAGAACAGTCTCTAGGTGCTGACGGACCTTGTAGCCGAGGGAAGCGAGGAGTTCTGTAACGCTGCAGTACCGTATCGTGTCCAAATACGAAAGCCATTTCTCATAGACAGTTCTCCCTTGCTTCTGTTACATGCCTTGTTTGCTTCTCCTTTAAAGGAAAGTGTTAATCCTGTTTGCACACCTTTCAAGGTAGTGGCTTTATGAGCCAGGGGAAATTACTATAATCCTGGTTTTAATTCAAACCTGTAAGATTTTTAGCTGTGGACTTTTTTTTACCATACTTAAACTTATGATAGCCGCAGTACAATGAGCTTAACCAGAAATGGTTGATTAGATTAAATTTCCAGTAATTAGCAATAAATTTAAGAGGACAAGGAGGCCACATGAGTCTCTTCATTCCCCAGACCATAGCTTCACATACTTGGACTGTATATGGACCAGACTGGACAAACTGGCTTTTTTCCAAAGCAAACTTGTTTTTTTGCTGTACTTTAACTGCACTAAAAAAGGTTGTATAGTGGAAGGAAAATCGTCAAGAACTGACTATGCTGTCATTGTAGTGGTGTTGAAAATTTATTGCTTCTTTCTTCCATTTAGCATATACTTTAGTTTTACCCTTCCCAACAGTATGCACCTTCAAGAAATTCCTGGCAGAATAACTATTGGGGTATGGAGGGGGAAATTTTGTGAAGTTAACTTCCAGCTCTGGGAGATTGTGTTTGGCAAAGCTGCTTTTGTGCTGCCCAAGCAATGGTATAAAAACAGTAATGTTTGCTTAAGGTACATGAATTTAAAGATAACTGACACTTTTGTCAAATCCAGGTTACGTTTGAATGTTTGCAGTGCAATTTCTGGTATCAGTATAGGCTTTTGCAGTCAAATCTGTCTTGCAGAACTTTCAAGGGGTTTTAGTTTGCAAGGACTCATATTTGGGGGTTATAAGAAACTGAAATTGCTATCACTGTGAAAGACTTGTCAACTACAGTAGTATATTAACAATGGATGACTGTGATAATATGCTGCTATGTTGAATGATGTGTAAAGATGTAGCACTCAGTGCTGCAGATACTACCTTTATGGACTAAAAATGTGCAGAACATTTGATCTCAGAGGTAAATACAAATTCTGACAAAAGGGCCTGTCATCTGGGTGCTCATTTTAGGGCTAAGTGTATCTACTGCTAAAGAACAGTTAAACTTCGTAGTTTCAGATCCCTATTGTATGTTAGAAATTAACAATTTATAAGTGGCTTTAAAGGAAAAAAAACTATATCCACTATATATATATATTAAAAAAATCCTATAGTGCAATTTTATTAGTGGCTTTCAGTAAATCAAACTCCACAGCTAAATTATTTAGAGAATGGTACAATTAATTGTTCAGATTTTATTGATATAGCACATAATTCACATTTATCCACACAGTAACAATGTAACATGTTTATGTAAATAAAATGCCTTTATTGTATTGATTCATAAAATAACAATTTAATTTTTTTAATTTGTTTACAGTCCTGGAAAAACTATGAACACAAACTTAATATGCAAACAGTTTGCCAAAACAAGAGGAAAACTTACAATTAATAATCTTGAAATAGGTATCTTGGAAAATATGAAGACTTGTGCAATTAACCAAATTTTTTTATTATTGATTGTGTAGGAACTGCAGTAGAAATGTGGTTACTGAATTGATACAAATCTATGAAATGGATTATGAGGCTAGAACTGAATTTAGGAATAGAGCAGTGACTCGTGCCATGTTCTAAGCTGCTATGCATGTATAACTTTGAGAGTCACTGATTTAGAAACCTTTCTCATCTCATACATCAAATTGTGTAATAGCCAACTCTGATATCACTGTCAGTTTGCACTTGATCATGTTGAATCAAGCTAATTCCAGCCCTTTCAATTTTGCTGAAGACAATGAATTGTAGAAGTCTGAAAATTTGTTCTCACTGTAGATAGGAAAAAAGAATCTCCCATAAAGGTAATTTACTGTTAGAAAAAGATAGGAGAAACAAATAACTAAAACCTATGAGCAGATTTTCTTTAAAAAAATAAATCCAGATTAATTACCAAATCAGTTTTGTTTGGACTGAGCGCATCTCAGTATCTTTCAGTATTTTGGACTGCATCTATAAAAAAGGTGTCCCTAAATTGGAATTAATAAATTATTTAAAATGTGTAATGTGAAATCAAAACAGACAGCAATTAACATTCTTTCATGTGAGAACTAGAACTACTCCAGGCTCTCAGTCCTAGCTGACCAAAACTGATAACCCTCATAAAGCAAGTCAACAAAATTGATTTGTCCTATTTCTTGGGGGGGGGGAGGGGGGGGACAGGGTGTCATTTAATATTTTCACTGCAGGGTTCAGTGAGAGGACCTGAACATTTTAGAGCAGGGGTGTCAAACACATTAGGAAGAGAGAGCTGAATTTTGTGTATAATATGTAGTCTGTGGCCAAGGTTTATATTCAGGACCATGTACGCCCAGATACACAGCAAAGTAATCTCCAGTATCAATAGTTAGGAAGCTTGTTCTTTAGATGAAGGGGGAAAACATGGCCTTTCTATAATGATTAAACTTCTGTTAGTAATTGGTTGTTCAGTGCCTTACTGTCACATTCATCACTCAGAAAGCCTGCTCCCTGTAATAACCATTGCTATTATTTTGCCTTTTTGTTTTCTTTCTCACATCCTCCTTTATTTGTTCCCTTTTCCTATTTTGAGTATTCTCTATCCTTCTCTTTCATTCCTGTGAGCACCACTCTCGATTCCCAGTCCAGTCTGCTTGCTTTCTTTCCTCATCCTGTTACTCCATTTACAACAGTAATCAGCAGTTTGTTGCTGGTGGTGATGCTTCAGGATCAGTGGGCTTGAAATCTGATCTAGCGAACGGGAGACATGAGTTCAGACCTTAGAGTCGTCGTTTCAGGCAGGCTGAGGCAGGGCTAGGGCAGACCAGGGCACTCATCATTGCAGTGGTTACTCTAATCAGTTTTTGAAGATTAGCTCTGCAGCCATGGAATCTGTGCATTTTGAAATGAAAACTCAGATTCAGAAAAATCTGATTTTTAACGTGGACCATATAAATACATCATGGGGACTGTATGTTTGACACCCCTGTTTTAGAACCTGTTATCCATTACACACTAACTACAGCTAAGTACTGTAAAGATGATTAACATTTTGTTTGTGTTTGTATTTTCCCTGACTTAAAGATAATTCAGTAGTATTTGAATAGTGCATAACCTACCTGTTAATTATGCCAATGTTTCTGCTTTAATGTGCATGAGGTTTCCAAGAACAGGAAACATTTCAAATAAGTATTGTGGACTGAGCATTTGGGAGCGTTCCAGTGCTCTATTCCTAACTGGGTTGTAGGTTTTAGGGCTTTTTCTGTTTCATTCTAAGGTTAATTTTTTTTCAAATGTAATGAAGCACGTCTTATTGTTATGCAACAAACTTACCACAAAAAGTCACTTTTAGTGTTGGTCCCACAATTTTTTTTAATGCAGTATATTCACCTGTAAATAGTTTTGTGTAAAATTTGACAGAAAAGTATATTTACTACACTGTAAATACATGTGACAATATATTGTATTATTTTGCTTTTTTTGTAAAGCAGTTAGTTGCTGTATATGTATAACATACAAATTTGATTATTCTAGTGTTAGTAACTGTTAACTACTACTTCTCCTTCCTGCTGTTGCGTTATGTCATTTAAAAAAATGCTGTGTATTATAAACTTACACTGTGTATGATATCTTACTATTTCCATTTGGGCCTCGACTTTGAAAATGTTTCCTTGATCCACAATCCTGTTCATATTGTAAGCAAGTGTGCGACAGCTGGCAAGAGCCCTGCTGATTCAAACGCAGTCGGTAACTGTAGGTGAATACGGTAGAAACCTGGTTTCAGATAATTGTTGTTCACCCCATTTTCCCCTCATGTATGTACTTTCCCTTTTTTTTGAAGTAAAATGTAAATTCAACCTGCTCCAAGTTGTTCGAAGGTCATTGACTTGTTGTGTTCGGGATAAAATTGGTATTTTCTCAAATCCTTTTTCTGTTTCTTGGAACAGTGAGATTTGGATTGGTTCTTTGGGTCTAAACCAAGGGCCTCATCACAGCAGGCTTTGGATCCAGTCCTAATCCCAGGACTGAAAACCTGCTATCTCTGGGAAAAATCAGAATCAAGTTGAAATCCAGTGTCTTGGATTTGTCTTTCCACCGTGTATTTTCTCTGTATGTGATCTTGAGCATTTCTAGATAATGGCAAAGCTGATTGTCCAAATTCTGTACTCAGTTATCCAAAGGCAGAATAATGCCCATTGTCATGAATTTCATGTCACTTCAATAAGATTATCATAACTGAAATAATCAGAATATTTCTTTTTAAAATGTAAATTTAATATTTTAATAAAACAGCTGCTTGGTCTTTAAAGAACATTTCAGTATAATTTGTCTATTTGGGCTTTTTTAGCTTAGAAGCTTGAAGTTTCAACTGTCAGAGGCAACTTTTATGACAAACTTGATTAATCAAATCTATTTTTCTTTTAGGGAATACATTACTTTCCTATTTAAAATGTATAAGTACTTATATTCTGGCTTTGTGAATCGTAAAAAGATGTAAAAACACATTAAAGTGAGACTGCATTGACTTCTTCTGAGACATCTTATTGTTCCTGCACACTAAACACTACTGGGCCTGCTCCGTTGAAAACACACACCCACACCACACACACCCACACACACACACACACCACACACACACACACACACCACACACACACACACACACCACACACACACACCACACACACACACACCACACACACACACACACCACACACACACACACACACCCCACACACCCCACACACCCCACACACCCCACACACCCCACACACCCCACACACCCCACACACCCCACACACCCCACACACCCCACACACCCCACACACACGAAATAGGGAGCAGCTGACTCACTGTAACCTTTCTCTTGCCAGTAGATAGGGATTGTATGGATGGAAGAGTAGCAGTTTCTGAAACTTCTTTTGAGAGGGCTTTCGGATTTTCTTGTTCTGCTACCTAACAAAAAGGTGAGATCCACCTCCCCTTCCCCACACAATAAAGCAGACTTTTCCTGCTCTCTACATGAACCCCAGCATTAGTCCAGATAATTAGAAAATACAGATGCTTGCTGCACCCCAGTGAGACAAAGGCAAAGCTCATATGTGGGTGGGACAGATGAAAATAACTAGGTAAGGACTTACCTGTTTTGTTTTGTTTTTTCCTCTTAGCAAAAAGATTAAAAGGCTAAAGTTATTGGAGTTAGTTGTGCTTCTAAAGAAACACATCTTCTTTACTTTAGAGGAAATGTTCGTTAATCCTAAATTGGAAATAGCAGCATTGACTAGAATTAGGGAGCTGTACTGGAGATATTTCCTGAACACCGCATACTAAATCACTACTGCTGAAAACATTTGTGAAGTTCCTCTTTTGGACAGTTAACCTTCTCTGCCATTTGAGATCACAAAATATACTGTAGTTACATAGTAATTGAATAAAAGTAATGTTAGGAGAAAGTTATTTTAGCTATGTCTTAAGACAACTGAACAACTGTGTACCTACATGAAAAAATGGTACCCCTTGAGCAAGCAGTTATGTCTTAGCTTCAAAATCCTCGCCTGACTGATGTTGGTGCTGCAAGAGTATTTTACACAGGAAAAGGTAATTCAGAACTTTCTGGATGCAGGGGTATAAATTCTGTTCTAAGGTTAAGTAGGGTAAAACTGTACAGGGAGGAAGGGAAAGGAAGCTGTTATTCACAATTGCTGTGAACTCCTGCAATAGGACTGACCTGTGAGGTGATGCAGATAATTCCGAAGTACTAAGCTGTCTCTCCTGCTGGCATAAGTATTTCCAAGTAGCTCTGACTTTGAATAACAAGTCCTCTCAATATTAATATTTTCAATATCCCAGATATAGAAATAAGTACAAACATTAAAGCCAAAAGCCCTTTTCTGAGGCAGGTGGAATGCTACTGTTAGGGGAAATTATGGCACAAAAATTATGATGAATTTGATACCTCAGAATGGCAATATCACTGCTAGGATTAGCCTCATCCCAGGCTGCTTCATAGCTACGGGCAATTGGCTTAAGAAAATACATCAGATGATAAGGGAAATAGCCATCCTGTCTTTCACAGTGAGTTGTTGTGAGGAAGCAGGGGTGAGAGAGAAGAATGTGCTATTCTTTGCTGCAGTTGGCTGACCCCGGAATGGCTTGGAGCCATCTATTAACATGACAAAATGTTGTGGGTTAACTGTTGCTCCAGATAAACTAACACCCGTATATATAATACGTGGTGAAATCCGGTCCTTTATGTCCTACCATAGGATTGAATTCTACTGCAGGTTTCTCACTTCTGTGATTGTCAAATGCTTTTTATCTATTCTTTCTTAGACTGATCTGTATAGGAGAGGTAGACAGAAAGCACATGAACTTAAACACATGTAATGGCATTATGATTAGTCACTCAGTGTCACAGAACTAAAAACTAAAGCCAACCTCTTGTAGCCATGAAGAGTGCTACTGACCATTCCATCTCAAAGCAAGTATGTGCCTTTCCCACAAGTAAAGTTCATGATTTACAGGTGGTGAATCCTACATGTCTTCTAATATTGGTTCCTTCAGTTGACTGCTGGAATGTTTAAGAAGTCCTCAAATGAAAATAAATCCCAGGGTTGTGTGGGTGGATAGCGTAGAATAATGTCTCCCGCGATGTGACTTGTTAAAACAAGTACAGGTTTGTTCTTCAAAGCAATAATGAAGAAAAGTCTGATGACAGCATCCTTGGGGATATTCAAATGATACAGCTATAAATAGCAAAGAGTAAGTCTAACTATGTGCTAAAGAAACTCCCACTGAACTATTAAATTGTAACTTAAATTTTCTTCTCATAGCAGACTGTCCTTTAGAAAAGCTAGCAAGATCTGTTACACTGCTTCTACCCTCTGGTTAATGTACTTAGAAAATGAGATCTGCCTGGGAGATCTGGATGCCCTACACAACAAATTTACTCACCTGAACAAGAATTGGGTATCCAGACCTCCTCCACAGCCTTGGAAAACACAGGTAAATCAAATGGCTGGGTCCAGAAGAGGCCTATCAGGAAAAGACCTAACTGGGACTGACTTTTCCAAGCTCTGGGTTACTGACTCAGCTGCCAAAGGCTACTTAGAGATGGACAGAAGACTCCAGGCCATGGGGACTGCCTTTGCCCTTTGCTGGGCTCCATTCCCTTTGCTCTAATTTGCTTTCTATGAAGCTCCTCCACTTGCTGGCTGTGCTCCCCCTGCTCCTTGCAGTATCAGAGTTTTTTTCCCCATCCTTGGTAGGGAAAACCAACCAAGGGCAGTTTATTAACTGCTCCCTGCTCCTACTAGAGCTCACTGCAAGACTTAGTCATTGTCAGAAAGAACCCTGGAGTGCATTTAGCACAGCGTCAGGCAAGTAAAAGAAGAGGCTTTTCAGTTCGCCTCACAGCCGCTAGCACATGCAGTGAGAGTGCATCGGACAGTTCTGTGCAGCGTGAGAGACCCACCCAACCGTTTGTAAACAGACATGACTGAACATGGGCTGGAGGCAGGGCAGAAACAGCAGCACTAAGGCAAAGAAGAGGCTGGTTCAGAGCAATACAAAACTTACAAAAGCTCCAAAATACAAACATGAGGCAGACCACTGAGGTGGTAGGGGCGGGACAACAAAATGAAGGAAGGAACTACTTAATTTACCCAGAATATATAGCATCTAATGCCTCAGTGCAGTGAGGATCAAACAGCAAAGGTATCTGTGCTGCTGAATATTGAATTACTCACGTGAGGAGCTGCTCGTCCAAAGGGGAGAAGAGGCCGTCACCCCACTCTGTGCATTCTGTCCTTCTGAAAGCTGCCCAGGATCTGCTCTCCAGGTCTTACTCTTCTCTGCTCCTCTGTCCAGCCAGGCCCACCCTTGTTTTTAGCTTCTGGTCTCATGTAGTTCCTGAAAGAGGGAAAATTACTGCCATTCTCTTCATCAAATCCAGTGCCCATGTAGCTGCACTGCTCTGAGGCCCTGCTGTACAGAGACAGGCATGGCTCTCAGAAGTGACGCAGCCTCTCAGCTGTGGCAGCTCTCTACCTTCCATGCGGGTCTGTCATGGCTGTGGGAGTGGGGCTTTTCTGCACTGCAGCACTGGGAGCAATGAGCCCTTACAGACAGGTGAAACCAAGCTTGTGCTAAGAGTAGGAAACCTGCTATATCACTCTGAGGCATGGATCAAATACCCTGCAAAGCAACTCAGCAAGTATGCTTCTGCTGGCTTTGATTTTCCAGTTCTGCCTGAGATGTTAATGGCTATACCTGTAATTTACAACAAAGGCACAGGTTAAAAAAAAAAAGCAAGAATAAATTGGCCTTGAGGATGCTGACATAACTTGTCTGTTCTTTTCTGGTCTTCAGTAATCCTTTTACTTCGTATGGGGCCAATTTTTCTTACCAGGAACATTTGTTTGTTTTTTAAATCATTACTAAAATGTAACTAGCAGTCTAGAACGCTGTTTTCCACTCATGGAAAACTCAGGAACTGCATGACAAATGTGACTCGTCAGCACAGAAGCACTTATTCATTCTATTAGCAGTGTTTGTTTTATTTAACTTATAGTTATGATTTTAGTATTACTCAACAGAATTTTACTTTTTGGTTTCACTACAGTAAAGTGTACAGACTTCAACTGAGATAAGAGCTCCACTAGGCTATGCAATGCGTGCAGAGTAAGATAGCGTTCTTGTCCCAAGAGCTTAAAATGTTTACAGTCACTACTTGTGTCTGACACAGATTGTCTTCGTGACCTTGGATAAATCTCTTAACATCTCAGTGCCTGAACTGCCCCACTGTAACAGTTAAGGATTGCAGTCAGTTGACAGGAATTCTTATACAATCTTCTGAGATTTTTTCAGATTAAAGACATTAAAAGGGCAAAGTCATAGCATTGTTTAATTTTTTTCACTTCACATTATGCATTTGGTCATCTGTAAATAGGTATTTCTGATTTATGACTGCTTTAAACAAAATAAAATGATTTAGACAAACCAGGAACTTTTGACAAAAACACTTATACAAATGAGTAATTTGGGAAGACAATCCTGCTCAGACACTATTTTGTGATTTTTTCTAAGTGATTCATTTACACTGTCAAATGTACTGTCTGCTGCATACATGTGCAAATGAACAACTGAGCAGTTTTAATTCCAGTTACTAGCCTGGTTCGTTAGGCCAAAAAAACTAGCTTGGTATCCGATTGTTAAAGTGTTCACAATAGTAGATTTCCTGCATCATTTACAGAACGTAAGTTATAGCATGCTGTTTACAGCTGGGCAATCTATAAGAACTGAAAATGTTCTATAGAATGAAAGACTTGGTTACTGGGGAAAGGAGGCTAATTTTGAGCAATTTGTTGCTTCTAGATGAAGAGGAAGACCAAGCTCTCACAGGTACTCAGGCTCTAAGGATGAAGATTGATGCTTTCATACTTCAAACTTCAGCTCTGTTTTAACAGCTCATTTCTCACTTCTTTCTCTGCTGTGCCCTGCTCTTTTCTTCTTCCCCAAAGCATGCTTGCATGAGCCATCTCGCCCTTGCCTATTTCTTCCCTGACTCTGCCACTGGATGTCAAAATGATAAAAGGGTGCTTGAGCTGTTCCCTTGGGAAATCCAGAGCCACCTCTGCTACCAAGGGTCCAGTAACAAACCAAAACCAGTTTCCTCTTCGTTGCACACAAGGCAGAAGCAAACGCCGAACGGGTGCAAGTAAAGCAGTGTCCCCAGGGTACATCTCGGTGCCCAGATGCAGCAGATGCCCTCTGGTTTGCAGCAGGGGCAAGAACTTTGCTAGGCTGCATGGGAAGGAGAAGCATCCTAGAAAAAACTGACTCCTGTGACTCCTTGCTTTTCCATGCAACAGTGCTGGATTATTTGGAGGGAGGATTCACCACTCCCAAACTGTTCTACCCACAAAGACCCAGCATGGAGGCCAAACTCCTCCTCTTCTGGGTGTTAGTTTTATTAACACAGAAATTAACAACAATTCACCATTAGGGTCAGCACCAAACTTTCCCCCAGGCATGGCTGCAGCTCAGATTGCTCAAGCCACACCTGTATCCTTTTCCTCCTCCATATCAGCCCGCAGTGCAAAGCTCCAAGCTCCAAAGCTCAAAGCTCCATTGATCCCAAGCTCCTCAGAGTAACTACAGCCATTTCCCACAGACTACTCCAAGTGACCTGCCCAGAACTGTCCTGCAAGCTACCGCCAGTGAGGAGCAGAACCATGCCCTGCAGACCACTCCAGTGTCAGCAAAACCACCATGCCCTTTTCAGCTCTTCATCCCCTCCCCAAATCCTCAGAGATTCCTTGGGACACAATAATCATTTACACATCGTATTTTTCCTAAGGATGCAAAAAGCCCTGGGGGGAAACATAGCAAGTGTTTAACAACGATATGAAAACAAATCCCCCGTGAAACATGAGGTAGTGCTATTGCATCTAAGCAATTACCTTGCTGAACATGGACTTTCATTTGTCAGTCTGGTTCAGCCCTGCTGGGCAGAGTCTCCGATCTGGCACTGCTATAGCTGCTGGCTAGTACGCTTGCTTACTACGGAACACTTCCTCACCAGCTGAGCACTGGCAGCATGTGCCTAAAACTTCGCATACTAGCGCAGATTTGCCTCTGATTACGTGTGGGAAGGGCATGGCGGGAGCTACCAGTGTCCAGCTGCATGAGGAGACGCTCCAATGCTGTGACTCGGGCTGAGAGGAACCCAGTACTCCCGGCAGAGCACAGGGCTGAGCAGCCGGAGCAGAGGTTCAGACCCAGCCTACAGGAGCGAGCAGCCACTCCTCGCCGCTCGCGGCGGACCAGACGCCCAGGCCCTGCTCACGGCAGGAGCGCGGCCGCTCCCGTGAGGCGAGGGGGGCGGCAGGGAGGCGGCGCAACGGTCTGCGGGCGCCTCGGGGCGGAGAGCCGCGACCAGGCCGGGCGGGGGAGCGGGGCCCCCCCGCGACAGCGGCTGCCGCCGGGAGAGGGCGAGGCGCCTCAGGCCCTCCGCGCCGCAGAGGGCGGCTGTAGCAGCGGCGGCGCTCGCGCCTAACGGTCGTTGGGGGGAGTGCGCAGGCGCAGGCGCGGGTCTCGCGCGGCGCGGCGCTCTCGCGAGAGGGGCGTGGCGCGCGCGGGGCGTGGCGGGGCGCGGCGCGGCGCGGCGCGGCGGGGCGTGGCGGGCGGTGCGGGTCGGATGCGCCAGTGCGCGGCGGGGCCCGGGCGGGCGGCACGTGGGGACGGCGCGGCCCGCGGCGGGCGGGGGGCGGGCGGGAGCGGGACCGGCGCCGGGCACCGGCGCGGGGGCGGGGAGCGCCGCGCCGCACGCACCGTAAGTACCGCGGCCCCCCTTCCCTCCCCCCGCTCCCGGCCTGTCAGCGCCAGGCCGCCCCGGCGGGAGGCCGCCCCGGTGCGCACCGCTCCGCTCCGCTCCGCTCCGCCGCGGGCCTGGCGGGCGCCGGCGCTGCCGGGCCTCGGGGCTCCCGCCGGCAGTCAGGCCGCGGCCGTGCCCGCGCCGGGTGACCGCGCCGGGCCAAGGTCAGCGGCGCGGCGGCGCTGGGGCCGCCCGGCCCGCGGGTCGCCCCGGCCGCCGCGGGGGGAGGCTGGGGGCGGCCCGGGGGGCGCAGGCCGGGCAGCGGGGGGAGGGCGGCTCGTGTCGCTCTGGTGCCGTAAAACTTACTGATCATAGCGTAATGCCCCGCGGAGCTGCTGTTAACTACCTCCTCGTACCGTGCAACAACTTTACTTATCCTTAAGGGCAGTGCGTGGCCTGGGGTATACTCAGCACCACGGGAATTAAATTATATTGCTGCTCAGGAAGGAATATTTTACTGTCCTTGCTCTTCTAGAAGAAGTCTTGTTGTTTTGCCCTTTATTTTTCTTCAAGTGAAAAAAAAAAGTAGCATTGGGCAGCTTGCTCTGTGTCTGGCTTTCTAAATTCTTTGCAGCAGCCTGGTAAAATACAGCGTGAAGCTGCAGCTCCGCGAGCGCAGAATGAGTCGGTACCTCGCTAAGGGCATTCTCCTCACGCCAGGTGATCCGTAGCGTTAGGGAATAGCCACGAAGCCTGAATGCTGCCGCAGTATGGTAAGGAGAGGTGAGAGGCCACAGGATGGAAGTAATTCTGACTTTCTGCATTTCCAGGGTTGTGTGCTGCCTTCGTAAGGCCGGCTGTTGTGCTTACACCTGCTGGGTGTTATCGGAATCGCTGTGGACTTTGTCTCAGGTGAAAGGAAATGGCTTGTTGCTGGGGAAGGTGGTAGCAGGAGAAGGTAACTTTACTTTTCTCCTGTTTGCTTTGCGCCTGTGAATGATCTACGGAGTCGCAGCCGTATGTCTGTGCGCGGCGTAGCCAAGGAAGAGCACATGACTTGCTGGAGTGCGGCACAACTGCTCGCGAGGGGTGTGTGACTTTTCCTCGCAGCACATGGACTGGAGCTGTCAGAGCGAGGGAGCTGAGCAGTGCTCGCTCCTCTGCCAGCGGGTCACCACGTGACCCCATGCAGCTCACTTAACCTCCTCGTTCTTTAATGAGCTACCTGTGGAGGGGGTGAAATACTCTGCAGCCCTCAGCCGAACTAATGTGCCTTTCTTCTAGGAGTCTTAATGTACATACAGTGTTTTCTGGAAAAATGATAGTGCAGTTTTGCTATATGTATCTTGCTTGCACAGTTGAATTCTTGGTTAATTGGCTTGCATTTAAGTGCCCACCCAGTGCTCTAGGCACTGAAGAAAGTTAAAACTTTTTAGTAAGTTAAAAGAAACAATAAACCTGTAGAACTCAGGTTAGGCTGTAAGCTTACTAGAATCCACCTTTGCATTACATCACTTTCTGTACTGCTCGTCTGACAGTCCCACAGCTTCTCTTTCCGGTGTTTCATTGAGCTCTCCAAGGACTTCTAAATGATCTCATGAGACAGCAAGCCTGGGGGATTTGAGCACACAACCTCATTGCAGTTGTACAGCACCTTGTCCAGTAGGGCCACAGATTGTTTGCTCTGCCAGACTTGAAACAAAAACCTGGAAGAGGCTGTCCAAGGATATCGTCAGGCTCTGGAGGAGCTGCAGGAGAAAGGGCTGTAGGAACCCAGGTCTTGTACACTCTCGTAGCTACTTATTTAGGTATGCTTTCTGTAGTCATGCCAGCTTTAGATACCTAGCCGAAGATCCAGATTCCATCTTAAGGCTATCTAGAGGTGCTTTGGGATACTTACGTTGAAAGTTTCTCTTTCTCCTCTTTCATCCACTGCCCAGAAAGCCTGGGCTTTGACCTAGACACTCCCCAAAGCCTGAAGTTAGAGAACAGGAATTCCCCTTGCCACCCACAGTGTGAGGTGAAGGTTCCTGTGGTTCAGATCCATCATGCTACATAGGTTCCCAGTTCCTGCAGGTTCTCATAGGTCTCATGACAGGAGTTTGGTTGTCGAGGATTGCAGCCAAAGCTGTTCAGAGCCAGAAGCAGGTGACTTGCTAGGCTGAGACTCTTGTGCGCGTTTTGAAAATGTTGCAGGCTGTCTTTTGGGATATTTGAAGCAAGGATGGTTTTTGCAGTAGTAGAGTTATCTGAAGAGCATAATGCTTTAAAGCAATATACCCCACTTATCAATAGCTCTCATCTTCCATGTGCACTCAACTAATATGAGCAATTTATTTAAGGTATTTCTAGTGTCCATGGAGACTGTAATAAAATCAGGGTTGGTATCCCCAGGTGCCCTTAGCAACATCTAGAAGTAATTAAAAAACATGGATTACTTTCAGTTATTTAATGTTTCAGATCTAATGAGTAGCCGCCTTTAAATCATGATTTTGAACTACAGTGCTCATGTGCAACTCTTCATGCAAATGGCCTGGTTAAACTTCATGAAGTGATTAGTAACTTCAGGCAGCTGGTTTGAAATACTTGTAAGCAGCTGTTTTATTCAGCAGGTGCTTAATATTTCCTGGAAATTAAGGCTGTTGAGTTTGCTTCTCATGGGGATCCCAGAAGGTGGTATGTTTGCATGTCACTCACTGCTCTGCAGTCTGCATTCAGCTGCTCTACTTCTTGACTGTCCCCTGCACAGGTTCTGTGCAGCTTTGCTGCTGCTGCGTTTTGTACGCTAGCTGGAAGCTGACTGTTAATTTATGGGATTTGTACATCGCTATTGGCACAGTTATTTTAGAAAAAAGATCATTTTAGATAATTCTGCCGCTGACCAACTGCTGTAGACCTGAGGGGGTCCTGGGTGAAGCTGCCTTTGACCTCTGCTGCCACCTGGCAATGAGCATGAGAAACTTACCCTGTGCTGGGCCTGGGTTTGACTCCCTGTGTATAAATAGCAGCAGTTCCTGGCAAGAGCTTATGATGTCCATGTGCCTCTTGTATTGGGGGCCTTAGCTCTGCATAGGGATAAATCTCTGAATTGGCAATTTGAAGTCTCTGGAACAAGGATTGGAGTACGCATCCCTGTAAAATTCAGTGCTGTGACCCTGCAGTTTCCCCCTTCCTTAAATAAGAGCTTCTTCTGTTGTGAGCTTGGACTTGTGTTCCACTTCCTATTGAAATTCAGGGTTAGGAAGAATTTTGTGGTGTTCAGGGGTGCAGAAAAGAAATTCACGCATTTCACTAAAATACTCCAAGCTGAATGTAACTTAGAGTACTATTTACTGCCAGGTGAAAAGGATGGGCTCCTGTCTTTAGTTAGAAGACCTGTTTTCTGTCCCCTGTGATGCCTCCAACTCCATGTGACTCCAGGAAAATCACTTAATCTGTGCGTTTTGAAAGCTTTCTTTTTGAAAGACTTTCGACTTGGCTTTTGAAAAAGGGCTGCCAAAGCCGAAGAAAGGAGGCAGCCTGCAGTCTTTGTCGGGGAAAGCCTTTCTGTGTATGAGAACAGCGCCTAGCACAATTTGGGCAAGGGCTTGTAGGTACTACTGTAACACAGATCAAAGTGAAGCCTATCTCTCTCTGATTAGGTCTCAAGTATGTTGTATAACTTCTTGCAGCGAGCTTGTTAACGCATACAAGTTATCTCCCTCCGTGTTCAGTCCAAGTGTCTCTTGGTGAAACCTTTGCTGTTCCTTCCTGGCACAGATGAATATAGAGTGCTTATTTCACAAATGCTCGATAGCCTTCCTCTCTGCACTTCTGCAGTTTATTTTCAGCAAGCCAAGCTCTGCGCGCAGGGATTCCAACTGAACAACACTTTCAGCTTTTCTGTTTAAGTCTAGTCCAGCTTTTGTTTTGAGAAGCTGTTTATCAAGGTCTCATTGCTGTGCACAGTAAACCTTCTAGTTAGCAGGTCTTGATGCTGTTCTCTGGATACCTGTTTGGTCTCAACACTGCCTCTTTTCTCACTGTCTCTTACAGCAGTATCAGTGTTGTGATGTAAACCTCACTATTCTTTCTCCTTGAAAATTCAGATCTCTGTTTTTGTGTTGTGGGCGGAGTATATTGGAAGCCTCTGGTTAGTTTAGTCTCTGCTTTTGGGTGTTGTGTATGCATATTTTGTGGAAACTGATGCAGATGCCAGGTATTTGATTTAGTTGCTTGCTTAAATTTTCATTTATAAGCTGCGCTTAGTGGACACAAGTTCAGACAATGCCTCCAGTAGCAAAGGCTGCATTCGTTTCATCAGTGTAGAAGCAAGCAAAAAAAGCGTAAGTATCGAATGTACTTGTTCTGAAATTCTGGGAAGTGATTTGCCTTATTCTCCAAGCTGGGTGAAAATGCAGAAAGAACGAAAGATGATAAAATTTGGATTTTTGGAAAATGTTTGCAATGCACTGGTGGATTATAAAGGTGATAAAAGCTGCTTTGTGTATATTCCAGAGGACCAGTTCTCTTTAGTCTTTAATGCAAAACACTTTTTAAAAAGTTATGTCTGGACTGGTAGGTGTGTCAGGGAGGAAAGAGATTTTTTTGAGAGGGAGTGGGGAGGGGGGTGAAATCCACAACACCTCTGGATAGTAGCTTGAGAAATGCAGTAAGGGACAGGGCACAGCTGAAGCAGCCATGCTGGTTGCAGCTCTGCGTGTGCAAGACAAGTCCCAGCAGGTACCTGGCAGGTGGGGAGGGAGTTATTTTTGTGTAGATCTGTTGGTTAGGGATCTTCGAAGGAGAAGCAACAACTGGTGCTGAAGCCTCTTGGCTGTGAGAAGTGCTGTGCGTTCCCCAGACAGGGATACCTGTGCGCTGAGAGGATTAGTCTGAATCCCAGGACTTTCTCTGCAATTTAAAGTAGGATGAGAATGAGAAGGTCACGTGGCCTCTGGCCAGTTCGCTAAACTTTCTTGGCTAATCTGAAGCAGCAGAACATTTGGTCTGGCTCTGTTTCTGGAGCAGATTCCAAAACTGGCAAACAAATCCACCAAATTTGAGGAACAGCAAAGAAAGATAAAAGTGGTATTGGTGAAACAGTACAGAAGCTACTTCTGAAGTTTGCTTCAGTGTCTGAGATAAATTTCTCACTGCTTTGCCAGAAAGGTATCTTGCCTTTCTCTGTAATAGAGGATTCATGGTTAGCTTGGTCGAGGAAACTATAAATAATGAAACAATTGGAGCAAGAAGGTAATAAGATATAAAGTGCAGGAAGGAGCTTGATAACCTGATAGGGTTAATGTTAATTACAAAGTGTAACCTGGGGCTTATTGCACAGCAGGAGTGATCAGCTCAGGGTCTTGCCTTAATCTGTGCAGCAGTGCAGGTGGTGAGGGCTTGTGATGGGGAGGGGTGTTTGCATGTGTGTGAGTGTCTTGGTAGTTTCAGAAAGACGTGCAGAAGAACTACACTTTGTCTAGGCTGGTGCTTTTATTGTAAACCTCTGTTTTCCAGTGTGTGAGAACGAGCTGTTCTGAATCCCCCTGCTTTGGCCTAGGAGTGATACCGTTGTAGCTCTGGAGCTCTGCTGGACCTGTCCTTAGCACCTGAGTGGGAGAAAGTACAGAGAAGCAGAAACTTTTAAATGCAATATTAATAAAGCCTGGGCTGTCAGCATTGCAGCTTCAGCTGCAAAGGAAGGGAGGGAGTTGTTGTAGGAACATCATTGAAGCTGATTTCTCTGAAAGCAGTTTTTATCTTAGAGATAAGAGACAGCCTGGTCTTGGTAGTGTTTCTTGTTCCAGAGCTCTAGTTTGGTGTCTACAACAACCAGATCTTTCAAAGTTTTGCTTATGTCATAATTTATCCCTCTGCAAATAGGACTCTTGATTCTTAAATATTTTAAGGGTATGGAGTGGTTTTATTAATTGCTTTCATCCACAGAGGTGACTCCTTCATGAGTTGTGTAGCCCATGTTAAGTGAGCTTTGGAAAGGAGGTACTGCTTAAGGAATATCTCTTGCCCTTCTTGTCTTTCGATACTGGTGTTTGAAACAGGAATTACTACAGGCCTCTGAACTTTAATTAGTTAACTATAGAGAAACTTACCTGTTCACTTTTCTTTAAAATAAGACCCCTCCAGTTTGAGATCTTGTTTACCTGGCTCTTCCCTGTCTTTGGATGTCATGTGTTTTGAGCTGTCACCTCTGGGGGGTCTTCTGATTGTGGTACAGCAGGACGTGCTGGAAGAAAAGAGTGGGAAAGACAGGGATCTTAAACGCTGCGAGGTCTTGCAGCTGAGCTGGTCTACACCCCGGCCTTCAAAAGGAGGATCTGAGGCGAGGGGTTGCAGCTCGGTGACACGCAGACCGTTGTGTGGGAGACGGACAATTGTGACTTCACAGACCCATCCTGTGAGGTCTCCTTGCCACGTGCTCCTGCCTGGGGCAGGAGACCTCTCGGTGGTTCGGACCACCTCATGTGTGGTTCGAGTCCGAACATGAAGAGGTTTCCCAGGAGGAAATCGGAGCAACAAGCAGCCCCGCTGAAGAGGCTGATCTGAATAGTCTGTCTTGTGACACCCTGGTCTTCTGGGGTGACCCTACCCGGCTTATGCTGAACATGGGGAAGTGCAGGTAGGTCTTCTCATGCGTGTTGCTTCGCAGTAATTTCTATTTTCCTAATCTTATTGGTAAGGCCTCTAGTCCTTTAGGTTTTTGTCAACTCCTGTTCTTATGCCTCTTGTAAGGCAGAGCATGTGCTACTGGTTATTTTTAGCATGGAAAATTTTAAGAGTCCACGTGGTCCCATTTAGTTTAACTGTGCCAGCCTTGTCCAGTTCTCTTTCACCCAGATAGTATATTTATTTCCCAAGTGCTGTATCACTAACTATAGGGTTTGTAGGGAAGTATCCTGGCCTTGCTGTGGAAGCTGAACTTCCAATTTAGCTGCTCACTCGCTCTGTGATGCTTCAGGTGGTCTTCAGTTCCAGCCTTGACCCCCCCCCCAGGGTCTTGAAGTGTAGCTTCTCGGAGTGCCCTGGTGGAAGGGAGCACTGTGAGGTGGGAACTGCCGGTGCCGCAGAGTATGGGGCTGCCGGGGGCTCGCTTCCTCAGGAATTGTCTTTATCTCTCTTCTTGCAAAGCCTTGAAGCGGCTTTACCCCTGGAACAGACCTTCTTGTGTGTAGAAAGCTCTGAAACTCGTTCGGACTGAATGCTTGTTAAACTCTCCTCTTGGACCTTAAGAATGAGTTTCTGGCTTGTCTGTGAACCTCATGCTGCAAACATTTCTAACCTTATAAGGATGTGTATACTGAAGGATTGTTTGTCCTGGCCAGAGAAACAAGGTGGCTTAAAACACTGCTTTGGGACCCTAATGCAAACAGGCGGAATGAGTTTTTTGTCCTCAGATTTGCTAAGGTAGGCACATATGCGTTTTTGTTCTTGTTGTACTCACCTCCCTGGTCCTTATTGGGAATTTTCTGTAAGTCAAGTTACGGTTTTGGAGAGCTGCTCTCCCCTTGATGTCTTAATCCCATCCTCACCTAATGTGGGGATTACTTAGCAAGTCGAAAAAGTCTCGTGTCCTAGCTGCAGCTCTGCAGCCCTGCCTTGATAGAAGGTGTGACATTTAGAGCAGATTCCCGAAATGCCAGCGGGAAGTGGAAGTGGTCGGTGGCGCAGTGCGAGCGCACGCGGCGTGTGAGCTCTGCGCTAGCTCACTTCTATTCTTGGTGCAGGAGTGCATGGGGCCTGCATGCTGGGGAACGGGACTGCAGCATCCAGCACTTCACACTGGCTCTGGCTTTTGCAAGCTAATAGTCCCGAGTCTGAAGCCTCCGGAATTGTTGCACTTTCCCGGCTGGCTCCTCCTGCCTCTGGAGCGCGAAGACTGTAGGGCAAGGCTCCATCCAGTTTGGCAGTGCTTGAGGCCATGTGACTTGACAAGTTGCCATTTTCTGCTCTGCTGCTGACAGGAAAATCCCCGGCTTTCTTCCCCCATGTGTTTAAATGATCCCATCTCCTCTGCACTCCTGAACTGGCTGTCAAATTAGCAATGGAGAGAGGTTTTTGTTGCTCTTAGCTGCATTGGAAAGTGGGTGTGGGCTTTGAGAGCTCTCTTATGGTAGCAATCAGAGAGGAGCGCATGTTGCAGCCTTTTTTGTGGCACTGTTCAGTTGAGCAGGTTAAAAATGGGCCATCTTCTAGGCATCTCATCAAAAGTGGCGTTGTGGCCAGCATGCTAAAATCAGGCCACCAAATTCTTCCTGTCGTGTTTATTTAAGGAGGTGTTTGTTGGTGTTAGCTGTCACCTAGCCAACCCGGAGCTGTAAGATGTCTGCTGGCATCTTGTGCGGAACGCCTGCCTTGTTTTCCTTCGCTAGTTGACAGAAGGAGGGATGTGGAATTCCCAGTTAACACAGTCACTGATAGTGCAATGCAGCTCTTGCTAAAACTAGACGAATTAAGAACCTGAAATTAAACTAGCTCCACAAGGAGCAGTCAGCTAAACCAGCCATCCCCACTGTGATCTGAATATTGCCGAAGAGTGAAGATCTTGGTCTTAAATTATCTTAATGTTTGAAATGATTCTTGAAGCCTAGCAGACAAAACAGTTTTGGGCTCGGTCTCTCCCTCTGTAGAGCATCCTGCTACTGTCTTCCTGCACTGGAAAACTGTGTGGGACTATTGTTTGTACAGTTGGTGCGACTTAATAGGGAATGGGATAATAATAGGGCTGTCTGTTTAATCGGGGAAGCTTGTTGGGAATAGACTTATGTGAGCTACTTTAATTTGAGTTTGTGGTACGCCTGTGAGACAGCTTGTGGGGTAGTTCTGCATTAATTATAATGAACTTAAGTGGACAGCAGATGAGCACTAGCAAGGGCTCACAATGTGCCATTGTATTGCACGGCATAAATGTGAACCTTTTTTCTTAGGAATGTGCAGACTTCATCCTTTCCATTTACCAAGTTAAAAACAAAAAATCTGAGTTACTGCATAGAATTGTTCTTTTTAAATGCTAAATCTTAGTTTGAGGGAGAATTCAGATGTTGCCACTAACCAAAAGTTTATCTTCATCAGTTAGTGAGTTACCTGACGATTTGGAAGTGACTTTGATTTTTAGAAGAAATCAGATGTGACTGTCCAGTAAATGCAGAATATAATTTCCTGTGCAGAACTATATAAATATCTCATTCATGGTAGACTGGAGACATTTCTGGATTTCTTAAATCATGCCTGTTGTCAGTCCAATTTGGGAGTGAGCAAGGAAGTTTTCTAGTCTCTGTTCTTGCCATTCATTTATTTACATTCATTTTACAGTTGTTAGGACTTTGCAGTAGACAACAAGGAAGCAAGGCTGGAGTCTGAGCTAGCTCAAAGTTGTGGGGTATGGCTGGGGAGGTGAGAGGAGGTGAGAAGTCTGGGGTGAATATTAAAATACCTGAGATTTGGATGCTCAGTTTGAGCTTGAGGGAGGCATGTTTTTTTTTTTCTCCCCCCAGCTAACATGTAATCAAATCTCCTCAGGGCCCTGGTTTCATGAGGAGTTGTATTTGGGAACTGTGGTCAGAGTGCTTGCTTTGATAACACAGTTTTTTTCCGGTTGAGGCAGACTAAGCATATGCGACGGACTGACTTGATTGTCTTCTCTTGTATAAGAAATATTATGCTTCTAAAAAGGAAATAGATAATACTCTTTTCCAGTGGGTGTTTCCCACTTCCATGACTTTGCTATCTGCTAAAAACAATCTTTATTTTTGTCACTCATTGGCAAAGGTCTTGAGGCCTGTTTGGAGAAAAGTCCATAGGGTGTAAGCATTGTCAGGCACATTGTGTTTTGCTTTAAGTCCTGCTCAGTGAAAATGTAAACTGTAAATACTTTGCAGCGAGGTTGTTCTGAGGACCTGGATAACTGTTCAGCTTTGTGTTCCAGTGCAGATCTTTGTTAAGGAAAGGCTGTGAACCCTGCCTCTTAACTCAAATGAGGTTTGTAAGTGGGTGAGCATCACTGGGACACGAGTCTCTCTCAGCAGTGTCCAGGCAGGGATGGGTCCACACACTTTTTAAACAGAAGAAGCAGCTTCCAACTTTCAAAAGTCAGAGGGGTCACAGCTGTCATCCTAGTGAACTTGGATGTGGAACAGACTTTGGAGCTGGGCTTCTAAATAATAGGATCTCCATCCAGACTGCTTCTGCTAGACAAAGATCCGGTATTATAGGATGTTGTAGCACAGTTCCCATCTCTTCTAAAGACTAAGGCTCATCCCTGGGAGGCTGAAAGAGGAAAAGGTGTTGGTTTCACTCAACATGAAGTAAAAATTCTACTAAACAGGCCAGTTACTTTGCAGCTGAAAGAAAAAATGAAACTTGGTCACAATTCAAATAAGAGGCGAATGTGTCTTTCTTGTTCCTGGTCAGTACCGTTTCCAAACTGCTGTGTGGCACAAGGGGAATTGGAAGTCAAGGTAGGAAGCATGAAGTTCATTCCTCGGTCGCATCGTGAGCTGCCCTTACAGGTCCACTGGCCAGCAAAAAGCATCTGCGCGGTCAGAAGTGGGTCCTGTCTGGCTGATGGTCTCTGGCATCTCTCTTGGCAGTGTCTGGGGCTGAATTGCAGAGAGCTCTTCAGCTCCCTCAGGAGAGGAAGGAATTGGATGAGGATTATTATCTGAAGCAGGGGTGTGAGGTTAGAAGTCGGCCCCGCTGAGACTGCGAAAGGCTCCCTTTGCCTGGAGCAGCCTGCGGGGTGGCCGCGGGGAGTGCGCGCTCTTGCAGGTCCAGTGCTGTAAGTCAGCTGGAATTTAAAAGCTCCTCATGTCAGTTTATATTTGCTGCTCTGCTTAATGTAACTGGCAGCGCTGGACAGGGAGCAGATCCATCTAGGCCTAGAGGGAAGACAACACTACAAGCGGAGCATCGGCTCAGGCTCCAAGGTGCCCAGGGCTGTGCAGGTAGCCGTAGGAGCCTAGCGTCTCTGAAAATCCCCTGTTGCAGTACTTTCTCGGTAGCCTGTTTTCAGAGAGCAGCAGAGATTTGGGGGAGCAAATGCCCTGGCCAGTCTAAGAGCAGGGAATGCTTTAGCCATTCACATGACCTAGGCACTTGTTGATGTGATGGAATTGATTCATAATGGTATCTGCCTTTATGCAAGCAGCATCCTGATGCACAGAAGAGGCAAAGCACTCTGCTGTATTGCTTACTGATCTATTTATAGATGTGAAAGCATGCTCCCAAGCTGCTTCAGTGCCTAAAAAAACCCACAGGACCCTCTTTAAGAAAAGACTGAAACTGCAATTAAGTGATACTCTATTCAGCATGTTACAAATGTGCCTGTGCCCTGGATTCTGATCATAGCACAAGGACGACTCTCCGGGGCGAGCAGTGCTGGTGAACGATGTGGCGTGCTGAGGCCTGGAGGGCTTTGTCCTCTGTACTCAGAAAATGCAGCCTGCGTCTTCTACACTGTGCCCTGCAGTTGTGCCCTAAGCTTGACTCAGAGGAACCGTTCCTGAAGCGTGCAGGGCAGGTCTGACCATCGCCCTCTTTCAGTGGTATTCCCTGTGCAGATGGGCAGATACACTCCCAAAATTCACAGTAACTTTCCAGAAGGGTGTGCAACAGGCTGCGGCCACCAATTCTTGATGCTGTGTTCCCAAACAACTACTGGAGGTTAACACCTCTTTGTTGCTGTGACTTTAGTCAGCCATTCGAAGGCAAGAGATTCTCCATTTATCAGGAGCTGGCTCAAAACAAAATGCAACCTCCATATCTTGAGCGATGTCTCTTGCTGGTGCAGTCCTGACTAACTTATCTCTTCCTGCCTGTCCTGTTAACGATGGTATCAAGGCTGTAATTTAGATCAGCGTAAGCAAGCTTCAAGGTCATCTTGCTGCTCGCTGTAATGCACTGGATCAGGAATAGCGTGCTCTTGCAAGCCGCGGGCAGCTCAAACCCAGCCGGAGTTCCCTTGGCGTTAGAGGCACTAGGAAGTGCTTTGCCTGTTCTCCCTCTAATGTATTGTGAAATGGAAGGAATATAGCGTTTCGCTAAGCAAACAGTATGTCTCTGATTTCCTCCCTCCTAAAGATTGAACCTTGATTTCCCCTTCAGCCGGAATGACAGGGTGATTCCTGTTGAAAGGGCTCACAAAATGAGCCGTGGGGATTCTTCTAATGAGGTTAAAAAGACTTGCTTCCTAGTGACAAGAGAAGTCTTTGGCTTTTTCACTCGCACCTTTTACTAAAGCACCGACACGCTGACATACCAGTCAGCAGCGAAAGGCCTGGCGACCTCTTGCTTTGGGAGCGATGTCCTTTGGAAACATAAATACACTTGCCGCAGCACAGCATTCGGCATGCAGGAGACCTGGCTTCCTTGTGGGGGTTTATTCTTAAGCTGTTCAGTGCAGCTGAGAGGGAATTCACTATGGGGGTGAGAGTTTGAAAACGGGGAGTGTGTTTGGAGGTGTCTAGCTAGAATCGGTCTTGAGTAGCAAGCTTGGTTCAGCTGTGGAGGGGGGGGTCGCTTGATAGC
Source organism: Dromaius novaehollandiae (assembly GCF_036370855.1). Taxonomy (NCBI): domain Eukaryota; kingdom Metazoa; phylum Chordata; class Aves; order Casuariiformes; family Dromaiidae; genus Dromaius; species Dromaius novaehollandiae. The sequence goes on from NC_088116.1 coordinate 1,968,176, forward strand.
GGATATGGGCAAGCTGATGAGTGATCAAACTTTGAGGGAGGAATACAAACTTCCACAGTAGAGTAGACGAGTGGTCTGCAAAGCAAATCTTGTTTGGCACTGCCAGTATCAGATGTGTAAAGGTACAGGGAAATCCAAGTAACTTGAAGTTAAGGAGTGTCCTCCTTACAGGGATGTTTCTTCCTAAAGTGAGTTCATGTCCTCTCTGGAGTTCTTGGTTCCAGGCTTTTGGTTGAAGTACTTGCTTTGTGTCCCTGTTAGCCCTAGAAATGCACAACTCTCTCATTTACTTCTTGGCTCAGTGACCGAATGATTGCTGCTCTTGCAGTCCTGACTTTGAAACCTGTCGTTTAGGCATCTTTGAGTGGCTGTTTCAGAAGACATTTGAGCCAGGCATTTTGTGCTTCGCAAGGCTCTGAAATGATCTTTCAGTGGGTTTGCTTGTATCCAATAGCTGCATCTGTGGGCACAGGGTGTTCCTTCGATCCTTGGCACACTGCTTGGTAGCCCGAATTTGTTGGAAGTTATCTTCAGCTGCAGGTCTTCCCATTTTTAAATCAGTCTGTGTATCCACATAAAAGCTTGCAAATCTTGTTCCTCTGTCTCAGCCGCTTGACCATCGAGGTCAGGTTTCATACGTGTCCCAGGCGTTTGTGCTTAGGAGCCAATCCTGCAAAACCTTCTCTTAGTGGGTATCCACTGGCATCTCTTCACAACAGGGAAGTGTAATTATCTCTTGTCTGTGTAGGCCTCTGTGCTGGGATGTGGTGGTCATATCCAGCTGGTCTTATGACGCCCATTGTCTTGGGTTAGTTTCTCCAAGAAAAGTAACTCGTCTTTGTTAGTGCTGTCACCTGACTTACATCTTCAGTCCTCCATTATGTGGCTATGCTCTTCAAGCAGGAACCAAACTGCGGGTAGATGAGAAAGTTGACCCTGATCTTATTGCTGGTCTGCTTAGCTTGTAATGCATTGATTACTGTATGGGGTGGAAGGATGTGTGAGCTCTGAGAATACAGGTAAGCAAATGCTGGGCTCATTGTCCCTTGGTTTTTAATGTGCACCTATCCTGTGGTTAATGTGGTTAATGGCTAGAAAGGGAAAAGAGTCATTTTTCCTGAGAGCTGTGTCAAGCTTCCCATGGAGAGCGAAACCTCTTAGGGGGATTTCTGGTTATTGGGAGACACTTGCTTCATGAGGCTGTAGTCCCTCTTTGCTTATGAATTACTTCACGGTGTGTGTAAAGGTAAATGGAGTAGCTATATGTTGCTGCTTTGCTGCTAATGAACTGCAGATTGCAGTTTCATTCTAGCACACCAGCCTTTTGTAGTGCTGTGGATGAGAGTGTGTGCAAAGTATTTCTCCTTTGGTGAGGTGATACGTTTTAGAGATAAGTGTGTGTTGTCAGTCTGTAAAACGGTGCTTCAGGAATGGGATGCTCCCTTTTAAACTGAGAACTGGAGGAGAGCTGCTGTTCATCAGATTCGAGTCTTTGAATGTTTGTAGCACAGCTGTACTGTGGACCCAGTTTGATTCTGGAGAAACTTGCAGTGCTGGATGCCGTCCGTGTGTGTAGTAGTAACCTGTAAAGGTGAGAAAGGAGAAGGGAGGTGAAACTGTTTGCCCAGATAAATGGAACAGTGAGATGTGCCTGGGTATCCCTAGTCCTAGGTAAGGGTCTTGTTCTGTGGGCTGCTGACAGAGTAGAGATGCAAATTTAAACAGTGGCTGAGAACAAGCCTGTCCACACTAATAGAAATAGAAATCAAGGCATCCTGTGAAGTTTTAGCCTTTCTGTTAACTTCACTATTTTAACATTTTCTCTTTCCATTCCCCCTTCTAGGTGTAATTGCTGAGGCTCCGTAAAATGGCTTTACGTTTCCGCACTTTCCTCCCGTATGCCTTACCTGGAGTGCTGGCACTTCTTGGCTGGTGGTGGTTTTTTTCCCGTAAAAAGGAGCATGGAAACAATCATGACAGGCAAGCAATAGCCATCGCAGAAGAGCAGCAGATAGAACTGCCTGTGAATGGTTCATCATCCCAAACAGAAGAACACGCTCCTCAAGGACTGCCTCTCTCCTCAGAAGAGGAACGCCCAGAGAATGAAACCTCGACCTCCGTGCTGTCAGCAGGGTCGACGACGCCCTCTCTTCTGCATCAGACTCACGAGAGGTTAGATTTCTCGCAGGACCTTCCGGCCCCAGCAATAATGACCATCCAGCCCAGCACCCATGAGGACGACAGTGAAAAACTGGAAAGAATAGACTCTCAAGATGAAAGCAGTATCCCTGCTTGTATCTCTCTCCCTCTGGTCTCGAAGAGTGCAAAGTGTCACAGCAGTGCTGTGATCAGCCCTGAACAGGATTCGAGCTCTACTGCAACTGAAGGTCAGTGGCCATCAGCATCAGTGACGCTGACACAGGAATCTTCGGGAATCATGGAGGAGGTCAGCAACGTAGAGCAGTCAAATGATTCTTCATGTAAGCCCCCAAAGGAAAGCCAGATGCCAGAAACTGTGCTATCAGATACTGGCTCTGTGACAGCCCTCCATTTGGGATTGGAGAAGGAAGCCAGTACCCCACTAGCCTTTCTCAATAATGAAGTTGAAGAAGCTGTATCAGGTCACAAGGATTCTGTAGTTGGGATGTTATCAGATAGTTGTATGAAATCTGCTCGCTTGGAGCAGTCCAGGGAAGAAGAAATGTCCCAGTCAATTGACAGTACTGTGCCTACCTGTCAGGGGGAGGACACACAGCCGGAAGGAGATGAATCGGAAAGAGAGAGGATTGGAGGAGTGAGTTTAGACAAAGAAGAAGTTGAGAAAATTGAGCAAGTAGCAATACAGATCATTTCCAAGGTCATTTTGGCAGCAACCGAGGAAGTGCTGTCTGGTTCCGTAAGCGACGTGTCTAGTCGGATCTGCCAAGCTGCAGCCAGTCGAGCTGAGACACCTCCGGAGAGGGCAGGCACTGCTGCTTCTGATCAGGTGCTTGCAGTGGAACCTAGGGGAGGGGATGAGCACGTTACTACTGAGAATGATGCAGTGGTACCTACATCCCCACAAGCAGAGGAACATGATCAGTGTGTGACATATTCCAGCTGTTTAACACACGGCCGTTTATCCAGCCCCGTTCAGGGAGACCCAAAAGACCGTCAGGTAAAGAACTGTGCGCACAGTGAGTCCCCAGGAGTTGGTCGGACTCCTGTTGAAAGCCATGGAGGGTCCCTGGGAGAGTTGCATATGGTTATGGAGGACTCTGGGTGCAACACGTGTGCGTCTGAAGATGGGACAAGCGTTGAGGACCCATTGCAAAACACAATGCTGTCTGTCACGTCAGGCCAGCATTCGGACTTGCTGAGCACATCTGCAACCCAAGACACATCTGCTGAGCAGAGCTTAGTATCAAGCGAAAAACCTCCTACCCCGAAGCTACCTGAAGACAGTAAAGTGCCATACAGCAATGGGATGCTGAAAGAAGACAGTCCAGACTTGCGTCATGAGAGTAACTGGACGACAGAGACAGATGGAGATCATTCAGGAGGTAAGGGACGTGGAAAGCGTCCTACAAAAACATGGTGAGCAAGGGTTTTATGCGATGTAACACTTCTAATTCACAATGCAATAATTGGATAAATCTTCTTTATGGTAAACTTCCCCAGTATATGAATCCTTGCCCTGTGTGTTCAGATGGATCTAACTAACACAAGCATTTACTGTCAGAATTCTCATCGCTGTAGGATCCAGTGCTAGCTAGATGATTTTCAGGATATGTCAAAAAGGGATGACAGCCTGGCTCCTTGCAGCACAACGCATGTTGTCTGAAGTTAACTATGTGCTTGAGTAGCGTAGTGAAATGGAGCGTGTCTGGATGAAAGTCCGGCTGTTGAACACCTTGCTGGTTTGAGACCTACTAACGCAAATCACTTCTGCTTCAGTTCGAGCAGCCCCTGGTAGGCACTGGGTCCTTACCTCTGTTTATGGGCTGCTGCTGAAGGGAGGCTGTAGGGCAGGTTTCTGAGATGCTGCTGCGTGAATCAAAGAAGTGCTCTGATGAATTGTGATAAAATCTGTTGGTTGCAGACCAATAACCCTGAAGGCTTTTTGCTTGGAAGGGTAGGTGCATGCCAAGAAATCTCAACAGGGAGCGACATTCATGGAGTTCCTCCATCTGTCTTGTTGCATTGCTTTTGCCTTCTAGATTCCCGCATGGTGTGTGCCTGGCAGCATACAAAGCTGTCTGAATGAATATTGACCTGGGTGACCTTGGGGATGGATGTTAACATCCTTTGTAGGACCCTGTGGTGCCAACAGCTCTTAATGACAGGATGTCTCTTGTAATTGCTACAAAGTAGTGGGAATGCTGCTTCTTGCAAGACATGAGGATTGGGATTGTCAAGTACTTAGGATTAACTCCATGAAACATTCTCACTGGTGACACTAAATAAAGGAAGAAGATGGTTTTGCCTTGCTGTGAATGCTGGTGTGATGGGGAGATATGAGAATGTGTTGTGCAGCCTATCTGATGAGCAGGGCTGAAAGCACTCTGTGTGAAGACAGCTCAAGAGTAGGGAGAGGAGAGATATCAGGAGAAGTTGTGAATGTGACTATGTTGGGTAAGATATCCCACAGCTCTCCTTTACACCCTGGCTGTGAGATTTAAATCTTCCTCCTTGCTTAGAAAGTCTAGGGCAAACGGCTCCTCTGTCAGCCTTTGACTTTCTAGGCATCTGTGCTGCGTGACTGGTTGAGACGGGACAAGCGTAAAGCAGCTGTTGGGATCACTTGTCTTTTTGGTCTTGCACTGGATGGCCTGAATACTTACGAACAAGTGAGGGTCTTCGTGCTCCTGCTTGTTAATCTGGAGGAAGGATCAACTTTGTGATGCACTGACTCTATCTTAGATCTAGGAAGGAAACTGTTTAAGTTCTTCCCTTTCTCGAGTAGAAATGTTCCTGATATTGACTGCTGGTTTGAGAACAGCTCTGACACCTTGCTTCTTGAGATATATGATGAATTTGGGCAAGAGGCAATCCCCAATCTCTGCTAGCAGTGGGCACACCTGACACTTAGGGGTCTCTGCGTCGTTGTGCAGCCCCTGTTCAGGCAGGAATGTGATGTCAGTGCAGCAACCAGTGAAGAGGTTGCGTGTCCTTCCCCGCATGCTGAGCTCCCTGTGAAGAGCCCTGTTAAATCGGGGGGAAATGCAGAATATCTGTGCTACAGCAGCAGGCAGCTCAGTACTGATGCTAGCGTAGCATGGTGCTAGCATTCCCTTCCAGGGTAACTTTGACTTTTAGTGTCCTGTCTCTGCTGCTGTGTAAGTGTCGTCATGTTTGAGGGTCTTCTGCTGAACTTGGGCTTCTTCCTATCGTTCCAATTTTTCTCCAGGAACAAAAGGAAACTTTGAGGAGGCTGAGTGACAAGGCTTGGTGCTGTGTGAAATACAAAACCAGATACTGGATGTGTGATGTAGAAATGTCCTGTGTGAATGGATAGGCAAAGCTCAACCTAGCCTTTGTATGAAGTGAGGTATTTTCTTGGCCTTGTGTCTAGTAGCTGGACTGACTCTACAAATTGTTTGAACGCTGTGTTATGCATGTGTTTTGTAGGTTCGGATGTAAATAGTATGGATTCTGTGGACAGCGGCTGTGCCCTGGGGCAGACAGAGACTCGCCAGAACTCGAAGCCAGGAGGAGAATCCAGCAAGTCTGAGCTCACTATCTGGGAAATAGAGGTTCCAAAGGTAACCAGCCGCCTGCCCGGTCACGCTTCCCATCCTGCCCCGCATAGCAGTCTTCTGGCTATTGCAGTCTGGTGCTGGCTCAGTGCCATCCCAGACAGATCAACAAAGATTTAAGCATTTATCTCCCGTTAGAACTCAGCAGGAATGAAGAGCCTGTACACACCTGTAAACAAGAGGTGTGTAAGGGCTATGCCCAGGGTCACAATGGGTGTTAAACTCATTATTTCCCTGTATCTTCTACCCCTGTGTGTTAGCCTGATGCTCTGAAAGCATTCAGAAGGCTCTGAGGGTACACAGTTGCATGCACAACATTGCTCTTGGAGTTCCGCTCCTGAGCGGACCTGAATGCTGACAGCTGCTGACATAAGATACCAGCTCCCGGTAGGATAAGCATGCTGCCTTGAGCACCTGGATGCTCTGCACCCAGTGAAGACGTGTAGCAAACACTTTGGGACGGTAAAACACAGGCCTAAGGAAGCAGACCTGCAGTAGAAGAGTATGTTTCACTGGTTAGTGAAGACAGGCTGTCACTGTTTCCCGAAAGTAGCTAATTTTGAATCAAATAGGATTATCCATACTGACTTGGGCCCAGCACTTCTGCTCTGGTATTTGGTCTCTGACAGTAGGTGGTGGCAGGTGCCAGTGAAAGAGTATAAGAGACGAGAGAGACGTCTTTACCGTCCTGCACAGAGCAGTCCAGGGGCTCTGTAGTTGAACAGGCACGATAACCTGGTTTCCTCCCCTGTGAATTTGTCTAGTCCTGTTCCAATCTAGTTAGCTTGTGTTTAGTCTGAGAAGACTTTATATTTTAAATGACAGATATATGTAGCATTGTTTTTTTAAAAAAAAAAAAAAAAAAAGTTTGGGTGGGGGGGAGGCAGATTCAGAGAGGATGTGACTTCACTGACTCTAGGAGGACAGTAACTTTCACCAGGCCTGGTTTGGTCCTGTAGTATTTTTGCTGCGTTCTGCAAGATACAAAGATGGATGTATCAAAATAAGTGGTGCTTACTGACCTGTGTCTACCTTGATTTATCACAGACCAGTTGAACTCTGCACTGGTCCAGTGTTGCCTTATGTGTATTCTGCCTGGCCCTATGCACCACAAGAAAAGTGTGGCAATAGTGGTGTTAAATCTGCATTTCTCTTCCTGACAGTTGCTTTCTCCTCTCTTTCATAAAGCACTTAGTTGGCCGCTTGATTGGCAAACAAGGAAGGTATGTGAGCTTCTTGAAGCAAACGTCTGGTGCCAAAATATATATCTCAACACTACCTTATACCCAGGACTTCCAGATTTGCCACATAGAAGGTAAGTGAGATGTCTCTGTACCCACAGTCCGATATCTTGCTTGGGGACCCTTAATTAGACGGGCAAGGAATTTAAACAGGTTTAGTGGCTCAGAGTCCAGTGCTTTAAAAAACCTTTCTGCTCAAGGACAATGCTGTTACAGTAGTGGTAGATGCCAGCTCACGTATGTCCTGGCATGCGAACCCTCTATACTGGAGGTTAGAGGGAGTGAATTTTTAACTTCCTCGGTTGCTTTAGTTTAACGCTTTGCGGGATCACTACAGGGGCTATGGTAGGTGTATCAAATGGAAGCTGATTGTGCATCTTCTGCTAGTGTGAACTGGGGAGACTGTTGGACTAAATGTGGCTGAAAAATATCAGCGCAGTCAGTTAAATAGGTTTATACTGGATGTTACAGCTGTTAAAACTGGGGGCTGGGGGCTGTCAGCCTGAATTGCACATGTGGGTCCATTATCAGATTACATGGTTGGTCTATTAAAACTTTTAAATTGTTGATGTAGCCCAGAATGCTTCTGGTAGCTGTGTTCTGGGTAAGGGGTGTCTATGTGTCCCTAGCATGTCTGTGCAACACCTTCTCTGATGGCTTTTTCTGTCTTCCAGGATCCCAGCATCATGTAGACAAGGCGTTGAGTCTGATTGGAAAGAAGTTCAAAGAGCTCAGTCTCACCAACATCTATGCTCCACCTCCCCCATCACTGACGCTTCATTCCCTCCCTATGACTTCCTGGGTGAGTCCCAGCTTGCTGGCTATGCTGATGTCGGGGGGCTGGGGGAAGGCTGTTGTTGGTCGATGTCATCACGGCATGCTATGTCCATGTGGTCCTTTTCCAGTAAGAGCAGATTCTCTCAGAAACAGTCTTTTGGTTTGTGTGGCTATCCGTTGTCCTGCTTATGTGTAACCGTTGCAGATCAGACTTTATCAGTCTGCTGTTCCGCTATCATTTCCTTTCTGCCTGAGCTGGGAATTGTAGCAGAATGCTCCACCAGGCCTGGGTTGATTTCTTGGAGTTGCACATCTGGCCTAATAGGTTTCTGCCTGTAGGCAGATGCCTTTGCCTGAGGAAATAAGGCTTCAGTTTGCAGCCAAGTAGATTGTCTGCCCAGTCTGCTTAAGGACCACTTGATGTGTGATCCAAATGTTGCTGTGATCAGTTTTCATTACCATTATCGTCCTGGAATCCTGGAACTAGTCTTCTCAATGTTTTACTACTTTAAGGTATTTAATTTCACTTAGAGGAGGTTTCTGTGTCAGTGTTTCCCAGAAGAGTTTTTACACTTCTTTTGCTTTCCAGGTATTTAGAAACATTCCTTTACTTGCATTGTGCATCTAGAATCTGTTGAAGTAACTGCGCATATAACTGTCTCCATGGGTGTTAAATCAGGCTTTGTTCTGGAAAACTGGGTTTATGCTGTGAAACTAAAGGCCTTTTAGATGCATTCTGAGCACAGTAATGCCTTAAGTTCTGTGAAGTTACCCAGCACAGTGGCTCTCTGGTGGCCAGGGAAAATTATCTTCAAAATAAGAGACCTCTGTGACAAAATCTTAATTTGAACAGTCCCTGCATTACCTTACATTAAGATTACATTCTTACATTAAGATTACCTTAATGTAAGAAACGCTGAGGGCAGGGAATCCCAACAAGTTGCACTGTGGTGATAGTGCAGCCTGACTTGACCTGCGTTATTGCTCGCTGATCTTTTGGGTAAATAAGTTTGCTCTGTGCTGATAGTCTGTTTGTGTACGAGATGGGCCCTTCTCCAAATCTGGTTTCCATTAGAAGAGTGTAGAGTAACACTGAGTAGCTTTCTGGTCCTGACTCCAAAGCAGCCTTTTGGAAGTGACGTACAAAATTCCAGAGTGCAAGGGTTTTCCCACCTGTGGCTGTAAGCCTTGGGAGTTGCTGGTGGAACCCAGGAAGATGTATGTGTCTGGTGCGAGTGAAGCTTGTGTTGTGATAAACACTAATGAGAACCTTTCTTCCCTGTGACAGCTGATGCTCCCAGATGGAGTCACTGTGGAAGTGGTTGTGGTTAACCAAGTCAATGCAGGGCACATGTTTGTACAGCAGCATACGCACCCCACTTTCCACGTCCTGCGTAGCCTGGACCAGCAGATGTATGTCTGCTATTCTCAGCCTGGAATTCCAACCCTGCCAACACCTGTAGAAGGCAAGTAATTTAGCTGCTCCCAAATTGCTCAGTTGAGGGAGTTCCTTGAGGGTCATGCAAAAGCTTGACTCCCCCAGGTTAGGCTTTGGAAGTTTCCCAGTGTATGAGAATGTGGTATCTCACTTGGCTTTTTTTTTTTTTTTTTTTTTTTTTTTTTTTTTTTTTTGGTTCTCAGTAGATAATTTTGCAACACTGCTAGTGCTTAAAGTGCTGATTTCTAGAAAACCCCTAACACTGAACTTTTCTTCTCTGTTCTCTTATGCTTTGCAGTTGGTGTTATCTGTGCGGCTCCAGGTCTGGATGGGGCGTGGTGGAGAGCTCAAGTTGTTGGCTACTTCAAAGAAAGCAGTGAAGTGGAGATCAGATACGTGGACTATGGAGGATACGAGAGAGTAAAAATTGACACACTCAGACAAATCAGGTCTCCAGCTCCTCTTCCATGGCCTGAGGCCATATCTAGCTTGAGCCTACATCATAGGCGGCCATATGGTTTGAATCACTTGCGGGATTTCCAGCACTGAGATGAAGTGGAAACGGTGGAATGGTTTGCCCCAGCAGCGGGTGTGGATTCCTCAGGAACACAGCAAGCTCTTGCATGGCTTTTCTTGAGGGAGTGGGGTGAAGGATTGCAATTCCTGCCGCTTCGATGTGGAAGCTGAGCAAAAGGAAGCCTTCAGGAGGCCCAAAGGAGTAGTCAATTTTTCCAAGAGCCAGCAATAAAATTCAGATTCCCTGTGCCTAAGCACCTTTGGCTGAACACATTGAGTGAGGGTTATCTTATAGAAGCCCACAAATACTTAATTGCCCCAGCTAGAGTGCCCCACAGGTGGGAGAAAAGCAGCAGAGCTTCCATTATGGGAAGTGGTCTTTACTGTGAGCCCAGTCCGGTGTGGTGTGCTAATCACAAAATTTATTGCTGCTGCTCAGACTGTTGAAAAAATTGACTGGTTTTTGACAGTCATCAATTTAAAACTTAATTCCTTTTAGGCCAGCTGATTAATCAATACTAGAGAATACAGAAGTAATTTTAAAGCTATGTTCTTATTCAGGCTGATTCTCTTCTCTTTAAGGTCTGATTTTGTAACACTACCTTTCCAAGGAGCAGAAGTTTTGCTAGACAACGTGGTGCCGCTTCCAGGTAATGGAGCTCTTGAGACATGCTGTTGCCGCTCCTGCTCCTGCTGGCTTCAGTGGATGCCAGCTGTGCACAAGCAGTGCTTCTGCCTACCCCTCCTCCCTGCTATTGCAAGGGCAGCCTCTGAGGTGACTAGAGCAAGGATTGGAAAAAATGCACTCTATTCCTCTGTATGTGCTAGCGTGGCACAACCAGTTTGACTCCAGGGGAAAGATGATAAATGTCCAGGCTTTTTCCTGCATGGAAGAGAAAACAAATTACGTTCTCCTAAACAGCAAGTTGGCAGAACTGGCAGGATATAACTGAAGTAGCTGTAACTATTCCGCTGCCTTCTGTCGTTGAGCATCTGTGGATAAACAGATGCAAACACAGTCTTTAATATGCTAGACAAACATTTGACATGGTCCTGCTGAAATGACTGATGTGTATAGTCTTGTGTTCTAAAAACTGCCCTCCAAGCACTGGAAAACTGTCAGTCACTGCCTGGAAAGCCTTCCTGGGTTTTTTTTTGATGCCGTTAAAGATGTTTGCTGGATTCATGTCTGAAAAGCTGCCCTTTTGGGTGCTGAGAGGGTGAGTTGTAGGAACTAGGGGTCAGGCTAGGTTTCATCACTGGAACTTGTGGGGCTGGCAGGACTTCAGTTGGTGCAGCCCCTGCCAAAACTGTAGATGGATGGCAAAGTTTAAGCTGTCCTAGCAGAGTTCAGTGTTTTGCATGAGGTAACTGACCTCCTTCAGTATTTGTGGAGGCGTAAGGAGTTTACTTGCTTCCAGAGATGGTCTCTGGGTGGGGGAGCACAAAGGAGAAATTTTATTTTGCCACTATTTGATTGGAAATAAGCAACTTCCCTCCAAAATGAAAACACTCTTGTGTCCTGTCTCATCTTCACAGTGTAGATTGTAACTCTGCTGGCTGGGACACAAGGGTTTCCTGCAGTGTTACATGTGGGCTTAGCAACAGTACCCCTCTCTGCTGCTCAAGCTGAGAGATGTGAGCTGCCAGCACTTAAAGAGCGTGTTTGGCACTGTTCAGGTGCCAGCCGGCCTGTGGTACAAATGCTTTCAAGTTCCTGTTTACAGTATTGCTTTCTGTGCAGGGTCGGCAAAGTCCCGGGGCCCCTGAACTTAGCTTATTAAGGATCAAAATATTAATGGAAGCTCAAACGTACTGCAGAAGAATACTCTTGTGTCTTTAAAGCCTCCTAATTCATCAGCCACTTTATGATCACGTTAACTTAGCTAGCGGCTTTAAAAAGCGCTTCGTCCTTTCCCTTCAGCAACGCAGCAGGCATAATTCTTGTGTGATCTTCAGCTTAATAGACTGGTTTCCACAAATGCCTACAGCAACAGTGGGTGAGGGTTCTCTGGCCTAACTTATGTAGGAGGTCAGACAAGATTAGCTTAATAGTCCCTTCTGGCCTTTAAAGCCTGTGAATGTCTCATTCGTTTTCTGCTATTCTTTTCTTTTCAAAGATGAGGATCATTTTTCATCAGAAGCTGACGCAGCTGTTAGCGAGATGACCAGAGGGACAGCACTACTGGCACAGGTACATGAGAGCTGTCTGGAAAAGCCTTGCTGATTTTTACTACAGTCGTTATCTTTTCTGCTCCCCAGCATACTGCTCACGTTAAAATCGGAAACAAAGCCAGGGCCTCTAAGCCTCGTCGCTGGGCTGGGTTCCTGAGGAGAGATCTCAGTGCTGGGAACAGGCTGAGAATTTCCTTGTATAGCATCAGTGCCACTCACGGCTGCGTGTGGCTCTGAGGAATGCTCAAAACAGGGCAAATACAGTTTTGCTAGGTGCTGGGCCGAGGGAAAGGGGGGCTGAATGGACTTGCAGGGCACAGCATGGAGTGCGGCTGGCCAGTGGATGGTGCATTCCCCTGGCCTTGCGCATCCAAGATCCAGCCTCTTGCTGGCAAAGGGGGAAGTGGGACTTCTGCTCGTCTCCCAGAGGCTTCCACGCAAGGTGCCCGATCTTAACGAAAGGGGAGTCACCTCTCTGAAGTGCCTCCAATGGTGGCTGGAGCAATCCACATAAGCTAACTGAAGTGAGTGGGAAGCTGAGGGCGTCTGTGGCAGTCAGTCTCCATAGCTTGCTTTGGTTTAATCCGGTGTTCAAGAGCATCGCGAGTTCTAGCGATGGCATAGATTTGAGGGAACAAAGCAAACTTACTAAATGTCCCAGCGGCGTGGTGGCAGCATGTACTGGTGTACTGGGTGCTGTGGTCTACGCATAAGTTCACGTATGGAGTATCTGATGCGCAGTGAACGGTGCCAGCTTGGGTCTGGCGTGGCTCAGACCAGGGTTGCTGCCCCCTGACGCTCTTCTGTGTTTCCAGGTCACAAATTACGACAGTGCAACCGGTCTGCCGCTGATACAGTTGTGGAGTATGATGGGGGATGAGGTGTGTATGGTGACTTGCCTATTTTTTCATCACAATTTGAGTTTATGCAGACTTTGTGGCTTAAGAGCTTGGTGATGTTTCTGGCTAGTGGGTTGTTCACCTCTCTCTTTCTACCCCTCCCTTTAGGTGGTGTCGATAAACAGAGCTCTGGTGGAAAGAGGATTTGCTCAGTGGATTGACAGCTACTAGCAATGTCCAAGATGCCTCGACAACTTTTTCTAACAAAATAAAATCCCCCTTTATTTTTTTTTTTTTTTGCACTGTTACAATTCGGTTTGGCAACCCCTTTTGGGAAGAACTGTTTACACCTGTGTACAAAGTTTTGCGGTCCATTGAAACTTGTTTTGCTCAACTGTTACCATTTCACTAGAAACACATACCTCATCTCAGTGAAAGGCAGGGTGTTAAAAGCCATAATGAGAAATACTGTAGCTTTAAAGCAAAAAATTCTCCCTGGCCTCTTCTCAAAAATATAGAATGGAAAAAATTAAAACCTTGGGGCTTGCTTGAAGCTAGCAAATGCCCCTGAAATGTTAACTGTGGTTGCATGTCTGTTGAATATGTATAATACCCCATGAACTCAGTGTCTGCTTTTCCTAAAAGTTACATTGGCTGTCCTTTTTTAACAGGCTCTGCCTATGAAACCAATGGATGTTAATAAGTTTAATGTTCAGTTTATGGATTTCTCTATATTGTGCCACCAGCCTGCACAAACTGCATTCATCTGGGATCTTCCTGATGCCAGGAGGTAGATGAATTGCATTCATTGCACTTACTGTGGCACATGTCTCACTGCAATCATGTTTTCTGGGCTTGATCTGCTTAAGAAAGCTTCTCTGTGCAGATGCTTAAAGTGCAGGATATGTTACCACTACAGTTATTGCTCTGAAATCTATGTTCCAAATAATGTATTTAAAGAAAAGAAATGATTGCCAAGCCCAATTGTAATTTGTATTTTTCTAGCTGTGCAAGTCTGTAAATATATATAAAAAAATCATTGTAATATTTTGTACAAGAAAAACACTGGAAACAAAGGGAACTTTACAGAAACTTTTTCACACCAAAATGTCCTATGTAGGTAGAACTGGTTTGGAGTGCGTTAGGATAGCTGACATATTTGGAGCATCCGAATGTGGGAGTGTTTCTGCTCTGCTGTATACAGGATTAGCATTCCCTTAGATTGCTGTCTGGTTTGAATTGTGATCACTGCATTCTTTGCTATGTTGCTGTACAGATCTGTTTAAAAAAAAAAAAGTAACAATTTGGCATTAATGTTGCAGTGGTGTTCTCTCTCTCAATTTTTTTGCTCCTTTTTAGATTTCTATCATATGGAATTTAAAATTTTGTTCAAGTAATTTAAAATTTTGCTCAACTGACTTTAATAGTATTAAACACATGCCCCTCTAATGTATATCATTGTAGATGTGTATTGAGCTGGGATTTATTGCTGGCAGAGGAGACACTTGCCAGGAAAATGTTGATGTAGTAAGTCCCTGGAAAAGTTTTTCGGGTGAATTCAGGGATGTCTTTACATCTTATGAGCTAACATGTCAGTGCACCACACATCTGGATAGTTGCCTACAAAAGCATTTGGTCCGATCCCTTCCGATATGGTATGATTATATCCTATTTTTGAGTTCTCTCCTATTCGGCGCTTATGATTCAATGTTCATGTTTGCAATATGTCCAATGAAAACTAAATTTGGTAACTCAGTTAAATCTATAAAACATATATCCTCTTGGAATGTTTCTTTCCATTTCAATTAAAGCTCGAATTTTAAGCCGTCTTAATCAAACTGTGATGACTAAGAGCCTTCATTTCCAGATCTCTTGTGGTGTAGGGTTGGGAAGGGAGCTCAGTGGGATAAGCAGGTGAGATATGATCCTGATGGCTTTTCAGCAGATGCAGAAAGGTCAAGCTTCAAAACTCCTGGGGTTTCTTTTACTTCAAATTTTGTGGAAGAGCTGAAAACTGGATTTATTGTTAAGATGAATTACTTTTTATAAACCCTTAGTCTAAGCACTGGTGCTCAAGGCTGTTGAGGCTGTTTTGTTTGAAATTAATTGACCTTGCAAACTGAGGAGATTGCTTTGCTGTCATACCTGTGTGCTGAAAAGTGAAACTTGGGCGTCTTTATCCTGGTATCGGAGCACCTTGAAACTAGGAAAGCCTGTTCTTGCGGTAGGAGAGATCCCCACTGGATGGAAAAGCAGCTGCGGCCTGGGACAGACCGACTCCTCTAGGGCTGCACAGAACAGAAGTACTGCCTTCGTGGCCTTCGTGGTCTCGAGACGTGTGCACCTGGGAGCAGAGTGTCCTTGATGCAGTTGTTCATCTTCCCAGTCCCAAGGATTAGAGCCAATTCCTCGGATTCACTGCAGAATTACACACCACTTGTGGATGCTCCGGACTACAACTCTGTGCTTCTTAGGCAAGTAATAGATGTAGCGTAACACATCTGGGTTTTTGGTGGGAGAGCAGTGGTTGGAGGCAAAGAAAGTTCAGCAATGTCCTTTCCTCTTGCCTCAGCTCACCCCAGGAAAAGTGGTTTCTGCCCACAGGGTTTCTCAATCCTTGCAGCAGCTCCTGAGCTGGCTTTTGCCCTCAGGCATGATTTTCCAGGTAAGAATTTGACAGCAAAGCCCTTGCACTGTGGTTAACATGCTGTCGAAATCTAGGGTACTTTGGTGCAGCACGTAGTGCTCGAGTTATCCATGCGCAGGAGCTCTGGAGCGGCAGGCGGGATATTTGGATGTGCTGCTTCTGGCGGGGGTCTCTTCCTGGACGGAGTTCCTGGCTAAGGGGAGGGAAAAGAGCTGCCCTGGAGCTGCGAGGAGGTTGTCTGGTCATCAACTCGAGTGCTTCAGCAGCTCAACACTGCCTCGCCGGGTACCTGCTCTGCTAGGCCGTGTTTTCCCTGACTAAACCTGTTCTAGTGGGAGCCAACCTCTCGTTGAGGGGGCTGCGTTTCGGCCTTGAGGCACTGACCTTCCTGTTAGCTCCCTGCTGCCAGTGTCCGGAACAGGAGCCAGGCTGGAGATGAGGTCAAGAGAAGATGAGGAGCCCCGCGCTCCGACGGCAGCCTCGTGCCGGCGCCGTGTCCAGAAGTGTTTGCTTGTATTGGTGAACGTGCGCTTCCAAAGCGTTTTGTTCTGCTCTAGGAAGCTTTACCTGCTTTGCAGTGGGATAGAGGACTACAAATTGTTGGTTTTGACGTGCACGGAGGAGAGAACTGCTGCTGCTTTCTCTAGCCGCAGCCTTGCCGGAGCGCGGGAGGATGGAACTAAAGCGGTGGCAGTGGCCGGGGTGGCGCTTTGCCCTCGCTGGCGAGCGGGCTCCTCCTTGCAGGAGGCTGCTTTGCCCCGGGAGCGTGTTCCCGCGCGGGCGCTTTCCCACCGCCTGCCCCATCTCCCGTCCGGGGCTCTTCTCGCTCACTTTACGCAGACTTTTTCTGCCAAGCTGGTCCTGGTGTTGGAGTCCTGCTGAACGGATGAAGTGGGGTCTGTCTCCTCCCTCTGTGTGGGGTGTGGGAGCGGGGTGGCGGAGATCCAGGAGGTTTGCTCACCAAATACCGAAGTGAAAGGGAAAAAGTAATGCAGACAGTTCAGTGGTGGTAGCTTCATCCCGAAGTTATCCAGACACTGCGGTGGCTAAAACTTGGAGGTGGGGAAGCAAATGGGTCTTCCTCGACTCTATTGCCATGTCCCAAAGAGCTTTCCGAGATGCAGTCCATCATCGTTGGTCTCAAGCAAGTTCCTAATAACTCCGTAGCGTTTTTTTTCCCCTTGAAAGCTTAGAGTAGCTCCTGGACTTGCTAGTCTGCGCCTGGGGATGGAGGTGTTCCCGTCCTTCCTCCTTGCAGAGGTCAGTGACTCATCTTCGTTTCTGTGTTTTCCCTGGCTTTGCGGTGATTCGCCAATGTTGGCAAAATCCCCAGCAGCTGCCGGCGGCTCGGTGCGGGGAACCTGCCCCCGCGCTTGCTCTTGCTGCGCGTCCCTTGTCTTCCCCAGCCTGTACGACGCGGGCGAAGCTCCTCTTCCCCGTTTGCGTTGCAGGCTGTGGTTTTTACAAGCTGTAGTAGGTGGAGTGTTGCAGAGAGGGATTAACCAAAACCAGGTGCTGGCGGGTGCCGATGGGCATCGCTTCCTCCTCCTTGGAGAAAGAAAGGTCTCGGCCTGTGTGGACGTTATTAGCTTCTGCAGCAAAAGCAGCTATGCTGGAAGTTGGGCCGTGACCCGCTGGAGGCCCTTTCCCTGGTGCGTAGCTCCCGCTTAGCAGCCCGCGAGGTGGGTGGCTGCGTCCCCCTTTCCCAGGCACGAAGCAGCTTTGGCCACTTCAGCAGAAAAGCCGCGTGGCTTCTTGCAGGCACCCCACGTTTTAAAGCGGCGAAGCGGAGGGGGAAGAACTTTCCTCATATGGACGAGAGGAAAGGGCCTGGCTGAAATGGGGAAGGGGTGACCATGGCCTGCTGGAAAAGAGCAGGGACGGAGGCAGAGGAGCGAGGGAGGCTGAAACAGGTGGGTCGCGTTCGCATCCTCCCCTCGCCCGGGGCTGCATCCCGCCGGCAGAGCATCGCTGCACCGGCCCCAGCGGCACCGCGGCTCCTGGCGCGACCCGGGACCGAGCGCCGGAGCTGAGCCGGCCCCTTCAGAGGGGCTTTCCCCTTTGAAAAGCGGTGATTTTATTATGGGTAAAATGAATGAGGCCTCTGGGGATGCCTAATTTACGACTTCCGTCTGGCCGGCTTCCCGGCCGCAGGGTGAGCACCGCCTTCCCCCTCCAGCAGCCCCCGGCTCGGCACCTTCGGGGATGGGGACGGGGCCGCTCTGCTCCGCGGCGGTGGCGGTGCTCCGGGCCATCCCGGGCCGGCCCTTCCTGCCGGCGGGAGCGCCGGGGCCAGGGCACCTCGGTGGGAGCGGAGGGAGGAGCGAGGGGGGCCTCTCTGGAGCCCGTCCGGCGCTGGGGCGGCTGCCCCCGCCCTGCTCCCCAGCTTCCTGGCGCAAACTCCACCGCTGCAGGCGTTTTTCTTTTCTATTTAAAAAATAAGGTTTCCATTGGATTTTTTGCTACCGAGGCACAGGAAAGCATCACGTCCGTGTGTCGGTGCTGCCGCTGGAAAGTCGGGCTGGCAGTGGCCGGGGGACGCGAGTGACGGGCGAGCGCGTGTCCTGCGCGAGGGCCGCGTGCACGTGCCCCGGGGCGCTGGTGTCATCGCTTTCCCGGTCCGTTTGTCCCTCTGACCTCCGCAGCGTCCTGCGGCAGCGCGTCCCGCGACTTAATGATGCCTGGGCGGAAAAAGCGCTTTCCGGCTGCTTGCTAAGCTGCCTGGGGCCGCGCGGGGATACCCCGTCGGTCGGGTACCACGCGAGGACCAGGACCGGCCCTGGCCCGGCTCCTCCATGCCGTTTGCGAGCGGCCGGGCTCCTCCGCCGTCGTCGGTCTCCGCTCGGAGCCGAAGCGCCCGGGGGCCGTTGGCTCCTCGTGCGGCTGCTGCTCTGCACCACGTCCCCCCCGCCGCCCCCTCGGCCTTTGCTCCGTGCGCAGCATCTTCAAGAAGTGCACGTGCCCCCTTCGCTCCTGCGGCCGCAGCCAGCGCGCGCGGGGGCTACGCGGGGGCCGGAGGTTGCGAGGGCGGTCGCTGCCCTCGCGCCGGGCAGCACGCGGGGGCGGCCGCGGTGCCTCCATCCAGCTCCCCGCCGCATCCCAGGGCTGGGGGGCTCGTTCGCCTCGCGTCCCGGCTTCGGAGCCCCGCGTCGTGCCGTGCTGTGTCGTGCCGCGTCGCTCCTTTCTGCCGCTGCCACTCCGGAGCCTCCTTGGGCTGAGGTTCCCCGCCGGTGCGGCTGGTTGGGGCGTGCGGGTGGCCGGGCGGGCGGGCGGGCGAGCGGGGGGCCCCGCAGCTTCCCGAGCCCCAGGGCCGGCGCGGCAGCAGATGGCACTCCAGCCTCAGCGGAGCCGCCGCTTCCCCGGCGCCGGAGCGGGCTGCTGGGCCGCCGTGCCGGGGAGAGACGCGCTGGGGGCCGCGGGAGAGGCCGCGTCGGGGGAAAGCGTCCTGCTTCGGGCACTGCCGGCGCCGTGCACGGGGCTGCGCTCGTTTTGCTTCATGAGCAACAAATCCGAACCTTATTTTTATGTTTATCCAGAGCCGTTTACATTTTAGAGGCTGGTTGCAACCTGAACCTACATCGTTACCCCAACGCAGACAAAAGTCGTGCTTTCGGCAGCCTTTCGGTGAGCTAAAGGTGCAATATCTCATAACCGTAATTTCACTGTTTTTTCAAGGCCTGACAAATAACTCAAGTCTGCTGCTCCAGCCAGGCAGAAAGGGGTGGAGAAGCCCGGGGGAAGGGGAGGACGGAGGAGCGCGAGGGGGGTTGGAGGGCGCTGGGCGAACGCCTGGCTCGGCCTCGGGCTGCGGGAAAGGCGGCCTGGGAGCGCCGTCGCGTGAGCGAGGGCTCGCGGGTAGCTGCTACGGCGTAACGTGGCCTAACAGCCCGCGCGCCTGTCCCGGCTGCTGCCCCTCGCCGAGGTCTGCAAAGGAGCCGCAAGGCAGCGGTTGCCCCGCTGCCCGTTGGGAATCCCAACCTTGTGCCTCGGTTCCCTGTGCTGAAAACGGGGAGAAACGCCTGCTTTCCCCCGCCCCCGCCCTGGCTCCTGTTGCTTTGGAGGATTTCATGGATCATGATGGTCTTCTGCTTCCCATAACGCTTCGTGCACCTCGGTGCACGCTCCGGCATTCCCCCGTCTCCCCATCTACCTCTTTTTCTCCTGTCGGCATCTCCAGCGCGTTCGGGGTTTCAGCTCATCCGCTCGTCAAATCAACGTCCCGCTCACCTTCTCCTCCGTGCCGCGGACCGCGTCCTGCCGCCCCGGCTGCCTCCTCCTCCTCCCCGGGCGACCCCTCTTCCAGCTCACGTCTGGCTTCTCCGCTCTTCTCCTTTAACCTTTATAAGTTAATCTTCCCGGCCTTTTTGCTCGGACTCGTTGCGCTCCCGGCTGCCTGGGTTGTCGTGGGCTGGAGGACGGCTGCGGAAGTCGCCGTTCCGGGGGCAGTCGCTTCTCGTCGAAGCTTCTCGCAGAGTCGGAGCGGGCAGGGAGGGAAGAGCAGCCGCGGCGGGCGAGCGGCGCCCGGGGCAGCGCCGGGTCCACGCGGGTCCGTGACCTCGGCTAAGCGCCGTGGGGTCCGCGGGCGCGAGGAGCAGGGATACGGCGGCCTTTATGCCGTTCTGGCGCTTTTTATTGGGAGAACTTTACTGGGAGGCCTATTCTCTTAAAAATTAGTATTAAAAAAAATCAGACCTGTAACAGCAACAGGAAGGCTGATAAAATTCCCGAGTACGATGGGACCTTAGATCTCCCTGCTCTGCAACACGAGCGTCCCAGCTTTCCGCCCCCACTCCTGTGCCCTTTGCAGCATCCCGGCGGGAGAGCCGGCCGTCCCGCTGCCGCCTCGCGCGACCCCCGGCACCGGCACCCAGCGTCGCCGCACCGTGCTCGGCAAAACGCATCTGAAGAGCGTTGATGGCTGGTGGGGTTTTTTTTTTTTTAATTTCATTCAGCCTGGGCCCAAGGTCGGCGCAGGTCAGCGCTGGGCGCATCCTGCTCCTGGTCGCCGCTGCGGGAGTGCGGCACCCGCCAGGGACCCGAGCCCCGGCGCTGGCGGCACAGGTGGATGGAAAGAACCCGGCAACGCGCCTTTATTTTTTACCTCTTTCAGGTCTATAGCGCTCATGCAGCCACGGCTTGGGCACCTTTTCTATATGGATATGCATTATGTGTGTGTATGTAAATATATATATATATATGTGTGTGTAAAATATATATATATATATCTATGTGGCTTCAAAATCATGGATTAAGGGACCTGTTCAGCCAAAAAGAGCGATGCGCTGGCAGAGCGCGTGGTTCCTACCCGACCCAGGAGGAAGATGCTGCTGCGCCGATGCAGAGCGATGCCTGGCAGCTCGGCAGCCCCCGTCCTCGCCCGGGCGAAGCCCATCGCCCAACCTGCTGCCCCGGCCTTGAAACGCCGTCCCGAGCGTCCGTCCCTTCCCGGTGCCCGCGATCCCGCAGGGACCCCCGTGCCTGGTCCCCCCCCCGCCCTCGCCTCTGCGTTTCCCCCCACGTTTCCATTTGAGTTTGTATTTTTCCCCTACGACGTCTCTGAAGAACCACAAGACGTGTAACGTGTGTCCCGACGCCGTTATTTTAATAGCGCGGAGCAAACCGCATCAGCACAGCCCATTTCACATTCAACACATTATTGCTATTTAAAGCGCAGAGGTATAAAAGCGATGGTCGGCGCGGCGCTCCCCGACCCCGCCGCTGCTGCCGGCTGCCAGGTTGCGATTTTTAACGTTGGCGGCTCGGCGCCGTCGTTCCCGCACCTTCGACTTGCCGGTTTCCCGACGCTGGAGCAGCACAATCAGTTTTGGTTTTAATGGGCACGCTGCTTGCTGCTGAAAAGAAGTAATTAACATTAAAAAAATACATATTTATGTAGAGGTATGTATATATGCACGCTGGGTGGATGGTCAGTCTTTCCTGCTGACCGACCTTTTGCATTTCCCCAAGCTTTGCACATTTTGCAAATATTTTTTTGCCCAAGTTCATGGGGTTGGCGGCAGGTGGGAGGGTGTTGGATGGGCAAGTGGAATATTTGTTTACTCTCCCCATTATCATAGCGGAAAAGGGACGAGAAGCTGGTTTCGTCCTGGCGATGATGATATGAGGGCTCCCGTTTTTCCCTCGGGGCTGTAATAGAAATCTCTCCCCGCGCTGGAGGGTGGAGGTGCGTCAGCGGTGTTTGCATAGACACGGCGGTAAAGATTAGATGTTTATGAATTTCCATGTAAGACAAGTTTATCTTTGTTTCGTTTCAGTTTGAAGGGATGAAACACAGCCGTTCTTACGTGAAAATAAGACTTTGTCTTTGCTGGAAATAAGAGGCCTGGAGCTTTTCTCTGCCCCATAAAGTCTAATGAAGACGATGCTCGCGGGTCGGTTTCCTGGTGCTGCTTCTCGCGGCGTCGCCGATACCCGCGGGGAGCCGTGGCTGGAAAAGCAGCCGAGCCCTCGGGCGCAGCTCCGTGCTCCCCGGCAGCCCCGGCACGTGCCAGCTTCCCAGCCCGGAGCCGCGGCGGAGGAGCAGGCTGTGCTCGCGCGGGCTGCCCGAGCGGAGGGCGATGCTGCGGGAAAGGGGCGACGAGGGGCCGTGCACGGTCGTTGCGAGGATCCGGAGCCCTTCGAGGTGTTGCAAGGTCGTTGCAAGGATTGGGGCCTTTCGGGGCATTGCAAGGTCACTGCAAGGCTCGGGGGGCTTTTGGGACATTGCAAGGTCACTGCAAAGCTTGGGGGGGCTTTTGGGGGGATGCAAGGTCGCTGCAAGGCTCAGGGGCGTTGCAAGGTCGTTGCAGGGCTTGGGGGCCTTTTGGGGGACTGCAAGGTTGCCGCAAGGCTCGGGGGTCTTTCGGGGTGATGCAAGGTCGCTGCAAGGCTCGGGGGCGATGCAAGGTCACTGCAAAGCTCAGGGGCCTTTCGGGCGACGCAAGGGCGGCCTTGCCGGGGTCGGGGTAGCGGGAGACGGCAGCGTTTCCATCTCCGCTCCCGGGCCGCGGGATCAAGCCCGCTCCGTTTGGCGGGGCAGGTTTGCCGGGAAGGAGGCCTCGCGCCGCAGGGGAAGCGAGATGGGGCGAGATGTTTGCTGCGGGGAGAGCTGGGGCCGAGCGAGCTCGTTCAGCGCAGCGACGTTAAACAGCGGCTTTTCCTTCGCTAAAAACACCCGTTCCCCTCGGTCCCCCCGCGCCGCAGCGGAGGGGCGGCAGCACCGCGGAGCCGCGCCAGGGCTGCTCGTCCCCTCCGTATTTGCCCCCCTCCTCCGGGCCCAACGCGGAGCCGTCGGCTGCCCCGCCGCCGGAAGGGATTAGCCACTTCATAACACGCGGACAAGATAATCTCTCCGGTTTGGCCTGGAAGGAGTCCCTGACAAAACGCAGCAGAGCTGCAATAACGCCGGATGAAGCGGCGATGGAGTTGGCCTGCGCGTCCCTTCCTCTGCCCAGTTTGCGTTGCTTTTGGTTTATTTCATCTCACTTTTCGCTGCTGATGCGCAGTGGCTAAATGCCGTCCCCGTGCTGATTCGCTCCAGCGGCGTCATAACCGTGACGAACTGCGGCCATGCGGGGAGGCGAGAAAAAAGGGGAGGACTGGGCGGTAAAAAGTTTCGAAACTTCGCCAGGGCGAAGCCGCGGCGTTTCCCCGCGGAGCGGCGGCTCTGCTCCCGGGCTCTCCCGGCGCCGGCGCCGACCCCGGCTGGGAACCGAAGGGCAACGAAGCCGAGCTCGAAGGCAAACGGCGCAAGTCTGCAAAAGTTTTGGGAATAACCGGTTAAAAGTGCTGTCGGTGCTGTCCCCAGCACGCTCTGCGGCGGACGCGAGGACGGTCGGCGGCGAAGGCGACGTGAGCAGAGCTGCGCGTCCCGGGCGGCACCGCGATGCTGCGTCTCCCAACACGGCAGCGGGGCCGCGGTGCCGCCTTAGCGCCGGGCCCTTTCCCGGCCCGGGAGGCTCTGCCCGCCCCGCCGAGCATCCTGCCCGCCCCGGCGTTTTCCCTCCCCTGGAAGAGCCTCCCGGGGCGCAGACGGGCACCCGGGCGTCCCGGTGGGTCCCCAGGAGCCCAAACGCTCCCCCCCCGCCCGATGCTTTTAAAACAAGTGCCCAAGCCCGGGTCTGTCTCCGCATCCAAGCAGAGCGCGTCGTCCTCGCGCCTCCGTCCGCTGGCTGCGAAACAGCCGGGGCTGCTCCCAGGGCCTGTCATCTGGAGTCGGCTTACTCGTCGCCCAGCATCGGGGCCCGAAAGGTCGCATTTTTCACGTGCTTTCCCTGGGACTTCAAAGCCGCACGACTGCTTTAAACAGCAAGACAGGAAGGAAAAACAGAGCGTTTTTGGAAGGTGACTCCGCAGCCGGGGCTCCGAGGAAGGCTCTGAGCAGCACCGCCAAGGCTCGGGCGCCCGGTGCCGCCGGTGCGCGGGAGGAAACACCGCGCGTTTGTCGCTGTACCCGTGCAAAAGCAAATCACCAAAAAAAAGCAGGCGCAACCCCCCGCCCTGGATGCTGCACCCAGCTCGAGCCGGCCCGGCCCAGCGCCCGCTGCAGGGCCCACGCGCACGCACCGTCCCCGGGCCGCTGAGCTTAGCCAGGGGATTTGTGCCGGTCTTAGTCCGGCTTTGTGGCGCCGGGAGGACACTGGGGCTCCGTGCCGCGGGCGGACGGTGATGCAGGGACCCCGCGCTCCGGCTACTGTTCCTGCAACCCGAGCTTGGCGCCGGCGACCGCTCCCGCCGCGCTCCGGCCGGGAAGGGACACGTGCGTCGGGACCGGGCGCCTAATTACGTTTGCATCGAAATCGCTGCAGGAGGTCTTCGCTTCCGTGAGAGCCGGCGTCCTCCGCTCGCTCATCCGACGCGCGGGGCTGGAAGCTCGGCGGTGGCCGGAGGCTGCGGGTGACCCCGGTCCCGCTGCAGCCTCGCCGCGAGCTGCCCCGTGCCGCGCGTCCCGCGAGTGACGCCAACGGCAGGTTGATGCCGGGGAGGCCGAGGAGCCCTGGGGCACCCGAGCGGCTGGTGCTGGGCGCGTGGCGGAGGCGCTCCGGGCTCGGCCGGCTCCGTTTCTCGCAGGAAACCCTGCAAGACCCCAACGGGGCGACGGCCAGCGGGACGCGGCTGCACCCTGCTACAACGTGACGCGGGGACAGGACCGCGCGCGGCTGGGACTACGGCCCCGTCTGCGGAGAGCTTTGCATGGTTGGGTTGAGGTTTTTTTTTTTTTTAATCCTTGCTTTTGAGCTGCAGGAAAATAACGTCGCAGGCGGACGCGCGCGCGTGATCCTTGGCAGCGCTGCTCCGCCGAGGGGTGCTGAGACGTTCCGCGGCCTCGCGGCCGCTCTCCTGCCGGCGTTGCCTCCGACGGGCGCCTCACGGCCACGGCACGCCCCGCATCAGCAGCAAGGGTTAGCTGACTAACGGGAGAGAACTAAATAAATTCATTAACTCGCCAAAGTCAGCTGGGAAACACCCGAAATGGAGCCGGGGCGCGGGGATGCTCTGCACCCGCCGACGCGGTGCCGGGACGGCTCGCCGGGGGGGGACGGGCTCCGCCGAGGGCCCCCGCGGCACCGGCAGGCAGAGCCGAGCGTTTCGTTACACCAGCCTCTGCGAGCAGAGAGCTCATGCGTAGCTCCGCTTTCCGGAGGCGACTCCAGCCTTGGCTCTCGCGGGGTCTGAATCCCTCCCCGCTTCCCAGGAGAAAAAACCCAGCTGCAGAATAAAGCAGCTGAGTAACTTCCAGTGGGAAACCGCATCGTTCACCTCCCTCGTTCGTGGGGACAGCGATCTCAATAGCAAGCTCTGTGTTCTTCCCAAATCTGAATCGTTCCCGTTTTCCCCGCGAAGCCGCATCCCTCGCGAGCGGGGGCGGGTGCCGGTAGCCGCGGGGTCCCCGCCGTCGGCGGAGGGCTGCTCTCGGCTACCAGCCCCTCGCGCTCTTCTGCATCTCTCCATCTGCCTGTTGGAGATTTCTGTTGCTGCTGGCCTCCGGGGAGCGGCTCCTTTCTCCCACCCCAGCTCGGCTCCCTTTAAATCCATGCGGGATTTTAACGTGCGCCCATGTAACCGTGGCTCTGCGTTTGCACAGGCGCCGCACGCGCCGTTTCGCCGCGACTCTCCTTGGATGCTCTTGCTTCCTCCCGCAGCCAATTTTTTTGCGTGACGTGGCGCTGATAACGACGGTGGCTTCGGTACCCGACGGCCGGGCCGGCGCGCTGCGTCCTCCGCGCTCGCTTTGGGCAGGCGCGCGGGACCCGCCGCGGCTATTCGAGGTCCCGTCACCGGCGGCGTAATTGAGATGGAGGTTCCTGGTCGCTGGCTGCGGAAGGCCAGGGAATTAATGCCGTGTTGCCGCCGGACCATCCATTCACGGTGCCTCCTTCCTCCTCCTTAACCGTCTCTAGGGGAGGACAAATGTGCCGCGGGGAAGGTAACGCGTCTCCGATGCCGCGCACGCCCCCGTCTCCGATAATACACGCTGTTTGTCTTTATTTTGGGGGTGTTCCAGGGTAGTTTTATCATCATAATTCATTAGTAGCAACAGGGGGGAAAAAAATCCCGGCGTAGCAGGAGAAATGATTCCCGTGAACCCATTGGCTCAGCTGCAGCATTGATCTGCTTCTGGGAATTATTTATGGGAGAAGATTCATAGCTAACACTACTAGTCTGGGCTTGTGGCAGGGTTTGTCGGAGGGTCTCCGAGGCCCCCGGGAGCGGGGGGAGCGGGGCGGCACAGCCTCGCGCCGGGGGCAGGAAAGGGGCCCCGGCCACGAGCATCTGCGGCCCCAAAAGTGCCTCTTCCCGGGACGCCGCGGTGGCAAAACCCGTGGAGATGCACGGTTTGAGGACTCGGGCAAGGGGATGGCTGCATCTTAGCGGGGTGCCAGTGCCAATCCGGACCGCCCATCCCATCCCGTCCCGTCCCATCCCGTCCCGTCCCATCCCATCCCGTCCCATCCCGTCCCATCCCATCCAGTCCCATCCCATCCCGTCCCGTCCCATCCCGTCCCGTCCCATCCCATCCCATCCCATCCCGTCCCGTCCCGTCCCGTCCCATCCCATCCCGTCCCATCCCATCCCATGCGAGTCCAGCTGCCAACAGCTGCTGGAAACCAGCAAAGGGGAAAGAAGGACCCTGAAGAAATCCCCACCTGAAACCCATCTTTAAATAGCGATTTAGCTCAAAGGCGCCTGCGAGGGGGGTCTCCGGAGCCGGCCGGGCCGGGAGGGCTCGACGGGAGCGAAACCCAGCCGCCACCGCTCCTTTCCCTGCCCCGCTTCCCCTTTCTGCTTTTGTTTTTAATTTAATTGATTGGTATCCTGCAATCCTGCCCGCGGGAGGAGTGACACATCTGAAAAAAGCAGGAGGATTCGTTTAAAGTGGTCTGCTTGGGCTCTTTGGCGTTTTATATATAGAATTGCCTGGAAGTAGTAAACAGAATTAAACGCTGTAGTTCTGAAAAACAGAATTCTCGGGGCTGTCTGTTGATTTCAAAGCCGCGGAAAACAAAGCCGGCTTTGAAATCTTCCCTCGCCACGCTTTTTCCCCCCTCCCTTATCATCTAAAAGATGGGCCTGATAATGTTTGGCTTTTTATTCTTCTTTTGAAACAGTTGAAAAATGTCATTTTTCTCAATTAAGACGAAAATCCTGGTGTTTTGGGGAAGGTCAGCGACGGCTCCGTTGGCGGGACGCTGAAGTGGCTCCGTGCGGAGCTGGGGCGTCCCGGGAGAAAACCCCACGCCCACCCGAGACGCGGGGCCCGGGCAGGAGCCGCCTCGCGCCGCCGAGGTTCCCGCTGGCCCGTGCGGCTCGAGGACCCGGCCGCGGTGCTTTGAGCAACGTCCTTCCGCGCAGCCGAACTCCAGCGGCTTTTGCCTGGCTTTTCTCTGGCCGTCTGGGGCCGGCGGCTCGGCCGGGGGCGGGGGCAGCGTGCCGGCGTGCGGCCCCCGCGGGAGGGTAGACCTGGCGGCCGACGCTGGGTTGTGCGGTTCCCCTTCGTGTGATTTAGCTGCTGGTAACCGGGAGGAGAACTCACAGCCTGGGAAGATTAAACCACTTAAACGGCAGTTGCGTATTAAAAAATGGATAGGTTAAAAAAAAAAAACCCAACTCATTAAGCCTATACTCGCTTAAGCATTTGCCTGCAAGTGCGGCTGCTCCAGGGCCGTCCCGCAGCGCGCTCGCGCGGGCGGCTGCAGACGCGGACGTAGCACCAAAGGCAGCGATGCCTCCGCGAGCCCCCTCGTTGGCAGTGCCACTTCCCGCATTTTGAGGGATTTTGGCGTTCCTGGCGGCCCCCCGCCCCTCCATGACGCCGGCCCAGCAGCGTTGGCCAGGCGGAGGCCCGTGGGGGTGAGACCGGCCGGGCCGCGGCGCGGGCTGCCGACGGCCGTGTCCGAAACCCAGCAGCCGCTCAATCCCGGCAGCGTCCTAAACCATAGCTGGAAAATAACGCGAGTCGTTACTTCTCCCTCATGCCTGAAAATGAATTATTCAGTCAAGATTTAGGCCCTTTTTATTATGACGCTGAATTTACAGCGCGCACAGAACACAAACGCAGGGATTCAGCTGGGTTTGTTCCCCCAGCGGGAACTGCCCTCGTCCCGGGAATGAACACTGCGACGTCCACTTGTGCAGCCAGAGAGAAGACCACCACCACCACCACCACCATGACCACCACCACCACCACCACCACCATGACCGTCACCATGACCACCACCATGACCACCACCACCACCACCACCATGACCATCACCACCATCACCACCATGACCACCACCACCACCTGGGCAGCAGCCCCTGCGGGTGGCAGGCAGCTGTGCCCGGCGCTGCACACATGGTGCTGCACAGCTGGCGGTGCACGGCGCTGCACGCCCGGCGCTGCACATGTGGCGCTGCCTATGTGGCGCGGCACGCCCAGCTGTGCACAGCGCTGCACGCCCGGCGCTGCACATGTGGCACAGCACGCCTGGCTGCGCACAGCGCTGCAGGCCGGCCCTGCACGCCGGCCGTGCCACGCTGCGCGCTCGGTGCTGCGCATTCCTGCAGCGTGCGCAGCCGTGCCAGGCGGTGCCCGGCGCTGCACATGTGGCACGGCCGCGCCCGGCGCTGCAGGCCGGCGGTGCCACGCTGCGCGCTCGGCGCTGCGCATTTCCTGCCGGGCGCCCAGCCGGGCCGTGCCAGGCGCTGCACGGCGCTGCGCGCTTCCCCCCGTCCGGGCCGGGGCTGCCGGTGCTCGGCGCTGCCCGCGCGCTGCCCGGCGCCGCGGCTCCCCCCGCCACCACTTTCCCCGCGCGCGCGGCCGCGGCGGGCGTCGGGGGCGCGCGGGGCGGGGCGGGGCGGGGCGGGGCGGGGCGGGGGCGGGGGCTCGCGCGCGCAGCGCTGACGTCGGCGGGCCGAGGCGCCGCCCCCGTGCGTGGGGGCGGGGGCGGCGCGGAGGGAGCGGGATGGAGGGAGGAGAGGATGGTGGCGGGGGGAGGGAGGGCAGGAGCGGCGCGGCGCGGAGCGGCGCTGAGCTAAGCCGATCCCACGTGTGACGGATCTGGCTGCTTCCCCAGCGCCTCGCTCCAGTGAGATCCTCCGGTGGCGGCGGGAGGAGGGGGGAAGGGACGGGGCACGGAAATAAAGGCGAAAGGAGGCGAGCGCGGCCGGCGCGGCGCGCGGGGGGGCGCGCGGGGGGTCTCTCCAGGGGCTCCTGCTCGGCGCGGCGCGGGATCGCTGTGGGCTCCGCGCGGCCATGGAGGCGGACGGGAGCCAGGCTACCTCGGGCAGCGCCGGCGACGCGCAGCACGACCCCGGGTAAGTCGGCGGCGGGGGGGGGGGGGGCGCGGAGCCCGGCGGCCGCTCCGCTCCGCTCCGCTCCGCTCGCTCGCTGCGCGCCGCTCCGCGCCGCCGTGAGGTGCCCCGTCAAAATGGCCGATCCCACCCCGGCGCTCAACTCCGCTCGCTTCTCTCCCCCCAGCAAGATGTTCATCGGCGGCCTCAGCTGGCAGACCTCACCAGGTAAGGGCCCCGCCGCGGCCTCCCCACGCGCGGCCCGCCCCGCGCGGGCCCGTCCCGCCGCGGCGCCCCGCCGCCCGCCTCCCCGCCGCTCTCTCTCTCCGCAGACAGCCTTAGGGACTATTTCAGCAAATTCGGAGAAATCAGAGAATGTATGGTCATGCGGGACCCCACCACCAAGCGCTCCAGGTAAACCCGCCCCGCGCCCGAAGTTTGGGAGGTACCGCCGCGGCCCCCCCCGCCCCGCGGGAGGTGACCCCCCCCCCCCCCCCCCCGCCGCAGACAAAGCGGCAGGCGAAGGCGCCCGGCGCGGGCCGCCCCCATGCCGGCCCGGGGGGGGGGGCTGGGGGGGGGGGGAGGAAACAAAAAGGAGGAAACTGTCGTTATTTTATGACTTCTTCTGTCTAGTTCTTATCATTTCTTCCCCCCCCCCCCCCCCCCCATCTCCTCGCTCTTTGTCTCCCCTCGCAGAGGCTTCGGGTTCGTCACCTTCGCGGACCCGGCGAGCGTGGACAAGGTCCTGGCGCAGCCCCACCACGAGCTCGACTCCAAGACGGTAGGTCGCGGGGGGGCCCCGTGTCCCCACGTCCCCGGCCCTCCGCTCCCCCCGGCCCGCGGCGTCTCCGGGGGCTGCTGTGTCCGGCCGTGTCGAGCTGTCACCGCCACGCGTGCTTTCTTAATCCCCCCCCTCCCCCGAGTTCACTTTAATTTATAGAAAGCTGTAACTTTTTTATCCCGATTTACCCATATTCAGCAATGGCTCCTCCTCTCCCCTTCTGTTTTATTGAGCAGTGACATTGAAAAAATAGTAGAGTAAAACCTAACTTTTTTGATGTTACACTGCAGAATGCTTTCTGCAGGCAACTTTTTGTTTTGATTTTTTTTTCTTTTTTTGTGTGCGTATGTTTCGAGGTAGGAGTGACTTAATGTCAAATCTGAAAAGCTTCCTCTAGTGTCACCTCCCGAAGTCATTCTTTTTGCAGAGAATCCCCTCAACCTGTGATGCTGGGGGGGGGAGGTATGTGAGAGCCCCGGAGTGGAGGTGCTACAGAAGCACAACTCCTGAATTGCTGGTTTGTTGTTTCTGCAAAGCTTTTTGCTACATACGGTCTCTAGTCGATAATGCGAGGAAAGCGTTGAAGAGATTCAGCAGATCCATTTTTAATGGATGTTACGTTTGCTTGCTTTATTTATTTATTTATTTATTTGCCATGCAAATTAACCCCTTGACCCAGTACTGCATTTTCGGTATTGGGTCAAACAATAGGTATGGAGCGTGTGTGTGTAGCACCAGGGCCTGTTTTTCTCTCTGCGGTCAAGGCCGTGGCAAAGGATGAAGTTTGTGCGTGTGTCTCACTTTGTTTCAATTTTAAGCCTCAGCAAACCTGGGGGGGGAAGGACACTGGTAGAGGTCATTATTGCTTTGGTGCTGATCGGTCTGCATGAAGGGGGTCGCGTTTTGGGAAGGGAAGGATCGTGCCGGTTTCACTGTCTGGCAGAGAGCTTCTGCTGACCGTATCGAATGTGTTCGTTGCTGTAACTGTCTTTTATAGTATGTATTCTGGAGCCTAAATGCTTTATTTTAACGTGAGCACAGTGTTTGGAGGCATCCTTTCTTAACGCTGGTACATCTTGTGTGTGCCTGTGTGTGAGATGGATATAGTTAAATGAAGAATAGAAGAGGCAGGAAGCAAACATGAGTGTATCATTTTTTTAATGTAATTTATATGAAAACAAAATACACAAAGCCTTTGAAGAAGCAGGTGGAATCTAGTGTTTTAATTCGACCTACAAATTCTGCTGGGCTTGTCTGAACACGTAGCCCATGCTTTCACATTCCTTAATAATTTGATTTTAGGTTTAATCAGATATGGTAAGATAACTGATTCAGCTGTGCTCCTGAGATTAAACTCACCAGACTTCTCGTGTACAGCTGTATTCTCTATGTGTTTTTAAAGATAAATTTAGATAAGAGGAACAAAGGGAAAGAGTATTTTGAATGAGAGTTAAAAAAAAAAAAAAAAAAAAATCATGGGAGGACACCCAGTCGTATTTCTGACAGTAATTAGGTCCTCTCCCAGCTTTTCCCTGTATTGCAATTTAGTCCCTGCAATGTATTAATTTGGTCTTTATTGGGGGAAGGGTGAAAAGCTGGACCAGGACAAATTTGCTTCAATTTTGATTATGTGATAATGACTGAATCAATGAATAAGAAATCAACCTTAGAATTAGTAATACAGCTTAAAATATAAAACTAGCCAGGTTCCCTTTCAGCCATTTATTTGTAGACATATTAAAGTAACTGTTCTTTAGTATAACATAGCATTTGACTCTGTTTCAACGTTCAGCACAGGAGGCAGATCGGTTGGGTATTGGCATGGAAACGTCGCTCTTGTTTACAGTTACGTTAAAAGCTTTGTTTAGGTAATGGCCATTCATATCAGAAATAGTATTATAGTCATTTCCTAGAGGACTTGTAGATACAGTAAGTAGAATTGTACCTAACTAACTCATTTTTTTTTTGTAGAATTTTTTTTTTGTTGTTATTTAAATAGTTGACAGGGATATGCAAAAGGTATGGATCTGCCATGCTGATTGCTTGTGTTCACCTTAAAAATGCTGATGATGTTTACCCAAAAGTTTTTGTGAGGGAAATTCAGTTATTTAAGAAGTGCTGTCGCTGTGATGCGAAGGGCCCCATAGTCTTTGAAGTGACCTTCAACTATGAGTCTCTTGCTTTAGAATTTAATAGCTCTTCCAAATTCTTGTTAGTGGGTTTTTGCAGTGATGTCATTCTGGTGGGACTGGAGTTTATTCTGCTTTATTGAGAAAACTTCCACTTTGAAAGCAAATGTAGAAATGTGCATATTTGCTTCAACCTTTGGGTATCTCGATGGAAAATCCATACCTGTTGTATTTCCCTGGTAGACAAATGTCTAGTCGGTGCTGAATATATTTGTAGATAATGTTAATCTCTATGAAAAGGTTAGCTTTCTAGATAAAGAATTTGACTTTTTATGCTTTTTGAACAATTAAGTGGCACGTAATCACTCATTTCTCAGGAATGTCTTAAAAATACTATATTTGTATCTGCTGTAGACAAATTAATTTCAGTTGCACATCAAATGATTGTGCTGTTTGCAATTTTGACGCATTAATTGAGTAAAACTGCTAGTTGAAGGTTGTCTCGTGGTTGTCTATCAGTGACATCACCACAGGAATAACAGTACCAAATGGAAACATCTCCTTTTTCTAATCGGGGTTATCTTGGGGGGGGGGGGGGAACAACAAAAAAGAAACCCAAACTATTAAAGAAGGCCTCTACTTCTAGATATGCCTTAACATAATCAGGGTTAAAGTTTCTTAACTGTTTAAAGATGATGCTGAAAACAGTTGAAAGTTTCACAGTTAAGGTAGAATTTAGTCCTTTGAAACATCCTTTCCCAGACTCTTTTTACTTGGAACCTATCTGTGCAAGTGCTGTTGAAAAATAAAGGTGAAATCAGCAGCACGGGGGCACTTTATTACAGTCACTTTAATGATGACAACTTAAGATGGGTATTTGTTTATAAGCTATGATTCTTGCTTATATCTAGCCATTCACCTCTGGTGGTGTCTTTTTGCTTTTAAGTGATTTTTTTTTTTTTGAATGGCAGAAAACAGTTGCTTTTTAAAGATGACCCATGTGAAAGTTGTTTCTAAAATTGCAAAATTAGCGTTTTGAATTGCAGAGTGGACATGCTTTTCGATTTGCGCATTGAAATGGGAGTCAGTGCTGCATCTTAAAATAAGGGGACACGGGATAAAACAAAGATGTTTTTTCTTCCTTTTTGTCTCTGTGGTAGCATACTTCAAGTATACTTTAGGGGACTCCTTCACGGAAGATATTTTTCTAAGAACTGGTTTTCTTCTGGTTTAAAATACCTGTATGTTTTCTTCATTTTGCTCTCTCCCTCCTTCCCCACCAAAACCTTTTCATAATCTTTCATTGCTCACCTAAGTTCTTTCAGAGGAACTTGTATCCAAGATCAATTAGGGATGTTGTTATGAAGGATAATCTTGTAGTCCTTCTAACCATGTAGTTTTAATAACTAATTGAAATGTAAATAATTTGGCTTTCAGTGCTCTGTTTTTTTTTTTTGTTTAGTGTTGCTAGTCAGAGTTGACAAAACAAAGTGGAAAAATAAAAACGAAATAGAAAACTAAAACAAAAACATAGTAACCCAAAACCCAACTGAAAGCGCAGGTGTCAAAAACAGCAGGTTAAGATCTTGATCAGGAATGCTGGCTGTCTTTCTGTGCAACCTCCAGAGCGTGCAGATAACGTTTAACGCGCAGTTTTGGTTGGCGAGGCAGCACCCAGAGCCTCGTAGAGAGCTTCCTGTGCACCAGGGGAGAGGGCAGCCCTGATGATCGTGCAGGTGGTGTACAGAAGAGCCCCCCTGCCACCATCAGACAGCCCCCACACCGACTCCAGTCTGTGGTCCATAACTTCCAGAGTAGTTCTAGATGACCCGGTGTGCTGAATTATAAGCCTGAGAAATGAGGGATTAATATTTCAGTGATTAAAAAAAAAAGAAAAAAAAACCCAAGAACAAAAGCTATCTTGTTGATTTCCCCTTTCTTTTTCCTCAGATTGACCCTAAAGTTGCATTTCCCCGACGAGCACAGCCTAAGGTAAGTAGGAGGATCGATAATAGGATTTTAGGCACACAGAGAATCATTGTTGCCAGGCAGTTCAGGTTTCAAACAGGGAATTGGCAATGAAAGCTTTTAAAGCCAGAGTGCATGGCGTCTTAAGGGTATCAGCGTATGGCTGTGAAACTACAGGAGAGCTGCTTTGTGTGATATTACGTGTCTCCAGTTTAACCATCTCCTTGCAGAGTCCCGGTCAGTTGTGACTGCCTGAAAAGCAGAGACTTCTCTAGTTCTAGTGGGAGATTGTTGCTGTGTTACTTGCATTTGTTATACTATTTTACGCAATATGTTTTGCATGGTGTTTATGAAGAGCATTTGGATTAAGTGCAGACTTCAGGCTTGTTTTGAGCTGAGCTTTCAGTTCTGTGGTTGTGATGGATGGGAATGTATCTCTGCCTTCATTGTTTGCAAGTTTTCTTTTGTATGACTTCTGAGATGTGTTTGGAGACTAATAAGCATTGGATAGCAAGTTTCTGATGAAGCTCTAAACTCTTCAGGCCATAGGGTATTCTTCTGCAAGAACAGTGAAACAATGAGCTTTAAGTCTCTTATCCCATCAGGCTGCCTGGATAAGTGACCTTCTTCCATGGTGCTCTTGTTATAGCGTGGCCAGTTTCCGCACTGGGGCAGAGACGCTTAAGCCGTGCGCAGAGAAACTTCTGTCTGCGTGCTCACTCCGAAATGCCTCTAGGTGCCCTTCCTTCTGGAGGACCTGTTTATGGAATAGAAAGGGTTGTTGCTCTGTAGAACTGTGCGTAACAAAAACAACAGATCAGCTTTCAAATCCAAATGAGCAGTTAGTTGTATTTGATTTTTGAAAGCCAAAGGCTGAAAGAAAACTTTTGTTACTGACTTTCATCTCTCCTTGTTTTTGAGAGTCTGTTGGAAGAACTTAATTTGGCTGGTCTATACTGTTTGTTGTATATGTTATAATAATCTTGGGTTGCTTCTGCATTCTTTTAAAAAGTGGAAAGAGAAGTGTAAAGTTGTGGACGCAAGCAAATAGGGAACAGTGGTTGAAATTTGATGGCATGAGACTACCTGAAGAAATTTAACTTAATCTTATTGTATGTAGTTCCTTATGGGAGCAAGCAATTTAATAGCTCATGGAACTATAATTTTACTGTATGAAACATGCATCCAGGAAAAACTGTGTGTAATTTAGGAAGCCTAGGCATATAGCAGGAGAGGTGCTAGGGATTTCTTTTTAAAACAAAACAAAACAAAACAAAAAACTGCTCCTCCCAAAAAACCCAGGAGCCTACCTGCGGAATTTTAAACCAAACTGATACAGTGAAGTATTTAGGGGTTCTTGTTTTCATAGGACATACCTAATAACCAATTAGTGAATAATGAGGTGGCTGGCTTGCTTCTGTGCTAAGCAAAGGGTTTGTAGTTTGTAGGGCTTTGGGCTTCTGGATTATGTGGTTGGATTAATGCTGTCTTTTAAGATATGTTTTTAAAGTTACCAAAATTTTGAATGGTTTCATAATTAAAATATGGAGATGATCTTGCACTGTGATTGATGTTTCTTTCCCCTTTTCCAACTCACTTTTTAAAGGCTTATTTGCGTTTTAAATTGTCTTCACCTACCAGAGTTACCTGTATCTGTTATTTGTAAAAGTTTATAATGCTTACAGTGGAGCTGTTAAACTGTCCCATAGGATTTCTTTTAAAACTATAAAAAAGGAGCATGTCTTATACTGTAGGTATTAAAGTGTTAATTTTCATGTTAAGGAATGCAAAATCAGGTCATTTTTACAAAGGGGATTTTGTTTTTCTCCAAGTAGTACTTGGGGGGGGGGGGTAAGGGAGGGGGGAGAGTGTTTGGTAACAGCCGTCTTTCAAGTGTGGGGCGAATCCTGGGACGTAGGTTGGATTGCGCTCCGAGGAGCAGGAGCTCGCTCTTTCCGGAGAGGTCAGCACTGACTGTTTCTGCTCGTCACCCCCTTGTGCTTTCTGAGGTGTTGGGATTTCTATGGAGGGTTTTTCTTTTTGCCGTTGGAAAAGAAAAGTCTTAAGATTGAAAGGAGCTTAACACAAAATTGGAGGAAATCAGATGCAATAAAGAACAGATTTTGTATCAGTTATGCCATATTATTCTTTACTGCATTTTATAATCTGGATTTTTTTTGTTTTCTGTCTTTTTATTATATAATGAATTAAGGTTTTGGATTTTAGTTATTCATTTGTCCCAGTTGAATAGTGAACGTTCAGCGTTAAAATGTGACTGTACTTTAGTCCAATTAACTAGCTAATGCTTGGGTCTGTGGAGATTAATGGCATTTAATGAAATGTCTCTGTCTGTCTCTAGGTGTGAGGAGGTTTTTTTTTTTTTCCTCTCCCCTCCCCTAGGTAGTCTTTCTTCCTGGTGCGTTCAGCAAAATGTGGATTCAACTTCTTTTTTCTGTGGTCTTCCTGGCTTTCTACCCTGCTGGCTGTAGCTGAGTGCCGAGGTGGAAGCTGGTCTGCGGGAAGGTTCCCCCTTGCCGGACCTTCTGGCAGCGCTTTCCTCGAGCCCCTTCCTTCGGGAGGCCTTTTGACCTGCCTCGGCGCGCTTAACTCTTTCGTGGGCCGCGGCTCCGTCGGCCAGAGCTCGGCTCTGCTAGTTCTTGGGCTGCGCTCGCCTCCTTGCCAGATCACATGCCTCCCGTGATCTGCGGGGTCACGCTCGCCGCTTTGTGCATGCACAGTAACTTGTGTCTATCCCTTCTCCCTTTCTCATTACACTTTTTTTAATTGGCTAGTCTTCCCCTTTCGAGCTGAATCCCAGTAAAATGCTTTCTGTGGGGCTTTTTAAACCTGCGTCTTCAGGATCTGACACCTCTCTGGTGATGCAAATTGGTTACTGAGCAAGAAGTGGCAGGTTGTAACAGAAGGCAATTCTCTCTCTTTTTTTCTTTCCCTGAATGACCCTAGCAGAAAATTCTGTGTGATTGCCTCCAGTAGATTACACTATGATGTGTAATCCTGCTCTTCTTGTGAAGTCTAGGATAACTTGAAACCATTGTTTTAGGAAATTTGCTGCAGGGGTTTAACTTGTTGAGGCTCTAGTATATGGCTAACAGTGAGATGAAAAGAATATACATAAGCACTCTCGCAGCTGCCGTTGCTTGATAAGAATCTGTCTCACTTCCAAATGCTGGAAGGAGCTCTGTAATAGCTGATCATTTATAGCTCTGCTGGCATAAAAATGCTTAAAAAGCAGCAGTGACATGATAGTGGGGGGAAGTAGTTTTGTCTTCCCTTTCGAATATTGAAGATTACAATAATTTAAATTTTTAATATTCAGCCTATCAGTTCTGACATTATCCCCTATATTAAGTTGGAAAAGCTTTATCAAATTTAGCATGTTCATTAGATATTTTCAAATATAAACATTTTTTTCCTCTTGGGAACTGTTATTTAAAATAAAAACCTTAAGAGCAGAAACATAACAGCTTCAGTCCACGAAGAAGCTCTTTAGCCACAAAAATATATTTGTGTGACTTCCTGACAGAGAAATTTAGATACTTTTTTTGTGCAAAGCAATGTATGAAACTGAGGCAGGTGAAACTTCAGTCTGAGCTTACAGTGAACGAGGCTACCCATTGAGCTGTGTTTTCTGCTCAAGTTCCTGCAGGGTGGGACCGGAGAACCTGTTCTTCCCGGCCCGTGCTGCAGGGGCACAACGCACGTGGGTGGGAATTGCGCTGGCGAGTCGGCAGTCCAGAACTACTTGCCGTGGCGTTCGGGTGGCATTCAGCAGCATTGTGTGTATGACCTGTGACTGTAATCCGTCTACTTCCTCTTCAGCGGCTGTTCAACAAAAAGGGCAGGCCAGCTACCGCTGCTGGCTGATGGAGCTGCTCCCCTCGCTCGCGTGGGAGCGGGCTGGGCACCGGGCGCTGCACGTCCAGCGTTGCGCCTGCTGACAACCCAGAGCAGAAACTGTTGTTTCCAAGACTGCATGTTTTAGTTTGGGATCTGATCTACGGGAGTTGGCTACAGTATTCTGGTGCTCGTCTACTTAAAAATAGCAAATGGGTTTTGTTTGGTGAGGGAAGCCTGTTGTCTGATAGTCAAATGGTGATGCTGAATACCAATGTTTTTATTACGTATATTTTATTTAAAGGACAGTGTGGAACTGATAACTAACTGATAGCATCTCTGTGTTCCTGTCAGTTAGTGTATCTGCAAACCACCCCTACCTTGTCTGTGGAACTAGCTGCCTCCTTGTCTGGCCGGGAATGTGGGCTGAAGAGGTGCAGATGCACACATCTGTTTCTTCTTCCTTGGGAAAAATGGGGCATTGACAGCTCTCCTTTCATTTGAGTTGCTTGTTGTTAAACCCAAGTGAAGGTGGCTATTCCAGAGCAGTAAAAGGAGGGCATGCCCTCTTGGAATAATACACAGGCTAACCTGGGATATTTTTTTAAAGCTAACCAGTGAATTTGGATGTCTGATTCCAATTAAGTTAACTGTGGGTGGGGTGTCCAAGTCCCTTGGATATCTGATAAGCCTGGGCCAGAGTAACAGAGAGCTATTTTATCCCAAAGCAAATGAGGACCTAGAAAATCAAGAGTTCTGTTGTTGGTTTGCTCCCCTGCTTCTACCTCTAAACTCCTCCAGGTTAGTCCCACTGCTTCCTATCTTATTTTAAGTACAGGGTGGACTTTGAAGTCTTTTCCAAAGAATGTGAACTGAACATGCTGGCAGAACTCAGGATTCTTCCTTTCCTGCCACCCTTCCTTCCCCACCAGGCTGTAAAGAACAGCAAGGTCAGACTTCTTCCCTGTGTTTTTTTTTTTTCTTATTCCTCTGCATTTACAGGTCTGGAAAGTGGTAAGAGAGGAAGTATTTCTTGCCCTAGGTAGTGGGAGTGTTTATTTTTTATGTGTGTATGTGTCCCTTAATAATCTCACTGTATCTTCTGCATGAGGAGTAATATGAAGTCCCTCCCCAACGGCATTCAGGACTTCTTTTTGCAGTCGATGGCCGGCGTTTGGATTCTTTGTCCTGGGCAACCCACTCTTAGAATTTGCCTCCCTGTGGCAGCAGATGGTCAAATGCAAAAGTTGATGAGTTTCATGCAGTTCTGGCTAGTCAGCTCAGGTCCTCTCAGGCCGTGGAGGATCAGGGTTTGTAAAACCCATTATTCTTGGTTTCAGCATCTTGCTCTCTGTGATCCATTTGAGGCAGGGCATGATCTCTGCTCTTAGATTCTGGCAGCCAGAGGAAAACGTGGCTGTGCAAGGTGTTCTGTGGAGTGCAGTGAGTTTTGTCAGAAGCAGGAGCTGAGCTGGATTTTAGTTGTGGTGTTGTTGGTGGAGTTTTTTTTGAGATGTAAACATTATTTCTTCTCCCCAACCGCAGAGGTAGATCGTTCATGTTGTCCTTAATCCCCAGAGACCATCTTGCAGTTGTGTAAAATGTACGTCTTTCCATTATCATTGCCTAAGGACATCTTTCATGTTAAGAATAGTCCTGTGTCTAATGTAGTTTCCTTCCGTTTGACTTGGTGCTAACTAAAAATTAAAATTAAACATCACTTTGCTTGTGTGACTTTGTCGTGGTGTTGTTTTGTTTTTAAAGATTTTTTTTTTTTTTATGGTGTCTACAAAGTAACATTTCTGCACCAAGATCTTGCTGCTTGGATGTGGCAGGGAGGGGTCTGAAATGGGGGGATCAGGGGAATGGAAGAAGAGCAGCATGCTAACACCCTTGTACGCTCCTCTCTGCCTCCAGATTGAGTACATCTCGTCTGCAAAGTGCTGAGCCTTTATCAGCCCGGGGGTAGGTCTACTAATGACTGATCTAAAACCATCAAATTCATTTATTTGTCACTGCCAGTGACAGGCCAGTTAATGCTAATGGATTCTTTTTTTAGCCTGTTGACTCTGGTGATAGTCTCATAAATGTTGTGAAATCCAAAGCATTAAGGGAACTTGTAACTTATTTTTAGAGGAGAACGCTATTGAAACAGGATAACATGATGTGTGTATAGATCAAAGTATATGTTGGGAAGGAAAAAGAACAACTCTTCTCTTTCATTAAGTCATACATCGATGTCTTTGCTGTTCTTAATAGTTATTTGACTTTTCAATTGTATTTGAGTGTTCTCTTTAAACACATTTTGGGTCGTGCTGTAAAGGGAGGGGAAGCTGTAAATAGAGCCAGTCATCTTAGGGAAAAAATTGGCTTGTTTCTGAAAATGGTTCATCTGCAGGGCCTGAGTCTTCTCTGTCCCTATTGTGCAGAAGCACTTAAGCATATACTTAAGTTGGCATAAGCATGTGGGTAAGTGCTTTGCTGAATCAGGATGGACTAAAAGCACATTATTAAATGCTTTGTTGAACTGCGGAGCCTGTAGCAGAAAAAGATTAAAAGATTACTTTGTGTATTTGACAGTACTTTGTATATGGTTGTTTCCATCACTCCTTTTTCAGAGATAGCCAGTTTCATCTCTCATTTTTTCCCCTCTACCAGAGGATCTGTCTCACAAGAAAATATTAGTCTGCTCTTTCCTCAAAAAAAAAAGTGATTGCGGCCATGAAGCTGGGTCAGTATAGCATCCGACTTTTTTTTTTTTTTTTAAAAAAGTCATTGACTAAGCTTAATTTAGTCTTTAGCTCTGCAGTCACACATTCTGTTTGCCTTAGTCACTGAAATAATTTGTAAACTACATGAGTAGTGTTCGGTGTGGCTTAGGTTTCCAAGATACTATTGCTGTAGAAATTGTGGTTTGAGTAATTGTGAAGTTCATGTGAATTTCTGTAGTCAGATCAACATGCAGTGTTCGTAAGTTACCTCTAAACTTTGGCGTTCTGCTGCTCTCCTGTTGAAAATGTCTCCATTACTTTCTGAGTACAGAAAAAGTTTTAAGGATGCTGAAAATTGTTTCTTTCCCACTCAGTTATTCTTCCTTCTGGGATATCTGCAGTTGAGTATTAAGACTGTACTTTGGGAATTTACTATAAAGCAAGGACCCTGCCCTGCCAAGATTTATGCAGTTTTACATATGGTGAATAGTTTCGGAGACCTCATCAAGTAAAGTTAAATGTGAACAAGGCTTCATAATATATTGAAGTGCGTAGGGCGAGAAGGGTGAAGGAAAAGAAGTATCGACAGCACCAGAAAGCGTCATTGCCTCTGCCCTTCCCTCCCCCAGCAAGGACTTGCATTAATTTCCCATTGACTCTGATGTACAATAGGGAAGAGGTTTCAAGCTGACTAAAGGGGCAAAGGTCCAAGAAAACTACTGTAGCAAGAGCTGATGCAGAGTGACAGTAATGAGGTGGCCTGGCAGGTGGGAGGGAAAATGGTGGGGTGGGGGAAAGAAACTAATATCTAGTGAATTAAGTAGTTCCCAGGGTTTGAAGTTGTTAAGTCTTGTTGGTTTTGTTTTCCTCCGTATGTGTCATATAACCGTCAGATGCAGCCAGAGCAAGGCCTTTGTGCTTCTGCCGTCGGATCCAGGTGGCTGAGACCTTGGGCTGAGTTCTGGTGCAGCTACGGTCTTTGTGGTTCAAGCCCGGGTCACCGGGGATACTGGTTTTGCCCAGAGGTTGTGAAATGTTGAAACCTAAAATCTCAGGTGACAACCTTCTATTTCCTCCTCTGCTGCTTGTTAGTAAGATTTGCTGCTTCCTTCTAAAATACCCTCAGACCTGTGTTCTGTTATTTTTCTTTGTGTTTTAGTATTCCTGGCTCTAAGCTCGTCTTTACATTGCTCTGTGGGTCAGTTTTGTGTCAAAGAGCAGGTGAGGAGCATAGGGTGAAAAAGTGCTCTGAAAATTTGATGTTGTACTTAAAATGGGGACTGCAAAGTGCCGGCAAGACTGTCGGTTCCTTGAATGCTGACGGAAACAGAATGCCCACTAGACAGAGTTAATAGAGGTCTTTATAACAATTGCTGTATAAACATTGTCCAGGAATTTTTTTTGAAGGGTGATTTGATGTAGTGCATAAAGAGGCTGCAAGGAGTTTAGTGTTCGGCCCAAGCATCTGTAAATGCTGCTGGACTAAGTCGGAGGCCTGATTTGTGGCAGCAGCTTGTCAGGTGCAGATCTCCAGCAATAGTGGACGATGCTCTGTTGGCTGCACTGGTAGGAAAAGCTGCTGCCGAAGGGGACGTTGCTAGTGATTTTTCTGGAGTGCCTGCTAAAAGAATGAAATTTCTGTATATCTTTCCATTTGGTGACGTTATCAATCATTTATGCTCAGAGACGTGTAGTTGCTGTTCCAAGTCTGAGCTGTAACAATAGGCGTAATACACATGCAGAACACTTATCCCTTTGCCAAAGGATTGCAAAGTGTTGTAGATGCGTATAAAAGATGTTCATTTGCTGGTGAAATGCGGCTACTTCTGGTGTTGTGTTTGGCAGACCTACAAAGCCTGTAGCAACACTTTGTGCTCAGTGAATTGTGGAAAGGAACAGAAAACATTGAAAAGGAATCTGAAGTTGCTATTGAGATGTAAAATACAATAGGAATTTGCTGACGATACTGGGGTTAACGCCCCACCCTCTGGCAGGGGGTTGCTACTCATTGTCATGTTATTGAATGATACTGTATCGTCTCTGCAGTGTCCTGAAGATCCCTCCAGATCCCTCGTGCTGTCCCGAACCAGCCCAGTGGAGCCAACTGCAGTGAAAGAGGTCGATCTCCTCATGGCTGTGGCTTCCTTACCACCCTGCTCCCTCCCCTCCCCAAAGGCTCTCGTATAAGCTTCTCTCTCACTAGTCCCCACCTGCCCCCCTCATTTGACTGGTGTTTTTGTACTAGGCAGCTCACCTTCTTCCCGAGTCACTTTCTGTAGGTCAGCTTTGTAGCCCTGGCCCTGGATGATGGCCTGCTGAAAGTACAGCACGTCTACATTTTGAACTCCACCCAGTTCAAATTGTCCTTGGTGAAACAGCCCCTTGCACAACCTTCTGTGCTGTGGGTGTAGTGATGACAGTGTCTCAGGACCAGTGCTCAGCTGGGTTTGGCTGCTAAGGTAAGCACAGCCTAGCACTCAGTGGAGAAGATTTGTCTTTACTGGAGTAGCACATGGGAGCCCAAATGAGAGATGCTTTATGCTGGGCCTGATACTGAGGGGGAGGCTGCCCCGTAGCCTGAAGAGGCAAAGTATTGCAGGGAAAAGGGTGCCAAGGGGCTATCCAAAGTACCTCAGCAGGGCAGAAAACATGGCCGTTTCCTGATTCCAGGATATCTGATACCGCAAGGTAAACGGTCTCCTCTGTTTTGAAGATGATGTTGATGGCGTCCCTGGACGTTGGAAAGGAAGCGTGTGAAATGAAGCAGTGTTGTACGCTGGTGGCTTTTATGTGATTCCTGTTTGGGGGATTAAATTGAGGTTTTCTGTTTTAACTGACTTTTGATTGAAAGTTCTCATAGGAGGCCCAGGCTCAAGAGTGGCAGCGCTTCAGTGTGCGGTGGAGGCTGTCACTGCCGCGTCCTGAGGTTCGTGCTGCATGCTAGGGTTTCCTAATAGCCGCGCGGGGGGGAGGCTGCGGGGAGGGGGGGAAATGAGATAAGGATGCTAGGCCGCAGCCTGTGAAAGGTAGTTTGTGGTATGAATTATGGCTAATGCTGTCACATGGTAGTTACAAACTGGCTTGGGGGTGGGGTGAAGGGCTGGTGTGAAAGCACTGAGAGGCTTGGGGGAGACTGGCAGCAGACTTAAATGAGCTCAGCAGCGCGTTGCAACGCAGGAACAATCCTGGTGCCCTCAGTAACGAGAGGAGAGGAGGAAGCATGCTGAACTGCAGGTGTCCTGGAGGCTCTCTGCCTCCAGATAGCGTTGGCTCTGCTTTTCCTTGCAGAGCTGGGCGCTCAGCCATGCCAGACGCTACGCCAGCCCTGTGATCCAGCTCCTGGAACCTGGCTGTCGTCTTTGTGCTGCGAGACCATGCCCACTTCTCCCTGTGTGGCCTGTCGTTCCTCCCGGTTGGAGTTCGGAGGGATGGCTGCGGTGGTTCCGCTTTACGCAAATGAGGAGTGTGTCCTGACGTGCTTCCATGGCGAAGCGCAGCGCCGGAGATGGGTTGCATCATAATTGTATGCGTCTGTTCCCCACTGCCTGCGGAGCGGGGATTTCCTGGCATAGTCAGGCCAGGATCCCGGGGGTGGGCGGATGGTGGTGAGAAGGAGCTGGAGAGAGTCTGCTGCTACGGTATCTCTATGCTTTGAATTCCTGAGTCACCTAATCCTATGAACTGTGATCAAAGCAGCGGGTTATGCATGTGATGTGCCCAGCAATTTGTGTGGAGAGGGAGTTGCGATCATCCTGTGTGAGATGTATATATTTTAATCTGGTCACATCCTCTATGTCATTAACTTTCCAGATGAAATAAAACGATAGTTGAAAGTCCTCTGTAGTGAAGATTTCCCCCCAAATTCCGTGAGCATGGCTTTGATTTTGTTGGAGTTGTGGTTAATTATAAGCCAGTTTAGATATCTGGGCCTCCGTTTTGTAGGTATCTCTAGCAGATATTTTAGTAGGGCTTTTTCTTTTCCCTCTCAATCAAGTGTGTGTGCATGCAAATAGAAAAAATACAAAATATAGAAAGAAAAAGTAATTTAGTTACCAGTCCAAAGACTTTAATGCT
Organism: Dromaius novaehollandiae; assembly: GCF_036370855.1. Lineage (NCBI taxonomy): Eukaryota > Metazoa > Chordata > Aves > Casuariiformes > Dromaiidae > Dromaius > Dromaius novaehollandiae. The sequence continues at coordinate 2,012,838 of NC_088116.1, forward strand.
AAAGAACCATGAAGAAACCTTATTGAACTATAATTGCAGATATAAGCTGTGATAATCTGTCTTCATGCTTTTATAGCCCCCATCACTGTCATCTGAACACATGAAGCTGATGAGAGTGTGTGCAGGGCTTTATTCAGCTGATGCTACATAATCCTGATCTCTTGCAACATGTGGAAAGTTAAGTAAAGTGTCAATTCACTTGAAAATGATGGCAAAAGAAAAAAGGGGCGGGGGGGTGTGGAAGAGATGAGTGTCCTTGCAGAAACATAACTCTTATTTCATCTAGCCCCCAACTGAAAGAACGTGGCTAAGTAAGCATCTTGCATGTAGATGACCAAAGGAAATTTTGCTCTTTCTTAATGTTTCTAGGTGTCTTGGCAGGTGCAGCCCTTCATCTGTGGAGGTGCCTCCCTTTGTTCTCCTCTCAGGTGGAGGAAATTTAAAACATTTCAAGGAAACAGCAGCACCTGTTTGTCTTGTGTTCCCTAGAACCGGAGATCGTTGGATCAAGGCAGACAAATGGGTGCTGCCAAGTGCTTCTTGAGGTGGAACAGAGACCAGAGAGCAAGTCCTGAATTGCTTGGCCTGATTATTGGTGCCGGTTATGCAGGTGAAAATGTGCTCTGGTGTGTGGAGAGGCAGAGGGAGAAAGAGGTAATTTGGTGGTTGTATGCAAGACTCTTCCTGGTGCTTGGCTGGTCACGGTATTAACCAACTAGTAGTTTTTGGTGTCCTTGCTGAGTACTTTAGAGGGTTGTGTATGCGATACGGTGTTGCTCTGAGGAAGGAGAACTAGCACTGCAAGTATAATTGAGCGAGTAAATCTAATGTGGCATTCCTGAACTGTAAACTGGTGCCTGTTTTTTAAGGAGGCTTCAAGGTCTTCTCTGCCCTAAGAAATGTTCTGTGAGAGACTTTCTGCTGTTTGGCGGCTGGAGTGATAGAAGTAGCAGTATATGCAGAGCTTGGGTATCTTGCATTGAGGTTAGCAATGCCAAGATTGGCACAGGCTTAGGTGGTTGAGCTTACTTGATCAAGGCCAGCTTTGCTAGGGTCTGCTTGCTGTGTCTTCTGCCTCTTGCTCTTTTGTTTTTCATGGCAGGTGTGTTAAATGCCTGAAGTCAATTTCTGACTCGAACAATTTTCATTGTAATCAGTTGCTCAGGGTTACTCAGGGAGTCAGTGGAAGAAATGAGATCTAGAAGCCAGGAGTCTCTTAAACAATACGTGCATAGTCTGGGGCTGAGTTTGGGCCTTAAGGTGAAGAAGATACCTGATTTGTGGACGAGCAGGTTTTTGGGTAGGGGAGTCACTTGTTGAATGTGAAACTGGTCATAGGTTTTTATTTATCTATGTATTTAGAAATTTGGAGGGCATAAGATAGCCATTTTGAAGGAGGAAAATAGATGCAGGAGAATCTGAAACTTCTATATCTACTTTGATTTCCTCTGGCACTGAGTTTAGGACCAGATAAAAACCATAACTGACTGTGTACATTATTGGTGGAGTTTTCTAAATTACTCTAGATGCACAAAGAAATAGGTAATGAGGTTTTCAGAGACATCTACCTGCCTGTCTTCCATTTGAAATCAAAATGTGATAGTGATGTTTTGAAAGTTTCCGGTCTTCATCTTTAGTTAGCAAGATGCCAGTAAAAAAAAATGGTTATTGGAAAAGCTCTACTCGAAATGTAATTGAAAATCTGTGGGACATAGGTTTCTGGAGACATCAACGTACTGAACTGGTTTAAATCTGCTCCTTAATCTCACCGTATGGAGATGAGGTAAGTGATTGTCATCAGCTTTGTTTTATGGATGTGGAAAACAGAAATGCTGCTCGTGTGCTCTGAAATATTCAGGGTAGTGAAAATAGCTTGTGTCTCGGAAGAGGGTGATCCCAAACCCACTGCTGCTGCTTTGAGTGTTCCCTTCTCCAGCAATTGGAGGCTGCAGCTGTGGCACTGAGCGTTTTCAGGCTTTCCTGTTTGCGGTGTGAGGTGATACGGGGCCGGAGACGCTGATGTCGGGTTGTGCCGTGGTCAGTGCACATCCTCTCTGTTGTGCGAGTAACTCTGCATTTTCCTTGGTCCCCACAAGGTGACGAAGCTTTGTGCAAAGATTGCCTTGCTGTTGCATCACGGGGATCGTTCGGAGCTGAGACGGGCGTGATTTGGTGATGAAAACCCTCTGTGGAAGGCTCTTGCGGCTCATAGCGGCTTATTAGAAACAGTTGTTCCAAATAGGCCTGGTTTCACTGGGCATTCGAAGCATCCTAAGAATGATGCGAGTGGTGTTTGAAGGCTGGCTGAGGGGCGCACAGACGGATGCGAGGAGCAGGCTGAAATGTTGAAGGTGAAGGGGCAAGTGCCCCAAAGAGCCGCCCGAGTGCAGCTCACCCATCGCTACGCTTGCCTGACGCTTCGAAACTGCAGTCAACTGCTGTAATGTGATGGGGCAAGAAAGGGAAACAGAGGGTACAGCTCCTCACCGTGGTTTAGGTTCTGGGGGAGGCGTGCTGGGGGGTAGATGTAGCAGCACAGAGCAGTGCCAGGACCCCGGGCTCATCCTGCTGGGGTGTGCTGCGGGTGAATTGGGGCGCTGAGGAGTTCGGCGTTGGCGTGGGAACGGGAGGCCGTGCGGTCGGCAGCGGGAGCTCGCGAGAGTTGCAGCTCCGTGCTTGATTCCGAGGTGCTCTTAACCTCCGCGTCCGTTTCCAGAGCCGCGAAACGCTGCTCTTGGTGGCCCCGGCTGCTGTAGTCCTGAGCACCTCGCACGCTTTGAGCAGACGTCGGCCCCGGCGAGGTGGGGCAAGTGCTTTCCTGCTATGCACAGCGAGCGGGTTGATATGGCAAGTCTGTAGAGAAGGAAAAATCATAGCCTGTGTTTCTGGGACCCACCCTGAACCTCTGAAAGACCGTCCAGTTGTCGCTCACCGCTGCAGGCTCCTCCGGGCGTGCTGGAAGCTTTAATTCATGTGCTTCGGGATCCTCTGGCAGGCAGGGCCGTAGAAATGAGGAGTATCATTGTGTTTTATTGTGGCTTCTAAGAACGCAGCGTGTTTGTGCTTCGGGAGAGCCCCGGGGGCTTTGTTTTTCACCAGGCCTAAGCTATTCTTCAGCAGAGCCTTCCCGGAGCGTGATCTAGTTCTGCCCATTAGGAGTGAGAGACGGGCCTGACTGATTTCTGCTCCCTGCTGCATAATAAATCTGATACTAAAATTAGTGCTGGTCTCCCTAGGCCATAATTCTTGCTGAGATTATGGAGAATTGTGTGTGCAGAGAAGAATCACAGTTCTGTGTGTGTGTGTTTGGGGTTGGGTTTTTTTTTTTTTTTTTTTTTTTAATAACCTTGAGTGTCCAATTTCCAGGTTTTTCTTACTTACCCCCCCCCCCCATCTTTTTCCCTTTCCCTCTCTTTTGGGGAGTGCTTAGCCTTTCTGTGTATTTTGGCTATTTAAGCCTCTGTCACTGCAGGCAGATGAGTTCCTTGGGAGCTCTTCTGAAGGTTTTGTAATTGAGTCTTTTACCACGGCGACAGGATATTATTAACCTTCAGTAAAGCAATTTATTTCATACTCCTTTGTGGGGATAAGCCTTTTTTCCCCCAGGAAAATATGTATGTGGAAAGGTTTTACATACAGGGGTAGCTGGACTTGAAGCAGTGATTATGATTTAAAAAAAATAATAATAATTTACAGGAAAAATAGGCAGTTCTGTTTCTGTCAGCTTAAAAGAAACTTTTGGTCCTGAATGACTGCCTCCCCGCTCCCCCCAACATTTTTATTTTGAAGAACGTACTTTTGGCTCTCCGTGGCTTTGGAAGGAGGTTGTATTTCATTTTGGAACTCCAGATATTTAGCCCCTGTGAGCACTAAAACATTTTGTTTTCATCTTTGAGACAGGCTTAAAAACTGAACTGAGAATTTGAGGGAGGAGTTCCTTGCGGGGTCTCCCTGTTGGCTCGGCCTTTGCTCCGAAATCAAATGCAGACTAGTCCAGAAGTTGTTCAAGATTGGATAGCTCCTAGAATTGCAATTTCCAGCGAACGAGCGGGAATGCTGGATAAGTAGCCAGCCTGGCTGAACGACCTGTGATTCCTGTTGAGTGTGACGGTAAAGGCGCTCGTCTGGGGTTCGGGGGGTCTGGGCTCGAATTGAAACTGACCACTGTGGCATCGCACCTCCCCGTGCCTAAGTTCTTATTTTAAAGAGCTTGAAAATATTTCTTGTGTCATGTCTAGTTAGACTTTGCTTTTCATTTCACTAGATTCGAACTTTAAAAAAAAAAAAAAACGCACTGCAAGAGACAAAGCAGGACAAACCACCAATTTTTATTTCGGCAGCTACATCAGGTAAAGAGGGGTTGTTATCTCCACATTATACAGGAGAGCTTGGATGGGAGGTGAAGTGCTTTGTCCAGAGTTTTACACTGGTTAACACCCTTGGATGTCTTGGCGCTGTACATGGCTTTAATTGCAGAATCATCCCTTTTTCTGTGCTATGCATCTTTAGCTCATTAAACTGCTTCTCCTTCGCCATTGAAACAAGTGTCCTAGAGAAATATTTTGGTATGTGAAGTTTTTAATGACAGTTCTTTGGGATCTTTTTTAAACTGTCCTCCAGAACCACAGTCTCCCAGGCTGGTTTTCTAAAGTTCTTCCACTTTCTCATTTTCCCTGAGGGTGTGTGTGTTTTCTTATACAAACTTTCAGGTGTCTGTTCAGCGGTTCCATCACTTTTGCGTTAAATGGGCTTTTCTGTAGGCCGCGTTAGGAAGCCTCGACGTGGGAGCCCGTGCTCCCGCTTCGGCCGTAAGCCCTGGCGGCGGGGGCTGCCCGTCTGCTGAAGACGACGACAAGATCCGCTTCGCGGCTCGGTGCTGGGAGTGAGGACGGGCGGCCGGCCCGCTGCAGGGCCTGCGCTGGCCCTGCTGTCCCCAAGGGCCGCAGCCGCTGCCGGGGCCCCGTGACAGCCAGGTGCTGGCCGTGCCGCTACCTGTGTCCCCAGCTTGCGCGGCTAAGGTCACGCCGGGAGAGCTGGAGGCAGGGCTGTTGGAGACAGGATGGCTCTGAGGCACGGGGATGGCAGGCATACCTGTTTCTCCAGGGTTTCCTGCTCTGAGCAAATCCCGGTTAGTTATTTGGGAGGAAAAACTGGAAATGTTTTGCTTATGTGCTCCTTGAGCACTGTCGTGCGCAGGTTTGTGGCAGGGAATTGCCCCTTCCTTTAAGGTTATGGGCGTCTCCGTATTTGGTGGTAGCAGTGAACTGAGGTCTTCAAAAACGAAGATAAATCCCCTGACCTTGCTGTTCTACCGCAGGCTTCAAACGCCATCAGTCAGAGTGTTACTGTATTCTCCTGACTCGCCGAGTACAGCGTGATGGTGTTACCGCCTCGCGGTGAACAAAGGGGCCCCTCTAAACGCGCCCTCCCCTCGATGCCCTTCTCGCGCGGGTCTGCGCTCAGCCGCCCGCTCAGGCGGTGCCTTCCTGCGCGGTCCTTTAACTCCCGCTCGGGTACGAGCGCCGCGTGTTGCCCTGTGCAACGTTTCTGTTATCGGAAGACTTTTCAGCCCCTCTGCATGCTGGTTTGTACAACTTTGCAGCTGCTATATTTATTTTTGTCTTCAGACACGGAATTTTTCTATTTTAAAAATGCTAAAACTATACCCCCCCCTTTTTTTTTTTTTACGCTATATAACTGTTACTGTCATCCAGCCCCACAAGCTGCAAAAAAAAAAAAAATTTTTTTTTAAAAAGCTCCCCCACCAGAGATTTAATTAAAATATTGTGAAAGGCAGTCATTGGAAATGAGAAACCTTTTGAGTGGAAGGCACCCTGATTTCCCTCTGTGGAGCTTTTTGTCACCATAGAGATGAAAAGAGAAGCTCAAAATTGCACTTTCCCCTTGTGCGTTGCTACCAAGGGGATGTGGCTGCAGGTAGCAGCTGTGCTAAAATCAGCAGGGCCCTTCAGGCTGGGGGAGGATTCGGGGAGGCACTTTCTTATTGGTGCAGGCACAGACTCGCTTTTAACTCTTTGCAGGGCGTGAGCTGCTGAAACGGGATTTCCTCCTGCGATGGAAGCGTTTCTTCTTAGTTTATTATTCTGTTTTAATTTCCTGTACTTCAGGGCTGGAATTTTTCTAGGCTTGTGCAGGGAGGAGTGAAGACGCCCGTCCTTTTGTCTCTGCAAAAGCATAACTAAGCAACTTTCCGCGCAGCATGGCCTGTCGGGTCTGCAGCAGAGTTGTTCGAAGTGGCTTTTAAATTGCTGCTTTGTTCTTGAGGTGTTTATGTATAAAGCCTGTTAAGTAACAGTGCTGAAATTCATCTCGGCCTTTTTAATTTTATCACGTTAGTGTGTAAATCGGAGCTTTTCTTGCCGTTCTCCAGCAGGGTTCAAGCCTATCTGATTCTTACTTAAAATACCTAAATGGGGATCTTCTTGTTTGTTTTTATTTTAAAATAAGTGGGTTATTTTTTTCTTTTTTCTTCCAGAAACCCCTCTGGAAGCATAGGGATTAGTAAACCAAAAATACACGCTGTGAGTGATAAAACTACTCTGATACAGTTTCAGAGACAGTTACACAAATGGAAGATTATTGGAGGGTACATGACACTGGGCAGTGTTATGCTTTTAATCATTTTAAAAACAATTTTTTCTCCCTAATTGTATTAAAACAGGGTGAAGAGCAGACACAAGTGGATTCTTGGCACAAACATCTCAGACAAATGAAAGTAAAATGTATATTCAAGCTGTCTGCTGTTGTATATTTTACCCCATACCTGTCTCTATGCCTGATCTCAAATGGGCTTAATGGTTTAATTTGTAAGCTTTTTGAGCGAGACCTGTTGTGTTTAAACTTCTTGGTAAAATGAGCATAACCCATGTAATGGCGTGATTAATAGGCAGTATTACCAAATTGTAATTTGCAAATTAATGGTTTAACTCTTAGATTAAATATACAGCTGTGTTCTTGTGTAATGTTACAAGACAAAATTAGATCACTTATTTAAAAGCAGAAGGACCTATTCCAAAACCAGGGGGTATCTTCCCAGGGACTTCACTGAGCTTTGCATTAGGCCTTTTCCTCACTATAGCGAGGGTGCAGATGTGTAACACGAGCAAAGCTACTCAAATGTGCATGCGTCTGCAAGAACAAGCTGTTAACCCTAAACTGCCGGAGATACCAATATATCAGGAGCAAAATAATAAAATTATTTGTTTCCATGGTGGTAGGGACTAAGGCTGCCTAACTGATGTTTGGGTTCAGTTTGTACCTGGCAGACTAATCTAAGAGATGCTGCTGTGCATATATATATTTGAGTACTTGCGAAATTATATATGAATTTTTAAAGGAGGAAATGTTTGGGAGCTGGGCTCAGCTCTGATGCAGTTTGCCCTTGTGCTTTCCTTGACTGTCGCTAATAAGAAGTGCTGGCCTAAATCAGTGTCTTAGCGAATCATCGATTTGCTAATTGCAGATAATCAAGTCTCTGCGCCCTGCTCATGCTGAGACCACTTTTGTTTTCTGCCGCTCCGCAAGGATTCGGGCAGAGTCTTCCAGCGTTTGATGTAACCAATAAAGCAGGTTTTGAGCTCCCGTATTGTTAATTCTCTGAGGTGACGACGTTATTGGTATTCAGGCTTGATAAACAGAAGCTATTGCACCGCTGACCTTTCCTGCCAAAACCCGAGGCCGGGGCGGAGGGAGGCACGTCGGGAGGGCGCGGAGCTGCGGCAGGGCAGCATCCTCAGCGCTCGCCGCAACTTAGTGCCGCCTTTGGCAGTGGTCTGCCTCTGTCAGCCTGCAGAACTTGTTCTGCACACACGCAATAATTGCTTTTTGTTTGTATATATATTTTTAAAAGATGTACTTCAAAATGTTTTTCTTGCCCACTTCTGTGTTCAGCTAGGGGAGGTGTTTTTTGTGTGTGTTGAATTTTGCAGCTTGTGTTTAAAATGAAGCAGAGACTGCTCAAAATGTGTGCGCGCTGCCGTTAGAGCTCAGTCCGGAGAGGCGAGGAGATGAGGTTGCTTCTTTGTGGTGGCTTCTCCCAAGCGTTGCGCTTTCCAGCAGCATGTCGTACGTGACTGCTCTGCCTTGTGCCTTCTCTGGGATAACTAGGGTCAAACTTTCTCTCTTACTGTTCTCCCCTTCCTGCCTCACTGCTTTCTTACCGTTGTCTCCTAGTGACCTTGTATCTCCACTTCAGCAAACCTCCTAGCATCCATCAGCCTGTCTTCATTTCCTAACTAGACCGAGTCTTACCAAACCGAGATGTAAAGAGGGGCAAGAGGTGATGATGGCTGACAGGTTTTCCTGATGACTAGGTGCCGAACAGCAGTTGATCCCAGACCATGAAGAAATGGGAAGGAGTAGGAGCTTTTTTGACAAACACCCCATTATCTAGTGGCCATGCCTTTCTCTTGTAGCGTAGGTCTTCTGGGTTGAGAAGAGCAGGGCAAATCCACTTAAACTCCCCTTGCTTTGCTTTACAGGTGGAGGAGCTGAGCATATTGCCTTGGCTGAAACATTCTGCAGAAATGAGTTTTTTTCATTTTGCTCATCCAGATTGGAAGTGACACTGTACAGGAAAGCGCATGCCTCCAAGATGGAGAAATGGGTTTGCTCTTCCTGGCGCTAACTGCAGGGATTTGCAAGCAGGGTTTAAATGGCAGGAGCAGAATAAACTTCAGCCCTGCATGTGTGTTTTTTGGTCACTCGCTGTATAAAATGTGCGTTAGCAGATCTTGCAGTGGAAAAAGGGGAATAATACAGCTTGTGTTTAAAAGTGCCCAAGGAGGAGCGACAGTTGTGCGAGTCTCGGGAATGCATGTGGACACCAAGTTAATAGTCCCCAGCCCCAGGTTCATGCTGGAGCCAGTTGTGAGCCGTGCTGCCGCTTTAAAACAAAACCAGAGGAACAGATGATCACTGGACAGCTTATGTTACATAATCTCTTTCGGGTTTAATGTCAGGACTCCGAGCCCCATCCGGTGCCAAAGTTTCCAATCTGGCTCATAATGCTCCTGAATGTCCTTTTAATTTTTCTCTTTATTAATAGTTCTCTTACTGTAGTGTGCTCTCTCTCCGCGGCTCTGTGGTCTGCGTGCCTTGGAGTTCATTCCTCTTCTCTGAACTCTCTGCCGCTTGTACTTCCGACTCCACCACCAGCCTGGAGCTTTTCACATGTGTTTTCTTTGCTAGCTTCAGAAACGTTTTTGGAAAAATGGTGGGGGAGGGAGGCAGGAGGGCAGAGACGGAGCTTGCGAGATGAGTTGGCTGATTTATGCATAAATGAAGCTCGTGAGGCTATGGGGGAGAACAGAGGCCCAACCGGAGAAGATCCGCTCTGTGGCGATAGTGATGAAGCTGATGTCAAAGGTGAGATAGAAGAGATGTGAGATACGAGTTTCTGAATGCCACAGCTGGCCGTCTCTGGCTCCTCCTGGTTGGAGTCCTGCTCTTCACAAGCACAGTTTTGTTAGCTGGACTAAGCTTTTTTTCAAATTTAGTTTGCTTATTTCTAAAAAGATCGTTTTGTATGGTATTGAGTTTTTAATTATTTAAAATGAAGTCCAGGATGTTATTCTTCATGGTTCCTTTCTGATCTCTTGCGTGTCGCAAAGACAGGCAGTTCTGTGGAGGCAGAGCAGCAGTATTTTTGAAAGCTGAAGGGCTGTGATTCAGGATGCCAGTGCTTTTTCCTCATTCCGAGCTCCGTAAGTAGGTGGTTTTGCAGTTGCTCTCCACTCCTGCTGGGATTGTCTCGAATTTCCTGTATGTTTCCTGATGTCTGACATTTTTCTGAAAGCCCTAGCTCTGGTTATGTCAATGCCAGCTATCATTTTTTATTTAAAAAAAAGCACGTAAATATACAAGTATATAAATGTACATGAATGTATATACATACACACATTTGCAGAGGGGAGGGGGAACTGAAATGTGATTCTTTCAGACCAAGTGTAGGAGTCAGACAGAAACCACAAGATGTATATGTTTAGAGCGGACTTGTGATTTACCAGCAACCTCGAGCACTCAAAATACTCTTGCCTTCATTGAGACAGCTTCTCTAACATTAGCTGTTGCATAACATTCTCATGCCAGTTAAAGCTATTGAAAAATATTGTGAGGAAAGTGTTTAATATATTGTGAACATCAGTATGATGTAGCAGCTGTTTAAAAACAAAAATGGGAAGAGCAGAGAGCAGTATGCCGAGACTCCTTTTGAAAACACATTGGTAGTAGGCTGAACTTACAGGTAGAGGATTCTGTGTTCTGGGCGTTAATCTCGTTCTTGATCTCTTTTTGCTACTTTAAATGATGGTTTAACTAGGAAGGAGGGACAGTAGCTAGGTGGGGGGGAAAGAAGCAGGGGAGACTGGTATGTCTAATTTCCTTTGCAAATATAAGTATTGTCCTTGCTACCTTGTACACCAGAGACAGTATTTAACAATTCCTTCCTGAACACTGGGATTACGAGTAAATTACGAAGCAAAACTGATACTGCTGTCATGATCTTGACTGTGAGCCATACTGTGCAAAATCCAGTAGTGTCTCTATGTCCAAAAAAAAAAAAAAAAACCATAAAGTGATGGTAATAGAGCCAGCTATTGCTATTTGCTAAAGTGGTGGATTGCAGTCTTGATCCCTAGGTGAGTAAGTCTCTAAACCGTATTCAGAGAAGGTATGTGGCATAGCTGTAGTACTAGTGTGTTATTTCTCTGCATAACCTGAAAGAGCAAAACTTCAGGACTTTTTTTTTTTAATTCATGGACTTAACATTTTAGGTTGTGTCTCTTTCCTAGTATTCTGTCTGCAAGTAGAAATAATGGCCCAGATGAGTGGGGAACACTGTGTACATTAGTTTTATATAAAAATACATGTATACACACATACACACAAGCAATGGATGCCAGAATCACTTACATATTCCTATTCAAGTGTACAAGAAGTGTGACTGACATCAGTGAAAAAGGGAGAGGGAAAGGGAAATGAGTTATGGCTTTTGGTCCCTAAACTGCTATTTCTTACTGTATCCTGGAAGAGCCTTCATACTAATGAGGCCAAGCAATAAATAACACAGGGAAGATTAATAGCTGCCTATGGTAGCAAATTATAGTTGATTTATTGCACATAATATATACAGGTGCAGCTAATTTAATTAAACACAAGACCTTTTTAATGCTGTAAAGACATCCCTCTCTAAAAGCAAAACAGCACTATGATACTGTAATAAGGCTTTAAGTGAAATAAGCAGCATTACAAACAAAGCTCTATTTGGTCTGATCAGCCTCTCATGTCTTTAGGGGAGGGAGTATTTTCCATAACCATTAATGCCACTTTAAGTCAACTTATGCCGTAACAAAGTCCAATTTAATATACTGATGCAAGTTATCCCATCTCTGCTGCATCATGTAACAGCAGCTTGCATTAAACAGCATGTGTAGCTTGTTATTTTCTTGGCTGACTTAGCAGTGCTGTGCAGGGACTGGCCTGACTTGCAGGGGAGGAGGGCTGGAGCTCCGATGGTGTGGGATCTCACCCCGGGGATGCGAACAAATAACAAACAAGAAGTCATCGTTCCCTGGAGCTTCTCCACTTGCTAGTGGGTTGTCTTCTATTCATCCTTCATCCCAGCATCTGCGACTGAGAAAGGGGATTGTGTTGAAAGAAACTGTATTGGAGCCTGTACACAGGTGTACGCAGGCAGCTTTCTGGGCTAGCTTGTGTGCTCTCTGAGCCAGGGTAACCTACTGCCACAGGTGGATGTTGAGTGCTAAAAAAGCTTTTAAAAAAGTGTGTCTGTGTGTGTGTGTATATGAAAACGCAACTTTGACCCTGCTTTGAGCTATTCCCTCTGCTCCCCGCTGCTGTGACTTTCACGTGAACCACCTCTGGGGAGCTGTGGGCTTGCCCTGCAACGCAGCCCTTCTCAGCTCATCATGATGCGGAGTTGAATACTTTTGCCTCTATATAATGGAGAAGATGCTTTGCGATACTTTGCCACCATTACTTGATTATTTGTGAAAGTGTAAAAGGCTCAAGTAGCTGATTGATTAATTTTTCTCTAAGTTTTTCTTCCCTCTGTTGCCTTCATTTGAAATATGTAATCAGTGAAGGAAAATGTATTAGGAATAGATGGGTATGCATATGAATGCTTAATTTTTCTAATTCAGGCATTCATGTGGGCACATGTATCCTGATGCATGCTGTGCTAAACAAATCTCTTCCAGCACTTGCAGGAGATAGACAAGTTGAGATTTTTTTTAATACTATAGTTTCTCTGTTCTGAATCATTTGCTGTTCAAGCTACTTGGGGAGCATGGGGGGGTGTCGATGTGCGTGGGGGGAGAGACGGTGCAAAGCTTGGTATCTCCTAGCAGAAATCAAATATCTACTTGACCTTTTTATTCCTCGTACTGGGAAGAAGTCCAGCAGCTCTTGGTCATAAATCTTTCCAGTGTGTTTGCTTTGGTACAGCCCTTCGGTTAGTCACAGTTAGGGCTTCCGGTTTTAGGTTTAAACAGATATTTGTTGTCAGAAACTGGCGGGGGAAGCGGGGAGAGATGCAGGATTACCAGCGCGTGTGTTGAGGCTGGGAGAGGATCTGGACGTAGTTCGGCGTAACCCTGAGCGTCTGCGGCCGCCCGGTAGCAGGGCGAGCAGTCCCGGTGCTCGGGGCTGGCAGAGGGCACTTCACACGCTGCCCTGCTTTGAGTCAGGTAGTGGAAGTGACTCGGGTAGTGTGAATTAAAGTGTAGGAGGAGGAAAAGTCCCAGAGAGAGCACGTTTTGCCAATTTGCAAAGCGGATATTTAAAATACTTTCCCAAAATGAATAGAATTCCTAAGCAGTATGAAGCAAAAATTGCTTCCGTGCATTTTTCCAGACTGTAAGTGCCACAGAATTCCCCTGGTCTTGCACCACTTGTGCTGTTCTTGCAGTTCTTGCATGGGAGAGATGTGTAAATGCAAATGGATTTTTATTTTAAAAGGCTAGAAATGTGTATTTTCATATGGTTGTCAAAACTTCGGAATCAGCTAATGGCAACACTGAGTACAACAGCTTAACCATGTGAAAGCAACTGCCTGGTTGGTGATATGGTGTTTCCATGGGAAAGAATCTCCCTGAATATTTTCTGTGTAGTTCTGTCTTTCTGTGTGCTTTCTGGATGAAGAACTAGATGCCTCAGTTTCTTATCTGTTAAATGGATAGAGTAACAATTAATCACACTTCTCAAGGATTCTGTTGTGAAGTGCTTTTGAGAAATCTGGGCTGAAATGTCACATTTGATAAGGCTGCTTGAGAGCTTCCATGAAAACTATTTCTAATCCAAGTTATTTTTCATGATAAAATATTGCAATATGTATTGTTCCCCCATTGCCTTTCACTCTTCTCTGTGCTCATTTTATGTATTAAAATGGGCGAGGGAGCTGAGAACATGGAGCCAAAACTGGAGCAGTTTTTGACTTTGAAACCTGTACAGCTGCTTTTATGGTTTGAGGAGAAGAAAAAAAAAATCTTTCTGAAAATGTCTCTAGGAATAGAAAATACAACTTTGTTTTAATTTTGCATGGAAAAATTAACATTGTGTTCTAAGCGCAGTGTATGCCCTTCCATGCAGTACTAGTTCTTCCCGTACTTGTAGTTCTGCCTCTGTTCCCTCGGCTGGTACTTCAGGAAACGTTTTCATCTTTGAGCCTGTCTAGTGACTCAGAGACACGTCTCCTTAGCATCTGGCGAGCGTAATTGTCGTTATTAATCTGCCCCATGCCAATCTGTCTTCAGAGTAACGGTGGGAGGAAGAGAAGGTATTGCATGACTGGGTGTACATCCGTGTCGCTTGTTCTGCAGAGAGATTTGACTTTAGGGAAAAGGCTAGAGAGAAGTCTTAGCCTGGCTAGTGTTGTTTCACTTCCCACCTGTGTTCCCGGTACCACTAGAAATAAAATGCTAGTGCTTCATGGACATTGATTTGATGATTTTCGGTTGTTTGGGGCATGACTATATGCAGAATCGAAATAGCAATTTGAAGGGAAGCACTGTCATGTGGATAAAATATTGTAAGAGTTGCTTTTAGTGTAAATAGCAACTCTTGCTGATTTGGTCTGCAATGGAAAAATTGTGGTGTGAGCAGTTGCACATGCACGCTGTCTCTTCCGAAATTGCGGTGAGGTTTACTGGATCCTGCTGGGTTTTCCTGAAAGCTGCTTAGTTTCCATATGAGCCTGTTAGCTTCTGCAAGGCCACTGCAGGCTGGTAAATGCACGTATCAGTGAGTGGCTTCTGTTTCCTTACAGGCCAGCTTTCGTGGCTTTAAAGGAAGAATTAATTGCAAAAGTGGCAGGAATCAGTGTCCTGCCTGTATTTGGACATCGTTAGCCAATGAGACTATGCTATAATTGCGTAATGCTTCTATTTTTGATTTTGTGGATGAGTGTGTTGTAAGTTAATATCTTGCTTTAGAGTTCAGAGTTAGAGATTCATTGGAACCAGATACAACCTGGTATTATCTAGAGAGCAACCTGGTATTATCTAGAGAGCTTTGTGCGTTTTCATTTTCACACGCAGTTGAATGAAATCTCCCACAATAAACTACATTTTTCCCTCTAATTCATGCAAAGGTTCTTTTTTCCTGTGTTCTAACCACAAGGTGGGCAATACCTTAGTTCTAAAATATTTTTTCGTAAGAAGAGAGTCTCTCTTAGTGTTTGTTCTTATGAGAAGACTAAACTCTTTCTACTGTGTCTCTGTGCTGTAACTCTTCATACCAAGATAGCGTTATCGTGGGCTTCTCCCTCATTCTCATTGTTCATCAAACTTGACTGCCTGTGTAATCCTCCCCTTTTCTTTTTTTGGGCATAGTGATTTTGTCATTGCTTCCGTAGTAGCAATTTGTTGCCTTTGGCTTCATGATAAATTGGGAAAATTAATAGCGCGTGACTGAGAATATATACTTTAAGTACAACTAGATACAGATATTATTATTAAAAATGCCTTTTTTCTTCCATCGTTTTGTTTTGAGTAAAGGGCATATTCTGCTCTAACAATTTCATCATGTGTGTGCTATTGTAATTTACATAAATGAATTTTAAATACAGGTATAAGCTGTGGGAAGATGTTATTGTCTTTGCACAGTGAATGGGGATATTTATACTGTGCATACATCTTGTGTTCGATTAACATTTGTTCCCTTGTCTCTGTTGGATGGTGTCGTGATGGAGTCTTGAAATCTTTACGTTGGTGGTGCTTAAGCTTATTTAAAATAGCATTTGAATTATTCTTCTCTCTCAGTCCATTCATTTCATTCAAATACACTTTTTGGATATTGGACTGATGACATTGATAGAAATAACAAAACTTGTTAGAAGCAGATCTACTGCTAACGCTCCCCCACCAAAGCACAACAGTTCCCGGTTTTGCCAGGGTTTGTGTGTGCGCAAGTCGAGCGCTTGAGCTGTTCCGGTGAAGTCAGTCCAACCATGTGCTTAAGCTTCTGTTGCTTTGATGCATTGGGACCTTTGTCACAGAAACTCTCTGCTGTGTTTTTCTGCCTTTTGTCCAAAGCCATCCGTGACAGGAGTAGGTACAACTCCTGCCAGGATTAGCTGTACTCGGCTGTGCTGCTTGCAACCTGAAGGTGCAGAGGGCTTTCACGCTGCGAGATGGGCGCCTTATCCTGCATGGTGCTGGGCATGCACGTTCCCTTTTGAATGAATGACGCTTCAGCTGCAATACAGGCTTGCTCGGTATGGCCTGAGGGAAGCCACGGCAGTGGTTTAAAATGAATTAAGCCGTTTTGCATGAGGATTTGCTCTGTCCCCTGAAGAGGGAGAGAGGCACAAGATGCCACTCTTTCTGCCTGCTCCAACTGTTGCTTTTTCCCCAAGTGGGAGCAACTGTAAAACGTGTCTCCAGATTCCTTTTTGAGATGATGTGATGATGAAGTTCAGGTAGTGGAGCGTGCCATGAGAAGAGAATTTCTTTCTGCCAGAGATCTGGGCTTGGGCAGGATGTGCACGGAAATGAGTAAGAGAACCTTTCCAAACATGTCTAAAGAGGAAAGCTAACGAACTGTAGCACGGCTGCTTGCTGACTTGCCAAATACATGTGTCTGGTAAATGTTCTTGTGGGGGCAATTAGCCTGCGTGTTGTGGGGGAGGAGAATAACAATTTAACTTGGGGCTGGTGATTATTCTGTTGCAGTGGTTGAATTTCTTTCAACTATAGTGGTGTTTTGAGTTCTGGAGGACAATTACCAGCTCTTTTAGATGTCTTTCCATTTCCACAGCTTAAAAGTGGCCATTTGGGGCAGATCCACCTGAATAGCATGGCTTTCTTTCAAGGCTACCTATTGAGCCCTTGTTTTATCAAGACTCAGATTCTGGTGTGTCCCCTGTCAAGTACGGTTCTGTTCCTGGAAAAATTAGAAATGAAGCTGTTTGTGTGTGCATGCACATGCAGAGGGGTGTGAAGGAAAGGTGCGTGGACGTTTTCTGTGCGTGTTACAGAAGGATGGATTATTATTCTTAATGTATCGCCTGCTCCAGCTTTCATCTGGATTCTTTAAAGCAGGCTTTCTTGGATAGCAGTTCAGTTAATCTCGCAGCTGGCATCAGACCGTTGCCCACAGGAAGGGCGACGTTTCGGCTGCAGCCAGTACGGGTACGCGAACCGAGCGGTGCCGTTTGCCGGGCGCGCTGGCGGGCCGCCTGCCCTCCCAGCCGTGGGCGACGCCGGCGTGCAGCGCTTGCCGAGGAGGAAGCCCCCAGCTCTGCCGGGGCTCGTCCCTGGGGCGGGCTCGCCGAGGCTGCCGAGCGCCTGTCCCGAGTTGTGCAACGGAGGAAGCTTTGCCTCTGCGCAGGTGAAGACGGGGAAACGCGGTGGCTCACCCAAGGCTGGCTGTAGCTCCTCAGGTGAGAGAAGGATCCAGGGCTCCCGAGTCCCAGATGGATTTCGTATTCTCTAGCCTGCGATGTGGATGTACTTAGCTGCCAACACTGGTGGTGGTGGTGTTTTTTAACATTGCAGCTCTTGGTTTCCTGCCAGTTGGAGTCTTTTCCCATTGTGATTGAGAGCAATATACTTACCATAAATGTTTCCTCTTAAAATAAAAATTAAAACAAAAACAGCAGAGAAAGCCTAGGCATTGTGCTCGAGGGCTGCATGGAGCTGGCGGGAGCTGGCTCCTTGCCGGTGACCTCCCGGGAGCCTTTGCTCCGGGGGCCAGGCAGCCCTTGGTGTCCTGCGTGGATTTGGAGCAGCACCTGCAGCGCCCGCGTCCCCGTGGGACAGGGATGCTGGTCCTGGCCTGACGCGCGGCCCTGGAGCGGGGTCTGTGGGGAGAGGGAGCTCGAGAGCCGAGACGGCCCTGCCGCGGGGCCTGCCTGCTCCCAGCTCGAAGATCGCCGGGCTCAGTGGGCGCTGGCTCGGTCGCGGGGCCCTGCCGCTGTCGAGGCTGGTGGCTGAGAGCTGCTGGGCTGGTGAAGGGGGTGGCTTTCCTGTGTGCAGCCTTCGAGGTTTTGTTTTTGTGGAGGGTGTGTGGTAGAGACATAATTAATAGTGCTCTGTTCTTCGCAACCTGAATTTTCATTGCAAGCTCTGGAGGGAAGGCTTGCTAGTCCTGCTTAGTGAAGGAGAAACCTTATGCAAAGCCATGACTTTAATTTTTCGGCTGGTTTGGAAGGATGGGGGAGAAGAGAGAGGAAGACTACAGTTTAAAAAGAATAAAGCCATGCAGATAATACAAATACTTGTTCTTCTTGTCTCTCCCTTTAAAAAGGAATTTATTTGTTGTAGGTCTGAGTAATGGCTTATCTGCAAAACAGCTTCTTTTAAGGGAATCTTCAAGATTGAAAAGCGTTGGTTTCATGGGCCAATGATCTTGAGGGTGGGGGGAGATTAGCCCAGATGCTGCAGTGACTTCAGTGAGAGTTTTGCTTGTTCTGAGCTCACGCTGTCTTGCGCTCTTTCCCCTCTCGCTTTGTCTTGCTTTCCATGTGTGAGGAATGCTGCAGTCTTACTTTCTTGGTTTTGGACCCCTAGCTTTCAAGGGGAGGGGATGAACAAACACCAGTAAGGTAAATAAAGATGCTGTGTTTAGTCTTCCCTGCCCCCTTGGTGATGTGCTCACCTGGAGGTGGTTTCAGAGCTGGCTCAAGAATCCCCGGGGGAATTTGGTAAATTAATCTGTAGGGAGAAGTCCTGCTAGGCAAATAGGATCAAGTTCTTTGTCCCAGCTGAGGGCTTGGCCAAGGCAACCTGCCTTTATGCAGCTTGTGTGAAGTCTCCTCAGTCAGGGGAAGTAATTGGTGATGTGTGGGCATTTTTGTTTTTAACTTCAGATTTAGTTGTTAAAAACTTCAGAGGTTGTGTTCCATCTAGCAGGGAGTCTGCTACAACTTTATTTCTAGATAACCTGTTTGCTGATTGAAGGCTGAAGAAATGCAGGTTTGACCAGAAGTTCCTAGGCCAGAATTGCAGCCACTTACCTATGCCGGTGTTTATTGAACTATTGAAGAATAAGTGCCCTAGAACGTGGGGACTTGGGTGCACTGGTCTCTGCCTCGCTCTACTGTGGTCATTACCAAAGCACAAGAAAGCGTTTGGAGTCAGAAGCTTTCTCTTAGGAGGCAGTGATTCTCCTTGCCTTGCCTCAGAGATACAACCTTGCTGGAAAAAGCCAGAGTTACAGTTGTTGCTAGGGTGGGCTCTGTGCAGTGATGCTGTGAAGGAAGAATCGGAGGGGGGGAATTAAGAGGTGAGTGTACACCAACAGCCTTAATTCTGGAAGCAACGTGCAATCTGCTAATCCTCCACTGGGAAATATTATTACCCCATTTCACAGATATAGAAAGCTAAGGCGCAGGAGCTGCTGGACCGGTAAGTCAGTGACAGAGCTATATTTAAATATGAATGTCCGATGTTGAAATCCAAGTTCTGTTAACTAGACTTTGTTTCTTACTGACTTGAGCTAGTGAAAACTGTGGTAGGCATACTGAAAACTGTTCGGGGATCTCTCGTTATCTTTTAAGATCTATTACTGAATATTACAGGAAGAAGATACTTTGAAGTTCAAGAATAGTCAAACTGAAACCAAAGACATGTTCCCTGCTTAAAGAGGGACAGGCTAGAAGTTACTGCTGCAGCAGTTTGAGACCAGTGTTGTGACTGACTGAGTTCAAACAAACCACCTTCTCTCCCTCCCCCTCAAGTTTAAATTTATGATCCATAACAACATTTGCTAAAAATCCAACACGGACAGTCAAAGCTGAAATATGCTAATCCATGGCAGAAACCAGGAACTGTTTCTTGCAGAAATGAATCAATGCACATGTGTGTAGGTGCATAACAAGAAATTTTTTAAAGCATTGAATTTTGAGGGCAAAAAGGGGGGGAGTAGATGATTTGGTTCTGTTAATATGGCAAATTAAACATCCTATTGCCCTCTTCCCATTCTCTATTCTCCTCTCAGAGAATTGCAGGAACAGTTGGCATGCTTCCACAACTCCAGATGTTTCAGTTTTCTTCCCTTATTCCATGCTCCTTTTCATGCTTTCAGTGGGTCAGAAGACATTGAGATCCTTTGTGCATAGGAAGCAGTATAAAATTAGTAATGAAAATGAATGCTGAGTTTACTTGGTTTTAATCATGTGCACAGGTTAGTGGGGCTGGGATCTGCAGGTCTTATCCCAATTGAACTGAGTGGTGGTGGAGAGCTGCTGTTAGGGATGTGGGACTGGGAGAAGAACAAGTGCAGAAATGAAACGTGGTCCCTTCTTCCAAAGACCTTTTGTTTCATTGACAGGCAGGGGAGAGGCTGGGCATGCCCAGTATGACCTTCCTTTTCTGGCCCATAGGATTACTGCGGGAATGGCCAAGTCTTGAAGTCAATGCAGAAATTCTCTTTTGGAAACTATTTTGCCATTGGTGTCTTTGAAGGTTCCAGCTGGTGTTTCTGGCTGGGCCTTACCCGTCCCTGGGGAGAAAGCATTAGGTCACTCAAACTCCATTTGCAAGGATACTGGGCAGGGTAGAAGGCAGCAGTTATTTTAAGCTTTTATTGACCAAAGCTGGATTTTAGACAACAAAAAATGTGTTCTGCTGCTTATTACCTTGAACTGTCCAGATTCAAGATTTTAGGTACTCTGAATGCAAGTTACTGTATAAGAGAAAAAAGTACTGGAGCATGCTTGTGTAATTCTGTATGTGTGGTAGGGATTGCAGATCCCTGGGAAAACTTGGCTGTGATAGCCGTGTGAGGTCATACGGTTTATTGACATGCTTTCTGCTGAAACTTTTTGACAGCGAAACAAACGTGTGGCTTGCTCTGCCCTCTCGGCTGCAGTAGCTGCTGTAGCGTGGGGTCGCGTGTGCGTGTGTATTAAAAGCCACGTCTCACTTTTCACTTTCGAGTCTTTACTTTCTTGTGTACAGCACCTCAGGTTCCAGGGGATTTCAGACTGCTCTGCAATGAAGACTTGACTGTCAAAGATGAGCTGAAATGATAAAGGAAGCAGGGCTCAGTGGTCGGACACTCTACGGAAACCTGTGCTCACTTCCTTATGTTGCATGAGTTTGGGCTTGCCATGTGTCCTCCCAGTGCCTCCGGTTCTTCCCCGTCTCTGTTTATCCTGTCTGCTCTGGTTGCAAGCTTTCTGGACCAGGAAGTGTCGCGGTGCTTTAATATGGCAGGGCCCTGATCTCCTCAGGACCTCCAGAGGTGCTGCCGTAACGTGAGGAGAACAACAGTGATGATGAAAGTGTCTTTAAATGCCTTTTGACACACATGCAGCTCAAATTCCATCTGTGCCAAAGGAAAATGATGTAGGCAATTTAATCCATAATGCAGGGGAATGGCTGGGAGTTTTAAAAATGTTGCAGTAAAGACCTGCTGTTTCCAGATGTATGGAAATGCTGGAATTGAAGGAAGTCATGTATAGTTTGGTTCACATGGGTTTTCTGAGGTCACCTGCTGAATGTCGTTTCAGGTTTAGAGGGGTCTTGTTGATCCAGGGGTGGAAACTAAAGAAGGGTAGAGAGAGGAATGTTTGCAATTAGCTACTTGCATGATAAACATATATATCATAGTGACTGATCTATCTATCATAATACAGTTTCCATCACTTTGATATATTTGGGTGATGTTGAGGGGAGACGAAGCTTTCTTTCACTGAAAAATGAATCTGAAGTGTATGTTAATGTTGTTTTCTGTCCTTCCAGTCTCCTCCCCAACATAGTTTAAAGTTTGTGGGACAAGGTAATTTTAATGTCATCACTGTCAATCCTTTGCATCTTGAAATGTTGCTTTGCAGCTGCCATCCTACGGATGGGAACTTGCTTCCTGAGCCGGCAGGATTGCTATTGGAAATACATTGCATTCCCTTTTCTAGGTGGTGAACGTTCCTTTTCGTTGTTTCTTTCCCTTTCTGATCCCTCTGAGTGAGATCCAAGGACACATTGGTGCCCTGCGGGGTGGTGACCATAGATACAGGCCCATTCTGCTTGCGTTTGTGTAGTGCTCTTGATACAGCTAAGTATTTCACTGAAGAGTTAGGTCTTGGGAAGAGCAGAGGCAAGTGCCCATTATTAGGAGCAATCACTCCTGCTGAGTCTTGGGGAAAAAAGAGCAAATACAGAGCCCTTCACTGAGGGGGAGATGTACTTTTGCTTCGTGGAGGCAGTCCCCTGAAGTTGTGCTGCAGTGCTGGTAAGGTGATGTAAGGGGAGGTCGCCTGGCTGCTCCCTGGGCTGAGGGTAGTTTCTAAGTGCCGCAGGACGCTTCAGGGCTGCTGACAACCATGGGCAAATTTTTCAAGTGCAGTAGTATTGGAAGTTGAACCTCTGAAGTTTCAAATGTGACCTGCTGTTTAGGAAGTTCAGAGGCTTTGCCTCTTAACAACCGGGACCCTGCAAGAAATTCTCTGTTTTGGAACATACCTTTTTTTTTTTTTTTTGTGATTCCCAAAACTGCAAGCTTAGTGCAACAGCGCTTAAGGGTAGCTCTTGGGAGGAGGGAGGCCTGCATTGATGCTGAGATTTGCCATTTGTTTATGTATGATGTTAAGCAAATAACATCTCTTGTGCATGCTGTTTTTATGGCTTTTGCCTTGTTAAAGAATGGATGCTCTTTGCAGCATGGTTGAGCTTGAACTGAGTGTTTTCTGAACTGGTTTGCTGGGAGATATGGATATTTGCCAAAACATAAACAACAGTGACCTTGGGATTTGGAGCCCTCATTCAAGGAGCTGGGAAAGACAAGGTCTCTGCTGAGGTGTTGGCTGTGCCTATACATAGTGAAGCGTGCAGTAGGCAAGTGGTGTCTGAACTCTTTGTAGCACAAGCTTTCGGGTCCTGCCTGCCTGTTTAAGGATGTTCCTTGACGCACAAGCTGCGTAGTCCGAAAGAGGAAAAGTTTGCTTCCTGGGTGAAGAAGAAGAAAATATGTTGCAGTAAAAAGGCCAACGCTAAAGGGAATCTCTCGAGCTTCTTTTAGTGAAACGCGGGGAGCAACTTTAGCACCTTCTCTGGAAAAGCTAGCTAATGAAAACATCAGAGCTCGGTGGCAGGGCTGCCGAGAGCTTATTTTTAGGCCTTACTGCAAAGTCTCCTCTGTCTCATTCTGTCCTTTCTTCGGTGGCCGAAGCAGCGTGTACTGCACTCTTCTTGCTCCGGCTTTGCTGGCGCAGCAGTGGTCTGCGTTGGAGATTGCGCTGCCAGGGAATGCCTTACTCCTGTCAGTGGAGATCCGAGCCCAGCCAGTAGGAAATGGAAGGGATTGAAGCTGATCTTCCTACCCACCGTATAAAATGGATATTTTTTTTTCCTCTCATGAGAGCTGGGATGATGCTGCTCTTTTGTTGACTTTTATAAATTAAGTCTCCATGAGCAGTCCTCTCCTCCCCTTCCATGGATCCGTCTTTGATCATGGGTTTTGCTCTGGAGTAGGTCACCGCCGTTGTGATGGGAGGGATGCTGGCATAAGGAGTCCAGAAGTCCGTAGTGACTTTTTAACGTTTCTGGTCTCAAAGATTAAATATTCTGCTGGATTTCATGATTTGAAGATATTTTAACCCTTTACTGCTGGACTAAGACAGCTCACCTGCCTCTCATTTTTCAGGATTTGTTACATATGTATTTGAGGCCACGTGTAGAATAGTAAAGCTCGTAGCTTTCTTACGGTAGCAGCTTAAACAGGGAGGGAGAGGCGTCGCTGCCCCAGGCTGTTTGACAGTTAATAGCTCCCCAGCTTCGCATCGGAATTCAGAGCGGGTTTGCGCCGTTTGCCTTCTGTCTTATTTTACCGCATTAGTGGTTAACCTCAGCAGAACCATCCCATATTATAATTACTATTTTCTTTCAGGAAAATTACCCAAAGAAAATTTGGTTCAAGTTGTATCAGGCAGATTTTCTAGCCCACGAGGGGAATTCCTTCTGAACGGGGCGCTGGTGAGGGAGGAGGAGAGGCACGAGCGTTACTTAAGAGAAGTAGAGCAGAAGAAGGGATCTGTGTCTTCCCACAGCCGAAGAGAGTGTGCGAAACACTGAGGGTGAAGGAGGTTGATATTTGCCCTCTGTTTTCTTTTGTCCGTTTTCTGATGACGTTAGCTAGAGGAGACAACGGAGGGATGTGTGTTCAGGTGCTGCTGAAGTGCTGGGGTAAGGTGTGGACTACCAGCCTTGGGAGCTTCCCCGGTCCTTGCAGTGAAAGAAAGTCCGTATTTCACTTTATCAATAAAATAACCTGCCTACCTGAAATCCCTCCTCCTCTTTTCCTTCGCTGTTTCTGGTTATTTGGTTTACCATTAAAGCCGCAGTTGTGTTGTGCTCTGGAAGTGATAGGGCAGATCTGATCAGACCGCAGCGGTAACTGCTTGCTTTGGGGAGCAGATGGAATCCTTTGGGGCAAAAGGCTCTGCATAAACGATAGGTATTTTTGCACATGCATGTATGTACTCTGTGTGCGCCCGTGTCTATTTTAGTAATTTGCATACAAATACATATATGATGGTCCCAAGCTATTTTAAAGGATGTTTTACAGAGTAAGGTTGGTGTTGGGAGTGTGATGCTGTGTGTATGTCCTCTCCCTTCTGCTCTTCCTTCTCCTTGGGCATGTGCTATCATTCAGGTGCAAGCTATTGTGAATGTTGCTGTCCAAACCCAGAACGCCATACAGGGGTATGGGTGGTATGTTACGTATTTTTTATTACTGTTAAGTTGGATTCAGATTTCACTTGCCAGGTTTTCATGTCCTGAATTATTTTCAGTTGACACTTATTACAAATAGTGATTTACAGTGCATTTCTCTTGCCCTAAAGGAACACTCTTGAGAATTGCAGGGGAAGATTAAACACTTAGATTTGCTCTCCTAATCTGAATTTTCTCTGAAAGCTGTTTTTTAAAGAGTATGCTCCTAACCCAAATTTGCTGTTTTGTGCTGGCAGTCAGTTTTGAAAGCATATCTATCGTATATGCACAGGATGGTGAGGGGGAGTCACTTTAACCTCTGCCAAGAGGAAAACACAACAGTTGGGAGAGGCACAATGTAGTGATAAATATTTTATTGACATGTTCCAAACATACTGGATGCAAATCTACACAGTAGTTGAGATTTCTGTTAAGTTTCCTTGTGAATTTTATGTCCCTGTAAATCCTAGTTCATTAATTGGCCATAAAGCAGCGAACATCTGAGCCAGTCCTTCACCAGCAGGAAAGCCTCCGTTAGCTGCGGATCCGAGATAATAACCGCTCTCCGGGGCGAGAGCCCGGGCGCCCCGCGAGCAGCCCTGCCGCACGGCTCGGGGGGGCCGGCCCTGGAGGGGAGCAGGGAAGGCCCTGCTGGCTTCATTCCTCTGGGAAATGCAGGCGGAGTACGCTCCGTGTCTGCTTAAATGAATGCAGGATCGGTCAGTAGGTGCAGAAAATCACTTTCTGGTTTCTAAAGCGTGTGGTCTCTAGAGGAACTGGAAGTCAGGTTTCCTCTGTAAACTTAATTTGAAAGATAATTAAACCATTTTAACTAGTATCTTCAGGCACTGCCACCATCTTGTTTTGATTACCAGTTAGCCCTGCTCTGGCTCCTATTTAATCGTTTGTGAGCGGACTGGGCCTGGCCTCGGGACAAGGTTCAGCTCTTTAATAGCTGCAGAGAAGCAAAAGTGCCGGCAGCAGGAGCAGGCGTTGGACCCCGCTCGTGGCCCCAGGCGTTGGGGCTCTCATCCCACGTGCTCCCCTCCCCTGGACGCCCGGGGGACCTGGGGGGAGGCTCGGTGGCAGGGAGGACCTTGGCGGGGAGGGTGGCTGGTGGAGCTGTTCGTGGGAAATGCTGCTCAAACCACCAGCCCCCGTGATGACGACTCAAGGCAGAATTGTCCCTGTGATTCTAAAACCTGAGTTCTCATCCAAAAAAAAAAAGGCTAGGAAAACTTTGACCAAATCTGCAACTCAGTGCGAGTGTTGCAGCAAAGTGGTTTTTTGTTTTTGTTTGTTTTTGTTTGTTTTAAACAGAAAGGCAGTCTCCTGACATACGTTAGCATCCTCGTAATTTGACTATTGTCTATTAGTTGTGTAACCTTTTTTTCCTCTGGCAACTTTCTGAAAATGTGCTGCTCTTTCCTGCTGCTGTATATTGGCTTTTCTGCTAATAGTCATTTAAAAAAAAAAAGTGCGATTTGAGTCCAAAAGGTTATGCAGCATTTCTTTTACTGCCGTTTTTCTAAAATTCCTTTGCTGGAGTATTTTGAGGCTTTTGTGACTTTTATTCCATCTAACTGGCTTTCTGGGGCCTTGAGGACTTGGCTGTCTCTGCTGGCTGGGCTCCGCCAAGGCTAAGGCTTTGGTACCACGAGGAATCCAGAGATGATGATGTCTGTGTTTCGGTAGTTACCTGCAGAGGTTTGCACGCACAAGTGATTCAGAACTGCAGCTTTCCATCTGAGGGTGGCCTGATCGTAACTACTGCTCTCCCAAGTCGTTTGTAACGCTGTGTGTGTGTGGAAGGTTTGACTGCTGGGAAGTCTATGAAAGCCGTTCAAGTCCAAGGTTAAGAAAATAGTGGTTTTTTTTTTTTTAATAAATAGGTTTATCTACTTCACTAAATCTCCTCCTTGGAGTCTCAAAATCAACTGAGGCATTACTTTTTTTTTTTTTTTTTTTTTTTTTTTTTTTTTTTGGAAGATGCCTCTTTAGAAATGAAGAGCATTGATGTATGAGTGAATTCCTGGCAGCAAGGAGGTGCTGTGAACCTGCAGAACATCACCTGGTCTGTGGTGACCACATGTGTGCATGCACTTCACCACAGCTGCTCTTAAAAAGGTGGTTTAACCTTTTACGCAGCCACACCTTCTAAATAGCAAATCCCCAAACTTCTATGTCATCGCTTCCAGTGAGCATGGCGTGAAGAATTAAGACTTCAGTGGGGCTTTAGGAGGGTGCTTACAGGCCATAGCACCTGTTCTGGTTAAAGGTAGGATGCTGATTTGTTAAATGTAAATCTCCTAACGTTTACTGAGCTGTCACAGGAGGCAGGCAGGAAATGCGTGTAAGCGTGTCGCTCATCCTTCATTGAGTAGCATGTCATGCATTATAGGTACCAAGTGATAACCCATTTGTTCATGTTATGCATAGTTTACTCTGGAGCTTTTCTGAGCAAACGGTTTGGAGGCTTCCCCTCTCCAACGCTCTGCTTGCTAGCAGCAGTTCTTGCGCTGCCACGTCATGCGCCGAGACCCCCTGGTGACGGGGACAGCGGTGTGCAAAGACAGTTAATTAGAGCTGTTCTGCTCTTGTGCTTGGGTTTTCTTATTGGCTAAGGTGAGATTTGGCTGCCTGAATGTCCGTGACGATAACGGGAGAACAGAAACTACGTCCTTCAGAAGCTGTTTTTAGCCTGCTGGTAATACCAATAGGAGCGCTGTCAAATTCCTGTGCTTCCCTCCCTCCCTCCCACCTCTTTAGTTCATTTTTTTCCATTATCTTTTATTAGATTGGCCCTTGGATTAGATGTTGGTGATTACAGGCTCCACTCTGCCTTTTGGAAGGAGGACCTTCTGGGTAATCACAGAAGAACAAAACAAAGAAACCTGCCAGTAGCCATAGGAGATGTCTGAAGGAAACGGGAAAAGCAAGGCACCGAGGTGTAGGTGATGATTATCTACCACCTTGCTTAGAAACGCTGTGTATCGTAGTGTTGTCTTCCTCTGTCCCATCTGGGATCTTATGTAGTCCTAATGAGGATAGGAGTTTATCTGCTCACAACTAGAAATGCCACAAGTTCACCAAAGAAAATGACTTAAATTTTCTGTCAAGAAGGGTAAAGGGAAACATCAAAAGGATCCAACCTCTTTCTCTTCTTCTAACAAACAAACCATTCTTCTCAAATATCATTAATGGAAATATCTCCTTCTTACAGAAAGAAGCGCAGTCCTCCCAGCATTGTGTCTAGTATTCACTTGACCTGAACACAGGAAACTTCTATACACTTTTTTCCCTTGAGTCTGCTTTCATCTTGCCTTGGCTCACCTGGCTTGAGCCTGCCTAGTGGTATGCACAGATGTGCCAGGGCAGATGTGATGGGACTTGAAGAGAGTTGCAAGATGAGCTGAGCAGTGCCTCTTTTCTTTCTTTCTTTTTTTTTTTCCTTTGCCATTTTAATCTTGGCTAAACCCCTTAATCAGAGGGTGATTTCCATTTCATCTTGAGTTGCATCGGGCTTCCGTGGCATATTTCGAGCTATAACTTGCCTTCTCCTTAAACTTCTGATGTAACTCCTGTTATTGTATTACCCCGATGGATACAAGGAACCATATCTACTACTGGCTATATATATATTTTCTGTTCAGTGCCTTCATTTGTCAGACATTTGAGTTTGGTATGAGCATGCACAGAAAAGTTTATGCTTGTTTCAGGAGAAAGGCAACAAACGTTTATCCGAATGATCAAAGCAGAATTTATGGGGAAACACAATGGAAAATATTCCTGGCTGTTTAGGAGTTGATGTACGGGAGTAAGCCAAGAGGAGCAGAAACGAGTGTTCTCAGTGTTTCCACCGAGCAGATGATCTTGCTTGGCCTGCGTCTAGCATCTGCAGTGGAATTGTGATAAGCAGCACAGGGCTGCGGAAAGGAAGGGCACTCCTCGTGTCCTGTTCAGTGAAGCCATGGAAAGTGTGCATGTGTGGTGTTTTTTTTCCCCCTGTAGTATTTTATTTTCTGGTATTATTTTATTACTTTCCACTTTCTTCCTCCCCTCTCTCCCACTTCCTCCTTACCTGATGTGACTATTTGCCGTGGCTGGCACGGGGCCGGGTGGAAGCTCTTGGCCGTCCCCGCTGTCCGAGGCAGGCCGCGTCCAGCGCCGTAGCTGCTCTGCTGCATTCCGGGTTAATGAGCCTAAACTTAGATTCAGGGGCTTTCATTTTGTGTCTCATCCAAGGCTTGCTCTCGCTCGGATGAGGACAGCATTCCTAGCCCACTTGACCAAGCTGTCGGCATGGCGGTGAGGTTGCTTATCTTCTTAAGTGAACTCTAATGAAGTGTGACAGGAGTGCAGGCACCGGCTGCTAGCAGGGAGCTGGCTCTGTGGAAAGTCGGGGTTCAAGTGTGTGCATTACATTGTTTTAACAAACGTATTTGAACACTTTAAATAGTTACAACCAATCTAATGAGCTTGACATGTAGACGTACTTGACACGAAGGTATAGTGAGTCTGCTGGAGCGGCCAACCTGGAAATAAACCTGATTCTTTCAAATAGACGAATCGTACACTGCATTTTCCTCCTCTCATTGCATCGGGGAAGTCTTACGTAGCTGATAAGCTGATTCTGTCGAGCTTCACAAACAGCAGGGAGGTTGGTTGTAACTCTTTCCGAGCCGGAGGTGTCCGGAATGGCTCTTCAGCTGCAAGTTGTTACCTGTGCAAGACCTGGTGGCCTTGTTCCTCACTTCTGGCAGTCTGTGGCCTCTCCTTCAGCGGAAAGCTCTGCATTTGGGTTTCTTAATCGAAAGTACTTATTCCTGAGGAAAACTGAGTATGTTTGTAAGGCTCATTTGGTAACAAAAACCGTGAGGTCTTATTGCTGTTTGTTATACTGTGAACTAGAATCCATTAATGTAAGCCAGCTTCCTTCCGTCTCGTGGATCTCTTGCTTTTGGGGCCAGGGACGTGAGATCCTGTGCAGCCAAGGACTGGGCTGTAACTTAGGATTCAGCTACTTTCATCTTTGTGGATTTGAGAGCCCTATTTGCCTCTCCTTTCTTGAATACTTCCCCCCATTCTCCAAAAGCTCCATGGCGTCAGTTTTGTTCGACCTGTTGGTGTCTGATCCCCCCTCCACTTGCCATAGGCAGGGAGATGATGCAGCCTTTAAGGAATGCCTGTTTTGTCCCTTTTAGTGGCAGCTTCGGGCTGGTGCCGGACTGGCACAGCCATCCGTCGTTTGGATGGAAATCAGCGTAGTTACCTTTACGCAAGGTAACTTGCTGTTCCGTTTAGACATAGCCTTGTGTAGCTTCTGCGATCTTGCAGAGCAGCATTCCTCTTGTGTTGGTGCTCAGGTAGGCCAGTCCCAGGTGGATGTAATGCTTACAAGGTGCTAAATATGTGAGCAGCGTTTTACAGAGCAGGAGAAGTACCTAGCAGCATCTTGCTTTTAATGCTTTCCGTGTGTTTTAATGACGGCCGTGACAGGTGTGTCAATTAGTAGCGTTACCGTCTCATGTAGAAGGAAGCCGAGGCAGTGATGGAGAACTTTACAGAGGCAACTTGGCCTGTTTGCGTGGTCCAGCCCTGCCCAGCACTTCGCAGGCCGGTGGTGCCGCTGGCCTCTCCCCAGCCCCGCTCGCGATCGCTTGAGTACAGCGTTGTACAGCAGTCCCTTCTAGCCCGCTGAGCCAAAGGTTAGCTTGCAGCCTCTCCAAATCCACGATCCTACCGTCTCATTCCCTCCCACACTTAGCATTTTGAACAGCAGTGTCCAATTATGGCCGGGAGACGCTGCAAGAGCTTCACAGAAGGGTCATTATTTTGTCACCTAGGTGACAGTTTGTTACCCTGGCAGTTGTCTGGAGTGCAGACCGCCACTTCACATGCAGCTGACATGGTTTAGACACTTTTTAGTGAACAAAGCGGGTAGCTGTGTCCTTAGTCCTTGTACCACAGAAAAACCAGAGTTTTGGGCTGTTGGATCTGTGATGAGGCTGCTTTGACATACTTAATTTTGCAGTGGTCGTCTGCTCTGTCTCATTGTGCACAGGATGGTGACACAGAGAGGATTGTCCTGATTTACAAGTGCCCCTAGAAACGTGAACCGTCAGCATGCCCCCGGGGATGGGAAGGTGCTGTTCCTGTTTCTCGGATAGGTGAACTGAGACGTGGCGCTGCGACTTGTGCAGAACTGCCGGAAGCGACGCCTGGAGTAACAGCAGCCTTCCGTGTTTATGTTAACCCCCGTTTATAGTGCCTGCCTTTAAGAGGGTTCTTTAGACTGTCCACTGTGAATTTATAGGACAAGTCATGAACCTGAGCCGGACTCTTAGCAGTTTCTCCTTCCTTTGAGATGCCAAGTATAGGTTTAGTCTTTGGATTTCTTTTGGATTAAACTTTTGTGATGCACCTTAGTTACCAGTCTTGAAGTTTCTTCTTTGCAAAGCTAGGAAATAAGCAACAGTCCATTGCTGTAGGAAGAACCACCTGTGTATCCACAGTGTGCATCTCTGCTCTTCTTCAGGGCTGGGTTATGTATGTAACATAAGTTTTAAAGCCATGTTGCACATCACATGTTGTTGAACACTTATTTACTTGGCACAGTTTGCACAGTTTATACAAGCAATGAGATTCATTCAAGACTCCGCTGCTTCCATTTTAAACATGGGTTTTGGCAAGGCTGTGGAGCGGGGTAAGACTTTTCTTGTCCGCTGCTGAGGCAACACCGCGCATGCCGGAGTTTAGGAAGTCTAGAGCGCGCCCGTCCTCGTGCTCGCTGTGCCAGTGCGTGGGGACAGCGTGCCCGCCACGCGAAATCCCCGCACCAGTAGTCACGGCAGTGGGGAAAGCTGGTAAAACCGGCCGGCTGGCTTTGCTTAGTGGTCTGCTCCCCACCACCAGAGGTGCCCTCTGCTTGGGGAGTGCACTGTCATCCCTACAAGTCATTTAAAGCAGTGTAGGCAGTTAAAGATTAATTCTGCATGTGGTGACCTCTTTATTTTTAACTACTTTGCGCCCTGCATCTTCAGAAATAACAAACAAATGCTCCAAACATGCCAGACCCCTTGGAGGACAATGATTTCACTGTGGCTGTGAACATGACATGTGTTATATAAATATTGGTGCTTACATGCCTGCTGATGCTTTGTCCTCGGATGCTGACTCTTCCAGCCCTGCTGGTCATGTTTCGTAAGAGCTTGGGAGGAAACCGTCAAAAATTTAAGACTCTGAAATTACTGACTGGTCAGGACTCCCTGTCTAGCTTGGTCTGCTTAACAAGGTAGACATTTCTTTTATTAATGTGATCAGACTGGCTCTGTCTGTTGTTTTAATTTAACAGACCACAACTATTGTTGCGCATTTATGCATTTGTCTTGAGTTTTTGTAAGCCTTTACGTTGGTTATTGTAGCATGCAAAATAGCACACACTTCAAATCTTGTGTCACCTCTGCAAGAAAAGTACCAAAGTCTTGTCTTTTTGGAGTCAGGGGGAGGCAGAGGAACGAAGCGCAGAGAAACTGTCCTTGTAACACGCATTTCAGCAGTGTTGCGTTATAGCCTTCCTCCCACGTGGCTTCTGTGCATGGGCAGCAGCATACTCCTACTGCCATTTAGTCATGCTGCTCTTTTAGCTCAAGTGATAGGGTATTGTGTTAAAGAGCTGAAAGTCCCAGTTTTCAAACCCTGCTGATGACTGGTGGTGGAGGCAGTTTTAATTTCCCGAAGACTGCATGCAACTCCAGTGGAGCTAAGCGTTGCTCTCTGCTTATTTCTGTAGCTAGGCCGCGCTTCCTTGCAGAGAATAAAATCTAAATCTCTACATGATCTAGCAGTTGTTTCCTAAAATATGAACAAAATCAAAGAATGAAGAATGTGCTGCTCAGAGCAGCTTGAGAACCTGAAGTATTGACCTAAGTAGCTGAGAGAAATGGAAGTCGGGTTCTTTGTGGGGGCTTTCTCGGCTGTTTAATGCTCTGAATTCATCTTTGCTGCAAAGCCTTTTAAAATTAAGTCAAGGTAATTATGTGTATGTGCTCCTGTAATTGTAAGGTGGCTACCCAAGTATAGGCACCAGAGAGGATAATTTTTGGTGCAGTATCTCATTCCTTGGATCAGAGAGACTTTATAAAACTAAAATGCATGTATAAGAAATGACACTGAAATATAACCTGCATACAGAAACTTGGGGGTGGGGGGAGTGTCTGATAGACTCCTTTAACCTTTGAATGCCTCTTGTCTCAATGGCCCTTGGATACTGCTACTTCATGGAAAAAGTTCTAAATATAGTACTTGTTTGTTGTTGAATAATAACTTTAGAGGGTGGATGCTGGAGTTTCCAGCTCCTTGCAGGGAGCAAGCAGTGCAGGAACTATGTACTGTAACTGAGAGCATTAATGAGTCTTCAGCCCTGTAATAGTGCTGAGCACTGACATGAATTTTTGGATGAATTATTGGTAGAATATTTTGTTTAAAGTCTGTGTTTGTCATAAGCTCCCTAAAATGAAACTTGAGGCCTATTTTTGCTCTGAGATGTTGCCTTTTCTTTCCCTTTTTGCCTGCTATGCATCAGCTTCCAGGCACGGGACACTGCTATACGTTCATGTACAGAGATGAAGCGATTTTTGAAATAAAATGGAATTGGCAGTAAATGTTTGGGAGAAGGGAATCGACATTACCTCTGACTCCAGGAGGAAGAGCTGAAATTGAGGAAAGGTGCAGAAATTTGCCCAAGGTCACTGAAGAGGTCTGTGACCAAGCAGAGGGTCTGAAACTCTGGCTTTCCAGGATCCGGACCTTTAACCAAGGGCTTGTCCTTTACTGAAAGTTCAAAAAACCTCTCAGTTTTAGCCACCCAATGGGTGAGTCTGCTTCCCTTGTTGTCTTGTTCTCCCCGAGCTTTTACTGTAGAAGACCCTACCATCTTGAGTGATTTCCCTGTATAAAGCTTGCTGCATTGCCGTTTCATTTCACTAACTTTCACTTGAAAAATCACGTTGCCCTGTCTTTTCTTTTTGCTTCCTTATACAGCTTTTCCCTGTTGCTATTGCTCATTAAATTGTGCAGCTGTGTGTTATTTATCATAATAAAGCATTTAGAGATATCATTCATATAAAAGGATACAGAATGAATGTGCATTGTAATTCTAGTCTCGAGGTAGCAAACTTCTACTTCCATGTGGAGTTGTGACTTTCATGGCTTTGTAAAAGCTTTTACTTGCCCTTTTTATTAGGCTATTTTGGTGCTTGCCTGGTTCTTAATGATTTGTGTGTAGGTAAATATATTTATAATGCAGGTATTAAGTAGTAACCTGTATAACTAGGTACATGAATGTAGGTATGAAGTTGTATGTAAAAAAGTGAAGTGTTTTTCTTTCCCTGAGTTCTGTAGCAGGCAACACGCTGAACTGGGTTGCCGCATGCTGGCACAACCCTGCATGCGTGGCACTGCTCGTGTGCAGGAGCAAACGCAAACTAATGCAAATAAACCCATGCACCAAACCTTTATCCTCCTGGGAGGCAGGTACGCGTGCCAGAAGGATTAACCTCGGAGGAAGGGGAGATGACAACAAAACTGTTCTTGCAGTTATTTTGTAGTGAGACTATTGCTAGAGTCTGGCAACACAGATTTGAAACAGCAGTGTCAACTCTTACCCATTGCATTCAGTATTCATAGCTCATGATTGATTAACATTTAGTTGGCTCTCTCCTGTGTATTTTTTTTCCCCAAGCAGGTCATTTAGCATTTGTATGTCTAGGTTTCTTCTGGGGCGTGGAGGTCCCATACTTCCTCTCCTGGAACATGGAAAGACTTGGTGAATGTCAGTCACTTTTGAAGGCAGGCATGATATGATTATCTCTGTCTAAATACGATTTTCAGGAATCTGGTTTTCTGGTGCATGTGAGTTGCTGTTGTTTGTATTTTATTTTTATTAAAATACTTGTGTTGGAGGCCTGACTGCTATTGTTTCTTTATGTATTCTGGACCTGTGTCAAAGACTCTGCTGGTTCTCCAAAGCTATTCCTAAAAGCAGGAATGCTTTTCTCATGCGCCTCCAGTGAGGCAGCAAGTGCTGCTGCTTACTGCGTTTCTGGAGGGCTCCAACCTTGCTTCTGGCACAGTCGCAAAAGTTGCATCCACTTCAGCGGTGCCCAGCCCCAGGGAGAGCACGAGCAGCGGTGTCTGTCAGTTGTATCCAGAGCTTGGCCATTTTTGCTTGCTTGTGGGTATGCACAAATTTTCAAGAATAATGGGAAGCTGTAGGTACAGAACTGTGTAACGTGGGGCATAGGTACCACATTCTGCAGACTCGCTTCTGACGTTGCTCTTGAACGTTCGTTTGCTTGTATTTCCAAGAAAGGTGATTTGTGCATCTACTACCTGGTAGTGGGAATGTCTCTAGCTGTTGGTGTGGAAGGTGGCTCTTCTCAGGCTTCGTCGTGTCCATATCAAAGTTGTGGTGTTAGTTGCATGTCCTACGGAAAGTAGGATGCTTGCAGGAGTGGCCTTGTCTTGCAGAGCGTTAATACCTTTTGACATACCCTCTCAAACAGTCATTGAAAGCATTTTCTTTCTTTCTCTCTCTCTTTTTTTTTTCCTTAAGTATCCTGGTCAAAGTAAATTAGAGCAAGCTGAGGCTAGTAGAAAATACTAAACCATGACTCTAACAGCAATTAATGCAAAGGAATGAACATTTTACAGTGCCCTGCAGTTATCCTTAGTTTTCAGTAGTAAACTGAAATAAGTCTGATATCTATGTACTTAGTAGACTAACTGCCATTTTTATTACATTACATTGTTTATTGCTCATTTTCTCTTCCATTTTCAGGCTTCTCTCAGGCTGCTCTCCTTCCCTGTTCGTATCGACCTAAATGAAGGGTATTATAGTTGCATGCAGTTTTTTTGACACAGTCTAGTTCTGAAACTTGCACATGATATGTGCTACTCATCATTTGACCACGTTACCCTGCTGCCGGGGCTGGGGATAGCTAAGAGATCCTATTCCCTTGGAGAAAAGGTGTGTTTTGCAGAGAATTTACTGGCATAGAAGTGTTTAAATACGTATCTTGCTTTAAGCCCAGGACGGTCTTGCTAGCTTTGCTGGAGCTGCTCGTGCACTTGGCCAGGGCCTCATCTCACGGTGTCCAAGCTTTCTCAACTAGAAGGTTATCCCACTCGATCTACAGTGTGGATATAGCATACAGATTTGTTCACGCCAGCACACTGTGCTCTGTTCAGGAGAAATAAGGCACTTTATAATGACACTATTACATCTGTGTTCAGGCTTGGACTGGCATGATAATTATCAGCAAGAAACTGACTTTTTTGCACTGGTAATAAGGAGAAGCATAAATGACAGGTTAGTTTCAGCCCTGTTGAAAAGATACTAACAGTAGCACTTTCCTCTCGCAAGTTCTGTCTTGGACTCGTTAAGTTGCAGTACGTTTGGGGTAGAAACTGTACAAGGACTAGCACGCTGGAGAGCTGGCGGTGGCTGTGGCGGTAGGCACAACCGTGGAGCAAGTAAGGAGAAGAGCATAGCTGTTGGGGCTGCCTAAATCAAGGCTGTCAAGTCTTGCCCCCAATTTGCGTGGAACGAAGGAAGCAGGGGAGAGCCTGAGCCTTAGCAACTTGCTGCACATGTAAAATACTGGTGTATGGAGAACATCTGTGTGAAAGCTTGAGGAAATACACTCTTCAGGCAATAAAAAGAACATGTAATGTAAGAAAACACTGTTACTTAATACATTTTTTGCTTGGAAGCTATAGTCAATGCATGCTGTAATACTTCTCACTCATGTGTGATACAGTAGCAGCATGACACTTCAGATTTATTACCTTTGGTGTCTCTTTAAAGAAGTTCTGAATCTGGAATCAGAAGAATGCTTTCTTCTCTTGAGCTCCAGAAGGGAAAAATTGTTCAAAATGACATAAATCAAAAAATATATTAAAGGCCAACAAAGCAGACTAAAACTTTTTTGGAAGATTGTCTATAATGTTTGGCAGAAAAGGCTCATACGCTGTGTTTTTTGGCTGAATTTATAACTGAGAAATACTCTAGGGTCCCTCTCCTTGAAATGAGTGATGTATAAACAGTAGGGCTGTGTGTGTGTGTATATAATGCTATATGCTTTAACGTGTGCATATAACTTACGTTAATGTGTGTATACTGCATTATATAAATTCAATTACAATGTTATATGGAATATCTGATTACAAAATTATTTTTGTAGTGTGAACACCCTTAGCCTTAGCCAGAAAGCTCCGTATCCTCTTACTGACCACAGGGCTGACAGTAAAATATTTTTGTTTGTGTTCATTTGTATGTGATACATGTACACACAGAGCTGTGCATACGTTTTTATACAGGTGTATTACTGTGTGCAGGTGCTCATCCTTTTGGATAAACTAGTATAAACTATCTAGTATTTGGACAGGGTGCCCCAGGGCCTCGCGAAGCACGCCGGAGGTTTTGATGCTTGCCTCTCGTCTCGTAGCAGCTGGGATCGAAGTACTCAGGCCAAGCAGTTGAGAATGAGCTGGCTTTCTATTTGTTTGCTCTTCAGCAAGCTCTTTTATGACATGTTTCTCCCCCTTCTAGTGCGTTTTTAAATTTAGTTAGTGGTTGTGTTCTGTGTAACCAAGTCGCACCACAAAGGACGTAGTGTGGGATAATCGGCGAAAGCCGCTGCTTCCTCCTCGCGTGCCGTGGGCCTCCTGCATCCACGGCGTCTGGGATGTTTCTGACATCTTAAGCGAAGAGAGTCATCCTTTAAAATCTAGGGAGACTGTTTAGAGTCAAGAGACGTTATACCCTTTCTTTCTAGACTGGGGATGTGCTGCGGTCATTGCCCCGTGATACAGTTTGTGGTATGTGTTAACAAAATGGAGCTGCTCCCCCCCCCCCCTTCCCATTCCCTAACTGGAGGCTAAGCAGTTCTGCAGGGGAAGAAATGTGCACCTTCGCACCCTGCTCGCTTCAGTGGTGCTTTGTGCGGCACAGCTTGTCCTGATCTCAATTGCAGAGTCGGAGCTCAAGTCCTCTTACCCAGATCTGTAATTTTTCCATTTTAAAAAATATATCTTTCCATACAGAAGTGTGTGTGTGTCTGTATATAACAGTGCCTAAATTGTTATTGATGCTGCTTAAAGTGTTTACAAAGAAATAGTGAATCTTTTCTAACTGAGTGTAGCTATCAATTAGGGAATAACCGCAGCAATGACGGGAGACTTGAGCGGAGCCCCACGGCGAGTCCCCAGCCCGGGGCGGCTGCAGCCTTCCTTGTGCTGCCGGGGGGGCTCGGCGGCATCGGCAGCCCACTCTGAGCTCTGCTGAAGCCAACAAGCCTTGTAAATTAACAGGCTCCAAAATAACGGAGACTTATCTTAAAACTTTTATGATAAAGGTAAGCGGAATGGTTAATACCAGCACAGTCGAGCGTGGCGGGTAGACAGAAGAGCAAAGAATGTGGCTGATCCCGCAGCCTGTGCTTTGCCTGTCCCGAAAGGGCTCCCCTTTTCAGGGCTGCCAGCGCAGCGTCTCTTCGCGATGCTCCCGTCTGTGCGAAACGACGCCTGGCGAAGCTCCGTTCCCACTCTCTCCTTTTCCTCGCTGCTGTAACTGTTTCCCTAGGTGTAGTAATGCTCATAATGCGCTGGAGTTGTGCTGTTTGCAGCGGGGACGTAACAACTAAAAGCTACATGTAAACAGCTTTGTTGGCTACTTTTACTTTCCATGCTTATATTGTACACCTTAAATGTGCTATTTCTTTTGGCATAATGGCAAAATCGCTGCTTATGGGAACTGCCGTAGATAATACAAAAAGCTCTTTGAAAAGAGCTTTATCAGAGTACAAAGTACTTGGAATTGAAAACCCCTCGAGGGTTGCTTTATTTTCCCCCTTCATTCAAAGTTGTAGTGGTGCAGGATCGAGATACATCATGCCCTATTTTCAGCTGATTTGCATGTTAGAGAGAACGGAGTAATTGGTGTTTAACCAGAACAAAAGAGGATCTGTTTGCTAAAAGAAAAAGAATTCTTGAAGTAGACCCTAATACATATACTGCCTTTGTCTCCACTCTCATTAAGGATTGAATAGGATGGCCTGGTAATTAGAATGTGGAAGGCATTGCTTTGGTGTTGATGCTTTTTGAGCTAATTGGTTTGAAAATTATATTTGATGTAGCTCTAAGGGATGTTGGCACAACACCTTCTTGGGACATGGACATCCTGTACTCCCATTTAACAGGAGAAATAGGCACTTTGAGGCAGGGATTTGTCTTTTAGTTGTGTGGGGTTTTTTGTATGTGTGTGTTGTTGTTGTTTACCTGCCCAATTGAGCACAGAATACACTGGTGCATTCAGCTTGTTCTTCTCTCGCTGGTATGGAAACCTTGAAATGACCTTGGGAAGAGACTAGCTCCTCTTTTTCTTCCCCCAGAATACTTACTCCAGACCTTAAAACAGATTTAAGCTAAACTGAGTTTGTATTTCTGTCTGTCTTCAGTCTTGTACTTTTTTTTGTTGTGACAAAAATGTTAACAGATTTAATGCTTGAGCAGACTGGAATAAAAACTAGGTCTAGAAACATCCAGGAAGCTTTCCGTGATCAGTGTTTGTGTTGGGGAAAACTTCACACCATCCTCACCTCATTCAGGGCCATCTCAGGTGGCTTCTCCAGGGGCATTGAGGTCAGGCACGATGTCTGCTCGGTGGGGTGAAGAAATTAGGGAGATGCTGATCGCCTTGGGAAATCCTGCCCCTGGGTTCTGGAACAAGGTTGCTTTAGTCTGAAAGTTCTGAAACTTCAGAAACTTTATTTGGATCCCTTTTTAGTTGCTGAGGAAGTCTTTGCTTGGGGTAAGCCCACTGGACAGCCTTTTGATTTGTATCCCCTGTGGGTGCTATGGGGCTGTGGGAGGAGAGGTGTTAGGAAATTCAGTGAAGAAAGATGCATTTCTTCCTCCTACAGATGATCTTCACAAACAGCAAAGATTCAGCTATTCAGAAACTAAGTGTATTTTGTTTGGTACTATGATTGTCTTATGGTACACATTTAAGACTGAAACCTGTTGGTCCTTTGCAGAGTTGTACAGGATCATCTTAAAGTGTTAGTGTGATGCAGCTGTTTTATGAGGATGAAGTGAACTTTAAGATTTCCCTGCAAGTTTTTAGCGATAAAAAGAACGCTTTCGTTTTAATGACTTTAGGTTCTAGGGGATTTGTATTTAAGAATGTATTTGTTATTTAAATGGCTTTTGTCTTGCAATGAAGAGAAGTTTGCTTTTCTTTACTTTGCAAGTATGTCTGCCCATCTTCCCGTGGGTTGGCACCTCTGCCCATGTCCAGTGTTTTCATCAGGCTGTTTACAAACACGACAAATCAATCTTGAAGTTGTGATTTTGGTGTAAGGTTTGTGCATTCGTCTAGTACAACTTTAATGCCCTTTAATATCTTAGATATCAGCAGGTCGCACTAATCTGTATTGCATACCTTAAAGTCCTGAGCTGGGACTGACCTTTGAGGCCTCACTGCGTCTCTGTCCCAGCTAGGTCTGGTGCAAGGCATCACTCGGTGTATTTTCTTTCCTGGTGTCCCTGGGACCACTGCTGCCCAGCAGACCCGCCTGTCCGCAGAGCTCGCCGCTGCTCAGGGCTCAGCCTGGATGGAGCTATCTATTAGTATAAACTTCCTAACGCAGACACATGAACGCTGGCTGCAAACCGCTTCTGCAGCACCAGCCGCTCTCCTCCTCCATCTGCGCACATCAGTATGTTAGGCATCTGCCAGCTGGGCAGCAGCAGACACCGAGGCTCGTTTGGGCTGAAGCACTGTCGGCGTAAGATCCTTCCCAGCTCCATGTTTCCCTTATTGCCTGTTTAGTGAATCATTCCCTTCTGGACTACCAGCCAGGGACTCTTCAGATTGCAGTCGAAGACTGCTGTGCCTGGAGGCATTGCTAGGCAGAGCCGCTCACGCCTGCAGTGCGCTTTCTGCGTTTGGTGTAGGGAGGCAGCGGAAATCCGGACTTTATGCTTGCCTCTGACTGGATTGGTCTTTTACCAGAAGACCTTCTCTGAGGTCATGATTTTTCTTTGAACGCTTTCACCAGTACCTAAATATTCCCTTGCATGGAGAAGACCGTTCTGATTTGCGTTTGCTCGAGTTGTACGCGTGTCCCCGATAGCCCGCGTTCAGTGCTGACTTCGAGGTGGGGTATCTCATTTAGCTGCGTTGCACATAAGCACCGTTGTATTCTGGTTTACATAGTACGTCGGTGGTTCAATGCGGCTTCTGTCGTGCGGGCTTGCCAGTCCTTGGCTGAAGCTTGGATATCCAAAATGGCCCTGAAATCCTGCTCCTGGAGGCTGGGGTAGCTGGGAAAACTTGCAGGTACACCGGGGTGAATGTTCTTCACAAATGGCATCTGCAGAAGATGGAGCCTGGGGGAGAAGGGTGGAAGAGAACGTCAGGAAACCAGACACAAATTTGAGTTGAATTAGAGGTCGCAATGTTGATATGTCATAAAACAAACTTCCGACTTGCTTTTCCTTTTCTGAAAAGGATCTTCCTTATTTAAAAGCAGGCCTAAAAAACAGTTTAAAAGAGGTTAAATGATCTGAAAATAAAATCAGTGTATTTCTGTTTAGAGTTAAAGCAATATGTTGTGAATTGACCCAAAATAACATTTTTATTTTTTTCTTTAAGTTTTGCCAAAAACTGAAAACATATTTGCTTTATCATAGGCAAATTTATCTTCCTGTTTCTTGGTTTAGTTTTGTTTTCAGTTTAGCCAGCCAGTTGAGAAGTGGGATCGTCGTGCCAGCACTGCTTCCAGTGACGCCTGCTCCGAGGAAGCCATGGGACTCTTTAGCGCTTTATCTAGGAGCCATCAGAACTTGTTGCCTGATTAATACCTCGGAAATTATAAATTAACCATATGGAACTACTTTAGTTTAAGTAAGTTGTATGTTCTGATGATAGTTAATCTCCTTAAAATGTGTTGTTAATGACCAGTTTGTTTTCACCTGAGGTCATTAATGCTCTAAAAATGGCTGTTAACTGCACCAAAGACGCATTTTTTTTGCCCAAGGAGCAATGCTGCTGTGCACCATATTTAATGGTCTAATACATTTTATTTCTGCCTTACCTTCCGGATATGCTGGCTTTCTTTAATGGCTGCATTGGAAGAAACTGTTTATTTTCTGTCTGCTAATGAGTGATGCGGGAGCCAGCTGGAGCGAGGGCTGTGCAGGGCGGGCGCGCGGCGGCTCTGGGCTCGGCGTGCGAGGAGGCCCGCGGGCGGCCCGGTCCTGGCAGGCGGGAGGAGATTAGGGGTGTTAAAACTTCAGGCAATGGGCTCTGGTAGCTCGCCCCCCCTCCTCTGCTTAATTTTTGTGCTGGTTTATTGCTCCTCTGTATCTGCACTTCCGTCACCTGAATGCAAATGCACTGGCAGCCTGCTTTATGGATAACACTTAAAAAATAATGGTACAGTAATGAGTGGTGAATTGCAGTGGAGATCTTGCTGAAGTGCTTGCAATATCCACATCAATTTCAAATGAATTAATTGCAGTTAATACTATTGTATTTAAAACTTGTCAGAAGCCATAACGATGATTAGGGTGTAAGTGTAAAATGTTATTTCAGAGCAGCATCAACATGTTTTAAAATTGCAGTATGTGGTGTTAAAGTGTGTCTGACCTTAACGGCTGTCGTTGTAAGCCTTTGTGTTAAGCCCGGTCTAAATAGAGGGATCAAAAGTATCTAAATGAGAAAAAGAGAGGCCATAAACCAGATGTGTTTTTCCAAGCGGCTGGATGCTTTAGCCGGAGCCGTGGTTCCCAGAATGGTTCCCGAGCGGCAGCGGGACGAGCGGGGGCTGCTGGTCGCTGCGGCTTGGCTCCGCGCGGCCCTTCGCCAGCTCTTCTGCCCTGGGGCGCTTCTGGCACAGAAGCAGGGGGAGGAAGGTGGAAATAGATTGCTTGTAGCTATCAAAGAAGGGTTTCTTAAATATTTATTTCCAGTCCTTGGTAACAAACTGATGCTATAACAAATGTATTTATTATTTAGTAGTTAATGTTTTACAGTGAAAATGACCTAATGCCTTGCCTTTCGCGGCAGTCCTTGTTGGTGATGACTTGAATGTCTACAGCAGGTCTGTGAGTTTCCCCTTGAGGAATGCGTTTTTGCTGGAGAGTTAGATCAGGTGATTGGCACCTGGGTTAAACCAAGTCTTTGTGGGATGAGCTGACACTGCATTGACTTAGACTGCAAAGCTTGCACTGCTGCTGAGCTTCTGGGGGTGTTGCAAAGACTCCTTGCAGCATATCCCCCCACTCTTGTGCTGTGCAAGAGGCTGAGATGCTCTTTGGCTCCCTAAAAGGAGTCGGAAGATCGTCTGTCTTGGTACAGGACGGGAATGGTGTGAAGGTGCTGAAAAGTTAGCAGCACTCGGTGATTCACCCTGCAAAGTGGGTGAAGGCAGAATGTGGGTGCCAATCTCGGCACTTCCCTCTGCCTCCCCGCAAGTGAGGCTGCCTGGCCTAGTTCGAAAGCTTGGCAGAGCTGGAGGGGAAGAGCTTCGTGCTTGGAGAAACCTGAGCTAGCCTTGCAGGGGAGATGCCTGCCCAACAGCTGGTGCCACTGGATCGTTCTCCTGATTACATTCCTAATAAGTGGTTAACGTTTGCCGCAGAGCGTGTGAACGTCCTGTGTTTTGGGTCCTACCTCTGATCTGCCCCACAGTATCTGCTCTTCTAGGGTTGGCCCCTTTCCCTAAGACCAGATGTGAGTTGGTCGTATCTTCATTCTTGCTACCGTCAGTCCAAGTCATAGCTGAAACTACTCCCCAGGTGTTTATTGATGGGGGAGCAGGTGGCCCTTTAGGTTGGCAGTTTGGTCCCCCCAATTTTTTTTAATTTCTTAATTAAAGATGAGGCCAGTGTGCATGGAATTTTATTTAGCACATCTACTGATGTGAGCACTGGTGAGGTGCAGGCTGAAGCCCGTGGTGGCACACGGGTGGAGGACCTCCGTCCAGCTACGGTTCTGTGAAACCTAGAACGACAGAAGAACAGAGGGCAGGACGAGCTAGCAGCGATGCTTCGGAGCCGTGGTCGTCCTGTGTGCTCCTGCCAGGCTGTCGGAGAAACTCCCAGACTCACACCTGGCTTAAAGAAAGAGATGCAACTTTTTTTCAGTTTAACCACTAGTATTTCTATTTTAGGTCTTAGTGTCTGGCCCTGAAGAGCGCTACACCTGCAGTTTGTCTCCTGATAATGGAAAGCACAGAATATAATCTAAGAGATTAAGGCAGCTGCGTTTTGTTCGTCTCGAGCATGGGTTCTGCTTGACAACTTGCAGACGTAGTTTCCATCTGACAGAAAGGAAGGGATAATTCTAGCGTGTGTGGGACTGATAAGATTTCAGGCCAGATCTGTCTTAAAACAACAACAACAAAAAACAAACAAAAACCCCTTGATATGTTGCATAGTTCAGTCATCGGTTTCTGGGTTCTTTAATTAGATCTGTGCTTTAGTTGATTTAGCTGCACGTCTCAATACACAGATGATTTATAGAGGAAGAAAAGAGTATGTGTTAATTTCCAGTGAATGATGATCTATGCCAAG
Organism: Dromaius novaehollandiae; assembly: GCF_036370855.1. Taxonomy (NCBI): domain Eukaryota; kingdom Metazoa; phylum Chordata; class Aves; order Casuariiformes; family Dromaiidae; genus Dromaius; species Dromaius novaehollandiae. The sequence goes on from NC_088116.1 coordinate 2,056,673, forward strand.
TGATTTTTTCCACTGTTTGTATTAGATATGCTACAATATTCCGTCTTTAACAAGGAACTTGACTGAATTCTAAAAAAGGAATGACATGGCTTTACAGCTACATTGTCAAAATCTTTTTATCAATGTAACTTTGTATGAATGTTTACATTTATATGTAAATGTAATTATTTAGAGAAGATCAGCAGTCGATTGAGGCCCTGTCTTTCCATTTGGGATGTTACTAGTCATCTGCAGATTCATTTTGGTGTAGGTCAAAAACTATGGTTACCATTATAGTTAATATATGAAGTCTTCCTGATACGCAGTTTCCTTGGACAGCCCTGCAGCTGCAAATTCTATTTGATTTCTTTCAAAACAGCAGAGAGTTCATCGCGGTCTGCTCAGGTTCTTATTCCATCCCTGCTTGGTAGTTTGGTAGCCACCTTCTAATGAAGAAATCTAGGCTATAGAGCATGTCGAAGCCATAGATAACTCTCCATTTAATCTGTTAAGTGGTAGTGGAGACATTTGGTGTTATATCACTGTGTCTGAGCTCCGAGCATCCTTGCGGCCTTGGGTTATGCTGCGGGGATTTGTGGGGTATGATCGCTGTTGCCTCGTGGAGTTTCTTTGTGATCAGCTCTCACAGCTGAGCTCTTCTCTTTGCAGTGCGTCTTCGGTGTGTGTTAGTGTCTGTGTTGCCCTTCTTCTTGGAAGGGCCACACGGCTGCTGGGCTTGGTCCACGCTGTTCTCCAGGAGAGATCAGAGCGGTTCTGCCTTCTCCTCTCTAGCTTCTCTGTCGTTGGAACAGTATTTGGGCCTGGGACTATCCCGGCTCCTTCTCATAACTGCATCATTCTCATCATTAAAGAGAACAGATTGATTTATTTCCTTTTTAATAAAGGCTTCCTCATACGTGTTCTTCAGTGGTGTCTTAGTTTGCAACTAGTCAAACTGGAATGCGTGCGGGTGCCAAGTTCTTGCGTCTCCTTCGTGTCCCAAACCTCTGCCCTGAGTGATTTGTATTTCAGCACTGCTCAGCTGCACTTTGCTCTACCTAGGGAACGGGAAGTCCACGTGGGTAATATACGTTGATTTACATATGTTGCTAGTACTGTCTAGCTGTGATGTGGACGTTCTGCTTGCTGCAGGCAGCCAAACCAGGATATTTCTGTTGTTGCATCCTGTTGATTTAAGGTGAGAGCTAAGCTGGTGCTTGCTCTGCTTGACTTACTATGGGAAGCTTGGTCTGAGGTTTGGTGGTAAAGATCTGAGACACTCAAGGATTTGATCAAAAAATGGTGAGCTGAAGGGCATATATATAATTTTTTAATGTAAGAGTGTTGCAAAAACTTAGGAAAATAAACTTTGTGGTTCCCTAAGTGAAAATAATAAAGGAAGGGAAGAAGCACTACAGGGCACTGTTGAGTAGCAGCATGATGTGTCATTTGATGTTTTAGCCTTTAGCAAACGCTGTTACATCTCTGGGCTTCCACCTAACAGCAGCCAAGCCGGCTGCAGAGGCTTGTGATCAGAACGCAGAGGTTTCTTTTGCTGAAAATTTCCAGGTATCAGATCATGCTGATTAGTCTTCTGTGTTTTTTTAACAAAATCAAGATTAGAGGTGGACAGATATTTTTGGGGGGGAAATAATTCCAAATATTTTACTAAAAAGGATATCTGAGAAGTGTAATGAAGTTGCTTTGCTTTAAACAATTGCTAATTTTGATTGGTCTTAATCTGTTTGAAGCAGGTAGAAAACATTTTCCGTGGACTCTCTCCATGTAAACGAAGACTGTCCCACTGCCAGCAATTGCTGTCTACAGTGGGATTTTACAAGTGTGTAGGAGTTTTCTGGTTATTTAAATCTGGAAGCACTTAATACTCGAACGTGAGCCACTTAATGTTAAATGAGATGTGCTGTGCCGTTGCTTAAAATCTGAGCTCGTGTAGGTGTGTGTGCGAAATGTCCCCGCGCATGGGCCGTGTCCCCCTGGCACGCAGCAGATGACACTTGGGATCCTGGGCCTGTTCCTGCTCCGAGGGGTGAGCGCGGCCTCATCCCAACCTGCTGTTGCCCGGCTACTGGTTGGCAGACAGTCAAGTCCCGTCTAAACTTAGAGGATTTTTCGCTGTTGTTTTTGCAGTAGGGCTGCGTTGATGCAAGTGCATCACGTGCCGGGCCGGTGTGCGTAGGAAACGCGTCTGCACTGGCGAATCCACCGAGGCAGGGTCCAGGCAGAGCCCCGTGCTGGTGCCGTCTGCCTTGCGCTTGTCCGTCGCCCCTTGCAAAGCATTTTTTCTGTGCAATCGCACTGCTGCTGCTAGGATGCTGATTTTGGCATTTCTGTAACCGAGACCTGCCCAGAAGAACTGGGCCAGGCAAGAGGTCTCTTCTCCTAACGTGTAGTTGAGTCAGACGCAAATGTTTCTGCCGCCTCCACTACAAAAGAGTTCCCTGACTTGTCTGCAGGGGCTGAGTTTAAGCGTTCCCTTGCAGAGCTGGCAGGATGTCCTGGTCGCTGTTCTCCGTGTATTTTGCAGCTATAGTGTGGCCAAATGACAGAGGAGACCGTCCCGCTGCAACAGAGGCGGCCTCCAAGCAATCCTGACGTGACCCCGGGGCTGCCCACGGCGTCCTTTCCGAGCGCGCGCTGTGGCTTCTGCGTGGCTGTGCTCTAACTTTGGTAACAGCAAATACTCTGTTTTCAGAAGCGCTCTTAATTTGTACTGTTAGGAAATGGGCTTAAAAATAAAACTGGACTGCAAAGAGATGTCAGATTAAATTTTGACTGTGCAGTGAGGGCTGCAGATGGTGACCATGCAAAGCAGCATGTGGGGTCACGGTCACAGCTCGCCTCCCTGAAAGCTCCCGAGCGGCTTGAGCGCTGCCATTACCAAAACGCTTAGTCCGAAGTATTATTATTATTATTTATTAAATAATAATGTGCTGGTGAGTGAAAAGTTGCAGACTGACACTTCCCTGAGGCTGACACATTTCTGTTCACAAAACAAGGAGCAAGTTTCCTGCCTACAGGCCTTGTTGCTCTTGAAAGCGGCAACTGTGATCCTGGGTTCTGCACGTCCATTACGCAGTGGACAATACTGTCGTGACGTGTTCTGAAACCCAGCGGTTTGGCTTAGGAGGGGTTTTAGGAGGAGGTGAGCGTGAGCTTGCTAACAACCGGATTGAGCTTTCCAAGCCTTTTTTTTCTTTCTTTTTTCGTTTTTTTGCATTGTTGTCTTGTTTGATGTCATTATCTGAAGGCTTTGACCTGCACGCTTGTTTTTAGAAGGGAATCACTGCCTCTGAGTGCAGGAGCAGGCAAATACAGCAGAAAAAACTGTCATAGGAGCAGAGTATGACTGATAATTGCCGCGTTAGTCTCAACAAACTGGATGCAATGCTGGTTGGATTTAAATCCAGGACTCTCACGTTAGTGAAAATGTCTCTGCCTGCTTTGACTCATGAAGCTGATTTTAAAGACTTTCTTCTTATCCTACTTTTCTTCCATTTTCTCCTGCTTTGATGGAAACACTTGAAACACCTTTTTAACCCTACATTTTAAATGCTTTTTTTTATGGCCATGAGATATACCCTTGCGTACTTTTTAGCTCTAGTTAATTTTTAAAAACCCTACTTATTGCTGCTGCATAAGGAGAAATTTTTAGATTATGGAGAAGCAAATGTGACATTCTGTTCCGTATTAAAAGTTAATTCAGGGCAGAAGGGAAGAGCAGGAGTGTCTCCTCTTTCCTCTGCCTCCTTGTAACGTGCCTGACCTCGATGCTTCTGCCAGCCCTGGCGTCGGGCAGCGGCGCGAGCTGCACCGGGCGCTGTGCTAACGCGGCCGAGGGGATTTGCCGAGCCTGGATAAAGCTCCCTATATTCAAGGGATTTGAAGCAGGTCTATGGAAGCACGTTCTCGTCTAAAACGACGCTAGTGAGGCCTTTGGGTTCCTTTGGAGGGCACAGCAGAGGGGACGCTGAGGCCGCGCTCTGCAGGTCTGGAGGAGCGAGTTTGGCTGAGCCCAGAGCCCCGCTCAGAGCCTGTCCCCGGCTCGTCTGTGCACAGGGATACCTGGCCTCGAGGCCCAGATGTGAACCTCTGTGGTTACTCGGAGCAGCGAAAGCCGCGGTGTCCCAGCCGTGCTGGTGCCAGCCGGCCGTGCGGGCTCGGGCGGGAGTGGAAAGGCGCAGCTCAGTCCGCGCCAAGGCGAGCTCCCGGTCCGTCTGCTCCGTCTCTTCCAGGAAAGCTCTGGCCTCGCGCTGGCTTTGGGCACGGCAGACTATGCAAAATGATAAATGAATTCAGGTGGGGTTATGGAAACAACGTTTTCCCTAGGACACACCCTCCCTTCGCTGCTGAGACTGATAGAGGCCTTTGATGCCGTGAAGCTGGGGAGAAGAGCGGGGCCGTGCAGATACCCGGGCAGGAGGGAGCCCCGATGGCCTCAGCCTTGCGGAAGGGAACGCGCTGCTTTGCCGTCATCCTCCCAGCTCCCTTCTTGCCCCGGGAGCGTTAGCTGGGGTCTCTCTCCGCCGTCCTCCTGCAAGCGCTGGGCCCAATGCGCGCGGGCATCCTCCGCCCCTCCGAGCGCTCCCGGCGCGGGAGACGGCGGCTATGGAGAAGGCGGTCCGGTGCCGTCGTCAGCGCCAAATTAACTGTGTGGACTTAACCAGAGGTAGCAACGGCAGGGTTGCTACGGAGGCTTAATTGTGCAATTGTAACTTTGTGTAAAATGCATCATAAAACCTATTCATGCCTTATATTGGCTCGAAGGAGTTATTCCAGCCTCTCGAGTTGTAAAATACATATTTTAGGAAATTGCCTAAATCTGTGTTTTTCTTGGAGCAGTGCTAGTCATCCCCACAGGTTGCTAATAAATATTTCATAACCATCTATGAAAGATTATAATAATAAATTGAATATCTAAACGACTGGCTCTTTGGTGTAAGCAAAGCCTGGGAAACTGGCTCGGTTAACGTCCTTGGCCCTTCTTGGCTCGCCAGGAAAAGCCCTTAGCTGTAGACCTTACGTGAACACGGCCTTGTTCTTATTGGCTCTGAATTTTTTCTGTTATTAAAGCTGATTTTTTTTAAATAGCACTAGTAAGTGAAATTCATTTTTGCACTTCTGCAACATTGCCAGTTTTATCCCTCCTGTTGCTGTAACAAATATGAAGGTAGGAAGGGGCGAGAGACCGACCCAGCCACGGTCCTCGCTGAGGAAAATGAGCAAGTGTCCCATTTCCTGCAGTTTTTTCTCTTCCAGGGTGGATGCAGACCAGTTAAACGCATTTAAATCACCTTTATGTCTGGCCGGTTCCCAGCCGCCCGCCTCGTGCTCCTGTCCCGGCCGGCTGCCGGGGCGGCCGTGGGCTCGGGCCCCTCGGCACGCGGGAGGGCTGCGGGCCGGCGGAGCAGCTCCCGTCCTCGGGGACATTTGTGGGCTTTTAGGGGTCTCTGTGCTGCTAAATTGACAACATCATTGAAGTGTTATTTCCCAAACTGGGCTGTGAGTTAAAGACAGAATAAGTGATTTTTGTGTGTGTAATCTGTATGTAAATGACTCGTATGTTTGCCTCTACCTGCAGATGCAAATAGAAGAGATGTATAAAAGTATAATGAGGAGGCACAGGAAGCGTGGTTTATTTAAGCAAAATGCAACATGTTAATCCATCATGTCCAGACACTTGTTCTGTAATGTAAAACAGAAAGGGAAGAACATTAGCTTTTGCTGGGAGGTATAAAAGTTGTTGCTGCTTTACATACTGGGTATTTACGGCTTTAGCATCTAGAATCATTGATTTTTGTTTTTTTCCTTTTTGTGAAGACTGAGAAAAAGACAAGACTAAAAATTTTTTTGACATAGCCGTGGAAGCGGGGTTAGTTCTAGCACAGCAGGCGGCTAAGGGGCTCAGTCGGCAGAAAGCAGCAGCGCTTTCAGTGCAATCAAAGTTAAGTGCAGAGATTTAATTGAATGGTAGCAAGGCTGGCAGAAACTTTGCAAAGCAGCAGTGCAGTGTCGAACCCAACAGTTATTTCAAGGAACACGATCCACAGATGGCAGCTAATTGATAAATTAAGATTCTGGGGCCTGATTCTGCTTGCATTTAAAGGTGGTGGTTCTTGAGCAAAATCTTTAAAGGTTGTATCAGAGTTGTGAAAATGTTTGTGATAAGCTGGCTTGCGTTTTTTTGGCTGGGCTTATTTATTGGGAGATGCACACTTTTTGTATTAAGCAGGGAAGGTGTTTATTTTCTGTTCTCCTGGTCTGTCTGCCTTTCTGGAAAAGGTGCGGTGTTTTACCGATAAAGCCCGTAACAGGACCAGGGTGCTGGGGCGCGGGGAGCCGGAGCCCTCCCGGGTTGTCACCCCTGCGAAATTCGTGGAGCTTGCTGAGGTGAACAAACAAACCCTGCTTCCCCTTCTTTTCTAACCGAAGATATATCGGGAATATTTTCTCTGAGTGTCTGTTTTACATGTGTAAATACAGTTCACTTCCCAAGGTTCAGTTTAGCATTTCAGAGAAGGGGCAGAAAAGATTGAATCCAGCTCTTCAAATACGCTGTGCCAGTTGTCCTTTAGTGCCGGAGAGTCTTTTCCCTAAGCTGGTGGCACTTTCCTTCTCAAAGTAAGTGTTTTGAACAAGGGTGGGAATTAAGAGAGAGAAAGGGTGTCTGACCATACATATATGTGTAAGTATGTGTATGTACATAAATATATATGCAAAATATTTTTATATATAAATATGTGTATATAAAAATATACTGTTTATATATACCTGCATATATAATACTTACTTGTCCTTTGCCCCAAAAAACTTTTTTTGACTTTCAGATTTTGCACTTTCTTCTTTATTTAGGCAGTTTCAGAGGATGTATGCAAAGGGGAAATGATCACTTCATTGTTTATGTTTTTAAGTCCGGCACCCAGTCTCCTTAATTGCTCTTCTGAATGTGTTATATGTCTTTTTTTGGCATAGCCCTTGTGGTAGTAAATTCTCCATTAGCTGGATTCTAAATGATGTAGCTGAATCAGTTCTGAGTGATGTAGCTGAATCAGTATTTGTTATTTTTGGTTACCAGCGATATACTCGAGTTCAGTAACGCAGCTATGCCCTTCCCCCTTTCTCTCCCTCCTGTGCCTAAATATATCTAACCAGTCAATCAGCACTGGCAGGCATCGGTGCTGTGGCTGTCAGAGTCAGTTAGCTGTGGATAGCCCGAGCTATTGCTTTTTTCTTTTTTTTTGAGATTGAAAATGTATTCAAATAGTGGCATCAAAATTTGACTTGCAAATAAGTACAGTCGGGTAATGGGGCCCTCGTACAGAAGGAATGATGCAGCACTTCAGTCAAATACGTGTCTCCTTCCCATGAAGCAGATTAGAAATAATAAAATACATGCTGATGTTTATGACTGCGTGCTTAGTGAACAGAAACATGTTTGGATTTTCTTAAACTGTGGATTTTGCAATTTTTAATGGAACAAAATAAAAAACCCCCGCAAATTAAAAAGATGCTAATGCCTTACTGGGAAACTTTGAAAACATTTGGTTTAGAGGCAAATCTGCTCTAGTCGTTGTATTCTCTCTATTTTTTTCCCCTCTTATCTAGGCTTTTGGGATGTTTGTTTATTTAAGAGCAACACTTAAGTAAACACGTTATCTTTATTACTGCTTATTCGCAAACTGAAGGACCTGGCCTTTGCTTGTGACGGCATAGCTATTTCCACAGCAACCAGGCAGGATGTCACAAATTCAGAAGTGTGATTTTTACATGCAGAACAGCAGCAGGAGCAGATGGGTATTGGAAGCAAAACCCCCACCCCCTTCCTTTGCCGCCTTGCACTTCTTTGGGAAGGAATAAAAGCACTTCTCACGGCATCTCTGCAGATCTTCCCGCATGCTTCGTAACTTGCACGAATTGTTTCTACCTGCAGTTGAAATGCAGCCGCTGCTGGGTGCAGCGCGGTCGTTACGCTCACAGCAGCGCCGCGTTAGCAGCGTTGGAGTTTCCAGCCAGGCAGAAGCCGAATCCGTATCTTCAGGAGACCGATGCAGGGAAAATGAGCTCGCTTGGGAATTTGGGCTCAGATTTAGCCTGGAAGTTGTCTCATTAGCTCTGGTACTGGCCTAATTCCACTAATCCTGAAGTCTTTTTTAAAAAAAAAAAAAAAAAAAAAAAAAAAAAAATCACCTCAGATGTTTAGGCACATTTGGTACCCATCTTGCATAGATGTTTGTTTTAGCACCCACCCACTGTGTGGGCAAAAGCCTCAAGAACATATGCTCGTTCTGTTTTCTGAAAAAAGATAATATTGGAAACAGACCCAGAACGGGTTTTGCACTTAATAAAATTTGAGGTTAGGGGCTCTGGTTTGAAGAACACAGAACTTATTCCGCGTCCCAGCTGAAGGCTCTCCAGGCAGTTGGCAGATTTCCCCGTGGGGCAGTGGTGCACCAAATAAAGCCGGCACGCAGGAGGGACAACAGACCGTGCAGTCTCTGTGCTGTCGAAGCCTGACCGAAACACCAGGAACAAAGCCAGATGTCCACCGTCTGCTTAGCACCGGTTATAGGAGTCAGAGGTGAGGGGTTGTTACGGTGTGCTAGGACATCCCGTGCTGAAAACCGTAAGGAGCGGTCTGTGTTTTGTGCAGGAGGCATGGCATTTCTTGGGACTGGATGCCTCCGCCTGTGCATGGGGCTAGTGTTGTGCAAATAGTCTTCATTCAGACTTTCCTCAGTTAGCCTGGTCTGTGGTGCCTTAAACTTGACCTGGTTGGGACTCCATGGAGAGCAGCGTGGCTCTGAGACCACGTTGGACTAAGCAGCTTTCCCAAGCCGAAAGACTCCGGAGTGCTGGGAAGCTGCGGGTGGTGGGAAACCACAGCCGGAGCCGCAGAGTACCTGTGCACGGGAAGAGCAGAGGCACAGCTCCTTCCCGGCTCTCGCCGCTGCCTTGCCAGCGGGGGATGCTCTGAGTCATTTTGTGCTGAACACTTGTTTCAGGAGTCACAGAAATGGTAGGATCAGTTATAACGCTGTCAAACCAACAGGTAGTTGTCTAACCTGTTCTTAGAGACTTGAAATCAGAGTGGTTTCCCAGTCTCTTTGACTCATCTTGCAATTTAACAAGTTTCCCCTTGTGTCTAAGTTAAACCTGCTGTCCTGCGGATTCAGCTAATGTTCTTTCATACCCTCAAACCCTGTGGACATGGCAAATGGTCGATGGTTGCCTTCTGTATAAACACGTTCATGCTGGAAGACTGCTGAGTTTGTCAAGCTTAATGCGTTCTCATTGCTGGTGAGGCCTGGTTAGCAGGGGCCTGGTTAGCGGGGGCCGCGTTGCCAGCATCGCTGGGCGCTTGCTGTGCCCTTTCCCGCGTTACGCGGCAGTGCCACCGCGTAAGCGAAGCAGCTGCCCGGCAGCGGTGCGCAGGCTGCCCGGCGGTGGCCGGGCCCGAGAGCTCCGTTCCTTCGTCTCGGCCGCCTCTGACCTTGCGCTGCCGCCTCTCCTCGGAGTAACCTTGCGGCTTCCTTACCAGCCTTATGGGTCTCGTGGCATTGTCACGCAAGTCGGGTTTCAACAAGCGGGCCAGACCCTCGCGCATGTCAGAGCGGTGTTCCCGTACGGTCGGGGGGGGACAGGTAGACCTCGGTGATCCCCTGTCTGAGCTGCTGCTTCAGAGCCTTCGACAGGCTCTTCTTGTCAGGCTTTTACCTATGTGAGAATATTTGTGCTATTTTCGTGTGTGTGTGTGCCACTGAAATGCTGGTACAAGAAATAAACAGGGCTTGAGAGTCCTGGAGCCCTGTTTACCCGTGGGTCCGATACAGGGCTTGGATAAATCTGGCCGGGCTCTTTGGAGACTTCTCACGGTGGTGGGAATTGTGGACTTCAGTCCAGGGGGTTCAGGCACTCTGAAATCATGCTCAAGTTTAAAGTTTCAAAGGCATTAAGTGTCAAACTTGCACTGACTTGAATTTCAGTAAGAGCTAGGTGTCTATTTTTGTAGTTGTCGGGTAGCACTAGAGTGGCGGACCAGGATCCCGTTGTAGTTTATTTCGTCATTCAACTTTGAAAATATGTGCTTTTCCAGACTACTACTGGTATGGTTCACATGAAATTTTAATTAGCTTGGGTGAAGGGAAGTTTTCGTAATTGATTTAATACACAGATGCCCCTCTGCTTGCTTTGGTTTATGTACTGGAAAAAAATTTATTAGAAATTTTCCTATTATAGGGGAAATGAAAATGTGTTTTTAGGATTTTCTTGAAATCAAAAAGTTAAGTGCTCTAGAGTATTCAGATGAAAGGTAGCACTGATATTTCCCTATTTCAGATAAAAGTACAAAATATCATTAGCAGCTGAATGGAAGCAGCCGCTGATGGTGGCATTTACGCAGTCAGAGGTGGCTCAGCACATCCAAGCGCCCTTTGCTTCAGCCAGTCCAAGTGCAACCCCCGGCTGGAGAATTCCAGCACTTTATTAAACAGGGAAATTTTTTTCTTTTGCATGAGATGATATAGGAACACCAGAATTCATGGAAATAGCGTCCTGTTTATGAAGTGTCGCCCGGGGCTACCGTCACGGTTGTTTCTCGCCCCCGGAGAGCAGAAGCAGGAGCCCAGCTCTCCTGGGGCAGTTGGGAGTGACTTGGAAAGTGAAAGAAGTCGATGTTCGTGCTGTTAATCATCTGTGGTGGATCCAGAATGATCAGATTGTGCTAATGTCGTTGTGTTCTTGTGTTGCGGGATGTTTTGCTGGTAGTTGAGGTATTCACCAGGCTGGGCTCTCGATGTCCCCCGAGGGCTGGTACACGGTGCAAGAAAGTTAGTCTTTGCTGCTTGCTGATAAGGTGCCTCGAGCAGCAAATGTGGAAACTTTAAGGATCAAACTGTTCCTGGAAAGCAAGATTAAACTGCTCCAGAAACTGTCATTTCATGGCTGATATCTTAAAAACCAAACAAACAAAAAACCCCACCGCACAGTATCTCATCTCTTTAAACCTGGAACTCCTTTGTGTGTGTCGTAAAGGGCTTCTCTAAGCAGTGTACCAGGTTGTGAAATGGAGTTAGCTTCAACTGTCTCCTCTCATCTTGCTTGGTGATTCGCGCCCCTTCCCATGTTGCCGGTCAGCTGTCGTCCGCAAGGAAAATCCCCACGTCGAGGGGGCGGCTGAAGTGTAGCTAACCTGCAGCTGCTTGCAGAAGTTAGACATCCTCTTCCCTTCCTCCTCCTCCAAAGCATTGTGAAGATTTTTTTTTTGTTACTTTCCTGCAAAATTTCTAGTTGAAATTTTTTTTTTTCTTAAAAACAGCAACAAAATGCTGAATCCACAGTGTTTTGCCAGAGGGAAATTTGACTGGCTCTAGCCCATTTCTGTCCATAAGGAGCCATTAAACGAGCTGCTTGCCTTCCAGAGCGCCCAGAAGCTGCCTTCTGGCCCCGGAGCTCTGCTGTCTTCCAGGCGGTAGCAGATGCAGCGCGTGTCCTGCCTGGAGCCCCCGACATGGTCAGGAGGACTCTGCTTTTGCGGGCTGGTGCGGTAGTCAGGGGGCTGCTCCCCTTAAATCACAGCTTGTCCGATTCAAGTTTCTGTTTTAGGAGATCATGCTTTACTTCCCCCATCCCTTTCCTGGTCCATCTAGGGTTCATCTTCATTCCCACGCTTCTAACTTGTTTCAGTCTAACCCCCATTGACTTGGGAGATGATGTTAATTTTTGTTGAGTAGGGCTGCAGCCTTCGCTTCCTCCTAATCTGGCATGCCCATATTCTCTCTTCCCCTGTCCTTTCCTCGTCCCTAGAAAGCTCCAGTGTGTCCAGGCAGAAGAACCTGGGCACGTGGCAGCAGTTTCTGCAACAAGTGGTTGTCTCTCTGTGGACTGACTCGGTGCTTAAGCCTAGACCTCATTTCTCAGTACAGGCATTGCTATCAGTAATAGGACCTCCTCTGCTTGCCTATTCAAAGTTTTTAGTCTTTCTTTCTACTTCTGTCTCTCTTCTACTTTATTTCTGTTTCTTTTCTGCATTTTTCTTTTTTACTTAAACAACAACAACAACAACAAAAGATTTAAAAATCCAACTTTTTAGGTAGCCGCATAAGAAATACCACAACACTGATATTAATACCTGCTCTATCTGGGATATGCTGTTAGTGCTAGAAATGATCTCTATTCTCCCCCAGTATTTTACAGATGAGCACTGAAAAGCGTCTTTATTCAGTCTGACTGTTGCTATTATGTGGCGAGGCATTCAATAAAAGTTGTGATTTATGAGATGTGTGTGGCCGTTGTTGTTTTTTGCTCTGTCATCTATCAGGGAGAGAAAAGCCAGGCCTGATAATTCTTGGCACATAGCTTTTTCAGTTAAGAATGTCAGCTGTCAGGCTGTCAAGAGAAGTTATTTCTCTGGATTTTTTTTAAATAGCCAGAGATCCTGCTCCTTACTGTGGTGCGTTGATAAGGGAGCGCTTTCTGTAGTGCTGGAAGAGTGTGTCCCATGGTAAGGCCCTGCGCGTATGCCCACTTAAACTTCCAGCGCTTTGTGTTTTCAATGTGTGACAGCACTTGATTGCTTAATATAAAAATGCATTCAGTCTCTTTTTTCCTGCTTTTATGTGTGTGGCTCCCCCCCCCCCCCCCTTCTCACTGAATGGAATGCTTTTTTTCCTCTGTGGCTAGGTATTTTAAAAATGCTCTTTTGCAAAATATGTGCCATTAGATAATCTGCTGTTGTGTAAAAGCTTTCATATTTTGGGGGCCTGATGCATGCATAAAGTAGACCTAATTGAAGACAGAAGCTGTTTGTCACAAATGTGAATATAAGGATGGGGGACGGAGGGGAAGAATTACGTTAAACGCCAGGGTCATGTTTTTTTCCTTATTAGCTATTTGCAAAAATGTATCAAAAAGTCATTTTGATGCAGTGTACAATAGTATCACAAACTTGTGCTTTGCATCCTAAGTGCCTGGTTAGAGCACAGTTAGAAGCTGAAATCATTCCTCGATTAGTCCCTGGAGTCCTATATAAGTCTTTAACTCTCAGCATGTGGTCTGCGATTTAACAATGGATGAAGGATTGCTGAACTTGAACTGAATGTATAACCTGAAATCTGCAAACCTGCAAGCCCTTCCCTTCCTCCTCTTCCCTTCTCCAAGAGAAGATCCATCAAAACCGAGCTGCAGCTGGCAGTGTATTTGCCTTCAGGGCAGAACTTGGGAACTAGAAAGACTGGCACGCCAGGGTTCATAAAAATGGGTAGCAAATCACCATCTAAAAAGGCAGGGCAGGTATCTGCTACCCCAGAATTCTCCGGCGTTGCCTTTGGGCTTTCGGTCTTCTCGGAGGGCGGGAGGGGACCGAGCCCGGCTCACGACCCGCCTCTGGCTGCAGCTTGTGCTGACCTTTGAGGACCTTCTTACTTTGCTGGTGTTATCCTTCATTTAAAAGGAAAACATTTTCCCAGCATTAATTCAGTCTAGAGAGCTCATCTGTGTATTTTATATCCTTTTAAAGAAAAGAGACCAGGGAGGTGCGTTTTAAACCCCTATGACAGATTTTGTTGTTGGCTTGCATGAAGTGTATTGCTGCACAGGGGTGATGCGGGTGCTGTGCAGATGCCCCCATGATTCACAGTTTTTCTTACTAATATGGGAGCGGTCTTTTGGCTGTCCTAGTCAGACGCAGAGCTAGGCATGGAGCTTCTAGCCTCACTTTAAAACAGCCAGCGTGGCTCCGCACCTTGGGATTTCTCCTCTGCTTGGAAACGAGACCCACCACCCCCTCGCAGAGTGTTGAACAGCGGTGTTCAATTCGCATGCGGTTTGGGGCTGAAAGCTGAGGTGAGTTTCGCCACTGCCGGCCGCACACCTGCCTGTCGCCCCAGAGCTGCTGGCGAGGGCTTGGTGACCCCCTCCGCACCGTGTCGCCTGTGTCTTGTCTTCTGCAGCAGCATTTAGACTCGAGTTGCAGGCGCCGGCTTTGGAAGCATTCCGTTCAGTCCCGCGTATCAGCTGGTGGGCAGATGTTACGGTGTTCGTATTTGGCCCAAGTCAAACTACACCAGTGGCTGTTCATGGGAAGTTGGCCCAGCTTCTCCTATTCTGCCGGACCTGGAGGTCCAGTCATCTCAGTGACTTGGCCGTTTGATGCGAGGTTTCTGGCACAGGGTTGTAATGAACTAGGTATTTTCAAGGCCGTGAGTGTATCGAGCTGTGATGGTCTTTAACGGTGGTGAGTTCTCATGCTGGTGGAAACAGGGGAGGAGTGTGTTTCCAGGCAATTGCTTATTTTCAGTAACATGATTATTAGTGACCTGTTGATGATATAAATTGGGTAATAATGAGTTCCTTCATGGTAGCAGCCGTTGCTCTGGGAGCCATTAAACCATCTGCACAGCCCAACACTGTGCTGCAGAGCGCGGCAGCCCCTGCTCCTATCCTGCAGTGGGTCGAGGTCCAAGCTAGTGCCTGAAATGCTGTAATTCAGGGATTTCTTGGAGCACTGCAGGTCTTGTAGCTCTGGGGAGGAAGAGAAGTGACAAGACTGTCAAGAGGACAGCAGTTTACTTTGAATCACTCCCGGTGCCAAGTTTTGTGGGTGTTGAACAAGGGGGCACAGGGCAGAAGTCTGCGGTTTTGATACCGTGATTTGCAGGGAGTGCGTTGCCGCTCCCCTGACAGGGTGGTGAGTGAACGCCTCTCTCTGGGGGGGGTTAGGTCCCTCTTGCTTTTGCCCAACGCTGCTAGCTTTGGTCCCCCTGCACCTGGAGCTCAACGTGTGGTAAAGCAGCTTGTGAGCTGACAGCGGGTCGGCCGCTCTGCACGGCGTCCGCTGCAACCGTGCTTCGAGCAGGGCGAGCGCGGGGGGCCCCCGTGCAGGCAGGGTGACCGGGGGGGGGAATAGAGGGAGGGACCGTTTCCTGCAGCTTCAGCCCTCTGCGTGTGCCTTGTCAACCCTCAGCTGCGTGTCTGGGCTCCTTCTGTGATCCGTGGAGTGAGACAGGGGCAGGGAAAGGGTGAGCCGTCCTTACCTCTCTTGGGTGTCTGTCTCCAGGTGACACCATCCTCTGGCCGTGTCCGTCCTTGCGGGGTGCAAGGAGCATGAGCGACTGGCTCAGCAGCTCTCTGGGCAGAGAAGTCGGAGGGGAGGCACCGTGCCCTGGGCGCCCGGGCAGAGTCCTCAGGCCGCGGGTTCGCAGCCCGGGGCGCGGTGCCCCGGCTCTCCCCGCTCACCCGCCGCGGGAGGTGAGCAATAGCTGAAAGGCTCGGCCTGTTCCAACGGACAAAAGCCTCGTTGAACCCATCAAGATCTTGCATAAAGATGGTCTCTTGAAAGTCTGGGCGCTGAGTCATGCTGTATGTTCCGCCATCCAAATGCCAATGTATAAACACATCCTTCTTTTTTTTTCTGGAATCTCTTGCCAAGTACTTGGGTTTACAACGTTAACAACTTTAAATAAATTCTTCCTGGAGATAACTGATTTATTAGACTCCTACCCTTCTGAAGGCAGAGCTAGTTGCAATTAAACAAAGTGGCATGTAGCAGTTACCATTCTGGAAAATAAATCCTGCAGTGTTGGGTACCACTTGCTAACAGGCTTTGAAAGTGAAGCTGTGTCGGTCTGTGTGGCTTCGGCCTGGGTAGGCAGTGTGTGCGCAGACGACGCGTGTGCGTGTAATGTAATAGCTATTAATGCGGCGCAGTAATGACTTCCATTCGTGTACCCAGGCGTGTGCTGGGGGTAGCTGGTGGCTTGTGCTCGGGAAGAGGCAGCTGTGCAGTAAAACTTCTTCCAGCTGTGCCTCCGTCGTGCTCTTCGCTCCGGGCGCTGGTGTACGCAAGCGCGCTGGTGGGGCGCGCGGGAGCTGCTGGACGTCAGAAGTGTGGGTGGTGTTTCTGCCCGTTGCTCCTTTGTCTCAGCAGAAGCGCAGAAGCCAACGCTCTCTTTCTTACAGCGGTGATAGTGGCAGAAGGGCATCGGTTTCGGTAGTCTAACGAAGGGAAGAGGTATCTTAGCTTCTGGGCTGAACACACTGTGCACAAATGAGCCACTTAAATTCTGCTCCTGTCATTCAACTGGCTAAACTTAAGTTTGAAACAGATCAAGCTGCCATGATTTTTTTGTTTTTCCTTGGCGGAGCTGGAGCTGGATCTGCTCTTGGAAGAGGGCTGCTTTTCGCATCGAGTGCTGCTGAGGCTTGGGGCGTCCTGGCTGTGGGAGCCGGTTGGGCGACGGTGGTTCGGGTCCTGCGGCGGGGAGCAGCTGGAACCCCAGGAGCGAAGGGACTGGAAGCCCTTCGAGGGCAGAGCTGACGTGGTGCCGGTGGAAGCAGTTCGA
This sequence comes from Dromaius novaehollandiae, assembly GCF_036370855.1. Classification (NCBI taxonomy): domain Eukaryota; kingdom Metazoa; phylum Chordata; class Aves; order Casuariiformes; family Dromaiidae; genus Dromaius; species Dromaius novaehollandiae. The sequence continues at coordinate 2,073,007 of NC_088116.1, forward strand.
GCGCGTGGGGGACTCGGTGTTTGGTGCCAGACGGGGTGGCTGGCGCTGGCAAGCGCTGGGGACGTTGCAGGGAGACTCACAGAGAAGTGTCTGCCTGGTACTGGAAGATCTGGAGCCCTGCTGTACCCCTGGCTTCCAGCCGTGCCGCGTGGGGCAGCGGTAGCGACTTGCCGAGGAAGAGGAGCACCCCGCGAAAACAAGGCGGCTCCATTTACTCAGAGCTGCGTTCGGAGCTGACTCCCGTCAGCCGCAGCCGTTTTGCTCAGAGGTCCTCCCGGGGCACCAGAGCCTGGGAAACAGCGGCTGTGCAGCCTAAGTACATGCAGGGGATAGGTATTTGGCTGTCGCTATACTCTCTTCTCCTGTACTCTTAATGGCTCAGCAATTGCCCCCAGTCCTTTCTGCTTTAGTTTTGTTTTTACTGGTAATCCATCCATACTCCTTTGTCACTCTTTTCTCACACTTGCCCCCTTTCCCACCCTACGTCTTAAGGCAAGCTCATCTCCGACTGGCACCTTCCCCTGGCCTTGGACTTGATGGCACAAGGCTGAGAGATGAGCCCGCCACGCTTTGGTCAGCGACGATCGTTGTTCCCTGACCGCGTCTTTGTCTCGATAAACAATTGGCCCGAGACCTGTTAGCGTGGTTTCCAGCACTGGGGAGATATTTCTTGCTGGGTTTGTAAAAATGATCTAAATGGAACCGACATCCTGGCTATAAAACATCTGTAACATTACACATTTAGTTATGTTACTAGAGACTTGAGTTCATTTTGATGGGTCGTATTTTATCTGCTACTTTTCCCCCTCTGAAAGCAAAGCTTTCTATAGAGGAGGATTTATAGAAATATATTTGCAGCACAAAAAAAGTCATGCACATTAAGATGTTGGAGTAGAGAAGAAATAATGTCTTTTTTGGAGACCTTGGCTGATTTATCTCTTGCTTGGTGGTTTGGTATGACCTTCCTAGCTAGGAATAATATTTTTTTATTCCTCCTTTAATAACAACAATTATGTCAGTAACAATCTCTTGCACTTCTCCAGCATCTTTAATGAGATTTAATGAGTGAAACCTTGCAGGCTCTAGTGAGCAGCAGGGATATATTTTTGTTCTTCTTTTCGTGGAAATCAAGGCACATAGCACTCAATTGTGCAACGTACTCAACCTAATGAGGCTTCCACAAATGCTGCGAGTTAAAATGTGCGCTTAAGTGCTGAGCTCTGCAGACTCTAGCTGAGTTGCTCCCAAGGCTCTCTGATTTATCAGCCCTATGGAGACTAAAATGACTTGCCCCGTGGTCAGCGAGTGAGTAAACATCGCACAGGGGAGACGAAGCTCTTGCAGCTGTGAGGTGCTGCCTTCCTTTGGAAGAACTCTGCGTGTTTTCTCTTGTCTTGCTTCCGCTCTTCATTCTCGGTGCTGCTCCTCGGGGCCCTTTTACTTCTAGTCAAGGGTTATTTGATCCGCTTCAGAGCAGCAACCATGTTGATTTTATGATGGCTGGTGGGTTCCCTTCCTGGCGAGGGAAGCATCTCTCTTCTAGGGGGAGAAGGAGGCAGTAGTGTAACTCTTGCAATTCAGCAACCCATTTATGGGAGGGAGGGAAAAGAGGATAAAAGAAATGCAGCATTTCATAAAACTGTGGAAGTGTTTCCACAGGAGTAATAAGCAAATCTGGACATTTTGCAAGATTTCAGTGGTCTTGCATCAGAGGAAAAGATCCTCCCTGTGAAAAAGCAGAGCGGTGTGTTGCATAGCCATTAGCTTGACTCAGCAAATGAAGCACAACTTGCTCATCAGTACCTGATTGCCGTGTGCATCTGTATTATGTAGATGAAATTAATCAAGGCGAAGGGTTAAAGTTTTCCATTTGCTCTTTTCTGAGAAATCATCTGGAGTACAGTGGGAGAGAGGTAAATTGCTTTACACATTCCTTTTTCCTTCCTGTGAATCTTTCTTGTTTTAGCAGAACATTGTCTATAATCTTAAAAGAGAGCTCTCATCACTGATTTCTCAGGGTTATCATGAAAAATTGGTTGATACTAACTTAGAAGTATTTAAATCATGTCTGCTTTCTGCACCGTAGAGGCAACAAACTTTTTGAGTGACCTCAGTATTTGGAGCTGGAAGAATTTATGAACTCCTAAAGAATGTGAGCTCTTCTCTGTCTCCGAATTGTACTATGCTACTGGATTTTGTTAAACACTGCTAAACCTCCAAATATGTTTCTTCCGTCTCTTTTTTCGTAAGTGCATGCTTAGAGTGGTTCACTGACAGCACCATAAAAGCCGTTCTAGCTGCAGAACCAGGTGCTTTGGGCGCACTGAGCAAGCTGCTTGCGTGCTAAAAGGCACGGCTTACACGGGCAGCTATGCTGTTGGAATGTTCTTAACCTTGGTGGTAAGCGTGGGGCGGTGAGAGAGAGGAAAGTGACAGTTGTTGCCGGCAGGATGAGACTGTGTCCCCTGCGAGTCAGCTGATGGGTTGCAGCACCTTGCTCTGTGACAGCTTGCCCGGCAGCAGCATCCGTGGTGGAAGAGTCCTGCGCAGGACCCAGCTTTTGGCTGCCGTCTGCCAGCCGTGATGTGGCAGCGTGACTTCTATGGGCTTGAACGACCCACCTGTGAGTAGGCAGCAGCTCTTGGTTGAACAGGTCTCAGTCTGCCTGCGCTTCCGCAAGCCGTTTGGCCCTCGTCCTCGGGAAGGGCTTGAGGCTGGCCGGCGGGAACGTTTCCCGTGTGCCGACGGAGCCCGGAGCTGGCGGGGCTTGGGGCCGTGAGCTGCAGCTGTATGCAAATATGGCAACGATTGAAGATACTTATTCAGTTCTGCCTAGTGCTTTTGCTCTAAGAGATTTATGGATCTTAATTGGGTTGGTATGACTCAAATCACAAAAGTATTGGGAGGACTCTTGGCTGAGGGTTTTGAGTCAATGGGAGCTGCAGGACCTGGGAAAATTAGGCCACTTAAGTGCCTCAGTATGGATTTTGGACTCTAACTTGAGGCACGCGGCTTCGAAGCTGTTGGCCTTTGTGGTCATCACCGAGTAGGCAGCTGTCCTCTGGGGCAGGTCCTCAGCTGCTCTTGATTGTCGAAGTCCTATGCAAATTGCTGCTTTCGACAGATCTACGACAGTTCAGTCCACGTTGAGGGCACAGCCCACTGTGTCAGAAGAAAGGGCTATTTGCTGCTGTGTCCAGCTCCCATGCAGGGTCCGTCTTCCCGCGTGCCCCTCCTGTAACTGGTAAAGCTGAGACCGCTGGTAGCTGTGTCACCTCGTACTTGCGTTGTTCCAAATTCAGACTGAGGACTTGGGTATGTTCTGGGAAGCTTCTTAGCTCCGTTTCCCAATGTGACCTACTTTAGTCGCCCTAGCTGAAAAGCTGCTTCCTACACTTGTAGAGCCTTATTTCCAAATCCCCTGTGAGCGCACGCTTGTACACTTGCTCTTTTACGGTTGTATGTCTTGTGGAGGACACAGGTTGTTTGGTTGTTTTTTTGGATATGGCAGATGATGTTTCTTTCCAGAAGATAGTATAATATAAATAGTGGAACCGATGGACCTTGGTAATGGTCAGTTAATGCTGTGTTCCCACCAAATGCTCTTGCCATATCTTTGAATGTGAGGTCCCTGTGGCAGAGCCATCTCTCTCTGTTTTTCCTGTACAAGGTAAAGTTTTGCAAGTAGTCTGTGGGTTTAGGAGCACAGTTGCTTCCCTCTGGGACCTCTGTCCCTAAATTACATGGGCACTGCAAAAATCCTATCCCTCGTACATAGCCGTATTAGACAGTGATATCCATTTGTGGTCCTGAGATATATTGCTCTAAAAATAGTGTCCCTTTAATGTATTAATGCAGTTTTAAGCATTGTTGAGCAGTCGCCAGGCTGGCACGTTACATAAGTTGTCTGCACTCGGCGGAATATGTAGAGTTACCTTCCTTACCGTGCAGCGCTTGAGGGGCCGAACTTACCAAGGGAATTTAAATAGGTTTTTCTCTCTGTTCCCCTCTTCCTGCCTTTATACGTTGCTTCTGTTAGCTCATAAAAGAGTTAACTAGAGCGCAGTAGTGGGGAGCAGCCCTAGGGGATGTAATATCATGGGGCTATAGCAAGGCTGTGGGGCTGTGATCTATTCCTGTTCTCTAGAGGGTGTCAAGTCTGACTCTGAATTTTACTGTATCTTTTCATTTGAAGCTTGAAACCAGGTTTTGCTCAAAAAATGCTGAGCTCTCACAGCCGGAGCTAGTTTTCAGGAGACCAGGTCTCCCATGAAGGGAGCTCTTCATCGTCGTGCACCGAAACATGTTGCTGTGGCTGAGGTACAGCGGACCTTCTGAAGTGTGCTTAACGGGGTGGCTGCGGGTGCTCCGGCACGGAGAGCAAGCCCTTCTCCTGGGAACGGCCCTTCGTAAGGGACAGCCGGGGCCCCTGACGGGCTGTTACCGCTCCAGCCTACCTGTGGGTGAGCAGAGGGCTTGTCTTCTCGGGGCGGCATGTGAGGGAGCCGAGGCTGGGTGGCAGTCGGGGAGATGACCGGGCAGCGCGCTGCTGGACCCCGGGCCAGATTTGCTTGTGAGACTCCAGGGATGCCTCTGGCTAGTGCTGCCAATTCAATCTATCGTATAAGAATTGAACTCTGCTTGTTCTGCCTCCTGCTGATACCATCGTCATCAGAAAAAAGAAACGCTCCCAAAGTTAACAGCGAAACTAGAGGCAGCCAAAAACTAGGAATGCAGCAGGGACCAAGTTAAATTTCGTTTATGAATGAAGTGGGAGAATGCAATCCAGTCGTATTGTCTGCAGAAATCAATGGAGCTGATTTTCCCGGCTCCCAATCTGTGGCCTTTGCATGGATTAAAGAGCTCTTTCCTCCCTGCGTACCTCGAGTCGGTTCTCCCAGGATGACATTAGCTGATGCAGAGGTCAGGCACAAGGTATTTGCACCATTTAAGTCTTAACTTAAATCCCGTTTTAAATACGTAAGCATGCTGTATGTGGCACGTAAAGCCATGTGCGGCCTCTCTGCACAGGACTGAGTTTCTCGTGCTGTGTGGGAGCCTGAGATTCTGCAACATGTGCTGGGCAGTGGTGCACAGTGCTCAGCCAAAAAAGCCATCACTTGTGACCATAGAGAGTACTGAGGAAGGGGATGGTTGCTCCGCCGTTCTCTTACTTTGAGAATGGAGAAAAGTTAGCAGCTTTCGGTGAATGTTGCCTTTTTCATAGTGGGCTTTTCATTGCTTTATTTTTTTTTTAATAGCCTTTTGGAACTCGCTATGAGGATCCTCGAGGCCAAAAAAAAAAAAAAAAAAGGAGAATTCTTGCTTGTGGTTTGTGTTCTGCCAAAGCAGCCTAGCAATTTAGTTAACAAGATCACTTTCCATAGTTATTGTTGTTCTTAATTAGCAGTAATGATGTAGTTTGAACATACAACACAATGGGATATAAAGTGCAGTTCAGTGTGTATACCAAAGATGATTTTTCCGATCGTAAACCTATTTGGAAGGTGGCTATGTTAGAAGTGAGGAGATGTTGGACTGCAGGTTAGGTGCACAAGCTGTAATACGCGTGTGCCCACACATGGGCTTTCTAATACAACACAGAGGAAGGTGCTCTGGAAAACAGCTGTAAACGTGTAATAAGTTTCATCTTAAATTAATGCTAACTTCAGCAATGTGTGATGCGGATTCACTGCTAGTGCTCTAGTGCACTTCCACCACGTAGACACGTTTAGGATGAAAAACCTCAGACTCCACATGGGCTCACACCCAGCCGGGTTCGTACACCAGGTTTTTGAGCTTCGGGTCTCTTGGTTTGCTTCAGCGTCTGTCTTCGCCTCTCGCTTTCCGGAAGAAGGCCACGTCCACCCGCGGGCGCTGGCCCGATGGAGCCCTTCCCTCGGGGCTCAGCCTGACCTGGCTGGCCCACCGTCCCCGCCGCGGCTCGGGAAGCCCTGGGCTTCACCGCCCGCCTCCCGAGCGCTGTGACGCTGCGTCTGGAAGTGCTTTGGTGCCCGGGCAGAAAACGCAGGAATCCCTGTGGGCGGAGGAAGTAATCCTGTTTCGGGGGAAGACGTCGCAGCACACGGACTGCACAATATTCCATCGCTTCTGGCTCGGCTCCCATCTGCCTCTGGACAGGTCGTTTTTAACTCTTAGGAGGCCTGCGTTTGTAGGGAACCCAGTTTCGAAGCGTATGTATTTAACAGGAGGTGTTTAAATTCAGTGACACGGTCTCTTCTCCGTGCTGGCCGGACGTACGCGCACATCTTCCCAGCGATCCCTGCCTCTTGCACCAGCAGCTCTTCACTGAGGTTGTGGGATATGTAAAGAATGGCAGGAAAATGACATTTAAAGGCATTACTGTGAAGTCAAATAAGGAACTCCTATGTTAAACTGAGCCTTGTCTTATCTGAAAATATCGCTAGAGGCCTGTTGCTTGTGCTTCTGAAATTCTTAGAATTCTGCAGTCGTTCGTCACCTTAAAATCCCCTTTATTTTTTAATAATCATAATAAGACAGTTTCATTGAGGAGAAAAAGAAAACAGGAAGCCTAAGAATAGAATTGATGTAAATATGCAAAGTTAAAGGACATTGAACTAGAGGCTGTAACTTTGCAAAACTGCAATTCCCTCATTTTACATGTTAGTCAATTGGTTTTAGCTCATGTAGGGTATTGACGTGGTTGAACAAGGTAAGTTTTTTGTTGTTGTTGTTTCAGGAGACAATCTTCAGCCTATTGTTTAGAGAAGATTTACCTGACGTGCCCCAAACCAATCTAATTACAACCTTAACCTTGCAAAAAAAAAGCATAAACCCAGAAAATGCCGTGCTGAAGCACTGTATTTTTTCAGCTTCTGCACCAGCTGCAGCGTGCTCAGTTTCAGAACGCAAAGGCAAATGTATTTTTTCGAAAGCCAAGCCAATGAAGAGATCGTAACCTTGAATGACTCTTCGCGCTGGTAGTCACGTGTTTTAATTAACTGCAACACTAACACAGTACACAAACAAAGCGATTCTGCAGGTACTTGCAATTAACGGACTTTACAACCAGTGTTAGATCCAACTCTCCCGTCGATTCCTACTACAGCTGGAGAGAGACACCTTCAGTATACAAAGGCTTTTAAAACATTTAGTATTTAGGTTTTATGCAGTCCTTGCAATAGTGAATGATCTGCAAATTAAAACCAAAGACATGAATTTGGAAGTATTGTGGTCTCTGAATGACCTCGACCTCTCGGAGTCATTCATAAAACATGGGTTTGTGATTGATATGCACAAATAACCTCTTATTACCCAGACATGGTCACTGCCACCCCAGGCAAGTCGCAGGTGGAGCTACTGTCTAAGTGACCAAGCTCTTAGTCACTTAAGGCATCTCTTCTGCTGTTTGACAGTGCAGTGCCCCCCTTACAAGCAACCTCCAGAAAGTAGATTCTGAATTCACATGCAGGAGGTGATAAAGATCCTCAGTGACTTTCATCTGAGGGACTTCAGGTTGGGGGCTGTTTTTATATATTTTGGGGACTTTTTATTTTGATAGTGAGTGCACATTGATGCATGTTTTTCTTAGATATTTACATAAATATTTATATATATTTAATTTAGCTTTTTGGTTAAAGATGTGCTAAGTTGTCTTCCCAAGCAAATCTGGAACTTCAATTAAAAAAACCCTTCAGTTTTGAATTTTTCAGTGGGCTCTGTTCTGCATGCCTCTGATCACTTGTGATCTTTAATGTTCACTAATGATGTCGTTAAATGTACTTGACTACATACTTTTTAACCCTTCGTGTTTTGGCCCCGAAACAAGCACGGGTTTGGGGAGGGGGTGGTGAAGGTGGTGACAGGGGACAGGAGGAACCTCCTTCAGGCTGGGCGAGCGAGGGGTCCTCTGCCCCGGTGGAGTTTGGCCTCGGCACTCATCCGCTTGGCTAACGGGGGAGGGTTTGCAGGTTAGAGCAGGGGTTTCGGGCTTCGTTTCCAGTTGGTCCCAGTCCTGCTCCAGTAGTAACTGGAGGCTGGCGAGGCCGTACCGGCATGGGCAGGTTGGCTGCGTGCAGCAGCTTCCCTGGTGTTAGGGGTTAGAGGGAGAAGGAGGTGCTTCCAGCACCACCAGCAGCTTTCCTCCTCTGCTGGGCTCCGTTGGACCCCAGCGCCGGCTCTTCCGGGCTTGGTTTCGCGCCGGTGTCTTTGTCCCCGTGGCAGGATCTCCCTCGCTCCTCGGCAGCGCGGGGCCCCTCTCCAGGGAGGCTCCGTTCCCACCTCTGCTGCGGCCGCGTCTCCCCGCCGCTCGCGTTCGCGGGCTGGGTCGGCACGGCGGGGCGGAAAGGGAAGAGCAGACCCACGGCCGAGCGCGCAGAGGGTTCGGGGTGCGTTGGACCCCCGTGCCGGAGCAGGACGAGGAGGCTCCCTCCTTGTGTCGGGATGGGAAGAACCGCTACGGCTACAAATCCCTCGTATGCTTTTGCCGAGGGGAAAGCGTATAACAAAGCGCTTGAACCGTCTCTTCGGGAAACAGAGATTGCAGCAGCAGACTTAATTTTGTGCTTTGCTTTTGTACCAGAGCTGATTTCTGAAACCATTTCCCAGCCTGCTACACGTCTCTAGGCATTAAAACGTTGTGAATTTGCTTGTCATTACCAATATTTTCTTTGACTTAAGCTATTGAAACGAAGTAGTCCTTTTCTTTAACCTTCAATCTTGCTTCTAAAAGAAGTAGCTCCCTTTCTTTCTTTTTTTTTCTCCTTGGTCAAATATAAAAATGATGATAATTTCAAATATTGCTTTAGAATAATTGCTTTCTTTCCTCTTTTGTATGACAACAGAAGCTTGGCCCGATCTTAAATCAGATGCTGGCAGGCAGAGGGCTCTTGACAGCCCTGCAAAATCCTTTAGTTACAAGTTGGCTTTAGCCAATTCTTTATTTGTAAATGACAATTTTCTACAGAAAAATATATGCTTGGGCTTCAATTTCAGAGTCCTAGATTGCAGCCAGGAAAAAATAATTGAATTTTTACACTTTTTTTTCTTTTCCTTTCTTCCTAACTTAAAAAAAATAAAGCGGAGCCCTGTAAAGCATGGTTAGGGGGCTGATTGAGGGAAATATCTACCCTAGTTGGTTTGAATGGCAGCGGAGACTGGAGTGATGTTTGATTTGCTCTGCACTGAGAGAATTTGGGGTCACTCCAGGCTCTTTGTTCGGCGTCGCGGTGCTGCGACGGCTTCGCCCGGGCCGGGCCGGGCTGGCTGTGCCCCGGGCACCGCTGCAGCAGCGGGGTTGCAGCAGCCGCGGGGCTGCATCAGTAGCTGTTGCTGCTGTTTGATTATTTTTAAAGTAACTCTGCAAGTTCTTCTTAAACTGACCCATGGAAACTTAATAACACATCGCTTAGGTTTGATGTAATTATCTTTTGTCTACTGGAGAACACGCACTTCTGTATTTAGTATTAAAAACCAAAGCGGGATGGGGGGAACGGCCTGTCTTTTTGAGACAGCAGCTATGCTGGTACTACACTTGGACTCTTTTTTTCCCCTTATATTTGCATTGAGAAGCACAATAAAAATCATTTATTAAAAAAAAATATCCAGGGGCTAGAGTTGTTATTGAGTGTCTTAACTCAGCCATTTCTCAAATAAAAACAAAACAAGACACAGAGAAAAGTATCTAATCAAATAGAATCTGAATTGCTTTTGTAAAGAAATATTCTCATTAACTGGGTTCGGGATGGCATCTGAAGAATATTTCTTTTTTCATATATTGTTTGAAATAATCTGGTTAAATCATATACTTGTCTTGTAATTTCTTACAGATGGTCACAAGAACAAAGAAAATATTTGTAGGTGGATTATCGGCTAATACAGTAGTGGAAGACGTAAAGCAATACTTTGAACAATTTGGCAAGGTAAGTTCCTGCCCAAGCGAACAGTACATGTTTTGAATTCTTTCTTTCTTTCTTTCCTTCTTTTTTCTTTCTTGTGCATTTTGAAAAACAAAAGTGCAATGCGGCCTATGCTCAAAGAGACCAAAGTTTTGCCTTTCAGTGCAACTTCTCAAAAACTACTTAAATCGCTTCTGGAATTCTGTTTCTTTTTGTTGCATATACGTGGGTACAGCACTGCCACTGTTTACTGTAATCCAAAAAACCCCCAAACAATCACTGGGAGCTGGATTTGTGTATCTTTAGGAAGAATTTCACCCTTAGCTGAATGATTACACAGTTGTCTACTCCATAAAATCAGCCTTCTGTTTTCCCCCGATTCCAGTGGTGAAAGGAGCATATATACATATTTGAGAGAGCTCATTAAGTTGTGAAAAAGGCCTAAAGGAACCGTGTGAATAGCAAGAGTAATATGGAAGTCACTAGAATATCCATTTAACTTCTCATTAAAAAATCCTTAAGCAAGATCCTTTAGAAATAGATGTAGAATCCTGAAATTACAGACAAGTTTATGGAAAGATTTAGGACTGTCTGAGGGAAATCTGAACCTTGCCAGAATATTCTTTTCAGCGATGAGAGGAACTGCTCAAACCACGCAGCTGAATGTCTGGCCGGAGCTCCGTGCCACCGGCCTCTGGAGTGCCCTGTGCTCCGGGCCCTGCTGGAGGACTGGGGTCCCTCGGGCGGAAGCTGCTCTGGGGCACTCTGGGTCCCCCGGGCTGCTGGGTGCTTCGTCAGAAGCCCGACGAGGTGAGGAGCTTGCAGAGCCCTGTGCTTTAAGAGCAGTTCGTGGTGGCCCTTTCCGTGGTAGCAGTGGGGCTGGAGACTCGGCTGAAGGATCTCCTGCTGCTCTCGGGCTGCTTTCCACCGCATCTCTTACGGCGATCCCTCGGACTGCAAGAGGAAGCATCTCTTCCCCTTCTCCCCCAGTCTTGTTTATTGTACTTTTGTGCTGGACTGTTTGCTTTGGCTCAAGACAGTCTGCTCTCCTTTCGGCTTGGCTTCGTTGGCAGGAGCTGTTTGCAGAGCAGTAAGGGAGAGAACATTGTCATGCTAAAACTACGGAGGGTGGCATTGGGATTCAGGGACAAGCGTATAACCTCTTACCACCAGAAGAACTGTTACTTGTTTCTAGCTTGGTGAGTTGCGGAATTACAGCACTTCCCCGAGTGCTTTGCTCTTCCTGAAGTCAGCAGCGGTTTGCCAGCGCTCTTTGGCAGGTTTGGCCGATCCCACTCAAATGCGCCGTCTTTCAGATCTGCTGTCGCATGGAGCGGCAGCCATCTCAAACGAGATCTCGGAGACACCGTCGGGTCACGCCAGCTTCGTGCTCTCTGGCTTCCAAAGAGTTGCTGGGTGCCCCAGAGCGTGCGTGCCTTTGGCACAAGAGACGGGAGGACCCGACTTCGCTTGCGTGCCGCTGTCGGCGGGAGGCGGCAGACCCAGAACTGAGGCCTGTGTTGCTCATGAGCTGCGGGTTGGCTCCCTGGGGCCTGAGCTGCGAGGGTGGGCTGGTCGGCTGGAGACGGGGAAGGGAGGACCGCTTGCCCTCTGGGCACGCAGAGCCTGGGGCCCAGCGCTCCTGACGGCGCTGAGCCTTCGCTCTTCGGTGCTCCATGCGCTGAATTCCTGTCTTTTGTAGTGCGTTAATTGATGATTTAGATGCATGGTTGCACGAGGACACAGCAGGATATCCCAAAGCAAAGCAGCTCCCAGTCCTTGTAGTTAGTTTGCGTTTCTTTTATCTGGCCCTGAAAAATCTTGGCCAGGCACTATTTTGTTGAGAGCTGAGGAGGGGAGTTTATAAATTGTTCCTGTGCTGGACTGATAGTTGTTTTGCAAACCATTCATTTTATTTTCAATAATAATCTTCGATTCTGGCAGGATGTTTACAGCCTGCTGAGCCTTTTATTAAAGGATTACATGAGCTTTTGGATGTTTCTTCTGTAGCTGCTTCTAATTGCAGAACTTCTCTAACCTGTATTTTTGAAGTTAATAATAGTTTCAGTATATGCGCTTTGCATATTGTCTGGATGCTCTCTTAATATAGTCTTTTTAATTTTACCATCTGGTAGTTTCATGCTTGCAATTTTACAGTCTCTGAGAAAGCAGACAACTGGGCTGCATTTTTGAGTAGTGACTAGTGATTGGGGATGCTTCAGCTCCTGCTTTTGTGCTGTTGCCTTTCTTGAGACATCTTAGAAGATGTCTGACTTTCAAAAAGCAACACTTCTGGGAAATCAAATGCTTTATCAAATATCTTCAATTGAGAGCTAAAAAATTAAAGCCCTGAAAATAATTGCACAAGTCAGGATCGAGGCTTGAACTCATTCCTCTGGCGCTGGCGTTGAGGTCCGTCCTGCTGAGGCTGTGTGGTCCGGTGGGTAGAGCTCAGCTACTGCAGGACACAGGATTCGCAGGGCTTTGCCCCTCTGCTAACAGTGGCCTCTTCCAATTGCATCCCTGCTTCATGCTTCCCGATTCCAGCTCGTGAAAAGGAGATGAGAGTCTGATGAAGTCGGTGGCGTTCTGGAGAAGAGGCGTCTTGGTTCTGTCGCTGTGACTCGCTGCTCGGCCTTGCGTGCAGGCAGCTGAGTTCCCCCGCTGCACTTCGCTGTGTATCAGCTGAGGCCGTGCGCTTTGGGGGTGTTTGGAGGTGATGCTGCCCAAGGCTCTGGCTGCGAGAAGACGCAGAGCTGGTTAATGTCCCTAGGAATTGTGGGCTTGTGGCCAACCTGAATTAGAAGGCTCGATAATACGCTGCAGCGGGTGGGATGCTGCATCCAGGTGTAGCCACCCCGGGCTGGCCCTGATTTGTGTGGGACCTTGCAGGATTTGCTCCCCGTCCTGGCCTTTCCTCGCCCTCGTGGTCGGCTCGCAGGCTCCGTGCGCAGGACCCGGGCGAGGCGGCTGCGTGACGCTGGGCGCGGGAGCCTCCCTCTCACGTGGAGCCGTTGCAGTGCGGATACTGCATCACGGCTGACTGGCAAGGTCTGGGTTTGCTTAGCACTTCCTTAAAATAAATAAAACAGCATTATATAATTAACATCCAGAGGAGCCGCCCGTATTTGATAAGAACATCTCAGGTGACTTGCTCCTTGAAATGTTGAGCTTATTTATTTGAGTGGAAAAAATTGCTCAACTGGTGATGTGATTCTTGAAATCCTGTTTGTACTTGCTGCAGAGAAGAGCTTTGCAGCCAGGGCAGGTGGTTTTGGTGACTTTGGTGGTGCTCAAAAGACACTAGGTGGTTAGAGCAGCTACCAGGTTTTGGGCCAAGTGACTCACTAATTCAAATGGAGTTGGCAGGAAAGGGCCTGAAGTGCTGAATTTGAGACCGCTTCTTTTTGAAAAGTAAATGTCAGAAAACTTTTCTCCAATAAGAAGAAAAGCTGCATTAATATACTGTTCCCTGACTTGACCAGTCCCCGTGCCCGCCAGTTACAGCACCAGGAGACGGGGTAATGGTAACTCCTGAGACTTCTATCTGAGATTTCTGATAACGATTATTTTTCTTTCTGTAAAGCCCAGGATCTGTAAGACTCCAGCTTTCTTTTAGCAGAGAAGGGAAGTCCCTCATTGCCATAAGCTGCAGAGGAAAGCTGGAAAAAATTACCTGAGTAAAGGGAAAAGGCTCAGCAGAACGAGCCAAACATGGTGTAACTAAAAGCCTCGTGATTTTTGAATCCTTGCAGTCGGTAATGCTGGATGCGTGGACAGAAATTGCCTATTGAAGCCTCCCCCCGTGAAGTCGGGCTGCGGGGAGATGAGCCGGCGCGGTGGGCACGCGGGAAGGGGCTGGGGCCGGGGCCCCGGCGGGTGCTGCATGTGCCCACCCCGCGTGCATTCCCACCCCGCGTGCGGTGCCCACCCCGCGTGCAGCGCCAGCGCGGCCGGGCGCGCGGATAAGGGCGGCGCGGGCCCAAGGCCGGTCCGGCGGCGCTCAGGGCCGAGGCTCGCCGCCAGCCGCCTTGGGACGCTCCTGTCCCCTTGGAGCCCCCGCGGCCGAGGGCTCGGGCTGCCCTCCGGCAGGGCCGGCGCTCCGCGGGCCGGCGGCTGAGCTCCCGCGAGGAGCTGGGTCGAGCGATGCTTCCTGAAACCAGCTGTCCGAATCACAAGAGTAGCGGTAAGTTAGCAGAAAAGACCCCAAAACCCAAGACACAAAAACAAACCCAACCCAGGCCATAACCCTTTAAAATCAGGTGAGGAAAAAAAAGCTATTGTTTAATCCCTCATCATAATATTCTGATGAAGTTGTTTCTGTGATCTTCTGTTATTTCAGTAAAAGCCACTTCAAATATTTTTGCAAACAAAAACACGTTCACCCGCAGCGTTTGATAATCCGGGGTCTGCAGCGCTGCCCTGGCGCTGATGTGTGAAAAGCCGTCTGGGAAGACCACGCTTCGCGGGGACGTCACCGAGACGCCGCTGACGGCGGTGCGATAGCGGGATGGCTGCGGGATGGCTGCCGCTGTCCCGCGTGGCCGAGGAGCCGCGGCCCGGAGCGGCCCCTTCTCCTGGCAGCGCGGAGCCGCCGCTTTGGCGGCGCTTCCTTCCCCCCCTCCTTCCCCTTCGGATGCACTTGCCTCCGGGCGGGAATTGGCCCAGACGAGGACAGTCCTGTGGCTGTTTGCTACCTGCTCCCTGCTTTTCTGAGCGCTTTGCCTTGGTGCCTTCCCCTGGAAGACCGCAGGCTGACTTCGCTCGTTGTCCTCTGGGATGAAGGTGTGCTGGAATGGTAGGCTTCTGGTATCGTTAAAAAAAAGGAAAAAAGAAAAAAAAAAAAGGCAACAGCCTCTTAAACCTCACTTAGAGGATTGTGATTAGCAGAAGAAAGCCCCTAAAAGTTAATGAATTGCACTTCTCTCAGGACATGCATGTTCTGCACCTCTTAAGCTGCAAGCAGCTGATGATAAGGGACTTCTTAGGGCTGGGTTTTTACTAGGTAATGCTGCCTTTATAGAGCTCCTGTGAAAGTAGTGTAGTCCTTATTTTGCGACTTGCAATTATACTTCACATGGTGCACTGTGTAATTAGTTTGGAAGACTTATGCCTAGTCATTGGTTTATCCTAATCGGCTTTGGCTTTTCCCAACAACAAAGTGAGCTTATTTTCCTAAGCTGAAACAACTCTGCTCCCTTTGTTCCTGTCTTTTATTGTCTCATTCCTTTCATTCTGTTTTACTGCCAAAGTTTTGTTTCATTAGGCCTACAAGTCATTTCCAATCCAGTGGGCTGCTACAATAAGGCCTTTATAACTCAGCTGCCCTGGTTCCCATGTCCCTTCTGGTTTAGAGCCAGGACTTGTTGTGTGACATGGTATTTTAACCCCATCGGTGCCCGGACTGCTAGTTACCTCTGGGAGCGCTGGTCTGGATGCGAGCTGCTTCGGCGAGGTGCAAGCCGCTCTCGAGACGCGGGGCAGAGACCGCCTGAGCTTGCAAATGGTCGTTAATTGATATGTTAATGTGACTGGGCTCCAGATACACTTTTTGACCCAGTTATTGAAAGAGAATTGCGTTTAAAAAAAAAAAACAAAAAAACCCTTCTTACTGAAATGCTGTAATTAGTCTTTCTGGGAACAGTCTTTTGCATGAAAAGGCTACTGTGTATTTTCAGGCTGTGTTGCCAGGAGAAAGGGAACAGTTATATTAAAGGTATGTTTTAGTCATCTTGAACCATTAGATCAGTCAAGATAGGACTGTTCTTTTAGAAAATTCATATTTTCTTGTGTGGGAGAGAATACTTTTAACTTTCTTCTGAAAAAGGATAATACTCATAAAAGGAAATGTGTGAAATATTTGTGTGAAATATTTTACATATTGTTATTTTAAACTGCTGGAAAAGCAGTGCTAATCTTGGTAGCCCCACCTGTTTTAACTGTTCTAAAAATCTCGACGTGGGAGCATTTGCTCTCGTTCTTTTTTTCACGGCAATCCTAACATGACTTTTGCGGGAGGGAGCTGTGTAATTTCTTTTTATTTTAATGTTTCAGATGAAACGGGAACAGAACAGTAGGCATTAATTTTATTTTCTGTTCTGGCTTGCACAAGGTGTCTCAGAAAAATTGTAGACTTGTTTCAACTTTGATTGGAATGTGCCGTTTCCTCGAGAATAGCTTTTAAGATTTCAAAAAGTTGAGGCAATACAGGGTTTCTGAATTACCTCTCTGGATCTGAAATGTTTTATACAGTTGCTTGTTATTTCCTGTGAGAAGCAAAACAGACCAGTGGAATAATAAATAATTTTTTGCTTCTGATGTTTTTCCTGCAAAACTGTTGCGCTTTTGAAAGAGTGCAATTTTCTCATGTCTTCCTTCTGTAATGACTGTTTATTGTCTCCTTACAGTTAACCAAGTGAGAGGAGAGTAACTTCTCAAGCCCTGTCCTTGCTTCAGGCGTATCTTAGCGGAGCCTTAATACTGGGTTGCAAGAAAAGTAAAGCCGAGAGCAGCGAGGCTGCAAATAGCAAACAGAATCAGAGTTTCCATCTCTGGCTGTACAGCATCATGCATTAGATCAAGGGCAGCAATGCAAATAATGACCAGTTTAACCCATGGAAAAAAACCTTTTGTGAGTAATAGACAAGAAAGTCCCCCTGCTTTTCGTATTTAACTGTAACGGGAGGGGGAAGAGGGAAGGAGGAGTGATCTGCACTAAGGATTTTCGCCTAATCGGGTGCCTTACATAACTTGCTTCCTGCATGCTTCTCTCCCTGACAGCTGTGAAAATATAAATCAAGAAAGCACGAGAGAAATCTCCTCCTCGTTTGGCAGGGCCGTCTGGGTGTGAACGAGTTAATGCGCCGTTGGAGTATTAAGCACTCCAGTGGTTTACTTTTCCCTGAGACCTTGGGTATGGCCTCTGAAGATGTTATTACAATAGAGTCGTTAGCATGAGAAAGGGTGGTTTTCTCTCCATGGGTTCATTTCGGGGGGATTTGGAGTCTGCGTGGAGCTGTGGCTAAGGCCAGAGTCAGTAGGTGCAAGGAATTCTGCTTGTATGAAAGTGAAAGCTTAGTTAATTTGGACTTGGCATACAGTTTGAATTGTATTGTTACATCTATTGGACATTGATATGTAGATTTAACGGTCAATAGGATACATAGATGGTCTATTCTTGAAGTATTTGCTCTGCAGAAAAGTGGGGTTTTGATGTGACAAGTTGTTAGCCTGCTACATTTTTCAGTACTGTATTTCCGCCTTCAGTATTTGTGAGTTGGTTAGGTTTTGTGAAATAAAGGGACAGGTCTGGACTTTATTTATGTTCTGGTCTGTAATACCCGAGTTCCAGGAATGTTTTAATATGCAGGAAAACAGAGAATGTGTTGGCATTTTTTTTTTAACTACTGCTAGCCTCGCTACTCCCTTCAAAAGCAGTCATGAGATATAGGCCTGATATTAAATAGCCTTCAGCTCATTATATTCTTCTTTCTATTTAAGTTACCTGGGTGTACCTTGGGAGAAACTGCTTAATGTGAATCATTGCAACTCCTCGGGATGAGTAGACAAATGTCAGTGTTTGCAGCTTCTGATAAGTTTGGGATGATGAAAAACTATTTGTACGGGCTATTCTGTTACGATATTACAGGGCAGCATTCAGTCTTTTCCATATTGCTACCCCTGTCCTTTGCATGTGCTTTAAAGTTCCTGTATTTCTGGATTTCCTGACCTGAATATTAAGTCCACGATAATCTAATGAGTATTCCTTTAAATTTTTACTTGGGGTTGTGACAGAGGGATCTGGGATACAGTGATCCCTCATGGCCTAAAGCATTTTTATTATTTCTTCTCCCTCCCACGCATGCTCTTTTCTTTTTTAATAAACCAAGAAACTCAATCATTGCTTAAGAAGAAGTCAGTGTTTTCATTCTCTGAATGAAAACTTGTACACAGGAAGTCAGTTTTTAGGTGGTCTGTAATAAGACACATGCTTTGTGGAAGTGGTTTTGTTATAAATTAGATGTTGGTTTCTACCTGGGTTTTATGAAAAGAGGAAATATTAAGGCAGGATTTGCGGGCAAGAAGGCTGTATCAGAACTCTGCAGAAGTTTAAAGGACTATTTTATTTCCTTATTTTGCTGTGGTTAAATGAAGTGGCAAGGAAGCTTTTGTGCTGGAGAGCCGTAACCAGTGCGAGATGAGGTAGCCGTGGGGGAGCGCCGGGGCCCAGAACATCTGCCTTGGGCTCCCCGCTGTGCCACCCACTTGCACTCTGACTCTGGGCAGGCTGTCGTATCTTGCCTTGCATCTCCTTGCCTTTCTTAGTAAGCTCTGAAGGGCATGGGAAATGTAAATATGCCAGCACTCGTGTCTAGCCTTCCTCATTGCAGACTCGATGGAGACTGAAAAAAAACACCCTGGTAGCAAGAGAAATGAGCTGAGGCTGTGTGTGCTCTGTGCTAGGAGCTCCAGAGCGGGGTCGGGTGTCCGGGCTCGGCAGCTCCGGTCAAGCACGTGGCCTTACGGCCGCAGCATCCTCCGCTCCTAAAAGCCATAGGGGCAGGGTCTACATCTGTTGTTTAAAATGTATTCTTTTAAGACATTATGTTATATCATCTGTCTTTTTCATAATGTCATGGCTAGTGTCCTATATTGTCTTGTGTATGTTAGCAACAACAGGGGAGCAGTTTTGATCCTGAACTTGCAAAGCACATGATACACCCTTGGGACCCAGAAGTATACCAGGAGGCCAAATGGAATCGATGACTAATGAGGGGCTGTTTTAGGGGGGAAAGAAATGCAAGAACATGTTCAAGCTTCTCCCTCCAACACTATCTACACTGTAATTAAAGAATATGCATGTGAATTCTTGTTTGCAGTGTCTGTATGTCAGTTTTGCAGCTGAGTCAAACCCATAAGAATGTGTAATGCTGCTTAAAGAATGACCTGTATCTCTTCTGAGACCATGTAAGAGTGGATTTTGCTTTCTCCTTCCCTCACCCGCTCCTTCATATACAAAACCAATGAACCATACATCAAACCTGCGATAATCATTTTGGGTAGTACCTTTAAAGTATCCCTAGAATGGTTTTGGATCCTGCCTCAGCAGGGATGGATGGGCTTGTAGATGGTCTTGCTTGTTGTGGAGTTGAGGCTCTTACAAACTGCTCTGGAGTGCTGGAAGCAAGTGATGGTTGTTTTGTGCTGTGGTGGTGCCTGAGAGTCCTGCTTCGGAGCAGGACGTGGGGCTGGCCGCCGCGCAAAAAGACCGCAGCGAGATGATCTTCGCCCCAGCAAGCTTCAGCTGAAGCCAGAGATACAGCGGTATTAAACTGCAGCAACAGGAGTGACCGAAAACTTTCCTTGACAGTTATTTCTAGTGTATGCTGTGAAATTGCATCTGATTCCATTTCAGTAGTTGTCTTGAAGTGCAGTTTTCTAGGACTCTCTAGGAAGATGCTTTGATCTGGAGACACTGCCCCCAGCATCCATGTGAGTGATAACCTGGGTCCAGAACGTTGTTTTTGTTCTTTGAGCAGCTACAACTGAGGGGGCTAAAGCTTTGCCTTGTGAAAAATCGTGTTTTAACACCAGTTCATGAAAGAAAAAATAGCAGTTATTTTAAACTTCATAGGGTTTAACTGAAGCTTGCAATATACTACTGGCAAATTTGAGAAGTTCATTAGATAACATGAGTTAGTTAAAACACTTGAGAGTGAGCGTTTGATCAGTGTCATCATATGGTATAATAAATACACCAGTATCCAGTGATACGGTGTGAAACTTGAGGATTTTTGAAATGCAGCTTTGAGTCTGAGCCCCTAAGAAAAGGGCTTTTAAAAATACCTGTGAGGAACTTCATATAAATTGTTCCAAATGTGGAAAAAGGGCACGCTTTACTGGAAGGAGGTGCACTAGCATTTTTTCTACGTGGAGATGAACGGCCGTAGTCTCTCGGTGGCAGCGTGCTGAAGGGCTGCCCGCAGCGCGCAAGCGGCCGTGGCGAGGGCAGGAGATGGCCCGGCGGTCACTCGGTGCCGGGGTGCTCGGCCGGGCCAGCCCCGCACGGGCACACGGCAGCTCTCCGTGCGCGGGCTGCTCCTCCTCCTTCTCCTCCTCCTCCTCCTCCTCCTCCTGAGAAATGTTAGCAAGGCGCCTGGTCCAGGCTGCAGCTTGATCTTAGAAACCTGTTGCATTTTTCTGATGGAAAATTCTTTTCAGCTCTCCAAAGAAGGTGGAGAGCTCTGTGCAAAGCCTGCTGGTGCTTATTTTGTTTGTATTCTTGCTTTTCTTATTACCTTTTTTTATTTCTGTGATTTTTCCATTTCCTGTCCTAGAGGTGAAACAACTGAGCTTTGCCCCCACGTGCAGTATTGGGGTATGACCGGTTTAATTAAACTCACTAATTGTGCAGAGGTGGAATTTATTTGAAAACCATCCTGCATATGTAGACCTCTGTTATGGAAATTTAATATTTATTTGTCTAGGAAAAAACACGTCTGGGAATGCTTTGGTAGAAGCGGAGCAGTGGCCAGGCAGGGCAGGTTGTTTGGTTTTGGGCCTATCAACGGCCGTACGGAGCTGCGATGGGCGCCGGTGCTGCGAGAGGGGGACGTGCGCGCTCGCAACGCGCGTGTGATGCAGCGTATGTGTTTATAAATGCATCTTCGGAAATGGGGACAAGGGCAAAGGAGCTCAAATGAAGAGCCAATTACGATAATCTGAGCAGAATGAGGATTAACTGCCTCTTAATCTGAAGGATGCCCAAAATGCATGTGGTCACTTAGATCAAACAAGTGCTTGTCTCCGTCGGGGACGTTCGCTAGAGGTCTTGTACAAACAGCAGTTAACAACGGCGTTTTCCACTTACTGTCCAGGGCAAAACGTTTTTGGAACAGTGATTCGGGCTCTGGCTGGAGTTGAGGGCAGAACACGTCCTGGGCTGTCTCGGCTGTCGCATCGCTTCCTTGGAAGTTCAAAGAAGTAATATTGGGCGTTTCGTGATGGAAAGACGGCTGATGTAAAATGAGTTCAGTTTGCAGTTTTTCTTTTCACGGAAGATGGAAAACTAGCAAGTCTGTCAGGAAAAGTTGTTGTTAGGTATTTCTGTTTTTCAGAATGAGTTCGTGCCCGTCCCGACCTTCTCGGTCGCTCCCGGTGCCAAGCAGCCGGGTGGCTGGCAGTGATCGCGTGGCCCCTGTCCCGGGACTGCGGTCCCCGTCTGG
The DNA here is from genome assembly GCF_036370855.1 of Dromaius novaehollandiae. NCBI lineage: Eukaryota > Metazoa > Chordata > Aves > Casuariiformes > Dromaiidae > Dromaius > Dromaius novaehollandiae. The sequence goes on from NC_088116.1 coordinate 2,094,110, forward strand.
GCAGCGACTGCTGTGCGCAAGATTATGCCTCGAGCAGCTCCTCATCTTCCCACGGGCATCACGCGGCCGCGGGCGGGTGGGATGGGGTCGGCGCTGCCCCGCGGCTGGTGGCTCTCCGCAGAAGGTCCCTGCGTCGGCTCCGCCGCCCTGATGAGCGGTTTAGCAAGCTCAGATCGGTGCCGTGTTAATTGTCAGGCCGGGGAGGGTGGGGAGCGGGTTTCACCGGGGGCCATGGAAGATATCCAGTGAATTTCCACTCTGTTTCCCTGCTTGGCACACCAGCACTTACTGTCACTTTGCATAAATAGGTTTATTTCAGAGGGTCAGCCATCACCACTCCCCCCTGCCCTCCGGCCCACCCTCCCCTGAAGGAGAGGAGGCCGACGAGCATTTAATTTCCCCAACAGCAGGTGCTTGTCATCCATCTGAAGATAGCTGCCAACATCTGGTGCAATTGCCTCCGCAAACGCAGTAACAAGGCGGCCTGCAGTTCAAACGCAGAGAGAGCATTGCCTCTTTAATGATAACAAGCTGTTGGCTTCCCCTCTGAGATGAATTCATCTCACAGATGTTTGTCTAGTTTTGGCAATCTTATCACTATAGCTTTGGTGATTATGCTCAACTGGAGACTATTACTATAAAAGAAGTTTGAACTCGTTCCATTTTTGCATTATTTATTTATTTATCCATTTATTTCCTTGCTTTCTGGATATAATTGTATCAACAACTGCAATGTTGGTCCCATTACCCAAGAACCCCTACTTTTTCCTCCTTTCTCTGCATCTGCTGCACAGTAGCTTGCTACTTGACAGTCGCCACTGGTGAACGTCGTTCAGCCACGCTGACATTTTTAGTGTTCCCCATCAACAGCTTTGTGGTTTGAACCCTCTCTCAACACCGCGTTTGCTGGGATTACTTGGCGCTCGCTCTGTTCTCTCTAATAACTGTGCTATACTTGCTATTTCTACGAAGCGCGAGTTGCCAAAAATGTTCTGGATATTTCCTTTTGGACGGTAGCACTCTGGCGACCTTGGCAGCAGCTCATAATGAGAACATACGACCATCTTCACTTGTACATCTTAAGCGTTTCCAGTCTCAGCACGCCTTTGCGAAACACGGAAACCTGCTGGCTGGAGGCTCCGGCGCGTTCGCTGTTGTTCGGTGTCTGACTTTTTAGCGGGGGAGACGTTTTCTCCTGAGTGTGTGGGATTTAATTCGGGTAAATAGAGTTTATTTTTGGAAGCACGCTTATGAATAGGTGACTCATGCCTGAATGAAGATGTGTCACTGTTGGTGGGGACACCACATATATAATTTCTTTGTCTATAAATAGATGTCAGTCCGAGTAGTGGTGACACGGTGATGCTTTGCCCTCGCTGTCTGTGTAGTAGCTTCTGAGGAAAGTGTTCAAAGTGCCAGTCTCTTCTGCTGGGGGAATAATTTCTGCTCGTGCTTAAGGAATAGACGTTAACAGCTTCTTAAAATACTGAAAGTGCTTTAATTGCCATAGTGGCAATCAGAATTGCAGGCGCATTCTCACGCTGCTGTTGTGAGGTGTATTTGTATTTCTTCCATCTATTTTACGGTGGAGTAACTGAGTTAGGGAGTTTGGATATCAACTGCAGGTTCCTGAAATTCTCATTTACTCGTTTCTTGCAAAGACCCATTTCTGTTATGACTGAGAGCGATTTTAAGCTAAACTTTTGGAATTAAAGAACATTAGGATTTTCAGATATCTTTCTGAAAATCCCGGTTCCTTCTCCCCATGCCCACTGTTCCTAAACCAGTTACGTGTTGTTGGTGTTTGCTCAGCACCATTTACTCAACACATATGGTTTAATGTTGTTCTTTTTTTTCCCGCTCCTGCTGTAGTTACAGTATTATTAAAAATCCATTAAATTTTAATGTACATCATAAAGTATGTGCTCCTGTGAATGCAAGCACAGATAATTATTTCTGATGAATAAACCAAAAGGACAAGTATGTAAGAAGTTCATCCTGCAGCTTTCAATTTTCATTATATACATCTCCTGCAGGGGCAATCGTTGTGATGTTGCAGCTGGTTATTTCTGTGGCCAGGCTCTCCCTGGAGATGGTTGATGACAATGCAAACTTGAACTAGCAGAAGTGCCAATGCTTCTACTGGTATATTTATAGATAAATTGTTTGCTGGGGGAAGTAACCCTGCAGAAGGTGGAGGATGCGAAGAGCACTGCAGCGCAGCAGCAACTTTCTCGGAGTTTCTCTTCGTTTCGGATCGGCGTCGTGGAATCGTGGAAAGTAAACCAATTATTCCTCATTAAAATAAGCCAGGATCCTAACAACAGGCAAGGTATCATTGCTAAAACACCACCAGGAAACCAGGCAAGCTCCTCTTGGTTTCTAGGGCCTGAGGTAGGCAAGGGAATCATTAAAAATAATGCATTACACTGTCAGTAAAGTTTCATGCAGTATGTAATAGTCCATAGGGGTCTTACCTACTTTTCCATATATGATACATACGTAATGGTTACAGCTTCTCATTAACTTTCCCATAATACTGAATATACTTCTCTTTAACACCCCCTTCAGGCTTCGTGTCACTTGCTAAGCATTTCCTAATAAGCAGGAACTTAAATATTTATCATGCTTGCTGCTGTCCCCGCCAGGCTACAGAAATTGTTGGCCCCTCTCTCCTCGCTGTTTAATTTCCTATTCCTGAATGCCCTGGACAAGGTCCAGCTCTGCAGTAGCTGAGGGCTTTCCTAGGGCTCTCCTGCTCTGGGTTTAAGAGTTCCCCACCTGGTATTTCTTGTGTTTAAAGGCTTTTCTGCACACAGAGAATTTGCCACACAGCTACCATGAGGCTCATAAATGTGCACAGACTCTCACAGGGACCTCAGTCTTCGCTAAGGGCTAAGTGCCGCTGTTATCCCAAGCAAGAAGGTTCAACGTTATATAGTTGGGCCTGGCTGAAACCATCCCAGGATGGCAAGATCCTTGCTGAAGTCCTGGCGATCCCCTCCAAATCCCTCGGACCTTTGGTTTCTTTGCGCTTGGGTGTTTGTGTTACGCTGCCGAGGTCCTGCAGAGCCTCCTCGGCGGCTCGGTTGCCTTGTGCCCTGGGACGAAGCCTTTCGGCACTTTGCCCTGCCCGCAGCGGGAGGCTTCAGGCGGGTTCGTGCCAAGGCGAGATGATGGTCTGAGCTGATGGGGTCCGTCAGATGAGTCGAGGAGGAGGGTGGACTTGCGATTGATGCCTGGGACCGAGGTTTGGGAGTCACTTAGCGGATGTGGCGCAGACTTGCTGTGTAACTTCTGGTCTCATTCAGCTCCCCGCCTGAAACCGGGGACTGAGGCTTTCTCACTGCTGCCATAGCCACAGGCCTTCTGGAGAGGGACGGAGCATGTCTGAGTCCAGCACCGTGCCCTGACCTTGCTCAAAGTCATAGTGCTACTGCGATAGCAAATAACGGCAGATAAATTCACCTTCGTACAGTTTAGTCTAGCTGCCTGTGTTCCTGCATCCCTGAGCCTCCCTGCAACGGTTGTGTTTACTTTTCCTGAAATGGAAGAGGCCCTCTTACATAGTCCTCCTTCAAAAATAAACCGTTAAAAAGGAAAATAAAAGGGAAGGAACAAGAGTCAGGCCTTGTCTGATAACACAGAGTAGATACTGATCTTGAGTTCATGGCAGCTTGAGCCAGAGGTTTGTTTAAGTGTAAGACAAATTCTTGCATTTTTGGACATTTTGAAATCCTCCTCCTTCCCCTCCTGTATTTTTTGGAAACAATCAAACTAAAAGGAGAACTGCAGTAGAACTCTGGAAGTAGCAACTATTGATTTTTTTCCCCCCTCCCCTTTCGTCGTCTTCAATTAGATTTATGCTCTGAAGTGCACAAAGTCAGTCAGGTGCTTTGGAAAACTGTATTTCGTTTGACCTTCTGGCTGTATTTTGACTTTGAGAAAGTCAGAATATCATATAAAGACTAGGTTGTTTCGCTTCTGAGGCCAGCAGCAGATTCTCGAATTGGGCAAAAGAAAGGAAAAGCCTGCCTCCGGTGCAAGGGGCCGTGGTGGCCCGCGTCCCTGCCGGCTCCAAACGCTGCGGTTCTGGGTGCGATGTAGGTGCATCAGGCTTTCGTTGTATTTATATACTTAGTGGTCACTGGAAATGTTTTACTCCCATTTGGAGCTTCGGAGCCCACCTGTCGGGATGGGAGCGAGCTATCAATAGCCAGCGATGTGGAAGCGAGCGGCTGCGGCTGCTTGTGAAATCTGGACTCATTTACTTGATGGACTCTAAGGGCTGCGATGGCTCCAGAGGAGCCCGTCACGTCAAAAGGAGAGAGCTGCAAAGATTAAACACTCGGCGATCGCGAAAGCAAGCGAGTCAACATAAACATCGCTCTGTCTTTGGTTTCTGACTGCCAGGAATGTGACCTTGTCTTTTGAAGCTGCGAGTTGCCGGGCATGGGTCACGGCAGCCGCGCCGTGGGGATTGCCGCCTCGCGGGAAGAGCCTTGCCGCTGCCGCCCTGTGCCCCCGGCGCCGAGGCTGCCCGTCCCGGGGCAGCGGGTCTGTCCGGGAAGGGGGCTTTCGGGGAGAGGGGACAGGGAGCAAGCGTTTCTTGCAGTGAAGAGTTCAGCTTGCTTTTCTTGGACACTGGCGCAGGATGTGTGCGCCGGGCTTTTCTTATTAAAGCAAAAATCAGCAATTAGAATCATATCTGCAGGAAAGTGTCCTCTCCTGTGCCACTGTGTGTGATGTTTTAAAGCACATCACATAGCATGTTTTACCTCCTTTTGATAAATTAGGGAGACTGTCATTGCCCAGCAAGGCTTAATGGTGCGAGTGACCAGGCTGGTCAGGACATTAATTATAACCTCAACTTTTCCATCGTTTCAGATGCAAAATGGAAATCAGGAATAGGTTAATGAGCGACAGCAACACCCCTGACCAGCTGGGTCAGACATGGGAGGGCACGAATAGCTGGAGTGGGTTTGGGCGGCTTCAGGCTCTTGTCCTTGCTCTGACACCACGGCTGCTGGTAGCTGCCAGGTGCAAAGCGTGAGGCTCGATGCGCTAAGGGCTTGGTTTGGGCTGGCAAGCTGAGCTCGAGCGCCGCTGCCTTAAACGCCGTAGTGTCATCGGCAGACCAGTCTGTAAAAACCCGTGCCATTCGGGGTGGTGTTTCTGAAGTAAGTAGCTAGCAAAGGTTGACTATTCCCTATCCCCAAAACAGCTGAGGAAGATAAATGAAAACCTTTGTAATCCAGAACTGCTTCTTATTCATCAGTAAATAGGAAATGAGTTCCTGGTGCAATGTAAGCTGCTTTGTTTTGCTGATTCGTAGGTCATATTTTCCATTCCTGCTTTTCTGTTGAAGTGGATAGGTTTAATATATTATTCCTTGACTTAAAAATTTGTGCCATAAAACTTGCAGAAGGTGAAAGAGTCTGAGGTAATGCTTCTTTTGGGACCAGAGGCTTGCTTTTAAGCTCCCCTTGCCTGGTGTAAATTAAACCGGAGTAGGACTGTGAAAACAGAACAGGCCAACTTCTTGCATAAGGGATGGTGCAGCCTTATCGCAGGAATAATGCTGCGTAAAATGCTAATGGGTAGTACAATTTTGCCATGGCCTTTAGTGATAAGGGAAGTGCTCTAAAAATAAAAGAATTAGAGGTAATTGATGATTTCAGACAGATTGTTTGTGGATGTTAACTGGCAAAACTCCCTGAAATGAGAGGCACTGTGCTGATTTACACCCACGGCGTGTGGATGAGTGTAATCCAGACGTCAGCAGTCCAAAGGGCTGTGCTGATCTACACGAGCTGCGAATTGGACGCTTTGAGTGTTATACGGCTGGAAAAAACCGCTCCCGCTGAACGGGAGGTCTGTGCGCGCCCGCGTCCCCTCCTCCTCCGCGCCGTCGTGGCCCTGCGCGCGGGAGCCGAGCGGCAAGGCAGCCCGTTAGCGCGCTCGGGCTCGGCGGGATCCGCAGCGAGCCTGCTTGTTTGCTTACGGCCCAGGAAAAAATTTGCTTATGGTGCTACTGAAATATTAATGCAGAACAAATCATCCAGTTTAAACCGAACATCAGGCTGGAGAGAGAAGTGGCGTGCGGTGGTGTCAGTGGTTTGTAAAGGGAAGCGTTTGCCGCCCGTGTGATTGAATCCTCTCGGCACGGTGCTGCGTGTTGGCTGGACACGAGGGTCTCTGGTAGCCGGGGGGTCCAAGTGGCTAAAGTTTTGCTCTTTAACCCTTCCCCGGGTTCCTAGGAGCTGTGATGAATTGGGAAAAAGGAACTTGACTCTTGCGTCATCTGTGCCTGATGGGGAGGGTATTTGGAAAATGTTAACTGCTCTTGGGACTTTTTCAAACAGACTGTTTAAAGTAGTTATTTTTCCCAGACGGTAAATGTAGGAGACATCCTCAACAGCCTGCTAGTAATAATAATACTTATATAGCACTTTACATTTTCAAAGTGCTGTCCAAATAGTAACTGATCTGTCTTGTTGTCTTCAGAGATGTGTATTTAAACTAGAAGGGTATTAGTCTGAATTAATTCATAGCAGCGTATCGGCGATGTCTGTGGGTGAATTCCTTCTCCGCAGCTCAGTGCTATGGGAGGACGCTGATTGCTCCTGCGTACCTTGACAGCGATTGCGGTCTTTCATCTCAGTAGTAGAAAAGATGATCTTTGAGCAGAATGGGAGAGAGATGTCTTTCCACCTATTGCACTATAAAAAAAGATGAGCATGGCTTTACAGAAAAAGCGTGCTCCTGTTGTCAGGCTATGTAACACCCGGGTGAACTTGGACCTCCTCAAGATGAACTGGCTTTTCTTCGGAGGAGCAACCCGGGTGGCTTTCGGCGCGTGCTCGGTGTGCTCTGGTTGCGCCGTTAGCTGCCGCCTCCTCGTTGGGGTGCGATTGCCCTCGCGCCGCTCGCCGGGCTCGTCCTCCCGCGGAGCCCGGGCCTCCGTGGTGCCGCGTCTCTGCGTCGTGCGTGCGGCCGCGGGCGCTCCGCCTCGCGGCTCTCCTTTGTATAACCTCTCCGAGGACTTTTTCTTAAAAGGTGTTTCCAAAGAGCATTAGGTGCAGGGGGAGGGAACAGGTTTGCACACCTGCCTGCAATTAAGCAGTTTGTTTTTATGTTCCTTAATCTTTTATGACAGCCTCAAGGACGGTATGCGTAATGCGAAGTCGTCGTTAGGCCGAGTGCGCAATGCTCGTGGCTGGAGCGCTCCCACCCCGCCGTGCTTCCCGCTCGCCTCCGGCCCGCCGGGCCCCGCGCTCCCCCGCCGCGGGATGCCCTCGGCACAGCGGCCGGGCCGGGCCGGGCCGCCTGCAGACGCGCGGCGAGAAGGGGTGGCACGCGGATGTTAGGGGCTTTTGGGAAGGGGAAGGGGAGAGAGAAAATGCCCTTAATGGAAGGGATTGCGGGAGATACCTAAGATCTTGGAGAGAGGGCCTCGCAAGGAAGGCGCGGGTGACGTGCAAGAGTAATTAAGAAAACAACCCTGAGAGACGTTAGGGGAGATGCGGCTGAGCTCGAACAAGCAGATGTAAAGAGGGAATTAAGTCTGCGAGCTTTCCTCTAAGGACCCAGTGGGGAAAACACAGCAGCCGTTCTGTTTATGTGTAGATGAGCCCCGAGTCCCTCGCTGGAGGACGTCGGCTCGTGGGTCTGGGTCCGGCCCGTTGCAGGTTTGCGAGTCCTGAACCCTGCAGAAACATGGAAAAAGAGGCTGTGGCCTTCTGCAGAGGTGACGGGAAGGACGTTCGGTTCCAAAGCACGAATGCTGGCTTCAGAAATAGAGTAAAACTGTGGGTAATGTGGTTTGCCTGGGGCAAATCCGTAGTCTGCTATAAGCAATATTAATTTAAGTATATAATGCTTTAAATTATCCAAATAATTTATCTGTGATTTTTTTAAAAAGTAATTTACTAGCTCTGATCTTGAATAGAAATAAAATAAAAGGAAAGAAACAAACTTCAATTAATATTAGCACTTCTGTTTTACTCTGGAGAATAATATACAGCAGAGATATTTATTTTTAGAAGTGGAGAATTTGCATGCGTGATTCCAGATGTATTCTTAGGCTTCGTGCTGGTTGAAATTCAGCTCCCACGTAGCGTTTCGTCTCTGCCGCGGCGGGTATCTCTTTCCCTCTCCCCTGGCAGGGGTGGGGGGGTGCGGTGAGGAAGGCGGCCCGCAAGCGCCTCGGCTGCCTCTGAACTTTAGTCCCTGCGCGAGCCGTGACCCATTTAGCGGAGGCCCTTTGATGCAGCCGGCGAGGGCAGGGGAGGTCAGAGCGCGGGCCGTGCCAGAAATCCCACAGATGCAGGAAGCGGAGGACTCGGGAAGGCTGCCGATCGCTCGGGCGGCTGTTTCAGTGCGTTCGTTCTCTTGCTGGATCCCTGAAAGCGGAGGGGTCAGGTGCTGCGCGGGGCAGGGAGCAGCCTCGGTGCCTTCCCGCTTTGCGGGGGGGGGGGGGGGGTTCCCCGGGGGTGGCGGCGGGGTGGAGAGCACACGCCGGGCAGAGCTGGGCCCTCCCGTGCTCCCCGGCCCCATTCAGTGGATCCCCCGGCGCTTGCGCGGATGCACGCGCACGCACACACACACACACATGGAAATCCTGCCCCCCCGTTCCTCCCCCGCAGACCCCTTGGGTCCGTCTCCTCCTCCGCAGACCCCTTGGGTCCATCTCCTCCCTTGGGCTTGTCGCTGGAGAAGGTGCCTGTGCGGAGGTGGCTCGTGCAGCTTCCCGTAGGTGCCACGTAGGAGGAAGGGGAGGAAGAAGAGCGCTCCTCTCGGCTTGGATGTCCCCAAGCAAAATTCCAGCCGAACAGCTTAAAATAGATGGTCAGCTGGTTGTCGGAGGCTGGAATTTGCCCGGAGAGCACGGCATCTGCTTCCCAGGAATGCTGGCCAGCCATCAGGCCGGATAAATCAGGACTAGCACTGGTCTGTGTTTGCGTTTGCGTGAGACGGCCCATCCCGAGGGCGGGAGCTGCCCTGCGCGCGGTGAGGCTGTCCTGCTCCGCTCCTCGGAGCGGCTCTCCGGGAATCGGGAATTGACGGATCCTGGCCGGAGGGGCCGGCACCCCGTCGCCGCTCCGGGATTGCTTCCTCCTCTTCGCTCTGCGCCAGGAGTCTGGCCGCGGAGCCACTTTTAAGGGTGCATCTAGTGCCTGACCCAGCTTAAAAAGAGGAAAAACCCAAAGATTGCAGCTACGGTAACGCTGCGGTGCCAGGCCTGCCTTCTGCCTTCTGCCCCTTTCCTCCGCGTGCCGCCGCCTCCAAGGCCGGGAGCATCGGCTCCGACGACAGGGCTTCTCTGTCTCGGATGCGGCACAAAACAGATTTTTCTAGTGGCTGAATTTAATCACTTAGATGCAGAACACTGATAGACTGAATCAATTTAATTCCTACTGCTCGTGACTGGGAGGGGAGCGAGGGAAGGAGGGAAGGTCATAGCAATTCAGCAAGAAACAACTTGGCTTAAAAACGTGACTATTACTTCAGTCTTTTGGGGGAGGTTTTTTTTGTTTGTTTTTCACCTGTACAGGCCCATAAATACGGCAGCCTTAGGAAGCGGGAAGCATCGCACCCTGCGAAGTGGGGAAATGTCACTTGTTAGCGTGAGCTTGGAAGCGCCGGGCTGCTGCGGAGCTGCCGGTGCCCTTCCCAGGCGGAGCCGAGGCCGGCGTTGCCCCGCTCTGCTGAGCGAGCTGCTGGAGTTACCGTGGGCCCTTGAACGTCTCACGAGGCCCGTCGTGCCTGAGCTTCCCAGCGTCGTGCATGTGTACCCCAGGGCAGCCCAGAAAAGGAGGGCAGCGCTGGTGCTACCGGACCTCCGGTGGTCCCAAGTCTCCTGGGAGACTCCGCTTCCCTGCCGTGGTTCGGTCTTGCTCCGAGAGCAACAGGCTTTGGCAATGGAGCAGTGCGTGAGCCTTCTGCCAGAATAAGGCTCTGTTTCTCCTGGTGTCTCTTGCCGTGACAGAAGCAAAGCTTCACGTTTCGTGTGACGTTGCTGGCCGCGCTGCTCGCGTGCCCTGCCAAGGCCGCTGTAGCTCCTTGGGATGCCGCGCTGGCGTTTCCGCCGGCCCCGCGCCTGGGCTGGGGCCTCTGCTGCGCCTGGTGCCCCGGCCGCGGCGGCAGTTTAACCACAACATCAAACTTCTGAGCGGAGACGGCTCCCGGGTGGAGAGGAGTAGCTCAGCGGCGGTGCTGGGCCCTTCCTCGGGCTTCCCCGGCCCTCCCACGCGGGACCGGGCAAGGCGGTGCAGCCCTCCCGTCCTGCTTGCTGCAGTTGCCCCGGCGACTGGCGGTAAAGCGGGGCCTAATTTTTAGGCAAGGCACATTAGTAGTGAAGTAACGAGAGCAGACTTGGCCAGCTTAGCAGCAGACTTGGTAGCCTGCCATAGCCACCAGCCCATATGTACAATGGTAAATAAAAGCTGTAGTTGAGCTTCTGTCAAGTTTTATATAACATTTGTTACGATATGCAATGAGAGGGGGGAATCCCTCCTGTGTGCGGTTCTAGCGAAGGATAAATCGGAGCCTTCCTCTCATCGAGCAGGGGGGCAGCGAGCAAGGGAGCCGGCGCGGAGGAGTGACCCCCGTCGTGGGTTGTGCTGCAGCCTCCGCTGCGCGAGACGGGTTTTGCCTTGTGCAATGGACCCAGCACTGCCCGGTACCGGGGGTTTTGCGAGCTGATGTTTCGCGAGAAGCTCGTGGCAGAGGGGCCGGTGCAAGGGCACAGCAGGGCAGTTACCAAGGGCAGGAGAGATGGCCCTTGCAGGGGTGCTCACCCGCGCGGGCAGCCGGCTCCGGCACCCTGTGCACCGCCGTGAAAGCGGAAAGCTGAGCGCGGGCTTGAACTGTGGCAGCGCGAGCAGGAGGGTAGGAAGCTCGACTGTGCTAAGCGATGGTCAGCTTAAAAATAGCCCTGTCTATTTATAGCGCTGGCAGAGCGCTCGTGCTCTCGCTGTGCCCGGTGCGCGGCAGCCTGGCCGCGGCTGCACCTCGCACATGTGCTGGGGCAGGGGCCGCGCTGTGCTGCAGCTTTGGGCGTGCGCGGTGCCCGGCTCGCGCGTGGGCGGCCCGGCGCGGCGCTCGGTGGCTGGCGGCTGGAGGAGGCGCGATGTAAACAGGCGGGTGGGTAATTGCCGCCGGCAGCCGAGGCCGCCGGTTTGCAGCAGAAGGAAACGGCGGAGACCGGGGTGGTTTCGCTCGCAGCTGAGCGACGTCAGAAGGGAAGGGAAGGGAAGCAGGAGCGACGCGCCGGGCGGAGGGGGACGCGGGCCGTGACTCGTGTCCCCGCGGCCCCCCGAGGGGCAGCACCGCCGTTTGGCCTGGTGGGAGAGGAGGCCCGAGACAGGCCCGGGAGGAGCGGCGCGGCGGCGGCTCGGCGTGCAGCTGTCTCCATCTGGCGTCGGCCCCCCAGTCCTGCCGCCGCGGTGGGCGAGCGCGGGCCCCGCTGCCGCCTCGGGGCCGGCGGTCGTGGGGGGCCGGGCACGGCCGCGTCCCCCCGTCCGGCCGCCTCGGGGCCGGCTCCCCGCGTCCCGGCCCGGCCGAGCGAGGCGGGAGGCACGGGCAGATGCAGGCCGGGCCGGCGAGGCAATTCGCTGCATGCCCAGGCCGGTCTTAATTGGGGGGTTTTCCCCTCCCCGGTTTATTTTCAGCTTCCCGCTCTAAATTAGAGAGGATTTCAGAGAGTTTGTTCTCATGAGCTTTTGCATTCCCGAAACGAAATCTGCGCCGCTGCTTTCGTTGCAAACCCCTGCTTGTAGCAAACGAGGGCTCCAAACTAAATATCTGCTTCTGGCTGAAACGTAATCTAATTGAGTCTTAATTATATAGGGCCCCAGGACAAGGCTGTGTTTTTTATTTGTATTTTCAAAAAAGGGCTGTGTCTGGGGGCTCTTTCCTTTGAGATTCTGTCCAGCCAGCGCTGAGGAATATTCTGTTTATAATCTAGACGTTTATAACCAGTTTAATTCCGGGGCCCACCAGGCAGGGCTGGTCCTTGTGGTGCACAGTCACCTGCACGCTCGGTTCTGATCCGTATCTGCTGCTTCTGCAATGGAAATAATCAGCAAAGTCGTACGAATTTTTGATGGATGACATTCGTACTGATGAAAGCTACCACCAGCGAGAATAAAAGAGGGTTTTAAGGAGGGATTTGAATAAGGAGGATGAATCTGGTACCTGAGCTGAAGCGGGCAGCGAGGTGGGAGGCTGGGGGAGCGCGCGGCGGGAGAGGTGCCGGAGCGGGGGCCGGCGGGAGAGCTTCAACCTTGGGCTGCGCATGGCGGTTGGCGAGTTCGGTCTGCTCTTCCGCTCACTGGTGCACGCTTCAGGGCAGAATTTCTGCCGTAGTTTTTGATTTTTTGAGCTTTTGTCATTTTGCATCACAACCTTACACGTTATTGAACACTTTTTTTATTTAATCAGTTATTCTTTTAAGTGGGCTTAATTGTATAAAGATTATCATGCATAAGAGATGTCTATAATTAGAAAGGGGGATTGGTGCTATTAGAACAGTGTTTTAGCGAGGAAAATTATAGTGTTCATAAGCTGTTTGGAGAAGGGAGGCAGCATGTATTAACACTCCACAAGTTTTACGTAATCCCGACAGAGGACTGACTAACGCCACTTCGGTGGGAATTCGGCCCCCCAGTATTTCCTCTGCCAATTCGGTCCGCTGCTTTCTTCCCGTTTGTCCTCACCTCCGCCATTGCCACTCGCGTTCCCCGAAATGAAGTCAGTATCACTCACTTTTCCTCGAAAGCAGCAGCCCCTTCCATGGCAGGTGGTAACTGGCGATGTGCATTGGTTGGGCTGTAAAAGCCTGCGACGAGGTTTGCTCCTCCCAGGACCCCGTGGAGACGTGGAGGACACGTCTCGCAGGTGGTACAGCCTCTGACGCTGGCAGGAGCGGTTTTTTGCATTTATTGCGTGTAGGCTGGATCGTAGCCTTCGTTTGTAGGTCACGAGGAGGTTGCACCTCTGTGGCCTTCCCTCTTCTGCTGTTATTGATACGCGTGCAAAGGGGGTGTAAAACACTACCCTGCTGTTTTGGAAGGATGCGATATTTGGGTTTTTGCATTGATGCAGTGAGGGGAGTGGGGAGCTCTGCCCTGCTCCGTCCCACGGGCTCCTGCCCCTCTTGGGGCATTAAACGGCACTGGCTTCGCGTCCCCGCGCCGGCAGAGCGGAGCGGGCAGCAGCGCGTGGTGCTGGGAGGGCTGCCGCTGCCTGCGCCCGCCCGGGGGGGTTAATTTGAGCAGGTAACGAAGCGGATTCTGCCGTCTGCAGACCGACGGTGGGACGCCCGCGTTCGTGTTGGCCGTCGGTAAGTAACGGTGATGAGAGTCGCCCGAAGAGACGTCTCCCACTGGTGCCTGTGCCCGACCGGCGCCGGCCGCTCCGGTTTGCTGGATCCTTTGGGAGCGGGCGGCAGCTCGGAGGCTGGAGGAGGAACCCGCCGGCCTGGGGACGTTCGACTGCGGCTGTGCGGAGACGGCGGGGAGGCCTCTGCCGTCTGTGGAATCGAGAGCCTTTTATCCGTGCAACTATTACGTTTTCCAGAGCCAGTTTGCTGCACGTATTCTGGTAACGCCGATGCAATACTAGATTCATCATGTTTCCTACTGTTACATAATTTTATTTCGAAGTTTAAATCCAGCCAAAGAAGAGCCATGGGTCTTGATGGTGCTAATTAAAGCATTCTTATCTATTTTCCAGGACTCAAAACATGGTCCTCATTTGCTCCTTTGCTCTGTATCTCTTTGCCAAGTTGAAGCCATTAATTTTGAGGAAGGAAAGGATTATTTTAGATCACCTTGTAGTGCTTTGTTGCCACATTATATGCTGCTGGACAGCATGGTGGTGGAGCGCTCTCCGTTTATGAAGTGCCGGGTACAGATGGCAACTCATTAAAACTTCAGTGATAATCACCCTTGCTATGGAATTACCACTTAAATCTAGTTAGTAGAGGATGAGGAGGAGTGTCACAGAAACATACTTCTTCTGGGTGTTTTAAAAGCATATGGGATTGGGTGTTTTATGTGTGCCCCCTTGTCAGGAGCCCTCCGAGCAGACTGCCAGAATCGTCGAGCAGTTAGAGTTTAATGGAGGTGCAGGAGCTTCTGCTCTCGATCCTTTCGACAGTTAAGCTGTCGTCTTCAAGTGCATTTAAAAAAAATCTTTTAAATACAGCTTTTCAGCAGAATAAATGGAGGCAAGAACAAGTATGCGAAGGCAGCTCGTAAGGAGCTTTTTGGTCATTTCAAGGTTGGGAAGCGCTCTTTGGGGAGCAATGCATCATCGTTAGATGGCCTCACAGAAAGGAAGGTATTTGCTTGTTTGTCCTCACTTGCGCAGATGATAAGAGGAATGGTCCCAGGGGCTGGGCGAGAGCTCAGAAGTGCCTGCAAGTTTGAAAAAAAATATTTGGATTCAAGTCCCAGCCCAGTTACAGATTTTCTTTGCGACTTTGAACATGTCACTTATTTCTCTTCTGCTCCAGTTTCCCTTCCATAAAACGTGGTTGCAGTGTTGCTGCCCTTGCCGCAGCAGGGCATCAGGGGTACCTGTATTACAGGTTAGGAAGCATTTAGGTACTGGCATGGCTGCGTATTAGCTGTGAGTAGATGGAGCAGTGCTTTGCTGGGTTTTGCAATGTGTTTTGAAACTTAGTTGTAGTAAGTGTGTTTTGTGACACCCGGATTCCCAAGAGCACGTAGTTACGTGAGAGTTTTCCCTTCCGGATGGCTGGACGCACCCTTGTTGCAGCAGGTACTGAGCAATAAAACTTAGGTTCAGCCTAGAGGCACCTGGTAAAAGTGTCACTGTTTTTGATAAAAATATTGCTTTGAAATAGATCTCAAAGGTTTGGGATTTGCAAGCCTGGAACCGGTATTTGAGATTTCTGCACGATGACATCCTGGTCCTTTTTCCGGATAGTGTGTTTCTTTCTGGTACCGGAGCATCCTCTGTTACTTGCTCTTTAGATTGCTGAGAAGAGGGCTTTCGTCTCATGCTGCAGTGCTTTGCATCAGGCAGAGGGGGAGAACGAGGCTTTCTGGCTCTCCTCTTTTCCCCTTCCCCTTTGACTCTGCAGAGGTGGCTGGTGCGCAGAGAAGCGAGGTGGAGAGGCTGGGGTAGCTCAGCACACCGCTGCAGGGGCGGTATCATGCTGCCGCAAGGTGAGCAGCTCAGCTCAGCCTGGAGTAGACCAGCAAATTGTCCTTTGTAATAACAGAAATGCTCTTCCTTGCCCAGGTCGTGCAGGTACGTGCAGGGTGTGCATCCTGTTCCGGGGCTGGCGTCGGGGCATCCGCGTGTCCCGGTCTCCGGGGCTCTGCAGAGCCGTGTCTCCATGGATGTCACTGGAGGGCAGCTGGGGCTGGGTGGCTGCTCCTGCTCCTTACTGCCCCGGCTGTCGGCTGCAGGGTTGCTGGCGTGCGTGGGGCTAGCCATCAGCCAAAATTCGGCAACTGTTTCCTCCGAGTCGCATCTGTCTAGTTTTCCTAAAGCAAATGAAGGAGCTTCCCTGCCTCTGGTGCTGCAGAGCCGCCCGAGCCGCCTTCCCGGCTGCTTCCTGCTTCGTCCGGACTCGCGTGCGCATCTCTGCCAGGAGCTTCACCTCATCGCGTGTCGGGTAGGATCCTCGGGAGAGGAAGAAGCGTTCAGAACAGCATCCTAACTGGACTCCGTTTTTCCATGGGAGTACCGTGATGCAGGCTGGGGCGCAGGGAGATCTTTTCCATACTGACCCTTGCCTTTGTGGCTGTGTTTGAAATCAGAGTTGTCTCATATACTTCAGTGAACATTGGATTTTGCCCTTACAGCTAGCAGCCCGGTTCCAGGTTAGTCTGCTGTCACTCAGCCGGTCATTGGGAAGCTGCATATAAGTGCCTTTAGGTGCCTTTTGCTTATCTTGTAGCTTGGATTTTGTCTCATTCATCAGCAGGCAGAGCTTCGCCATCACCCGAGCCCTTTCCGTGACAGCCCTGACGCGACTGAGAGACAGCAGAGGTGACCGGGGGCCAGACACGCTCCACCCAGTATCACTGCTTTAACTTTCCCCGGTTTGGGAAAGGAGCTCTGACCCTGTCTGACCTCTCTGCTGGCTGTCGCGGGGGTGAGAACCGGACTCTGAGCCCTTGGATCAGTGCTGTCCTCTGTGTGCGACCGCGGCGCTCCCCTTGCTGCTGTTTGCTCAGCCTCATTTGCTTTGAGCGTAGACTTCAACCGAGCTGCTTTGGTTTTCGACTCTTTCATTTTCAAGAAGAGACTAGTAACTTCTCTCTCTCATCTCTTCCTTAACAGCCCGCTAAATGGGGCTTCCCCCTCGTTTGACCTCCGCGCGCGGCTGAGCACGCGTTCGCTGGGTACCGCTGGGGACTGCAGCAGCCTCCGGTGTCCTGGTAGCACCCTTACACGTGGCGGTCCTCAAATCGTGGAGGAGCTGCGGCCTGGGGGAATGGCCCAGGCAGGGATGTGAGATTGCCCTCTAAGGCAGCCTGGTCTTCAGGCCAGCTGGAAACCCAGGGCTTGGGTTTTGTCTCATTCACCAGCAGGCAGAGCTTCACCGTCGCCCCTGGGGTGGCACTTGGTGGTCTCTGAAGATTTGAGTTCAGGGTCCCGCCTGCACCAGAAACTTTGGGTTAGGTTTGCTGGGCTGACCAGCCTTGTGTTCGGGGCAAATCTGAGCCTGTATTTGTGCAGCCAGTTTCTCTCCTCGCCTGGTGCGTTTTACACATGTGACCCCAGTGTCTCCGAAAAAGTCCCTCTCTTTTGCAGCTGCAGTCCAAAGCCCTGTGAAGAGGAGCTGGTGCTGAGCCAGGCGGCTGATCTCTGGAAAGCGCTTGGCCTTCCAGAGCAGCGGGCGTCCTGCGGCGGTGGAGGCTGCAGGAGGGGGAGAGCATTCCCGGCAGCTCCTGTATGCCGGCTAGTCCATGCCAGAGGAGGGGAGAGATCTCTGGAGAAAGTCGGCATGTCAGTGAGCTGGATGACAGCCTGTGGTGTGTTTTAGGGGAGGGGCGAGAGTTGGAGGCTTTTCTCAACAGACACAGACTTGCCGGCTAAGAGGAGAGGGACGGCTGAGGCCCCCTTTGCCAGGCCTGGACAGAAGGGAGATGTTCTAGTGGAGGAGAAAGTGGCCAAGAATGATGACAAGGATTTCTGCAGGAGGCCTGAGGTTTCTCGTAGCTCTGAGAGGTTAAGAAAGCAGCTCATATTTTATTGGAGGTGCTTGGAAAGAACTGACAAATTCAGGTTCAGCAAAATTAGTTTTTTCTGACTGTAGCGTCACCTGAGTCCCCCCTGCCCCAACCTCACACAGCCTTTCTCTTAGGTTCATCATTCTAGAATTTAAATCTCTCTTATGTATCCTTGAATTCCTTAAGGATCCCCTGGCCGTAAGTAGCATCCGTGCTGTGTGCTCAGCTTTATATGGACTGTGATGCAAATGTCCTCCCAGTGAGGAGGCGGTTGGGAACCTCGGTGCAGTATGGTGGTGCGGGGACCAGTGCACTGAATCGGGGCAGAAGTGAGTGCCTGCCCCTGCCCACCAGCAGCCCCTGCCCACCAGCAGCCCCTGCCCGCAGGCGGCCCCGACGCCCCGGCCCCGGTGGCAGGGCGCTGCGCAGACACGTGCACACGCTGCTTCCTGCACGGCTGCTCCCCGAGCAGCCCCGGCGAGGATGACGGATGCGGTTCCCCCCGCCCCCACGTGCATTTGTATGCAGGACGGTGAGGAAGAGAGGAATCCACCCGCCTGGAAGGATATCATCTTTTAAACAAGGCGCATTTGAAAAAGTACAATAAAAATTGTGTACATTTGTTCCAGTATAAACACCCAGGCTCACAGGGACAGATGTGGAGCCTGGATCTGGAGCAGCGCACACATGCACGTGTGCGGCACAGCAGCGTAATGAGCTGCGAAAAGCTGCTGCTGCTTGTGCACGTTTGAAGCACTCGGTGCTGTTTAATGCCGTCGTCACCCCCCCCCCCCCCCCCAAGAACATCTGCTAGTGCGTTGCTTAAAAAAAGAAAGAAAGAAAGAAAGGAAAAAAGCTGGGAAGGAAAGCCCACCCTCTTCATTGCAGCTGAACTTGGTTAAAAGTTCACAAAAGGGCATCTAAGCTGCTCACCGCTGGGCTTTTGAGAACACCGCTTTCGCTGTGATGTGTGTATGTGTGGCATGTGTGTGTTTATATAATATGTAGTTATAAATTGTATGTAGTAATAGAAAATTCATATTTTTAAAAGAAATCTGAAAGCTCATGATGCTGAAATATGGTGTCTCTGTTGACAATTGCTATTTTTGGTGGAAACAAACCCTACAGCCTTTTCAGTGCTTCTCTAAGTTTATAAACACGGCTGTCTGCAAAAGAGGAAATGTATTTTTCAAAATCGCCTTTCAGTAAGTAATTTTTCTTGTCTGGTTCGGTGGAAAACTTCAAAGTCGACTGGGCTACTGATTGCAGCAATTGTCTATTAAGTTCCCCATTTGGTGTTCTCGTCATTTGAATACATTCAGCTACGAAGTGCACAGATAACAGTATGCAAGAGTAATTTAAACAGAGAAAACCCCTGTTTTTTGCATGTTTTCTCCAGCAGAAGTTTTGCTGTGAAACAATAGTCTTGGAGTGTATGTGAGAGTGTGCTTTGTGGTGCAAGTGTGATGTTTTATTCGGTCTTTCAGGAAGGAGTCCAATTTACCTTTAATTGTTCTGTGCCTATTTCTAACAGCATGCGCTTTATTTTCTTGTCACTTGCTGCCACTTTTGGAAAGACCAGCGGCAGCAAGCGTCCGCAAGAGATGCAGCACGCTGTCTTCTCGTGTCCTGCGTGCGAGTCAGTCGTCCTCCTTGTCCCTGCACTCCCAAATTGGGGGTCCCTGGTGCTAGCTTCCTTCATGCTTTGCTGTTAATTGCTCTAGAAATCACCACTCTCGAGCTCTTGGTGGGGGATTTTTGTTTTTCCGTGTGCCCTGTCCGTGGACAGCGGGACACCTCCGTGTATTCAGGAGTGCTCTGGGGCTGGGGCCGGGCACCCGCGGTGCTCCTGCTTGCTTGCGGGTAGCTGCAGCAGCCGGAGTCGGTCGCCTCGTGCAGTTCTAGTTGCTTTCACGGAGGACTTTGCAGATTCAAAGACATTTTTAGCTCTCCCAGGAGCAGGAAGGCTCCTGATGGCTGATGCTGGGGGTCTGGTGTCTAACTCGTTTCCCAGTTGTTTAAACTGGGAGCTGTTGAGGTCTGGTGTGTGCTGGTGTGAACGTTTTCGGGTGCAGCTGCTGGAGGAGGACAGGGGCGATACGCCATCAGCCAGTGTAAGAAGTGTGTTGACCAAAACCTGACTTTTTAAAATGCAGCAATGTTTACTGGTCTTGGCTGGAAGCAGAGGGGAGCCTTGGGGGATCCTCCGCAGGGCTGGCTCAGGGGGACGAGGTGGCCCTGGGAGCAGCGGAGGGACCCGTCCAACGTGGCAGCCGAAAGTCCCACGGTCTGCCGGTGGCTCCGTGAGGTGTCTGAGCCCCACTGTGTCCAGCAGCAGGATTTTGTGATACAGAAGGAAAATAGGTGTGTAAATCTCCCCTTGAGCACAGACGGGCATCAGCAGAGGTAGCTGGGATTGTGCCGGCGGATGGGAGAAGGGATCCCGACCTTCCTGGCACGGCGGCGGTGGGAGCCAGTCTGCAGCCAGTGTTCTCATATTGCTCCTCATTTGTCCCCAGGCAACCATGGTAAATAGATGCAAAGCATTTTATTTATACGTGTAATAATTACCTTTCTTCTTTGCCCGTCCTTCTTGTAGTTTTCACCTCCTTGTGAAGATGTGTTGCCTTTGCCTGAAGAGGAGAATTTTTGCTAGTTGTTTTTCTAGGAATTGTTTTCTCCTCCTTCCTGAGAGTCAGTGCAGAAACTGCTGAAGACCGATATCTCTAGAGAGTTTTTGACTGTTTACCAGACACTTCGATCACTACAGCTGTTGTTACAGACAGTTCTTCAGTTTCTGCTGGGTCATGGGCACAGGCTCGGCTTTTATTTTTACCCTTCCCAAATTCTGAGAGATTCTTCCTCAGGGACCAGAGTAGGTGCTAATACCCACGGTGACGCTGCGTTTCCGTTGTGAAGGTTTGCATCTGGCTGCTGTTGACTCCTCCAGTCTGTTTCTTTTTTCCTTTTTCCCCCCCTTTTTTTTCCTTTTTTTTTTTCTCCCCATATTTTGCTTTTTAGAGGAGAGCTAGCACACGAATACTGAATTTTTCATGGTGTCAGTGAAGGTGAAGTTTGCAAGTATCCCATATGCATGCAACTGTGGCTGTCATTTATTAGACTATCAAGAGGGTTTGTCTGCCGAAATAACCCTCTGAATTATTCTGTGTAATTAACTCATGAACTTATTTAAAATGATAACAGGGGGTGGAGGGGAGAGGAGCCATGGTGGATCGTAGGAAACTGAGAGTGTTGCATCCCTTTTCCCCGCTGATCGCAAGGTCGTCTCCAACAGCTGTTCAGGCGTAATTAGCCAACCCAGACTTCATGGTTCGAACAATTGAAAAATTACAGGGGTCAATGACTTGGTGTCTTAAATTTTAATAAGTACATAAAAACAAAGTGCTGAGTTATTAAAAATTAATCCTGCTAAGCAGTTATTTAGGCGTTTTGGAGATGGAAAGCCCGAGCGTGTCCATTTGTCCACTGGGGCTGGAGGCATGTGGGTGCTTATCTTCCTGGCCTGTGCTGCTCTCCGGCAGCACTTTAATGGGAATGTTAAGTTTTGATTATTAATTTAATCAAGGTCATATTTTGTTTATACAGAAGTAGAATGAACTGTGGCCCTTCACTAATCCTTTCTCTCCTCGCTGGCTCAGCCTTTGTAATTCCTATAAGCTGCTCGTACGGCAGAGTCGGGATATTCACACAGTCAAGTGGATATTGTGCAAGTGTTGATTATAGAGCGCGGCTCTGCTGTGCCCAAGTACAGAGATGTTCTATTAAAATGGAAGGTAAATCTGTCAGCATTAACATTATAAGCCTAATTTTTTTTCCCTTTGGGGCTTTAGATCGCGGTTATAAAACTTGGTTCAGAGCTTAAAGCTTGGTGAGCACGCTCGCTTCTCTCGGAGCGTTCTTCAAAAAGCATTCAACCGTTTCATTTATGTAAGAGCAAATTTGAGAACTTCTGGCTGCTGCGTTTTCCTGGTTGTGTGTGTGCGCCATTCTGCAAAACCACGAGAGCTTCTTACAAAAGAAGGCAAAAGCCTTCTCTGACCCACATGGCATTGTTTTCAGAGGCAATTAAATATAAATTACATGCAAAGCATGGGAGGATAGGGTGAGCCTAGGGGTTGGTTTTGGAATGAGATGTTTATTTCCTTAAGTTGTGTGCAGGAATTCTTAAAGGGATCCAGTAAGAATATTTTCTTTTATTTAAACATGAAATATTGGGAAGATGCACGCTATCAGATTGCCCCAGGGATAGCTATAAAAATCATGAGATGTATTAGATACATAATCTTCATTTTCAGATACCTGAAGATAGGATATTAGATCTTTTTCCTCCATCCTGAGCACAGGCCTTTGAGTTAACCAAGGGTCATTGCTTAGCAGCTTTCCAGCCTGGATAATGTGACTTTTACGTATATAATGCTTCTCCAACTTTCCTAGACAGCAGCCCACTGAAACCTTGCAGCTAACCTGCCCCTCAGAGGAGAGGACTGGGGAGAGGAGACGTGGTCCAGCGGTGAGGAGCCAAGGTTCAGAGTCCCGATCGAGCGCTCGCTCCCAGCGTGACCTTGGGCTGCTGGTATTTACAGGCAGGAATATTATGATAAAAACAATGCTGATTTTGGTTTTCTTTAATTCACTGGGCTGTAATTTCTGGGAGTTGAGCAGTAACTTGCAGGAGTTGAGCGGCTGCCCTGTGGCCGTGCTGGCGGCCGGACGCCGAGGCCCGAGGCCATGGAGAGGCTTCGCTGCGGCCGTCCCAAGGTGAGCCGCTCTTGCTGGGAGCTGGAGCCCAAGTTGCTCCGTGCCAAAGCTCCTCATTTGCAAAATGTGCCCCATCGCACGGCATCATCACAGGGGCACGTGCCATGTTCCACCGTCAGCTGGCTGACAGATGAGCCCGACAGCCCTAGGGCTGATGCCTCGTAATGCAGAGGAACAAGCAGAGAAAAACGTTTCTGCTTTTGGGGGACAGAGGCTGGTAACGGGGAGGGACGGAAGGATCCGTCTCCAGACCTCTTTCTGCGCCCCAAGGAAACTGTTTGTTTTTCGCAGCCCTTTGGTCAGGGCCAGGGAGCAGGACCTCCCGGGAGGAGACGGTGCACGGGAAGGACTTGCGCCTGCGTTCGGGTATAGTTAGTGCCGGCTCTCCTCGCGTCGGTCACGTTAGGTGCTCTCCCGGGCGGAGGCCAGGTACTCGCAGTGCCGGGCTCCCCAAAATGCCCTTTCCCAGGGCAGGGAGCTGCGCGGGAGCAGCAGTTTGTCCTGGCGTGCGTAGGTGTGCCGCCAGCTTTCTGCTTGAGTGGCCGCGTGGCAGCGGCCCGAGCTACGCGCTCTCTTCTACCAAGTGAGTTTTCTGCTCTTCTGGCTTATAAAACACCAGGTTCCTGTTTTGCAGCTCGTTTTCCCTCCTGGGCTCATCAAAGTGGTTGCAATTTCTCTCCCGATCCTTCCCCCTCTTAGCGCGTACAGAAAGGATCAGCTCTCCTTCCGTATGCTGTAGGGATTGATGGAGGGATGTAGACCAGGAGGAGCTGATCGACAGGGCAGGCCTGCGCTCATATAGATAAACAGTTTTGCCTCCAATTAAGAAAATTACCACATTCCTGAAAATGAGCAGCCGATAAATACAAAGATGATTTCAAGTTTTGTTTGCGATTCCTCCCAACCCTCTGATAAGAAAATACTGCTTCGTTGCTTGAAGGTTCAGGATTGCTGACTTGTGGTTAACATCCCTTGTTTTAAGTTACCATTTTTACGGCGCGAGTGTCCCTGAACCATTGCTGGGCACCGCGGCATCAGTGCCTGTGACCGAACGGCATCGAGAGGCCGGCTGGCAGCGGCTGGTGGCTCTGGCCGGTCGCGGTCGCGCCGGGCGGCTCACGTGGAAGGTCACCTCCTGCCCAGGGTTTCTTCTGCTCTCTCCCCGGCCACCTGGGCTGTGCTCCCTTAAAGTGTCTCCCCTGTTATAAGCAGGGAGGTGGAAGAATAGCAAGAGCCTCATTAAGATGTTTTTAGATAACGTTTGCTCAGCTGCGAGCCGGTAAAAGATTTTCGGAGTCTATTAGGCAGCCGGTGCTATTGAATCGTAAGGTTGATTTGAAAAATTGGCAGCTAATGGTTTACAACTGGAGTAAATTCCCGGAAATTGGGCCGCGGAGGGAAACTTCTTTTTGTGTGCGTGTGGGTGCAGCGGGCTGGTGTGCTCGAGCCGCTTCCCCTGGAAAAGGGCCGCTTGTCGTTTCAATCAGCAGTCCGGGATTTTTTCCTTCTAATTAAGGAGCAAGAGGAGTTCGGATCGGCCTCTGTTCCTTTCTGTGTTTTGACAGAGCTGTCTGCAGGGGAGAGGACCGTTGCGGGGGCGAGTCTCCGTGGCGCTGGGACTCCTCTCCCCCCTCCCTCCTCCTGCCAGGCTTTGTAAAGGCCAAGGCCTGCGAATTCCTGAAAAATTGATGGGGTCTCAATAGGTTCTTTACCCTTGCTGCTAACCTCCCCTCTCCAAACCCGCCACGGGTCACCGCTGAAAAGTTTGCCGCATAATAGCTGCACAGCAGCTGCTCTTTTGTGCGCGAGCCCGACCCGGGGCGAGCGGGAGCTCCTGGGCCCGTTGTCGCCGGCGCCGGGGCGGTTGCAGACAGGCGAGCTTTGGAGCGGGCGCTAAGATATTCCGCGTAGATCCTGCAAATGTCACCGGCAGGTTTCTCCCCCATCCCGCTCTGTGGGTGTCACGTTCTCCTCCAGCACCAAACATAATCACCGCGCTGCTAAATAATTTAAAGAGCTGCCTCAAAGGAATTCAGGGGTGGGGGAAAGGTCTCTGCCTTTGGAAAGCGCTGAGATTTCTCCCCCCTCCTTTTGGTTTTTAAAATATTCAGCAGCATCCTAGGGGGCTCTGAACTCCTAAGTGTCTCTGCAACGGGAAGAAGGCAGACATCTCGCCTGTTTATTTCTCTTATTA
Source organism: Dromaius novaehollandiae (assembly GCF_036370855.1). NCBI lineage: Eukaryota > Metazoa > Chordata > Aves > Casuariiformes > Dromaiidae > Dromaius > Dromaius novaehollandiae. The sequence goes on from NC_088116.1 coordinate 2,118,305, forward strand.
TTACGTTATTTACGGTTAGTCAGTGCTTGTTTTTCAGCCTGGCTTGGAAATGGAAGCTGTTGGAAATGCTCGATTTTGGGTGGGACCCCACTATGTGTGTCATCGTCCTCGGTCTCCTGAAGTTTCTGGCCAGGTTGGGGCACCTCTTCCGTCAGGACAAACGGGCTTCGGTGCCTCCTCCCGGAGCGGGGAGCGTGGGGTCCCTCCGACCCCTGCGAGGAGGAGGAGGAGGAGGAGGAGGAGGAGGGGCTGAGCTGTCCCCACCAGCTGCGGGGTCTGGTGCGGACGTGGCGCAGGGGAGAGGTAGCTAAGTGCTAAGGCTGTTTCCAGCGCAGGCTCTCGTTTTGCTGCCAGAGAGGAGCTTTGGGGTCCTCGGGACGCTGGAACCTGCTTCTCCTGCGCCCGAGCGATGAAGAGCTTCCTGCTGCCCCGGGGCAACAGTGCGGGTGTTTCCTAACGCGCTTCGGGTGAGGTCGGTGCTTAGTCAGAGCCAGCAACAGAGATGCCTTTCAGCAGCTTGTGGAAGCTCCGATTTTCGGAGACTGAGGTTTTCGGGAGGCCGTGGTCTGGTAGCCGGCGTGGAGGTTGGCTCGTGCTGCCGTGGCGGCGGTTGTGGGTGGGTATGGGCACCTCGAGGGGCTCTTCCGCTCCCTGCCTCAGTTTCTCCTGCTGCCAGGAGCAGGGGACGGAGAGCATCGATCACGGCCCACCAGCAAATCCAGGTACCTGCAAGTCGCATCTCTGCTCTTCTCCGTGACAGCTTGGGCGGCGGAAAGAGCTTCCTGTTTGCTCTAAGAACTGCTTATTTCACCCCAAAACACCCAAGCCCCAAAAAGCAGAATAAAAACACAAAAGCCGTGTTCGTTGCCTCGCGCCTTGCCGCTCCGCGGGGTTGCCGGTGGCTCGGGTGTGTGCACGCGTTTTGGCTTGCGTCTCCGCTCCGGCCTCGCCTGCTGCAGCAGGTTTGGCCGCGCGTTTTCCCTCCCCAGCAGAGTTCCTTCACGCGGGAAGGTTCCCGTCCCCGCCGTGCGCCGGGGCGGTGCAGAGGTGTTGGTGAGCCATCGCCCTGCGTCTCCCGGCGTTTTCCGCCCTCGACCCTCCGGATCAGCGGGAAGGGTCGAAGGCCTCGCTCGCTCCCTGCGCGGCGGGGCGGTTTGCTCCTTTTGCCCCCACCCTCCAAGAAGAGAAGCGGAGGACGTCGAGGAGTCTTCTCAATCTGGCAATGCCTAAAGGCTTTTAAAAACTAAACAAGAAAACCAATTATTTTTCAAACCGCTTTACTCCTTCAAATCTTTCCCTGTAATGGAGATTTAGAATCCATCACTGTTTAGCTATTATTTCTGTGTAAACAGAGTCATGCCCTATTGCACCGAGCAAGCAGTCAGTTTTTTCCATTATACTTCTCTGCAAACAAGGAGGGTGCAGAGCAGACGCCCCGCCGTGGGGCTCGGTTCTCTCGGGGGGTGCTCGGGGTGCCCCGGCCCCGAGGAGGGGCAGGGAGGGCGAGGAGGCTGCCCTGCACCTGGGAGGCTCTCGCGGGGCCCGGTGCCCATGCGGGGAGCAGGCCGGGGTGCCGGGCCGGGGACCCCCGCGGCGATGCCCAGCTGGGGGCCGCGATGGGCGCGGGGAGGCCGCCGTCGTCGCTGCGGGAGCTGCTGGCGCCTGGTCTCGCTCCGCGGCGCGGACCTTCTGCGGGCGGCGTGTCGTGTGAAAGCGCAGCGCGTAAATACGTAGCCAGCAGCTGTTTTTAAAATTAAGCAGGCACTTGAGGTTAAAAACCCACGAGTTCAGCGCTCACTTCCTTCTGTGCTATTAAGTTTGGATTAAATCCAAAAACTTGATAACTGTATTTTATGTTATTGAGCCTCTTTGTTTGCATTTTGCGTTTCGCTCGCATTGCGCCGTTGGGTTTTGCTTTCCAGCCCGCGGGGCCCGCTCCCGGGGAGCGGCGGTCAGCTTGAGGCTTCCTCCGGGGAGTGCCGAATTCGGAGACCCATTTCCTTATTCTCAAATAAATATTTTTAGGAAAGCACTATTTTTAGGAAGCGCGCGGGGCCCTGCAGCGGCTGCCGGCTCCTCCGGTGCTGCGCCGGGGCTGTGCCCGTGCCGCTGCCGCTGAGCCCCGCTCTGCTCACCCGGCCCGGAGAGGTGACCGCTAACGGGAGAGGGCAGCAAGGGCCGCTAACGACTGGGGGGGAGAGAAAACGAGAAAGCGTTTTAGCGTGGCGACGCGAGGTGGGGTGAGGCCTCCCTGTCGGCGTAGCCGGGTCCAGCACCAGCGCCGTGGGAATTATTTAACCAAAGACCAACATCAAAAAAGAACAAAACGGAGTATGATGGTGATTAGTAGGTTCAGCCTGGAGGTCGAAATTAAGCCTCAAGCCATCGGTGAGAGGAGGGATGAGGCGCACCGCTGCTTCGGGGCGCAGAGGGGCACGGGGCCTCCCTCCCCGCGGCGGCTCCCGCGACTTCCGCCCTTAAACCATTGCGTTCCCACTCTGTGGTGTTGGACTTGCGTGACCGAGAAGGGATTTGTTTTTCTTTTAAAAGTATTTTATGTATGGCCTGCTCCCCATTGAGGCATTTACTTGAGGAACAACTGCTTCTGGTTAGCTTCTGCATGGAGTGCGTCCAGCTTTAAACCTTTGCCATGGGTAAAATTCACTGACGGCAACAGAAGTAAAACCGAACATGCGCTGAGCGGGGCACTTCTGTCTGTGGGCCAGCGGGAATTATTTTCTTTAAAGGGGAAAAACTATACATGCACAAAATATATGTATAAATACAAGCACCCCATGGGCTTGTGCTGGAGCGAGGCTGGGGAGGCTGCGGGCAGCGCGCCCGGCTTCGGGGTCGCGCGAAACCTGGCTGGCGCGGGGACTGGGGCAAGGACCTTCGCTGGGCAGCAGGGAGATGCTTTCCCTAACTCTGGATCATCCTTACGGGAAGGGAGGGAGCCGCTCCGCTGTGCTAGCCGGCTTTGCCCTGGGAGCCGCGAGGTGGGTGGGTGGGTGGGTGGGTGGATGTGGCCTTCGCATGCAGACCTCCCTCCTGGGCTCTTCGCTTTTGCCTTTTTGGGCAGGGAAGAAGTCGCTCTGGGTTTCTCCCGCACCTGGCCCCCGGCGTGTGCAGCCCCCGGCCGCGGCTTCCCGGCGAGGCGCAGGAGGAGGATTCCCGTCGGTGATGCCAGAGGGGCAAAAGCGCTGCACTCTCTTTACTTCCTCTCTCTCCGCTTTATTCCCGAACAAGATTTTGCGCATTTTAAATCGTTTTTGTTCTTGCTTTTGTTTTTCCACAGCCCATAGCATGTTTTATACAAATATAATGAAACAATTTAAAAAAAAGTAAAAGCAATGGAAATAACCTCATGCAAAGTGGAAGCAGAAAAACACTCTCAGCCCCATCGGCTGTGCTCGTGACGAGGCGCGCGGCGTTTCAGCGTCAAAGACGCTTAAATTTGCCTCGTCGGAGACCCCCTGGGTGGAGGCAGCGCATCCGCGTGCTGCTCCGGGTCCCGGGCTTCGTTTCGCTTTGTTTTTCCTTCCAGGGTTGTTCTGGTTATGTTTTTGGGGTTGTTTTAAATCTGCGGGGCTTTTCCTATAGCACCTTCAAGTGAGCTGTGTGAAAAGGAAGAATAATTAAAAAGCCCAGTCCCCCCCCAGCACTCCCACCTCACTTTTAGGAGACGTTGTTTTTCCCTGCGGGGCCGGGAGAGCGGGGCTGTGTGGGTTGCTTTGCCTGGTTTTGGTTTCCCGAGTATCAGCACCTAACCTAGTAGCGGTGCTTTATTTAGAAAACCTTGTTTGCTGGGAGGTGTTTGCAGGGTGTATTTTGGGCCTCTGCAAGGAGGATCGTTTTCTGAAACGCCTAGAGAAGCAACTGTCCTTTATCACGGTTATTGTTTAGGAATATTAATGAACTAGAAAACAACCTGTCACAAGAATCCTTAGGAAGGAGGTTGTACTTTTAAAAAAGGGAAGCAAATTTGTTTCTTTCCTTATTTATTTTTTTATTAAACAATAGTGTCTGTTCAGACTCTGTTCTGGTGAGTCTTTAATTGGCACAAAAGGGCAGTTTAGCTTCATCTTGAGGAGCGATTGTCAAACAAGCTGCAGTTGTGTGCTGCTCAGGAGCGTATAGGGCTATATGCTGTGATTTGCATCTTCTTCGCAACGGTTGCATAGTGCGGCAAGTTACTTTGTTGGCACAAAAAAAGCAGCTAATGAGGAGCCCCCTCCGTCGCTGGTGCTGTTCCCGCAGGGAATCCAGCCGCACCTCTCCGGGCCGCAGGCAGCGGGTGGGATGGGGTGGAGGGAGGCGGGCGGGACGGGTGCTCGCCTGGAGCACCACCTCCGAGCGCTGGTCCCCGTGCTCCGGGGACCGTGTGCTTGGGCTCCGGAGGGACAAGCGTGGAGCCTGCGGGTGACACAGGCAGTCGGCCCGGGGCTTCTTCCCGGTGGGGTGTGACTTCCTCCCGCTGCAACTGGTGGTTAATGGGTGTGAAACCTGGCAGGGCTGTAGGATGCTGACTGCAAACGAGGCGGTTTCCGCTCACCGGTACTTGACATTGCTGGTCAGAAACGGGTCGTCTTTTGCCGTGCGGTTGCTTTGTGCCTCTGCTTTGAGCCTGGCCGCGATCAGATGTGCGAGCGGTTACCCCAGCATCACTTCTGTTAAAGGAGCACTGATGAAAGGCCGGGTGCTGCGGCAGTAGGCTTCTCGTTGAGGATCGGAGGAGGCTCTTGGAGAGGCGGAGGCGGCAGTTAAATGTGGTTGTCCTGTCCCGTCCCGTCCCGTCCCGTCCCGTCCCGTCCCGTCCTCCGCCCGACGAGGAGAGCCTTGCTCGGGAAGCGCGGCAGGCCGAGCAGCGCCGTCGGGGATGGCGGCACGAGCACCAGCCCGGGTGCTGTGGGCTGTCGCCCAAGCCGGGCTCAGCCCGAAGCGTTCGGAAACGAAGGCGGTCGCCTCGGCCAAGCCGTCGATTTGCCCCCCTGTGCTAATGCCTTCTGCTGCCCGGGGGGGCCGGTGGGACTGGGCAGAGCGGGGAGCGCTGCTGCTGCTCCGCCGGGCCCGGCATCGCCGCTGCCGCCTGGGAGGGGACAGAGAGGGAGGTCGTCCCTAGCAGTGAGGTCTGTGTTTTGGGTGCCTGCCTGTGGCTGGACCCCCGCCCACGCGGGTCTGGGGTGGGCGACGGCTCGCGGGAGCCCCTGCGGCAGCCTGGCCTTTTGCAAGCATTGGGCGTCTTCGTCTGCAGCGCGGCGCGGACCGCCGTGGCCCTGCCCGCGTCCCCGAGGTGGGGCGGACCGGCTGGCGGTGGGTGCGCTGGTCCCGTGGCACCGGGTGCGGCAGCTCCTGGGGCTTGGGTTTCCTGTCGTCGTTCCCGAGATTCCTCTCGATGCGCCCGCTTCCCGCGCGGCCGGCGGGGACCCAGCGAGGCGGTGGCGTGGCAGCGTCAGCTCCAGCTCCTCGCTTTTACCTCTGCTCTCTCGGAGGTGACGGGCGTTGGGGGAATTGAGCGCCGAGAGCAGGGTTTAGCAGGTTTTGTTTGCTCTCGTCCAGCTGTGTTTGAGGCAGCAACAGAGACGGGGACAATGAGCAGGGCGAGAAGTGGAGATGTTAAGCAGAGCCATCCCTTTCCTTCCTCTCCTGCGTCCCTGGAATCCGACGAGTCTCGCTCCTCGCTCCCAGCCCCGGTAATAAAAATAACAAAGCAAGGTACACTCGGTGCGGCTCAAAGCGGTTGTGGCTTTGGCTGTTGCTTTATATATATATTTATATATATATATGTGTGTGTGTGTGTGTATGTTCTGAAGGTGCTGAATTATTTTTTTAATAATGATCACTCCATATGTCAGTGTATTTACTTCATAACCCCCGACGGTCCCTTGCCGACAAGTATTTGAGCCTGGGCTTTTGGGAATGCCGTCCTGCAAGGGGCTTCCTGAGCCGAGCTTCTTGCCACCGTAGGCTACCCCGTCCTGTGGCCTTTTCAGGGCTCAGCCGAGGGCCCGTTTGACGCCTCTCTGCTCTGAGCTCTCCTAACGCCTCGCCTAAATGTGTTCATGATGATTTAACGCTGGTTTTGTTCCACCGCAGCTCCGTGAGCGCCGAGCACCTCGCTGTCCGAGGTGGCTTTGCAAATCTCATCTCCGAGCGATGCAGCAAATGCCGGAGCCTTCCCCGCTCCCCGTGCCCCTCCTTGCACCCGCTGTCGGACCCGGCCGTGAAACGTTTGCGTATTGGTTTGGTGTGATTCGTAATGACGTCTGCAAGCGAGGCTTTCCTGTCCGGGGTCAGCATACTGAAAAATTGTTACCTGGTTTTTATAACTGCGTTTCCTATTTTTGCGGGTTGTTGCCCCGGCCCCTCCTCTGGCCCTTTCTTTTCCCGCAGGCAGGGTGACGTTGTGCTGTTCGTTAGAAAATGAAGGAACCTGTCGGGGCAGAATCGCTTGTTTGGTTCTGTTATACAAGCTGCTTTCTGGTCTTTTCCATGTTGTCGTACTGAGGTGAATCTGCTGCCCTTAAAGCCTTCTCCGCGTGATGGGTAGGCTGTTTCATGGAGCGCTGGGAGCGGCCTCGGGTTGTGCACCATCGCGGCAGCCCGCCCCACTTGTCCCATCTCCCCTTGCAAAGTCCTCCAGGGCCGCGTGGGATACACGGGAATTATTGCACTGTTTTTGTTTCAAATCATAAATGCCAAAAACGTTAGTATCGTGCCATCCCGTCCCTCTTGGGTGAGCTGGACGCGTGGGAGGCGGTGCTGGCAGCGCGGTCTCGGTGCAGCGCGCTGGTCACCAGGCTCTGCCGGTGCCGTGGGGCAGGGGCAGGCTTTGACCACGCCGTGCTGCCGCTGATGACCACTTGCAGCAAGGTTTAAGGGGCTGCGGATGATGCAAGCTTCTAGGACGGGCTGCTTTGTTTTTCCCAAAGCAGGTTTGGACTTCATCCCCACCAAGAGTTGTCATTTGAATCTCCCGTTGAACATCTCCGCTTGCTTCAGAAGCGCTGTTTTTAATAGCTGTGCTGTTCTTAATTTTTAAACCCCAAGAGTAGTTCTCCGGGAGGAATAGAAACTGAAAAACAAAGCAATCAAAGGAAAGCTGTCCTAGCTCTCTGGGCATGTTTGGTTAGGGGGGTCTCATGGGGCTGCTGTATCTCGTTCTTTAAACTGTTGACTCTTCTTGGTGTGCAAGTCTGGAAAGTTGCAGCCTGCAGCATCTCTGAGACTCATCTGGGGCTTGTAATGTATATCGAATGGAGATATCCGTTCTGCTGAAGAGCATATAACAAAAATAATCTAACCTATTCCACCCAAATAAATAAGTCTGAAAATAAGTCTCTCATTGTATTGTCTTTATAAATATCTTTTAAATTGAGTCTGAGTGACAAGATGCGGTAGAGTCACTAGAAGAGCATCTCTGATGGTGTTTGAGAAGCCTTTTCAAATACATTTTATACTCCAGTTGTCATTGCAACTGTATTTATCTGAGCTGCCTGCATTCCCCTTCACTTGCTGCAGATTTAAAATGACAATCGGGAGATTGAAGATGGAGATACTTCTGCCACATAACGCTCCTGAATGCGCCTCGGTTCCCCCTTGATTGGGCCTGAATAGCGAGGAAGGAAAAACATTTCTGTCGAAGGGAGGGGACGGGCCGCGAGGCCGTGGCCGTGCCCTGCCGGTGCCATGCTGCAGGGCGGCTGGGCAGGGCGCGAGTCGCCCGCGTGTCGGCCTCGACCGCGGAGCCTGCGGAGGCTTGTTGGGTTTTCAAACGTTATTTAGCTTGATTGCAGCCGTTTCACTAAAGGAGTTAAGGCACGGATATAGAAGATAATAGAAGTATAAATTGCAGGACAGGTCCTTATGAAGTCGGTGAATGACTCACTCAGCAGTTCTCTGTGTTGGTTCCACGTTGCTGCGGCTCCGCAAAATGGAGGCTGGAGGTTGCGGGGCGGCGCGGGGCTCGCGCGGGGCGGCTGACGCCTCGCACACAGCCTCCAGCTGGATGATGAATGGCCCCTTTGTCCAGCGCTGCCCGGGGAGATGCAGCGCAGACAGCTGAAAGAGATGTTTCACACCAGCTCACACTTTTTGGAATCGGACCAAAAAATCACACATTTCAGTCCTGAGATCTGTGTGAGTGTGCATTGTCTCCGCGGCATCTCTTGTGTGCCTGTCTCGGGAGGGAGACAAGTCACGGCAGCCTGAAGGCTACCTTTGGGTCCGCTTTGCTGTTCGCGTGTTACTGCTCGCGCCGCCGTTTCCGACGGCCAGGCACAGCTACTGGCAGCAAATGGGTTTTCCTCTACCTTACTGTTTCCAAGAAGGGCACGTGGTTTTCTGCTTGTTTTGAGGAGTGTTTTGGTAGAATTTATTAATTTACAGAAAAATTGCTGGGTTCCTGCTGATCGGCGGGTTGTTTGCGCGTGTTGTCCATGAGGCGCGTGGTGCCCCGGGAGGCGGCGGCAGCGCCTGACTCGCTCCGCGGGCCCAGCGCACGTTCCGGTGTCAGCTCGGCGCTTCGGTCCTCCAGGCACGTGAAGTGTGGGCAAAGCAGCGTGACCGTGCGGTTTTGGAGGGTGGCGAAGGGCAGGAATCGCTGCTGAGGTTCACTGTGTCTTTTGTTTTTTCCTTCAGCTGTTGTTCAAGGAATGCAGGCGTCTGCTGCGGGAGGATGCTCCCGGGGTCGGGGGTGGTTGGAATTGTCGGCATTTCTGTAGCAAGTGCCCTTGGTTGGGTTCTTGCTGGTTTGCTTCTTGCAGAGCTCCTTTCTCAAGGGTCTCGTTTGGTTCTTGTCCTCTCTGGACCTCTTCACTGCCAGTGCTCAGACTGCTCGCGTCTCTGTCCGGTGGACAACAGCGCGACGCCGGGGCAGCGTGTCCGCACGGTAGGTACCGCTGGCAGCCGGAACGGGCCAGTGAGCAGGGCCCGTACCAAACCGGTCTGTAACGTTTGTGAGGGCGAGGTGAAGAGCTTTAAAAGCCCAAGCGAGTCTTTTTCTTTGCAAAAACACTGCTTCTGGAAAGTGTGAGTCTTTCCGGTTATCTTAGGCGCAGCAGCCAGGCAAGGCAAGTTTTACAGGGTGTATCTGTGTTTTAGCAGAAATAGTGAGCGTTTCCTACGTATACAGAGCATAGGACAGAGCAAATCCAGCAGGCTCAGGAAATCCAGTTATATCAGTCAGGCGAGGCGGTGCGTGCCCAGTCTAAGGGAGAGGACTCCAAACCAGCAGCGTCTTTCTCTGCTCCTTCTGCACGTCTCTCGAGCTTCGAGCCGTCTCGCAGCGCGCTGCGGCGGGTGGGAGACCTTTAGTACAAACGAGCAGGAGTCTCTGAAGCTGCGTTACCCAGAGGGAAGCAGCTGCTGTTCCAGGACAGCGGTGTATTTTCCGCTGTGCTTGGTTAATTGAGCCCACTGTGAACGGTGGAGAGCATGGGTAGCCAGGGTTTTTCCCTGAGACACCGAATGCAAAGAGCACTTTGTACATATGGGCAAGTATTTGTGGTCGTTTGCACTGAATAGCCTTAAGTCTTCCTGCTGGCACACGTGCTAACTGCTGCTCCACTTCAGGTAAGAAGATAATGATCACATCATTAAGACACTACTAAAGCTGGCATTACTTGTTAGGTCAACATATCGATCTCGACATTACGCTGCAAGATTTTTTTTTAGATAATGCCTGTCCATCCTGCCGCTTGCTGGAGGGGGAGGAAGGACGAGGGAGAGGAGAAATGCAAAGCCAAAAGCAACTTGACACAGATCTTTTCCCCAAAATAAAAGCACTTTGCTCCTTAAAAGATTTGTTCTGCAGCAGAGGCTCCTGCCTTGTTGCTGCTGATTGGATTACCGGCAGATTTCCTTTAAGTCGATAGAAATCCCAAGGGAGCCCGTAGGCTCATGGGCGGATAATTTGGTCATTCTAAATAAAGACTCTCCGTTAGCCTTTCGCGGGCGGGTGCGGGGTGCCTTCCCGGGAGGGGAGGGGAGAGGGCCCGGGCCGGCCCCGATGCCAGGCCTGCCGCGTGCCTTGGGGGCCGGCGCTCCCGCGGGCTCCGCCGGCTGCGGGCGATGCTGGTTCGCACCCGCTGGGGATCGTCCCTGAAGTCAGAGAATAAGTGCAAAGTCTTGGCTGGCATTTTTTTCCTTGGAGCCAAGTCGTGATGCCCCACGCCCCGGTCCTGACGCACCCGCTACCTCCCCGAACAACCTCCCGTAACCGCGCGGCTCTCGCAGCCTGCGTGTTTGCACCGCGCTGGAGCTCCGCCGAGGTTGGAGGCCTTGGAAATACCCTTCGTGTCCTTGCTGCCAGCCAAAACCCTTTCACTTTTCAATAAATTTCTAGTTCTCTTGTGATCTCTTCTGTATTGAACCTGTCCAAGCCAGTTTTCCTGATTTCACCAGGCTGTTTTTATAGCATGCTATTTAATGCATGTTGGAAGGATAGTGGTAATTTTAATTTTTAAATAATATGTATGTTTTATGTCAGTAAACCTTTACTGGCTGTTTTAATCTGTGCTGTCTGCGCTTTTAAGGGCTTATAAATCAGAAGGGATAGTTCCAAAATGCACGATGCTTTTAGGCATGGGCTTCCAGCGAGGCGGCGTTTAGGCCAGCGCCGAGCTGGTTCAGCATCCGTCCCTGGCTGCGTTTCCTTAGGAGAGGTCCATATGGCGTGTCAGGGAGAAGGGGACGCAGAGCAGAGCCGGTGTCTGCCAAAGAAAACTGTTTTGATCTACTGTTCTGCATAGCACAACTTTGGGGGGAAAAAATAAACATTGTCAGATGGGTGCTGCTAAATTTCACAATTTATCAAGAATTTCAGGCTGTCGAGTGTTTGGTGTCGTTCCCCCCCCAGTTCTCCAGTTTCTGGGGTCTTGTGACTTGCACAAGACTGTTCATTTTCATTCGTCACATGTTGCAGAAAAAAGCCTCAAAATGTGAAACTAAAAGGCTCCAGTGTCAGAGAGCTAATTAAATCCTCAGCTATATTATTTTAAAAATTTCGTGGCTTTTTAAATGCATCTTCTGATCTGGCAGCAGCAGACTGGGCAATGTCGGGGTGCGTGGAAAGCCCAGGAGAAACGGGAGAGAGCAAGGTAACTTTTCAAGGGTGTTAGTTTTTTGGGTTTTTTGATGATTTCTTTGGAAGAACATGGTAGATCCATCTGACTTACTCCTCCGTAGTCTTGGAGCTTCACCGATTTGATGTTTTTGCTATAGCTCCCTGATGAAGGCAGCTAAGGAGCTGTGGGGTGCCGTGCTCCCGTGCCGTGCCCCCGCGCCGTGCCGTGCTCCCGTGCGCCGGCCTCGGCAAACACAGCGCGGCATTTAGTGTTTTTCTCGGAGACTTTTGGCTGCATGAAATGACACTGCTTATTTTATCCTATTAGCTGTTTTCTCCCGGCGTTAAAGAGCGGGGAAGCGCGCAGGGCGGGGAGGGGAGGGAGAGGCCGTCTGCAGCCGCTCCGCGCCCGGACGGTGCGGGTGGCCGGCAGGGACGCGCCGGGGGACCGCAGAGACCCGGCCGTTAGTGCTGCCCTCGCTTGTCACTATTTGGTCTCCATTTCCTCCTGCTCTGCTCTTTTTTGGTCCTGTCCATTTTCTCCTCTCGGGCCAGCTTTGCGCTTACTGCGTCGAGAGGCAGAAGGGCCGGTGAGAGGGGCCGGTGCCCTGCGGTTGGAAGAGCAGGGTTGGGATCCGGCCGCTCCTTCGATGCCCCGTGGCTTTAGCGGCCCGATCAGCGCTGCAGCCTCGCTTAGGGGAGGGCATCACCTAAAACTGGGCTAGCAAGAGCGCAAGCGAAACGCGGTGCGGAGCAGCCCTGCCTCAGCCTCCCGGGACGGGACAGATCCTGTCACTTTTCCGTAAAACCTTTCCCGGCTTGCGGCTGGCGTTTGGAAATGCGCTGCTGAAAAATCTGCGAACCTTCCTGGCGGCTCTTTCCAGGTTATTTTTCTTTCCTCCTTTTTTTCTCCTGTTTTAAAGCATTGGTTACAAAATGAATGCTCTGCTCTACCACAGTCCTTTATCATGTAATGTTTTCAGCAGACGCTCAAGAATTAAATATGTACAATTTCCACAGTAGTGATTATCCCCGTTTAAGCGCTGTTTTAGAGGGTATTAATTTCTGCTGCAGGAGCAGCGGCGGCGCTTGGCCCCGCCAGCCCGGCTTTCGCCCTGCCCGCGGCTCGACGTTGGCGTGAGCCGTGAGCGGAGCGGGCTGCGCGTCGCCGCTGCTGCGGATGGAAACGCGTCTCTCTGCCGAGACGCTGAGACGCGCGGGATGAGGAGCCGGGGCTTTGTTCGAGCAAAGCTGCCTCTGTCACTTCTGATATCTTCTGTTTTTTGTATGCAGAAACACAAAGCACAATTAGAATACAGTTATATATCCTCATAGTTATTAAAGCTTGGATTAACATGACATAAAGTTTTGTCTGGGGAGCCTTTTGCTATGGCTCAGGGAGCATTTTTGTGTGACAGTAATAGGCTACAGTTAATATACTTGAATGATACCAGAATCGGTGTAATAAGACAGAACAAAGGGGGTTTATTTGAAGCTGAATTACAAAGGTGGAATTATCATGGAGAACAATCCGCCGAGATCGGAGCTTAATTATTGTATCTTGTGTTATTTCGGCATAATAAAGTGTAGTCGGCGAAGCAAAGTTAAAAAATGCGTGCGTGTGTCAGCAGGACATCTTGTCAGTCACCTGGAATTGATGTGTGGACCCGTCACCTTGTTCTTAGCACCAAAATCCTCTCTCTGCCCGTGTTTGCAGTTTGTTTGATTTACAGAGCCTGTTCGCCATGATTCAAGAGTCTCTCGTAGCGTTTCTGGGGGAGATTCATCACCGGGACATAATCCATTCAAATAGCTTTTGGACAGGAAAAAAGCGTTTGAAGCCAGGAGGTTTAAAACCGAGTTTTGCAAGGCAGCTGCTGGGCGCTGCGGCGAGGGGGTCGTTATTCCCCAGGGCTTAGGAGAGAAAAGGGGATGAAAAGGTGGGAACTTCTTTTAAGCAGTGTTTTCCTAGCAGCCTGCAATTACATGCACGTCTCCGCAATTAGGTATGAAGCACCGCTCGCCTTTCCCACCCCCTGCCTTAATGTGGCGCTGGCCGAGGGCGACTGATTTAAACCAGTCAGTGTCAGCGTAATCTCATTACTGCCCGGATTTTATTTCGCATCTATGCTTATAACCTATTAAACGGCTTAATTGTTCTGACAAGCCGGGAGCCGCTGCAGCTCGGTGCGGCCGCCCGCCTTGGCGCGGGGCTGGTGCTGCTCCGTGCCGACCCGCCGGCCCGGGGAGCGACGCCGGGGTGCTTTGGTCAACAGCAAAATCAGCCTAAAGATTGCACCAAAGCGTGAAACTGTAGGTTTGCATCGAAGCACCGGTCCAGAAAGCGGTTATCTGTGGATAAGAAGGGGGGAGGAGGGTCCTCTCTTAATTTTTACTTACAAACTGAAAGAAAGCGCTTCCTTTCTCGCAGAAGTCATTTTGATGCTGGTACCCGCAGGAGGTTGAGCGCCTTCGGCTTGCCATCAAACGAGCAGGCGTCCCACACCAGGAAGCGTTGTGCTTTCTGCAGCAGGGTTTAAAGTAGTCATAGTGCAGTTTAAGGAATCTGGATGTCGTGATTGTGCCTGCAGTCCCTGTGCTGTCCCAGGGTAATGAAAAATAGAGCGAAGCGTCCTGTCGAAGGGCCGGGTGAGGCTGTCGAAGCGGCGGCAGCTTGCTTGGCTGAGGGGCCCAGGGCTCCGTTTGCCCAGCAGCGAGTGCCGGCTGCGGGCGCTGCGTCTCGCGTGACGCCGGGGCGCGTTTGCCGTGGGGGTGCGTGGAAAGGGGGGCCGTGGGGTTGGGGCTGGGGCATCCGTGGCGTAGCTCAGCCGTGCCCCTAATTGCTTTCTTAATATTGCATTAATAGGCGGCCCCGGGTGGAGCGCCGTCGCAGAGCCCTTCCCCGCGGGCAGCCCCGGGCACCCGTCTGCTCCCCTCCCGTCGCTGACCTGTGACCGGGGGCGAATCCCGGGGGCTTCCCGCAGCAGCGCTCCCGGCCCCGCGGGTGCCCCCGGCAGCCCCGGAGGAGCCCCGAGTCACGCGTGCAAGGAGTTTGGTCTGAGCACAGTTCTCACCCGGTTAAGGATTAAGACGGGGCTTAGACTCCCGAGCAGCCAGCCCAGCACTTCGTCCAGTGCAGCAGCGTGCAGGACTTGTTACGTGCAGTAAGCACCTGGATTCCGGGTGTTTTTTCCATAAATTAAAAAAAATCAAAAAAAAAAGTAAAGATATAAGTGATGTTTGATTTGGGGGGGGAGGGAGGAGAGAGTTCTGCTTAGAAGAAATAGCCCTGGACAAATATCGTTTAATATGCAAGCCAGTATATGAAAAGAACAATAAAAGGTGAAGGGATCTAGCAGGAAATAAAATGAAACTTTTTTTCATTACAGTGGAGGGAAACTTAGATGAGTTTTTCCTTGCTAATAAACTGCACTGTTTCGTTTTGCAGCTGAGCCTTTCGCTGGAGCTGGCTGTGGCAATTGTTCATGCCTTTTTTTTTTTTTTTTTTAAACTCCGGGCAATAAAAAAAAGCCCTTCATGCATCAGGAAACATAGTAATGTGATACTTGTCTTATCTTCACACTTATTCAGCAGGTATTTACAAAAGGGCAGTAGGAAGCTCTTTAAACTCTATGCTGTTACTCTGCTCAGGATGTTCCTTAATCAGATCTATTTGCCTGCGTCTGTCCTGTGTTAGGGTTGTACTGCAAAGGCGTCTAAAAGAAAAGAAAAAAAGGAAGGAAAAAACCTTGGTTTCCTATGAATATGGTGTTGCTTAAGGTACTTTATAACAAGCAGGGTTCTGTGCTCGTTATTGTTGCGTGGGTTAATTGCGCGGCTCACGCAGGGGATGGGAGAGGTGGGAGCCCTAAGGGCGGGTGTTGGTGCACGGGGTCGGTTTGCTTCCCTGCACGGAGGTGACCGTGCGTTGGCCGGTGGGTCCCTGAAGTCTGGCCTCCAGAAATTGCTGAGAAACCTGGGGGTTAAACCCTGGGGGGTTAAAACCCGCGGCAGCCTCCGCTGCCGGCCAGGGCACCGTGCGAGCCGCGTGGCGGGAGGTGCCCGGACCCTCGTGCCGGTCCCAGCTTCCTCGTGCTGCAGGAGGAGCGAACAGCGATGGGCAGAAACTGCGATTACATTGAATGATGGTGTCCTTGCTCCTGCAGCCCAGAAAGGAGGACAGACGTTCAGCTTCTGGCTTTTCAGGTGGTGGGATTGTTCGGCATAGCCGGAGCCCATCTGGAGTGATTATTGACTAAAAAGCACCCTATATTCCCAAACAAGTGATGCTGCTTGGAAGATGCTGCGTAACCGAAGCGGGCCAGGATCCCTCAAGTGAATGCGGCTGCGTCAGTGTACAGCAGCACGCGCTCCTACAGGTAGCTGTTTCGGCAAGGAGAGGGCGTACGTGTCTATGTCCGTATGTACACGCTCGCCAGCGCGTCCCGTTAGCAGTGACCGCCCCACCGGGCTGGGGGTGACGATACGGCAGTCTGCAAAAGCCGTGTAGGCCAGGCCTAACAGGCAGTACGTCTTAAGTATAAGTATTGTTTGGAAAAGAAAACAGATTGCAACTTTGCAGCGTTAATATGCAGAGGAGGGCCGTGAAGGGAGGAAGAATTATTCCTGCTGACGGCAGCTAATGTTCCGTGAAAGCAAAATCACAGACGGCCGCGCACCTGGCTGCCGAAAGTGCTGAGGGAGCAATGTTCCCCCGAGCCGCCGTGGTGGCATGGCCGCGGCTGCAGGAGGGGGGAGCTCCCTTCCCTGCCACGGCGCCCTGCGGGTGCTCCGCGGTGCGGGAAGGCTCCCGAAGGCTGCCGGGGACGGGGCGGCTGGCTCAGTCCGGGCGCGTCTCGCCGACTGACAGAGCTGAGCTGAGCTTCGGCGCTGGCAGCTCTCGCGGTTCTGCTGTGACCCTTGTGATATTTGATATATGTAAGCTTCAGTTTGCAGAGCGATGTGATTATGTTTAACTCCCAGCATTTGCTTGCGGAAGAGTAGGTGCTCCTGTGTTTCGGCTGGAGAAGCTTAAGGATGCAAACCCTGCCGGGCCACGCGTGGATGCCAAAGAAGAACCTCGTGAAACTCTGTGTGTGTACATTCATACATGTATCAAGCTAAAAAAGTGTGGTTTGCCCCGTGTTTGTGATTGGTAATCGCTCCCGTAGGCAGGTGCTGAGGGGAAGGGCTGGGAGCAGAACGGGTGGAGCTGGGGCTCTTCATCCCTTTGTGGAACTCACAAGAAAATGGGGAAATACTTGTGAAAAGTTACTCAGTTACTGGGGAAATTAGTAGAAAATAGTGCATGAGGTTGTGCGTGTGTGTGCGTGTACACAGGCGTGCGCAGGGAGACGGGGTGTCTCGAGTAGACAGAAAAGCAAGCACGTGCGGGGCAGGTCTGCCCGCCGCAGCCGAGCGGCACGGGTGAGACTTCAAGGAGCAGGGCTGCTCTGGGACCGCATACGGGTCGCTTAAAACGTCTGTGGCTTCCTTTCCCTTCTAGTCCCACCCTCTTCCTTGTCTGCTGGATGGGCAAAACGCAAAGCTGTTTGGGGCGGAGGGAATTACACATCTGGGGGGCTTTGGGGGCCCTCCAGCTGGTGCCTGGGACGCGGTCTGCTCCACAGCTCCGTGGTGGCCTCAGGTTGGCGGAGAGCAGAATATGCCCTTTCTCACGCTTTTTAACACAAGCTGAAGTGTTTTTGGCTGTTGACGTGTATTTTGAAGTTACCAGTTGCTCGCTGTCTCCTGCAGCAGCACGGCCCAGCTTCGGTCGCGGCAGAAGTCCCCGCGGCACGGCGCGGCGCGGCGCGGGCTGGAGCTCTGCTACGGCGCGGAGGCAGCGCTGCTCCCGCTCGAGCACGTCTGCTGACCAAGTGCTGCCGCTGCCCGTGAACGCCTGCATGGCGACGTCAGTCTGCCTCAAGAAGCGGGCGTGGATGTCTGCTTTGTGTCCTTCGTGTCTTCCATCAGCTCGTCCGTGTTTGAAGCAAGCCGACTGGCCGGGGCTGGGGGGGGGGGGATTGCTGCTGCTGCACGCGTCCCCCCGAGCGGGGGGCAGGCGTCCGAGACGGGGCAGCGGGGAGGAGGGGGAGTAGCTCCGCGGGAAGGGACTTGTCCGTGGGAGAGCGAGGTCGGCCCCCTGCTCCCCAGACACCTCCGTCCTCTTCTGCTTGCGGCACGGACGTACCTTTGCTGCGCTGGAGTTGCAGCTTGTGTCGCCCGTGCCCCGATGCAGGAGCCCGGCAGCGAGGAGCAGCCGGTGGGCCAGGGCTGCGTCGGCGCGGGGCGGCTGTTCCCGTGGCGTTGGCGGCCTCGGGAGCCGTCCAGCTGCACCCGGTTTAATGCAGCAGCACGGGTGTATTTGTCCCTGACTGACGCTGGAGGTCACGGGGCGTCCCTGCCTCGTCGGGGCCTTGGCAGAGCAATTAACGGGAAGCGCCGCGGCGCTGGGACGCTGCCTTCGGCGGCAGCTCCGTGTGTCGCCCCGACGTTTGCGGGGCGTTTGGCGTCTGCTGCTGCGCAGAGCGTGTTTGGAGCGTGCGGCGAGTCGCGAGCGGTGCTGGCCCCGGACTGGAGGCCGTCCGTAGAGATAACCGAATCCCCAGCGCAGCGGCCGTGCCCCGGTGCCGCGCGTCTCGCCGCTCTGCCCGTCCTCGGGGGAAGACGCCGCTCTCCTCCGCAGCCGAGCCCCAGCTCGGTGGTGCGACTCCCCGCCCGTGCAGGGCTGTAGCAGCACAGCGTGAAGCAGGCTGTTCTTCCCGCTCTCTCCTGGGGTTTGTCCGTGGCTGGTGCCCCCGCGAGCTGGAGGCCCTGGTTCCTGCTGCAAGGGGGGGGGCGGGGGTGCTGTCGGCCCTCCTGGCCCTTTCCCAGCCGCGTCTCGGAGCCCGGACCTGCCGTGGGGTGGCAAAGCGCTGCCGGGCCCTTCCGAGCTGCGTTTCTGCTGGCCTGGGAGGCGGTGAGAGGGTCTGGTGCATCTCGCTGGCTCCTGAGAGCTCCCCCAGGTATGGTCTCAGTGTCAGCTCCTCAAACTCTGTTATTTTGTCGCAGAAACGCAGCATGGAGGTATTTTTCCATCCGGCTAAGGAGGCCCGGGGGGAGCGGCCCGTGCGCTGGCGGGCACGGATTGTTCCGGGCAGTCAGACCCGGCTGCAGAAGGCGACTGCGGCGATCCGGCCGGGCCCCGGGCCTGCTCTGCCGGGACGGAGGCAGGCTCTGCTCTCCGTGAAAGCACAGCAAACGCGCGCACGCCCTGCAGCCAAGGGGGGACGTCGCCGCGACGGTTGCGCTGTGCTTCCTTGGTGGCTGTGGTCCCCAGCTCAGTTCCCGTTGCAGAAGTAGCCGAAGCTACGCGTGGCGGGGGGAGAGGAGGAGCGCTGTGCCTGGCGAGAGCAGCCGCCGGTGCCGGCGGGAATTAACGAGCGGGTAGTGGCGGTGTCCGAGGGCGGGCTGCTCTGCGTCCCCCTGCTCGCGGGGCCTCGTCCCGCCTCCCCGCCCGGCGCGGCGTCACGGGTGGCTGCACCGCACCTGCTGCCAGCGGCTGCCGGGGTGTCACGCCGCCGGTCTGCCGAGCGCAGAGCCAGGCTGCCTTTCCTCCCTCTCGCCGGCACCGGCCCCGTCTGTGCTCCTTACCTCTTCCCGTGGCTTCCCTGCTGCTGGCTGGGTCGCGGCACAGCAGTCCGCCATACCAAGGAGAGAACTGCCTGGTTTCCCGTTTTTGTTGCAAGGACCTTGTCCTCCTCCTTGGGGTTAGCCGACGTGGGGGGGACCTGGTGAAGACGAGGCAAGCTCCCCGATGAGAGCAGGTCAGAGGGAAACTCCGAGAGCCCTTGTGTAGTCTATGACTTGATGCGAGTGTGACAGACTGCCTCATTTTCGTCAATACTTCATGTTATTAATGCCAAAGAAAGAACGTGTGAGAAATTGTCTCTATGGAGTCATCTTTAATTTGTCCTGCTGTGGAAAGCTCTGTTATTTCTGGGGAGCGTTAGTCATTCTTACATCTCCCTCGGTAGACTAAGCGTCGAGTAACACGTTGGCTTTTCGCAGGAGCATTTTGAAGTCCGGGAGTAGCCAGTGTGCGTTTGGCAAGCGTTTGGGGTGCTCTCTGCCATGTCCCGGCCGGTGAGCAAGCCCCGAGATGAACGTGATTGAAGGGCTGTTGTAATTTCAGCCCTGATGGAGCAAAATTAGTTACAATGACATGTGTGCGTTGAGTAAAATTGTGGTTTTATTAGCTATAATTGCTAAAGAAGACTTTTTAAAGACCTGACTGCTGGGGGGAAAAATTGCTAGCACTGGGGAGGGGGCGGCAGCTGGGGTTCGGCCGCTTTCTGGGGCGGGAGCCTGGAGCTGGGTGAGGTTATCCGTGCCTGGCCGCGCCGTGCTTCTTCAGCCGCGGTGGGCCGAGACGGGGGGAGCGAGCAGCGCCGTGCCTCCAGCGCGCTTCCACGGAAAGAGGGGAGAAGGCTAAAGCATTTGTTTCCTTGTTTAATTCCATGGTAATCAAACCCAGGGGCCTGGTATGGGGGAGCAGGTTTTTTTCCAGCTGCCTGGCATGCTCTGTGCATTCGTCTTAGTTTATGTGGGGGGAGGCTGTAAATCTGGGGAGCGCATTGCCGGCTCTTAGATTTCACAGGAGTATTTAAAATAATAGCACCTGACAGTTTACTAGCAACTAAGAGGTTTTTCTGCTTCAGAAAGCAAAATATTGTAGGAGTTATGCAGAGGGTATAAATAATTTGAGGATTTAGGCCGGCATATCCAGCGCACTTTTCTGGGAAGAGCTAACGATGTGGTAGATCTGTAGAGTTTACAAATGGAGGAGCAGGGAGGGCAGAAACCCAACCCAGATGTGTGTCGTTGAATGTCACCCTTGTTTAATTTCTGCTCTCATAGGACCTAATCCGAATTGCCAAGGCATTGCTTTCTGGTGCGTCGTTCATTTGCCTGGCCTGTCTCTTCCTTACCTCGAACAGATGAAGAACGCAGCCCTGCCTGGGGTCAGCAGCGTCGGCAGCCGGCGCGGGCCGAAGGCAGTGGAGGAGGAGCGGGCTCGCGGGTGCCCGACCTGGGCTGGCTGCGTCGGAAACTCGGGGTTTGAGTCAGGACAAACTTTCCTGGACTCGATGAGAAGGAATGCGAGGAAGAAAGAGTGCTGTGTGTTCGTGGGGGAGGGTTATGCAAGCGGGCAGCTTCCTCGGGAAGGTTTCGCTGAATGAGTGAACTTGATTTAAGTGAAAAAAAAGAAAAAAAGGCCTTGGAAATATGAAATAGTGGCAGTATTGCTGTGCGTGCATGCAGGCTCCCTGGAAATGAATGTCCGCTTTGTAAGCTGCGTTCGCACCGTTTGCCGTGGGGTTCCAGCTGCGGACGCGCCGTGGGCGCCCGGCCGGGCCCTCGGCAGCAGAGCGGGAGACGGGGACGTCGGCTGCGATTCCCGGGCTTCGCGGGTCTGCGGGCGGTGAGCCGGCCTTGGCTGCTGTCGTGGGGCCTTCGAGCACGCACGTTGCCAGGTGCTGCAGCAGTTGCAGCCTTCCCTGGAAAGTGGAGGAAGTCTCGGAGATAAATAATTTGGGGCACGGCTAGGCGCGGGGGCAAGCGTGGTCACTGGTCTCCTGCTTTCCTATGGGAAGGAGGCGGGAAGCAACGCACGCAGGAGAACGGGTGTCCAGCCACCTCCGCCTGCCTGCCCGGGAGGTGAAGGTGGGGCTCTTCAGCCCGTATTTGTGCTTTTTCCTCCCTTATTCCCCAGACTGTTCCCTTCGAGGGGGATTATTCTGTATCCTCGGTCCGGTTCTCCCTTCCAGGGCTTTCCTGGTGGCTCTGTGCCGGCGGTCCCACGCCGAGGAGGCACTGCGGGATTTCCCCCGGCTCCCGTGAAACTGGTCGTGCTTTTTGCTTGTTTTCATCGGACTTTACTCAGGACGCAAATCCAGATTGTATAACTAAAAGATTGGGCATGAAGTTCTCCAGAAAACACCCTGTTCTGGTCAGCTCAGCTTTCCAGCTAGGTTTTCCCTGCCGTCAGCGGGAGCACCTGTGCTGGATGGCTTTGAAACTCCTGCCTGCGTGTTACTGAATTGCTTCTCATCTTTGTAGGAGATTCGGTCTTTTCGTTAAGGTTCGAGCAGTGGTAGGCCAGCACTAAGTTTGATCTTCTCCGACTGCTCAGGCCTGCCCCACGGAAAAAGAGAGGAGTTGAAAACCCTTAAGAGGAGAGTGGGAGGAATGAATGGAGAATGTGGTGTATTCTTGCGCGGAGTTAGATCAGTTGCATTAAATTCAGGGCCTTTCCAGGTACAATTAATAGTCATTTTATTTAGGTCATCCTAGTTTTGTTGCTTTAAATACATGCCTCCATTAAAGTTGAAAAAACTCAAATACGTTTATCTCTGTGGCTGCTTTTGTGAACAGGTTGGGCATATTTTAAATAACCCTGGGAACTGTTAGCATTATTAAAGCCTTTGGCTCCTCCAATTTTTTTTTTCTTTCCTCCTCTTCTCCCCTATTCCTCCTTCTGGGCAGTGATTAAAAAAATGGTCTATGCCTTCCTTTTCTTACAGCCCCTAGTCAATTGAAAAAGAATTAAATAAACTAAAACCCATTACTTAGGCTTTGTGTAAGAACCTAATTTTAGTTTGTTCAGGGTCTGAATTGAGTGTGCTAGAACCGGGGAGAAGCTGTATGGACTTGAGCTGTGTCCATTTTGTTACTGGCGTTATCTGGCAGGTCTTTTTTTTTTTTCCCCTTTCTTCTCCTCAAGTGCTAAGACTTTGTTCATTTTGTAATGTTCTCTCATTTGATGCTCTTAATTACTTTGGATTAATAGGCTTCTTGAAGCCTCTGTGTTGAGCCACGATAGGTCCGACGATGCCTCTACGTCTTCTGGCTCGCGGGACGCCGTGGGGCACGGGGGCTCCTCGCCGCCTCTCCCCTCGCTCCCGCCGCCCCACGCGCGCTGCTCCGCTCCGCTCCGCTGCGAGCCGGAGCCTTCGCTCCTCCGCCGTCGTTGCACGGGCACCGGACGGCTCTGCTTTTGGTCTTGTAATAACTTGAACCAGTTTTGTACTGGTTTTGGTTTTCCTTCTGTTCGTTTTTCAAGCAACGGCGTTTCCGTTTGCTCTCCCAAAGCGTTCGAAGATGAATTACGGAGTAACATCGTTCCCGGTGGAAGCCCACGGGAGAGCTGGGCAGATGGTTGGACTGGGCCGTTTCCAGGCTCGGTTCAAAGCTTCTAGCGCGGGTCCTGCACAGGCCCCCTGAGATGTTGCTCTCTGGTGGTGGCTCAGCTTCCCGCCTCTGCTATGGCAGAAATCCGTTCTTTGCTGGTGCGTCTTCCCCACGCGCGGCGGGGCTGCCCGGGGACCCGCTTGGAGCTGCAGCTCCGGAGGCGCTTGCTCGCGTAGCGGACTGCTCCGGCGTTGGCGCGTGGGCATGGGCAGAGCGGGGCAGTGCCAACGGGAAGGCGAGGCCGCTGCTCAAGGACGTGTCACCAGCAGTGTGGTTGCGCGGGTCCTCAGCAGCACTCCCTAACGTCCTGGTGCAGCTGAGGCGCTGCCCGATCCTTGTGAAGTCCCTGCCGTTAGCGTGGGAGGATGATCTTACCGTTGGGTCAAGCTCCCTGCTCTTGCTTCCCTGCCAGTAATGTGGGGTCGTGTCTTTCTCTGTTGCTAAAAAGTGCGTTGAGGTCTGTTGTCTGCCCGATGCTGTGCGAGAGGTGACTGGTCCCGGTGCAGTGGGGAAGCAGTTTCACAGCCAAAACCAGGAGGTTTTGCATCTTCCCCTCCTATTTCTTCCCCCTGGAGAAAACTTGCTCCTTTTTCGTAAGCATGGTATTAGCTGCACATTTGGAGGTGAGACCTGGAAAACTTGCTGTCCAACCAGCCGTCTTTAATAGCCTGGGCAAGCAAAGGAGCCTCCTCACGAAGGAAGGGGTTAACTCGTGGACGGTCACAGCTCCTAAATCTACTTGAGTTTCGTCTTTTTTTTTAAGGGATCAATTTGCTTACTATGGAGTTTACTGCCGGTTACCTTGACTGTGTCCCTTATTTCTCCTTGATGAAAACTTGAACAAGCCGCTTGTGTTTGATTCACAGAGAACCGTGAGAAACGAGCTGTGTGTGTGAGGCAGTGTGGTTTTTTTCATTCTATTCAGCCCTTTGTATATTCAAATTCTTCTAGTTTCAGTTCTTGCTGTTCTGCCAGATTTCCATACCATTGATGGGCTTTCTGAATTAATAAGTTTCTTTCCCCCCCTCCCTCCCATACCCTTGCCACCTTTTTGCAACTAGTGAAAAGTTTTGCTAAGCACACTGCCCTCTCCATATTGATTTTCCTCTCTTGCTTGTCTAACCAGCTCTCAGATGTTTTATTTTGCAAGGCGTTAATAGAATTTTTCTTTAGCCGTTGCACTTTATCTATTCAGGAGGTTTCAAGAAGTCTCATTGTGTCACTGGACTATGGAGGAAAGAGGCTATTCTTCTGTTACAATGGCTGCCCTAAAAAATAACTCAGGGTGGGGTAAACTCAGAAAGGGCAGAGACGGAGATAAAATGTTCTGACCTTAGGAAACAGAAAAGATAACCAATTAGACGCTGTTGAAAGGGCACCAGCTGGCTTAAAGAACACCCCACTGATTATTTTTTTTCTTTAAAGGAATGTTTGGTCCAAATCTGCAACTCAGCTGCAGAGACCTGCTTCCTCCCCCCTTCCAGGTTTTCAGATTTGAACCCGAGGGCCTGGCCCTCTCCTGCAGAGCCGCGCGCCTGGTCTGCGTCCCGGAAGGAGGGATCCCTCCCGGGAGGGACAAAGCGCCTGTCTCCGGGGGGTATCGGCGGCGTACTGGGTCGCAGCCAGCGTGGTGGAAATCTGGATTAGCCCGTGCAGCCTGGGTTTGTAACTGCTAATAAGAATTTATTTGCATAAAAAAGATCTCTGCCAAGATCATCATTCCAGTGGAGCGGGGCCTTAGCACAAGGCACAAAGCTCTTTTTGCCCGGAGGACTCGCATCTGATGGGTGAGCGGGCACGTCACGTTGTGGAGGTGGGAGAGGTGAGCAGAGCAGCAGGTCCCCGTGTAACTCGGCGCTGTACCGGCCCCGCCGAGTCCCCATCCAGGGCCAGGACCTGTCCCTGCTCTGCCTGGAGGAGCAGGATGAGGCTGCACAGGAGGTTAGAGCCTGTGCTGTTGCTGCTGCGAGCCATAGCTGAGCCCGAGACAGGCTTTTAACACGGCAGCTCAGGTTTCAGCCTGCTGGAAGGTTTCTGGATGAGGCACAGCCATGCTAAAGCAAAATGAGGTCTTGTCACGCATCGTCTTATTTCTCCCCTCCCCCTAGAAGTAATAAAACCAGACTTCTCAAAGTCCCCAGTAATACGTACCCTTCCAGGGGGAGGTGTCAGTTTGAAATGACGGCGCTTTCCAGCGTGGATGTAGCTGGGCGAGCCTGCGCTCAGCCGCAGCCTTTGAGTTGGGACAGGACTTCCCCGGCGCGGCCGTGTTTGCGCTGCGATGCGTCCGGGACCTCCCTGGCCTCCTCTGGCTCTAGCGTGGGATTGGAGGCAAGGAGTTTGTGGTGGGAGAGTTGCACTGGAAAAGCTCTGGAGCAGACTGATGAGCTCGAGGGTGCAAGGGTGGTCAGCGCGTTGCGTGGACCCAGGTTGGGAGGGAGTCGCGGTGCTCTGGGAGACGGTGTTAGGTGCATCGGGGGGGTTTTGGTTCTGGCGAGGGTGAAAAACAGAGATTGCTGTGCAGATGTAACCCCAGAGCACAGAAAAGTGGTGGTGGGAGGGTGACGGGGAACTTTGTCCTCATCTGCCTTCTGATGCTGCTTAGGCCTGTGAGTTTTCTTCCTTGAAGCGAAGAAAGACAGCAGGACAAATGACTCTGTGCTTAATTTAGTTTGTATTTTTCATTGCATCAGCATCTTTAGGTCTCACTTGAGATGGGTGTTAAGGATTAAACAGAATTAGAGAGGCACATTATTCTCCTCCATCTCAGGTCATTGCTAAAACATTTTGCAAACCGCTTTGACTAAAGAAAGTTAGGAACAAGTTAACCAGATAGGTTTTTTAAAGGAGTCTAGGTATCGCATAAGGTTTTGCTGCACTGTATTTTTTTACTACATCCTGGAACGTACTTCAATACAGCAGTTAAGAGAGGTTCAAGTTGTGTTTTTTTTACCACCTGCCTAATACAGGTCTCTGCGCAGCCAAGACTGGATTGTAATTTAGCACAGAAGTGTGCTGGATGTGTGCCCCTGCCTAAGAGCACTGCCGGCAAATATTCTCCCTCAACCATGAATTTTAGCCAGTTTGGGGCTTTCAAATACTGCTGTAATTCCAGGATCACATTGAGCCGGCAGAAGCTGGCACTGCTGCCAAAAGTGCTCCCACCTTTCCATGTGGCACTTGTCTCAGAATCCAGAAAATAAGAAAATTAAAATCTTGTAGAAATTATTGAAAAAAATTCTAAACAAACAACCCCCCCCCCAAAAAAAACCCCACTCCCAAACAGCCAGTGGAATCCTTTACAGAATAAAAGCTTTTCTTTAAAGGTCTTCCCGCTTCCCCCAGTGTCTGCTGCAATTCGGCGGTGATACAGGTTTTCAGCAAGCCCTAGTTTAAAACAAGCAATAGAAAGTCGGTAACTTTTTCTGGAAGATTGTGCAGGCCGTTGCCCGCGGCGCGGGACCGACCTGCCTCAGCTCCTGCAGGCTCTGAGCAGCAGTTCAAAATGTGATAATACTGGCAAATAAAGCCAGCACAGCACCCTTCTGAAATAAGTGTAAAATTTTAGGTGTGGTGGCACAGATTAAATGGAGGTGGAATAAATCATGCAAATGGTAATGAAAGTTGAAAGCAATTTGGTTGCACTTCAATACGTTTCATCAGTCATCTCTCTCTTCTGAAGTGGAAATACCAAGCCTGATGCGAATTAAACTTTCTCCCTCCTCCCTCTAGCTTTTCAAAAGGTCTTTTGAAAGCCTCTGAATACCTTTCTTGGCTGACCAGGTTTTACCCTGCTCGTACTTCTTGACACCTCCCAATTCTCAGCCAAGGCAGTGACTCTCGTTTGGAGAAGGCCTGGGCTCGATGTGCATCCGCGGCTCCTCGCTCGGCCCTGCCTTATCTTGCCGCAGAAGGGCAGAGGCTGAGCGGGGGCTGGCGGGGGACACGGGAGAGCTGGGAAAGCGGCTTAGATGTTTGGCTTTTTAGCCAAGTCTTATGTTCGCTTTTCTGCTTTGCGATCAAATGCCAGCTAGGATGTGTGTTGAAAGCAGCAGTTTTCCAGAAGCAGAAACCGACTCCGAGCAAAAGATGTGATGGATCATTTGTGCCTGAGCTGAGGCCTCTGTCCCCCTCCCCAGCCGTGTTTGTGTCTCTGAACTGCGCAGCCGGTGTGTTAAAGCCCCCGTTTCCCCTCTTCTGTCTTGCAGGTAGAGGACGCCATGCTCATGTTTGACAAGACCACCAACAGGCATCGAGGTAAGCGACAACCGGAGCTCAGACACCACATTTCATAAAAGCTTCTGCGTGGTGAGCACAGCCTCAAACCAGTGTCAACGCGGTGACCGATGGTAAATTAGCGATGGTAAATTAGGAGAACACGTGGATTTGAGACAGGTCCCTGCGTCCTGCGGGTGCTGCCGAGGAAGGGCCGCTTGGGACCAAGTGCCGTGCATCACGTGGAGCGTCTCACTGGAGAGGACTCGTCTGATGACTTAGCGTTGGGAGGGTCCCCGTTAGGCTCTGTGGTGTCCCTGGAGATAGTAAAGCATGGGGAGCTGGTGCGTGGCGAGGCGGCAGGGAAGGGACCCGAGTTAAACTGGAAGAAAGGCTGGTGCCATTGGACGCGCGTGCAGGTGGGCCAGCCCCAGCCCTGCGGGATGGGCAAGCTTTGTGCTCGCCGCGGGAGCCCCTGGGTGTGCACAGCTCGTGGTGGCAGATGAAGATGGTCCTGTGTAGTGCTGTAACTCCAGAGAGCCCCATCGCAGATGAGGGTCCTGTCGTGGTGGGCGCTGTGCAAATACGAGGCACCGCTGTGGCTGGCTGAGATACGGCAATACTGGCAGCACTTTGTGGGTGCCAGTCTCGGGGCTTTGCTTTTCAGGGTTTTTGAAAGGTTGTCATGCTTTTGAGACAGTGGCTAACATTTTAATTGAGATGTTTCCTTGCCCAGTGGCTTTCCTGGAGAGCCAGTGGGGCCTGACCCCTCCAGTCAACATGTGGCTGCTGGTTCAGCCGGAATAATATTTACCAAAGGCTGAAGCAAATAAGACCAAGCGTGAATTACCTGAGTGGATGGGCAGGGAAGTTTGTGAGACAGGAACCTCGGCCACGCTGTGGTCTCCATCCTGTTCCCCTCTGTGCCGAAAGCACTGGCATACTTTATTAGTAGCATGGTCATTTGTAGCTCCCAGGTGAGACCAAAGTTGCGTTGCGGTAAGTGGCCACAGAAAATCCCTGTCTCCAAAGAGTTCACAATCCAAGCAGGAGAGGGAGCCCGGAGGAAAGGTGGGTACAGCTTAACCCCACTGCAGCCAAGAGAAGCTGTGCACGCGTTTGGCTTGCGGACAGACAACGTGCTGTGCCCTGCAACAAGCCGCGACCGGTCCCTGCATTCTCGCCGTCTCGGTCTGCGGGTAAGCGCGGAGCTGCCCTTCGGCCGCTGGCTGCAGGTCTCCGCTCGCCGTTCCCCGGGGCAGGGGCCGGCAGCGAGTTCAGAGCCTGCGGGCCAGGGAGGGCAGCCAGGGCAGCAGGAAACGTGCAGACCAGCCAAGCTGCCCCGTCTGCCCGGGAGAGGGTGCGAGCACCAAAGGTTGAACTTCTGTCGATCCGTGCGCATCTTACAGGACACGCGCAGAGTTTGTGCCAAGTTGGGTAGCACTGGATGAAGCTGGCCATAAGGCCAGTTAAGTTGAGACACTAGGAACGTAAGGTCTTTAAATCTTGTTACAGTGGATGGTATGGGCGCTGTCTGGGTGCAAACAGCTGCTTAGTGACGGTGGAGAGGTGTCTCGAGACCAAAGCTAGATTTGGAGGTTGGAAATTGTAGAGGTTGGCAGGAATTTTGGTGCTACTTGCTCCTGGTTTAGTGTTAATCTGCATGCCATCACAAATCATGGCTAGGGTGAGTGGTTTATAAGACCTGTTTGTTTCCTTGTCTCTGTACAGCTGCAAAAAACGGTGGGCAGTTAGGCCAGCGCTTTGCTGTCTGACCATGAGTGTCTTGTCTAACAGCCACTTATCTGGGGCGCTCTGCACTTGCTTCCTTGCAGACCTGTGTGCTGCGCAGACTGGCTTGCATGTATGCTAAATGTAATCCTCTAAAGCCTCAGGACTTGAGGATTAAAAGGCAGTTTTCTCACTTTATTAATTTTCCTGTAGGCTGTGAGTGAGATCCGGCAAGGTGAATGAATCTGGAGCCAGAAACTCCAGATTTCTAACCACCCACTGAATTCCAGATTTGGGGGAAAACGCAGCAATTAGATAGCTAGTTTTCTCAACAGTAAAATGGGGCTAACTTGTGCTGGTGTTGTCCTTCAAGAGTGCTCTCCTAGCATTGGGATTTCAAGTGTGCTGGTGTCTAGAAGCTCAGGACTTCTATTCCTCTGGTGATATCTCAGAATAAGCAGGATCTCCACAAGCAGAGTTTCCCTCCGTGCATTTCACAGCAGAGACGAGGTTTCATTATTGCTTGTACAGTTTTGTGAAAACGAGCTGGGGATTATTTTCAATGTTATGGTCATTCATTTCAGTGGAAATAAATGATGCGCTCCTGTTCCTCGGTGAACCCGTTCACGCTGCAGCTGCAGCAGAGATGCTGAGCTCCCGGGCCGATGCTGGTGGGAGCCGGCATTTAGCTCGATGGGGCTAAGAGTACCTGGAGTCTCCAGGTGGCACAAGGAACTGCAGCGTGGACGGTCTCTGTGACCCTCTTCTGTCCTCTCTGTACGAGACTGAGTTTATGGTGCCATCTCCCCACTTCGATACGGCATGTATTAGGAGGCAGTGTGGAAAGTCAGCTGCAGCCTGCGGCTTCTGTCCCCCTGCGGCAACCTGGAGATGGAGCTTGGAGGCTTCTGCCGTTCGCCCTTCACGCTCAGGCACTTACGTGTCCGCGCTTGCACTCTTTGAGGGGGGCTTGATTGATGCGGTTATTATCTTGGCCACAACGTGACAGCTTCCTGGAGCAATGTATATAGCCCGTTTGCTTAGGGAGGCCGCCCAAAGGCGTAGGGGGTCCTAAGTGAAGTCAGGAGGTGGCACGTGCCCGGGAGAGGGGAGAGCTGCCCAGCTCGGAGTGCCAGCCCCTGCCCTGATGCCCCGTTTTCTGTCTCCCTGGCACAATCGGAAGACTTGAACTCGTGAATGTCTCTCTCTGAAGTACGCGCTGGTCTGCCATTTGCCTCAACAAGCAACTTAGGGACAAGGACTGGATGAACTGGGCAAACCTCCATGACAACATTCCCTCCCAGCCACTGATTCCTCTCTGCACTGAGGATCATAAGACCCAGAAAAATTCAGCAGCAGCGAGCGAGAGACTTGCTTGGAAGGATGAGATTTTTCCGAGCCAAGGAAGCATTTGAACAGCCAGTGCCCGTCGGTTTTCTAATGGGAACCAAGCGTTCAAAACTTTGAGTTTGGAAAGTTCAACCTCTGACAGTTTCCTCTTATCGCTGGCCAATTTCCAACCCTTCTCTTTGCAGCCACCCATAAAGAGGCCATAAATACCCTTCTGCAGCCAAGCTCTTGGCATGTTGTTTGTTGTGTTTAAGCGCTGTGTTACATGGTCCGTGTGCGCTGGGCACAAGGGGCCTGTGTTTCCCCTCCAGCCTGGCTTCAGGAGCGCCACGGGACCGAGTGTCCGACAAGGCTCGGACTTAAGACTTGGCCCCCAGGAACATGCTTCAGTGAGTCCTCTGCATGCGTCTGATTTTGTTCTTTGTTTTCTTCTCTGAAGCTGCCTCCTCCTAACCTGGTGAGTGTATGCAGCGTGCAGCAGATAGGCTGGAAACGTGTCCTGGTGCTCGGAGGGACTCTGTTCCCTCTCCTGTTGAGGCCTTTGCGACCTCCTTCTGGAGGTTCTCGCCTCTGCCCTGAGGTTGCAGAGAGGAACCTGCTCGGTTGGCCTGGAAAGCACCGTCTGTGCCGCTCGGTCCAGGAGCGCAGGAGGCTGGAGCCAAAGGTGCCTCCGCGCAGATGGGGGAAGAGATGTCTGGGTAGGAACATCAAAAATAGAGCAATGGGATTTTAGCCCTTTCTTTGTTTCCCGCAAGCAAGACACTGGCTCTTCTGAGCAGCCCTCAAGGTGATCCCTGCCTTGTCCCCCGCGTGGCACCGTGCTGCTGTGAGCGCGTTCCGGGACACGAGGGCACTGGGAAACGCTTACGTTGTGCTCCGTGCTAGCGCTGAGCTGTGCTTTCACGGCTCTGCCTCAGCTCTTCCTGCGCGCTGCGGGGAAGGTGGAAGCGTGCCGGGCAGCCCGTGCTGCCCGCTGCGACCCCGAGATACAAGCCTGGAGAGGGTAGATTCTTCTCGCGAAACATCTTTCCGAAGATAAGCTCCGTAACGCCTGAAGCTGAGGGCTGCAGGTGCAGTGGGCACCTGAGCTTCTGTGAAACCCTTTGTTCCTTCCACAACGGGTCTTTTCCCACCAATTTATGTTGAAGATAAGAGGCAACTAGTGTTCCTTGTTCTCCAGCAATTCTGTGAATTATTTTACTGGCTAACTTCTTTATAGTCTAATTGTGCTCCACGTGCTCCATAGTGTTTCTCTTCCTGTTGGCATCCTTGTGTAAGCCATGGAAGAGATCTAAGGGCCGAGGAACTACAGCGAAGAGTCGGAGAGGCTAAAAGGACAGACTCCGAGTGCTGCTCGATAGGAATGATGTTGCTTGCACCTCCGGTGCTCTGCTTGGATTAGGCTCTGGTCCCGGCGCTGTCGGGTGTGGGTGTTGGATGTACGCCTCTTGCTTGGGGGGTCGGGTGGGGGGGGCTGCAGCCATTTTCAGGAGGTGCCCAGCGCCTTGGAAGATCGGTATGTTTGTGAGGGAGGCTGTTTCCCAGCAAACAGGCTTACCCTTTTGCTGCTTGAGTGATGATGACTGCCGCTTATTCATCCGGGATGAGCCAAAATGCCTCTGCCCGGGTGAAGCGCCGGGCTGGCGCAGGGTGCTGCTTCGGGAGCAGCTCCAAAAGGGTGAGAAGTTCAAAGCTCTGGATCTTTAGACCTGCCGAGTAAAGGTGGAAGGAAAAACAAATGTAGCATAAAATGAAGGGCAGAGAAGCATCTTCATCTTCATGTTTGATTTTTTTTTATCAAGTCTTTTCAAACATTTTTTCCTTTTTTTTGCACAGGTAACTATGGCTAATCAGGCTAATAAACTGTGGAGGAGGTGGTTGTGACCAAGAGTTCTGCTGCATTGATCATTTATAAAATTACCCCAGATTTTACCAATTGTGACATTTTGATTGGTTTTGGAAACATGTTTAAAATGCAGTATTGTGCAGCAACAGCATTAATGGCAATTCTTAAAACCACTTGCGGGTTACAATCTGTATCTTCAAATTAGCCGAGGGAAAGAGAAATAGCAGATAAAATATCCGTTGTGGTTACTCTAGTTAGTAGATGCCTAGAATAATCAACGTAGGCAAGGGAAAGGAAAAATATTAAAATTCACTCCCTACTGCTAGGAGGGGAGATAAATTTCATTGTTGCAAATTGAAAATATTTGTTGACATAATGCTGGCACGCGCGTGTTATTCCTGGGTATGTTGTGATGCGGCGTAGCTTGTCGGGATGTGCAGCCCTTGAGCAGCGTTGATTTGTGGATTGAAATACGCAGATTTAACCAGCCACAGTAAGAGGCATTTGCAGAACTGCTCGCTGTTGAAGAGTGTTATTAATACCCTGGGAAGGCTTTAAAACCCCACCCAAAATAAAACTTAATGCCTTGCCAATTGGACATGTATTTATTTGCAACATTAAACAGGTCATTAAGCTAACGACTTTGTTGCCTGTGCTGGTGCCTTTTTTTTTCCTTTCTTTTTAAATGACCAACCATTCCTAGATGTTTTCTAATGAAAATAAGATTCAGAGCTATTCCATTTCATCCCTGTCTAGTCATATTAATGGGAGGCCACAAAATCCGTGAGTGCGTAATTGAGGATGTGGTTAGTTTTTGCAGTACTGTAGGTAACACCGTCCCCAGCTCTGCTGGGATGCAGTGTCATCTCGCGGGGATTCTCCTTTCGGCTCGGTCGTTTGTGGTAGTGGGCACCCAGTGAACTAATGCTGAGAAGGCAGAAATCCCTGGGCCAGTTTAGTTACGGAGTCGTTTCTTCTTGGGAGGAAAATAGTGGTAGTCTTCTATTTCCGTGCACTGTTCTGTACTTCTGTAAAGGGAGAACTACAGGAGTCCTCTGAGCGTTCTGGAAGATCACTTGCATCACTTTCTTGACTGCCTTAAATTTCATAGAGCTGAAAATTACCGGCTCAGTCTTGAAAGAATTTAGCAGATGAAAAAAAATGAGAGTGCTGTTATTTTGTTACCCTTGCAGACTCCAGATAAAATCTGGAGTTCAGCATTAGTTATTGATCTTCGGGGCTGGAGGGAGCTTGCAAGATGACGATGTCCCTCCAGCCGCGTTACGCCGGGGAGCCCCAGCGGGCACGCCAGTCCTCAGCCCGGCGGGGCAGCCGGACGGCGCGGCCTCTTCGCGTCCCCGCGGCAGGACTGGTTTGCCGCAGCCATCACAGCCGCGGGGGACCGCTGCCCGCGGCCGGCTGCGTCGGAGGAGGGAGGGAGGAGGTGTTGGATGGAGGTGTCTGAAGCAGAGCGCAGGAGGGGCTCCGCTCTTCCCAAGCTGTTTGAGCTCGGTGGGATGGAGAGCGCGGTGGAGTGGAGCGTCTGCTGATGAATGTGTTGGGCAACTCCCCTTTCTCTGCAACTGTTAAGCGTGGAGGTAGAGACGAGTCAGGAGAAGGTGATGTATGGGTTAGTTGATGTAATGGGATGCTCTTGATCACTGCCTTAAATGCTCTCCACCACCATCTACCTGCTTTGGGCTGTGCTTGCCCTGTGCCCATCTGCTGCACACGCTGCGTCAGTCCCACAGGTCGACGGTGCGCAGAGAAAAATAAGGATTTGGAGTGACTGATCCTCCCTAGTTGCGATGGCTGGTGTTAAACGTAAGGCTATATGTTCTTTAAAGCCATGCAGCCCCCAGACCTGTTTTCAGACATGGCCAGGCATGGCGAGCGGAGAGAGGAGGGGGGTGACAGTATGTGACTTGGGCTTCCTTAATGTGAAAGCTCAACAAAATTGAGGGAGCCAGGCTGCCTGCGTGATGCACACGGGATGCATCCTGCGTGTTAGGGGTTAACACGTCTCCAGAAGGCAGGCGTTTACTGGGACAGGGGCTCAGCTGTGACTTAGGTGTGACTTGCCTGTCTGCTGCTTACGGATGTCACCGAGAGCCCAGCAGACGCGCAGGGGAGTGCAACGTCGGCGACTCGCTTCCCACCTCCTCCTCCGTAAGGGAGAACACGAGGGCTGTGCTTGACATTTGCCCTCTCCCCATCCAGCAGATTTCAGTACCTAAAAGCAATTGTCCAGGTAGAAGCCGCTGGCATTAATTGTTCTATTTATTGGAAGGGACGGGAGTGATGTTGTTAGTAAGATACCATCTATGCCTCAGCTAAGGATGATGCTTTTCTCAGGAGAAAAATAGCCTTTTGTTTTCTGTGCCACTGCCAGAAACCCTGTTTTGTAGTTGACCTCTGAAGTTTTAATTGACATTTTTATAGATGAGCTATAAATATAATTAAGAATCGCTGCAATTGTTTGTTTATTGCTGTCTGTCTCAAGTAAGGCAAGGTCATGTGTATTTAAAAATACATCCCCAGGCAGTTTTGAAAAAAAAGTATTTAGAATATATAGCAATAATTGCCTAATTTGGTCATTTTCAGTGTAGCTTTTCTTGGCAGCAGTCTACCGGCAGTGCTGTGCACTTTGCGGCGGCCTTGGGAAGGGCCCTGCAGTCGCGTGCGTAGCTTTGCTTGCGGAGCGGATGGGGCTAAAAGGAGAGCTGCTGCCTGGCCAGGTTCGACCCGTAGGATTTTGGAAGAGTATCCACAAATACGGTGGTGATATTTTTTTATTGCATAAAGTGCTTCAAGGGCTTTGGATGGAAAGTATGGCATAAGATATAAATGGAGGTGCTATTATTGTTATTGCTTTCCTAGCTGAGCCTAGCTTTTATTCCCCTGTCAGGTTTATCACTTCGTAGATGGGACCCGGGAGAGCGCAGTCGTTCGGAGGGACGCGCTCGCCCCGCTCGGGCTCTCCCTGACGCACGTTCCCGGCTAGTGACAGGCATCCTCAGGGTGTGTTTTGCAACACCGGGAGAGGCTTTAACCCATAGAGACGCGGTGTGTTTATCTTCTGCGGAAGATCCGGGGGAAGAGAACGGCAGACAGATTTTTTTTTTTTAGCAAGTTTTATGCAAATATTTGCTTAAAAACTTCAGATGAGGGCTCTGAAGATTCATTACTTAATATTGTTTACCATTTACAGACCTATCAGGGAAAGCCGTGATGGCTGAGCTATAATGCTATCATTCATACCTATTTAGATTGCTGTTATGACGTGTGCCATATTAATATTTTATATGTGTATGTTTTCAATATTACCTCCCCGCTTATAAATATTCATGCCATAACGCACATTAACGGCGGCAGCGCTGAAGGAGGATATCCACATCCCCGCCTTAGGCCGCGGGTTCAAGTCCATCCCGGGCGGAACGGAGCCAAAGGCCGGGAGCAGCCGTGGCCAGGGAGGCAGCGTGGGAGCAGCGGGTCCTGGCAGCCGCCCGGCTCCCGCGGCAGCGTCCGGGTCCCACCGGGTCCCTTCGGCACCGCGCTGCCCTTGGGGGGACCCCTTGCCGCTGCCCCCCGCCCGGCACGCTTGCCGCTGCTCCCCAGCTCCGGGTCGATAAACGCAAGGGAGAAAGGGAGAGCGAGTTGCCGGTCCCGGGATCCATCTCCCTCGTCTTTCCGTTTCCTGGCAGAGCCCCTTGCTGCTGCATCAGGGCACCCTACGTGAAGTGTAAAAATAAATGCGTTCGGGCCAGCGTGAGCCCTGCATCCCAGCAGACCCCGCTTCAGAATAGCAAATAAGGCTCCCGGCCACGCTTTTCGAGGCGATTATTGAGCGTCTCGGGTGGCTACAGTCGCTCTGCCCCCAGCCTCGTGCTGTGTGTCGCCACCTGAGGCTTGGAATAATTGCCCAGCTATGTCCTGTCTGTCATACCTTATTGCTTAATTTTATACCCGTAATGAAAATTACATCCAGAGGAGGGGAAGGGAAGAGCAGCTGCACCGGCCAGCCCGCACCTAAGGAACGGACGTGTGCGAACGCCTCCTCCAAAGATGGGAGGGAATCAGCTTGCAGCAGCACTCGGGAGATGGTTTGACATTTTTATTTTCTTGTTAAACAAACAAATACAATAATAATAAGAAAAAAAAAATCCCTCCAACCCCAAGTAAAGGTTGCAAACGTAGCCCAGCAATTAGCTTGGAAGTCTCTGGCTACGCAATCAGACTTTAAGGTAAATATCGAATTAAAAGTATATAGTAAAGGACAGAAGATTTGTAAAACTCATTTGTATCTTGTCTTTATAGCTAACGTGTATAAACGAGTTATCTAGCCCTCTCCCCAGAGGGGAGCCCTGCGCCGCCGGGACTTTTGGGCCTTCCCAGTTCATCCAGCCTCCCTTTGGTTAGCCTTAATACGGGTAGTGACAAGAGGAGACGCTGGCCGAAGCGCTCAGCCCTGGCCGCGGGCCCAGGCGTGCCGGACGGGCCACCGGCGCGGGTGCGGAGCGGCGTCGGACGCTCCCAGACATATGGGGCAGCGTCCTGGGTGGGAGAGCAGAGAGCGCGAGAGGTGGGAACGGCAGTGCCGGTCTGGCGGGTGTCGGCAGGGCTGGGAGCAGGCGAGGCTGCGAGCGGAGAGCTGGGCACTGCCCTCCCTCACTGCTGCGGCGATAGTCACTGTCTTGCACAGAAATCTTCCTCTTCACTTAGTGCTGAGCAGCGTCGATATAATTGTAATTCGACTGCCGTCGTCCTGGAGAGCCCACAGCAAATCAGCGTAGCCTTTCCCGTCACTCTGAAAGGTTCTTCAGGAAACTTAAAGCAAGTCGTGCAAATATTTAAGACTTTTTTTTAATTACGATGAAGTTTCTGTTGCATTTGCAGATAGTCAGTGTGCTCGAGCTCTGCTAGAGCGAATGCTGGTCTTAGAGAGGGACCACGCAATCTCCACGGCTGAAGCTGCGTTGAGAAGGCAGGTCGCTGTGGCACGGCTTGAGCTTGCCGTCTCTATTGCTGCTGCTGAGCAGCCACTTTGAGTGACAGGTAAATTAGCAAAAATCCTGATGATCTGTGAACAGAAAGAAACCCTAAATGCCGTGAACAAGTTCTTGCTTATGAATAAACCCAGTCAGCTGATGAAACCAAAACCTTTGCTTCCCAGAATGCAAGAGCGGAGTGATTAGCAGGTAGTTCTGCGAGTCTTGTGGGACTATTTGAAAATGTTAATTGAGGAAAGGCCAGAACCAGGAGGAGAACAAAATGCAACATTTACATAGATGGGCAGTCTTAATGCAATGAGCAGAATTAAAATCAGCATAGTGACCTTGAGAAAACAGGCAGCTATTCACAGCGTGCCCGTGCCCAGAGACGTGAAAATATTGAAACACGCTGCGCTGTTCTCACTCCCTCGGGTGTTGTTTTCTTTTCCCGGGGGGTTACTTAAAGCCAAAGCCTGTCGGATGAGTCCTCTCAAATACGCGTAGGGAGTGGTGAGGTTTGTTTATTTTATATCTGCATTTTATCTCTGCTGTTTTTTCTAACGCAGCTGTTAGAGCACTTCTGCTTTTACTGAGCCGAGGAGGAAACTCGGAGCAGGGAGAAGAGGCCGAGCCGCAGCCGCCGTGTCGCGGGAGCAGGGTGGTTTGCCTTGCCGTGCCCGGGCAGGGCAGGGAATAACCCCTCCGCCACCGCCCCCCGCTCCCGCCTGGCACCCGGGAGCTGCTGCAGCCTTTAATTTTACAAGGTCATCGCCGCACGTGAAGCCACCTGGTGATCTGTTTAAGCAAACAGATGACACGTCCCCGTCCCAGAAATGAGATTCAGCAGAGCCGGGGGCCTCGCCGGTAACGTGGGTGGTGCGAGGACGGGCACGCCGGAGCCCCCCCCCCCCGCTGCGCCCGGCCCCTGCATCGTCCTTCCACCGCCAATGTCCCGTGTGCTGATTTTCCGGTGCTTCTGGTGGGGTCTGAGCTCTAGGTCACGGCTGTGAAGCTCCGTAGACACGTGCTCGTGTCCTGCAGGCTTCGGCGTGCGTTCGGGTGCGTTGCTGACCCGGGTCCCGGCCTGTGCTGGGGGAGCAGAAACTGCTCCCAGGGTTGTTTCCCGCGAGGCAGGAGCTTCCCGTGCCCGTGCTGCTGGAAGGGGCTTGGGAAGGGGGTGTGCGAACGGAAACACCGCTGCCCTGCGATTAACGGCTCCCACGCCCGTACGTGCCGCCTGATCAACCCTCTTGTATTAGCAAATTAGGAGCGGTTACAGTTGCGAGCTTAGGTGTGTGGAGCGTGTGCTGCAGTGCCCGGGCCGGGCACCCTGCGGGGTCCCGCAGAGCATCCCCACGCGTCCTCCCCTCCCAGCTCCTGCTCGCGGCCAACGAGGGCCAGGCGATGCTGGGCCCGTTCCGCGCCTCCCGCCCCGCTGCCCGGCTTCGGAGCGCGCCGAGGCGGTGGCTCCCACCCCGGGACCTCCCCGGGCCCCCGAGGATCAGCGCGCTCCGCCGGGCTGCTGGCGGGCGGGATTGGAGGCACGTTGGGCCGAAGGGTCGGTCCTGGCTGCTCCCTGCGCAGAGCTCTGCAGGAGCCAGGCCCTCTCCCGCCTGGAGACCTGGCTGCATCCCCGTATCCCGCATTTCAGGGATTTTTGCCCCAAAGAAAGCAAAAATTGAAAGCCCTGAACTGCAGCTGGAGCCAACTTCCTGGGATTAGATCCCGAATTGCATCAGGAGAGCTGCGGCTCCCGGTGCGGGATGAGCTGGCAGCTCCCCTTCCCACTCCTGCTTCGTCGCAGGGGAAAGCGCTCAGCGCTGGGCTCTGCGTGAGCTCGGCTTCGCCCCGCTCTTCCGCTGGTTCCCTTCTCCTTCTGGGCCTGAGGGAAAGTAGCGGTGATATTTTCCATATCCACTTCCATTTTCCGTGTCCACCTCCCCCATCAGCAGCTAGCAATGGGGGAAGAGCGGAGAGTCTCTCCAAAGCAGTGATTCTGCCCGATTTTGTCTTCCCCGTCTTTCCTCGCTGCGGGTGAGAGCCTTTGAGCTCCCTTTCCCCGCTCTCCCTGGTCCAGGTTGGACACAGCCTCCTGCGGCGGCCGGGTACGAGGAGCCACGCCGGATGATTTGCTCCACAGGCTGAGTTAGAGGTAGCTTTTACGGTTTGTGCAGTTTCCCATCAGCGTCCTGTTACCTGGACTCTGGACATATAATTCTTTTTCTCAAAGTGCTGAGTTTTGACTCAAGGTTTCTCTAATTAGGATGATTAATATGTGCTGGCAAGGAGTGATTTTGCTTATACTGTATGGTTTTTTATATATAAGCTGAAGTAAGAACATCTGGCACTTTTTTTGCTGGATCTGATAAAATAAGTTAAACAGTTTCTTCCAAAAAACTGCAGGTTGGCTGGTTTGGGTTTTGTTTTGTTTTTAATTTATTGGATGTTTTCTGTACCGGAAAGAATATCTTCAACTGGTGTAGTACTTCGCAGATTGTTCTCCATTTTAAAACACCTGTCGATGCCAGCAGTTTATTTCCTCGTTCTTCTGCTGCGGAAGAAGACCGGGAGCGAGCAGATACAGTACTCCTTCGCCCGTAGAGCCTCCCGTTGAGTGGTTGCAAAGCACTTTGCGAGCACGCAGTGAATTGAGCCTCGTGCCACCCCCGTGAAGTCGGCAAGTCGTGGGAGATGGGGCAGGCAGCGGTTCGGTGACTTGCCGGAGGCTCCTGGCAGAGCCTGGGTCCGACCCCGCGGCTCCTGCTCTGACCGCGGGCCCGTCTTCCCGCGTTTGCTCCTCGCGGGACGGCTGCCTGCCCCGTGCGCCTGTCATTGACCTCAGCTGCAACACGGCTCCGCTAACGAGACCTTCCTCCTCGCCGTCACCCCGCCGCGTGCACCGTGCCTCGCTCAGGCCTGGGGCAGGGTGCGGAGAAAGGAGCGGCAGGAGAACGCGTTTCAGGTGTGATCGTAGCAACGAGCGTCCCCCGCCAGCTCAAAGTGCATGATGGAAGAGTTGGAGGTGGGCTCGGTTTTGCCAAGTTTTCCGGCTCCCAGCCACGCGCACCGCTGCGCCGGGCCGTTCCTGCCGCCCGTGGAGCAGCCTGGTAGGGAAGGGAAGGCGCCTGCTCTGCTCCAGGCTGGACGCGCTGTGTGATTGCGGTGAAATAAAAATGCCGGGTGACAGAGACGTGGGTTCGTTGTCTTGCAGGCCTGTGGCCCACTCCCCCATCGCCTTTCCGGAGGTGCCGGGGTCTCAGCGTGACCCTTCGGAGGTGGTCGCTGCTCCCGCGCTTCCTCCTCGCCGCGGCCCCGGGCGGGCGGCAGCGATAACCCTGGCCGGCTGCGCGGGGAGCAGCAGCTGCGCAGGGAGATGGGAGCAGCTGCCGGTACGAAATTAGTCATTCGATGAAGAAATGGATTTGATAAATAATAAAACAGTGGTATTAACAACAGATGCTTTCCAGGTCAGATGACTTTGATAAAAGCACCCAACAACTGTGGGTAATGGTATGAAAAATACATATCTATATTTATAGATCTATCTATATGAAAAGGCATATGA
The DNA here is from genome assembly GCF_036370855.1 of Dromaius novaehollandiae. NCBI lineage: Eukaryota > Metazoa > Chordata > Aves > Casuariiformes > Dromaiidae > Dromaius > Dromaius novaehollandiae. Next base: position 2,158,303 of record NC_088116.1, read on the forward strand.
ATAAATGCGTGTTTGCATATAGATATGTGTGCGCATATACACACATACATATACATGTTTACTTATGAATGTACCTGGCATTTTATTTCTGGTTTAAAATGCCGGTGCAAACGCTGCTGCTGCGGTTCCTTGCGGTCCTGCGGAGACTATTGCCGAAGAAGACCTGAGCTCTGGTCGGTTTTCCCTCGGTCCGGGGTACATCCCGCCCGCCTTTCCTGGGCGCTGGCTGCATTTGTTTTTATGTTCACACCTTTGCATTTCGATAACTGTTTTGATTTGTAAAATGCTGTGTCTTGTACAGTGTTTCCTTTAGGGTCATTGAGTATGCTCTCCTTATCTTTCACCTTAAATCTTTGATAAGAGCGGTTTAGAGATGAAATTGCTACCTGACACCGTGGCAGGCTCCTGGCCGGCCGCCGAGGGAGGACGCGGTGCCCGGAGGGGAGCCGGGCAGAGGGGCGGCAGGAGGAGCCGGGCGATGCCGGCCGTGCCCAGCGCCAGCGAGGGCCTTTGGTGGTGGCGGGGGCGTCCGGGGGCTTCGCTCGCTTTCCCCTCGAAGCCGCAGAAGCGACCGCTGCGATGGCGGTGGGTTGTACGGCAGCGCGGCGTCGCTTGCACGTTTCCAGCGTGTTGGAGTAATTGCAATGTTTTTGGGTAAGCGTTCGTGGTGCCGACCGCAATTTATCAGCGCAAAGGCATCAGCAGTGGGAATATCAGTAAATAGAACTGTCTGACATGGCAGGTCATTTTTATTTTAATATAGTGGATTTAATGAACTCTTGTCTTTATAATTCATGGTACTCGCCGAATGCATCCATTTCCCCTCCTAATGACGTTAGTTACAGAGCTCTCCTTTGTTAGAGGGCTTCATTACGCAGCCGAACTTCGCTCTCCCCGCGTTGCGGTGATACGTTTCCAAAGTGCAAAGGGTGAGAGAACAAATTGTTGCCTTTTACATTCACTACTATCAGGAATAAATGTGGCCAAAAACTTCCATGAGTAGTTCATGCATTATTAATTATTATTATTACTGAGCCTCTTGAAAGGTCATTTGCAGAGACCTGTAGCACTGGTTTTACTGGCTTATTGGGGCACCTCTACAGGCCGTCGCTGCAAGGACGCTTGCCGGTGGTTCGTGTGCGTTGGGGTATGTTTAGGTCACAGCCAAGAGAAGACCCCAAACCTGCCGTCAAGCGGTTTAATAGCATTTGTGTCCAGCCTAACCCAATCTATCTCACGGCATGGAGAAGAAAAAAATAATCCTGCATCAAAATTACTGCTTTTGGAACTGTCTTGTCTCTTTTGAGTAGGAACTGGAGACAACTAGACAAGCTTCAATGAAAGTGAATAAAGAAACATTACTTTCTGAACACAATCTTCTGTTACCAGTCACTTTTCAACAGACATTCAATCAAAATGCTAATAGCAAAGGCAACAAGGGAGCGAGGTTATTGTAATACTAATTGATAGGCTGCAGGGATGGGTTTTGATAAGTGCCGCTGAAGATATATTTTTGAAATATGATTCTCTTTAATTACAATGATTCTAATAAGAGTGAACAAATGATTTAATGATAGTTTTCTAGGTAATGGCTTAAAGATTTTGTTCAGGTTAGTTTATAGTTTTTTTTTAAAACAGATATTATGAAAATCACCTTAAAAATAAAGCCATAGTGGGAGGTAGTGACTTTATCTAGACTTGCGTGGCTACTTTGCATCAAAATTAATACTGTCAAATCTGAAGCTCTTGAATAAGAAATCCAATCATTTATTTATACAATAGACTTTGCTGAAAGCCCATAGTTGAAGCCATGTTGCATGTAGGAATGCATTTAATGTCTAATGCTTAGAATAATTAGGATCAATTATACCAGCAAGGATATTAAAGTGTGTTTGGAGGGAGGGCAAAACTGGGCTAAGGGGTATTCACTGAGGTACTGGAGTGCAGCCCGGGTACCGGGTTTGATTGCGCTAATGGAGGTTATCGACACCGAGTGATGGGAAGCTCCGGTCTGAGTCCCGCTGTCTGGGTGCAGCCGCAGCTGCTGTGCAGCGCCCGTAATCGATGGCGGGACGGCGGGATGCTGCGGTGTGGCCGGAGGCAGCGGGATGCTGCAGTGTAGCGGGATGCTCCGAGGCAGTGGGCTATCGCAGTGCAGCGGGATGCTCCGAGGTGGCCGGGATGCTGCGGTGCAGTGGGATGCTCCGAGGTGGCCGGGATGCTGCGGTGCGGCTGGAGGCAGTGGGATGCTGCAGTGCAGTGGGATGCTCCGAGGTGGCCGGGATGCTGCGGTGCAGTGGGATGCTCCGAGGTGGCCGGGATGCTGCGGTGCAGTGGGATGCTCCGAGGTGGCCGGGATGCTGCGGTGCGGCTGGAGGCGGTGGGATGCTGCGGTGCAGTGGGATGCTCCGAGGTGGCCGGGATGCTGCGGTGCGGCCGGAGGCGGTGGGATGCTGCGGTGCGGCCGGGGGCCACCGCGGGGCTCCCGCGGACGCCGTCCCCGGCACAGCTGCCGCGTGCTGCACCGCTGCGCGGTAGCAAACAGCATCCCGCTGCCTTTGTCCCTGGGGAAGTGGGAAACAAAGGAAAAGGGCAGATCTGTCGCTAACAGCCAGCCTCTGTTGCAGCTAATTTTTGATGAATTAATTGATAATAAAACAAAGAGGGATTTTGGGGGGTGGGAGTTGCTTTTGTTAGTGTGATGGGGGCCTTTTCTGGGGCAGGGAGGGATGATCTATCCTGCCTCTCAATTTGTCAAGCTCTCTCTCGAAGATCTGCCAGGGAAGAAAGGGTAATTAATAGGCTTGAAGTCATTTCCGATGTGTCAGTATTTCTGCCTTGCTTCCAAGTGATAATGTTCGCTGGCTCGAGGCCTCTCGGGAGCCTTCCATCTTATTAACTTGTCTCGGAGAAACAGTGAGTGGGGACAGCTTGGGCCAGTGGGTGACATGAAATAAGGATTTGTGGTGTAGTGAGCTGTAAACACTGGGGCCTATTGAGTAAAAAGTGGAGAAAAAAAAAGAAGGGAAGAAAAATACATGAAAGAAGGGAGGACAAGCAACACTAGAAGGGAAGTTGGGTCTAGTTGGCAGAATAATTTTTGTGCCTTCCTGTAACTCCCCGTTTAGCTCCATGTGGCTCTGAGGTCTTGCTCTGGAAAAGGGCTGCCAAGGAGAGGAGGGATTTCTGGTCGATGCCTGCGTTTGGTAACCAACCCTGTAATCACAGGACTGGGTCAACGCAGGGTTTTGTGTAATTGCTTTTCCCCGTCTCGGTCCTGGTGAGATTTTGTTAATTAGACTTCGAACACTTGGCGATTGTTTTTAACCCTTTTTCCCCGTTATCCTGTGTGATGTGGAGGAGAGGCTCCTGGGACCTCGGTGCTCCTGCTTTCCCCTCGGATATGCTGAATTAACGCTCTTCTCAGCACCGGGCCCTGGATGAGCCGGGAGACGGCAGTGCGTGGAGCAGCGGTGCTCAGAGCGGAGCCCTTGGCCGCGCGCGGAGGGTCGTGGCCGCTGCCGGAGCGGCCTCGGGGCGATGCTGTACCTGTGTATTTAACCTTCTTTGCCCGTTTTGTTTTGTTTTGCCTTGAAATTCCCCCTCGCAGCAGCAGCGCGCGAGAGGCTTGCCTGGCTGCGGAGGAGGAGCGCGGCGGGGCTGGCGCTGGCCGCGGCTGCGTGCGAGCTCTTCCCGCACACTGCTCCCGTCTCCGTTCAGAGCAGCAGAGCTTGGCGCCGGGGTCACCGGCAAGGAGCAGGGTGTCTTTCACATATTGACAGGTTTTTTTTTTCTTCCCTTTTTTTCCCTTTTCTGATCTCGCTCGTGTTTGTCAAGCTCACTTTTCATTTTCCAGAGAAATGATATGACTAAACGTCTCTGACAGCCTCTTTGCAGAGCGAGAGAAGGGTACGATGGAGAAAAGAGAGACCTCCTCCAAGCACTCGGCTACTTAACGGGGAAAGTTTCTCTTTCCCTTCCCATCGCGGAGCGTATTCCTGCCCCACGGAGTCCTCTTGCAGTCGCTTGTTAGGGAGGCACTGGTATAAGTGTTAATTAAAATTTTGTTTTAATGTTCTGTGAAAATTAAAACCAAATCCTTGCTATTAGGAGGACTGACCGCGCATGTATTAGCCCTCCGTGTTTTGTTGTTGTTGTCAGCTTATTCAAACATTAACGCTGCTCGTGTGCTCAAAGCGATCATTCGCGGCTGTTAACAGAGCTTAATTCTCAAATTAAATGATGGATGATACGTAGGAGCAGGTGAAAGCAGGTTGCAGGAATTTTTTTTTTAATGCTAATGTTAGTTCCTGGAGGTAAATAAGGGGAGGGGGTGCTGCGCAACAGCGTCACCGCGAAATTAAGATGAAGCCTCGTTATTTGAGGATGGGGTTGAGGGGCTGAAGGTTTGCTCCGTCTGCGGCTGCAGCCGGCTAATTGCCTGCTGATGAGCCGAGGGACTGCGCCGCTAACGCCGGCCTCCAGCTGCAAACGAGCTCCCGCGGGCCATGATGCGGGATAACGGGATAACGGGATAGCGGGGGCCTGGTGGCAGCCGTGTCCCATGCTCTGCGCAGCAGCACTGCGGGTCGCGGCCGCCCCGCTCCCGCCGCGGTGCATTTGTTGATGTTTACGTGTGTGTTTGGGTACCTGCGGGAAGCAATGGAAATGCTGACGTGTGGTTGTTCCCGAAGGTAACGGCTTCCTTCCCGCGCCGGTCCGGCTCAGCGCGGGCGGGACGGACCTCTGCGGAGGAAGGGCAGGAACCGCGTGGACCCCGGAGCTGCAGCTTGTTTAGAAAAAGTCCTCGTGTCCTTGCGTGGAGGATGGAGACATCGGCAACGCTTGCTGAAAGCAGCACCCAAGGCTCCCAGCACAGGGAGCGGCCCCGGCGGGAGCAGGGCCCCGGGGAGGCAAAGCCCTGCGTGGGGTCTGCTGCGGGCCGAGCGGCCGGGCCGGGCTCGCCGGGGCGCATCCCTCCTTCGGTAGCATCCTTTAAAAAACCCTGCGTGAAGTAGTGCTTACGCAGCGTTGACCTGGCAGCGGAGTGTGTTCCCCCGGCTCGGGGAACATACAGGGTCTTAATTTGGTGAGTGCGTGTGCTAAATATTATATAGCATTATATTTGTTTGCAGCTCTGTCGGAGGCCTCGGCGCGTGGCCCGTGTTTCCCTCCGGCCTCCGGGCCGCCAGACCCGTGCGTTTCCACAGCGGGTTGCGCTGGCTTACTGGGAAAGGAAGGAGCCTGTGTACAGCGACTGAAAATGTCTTCTTTATATAGTGCCTTAAAAAAAAGCGTAGTACCATTGAAATCAAACGCCGGCTTTCTGCGATAAAGGGCCCCGGGAAGTGACCGCAGGCTCTTGCAGAAAGCGTATCTGCTTTTGATGCAGGCATTGCTGCGGGAAAAGAGCAGGGGAGAGCAGGGTTGCCTGTGTTCGCCGGAGTAACCGGGGGAGCGTGGCTAGCGTGCGACCTGCCCGGCGGGGCTGCCCGCTCCGCGGACACCGCTCGTGCCTCCCGTTCGGTTGCATTCGCGGACGTCTCGGCTCTCGGCAGACCGTCGCCCCGCTGAGATGCCTGTGCTTCCCGCGCAGCCGAGTAACGAAAGGTCGCTCCTCGTGCTCGCTGACGGCCGCGGAGGAAGCCCACCGCCTCTGCGCAGCCGGTTTGCGCTTTTATATACATTAAAGGTGCCTTTGGGACAAGTCCCTATCGGTTGAATCTACAGGCAATTCTCGAGTTGTCAAAGTAAAAGCCGACATGAATGTTTAAATGGCATTAATGTAATTGATGTGGGTCTCTCCCCCACCGTATACTAATTCTAAATATATACGTAAGAAAGTGATTATCCTAATGTGATTCATCACTTGCTTGAAGTGCCAGCTAAAGCTGGACCTGTTTGCTCTGATAAGCATTTAGGTGCTGAAGGAATTGATGTTATCTCTCCCTTTGCCTGTGGTCCTGAACAATAAAGCACAGTCTTCAAGCTTATATTAAAAAAGGGTGAATTTCCCCTCCGCATATTTCTTCTGGTATGAGCTTTCCTAGAGGCTGTGCACCAGAGGTGTTTGGGGTTTTGTTTGTTTTTTAACCAGGCACATACGGGTGCAACAAGCAGAGTATCGCAGCACGTGCCGGGCTGCCCGTGGGCCTGCGCTGTGCCCCGTGGTTTTCCAGCGAGGCCCGGCGATGCCGTGGCCTGCCCCTCCGCCGGCTTGCCGAATGCTGGCTGCCCCTCGGTGCTGGGATCCAGTTTCCAGGAATAGCTCAGCGAATAGTTGGCTTTTTACGTGTGCATCCAGAGGAACAAGTGGTGCATATATTCAAAGCATCTGTCATAGGCAGACACCCTCTCACAGCAGTGTATGTTGTTTGCTTAGGCAAATACTGATTTGGGGCATGAGCAGTAGGGACAACGTCTTGGCCAAGGATGTTAGTGATGGCCAGGACTGCTGTGCGTTGCTGAAGCTATAGCCTGAAGGGGCCATATTGCACAATTCAAAGGTATTATCTTAACCTGAGGCCAAGCTTCTCATTTTTGCTGTTATTTCCCTTGACCCTAGTTGGTATTTATTCAATTCCTTGAATAGTTTTTTGGGTTTTGGTGCCTAATTCTTTATTCCTTCACATTATGGTATATAGACAGCAGGACAGCTGGGAGTCCGCGCTCACCTTGCCTACAAAGCTTGCAGAAGTGCGGGATGCGACCCGGGAGGGGTGCGGTGTCCAGCTAGGATGCAAACCTGTAAGAAAATGTGCTGCCGATCATTTCCTCAGTTTTTGCATGCAGCGACATTTGGACCAGGTAACCCAGAAGTGAGATGCAAATGCAGCACGTAAACCACAGCTGCGCAGGATGGATGGATGGAGACAGGGGGCTTTGCAGTGAGGGTCCTCGCGGAGGAGCGGTCTGCGGACCGTGCTCTCCTGCGCGTCCTCCCACGAGCTTTGTGTTAGCAGTGGTTCAGCTGAATATGGGGCTCTTAAAAGCCGTAATGTCCGGGCTGAACCGGTCTCTTGTCGGTATTGCTGCCTGTCCCCTTGTTTTGGTCGGTAATGCGGGATCGGGGTGGAGGGGGGACGTCTTCCACAGAAATCCCCTCCTCAATAGCTGCTCTGCTTCGGGATTGCAGTGACAGCTGCTGGCTGTATTGCCACCCTCCATTTTTGGAGCTTGCCCCGTGGTAAAGCACGGCCTTTTGCCTCCTCATTTATCTCAGCTGACGTTTATGTATTAACGAGCGAAAAGCTGCTGCCTACGTGTTCCTGGGGAAGCGTCCGTCCCTTGGCGTGACTGCTGCCGCTCGCCGGGAGGAGGGACCGCGACCTCCTCCAGGGCTGGGGCCGCCCCACCGACCCCCCCCCCCCAGGCTCGCCGCAGCGGTGACTGGTGAAATGACACTTTCTGGGAGCCGATTTCCGATTTCCCCGTGCGGGGGCCCCCGTTCTGCCCTCGCGCAGCGGGACGCGGGAGTCTCTTCCCTGCAGCCCGGCTCGGTGCCGCGCGCCCTGCCCGAGCGCGCCGGAGGCACCTTGGCGGCAGCGGCTCGGCTGCTTGCAAGATTCCCACGCTCGCTCCGTCCTGCAGGTCCGGGGTGCTCCCACGGCCGCCGGGCCTCTCCGGGGGCTGGAATTAAATTTTGGAGGCAGGAGCAGTGAGAAGCTCCTCTGTTTGGCTTGTGCTGTGGATGGACGTAGGCGTCGGTGGTGGGTGCTTAGCGGGACGCTGGTCCTGGCCGAGGGGCCGCCTCTTGCGTCTCCGCAGCTCGTTGAGTCGGGCAGCAGAAATCCCCTCTCGTCCCACTCCCTCCTTCCTGCCCGGGGAGCTGGTGGCCCAGGTGACACGTTCGCTGCGGGGAAGGAAGCCGCTCGGCTCCGCGCCGGGGCACGGCCAGCGGCGACGGCCGGGTCGTGCTCGTTTTCCAAGGCAGCGGCATCACGGCGTAGGGGCTCTTACCCGTCCTGGGGTGTCGGTGCATTTTGGTAGTTTCGGTAGCGACCCACGTGCTGGCCGGGCTCTTAAATAGAAAGGTGACGTTCGAGCCCATGGAGGGAGGTGGCCGATGGCCGTGGAGCGCGGGCCGGCGCAGGGGAGCAGCGTCCCACCGCTGGTTTCTCCTTTACTGCCTGGCTGCACAGCAACGTGCACCACCTATTCCGTGTTTCCGTGTATTTTATAATCTGTTTCTGTCCTTGAAGAATGTCAGATTTCTTTTGTAAGAGCAAGAGCCTGCTTAAACGTAGAGACAAATACAACCAATAATATGTACTTGAAATTTAATGCAAGCTAATTCATTTTGGCGCAGTCCCAGATATGCTGATTAAATGGCCTGTGAAGTGCTACAATATCTTGATAATGTACATTCTACATTTGATTATATAATCAGTTATGTTGCACCTAATAAAATTTAAAATTAGTGAAAAGCTCTGAACAGATTGTATCAGGTACAGAATGGTTCTTGGATATGTTTAAAGAAACTTCTGCTGTCTTAAGCTGTGAAGGAGTACATATGTGTATATATGTAGTTTCAAAAGTACCAGTCTTAAGTAAACTGAAGGAAGTGGTTCAGCAAGGCATTTCTGTTTAATTTAATGACTTAATCTAAAATATAATAAATTAAAATGTCTACAGCTCCTACAAGGTTCATTGAAGTTCACAGGTGGGTAGCTGTCCTGAAAAAGTGGTTGAAAAGTCAGTGTGTAGCTCATAGAGTTTATCCACAAGGATTAACAGTTCATTTAAAACCTCTTTGGGTCCATCAGGCCCCATCTCTCTCCTCTAATTCCTTCTATCAGGACCATTTTCTTCCCAGCCCATCACAGGCTGGTCTCCAGGTCACCCGGGTGCCACCCGTGTACAGAAGGGGTTGCTCCAGATCTCCTGCCTGTGCTTCCTAGTCCAGGTTTAGCCGCAGCTTTCCACTGCCCATCCCGTGGCTCTCTGGCATCATTTTGGGAGCTCCTGGTAATCCCTGAGTGCAACTGGAGGGACATGTTGGGTGCTGACACGTGCAGGGAGCAGGGCAGTGCAGAGCCCGGCGCGGGGAAGCGGGCCTGGACCTGGCTGGAGTCTGTGCGTCCGGACGTGGTCCTGCCGGCACGCGGCACCCACGGCGTGCCTGGGTGCAAAGGAGAGGTGCAAAACGTCCCTTGTGCACAGCTCCCCATTGCTCCTTTGGGCTGTTGCCATCAGACTTGCTAACGTTTTCTGACTGCTTCTAATCAAGAAATTACACCTTGCACTGCATTTTTACATCTGCCTCGTGCTGTTTGGCAGCCTGTGTTGTGGCAGCTTTAAGAGGGACCTTCTTGCCCTTCGCTAGACCCTGTCCCTGAGGAGCCGGAGCTCAGCGCGCTCGTGTTTTGGGGGTGTTTGGGGGTTTTTCTACATCTATCATGGGGCAACCTGAGAGCATGGAGGGGTACCTCTGCCGAGACCCGCTTTTGCCGGTGGCGGCTTTAACTTTTTCACTCCACCATTAACTTGCTCTTTCTTCCTTCGAGGACCTCAGCGCCCATGATGGTTGAGCGCAGTGCGTCTCGGGCAGCTTCTCCTCCTCCATCGTCTGGATCTTCTCCTCCATCTTCAGACCTTCTATTGACCTCGGCGGAAAGCAGGTCACCCCGGGGATCCCGGCTCGCGGGGCAGTCCCAGGACTGCCGCGTTCACCCGCGTGAGGCCTTTTGCAGCACGGCGGCTCGCAGAGGCTCGAGGTTTTCAGCCTCGATGTAGCTGTGCATGAGGGAGCGACCATAACCGCTTGGCAAAGGCTCCTCATTCCTTCACGGGAAGGTCTGCAGTTTCTGGGTGACTGGCTACGGCTGGTTAGGGGGAATTTGGCCGGGATTTTATGGCCCTCCTGTAAGACAAGGTTGATGGGAAACAAATGCGTTATGGCCCCAGACAAGCTGTTGCTACATTTTTTGTTTCATTTTGAAGCAGCGCTATCAACCAGTTGGAATATAGGCCTAGAGTATCGCGGGGAGTAATCTAATTAGTATGAAGTCAATTCACTAGTTCCTTTTGTATCTCGTGATTAAATAAGTGGGAAAATGGCTTGAAAATTAGGTGCTAGAACGACCCAATTACATTTCTGTAGCTTTTTGTATTCAATTTCATAAACAATTTTGCTCTTCGCTGGTTAATCAGTGAATGCCTTTTTCCAGTTTGAAAAGCACTTTTGAAATTATAATGCAATTAAATTGTGTGTGGATGTTCTGGCATAGCGAGTGTGAAAGCTGGGGGCCTGGCACGCAGCCATGTTGTACCTTGACAGTAATGAGCTCCTGGGCTGGCAGCTTGCTCGTGTCATTCATAATATTGTCCACGCCGGGTTACGGCGAGATGCAGCTGCCTTAGCTCCTCGCCGGCCAGGAGGGCCGGGGCCTCTCCCCCCGTCGTGCCCGCGGCGAGTCGCGGAGCTGGGGAAGGTGGGTGCTGCTTGCGCTCAGCCGAAAGCCGCCGTCGGTTTTATCCCACCGCCGGGAGCTGCCGTCCGCCGCAGAGCTGGGTGTCCGGGATGCCCTGGGGACGTTGCTCTGCGCCGGGAGGGTTGCAGAGGTGCCTGTTTGCACGGTGACGGTTTCTGCTCACATCGGTTTTTGCTAACGTCGTAGAGTGGTTGCATGGCTTCTTTTTTCTTGTTTTTTTTCCCCTTTTGTGAGCTTCTGCAGGCCTGAAGGATGGATAAGGGGGACGTAGGAGACTCACTACGGAGGACATAACTGGGGCAAGTAGGGACATGCTTTGGTGGTGGCCAACGTTTCCCTTTTCAAGGTGGGACGCGGAGCTGCTGCTTTAGGTGAACGATTGACTCCCTGCTGAGGAGCAGCGGAGCTGAGCGACCGTGGGAGCGGGCCACGACAAAAGCAGCTCCGCTTTGGAGCCCGTCGCCTGCCCGGGCCCCGTCGGGCCGCGTTCGCGTGGAGCTCCGCCGCGAAGGCAGGGGCATCGCCACCAAAATGCATCTGCGGGTTTGGAGAGTCTCTTGGTGGTGATGCTCTGCGATGTACAGCCAAGCCCCACGCGGAGAGAGGCAGAGAGCTGCGTTCAGAGGAAAGGAAATAACGTTAGAAATACTGACTTGCTTGGCAGGTTTTAGCAAGTGCAGTAATGGCATTAGGTGCCCTTGGCTCGAGATAGTAACCTCCTCTTAAATGACCATTACCTGACTAATAAAGACCTCCGAGCAGGTCATTACAGCTTAATTTAGACGTAGCGTCCTGTTTGGTTTGCGCCACGTTGCCATCTTTCACGTGTTGGATCTGTTGCCCGAGCGCTGCGGGTTGGGAGTTGGGGTTTGCTTGATCCGCCTCTCTCCCGGCTGCGGAGCCGTTTAGCAGGAGCCGCGCGGTTCCTCCGGCTCGGCGTGCCGTGAGCCCGTGGCGACCGGACAGGACAGTCACGGCGGGGAGGAGGATGAGGGGGCAAAAGTTGCCTCCTGTTTGAGGGCAGCAGTTGCATCCCGCGTATGGATGTGGCTGTAACGGCGTTTGCGAATGGATCCATGGCCGGGTCGCTCGGTGCTCGAACACTTCGGAAACCTGCCGCCGCTCGCCGAGGTGCGTGGTGAGCTCGCCGCGGTCTCGGCGGATCCAGGGAACCTCCGTGCCGGGGGAGCCTCCGCTCGCGTCCGTTTTATAACGTTTTATAGCGGTTTGTAAGGAAGCAGCGTTTCGAAGCGTCTGAGCGGGACGCAAACCCCCCGCAAGGCCGGGAGGGCGGTGGCAGCTGCTGCTCCCGGTGCCGCTTCCACGTTGGCCGCAGCCAGCTTCCTCGTCCCGCTCCGTGTGAACGTCTCTGAGTTGCCGTTTCAAAACCAATCCCCGCCGTTTAAGCAGAGTCTCGGCTAGACTGGTTTTGTGTAATTTGTGTCCCGGCTCCCTGGCCGGGGCCGAGGGAACGAAGGGAAGGATTAAGGGGCGCAGCCATTTTCAAAGAGCATCAGTACTTGGCAGGGCCGGGAGGAGAGTCGCAGAGCTGCTTTCTGCCAGTACTGGCACTGTCCCTAATCCCAGACAGCGTTGGGAAAACAGAGCCGTGCAGAGAGCGCTTGCGGAGCGATGGGGGCTCGGAGGAGAGCCGGAGAGGAGGGCTGGCGGGACGGTGACCCGCGGCACTCGGAGAGGCCGGCGTCCCACCGCGGCTCACCAGCGTGAAGTGCTGCTGCAGCTCCCTGGTGAAGGGAGGAAGGCCGGAGGGAGCAGAGGATGGAGGGTGCCAGAGACGGCCCCAGCCCCAGGGCTGCCCCAGGGCTCGGGGAGGTGCCGTCACACCCGGGTGACCGGTGCCCTTTCCCCAGAAGCCGGTGTGAGTGGTCTGGAGACGTTAGCGTTGCGCTGCAGCTACATCGCGAGCCAGGGCTGGAGAATCCAGGCTCACCGTTGGCTTCATGTGGGCGTTGGGGGTGGTTTGTATCGCGTATGAAAGACAGTCTTTAAAGGTCTTTTTACTCAGCTCCTAGCAGTGGAGGAATATTGCACATTTGCTGAAATACTTCCCCCAAGTGCTTCTCGGAGTGAGAGGTACCGTGTCATTTACTGCTGTTCCTTTAAATATCATTCTTCCTTTCGTTCTGCAGGGTGAGAAACTGCTTGAGGATATGCGAGGAATGTAATTTATTTTGGATTTTTGCTGGTTAAAATGTGAAAAAGGAGTCTCTTAGTCCCTAGCTCTGGACAGAGCTGTGAGCACCCACGTAATTGGCTTGGTGGCCGGGGAAAAGCAGAGTTAGGAGCAGCGTCTAAGGGAGACTCCCAAGCTTTTGGGTGCTCTGTAAATCGTGTTTTGGGTGCTCTGTAAATCGTGTTTGGTGGCAGAGCACCGCGTGCGCGCGGCCGGCCCGGCTCGCTGGAGCGGTGCCTTGCTCTGGGGGTCAGTCATCGCTGCCACCACGAGTCACCTGGCCGTTGCTGCTTGGAGGTGGCACGTTCGGATGGGCATCACGAGACTAAGTCATCAGGGAGTGGAGCACGGTCCCCATCAGTAAACAGGTGATAAAGCCTGGCTTGTTTCTCAGCGGAGCGCTCTCTTTATGAAGGCCAAAGGCTTGGTTCAGGGCTTTACTCGAATTCACTGGAACGGGTAAACCCCGACAGGCCACCAAGGAGTCGTGCCAGCAGCCGGTGCGGTAGCACAGGTCCCGTTCGCTTGTCCGCTGGCCTCCTGGAGCTCGGCCCGGGCTGCTGCTGAGCTTGGGCGCAGGGTTTGTCCTTCACGTGCCAACTTCTTGCCCTTCCACGGGGCTGCTCACCGTCACCATTTGAGTTAGGGGCTTGTGCTCACCGTGCTTGCAGGACATTGAAGACGTGGGCACGTTTATCTTCACAACGTCCCCTCAAGGAGGAGGAAGAGGAGTTAGTTCAGTTTTATAGATGAGCAGCCATGGCCAAAGCCCCCCCAGAAGCTGCGCAGAGCGTGGAGAACCGGCCGCAGTGCCACCCACCAGCACAGCCCAGCACAGCCCAGCCCTGTCCTCGCGCGGGGATGAGCTGACGCGCTTCCTTACGCCTATTAGCAGCAAGAGGCAAATGCAAGTAATTACAGGAACCAACCCCCAGCAGTTATTAATGTTTTGAGGACATCTCTTTGATAAGCCCATCTTTTCAGCCCGCTTCCTGTTTAACTGAAAGCAAAACATCTTTCCTTCCACTATTATAAATCTGTTGTTAAAGTGAAGAAAAGGAAAAAGAAAAAAAATCCCCCCAACAACAAAACCTTAACACCAGGCTTGGTGCTGCATCGCCTTTTGTTAGCCAGGAATGGAATTATGCATCATGAATAAAAACTGCTGTCAACATGCATTGGTTTCAAAACATTAGAGCATATGGTATGTGATTATCTGTATTGTCAAATGCAATAAAGTGAATTTGGATATAATAAAAAATGTAATATTTTATAAATTTGGTAATAAACTGTAGAAGAATTGACAGGCAGAGAGTATTTGATGCCTGTAGGCAAACAGATAAAAATGGCAGGACTTTGCAGCGCAGCGCGCAGTGGCTACTGCCGTCGCGTTAGGGAGCAGCCCCGATTTCTAATAAGAGTCTGCCCTGGTGAACCGAGACCCGGGGACGATGGCCTTTCGTCCCGGGGCTCGCCGGGAGCTCCGCTTCTCCCCGTGCCGCTCTGCCGCGGGCTTGCTGCCGCCCCGGCGCGTCCGGGGCTCGCTGGCTGCAGCAAAGGTGACGAGACTTGTAAGAGCTGTAATGAAAGTTTTCCGTGTGAGAGCTGCCGCAGAGGTACGGACGGCAGCGCCGGCGGGAGCAGGTCCTGCCAGAGCCTGGGCGAGGAGGTTGGTTAGATGTTAAAAAGACTGGAAACCTGAAAACATCATTGCTGTTGACTTGCTCTGAAATGTCGCCACCCGTGATGATGTCTGTGCTTTGGTGGGAAGGGGGGTCATTTCTGTGGTGGAAAATAGCCTTCAAAGTTGTCCCTGACTTTGCATGTTGCAGGTCCTGCTAATGAACAGAAGCAAGCCCTCACTTGAAATGCAAAGTTCACACTGGTCATAGACAGAGTGGTTGGATTTTGCAAGCATTTGGGGTTTTCTTTCTTCATAGCAAAAAGAAATCCATTAGTTTATATCATGCTTCCCCCTCCCCAGCCAACTCCAAGCTTACTTGTATAGCAGTGACTTGTTAGAGAGCTAGAAAATCCTCACCTGAAATAAAAGCAGCAATGCAAAGCTGTGGTGAACAAGAAAGGGTCTGCTCCCAAATGTTCTGAGGAGCCGCAGTTAAATACCGGTAAAAAAGCAAATGCTGACTGAAGTATATTCCTCTTTCATGCTTTAGACCGACGCATTAATTCTCAAGCCTCTGAAAAAATGTGGCCATTCAGACATGATGTCTCCAACATAGGAGCTGAATCAGGAGAAAACTTTGAGGCCTCCTATGCATAAAATTCAGAAGCAAAAAATGCAGACATAGGTGTATCACATGTACGCGCAGTTTTTCTTAGGTCACCGTTAATGCTTCTGAACGATCTGTGAATGTATTAATGGTTTCTGTTAATTAGCAGTATGATAAAACTGGCATTTATTAAGTTGCTGTGTAGTGTGCGTTTTAGTTATTATGTACTCAGCACTTTGGTTTGATTTCAGAATGTTAATAGAATAAAATTTTAATGAAGATTTGTTGCTATGAAAAATTTATTATGAAAAGTTCAGGTACCACTTACATTAGCATGGCTGTAACATGAAATGAAGTTTCCGCTTTCACACCACGCACCATGGATAGATTTTAGTGGAAACTGCTTAGCTGAAGGAGCAGATCCCAAAGAACTCATGGGACAGAGAGGAATTTGGCTGGAATAGCATCCTTGCTTGCTTCGTGGTGCCTCCGCCTGCATGTCGTGTTCTTCCCACTCTTTCGGGCTGGTTGAATAGGGAGGAAACAGCACAAAGCCAGCGCAGGTTTGCCAGGATGCTTTTGTTTCTCCAAGCTCTTTGGAAAGCAGAGGAGTTTGTCTAGTGGTCGAAACAGAAGCTGGTGAGGACTCGTGGTCACTTCACCTGGTTTTGGTCTTCCCTTGCCGTGAGGAGGGATGGATGCGCCGAGTCGCTCGGACCGTGAGCGGAGGCTCGTCCGCCCTCGCACCGTGCCTCCTCGTGAGGCCGTCAGCGGGGCGTCGCGTCGCGTCTCGGCGAGCTGGTGCCCCCGACACCCCCGGCTCGGACTGCTTGCCCAGAACGTGTCCTTTGGGATCCCTGTACCCTTTGGGGAAAATTGCTCCCCGAAACCGGTTTGAATGGGCAGACTGCTACCTGGTGCTGCGGTTCCACCTTCTCGGGTGCCAGTTTTGAGTGATGCTCCCTCTGCGAATGCCACGCAGCCGGGGGAGGACGGAGCGAGGAACCCGCGCCTTGCCGTTCCCTGAGCAAAAGCGCAGCCGTGCCGTGCTGGTGCCCTTCACCCAGCTGCGCGGCCGACCTCCGCGCTCCTGCCGCGCTGCTATTGAAACGCCAGCACCTTGTGCGGAGGTTCGGATCTAAGGCAGTTGTCTGCTGATTTAATTTTGAGAATTTACTCTCGTGTCATGGAGCACATGTTGACACTTTAAACAGCAGTAATACCTGCTGCCTGTGTCTGTCACGAGAACCTGACTGTTTTCCTTACCCAGCCCACGATGCACGTAAACACCAAACGGATCTGCAAGCTAATCGCCTGTCTCGATGAGCGTCGTTCACAGAAGCGCTGCCGGAGAGCACGCTTTGCGCTTGAGTGAGGTATTTCCTACCCTACATCAGAGGTGCTCACCTTCCCTTTCCCCTCCCAGCTCTTCCGATCACCCCGCTCCCAGGCTGGCCCTCCCCGGGGTGGGATGAGGCTCTGCTCTCGGCAAAGCCGTGGCACCGCGGAGTGTGGCCATCAGTATTCCAGGCATACGTCCCCGTGCCGGGATTACGTTCGGAACGGAGGAGAAGGGGTGAAAGCGGATGTGTGTGTGTGTTAGAGATAAAATTTGAGGAGCGTGTGCATCCTCTCGCTACGTATTTATCTCTGCTGATGGATGGATAGGCGAGGTGCAGGGACACTGCTGCTTGTCAGGACATGAAGGGTTCCCGTCGTAGAGCTGCCATTTTGTCATGGTGTTGGTTTGATCTTGGTTGGAGGCTCTAGCTGCCGCGAGGATACAGATAACAGCGGATTCATCTTTTCCACCAAAGTCACCGTGTTTCTCTTCCCGATTGCCTCCTCCTCATCCCCCTGCTCTGCGTCCCAGCCGTGCGCGCTAGCCTCAGCTGATGCTGCGGTGCGGCTTTCTGCAGGGAGAGGAGCGGGTGGTTGCGTGAGGTTGTGCGTGATGGAGGACCGGGCGCAGCCCCGGCCGAGTCGCTCGGCGTGCGTGGCGGCGGTGTGGGCGACTCCGGGGGTGAGGCCACCGCTTGCACCGGGCCGCGGGGATGAGCTTGGAGCTTCAGAAATCCTGGAAACACGGGGGAGTGACCAGCCGGCGCTGGGCTGGTCCCTGGTCCCCGCAGGTGGCTGTGGATCTAGGAGAGTGGCTTCTTCGGAAATAAAAGCCTCTCTTTTGGGGTGTTTGCAGCACGGGAAATAGGAATAACGGGAGCTCACACATCAGAGCGGACAGACAGCGTTCAGCTGAGCAATTGTGCCAGCTTTGGCAGGGAAAGGTCCAGTACCTCGGGTGGAAGCGTCACCAGAGCAGATTTACTGGAAAGTAATAGAAATTTGGTGGAGAAGAAAAGCAGGAACTGGAGCACAAGAAAGACTTCAGCAACTTGTCCGAAGACACAGAGTAAGAAAGTGGCAAAGTTGGGGCTAAGTTTTAGGAGTCCTGGCCGTTGGGTTCGTGCTCTAACAAAACAAACAGCTCTATTCCCAGAGGCAGGATTAAACCCCAAAGTGCCTATTCCCAGCTCTCAGCATAATGGTTTGAATTTCCTTAACGGGAATTAGGAAGTGGGAAACCTCCCTGATTCACTGTCCTGGCAATGAAAACGCCCTGGCCCTGCCTTCGCTTCAGCCCGTTTGTCTGCAAACACGGGCTTTGGTGGCAGCAATTGCGAGCCCTGCTTTGCCGCTGCCCCCCTGCCCCTCCCGTGCCGGTTTATTATTATTATAAGGCGACTCGACAGGCTCGGCTGCTAGATAGCTTACTAAGTAACTTTCTCCCTTCTGATTACAAGGGATGTGTGAATAAAGCAGAACTGTATTGATTCACACCAATCTATGCATCGACTGTGTGGGAGCCACTTGCAATTCCCAGCAGCACCAGAAAGCTTTGCAACAGGGAGAAATATGACCAGGCAAGTTGAGAAAATAAATTAAACTAGTGTCAACTTTTCTTGTTTCTTCCCTCATTATTAATGGATGGAATGGGGCTCATTTATCAAGAAGAGGAAAAATTAATTGGCACGGGCTTTAATATTATTATGCCTGGCTTGTCTGGTCACATTTCTTCTTTTTTTTTTTTTTTTATTTTTTGAAAGGCATTTTATTACAGTTTACAGCAACCAGCTGCCATAACTATGGGTGTAAACAAGAAAGCAGGTGCATAAATAATGCCACAGCAGGACTGGAGGTTTTTGTGTTTCAAAACTTAAGTAACTTAAATATGGCAGAAAAAAGAAGAGGCATAAGGCAAGCGCAAATGAGAAGATCAGGTACCAAGACACGGCAGAGGAGGGGAGGGCAGCCTGGGTGCTGCGCCGCTGCAGCGGGCTCCGGGGGTTATCGACACCCGTCAGCCGCGCCGGGGGGTGCTGGGCGGCCGGGGGCATCCCGGGCTCGTGGTGTCCGCACGCTGCGGTGGTCCGTGCCCACGGGGAGCCTGATCCTGCAGTAACGAGAGCAGCAGCAGGCAGCTGCCGGGTTCCTCCTGCCTCGCAGCAGGAGCGAGGTTTAGGCAGAGCCTGCAGCACTTACTGGTGTGATGGGGACAGCGTAAATCCCTTCCCTTCTCCTCTCCATGCGCTTGTCTGCTTCCCTTGGTCTTTTGGGTTATTGTGTAGGCACCAAGGAGCCTCGGTGATGACTTCTTTCCCAGAACCCTTTAAGGAGCTCTCTCGTACTTTGGCATGCTGTAAATATTGTAAGAGACAGTCCCCAGCCGTCTGCCAACCGGGACCTGGGCCGGGCCTTGCTGCCTCTCCTCCAGTGCGTGGTCTCGGCTCCGAGCCCGGCAGAAGCGGGATGCTCTTCAGATGCCGGCGGTGCAGGTACGCGTGGTGTCCCCGACCACCGGAGGGACGGCAGCCCCCGGCGGGGCAGGGCTCCCCCTGCGTCCGTCTGTCCTTCGGAGCCCCGCGGGAGCCGAACCCCAGCGTTAGCCTGGCTTTAGCCTTTCTGGCACAGGACGTAATCACCTCGCTGCGCTCGCTTTGCCGCGTGTACAGACTTGAGACCTTCAGCGTGCTAAGCCGCTTCTGCATAACCGCTGCTGAGTGACGTCCTCGGCGTGTGCACGCAGAGCTGCCACGCACGTAGCTCTACGCACAGGTGAAATCCCGGCTGAGCAAAGTTGCTGCCAACGAACAAGAGAAAGTAGATACGTTTCATAGCAATGGTGTTGTCATCGCAGCTGTATTTTACCAAAGTTGACATAAAACCTCTCAACTGACGACAAAGGTGCGAAATGCAGCTGATTCAAGTGGGAAAAAACAAAACGCAGAACGCAGGAGCTTTGACATTTGGTGTCTTTAGTATGGCTTCTTATTATTTATGGTTTCTAATGATTTTTTTTAATTGTTTTAGATCTTTTTATGGTTTTGGTCACTTTCTCTGAACAGCATTTCTCTTATTTCTGGATTACGGTGGTAGAGGGTGCTACAGAAGGGCTCTTGTCTTGCTGCGCGGGGCCTTCGACCCCTGGTCTGTGCAGCTTTCTTGGCTGAACGAGGTTCTGGGTCAGAGGAGACTTTTCAGCGCAATGGATATATGTCGGAGGATGCGTCGAGTGCGGTCAGGCATCCTGGGCTGGCATTTGCAGGCGTATTGGAAACGTTTCCAGGGGAGCTCAGGGTTATTTGGATGCTTGAGAGTGTCTTGCTTTTCACTAAGGTATATATTTCGCCAGATTTTTGCCCTCTGCTGTGAATAATGCACCTGTATCTGTTCCCTAGTGAAGAAGTCTCCTTTTGTGAGTAACTGGAGTAATCCAATTTGCAGTTGTGCAAAGGACCTTCAACTTGTTTTAAAAGCTGGAGGTAGCTGGGTCCTCCAGTATTTGACTCCCAAATATTTTAGCAGAACATTAGAATATTTTGCATTATTTTTAATTCTAATCGGCAGATGCAGAGACTCCCCAGGATCCAAAATAAGTCCTCTGAAGGTGTTGGCTCGTGTTCGGTGCCCAGCACGTGTCACCGCAGGTGGGAATAGGCAGTGGGCTGCACAGGCAACAGGGCTGGAAAAGGCTGAGGCTCAGGAGCCGCCTCGCTCCCCTGGGAACCAGCCCTCGAAACAACGTTTTCGCGGGGCGCAGGCTGACCGGGAGCTGCAGATGGGCGAGGAGCATCAGTGGGCCGCAGGAACGGAGGCGGGCGGCTTTGCTGGGTATCATGGAGGGTCCGCTCAGCACAGCGGCGGGCAGCTCCGCGGCTTTGGTGGTGCTGCGATGGGGCAAGCTGTCTTTGGCCACTGCTCTGAAATTGCTGACCTGGGGCGAAGCCCAGGACCCCCTGTCCTCTCCTTCCTTCCCCGGATTCATCTGCAGTGATCGGCAGGAGCCCGGTGCATGCGCACGCGTGCCCCTCTCCATTACCCCCCTGCAAACAGGCTGCAGTGACTCCTCCTTTTGAGCAGATGCTGCAGGAGGGATTTTTCACCTGAAGGTCGTGGAGATGTCTCAGCTTCCTTTGGTGATCGCACTTGGCCCAGAGCCTCTCGTTTGGGGGCATCTGTTTGCCTCTTATTTTATTTTTTTCCCTCTTCTTTGTCTTTTCTTTTACAGAAAAGATTATTCAAATGAATATTCAGTTTTATTCATTTGAATAAAAACCCAACCGTTTGACTCTGTTAAATGCTTATCTCTTAAATAGAGCTTGTTAGCTTCCAATAATAGCTTCATTCAGAAGGATGCAGTATAATTTCATTTTAAAATGTGTGCTCCTTGACAACCGGAATCCTATTTATGTCACCATTTTAAACAGACTTCTTTGTTTTGTGTTAATCTTTCTCATACACTTTCCGAGGACCATTTTTTTTTGTTGACTCTTAGTACCTCTCCTAAGAAATAATCGTCTCTTTAGCCCAGGAAGGTTTCTCGAGTTTTGGTAATCTAATAATGAGCAAGTATTCATTATGCTGACTAATAAGGCATGCATACGGTAATATTTTTTTTGCATATGCAGTTATTAAAAGTGGGAATCTGATATTTAAAAAGTGAAACAAACAAACAAAAGGACCCGTTAGCGATGAGTTTTTCTGCAGCTTTTCCTTTTGCTCGGTTGTGTTAAGGTTTGGGTTGCAAGCTGAGGGGGATGCGGGGGTGGCCGGTGTCTCGGGACCTGGCCCTGCTCTCCGCAGAAGGCTGCAGCGCGGCCGGGCTCGAAGCCTTGCGCCGCCGTCGCGCGGCTCCCGGGAGGGCGAGCAGCCGCGCTGTCCTTGCAGACCTAATCAGCTCTGTTTTCTCTTGCCGAGCCGCCCGGCCTGGCCTGCGTGAGGTGGCATAGATCTTTTAAAAACCTGCAAATGAGTGTTGACACCTATGGATTGTTGTTTTATTCTCGTTATAAGATCTGTAAACCCGGGGAGCCAGGTGGCTATCTTATTTAATCAGACAAATAATTCTGTGATCAACCTGCGTTTAAGCCATCCGGGAGGGAGGAGGAGGGGAAGGTCGTCTCCCGGCCAGGACGGGCGATGGCCGTGGTGGGCTCTCCGCGGCGTCACGCCGGTCAGCGCCGAGCTCCCTAAACCCCCCTTCCCCTCTCCGTCCCGGCGGCGAGGCCTGGCCCCGAGGCGGTGGTGGCTGGCGGGACGGGCCCGGCCGCCTTCCGCAGCCCGGAGCCGCCAAAGCCGCGGCACAGGCTGTCACCCTGCTGCGGTGGCGTCGCCTGGGCTCCTGCAGCGGGCGGAGAAAAGGCCGCGGTGAAGCAAAATAACGGGGCTGCTGCGTGCCTGAAGCGCGAGGCGGGACCGCGTTGCCGGCCCTGGGTTTTAGCGTGACCGGGGAGCGTTTCTGGTGCTGTTCGCCCCGGGAGAGGGAGGAAGCGGGCGCTGCCGGGCGCCGGGGAGCCATGGCGGGGCCGGCGGGGCCTCACAGCGCCCGAGGCTGGCCCAGGCCTCCGCCCGGGGCTGCGGCTGACGTTCCTTCCCTCGCTACGCCTCTGAGATCTCGTTAGCTTAGCGCCGATGTTATTCATCGAGCCTTTGCCGGAAGCGTCGCGCCTTAGGTTGTTTTTAGCACGATTTTATTTTCTTTTAAAGGACCAAGCGGGGGGTAACGCGTGCGGCTGCGGGGTCCCCAGCGGGGCGCATCCAGAGGCGCGCGGTCGCGGTCGCGGGCCTCAACCCGGCCCGGATCCCCCTGCTCTGAGGCAGCAGCGCAGCAACGACAGGACGCAAGGTTATTAGTCCCCGAAGGCCTCGGGATGTCCTGATGAGGTGGTAGAGGAAGCGATTCAGGAAGAAAGGGCCGTCGGCCGCGTGCCGGAGGGGTGCCGGGGCCGCGGGGCGCTCGTGCCGCTCCGCCCGCGCTGCCGAGGGGCGACGGGGACCGCTGCCTCTCGCCCCGAAACTTTTTGGGGCGTGTAATGAGCCAGCCCTAATGGAGAAGTGCCACGGGATTAAACAAGAGATGAAATCGATACCGTTCCATAGAAATATAATTGGGTTTTGTGGAGATGACTCTTAGAAACCTATAATACATAAAAGAAAATATAGCCTTGCTGTAGTTTCTGAGCCATCATGTAACAGGGATGTAACTATCCATTAAATTCTTTAGGATGGATCAAAAAATCTATAAGGAGGTTTTAATTCTCCATTAAATCCTATGGCAGGACTGTAACAGAACTTTATTAATTTTCTCTGAGACAATGTTTCTTCCCTCCATTAGTCTATAATAGGTTCTGCGACGGCCCTGTGGAAAGCGACTGTATTTACACATGCATATTGTTGTGAAAGTTCTCAAAAATCCAAAGCGCCTAAATAATGCTTTATTCAAATGAAATCTGTTTAACATGTTTAATATTTTCCTCTCTCCCCTCCTTTCTTTTCTTTATTACCTAGGATTTGGCTTCGTAACTTTTGAAAATGAAGACGTGGTGGAAAAAGTCTGTGAAATTCATTTCCACGAAATCAATAATAAAATGGTAAGTTTTCTTCCTGAAATGCATGTCAATGAAAGCGAGATCTCTCCATTTGCTGCGGAAACATGCGGTGCCTGGGTGGTCTTTGGGGGAAAGTTCTCCGTAAAATTAATTGTGGTGCTAGACACGGTGTGTCTGACGGCTCAGCTTATGGGTGAGCGTGCTGAGCTTCGGGCACGGCCCGGGTTGGCCCCCCCCGACAGCAGGTAGGGCATCTCTCCTCCCCTGCATCCATAGGAGCTGTCTCTGCAGGGTCAGGCAGCCCCCGGGAGCAGGAGTTTGGGGTGGGAAGCAGAGGGCTGAAGATGGCCTCAGTCAAGCTACCCAGCTTCTTGGCCAGCCTTGGAGAAACCCTCCGGCTCCCACCCTGCTCTGGGGAAGAGCCGTGGCTCTGCACTAAATGGCTGCTTTAAGGGTTGTCAGAAGGGCAATGGGCTGGAATAGCTATTACAGACTAAATGCTCCCAAAATAGCTATTCTGGTCAAACTGTCTGTGTAACTGAGCCCAAATGCCGCTCCTGCATTGCTGCTGACGGTGTCCTCTGGAAGTCGCGGTCTCTGCACCGAGCTGCAATCCTTGCCTCTCCGCTCGCCCACCCTGTACCTGATCCAGGAGCCAAACCCACCTTGAAGTTTCTCCTAAGTTACAGTCTCGCCCCAGGTTATGGGTTGCCCTGTCAGTAAAGCCACTGAGCCAGATGAAAAAGGGCATTTGTATTTCAATTGATGCAATAACTTTGATATTTTCAGCTAAAATATTCTTTTTCCTTTTGTCAAAACATCCTTTGCTTCTCAAATGTGTATTCAGATATGCATTGTATATTGGTCTGATATGTGTTCACAGACTTTAAATTCAATAATAGAGCTTTTAGTGTGGATAAGATCAAAGCAATCTCCTTGGCGTATGCTGGAGGCCTGATTCAATATTTGACTTGCTAATTTTTCCCAGGGCACTGAAATAATATTCTTCATATTGTTCCTCACTGCAATATGCATCCGAAATAAAAGTAACAATCCCTTTGGCAAGCTCTTCATTGCGAAGTCAAGGCTGGGCCGGGGCAGTTCCACCTTTCCCGGCGGGAAGCGGTTCGCCCTGGCTCCGATGAGTGAAGTGGGCTTGGCCTCGAGCCATCCCGGGGAAGCTGGTCGCTTCCTCGGTCCCCTCTTTCAGCCTGTTCCGTTTCCAGAGTTTCCGTCTTGCTACCAGTGATACATAGCGTGAAGTAAATGTGGACTGTGGGGGAGACTTCGTTCCCTCATATAGTTACTAAATGCTGAATAATCTGATTCATCATTTAACTTAAAACAAAACAAAGCAAAATAAACCCAAACACCCCCACCCGGAAAAAAAAGGAAAACCCCAAACATCTAGTGATAAATTACAAGCACTTTAAATATAAATTTAGGGAAGACTTGTCAGCTGAGGAGGGAAAGCTACAGTGCTACACTCCAGAATTTTGCTACCTTGCAGGCGAGGAGGGGTGCGTGTAATGCAGTGCTCTCCGGGTGTCATTTCCCACCCCAGGTTGCCTCTGCAGCGCGGTCCGTTCTCCGCCCGGAGCAAGCGGGTGCTGCCCGGGACGGCCCTGGCGAGGTGCTAGCTGTGGCGCGGGGTCGAGGCGGTGTGTCCGGGGACCGTGCAGCGAGCCGCAGGGCGGGCAGCGTCACTCGGCGTGCCGCGGCGGGAGCGGGGAGCGTGCCGGCCGGGCGCAGGCGCGGGGTGCGTCCGGGCAAGTACAGCCTCCGCTGCAGAAACACCCGGCCCCGGGGCTGCCGGGGGCTGCGGCGGGCGCAGCAGGACCGAGCGCTGCCGACGGTGCTGTCCCTTATCAGATATGGTGCAACCTTTCCCAGAAAGACTGGGCTCCCTGTTTGGGCCCAAAACCACCCCTGCACCTGTCGCAGCGACGGTTCCTTTCCCTAAGCCTCACCCTGAGGGTTCCTCGCTTAAAGCCCGGCTCGGAGAGCAGGGCAGCGCGGCCCGAGGGGCAGTGTTTTGGGGTAATTTGCAGCTGAAGCCAGTGTCTGCGGGATGCTCGCCTGGAGGCACGAGCTGGTGCAGAGCCCAAGCTGCATCTCCCCATCCGCGGCCCAAACCTCAGGTTGTCTTTGGTTGTGTTGTGCAAACCCTACCCTGCTATTCGCACAGCTAGGCGAGGACTGGCTGGGAGGACCGTGTGAAGGATTTCTTCTCCGATGAAAGGCGACGTGGCAAGGTAATAGTAGTGCAGGGAGCGCGGAGGATGGGATGGAGCAAAAACACGCAAGGAGCATCACAAAGAGTGAAGGAAACAGTGTAGGCTGTTACAGTTTGGTTGTCGTGGATAATTAAAATATATTCTTCCCGGCACTCCGTGCCTACCCGGTGCATGATCCAAGCGGCACGATGCTTTGAGTAGTCTCTTCTTGTCACTTCTTTTACAGCACTAATTTTAAAAGCAGCCCACGAGGGAGGAGACGAGACGTGATCCTGTCTTGGGACTGACTCATCGTGTTGCCGATGTGTCTGCAGACCGATTCCCGGGCCGGGCGGGAGCAGGAGGCCGGTGCACGCCCGCACGCTGGTGCGGATGGCCGGCGATGCCGGGCGGCCCGGCGTGCACCGCGGCGGGGTTAGGCGAGCGCCTGCCCCGGGCGGCCTTCCGCGAGGCCGACCCCTTCTCCGCGCTTCCCCTCTCGGCTGCTGCACGCTGCCGTTTCCCAAAGCGCAGGGCAGGAAAGGGCACGGGCCACCGTTGTTCACCAGCCTATTTCCAGCCTCGCTGCTCCCCTGCGGGTTATTTTTAGCCCACCCGTTCTGCCTCCGTTGCCATCCGTAAAGCTCAGAATGTCAAATGTGATATTACAGGAGCGCTGGGAAAGCGAAAGGAAAATGCCAGCGAGGTATTTAATAAATGAAGCTCGGAATTTGTGTGGGAGGCAAAGATTCTCGCCAAACACTCTGGGGGATAAATACATAAAACCGAAACAAACTGTCCCGGGAATATTGTTCTGCTCGCACAGGCAGGCGCGTGGCAAAGCGAAATGCAGCCCGGGGAGGACGGGGGGGCAAAAGTAGCTGGGAAATAAACGTGATGATGGAGTAATTTATTTTCTCTTAGGCTGTGCTGCGGTAGTGTTGCGCCTGTTGTAGGTACAGCGTGACGAGTGCCGGACCGCGGTGAGGGAACCGGGCCCGGCCCGCTGCCTCTCTGGGCAGCATCTTCCGACAGGGGGGAAAGTTAGAGGACAGGAGAGATTTGCTTCTGGGCACGTGCTTAATCTGAGTCCCGAAATCGCCCTTCTCCCTTGCGAGCAGCTCGTCTTCGTGCCGTGAGCATGCTTTGGTGTGTTTTGTCCAAAATCTGCAAAGCCCAGATGCTCACAACACCTTGCAGTTAATTCCCTGCCGTCTCCAGGCCTCCTTACAGGCATTAACCCCCGTTCCACGCTCAAAGCAAGGAGCCAGAGAGCTGAGAAGCAGCCTCCAGGAGCCAGGGATTAAATGCAGCAGCTCCAACTCCAGCACCTTACTGGAGTCCCAGGCAAGCTCCTTGGAGCAGGGATTGTGCTTTCATTTTGCATGTCTGTAGGACCTACCAAAATCGACCTGTCGTTGTGGATGGGGCCTGCAGGCACTCAGGCTTGTAACGTTTCTGACTGTGGGGACGTGGCTGCCAACAAGCCCTAGGAAATTGCTGCTTACTGTTTCCTCTTTTAGGTTTACTTTACCGGCTCGTAGAGCTGGAGGCTGCTGCATCGCTGGTGGTTCTGGAGCAGGGTACGTGGCCGCTGCCGTGGACTGCTGCTCGTGGTGACAGCTCTGCAGAGGGCTTGCTGCGGCTGTGACGGCCCTGTGAAGGACAGTGCTGGCAGTCAGGTTTTCTCCAGAATTTGTGGTGTTAGGTGGAAGTATGAAGGCTACAAGGTGAGACAGCTCTGGAAGCCTCATCTGTCAGCTGAAGGGTACTGCAGAGCGCGTGCAGTTTGAATGCAGTCCTATGACGTTGATCTTGACTGTGCTCTAAGTGCTATGCACTGGGAGATGTGCAAGGATGACCCCCCCAGCCGGGTCCCCCCCGCCTCCAGAGGGGCTGGGGTTGTCCCCCTGTGCAGGACGCGCAGGAGGAGCTGTTAAATGTTTTGGGGACCAACCGAGCCGATGAATCCAGGGGACATCTGGCAGGCTGCTCTGCCCTCCCTCGGTGCCGCCTTCCCCCAAATCTCTCGTGCTCGTTGAGCATGTGTAAGCAACCTCTTAGCCCGTTCTCCATGCCCCAGCTGTGTCCAAGATCTGATGCCTCTTTCTTATAAGCTTTAACCTTCCTCTGATTCCTGGCGTGGTCTTGGCTTTGCAGCGCTGCTAGGTGACTATGGATTCCCCTGTTGCAGGAGCAGTAGTTTTGGCTTGCGACTGCACGAGTGACGTGGAGTCTCCAAGGTAATCTAATCTCGACTAGCTGTGAATTGCACTTTGCGGCAAGACAAAGTTGCCTTGTCTTTGGGTGGTAAAACAATTTTTTGTGCATTGTGAATACGTGAGCACTCTGCTTCCCGCAGAATAGCTCTGGTTTCCCTGGAAAGCCGTCAGCCATGGTTTTTTGAGGCGTCCTGGTGCTGAGGGCTGACAGCCTGTTCTGTCGCGCTGGGTATAAGGGGCTTTTCACTCCCCGCCTCGACCGTCGCCGTTCTCCCGGGTCCGACTGCTCGTCCTGACCCAAGAATACCCCAGCGTAGTGTTAATTCTCAGAACTAGACTAAACAAAAATAGTGAATTTTAGTTTCCCTGTCTTTTTTTTCAGCCTTACACTTAAAACTTTCTTTGTTAGGCAGCTGAAACTGCAGAACATCCATCATGGAAAAAAAAAGGAAAATTACTAAGGCGTGCAGAGAAGTCGAAGGGAAAGCGTGTGCGAGCGCCAGGTTTAGGCACGCCGTACCGCACCGGCCGGCTCCGGGGCGGCTTGGGGCAGCCCCAGCAGAAACCCCGGCACGCAGGTGCCATCCCCCTCCGCCAAGGCTCTCGCCCGTCCCGCGCGGCCGGAGGCCCCAGGACGCGGTGCCGCGAGCCGTCCCCGACACCTCCCGCTGCCGGCCGTCGCTGGGCCTTTGCGGGTCTCCCTGGGGCACCCGGTCGCGTGCACGACGAGCCGGGCACGGACCCGCGGCAGGATCAGGCCGGGGCGACCCGAGGGCTCCGGCGTGTCGGTCCCTCGCGCAGGGGAAGCCTCTCTCCCGCATCGCGGGCACTATTTTAGCTCTCGATATGGGGTATATTTGTTTACAAAGGCTTAGGAATTATTTTTCTTTCCTACTGATGACTTTTTCTTCCCCTTTAAATCCAAGTTAAAACTTCTTTGCAGCTCACTACCGTTCTCTTTATATCCCTGTGTGCTGTGAAAATCATAAATTAAGCTAGCCTTTCGGAGAGCAGCGGTAGTCTGTTTTGTGGTTGCAGAAGCTAATTACTGGGTTATTGTTTCTAACGGCGCTAATCCAAACTTCATTTTCCTGTTAATTGTCCATCGAGCCGGGCGAGATTGTTTTGATCGTTCTGAGCATTTGCAGGGAAAATGGCTCTGAGGTGTAACCAATGACTCCGTGACATTTGGAGCGGCAGCGGACTCGAAGGCCGTGGCGGAGAAATGAAACGATACACTTCTGGTGATCACTCCAATTTGCCTGAAGAAATTAGATTGGCATACTCCTGATAAATATCCCCCTGATTAAAAATAAGCAAAGGGAAGATGCAGAGGATATTGCTGTTGGCTCTGTCTCGTGTGGGAGACGGTCACCAGGGAGGCTGGTGTTTCGGTGTGGCGTTTCCAGCTCGGGGAGCCCCGTGCTTTTTGGAGCAGTTTAAGGAGACGATGGGAAGTAGCGCCGGGCTGTCGGGCTCGTGGCGTGTTGTCCTCGGGGACGCGGAGGTTTCAGCGAGGACGGGGACGGCAGGGCACAGAACCCCGTTAGCCTGAACACCAGCCATCTGCAGTCGGGCTTAAAACTCCTGGCAAATGCTCTGGAAGGTTTTGCCCATGATAGCAGTGCTTTCACTCGAGTTTCACAACTCCTCTGTATGAGCATTGCACAGTGGTGTCCTGGGGCCGCTCAGGCGTCTCGTCCCCATCCGTGATGGAGCTGAGCATTGCACGCAGGTGTCCTGGGGCCGCGCAGGCATCCCATCTCCATCCGTGATGGAGCTGAGCATTGCACGCAGGTGTCCTGGGGCCGCACAGGCATCCCATCTCCATCCGTGATGGAGCTGAGCATTGCACGCAGGTGTCCTGGGGCCGCGCAGCCATCCCATCTCCATCCGTGATGGAGCTGAGCATTGCACACAGGTGTCCCTGCTCAGCCTTCATGCCCCCACCTTGCCATGCCCTCCGTTCCCTCAGGATGCGCCTCGACATGCTCAGGACAAGTTGGTGCTCACTGAAATCATTGGTGGGAAGGTTTCCGTTTCCTTTTCCTTCTCTCTTTATTTTACTGAAGTCAGGCAGCGGGTCGCTCTCCGTGATGCTCTCAGTAACGCAGCGTGCAGCGTCACAAGCTAGCGGGAGCACGTGTGCGTGTGAGCGTGTGTGCGTGCCCCCCTTCCCATGGCAGCCCCGGGCGCGGGGGGGATCCTGGCCTCCTGCCGCAGGCGGAAAACCACGGCCCGGGCGGCAAGGTCGCTCGCAGCGCGGCCGGAGCGCCAGCGGGGTCTGCGGATGCATCGCCCGGTCCCCTCGCTCTGGGTAGCGTAAACCCTCAGACCTCAGAAGCAAATCCTGCCAGCTCTCCTCCTCCCTCCCAGCCCCTCTCCCGTTAATCGTGTAATGACCTGAACGCTTGGTGAAACGGTAACAGAAGTCGAACTCTCGAAGAATTTGACTCCAAACTTCATTAGATTCTGGCAGCTTGTTTGCGAGAAGTGCATGTTTTGACAGCGCTGGCTGTATCTGAGCACTGTAGCTTTGGGAAGTGTTGCAAGCGAGCTAAGTAAATACGATCTGCCATGAGGTTTGCCACGGTGAGGGGAGGAGTAGGTGGTTTTGTTTAAAATACTCCTATTACAGTCAGTTAACCTTTATGTTACCTAAATGGAAATGGTATAAACCTGAAATTTTCGCTGATGAGGTTGCCTAGGAACAGGCGGTTGGTTTTCATAAGACAATGAATACACAGTCACTGATCGGGCTATTAGGAACGGAGACGTTTAGCCGTGTTACCCTCCCCGCCTGCTTTGGGCTGGTGCAGTGGCCCCTTTGCACGCCGGGAGCACCCCGTCGTCGCCCGCCGCGCGAGCGGCAGGTCTGCAGCGCCTTTCTCGCGGGCACGGGCAGGGCAGCGGGGCTGCGTGGGGCCCTGCCACCGTGTAGCACAGCGGTCGTGGCCCCGGCCTCGACGCACTTCTGTGCTCGAGCTAGCGTGGGCAGAGAAGGGCTGGGGAGGGAAGGGGATGTGCAACGAGGACGGGG
Source organism: Dromaius novaehollandiae (assembly GCF_036370855.1). Classification (NCBI taxonomy): domain Eukaryota; kingdom Metazoa; phylum Chordata; class Aves; order Casuariiformes; family Dromaiidae; genus Dromaius; species Dromaius novaehollandiae. The sequence continues at coordinate 2,188,525 of NC_088116.1, forward strand.
AACCCGGGAAGCAGGTCAGGAGCACCCAGCTCAAGCCTCCAGGTTCAGCCGAGAGCTTTGCCGCCGGACGGGTGGTTCCCGCTGCGTGCCGGGCTGCAGCGTGCCTGCACCGTTTGCCTTCTGCTGAGGACGAGGACGGAGGTGTAGAGACGTAGAGGTGGGCTGGGACACGTGCAGCTCGGTGCGGCCGGGCTCCTGAGCACGGCTCGTGCCCGCGCCGAGGGCAGCGCCGGACCCCGGGGAGCGGGGAGGGCCCGACCTGCCGAGCATGGAAAATTGCGTCGTTTTTCCCATTCCCACCTGGAAGGCGCCTGCGAGGCAGCAGCGCGCGGTGCGGTTGGGCCTCTCCGGGCCGTTGCCCGGGACGGTGCTGTGCGGTTTGCAGGGCCGTCCTGCGCCGCCGGTGAGGCTCGCGGGGGTGAGGGCTCACCAGGTATTAACCGGAGCCTTGTAGTGTGATTAAAATGGCATTGAGCAACTTCGAAAGGCGGCAGGAGGACCTGGAAGTGAAAGAATGCAGATCATTTATTAGTAGGGTTTACAGAAATTTTCTGCTGGGTGGAAATATTGATTCTTTATTCCTATTTTAAAAGGAGCTTTATGTAATGATCACCAAGAGTCATTTTCTGTTATCGATCGTGATACAGCTGTGCTGAGGACTTTCCTCCATTCATCCCACGCCCGCAAAGCATCACTGAGAGTGAGCGCAGCCTGGTTCGTCCTCCCAGGAACACGGCACCTTCTTAAACCAGCATTTTTGTCATCTTTACAGTGGTTTTTGCAATGTGTGTTTAAAGAGGCGTACACGTTTACTCTTCTAAAGCCGTTTACACTATTCTTAAAGTTCACCTTTGAGGGGGAGGTGGTGTGGGGAGGAAAATGCTAAAAATAAAGCTCCCCCCTTAACTAGCTCAGTTCTGCATTTGACATTTACATGGAATTCATTTGCATCTCATTTGTACATGTTTCTGCTCAATAGGTAGAATGTAAGAAAGCACAACCTAAAGAAGTGATGTTTCCGCCAGGGACGAGAGGAAGGGCACGTGGATTACCCTATACCATGGACGCTTTTATGCTAGGGATGGGAATGTTGGGTAAGTGTGCAATGGCCACGGCTTCGGAGCGAGCCGCTCCCGTGTTGTCTGTCTCCCGTGTGTGAACGCCTGAGGCACAGCGGTGAGCAAGGCTCTGCGCTTGTGTGGGTGCGAGTCTAAAACTCAAGCAGGGGTGGAAAGGGGAAAATAATCCTGTCTGTGGTAAATGATTAACTCCCCCCCTTCCTGGAATATAAAAATTTGCATTTAAATGGTTGTTTTAAATAGCCCCTTTTACTCTTACTCGCAAAAATAGAATGATGAAAGATGCAGTGTGTTCATTCTGACTAAAAATGATCTCTCCCCTTTTTTAGAGGAATTGAGTCACACATTATTCCCCTTCTTTTAAAGGTACCTTTGACAGTTCAGCATAGATAATTGAAAATCTTGCCGGTTCTTAAATGGCATGCAGGATGGAGAAAGCAGGGAGATGCGTAACGGTACAGGTCGCAACAATAATTACGAGTTTCAAGGAGCTGGAGCGGTGTTTTAGTCCAGAGTATTGTGTCCAGAAGATACTAATTAAATGGGATAAATGATATTTAATGGCAAAATTCTATTTGTGCATGAGGTCTGTTTAGTTATAATTGGTTCTCGTTTGTTTCTGCCTAGATAGCTCCTCTTTCTGCATGATCTGACGACCTCTTGATACACTGTCCTCAGATTTGCCAAGCCAAAATGCTGCTAAGCCATTGCCAACATGTTTATATAAACTTCATGTATTTTCAAGTTCCTGCTCCCGCTGCGTTAGTGGGCTGTCCCTGGTTGTCACCTGCTGTGGCTGTGCAGGGAAGAGGGGGTCTCCGGAGGTGCTGGCAGGCAGGAATTAGCCTGTCCTAGCCTGGAGTCGCTAGGAAGTGGCCTTCGCTAGGCGCTTTGAATTTTCTGTCCCTGGGAGGGTGGTTGGCGGTTGAGGAGGGGTCGGGGATGTCAGACCCCTGGGAGAGCAGCTGGGCTGTGCCGTGCCTGCAGTCCGGAGCCTTTTCTCTCCTTCCCGTCTTCCCACCGGAGTTGCTCCCTGGGATCCACCTGTCAGCAGAAGGGGTGTTCGCACCTCCGGCTCCTCCGGCGTCCTCGCCCAGGCCTGCCCAAGGCGAGCCGCTCCGCTCTTTGCATCGCCTCTCCTCCCGCCCAGGCTCTGCTGTTTAGGAAAGCTTGAAATTGGTCATCCGAAAGTCCCCAAAGCCAAAGACAGAGCAAGACTGATACCATTTGCGGTGAATTGTTGTTAAAAACAGAGGTCAAGATATTCAAGGCAGCCCAGTGACTTTTGGAGGGCCTGACTCCTGATTCGTGAGCAGTTGGGCTGCCGAACATCGGCGCTGGGGAAAGTCACTGTGGAAATGCTAGTCGTTGTGTATCCCAGTCAGAAAGGAGTAAGAGAAATGTTGACACTTGCAGTCTTTAGCAGAAGGAGGGAGAGGCAGAAGGTTCTCAGAAACTATTCTGGGCCATTTCTGCGTGGAGAACTACCTGCCGGTACCTGCAGTCACGGGGCGTCTTTAGCTCTGCTGAGACCGGCCCGCGAACAGGGCGTTGGGTTTTGTTCTCAAGAGAAAGCCATATTCTCGGGCAAATCTATCCATGGGAAGAGTAAAAAATCCTCTGCCCCAGGAAGCCTTTTCACCTAGTGCTTCATAAGCAAGACACTCTTAAGTTTTTGAAGATGAAATTTTCTAAAGTTTAGGTGCTCCCAGAAGCTAAGCACAAAAACAAGCCTTGAGAGCTGGATCCTTAGTTCTCCCAAGCTCTGCAGAGCAGATCCATAGGTAGCTTGACTGCCGGAGAGGCCAAAAGACCCGCGAGGCTTTCTGAAGTCAGCATAAGGTCAGAGTATTTAGTTCCTGTGAAAATCAGGCTGTTACACTGAGATGTCTGACTTCAGGTGACCTGCTTTGACAGGGAGAACTTTCCTGCCATGTTTGCTTTATCGCTGAATTAATAGTACTGCTATTCATGTGGCTGGAGCAATCCATTTCTGGGATGTTGTAATTCAGTTATTTCAGCTCATCATCTATTTTTCTGTCCCATCAGTCTCTCCCCCCCGATCCCCCTGTAGTGTTTGGAAATTACATTTTAGGGTTAAAATATTCAGCTTGTTCTAATAAGTCTGTTATTTTATCACCTGCATATTCTCAGTGTGCTTGAGCATATATTTTTTCTATGTTTATTTTTATTTTATTTTGCTCTTGTGGTGTCTTAAGTTCTGGTTTCTGGGAGCTGGTTGTGTGCAGTCTTGCTAACTCCTTGTGCAGGACGGCTTCCTGCAGAACAGAGACGCTGGAGCCCTCGTTTAGGCAAAAAGACCAAGGGCAGAACCCCCTTTCTGCTCAGCGCTGCAAACGCTGGCTGCCCTGTTCTGCTCTCAGCGGAGCGAGGAGCAAAGGAGGTGGAGAGCGACCTGCAGCGCCGGGGTCCGCCCGTGACCTCAGAGGAGCGCTCAACCCGCAGACGTCCTGGATCGAGTCTCGCTGGGACTGCCTGCTCGGAAGAAGTTGGTTCTAAACTTTAAGAAGCAGCGGAGGGACCCCTTGGCGAGCGGGTCTGTTCCTGCGGAAGCGAGCGGCATTGATGCGTGTTGGCACATGGATTCCTTGCTGCACGGTGTCCGTCAGGCGTGTGGTGCCTGACTTCATTAGGTCGTCCAAGCCGGGCCTGTTCCACCAGCTTTCACAGGGCGGCTCTTAACGCGATCTTATTAGATTTCAAATCAGAGTGACTTGCTCAGAATTAGTGATTGATTCATGTTGAAGGCCAGATGCTTAATTATCTGCTCTGGCTGTTTTTTTCATCTTCCAAGTTCCTGCTTGCTACAGTGGCACCGTGTTAAATAATTAAGTGCTAAATAACAAAATTACACCGCACAAGTCCAGGGCTGTGTGAATGGCCATTATAAGCCCCGTTTCAAAGGCTGCCTGTAGGGGTTCACTTCAAGGCTGGAAACTGGGCACATCGGCGAAGTCTCAGCGTGGAACCGGCATCGCTCCGTCGCCAGCCCTGGCAGCGGCGCAGCGGCGAGGCCCCGTCCCCGGGAGGGAGAAGGGCGTAATTAACCCATCAAACAGTGAGGCGCACGGAGCAACATATTGCCGGAGGGAGATCCTGAAGTAGCTGCATATTTTGTTAAGATCCCAAGAGGCTTTGTTAGAATTACTCCATTACTCGTTTAGATACTTAGCTGGACTGAAGCAGAGTGAACTGGAGCTGCTCTTGAAAGATTTTTATACCTGTTTCCAGAAGCCCTTTTTCAAGGTCACCTTCTCCAGATGCTGTCGCAGGCAGAGGAGGAAATCAGAAGCAAGAACGCACAAGACAACCCAAAGGAAGGAGTGGAGAGTGACTCCCTCCAAAGCTATTAAGGAAGTTGGTCTTTTTCATTAATCACAGCCTCCCCGAGGATCCCGCCGCAGCCGGGGTCTAAAGGTACATCGACAGCCGCGTTCTGTGATGATTTGGTTGATTGGAACAAAATTAAAGTGTTCTTCTAAAAAGGGTTTTGTGCCTCCGCGAGCGCAGGCAGACTGCGCCTTTTGCCAGGACTGCTCCTGGGCTGTCTCCGTCGCTGTCTGCTGATGGAAAGTGCACGTTCTCAGGGGAGATTAGGAACATTAATTAGCCACTCTGCATAAAGAACAAGCTGGAATGATTTCGGTTCCAGCCATCTCTTTCTCCCTAGCAACCCACTTCACAGGAAGGAGCGGTGAGACTCCTCGGCATCCTCGCCGGCACCGGGAATGGGAACCGCGAATGGGAACCGTGTCTCTCCCAGCAGGGAACGCAGGCGTTTCCAGCTGAATAAGAACGGTTGTTCAGTTGCCCTAAGACTTGCAGTGCACCCAGAGGCTTCGCCCCTCTTAGCTAATCCTGAAAACCTGAAAAATGAGAGAAAAGGAAAAAAGTGACCAAGGGCCAGCGTTAATAGCAGGTCTTCTCTATCTCCCCGGCCCTCCCGTCCGAAGCCGCCGTGTGCGTTGGGGATGGTGCAGCCGCCGGAGTGGCGGTCCCGCGGTCGCGTCGGCTGCGGGAGGTGACTGAGCTGGGGCCCTGCAGCATCACTTCGTTCAGCGATGGGCATCTCAGGCATGCCGGTGTTTAACGATAAAGCTGGGCCCTTTTTAACTTGCAAACCGCTCCAGAGATAGGCGAGCTCAGCCCATAAAGCTCATACCCCGGGACTGCTGAAGTAATGCCTGATAGGAACACCGAATTTCTGAAAGTCTCTCACAGGCTGCTTATATCACTGCACAAGCCAGACCGGGGCTCTGCATTACTGCACACGTTCAATCTAGGTAGGCTGAACTCATGCATAAAAGAAGCTAGTGCCCTTCAAAGAAAGTCATTCCTTTTTTCCATCAGACTCCGTTTAATAGAGTAGTAGCTGCCTCTGAGGCAGAATTAGGGAAGGGGAACCGTTACCAGACGCGCTCTTCCTGGGAGGGACGCACGGGAACCGCCTGGGCTGCGACCGCAGCATCCCGGGTAGCCTTCACCCTCGTGAAGGCAGCTGCCGTCGTTTGTAGCTTAACTTTTTAATTCCCTTGATGTGGGAGAGAGATCCATTTTTTTGACCCACGGAGAAGCTTTTGCAGCGGATGTTTTTCTCCTCCGTGGCCGCTCCCTCGCGTGTGATCCCCCCGTGCGCCTGTGGGAGATGCTCCTTGTTTTGCCCTCCCGGTGCCACGGGTTCGTCCGTCAGCGTCACAGCAAGCTGCTCTTGAAATACCCTGAGCATGTTTTTTTGTAGCATGGGGCTGTGCTTTGGAAAAAGGTCAGAGCGTCTTTCATTGCGGAGAACCTGGAGCTCCTTGCTCTGAGCTGCGTCGGGAGACCACGATTTGCTTGTATTGATTGGAACATTTCAATTAAATTTTAGGGCAGGGATCTGCGGGCCCGGCGTGCTCGGCATGTTCACGTGCTAACCGTGCGGTTCGCCTGTCTGGGACCACCATCCCGCAGGCAGAAACTTAGAAGACGTTCCCATGGCCCGGTTCTGCGGCCATGGACTCTTCCTCCCGCGGAGCGGGGAAGCCGCTCCCCTCCACGGAGGCATTCATCCCGGCGGAGCAGGGGCTGCGGTCCCGCTTGGGCAGGAGCCTGGCAGTGGCACTCGCTGACTCGGCGACTGGAGCGGCCGGCGAGGCGGCACGCACAGGTCCTGCTCGCTGCGGTTCGGCAGGGAGCTGAGCAAAAGCGGTTTGCGAAGGCGGTTTTGCCCGTTGGCTCCAGTTTGCGCTTCCGTGGACAGGAGGGTCTCACTTCGAGGGAGGTAATCCCGTCAAAACTTTGATTTTTAGTTTAGCAGCAAGAGATAATTAGAGAGATCGATCATTCGCGAGGAGTGCTGAAGCAAATGAACTGCTCGGCGCCCAACGTGGGATGCGAATGGCACCTAATGGAGGCGGTGGGTAGGTCAGCGTGGCCGTAATCTGCCTTGATGAAGCATCCGCATGAGCACGGTGTTAATGTGCGATTGATATTCAGCCAGCCAGTTTCCCCTGCGCAGATCAGGCTTGGACTCGTTAGAGCAGAGCTGGGCACTGCGGCAGCAAATGAAGAGGAAAATTGGAGTAATGTTGTATTAGAAATTTATGATTTCGTCTGCCCGACCCAGGGCGCGCGGGGCGGCGGGCCCGGGCCCCTCTGCGCTCGGCCGTCCGCGTCTCGGCACCGGTGGGGCCCGGCGAGAGGGCAGCTCTGGCCACGCGCTGCCCGGCGGTTTTTCACCACGAGGCTCACGGTGGTGTTAATGGTGCTGCTCACTTAGCAAGCGATCCATTTATCAATACTGTTGTTTTAGGGGAAAAAAAGGAAAAAAGGTTTGCAAAGCTTAGCTCCGAAAGATCTGACTGTACGGCAGAGGTGGTGAGTTGCTGCTGAGCCGTGCCGTAGACGCGCAGGGGCTCGCCGGCGCGCGTGCCGAGCCGCCCACAGCCCCAGCCCGCTCTTCCCGGGTGCCCCGTTGAAGCCTGTAATCAACATCCATCCGAGCGTTTTTATCTTCCAGTTTTAGATTGTGCGCAAGTCCCAGCCCAGTTGCCATTACAGTCGCTGCAGAGGTTTCTGTTGACTTCAGAAGGAGTGAGAAGAAACTTTTTCTGATGGTCTTTTGGTCAGGAGAGTTGTTTTCCAAGAGACCCAAGACGTGGGGGCAGCCCGCTCAGCGCTGATGATCAAAGGCACCGTTACGTGGTCGTTAGGTCACGTTGGGACTGGAACGGGCGGTTCCTGTTGTTAAGAAAACAGCGAGCAGATGGGGTGCCTCAGGGGGGCTGCAATTTTAGGGACTCTCCACGGCGTGAAGAGCGGCACGTGGTCCCAGGAAACCCAGCCCTGGCGGGGCCCGAGGAGGTGGCGGTTCCGCGTAAGGGCTGGAAGTGAAAGATGGAGAATGTGTGTAGCCCCTTCAGCACTTGGCCACCAGCAAGTGAGCAAACCTTAATTCTTCCATAACAGTAAAACCTCTCTTCTTTGGCCTAGTCTTCACTGTTAAACATCAATTTGAGCAAGGCATTGGGCGAGAGATGCGCACAAAGAGATAATGAAGTCCTCTCTGTCTAAACAGCAGAAGATTACCTCTCTGCCTCTGCACGTTAATGGTTTTCAGAGACCTTTTGATGTTGCCTAGATAGGACTGGTGCATAATTTAATGCAAAATAACTCGGGAAGAATCAGCTGGAAGGGAACCCGTTCTTTAATCTCGGAGTCTCTGATGGCCCGTGCTCTGTGTCCCCTGGCTATACCACTGCGTGTTGAAGATTGTGGACCCTTTCCAGGGTCCCGTGGCTGGCCAGCTGCTCGTCCCAGGAGGCTGCCAGGCGGTTGCTCGTGCCCAGGAGCTCCCACCCACCCGTCGTGGCTCCCAGAGAGGCAGCAGTAGCTCTTTTTTCTTGGGCACCAATAGGTCAGTGCATGGCAAGGCATGTACTACACAGCGCAGTACAGCTCTTGGCCAAGCGCCTGCTGGTTAGGCAAGCGAGTGGTGATACCTATGTTCATGAGATCTTTGCTCATGGCCCTCTTGCAGCCCACTGGCACCCACATGGGTTGCGCGCTGGGCTGGGCTAGCGGCAGGTGGGAGCGGGCTGGAGCCGACCTGCGCTCATGGCCGTGGCCCGGCCTCATTTGAGCGTCCACCCTCGTCAGAACGACCTTGTCCTCTTAGCGCCATCATTTTTTACTTTCACGCACCATGTTAAAGTGGGCACAGTTGCTACCTAATGCAATTACTTCAGCACTTTTATGAACAGAATGGTCTTGAATGGTATTTTTCTCATAATAAAACTTCAAAAGCTGCCTGAGGTTGGATGTGTTTCTGTGGGTATCCTAGAAATTGCTTTAGGAAACGGTTCTTACGTCGGAGTTTTACTTTCCTGAAAAATTAAAAGCTCTTTGACTCTGGCTCATTGCTGTTGCTGCCTCAAACTCTTTGATGTGTTAACTGTTGTCCTTCACACTCCTGGGATAAAGAATTACTACTACCTTAATCTCCAACTGTCAATAGCTCTGAAGCAAAGTACATTCATTGTAAGCTCTCCAAATGTCAGAGCAAACCTGTGTTATGTGTTTAGCCTTAGCATTTGGCATTTACTCTTCCAGCTAAAAAGTATGCACAGTCCTTGGGCTCCAGATACCAAAGTGCATGTTAATTAGGAGAGTGGCAGGTCTCGCGCGCAGCGGCAGGCGGGCGAGTGGTCGGAAGGCAGGGTACCTCTAGATGTTTCTGTTCGAGCCGATAATGAAATGTTGCGGTGGTTTTGCATGAGGAGCGTAAATCTTGTTTTCCAATACCTTCTGCAAAATCGGGTTTCACCCATCCTCCATGTAATTTTGCATTATGTTTAAAAACAAACAAAACCCCCTTACTAATCTTCAAACTTCTCTCTCTCTCTCTTTCTCTCTTTTATTTTATTTTACTATTTTATTTTATTTTTACGTTTCTGTGATCAAGGTTACCCGAATTTTGTTGCAACGTATGGCCGAGGATATCCTGGATTTGCCCCAAGTTACAGCTATCAATTCCCAGGTACGTACATTTCATTTGCAGTTTTACTTTTTTCCCCCCTTCTTTCCTTCTTTATTTTTTTCCTTTTTTTAAAAAAAAACATAGCTGCAAGTTGAGACAGGAAAGTCTGCAGGGAGCATCTCACACAACTACTATTTTTTGGCTATTTTAAGAAAAAAGTATATATATACATATTTTTAATATATTTTTAATAATATGTAAATTGGTACTGGTTATTTGAAAACAAAGTTCTTAAATTAAAACATAAAGCAAGAGAAATAACTTAGAGCTATTACCCTCCCTTTGATGGGTTTTTTTCTTTTACATGTATTCTAGATAAGTATACACGCACACACACGCACACGCACACAGAGACTCGCACACACGTTCACACTTTATTCTCTGGTAAGTTTATATTCGTTAGAAGTGCAGTTTTGCAATAAACGGTCCAACATTCGTGTGTTCTCTGCAGATATCTGTGGTGTCCTTTGCAGCAGGTAGCTCCTAGCAGCGTGTCGCTCGTTCGGTTCGGTTCAGCTCTCCCTCCCGTTTCTCGGCGTGGCTGTCGGGCTCTTGCTGCGCTCGGTGAACGGCAGGTTTTCTGCTGCCCGCCGTCGTTTCCGGACGCGGGGGCCGGCTGCCTGGCTGCGTAGCACAGCGAGGACCGTGAAAAGCCTTTTCGGCCTCGTCCCAGGCGCTTTGCGGAGGCTCCCGGGCGCTGGGTCTCGCTGCAGCTTGCTTTATGGTGAGGCTGCTTCGAAGTCACATCGCGCAGGGGAGAGAGAGGCTTCGTATTTCACCTAAGGATTTCGCAGGGAGCTCTGACAAGCAGAGCTCCGACGGCTGTGTTTATTGCTTGCTAATAGCGAAAGCCCACCTGGACCCCGTGGCGAGGAAACTTCTCCGTGTTATACATTGAATTCATTAGCGTGCTTGTCACTCGGGTCACACACGAACAGTTCCTGGGTCCTGGCTGCGTCCTTTAATTGCCTAGAACGGGACTGGCGGAAGCACAGCTTTGCTCAGGTTAATTAAGAGACGGAGTTAAGCCCTCTCCTTCGGGAAGGAGCCGGGCGGCAGCGCAGCGGGGAGGAGGAACAAGCGCCCTTGCGGGGCAGGTCCCGTGGGACGGGTCCGCGAGCGCCGAGCAGCGCTTGCCTCTCGCCGCGGCGTGCTGGGGCGAAGACGCAGCCTCGTGTCCCGCTGCGGATTCCTGGGCTGCAGCGCGGGAGGGTGCGCGTTATTAACAGCCGTACGACGCAGCGATGTCCCGGCACTGCAGTTTCTTCAGGCCCGGTTTCTGCAGGACTGATGCCGTGGAGGGAAGCCGTGGCGCTAGGTTTTTCTTCTGAATAGCTAAACTTCATAGATGCTAAGGCTCTGTTTAAACTCATCTGCCTCTTCCCCACCTGGGCCACCACGCGCTCAGACCGAGCCGAGTCCTTTTAAGAGCATAAAAATAAGTAAAACGAGCGCTGTCTTGCCCGGGGTGCTGGGGCTGCTTTGGCTGCCACGGCCGCGGCTCGGCAGGCAGCACCCGCTGCTCGGCACCGTCTCCCCCCTGCCCCGGCTGCCGATGCCCCGTGGAGGCCAAGGTCTGGACCCTGCGGTGCCTCTCGGGTTTTGGCCGGGGCGGTGGCGGAGGGCGGTAGCGGTGCTCGCGGTAGGACAGCCACCTCCTTGGCGGCACCACCTCCTGCCAGCCGGAGGACGGTCACCTCCGTCACCCCGCGGCTGCCGCGCGCTGCCTCTGCCCAGCCTGTCTAAGCTCGTGCAGCTCTGTAAAACTAACGGAGAGAGATCTCAGCTGCTGCGCGTGGCCCGGCGGGCGGCCAGCGGAAGGAGAGCACGGGGGCCCGGACCGCGAGGGCGAGATGGGTGCCTCTCGCCTTGCCCAGACGTCCTCGTGCTGCCGCGAGGAGCTCTGCTTTATTGGAGGAAACAGCCGCGCCCGGCGAACCGTATTCACAAGTCTCGTCACCCCTCTCCGCAGAACCGGCTCGAAGCCGTAGCTGTTGAGCGCGTGGGTAGTTCTTCTAAATGCTCTTGCGAGCCGTCCGGTCCCCCGCGTGCAGGCATGGCCGCGTGCGCGTGCCGGCACTCAGGCAAGCCGGTCCTGCCCGGCCCCAAGGAGAGGCTTTCGAGGGTGTTTGCGCGTCCTCTCGTCGCTCTCCTCCCAGCTTCTCCTGATTCCCTCCAGCAGTTGATCCGCGTGAAGACAGCTAAATGAGAGACAGCTCTGATAAGCTAAATGATGAAAATTGGCAGAGCTTAGATGACTTTAATTACAAACATGTCTAAGAAGAAAATGTCTACCAGCCAAGTGCAGAGATGCCGTTTGGCTCTAGCCTCCATCGTGCGTATTTTTATTAAGGGCCTGATTTTTCGAAACAGGCCTCCCAGTTATTTGCTAGTTATTTTCAGTCTCTTGCAGAGATTGAAAACACCGAAGAAAATCAAAGTGAATTGTCACCTCTGGAAAGCAGGTGCACTTAATTGCAGGCCCCGGTTGTGCCTGCTGCACCGGCGGCCGGCTCGAAAATTGGGCTCCGAAGGAGAGCTGATGAACGTCCTCCCCTGGGCTGCCTGTCCCGAAACTCTGCCCACGGGGTTTATTGCACCCCCACTTAACTAGTGTATCCCTTAACCGCAGTCAGATCTTCTGTAGGGCTTTGGGAAGGCTGCTCCCGGGGGATGTCGTGCCGCGGGCCGGGGCTCCCGGGTGTTCGGCGGAGGGCGGCTTTGGGGCAGCGCCTGCTGCAGCCGGACGGCAGAGCCCGGTGCCGGCGAGGGCGCCCGGCGCTCCGGCAGCTCGGGAGCAGGCGGACGGGGCGGGCGCTGCCGGGCGCCGTGGCCGTGCGGCCGCAGGCAAAGGCGTTCGGTGAGAAGTAGCGCAAATGCGATGCGGAGCATCGTCCCCTGCGCGGCGGAGCCGGAGCCCGCCCGGCCCGGCCCCGGGGCGCTTGCGCTGCCGTGCGTGGGCAGGATGCGGCCAGGGCCTCGCGCGGGGCCGCCCGACGCGCCGCTCCCTTCGGCGGCTCTCCCGTCTTCTCCCATCACGTTGTTTTTCTTCCTGCAGGCCTTTATAACTCAGTACGTAGCCTTTTTTATTTTATTTTTTTTAATTACAATCACTCCCTTTCTGTGTCATTTTTTTTAATTTCTGGGACTTATCTTTTCAGTTTAATCTATTAATTTCTGTTCTTATTTCACTTTGCAGACTATTTGCCGATTTCACAAGACATAATTTTTATCAACTAGTTCTTAAAGATGCATAACAAATTAATCGGGGTTTACTACAGTGCTAATGAGAGAGAGAGACAGAAAAAGCCTGGGTGGTCCATGCTTAATATCAATGTCCACTGAAAAAATGCTGCTCTTACTGGCTGGTTTGATTGACTGGACTTTTTATTTTATTTTTATTTTTTTAAAGGCTCCATATCCTCACTGCTTTGAGTTTGCTTTTTATTTTTTCCTTTTTAATTTTTCTCCTCTGCTTTGTTATGAGTTTTAATGCCCACCTGGAATGTAACTCACACGGACTGGGGTCGGGGCGTTCTGGAGGCATGACTTCTCACAAACTTCTTAGAAATAATTTTATTAAGGAAGCAAAAATGACGATTGGGTCCCATAAGCAGCCCCAAAGCGATATGCTGGCGCTTTTTTAACGTTCAGTAGTAGTAAAAATCAGAATTACAGTGGAGAGAGACTGGTGTCCTGCCGCGGAGGTTACGGGGCAAAGCGGGGTTTGGAGTTGAACTGCTCAAGTCGCTCCCCTCGCCCGTCCCGGCGGCTCCTCGCGGGGCGGCCGCGCTCGCGGAGCCCTGCCCGGTGGCGGGGCGCGAGGGAGGCCGCGGGGCTGGAAAACAGCCCGGAGCGGGGCTGGAAATCAGCCCGGAGCTGCTGCACCGCGCAGCCCGCTCCCGCCGGAGCCCCCCGGCCGGGCAGGCCACGCTTCGGACGCTCGGCTGGTGCGGTCGCTTTTGCTTCCATACTTTGCTTGCAAATCATGGGCAAATTATTTAAATTCTGGCAAGAGGGACAAGCTTTTCCTGCTAGCTTGCGCTGCACCGCGCCTCTCAGTGTGCACCCAGATCCCGGAGCGCCCGGCCTGTCCGGCGCGCACGGCTCCGGCCATCGGCTTTGCTCTTAGCGAGACCCGGCTCTGGACTGCTGGGTAGAAAGCACACGCTGTATTTTAATCTGGGGTTTTTAAGTGCTTCTACCCCTTTTATAAGTTTGTGAGAAGTAAATTGCATGCTTACAGTAGAACTGTAATGCATTTTAATGTTTGTTAATCCACTTGTTTAAAATGTCAGTGTCAAAGGCTCTACAATACACGGCTATGCTGTTCATTTCATTAAAGATGCTTGATGTAATAATTGGTTAGTTTTCTTTTTACTTTTCTGCAGGCGATAGCTTTTTTTTAATCTGTATGGCTTCTTATTATTTTGTTTGGGTTTTTTGCTATGAATTGCTTTGCTTTTGTGAACTTGTCTTAGTGTGCATGATTTGCAAACATTTCGGCTATTGTGAATTTTCTCATTTTTTGTAAATAGTCCATCTGTGCTTTTCTTTTTTTCTTTTTTATGACTTTTTTCCTGTAAGTAACTGAGGTAGAAAATAATAATAAATTGTTTACAACGGATATGCTGTGTTGCTGCTCTCTTAGCTTGCAGTTCTAATATTTTGGTTTGGACGCACCAAATAACCAGTACCAATGACAATTTAATAAAAGAATAAAACAACCATCGCGCAGAGTGTGTGACCCGGTGTTTGAAGAACCTGCAGGTGGAAGGTTGCCTGTGAGGTGTGTTTACAGCAAAAATTAAGAAAGAAGACAACGCAGTTGTAATGGGGGAGAGGAGTGCCTCCGCGTTAAATGGCAGCGTTGTGGGGTCACGCGATCCGTGCCGGGGCCCCAGCCGGGCTTAAGCATCAAACCCATGGACGTGTTAGAAACCCTTGTTGCAAACTCTCCGGCACTAACGTGCAAGGATCCGTTTCTGCTCTTTTGCAATGGAAGGGAAACTCCAGGAACCCTGTTGCTTTAGGGAAAACCCGTTCGTGGGCTGGCAGCCGTGGTGCCGCCGCGGACCGGTGCCGCCGGCGGTGCCTGGAGCGCGTGGAGGTTGCCATCGCTCCGCTTATCTCCGTGTACGTGCTCCCATCGCTGCCTGGATGGCTGGGGTTGTCAAGTTGCTCGGAAGCCTCCAGCTCAGGAATTTAATTTTTTTTTAATTAAGGGTTTGTTTGCTTGTATGTTTGTTAAAGCTTATTAAAGCCCTTCTATATGGGGAGAGGTGGCAAAAACAAATATTTTCATGAACTTTCCAGAGCTCAGGGATATACACTTGCTTATTAATAACGATACTGTGTAGTCACACCGAGAAGCCCAGTCTTGGGTCATGCAGTGCTTGGTGCTGTGAAAATGCAAAGCAAGATTAGTTCAAAGTCCAAACTAATGTTTTTCATTGCTATGAGAGCACTTAAACCAACGTTTTTTTAATCTGTAAGGCTTAATTTAGCTTCTTGCCTGATACCAGTCACAGACTGCTCGCTTGTAGGCCATCCGCTCTGGGCAATGAGGGACGCTTACGTGAAAGCTGCTCTTTGTGATGCTTGCCTAGTAAGTTCAGGAGTTATTTTCTGACTCAAGAAAAGGAGCGGATGCCAAAGACAGGGGTGACTGTGAATACCGCAGTGCTTGAGGCTTCTCCTCCCTGGTGTCTGAGAGGTGCAGGCGAGGTAAGGAGGGAGCTCGCCGGGCGCTCGTTAGCACTCCCAGCAAGTAGCACGGAGCTGCAGGGCTGCCCTCGCTCCCGCAGGTCCCACTCTTGGTTTCCCCCTGCTTTAGCTAGTGAGCAGCTTCGTGGGGGAAGCGCAGTGGGGTTGGGGGGAAGGAGTACGTTTGCGAGTTCAGCGTGCCGCAGAGCTGACCAGGCTGTGTGTGGTGCGACGTGGTGCTACAGCCGGGGGCAGGCGCGGGAGACGCGGCGGGAGGGTGCTGGGTCCGGCAGAGCAGGTCTGGGGGTACCCAGCTCCCTGGAAGGGGCGCAGACGGACTTCCCACGCCTGCCGACTTAGCTGTGATTCTGCCAGTTTGTGTCAGCCGAGGTCTGGCTCCAAACGGGATGGGCAAGGAGCTTCGAGGACCCTGGCCCAGCGTCGTATGTACCATAGCACCCAGCCGAGCTGCTCTGGTGATGGAAGGAGGTTTTAAAATGGAAGCGCTACCTATTCCTGGTGGCTTCTCTGCCAGGAGGGAGTAATGAAGTTAGTATAAGTAACAGTCGAGTCCCTGGAAGATTAAGCTTATGTAACACTTGGTAATGGGAGCAAAGTTTGTCTGGTCATGGTACCTTATTGATCAAACTGAACATTAAAAAGGAAGGAGAATTTGCTGGCAACTGCAAAACCAGGGGGAAATACAAAATATATTTAAAATTGTCTATTCAGTTAGTTAAGCTCATCACAGTAAGAGATGCTGAACGAAGTTGGAACTGTTTCTCGCTCCTTCATCTAACCCTTTCTTAACTGCTTAAAATCTGTTCTAATCATCCCTGCACTGCATGCCTTTATTCACCTAAAACACATTAGCTGCATCTGCATGGCATAACATGGTTTACAAAGTGCATATTAAATCTGCTAGAACGACCTTAATTATCACTCTTCAAACCTCTCAGTTTCAGTCTCCATCAGTGAAAACAAACAATAAAGCCTGGACCTGCTTTAAGATTAAGAGTTTGGGTTTCTTTCGCTGGCAGCAGGCAGGCAGAAGAGGGGCTGCTCACGTTGCGGTTGCATCCCTGCAGCAAGGGGCAGCTGAAACTGTTGTCAACCAACTGAGGAATTAATATTGCAAAGCCCATAAATTTCCAACCAGAAGGTACTCTGCCAAGTTCTGCTTAGGTGATTGAGCTTTTGTTTTGATGCAGGAAAAATCGTGTCTAGAGCTGTTCCCGGAGCCCAGGCAGAGCTCCTGCAGCTTCGCCTTTTAGGCGAGTTGCATTTTTTATGTTGCAGGAAAGAACTGCTTAAATCTCCTCTTTCATCTCCCATTTTTCTCCTGCGCCTTAAAATAATGTCCTGGGTGTTAAATTTTGGGTGGACTTTTCAACAGATGAGCTGCCGGTCTGAGTGAGCAGTGCAGCTTCACCAATTCCCAGGGCAGCAGAGACGGCCGGTAAAAACGCTGTCCCTGCTCCGCTGGCTGCGTCAGTGCAACAGCCTCTGCGCGAGCGCGGTTTCCGTGCAGGCTTCCCAAGCGGCACGGCTGGTACGGACCACAGCCCCCGGGTCCCTCATTGCCACCTCCTGTACCGACGTCCCGGTGACCGCTGCGTGAGCAGTAAGAACACCTCGAACGCTGAACTTCTCCAGCGCTGGTTGTCCTGTTCCTCGCTGCTCGCTGATCCGCAGCACGGAGCTTGAGACGAGCTTTAAGTGTTCAGGGTTATTGCCCGGAAAACGAGTGATCCGAAAGGGACAGGGAGGACGGAAAAGAAAAAACCCCAGGCCGGCCGGTCTCCCGCGGTGTCCCCAGGGCTCCTTGGGCTTCTGGGCGACGCTGCGGCGGGAGCTCCCGGCCGGTCCTTGCTGGGAACAGGCCACAGCTGCGGCGACAGGGAACGCAAAGAGGATAATGACCCACAGGAGTAAAGAGGCAGAACGCAAACACACCGGTGTGGACGAAACCACGGATTACCCTGTGCAAAGAGTAACGTGACCTGGTAATGCCAGTTCTGCTGCAGGGAATCCTGCGTGGTCCGAATTGGCCAGCCCGCGATGGCCAGCCTGCGAGTGCCTCTGTCGGCAGGATTTTTAACCGTGAAGCTGCTAAGAGCTGGGAGGGAGGGTGCAAAAAGGAACGAAAAGCTCCTGGAGATGGGTCTCCCCAGTGCACAAGTCGCTGGAATGGGGAAGGCTTTCGGTCACGTTTGCTGGTAGGGTTTCGGGCTGCGCAGGCTTGGGGGCCGCGTTGCAGCCCTCTGCTCCGGCCGTCCCGCAGCCGGGATGGCAGCGGCGGTGGCTCCTGCCGCGGAGGGACACGAGGTCCCCGTCCCCGCCGCGCGTCGCGGCCAAGCGTGGTTTTGGGGAAGGCATTCGCCGAGCTTCGACGGAGCTCGTGGGGCGTTCGCTGTCCTTCGATAACCTTGTCCTGTGATTAATTATCTTCTCTTTTCCAGGGCTGTCTTTTGCCTGTGCTGATTTTTTC
This sequence comes from Dromaius novaehollandiae, assembly GCF_036370855.1. NCBI lineage: Eukaryota > Metazoa > Chordata > Aves > Casuariiformes > Dromaiidae > Dromaius > Dromaius novaehollandiae. The sequence goes on from NC_088116.1 coordinate 2,205,839, forward strand.
TAGCTGCAGCTTCCAGATGCGAGTTCTTCTCATGCCTTTGCTCCTAGTTTAGGATCTGTCTTTTAATAATACTTACCCAGCTAGTTTAGATCATTCATAAAAATTTAAGCAAGCCGCTTAAACAAAATAGCTCGTTTTCTATAGCACCGGAGCAACTGAAATGAGGCCTGAAGCAAATCAGTGCCACTTTGCTGAACTGGAAATATATGCCTTGCCGCTCTCGCACGCGCCCTGCCCTTGCTCCTTCCGCAGCCGGTGACGGAAACGCGGAGCTGCCGTGCCGCTGGCAGCCCGGGGCTTCGCAGGTGCTCCCCCCTCCCCCCGCCATGGTCCTTCCTTTAATACATACCTCCTTTATTAAAAATCCATGGGAGCTGTTTGGCTTTGGGCTTTAAAATGAGAAATGCTTCCATCGGAGTGATCAACTTAGCACTAAACAGAATTACTTGCTTTTGGAAAGTGATTTAGCAACGATTCTCTGCCATCCGCATCAGCTGCGTTCATCTGGAGCTCTTAATTCTCTGGGTTTCACCGGTTGCTAAATTAGGGAGAATCCAAATTACCTACTGAGTTGGAGCGTTGGAGGCGGAAGGTGTAGTTTGCATAGGACACATTTGAGAATTATAGTGGATGCATTAAAGCTATTATAGGATACGAGCAGGTTTTAAATAGGGTTAAGGACAAAAAAACCCTGCTACCAGCTTTTGCTTGTTGTTTTTTTTTTTAATAAATATTTTTCTTAGAATGAACCATTTGCCTTTGAGAAGTTTGCCAGTTTTCTGTGTGGCGAAATAACGGCAAAGGGCTATTACACTCGAAAAGACACAGAACGATAATTTGGAGACAAACAAAGCTTTGTCTCACTGATGCATGAAGTAATTACTGGACAAAACTGCACCATTCTCATTTTAAAAACTGTGGCCTGAGAGTGGTAAACAGCTGAAAAATGGGTCGTTTACTGTACATAAAGTGGAAGTGCCAAATTTTAAATTAACTATATTTGGGTTTTATTGTTTTGTTGAAATTCCAGAGCAGAAATATTTGTCCATAGTAACACCCGTCTGCAAACCGGCGTCCCGTGCGAAGTGCGGCGCGGCTGCGTGACGTGGAGAAGCTTCCTCCGGAGCCTGGCCACGCGTCGCACGTGTTAAGCAGCCGGTGCCTGTGCCGGCAGCCGCACAGCGGGCTGCTTAATGAGGCTGCCATTATGCATGATGTGCCGTATCTGAAGTTCGCTAATTTTCTGACCTGGTGAAATAGATTTTCATAAGCTTGATGTAACTCAGCATTTAAAGACAAAGGGAAGCCCTTAATGCGGCTGTCACAATAAAGAGCTCCGAGCGGGCTGGAAGATGGTACAAGTGTTAATGGAATTGATCAAAAGCTTAGGAAACGGGTTTTCCCTTTCCGCGGGGGTCGGCCCCGTAGCGTGGTTGTCCCGTGCGGGGTGTTGCACAGCCGGTGCCCGGCCGCCTGTGCGCGGCGAGGGGCTTCGCCGGGGCGCGCGGTGCGGGAACCCCAGCAGCCCCGAGCGAGCAAACTGCCGCTGAAACGTCGGGGCGGATCGCGGGCGCTTGGGCAGGACGCAGGTCTTTCACCACCGTCAGACAAAATTCGATTTCTCTGGGTATTATTTTCCTTTCTAAATGCTGAGCATTTTAGTTGTTTATTTAACATGTGAAATGTTAGGGGGGTTTTTCTTTTGCATTCATGTTTCCCTTATAGAAAGGAGGGGGGAGACTGAGGCAGAGAAGACTGAAAGATAAAGGTATTAAACATAAAGGGATCATTTTGCACTGGAGCTTTCCCTTACGCGTGCTCGCCGTTAAAACTGCATTTTTGTCCAGTGAATTGGACCCACGCCTGCCTGCCTTCCAAAAAAAAAAGAAAAAAAAGCGAGAAAAAGGCTACTGGGCTCTTCTGCTTCATGGTTTTGAGTCTCTGATACTTTTGAAATGAAGCCTAAAGATCCTACAAAGAGGATGACGCTGCCTGATGGAAAGAATAATGCAAGCGCGAACCCATTTGAAATGACAGCCGTGAGCCTCGCAAAGCCTTCCCGGCTGATCAAAGCTCCCGGCAGCGCTGTCTGAAAAGAGGAGATCGGTTTCCCCCGCTCTCCTTCCTGTTCAGCCCACGGACAGTTTTATATTCTAGACTTCGCACTTTTCTCCCCGGGAGATCAAGGGAGCCTCCTGGGCAGCCGGTGCTGGGAACGGGAGCGGAGCGAGAGGCCGAGCGTTTTCAGGTTAGGCGGGACCTAAGTCCGGCCTCCGCGTCCCCCGGCCGCCCACCCTCGCTCAGCTCTGCTGCTGGTGTGGAGCAATAATCCACAGAATCGGTAAACTAAGAGAAAGTGGGTTTTTTGCCAGGCCTGGCTTTGCGGTGACTTTTCCTTTCTCCAGGCGCGTCTCCTGACTTAGGTGGTTTTCCGAAGCCCGGTGCTGCAGTCGGATGCTGATGCGATCGTCTTAGCTTCTGGTTTTATCCTCGTTTTAGATCCCTATGCTCATTGCTAATGTTCAAAGATACAACCTCGGGAAGCGGAGAGCGTTCTTGGGGAAATATTTTCTGATTTAAGAACTCGATTTCATCCCCTTTGTGACTTCTTGGTGCTTTGGCTGCCGTTTGCCGAGGGTGGTGTCACGCGCTGGAGGAGGCAGTCGCTCGCGGGCAGCCCCGCGCCGCGGTCGTGCCCTCTCGGACACCGCGCTTAAGGACAGATGCGTCCGTATTTAACGGGAGACTGTTGATGCAGGAAGCAGAAAAATGTAGCTGTGAAAAATTGAACTCCAAATCCCGGCTTTGGCTCTTCGTGGTAATAAGACAGCGTGAAATCGATGCGCGTCCCCGGGGCTTTCTTGGGCGGCGCATGAGCCCTTTGCAAAACGTTTATCGTAAAATAACTTGCAATTGGAGTGCCTGAGGCGGGCGCCGTTGTCCTTTGGAGCCGCTTCGGCGTCTGGTTTTCTGCAGGCAGCGTGAGCGGAGGAGAGGCGGAGACGGGCCGGCGGCCCCGGGGTTTCCTCTGAGCTAGCGGCCCACGTGCCCCCGCGCGCAGACGGCAGCGAGGTGGTGGGACATCGCGGGCCGGAGGACGATGGAGGCAGGAGTTCCTTGCCAGGCACAGGATGGGCTCAGTATTAATTGCACTGTCCCTGTAGATCACGTTCTTCAAGCTTTTACCTGATTTAGAAGTTTATAGACAATGGAAGGTCATTCCTAATACAGGGTGACCAAAAGTACTTAAATGATACTGTAGGATTAGTACTAAGGGAACTGCAGAGATTCGGTGGTGGAGCGGGACACCAGGACCTGCGGGAGCCCGCTTCCATCCGCGGCTCTGCAGTGCTTCCCATGGCCTTCCCCAAATGGCCGTGCCCCGCTTTATCCCGTCTTGGAAACGGGGACGGTGTTGGCGGCAGACCGCTCCCGAGATGCGCGGGTGCCAAGAGCTTCATCAGTGCAGGAGTAAGACCGCACGGTTCTTACTGGATTGCATTGATGTGCCCGGCAGTGTGATGAGCGGCAAACGCGTTTGCAGTTGAGCGAGCTGATTAATGCGGTACCTGGCAAATGCAGTTTGTGCGTGGGATTGATTTAGGGATCCTCAGGAGATGGAGCCGGCCTGTGAGTCTGCACTGGCAAGCAGGTTTTCCCAGGGCTGATAATCGGTCGCCGCTTCCGTCTCCCACCTCTGCAGCCGCGACCGCCCCGCGCACGTGCCGCCACCAGCCTTCCTCCGCGGCCAGCGGTACCCGGCCCATGGCCCCTTGCCTTGGCTGAGGGCGAGCAGACCCGGCTGTACTTGAGGTGTCTGGAGTGCCGTGTCGTACAGATGCTTTTCTCTGAGAATTAGGATAAAAGCTTTCTTTGGGGCCGGAGGGATTAATTTTTCACACATCTGCCCAAAGTGCTCTGGAATGCAACAATACATCTTTTGTTCGGGCTCTTTCTATGGATTGCCTTCTCCACCCTTGTTATTTCATTCTTCTTTTGCATGGCAAAACTTTTTGTCCTGCATTTCGAATAGATACTGAGAGTCCCTGGCAGCTGAACAAGGGAAACAAACTTTCCAGCCCTGCTTTTTATACTGCTTTCGGGGGCGGTTGGTGATTTGAAGGGTATTTGATTGGTTTTGGCAGAGGCATTTTATGCTGTGGACGATCAGCAGCTCCTCTGAGCCCTCGAGGATGGTTTAGGGAGCCCAAAGCCTCCAGCTGGCAGGTTTGCCGGTGGCCAGCTGCTCCCGGGCATGGCAGGAGGCCGCTAAGGATGCTGCTCCCAGGATGTGCTAGCGGGATGTGCACCACCGTAGGCAGAGACGGGGGGGAGAGGAGGAGGAGGAGGAGGAGGAGGGGGAGGAGGAGGGGGAGGAGGTACTTTATGGACAGTGTCAGCTCTGCTCCCGAGCTAAAAAGGAAGATGGCTCCATCCCACGTGGTCCGAGATGAGGGTTTGGCCCAGGCGTGTCTCTGCAAGAAAGTGAAGCCCCAGAGTCTCACCCCGAGACCTACAGCCACTTTCCCGGCAATGTGAGGGTCAGTTTGACTCTCTGGCCCCAAGGTCTTCCCAGACCGCAGAATATTGCAGCTCCTGCCTGCACGTCGGGGGGAGCCGGCCCGCGCTCATGTCTCCATCACCAGATGCAGCGAGTTCAGAGTTTGGGTGTTTGGTTGTAATTTCCACCAGTCTGGATGGTCTCCCCCCTGCATCTCACTTCCCAGCGCCTGTAACCGCTCAGCAGCATGGTGGGAACAAGCAGCTTGACACTGGCGTTAGCAGCAGCGGGGCTGGTGTGCCTTGCACGGGCGCCTTGCACGGGCGCAGGAGCAGGCGGTAGCCCGAGGCAGCTGTGCATGCATTTACCTAGCCTTTTCTTTTCCCCCAACAGCCCTATTACCATATTTAAATGCAAGTATGTCTTTTTTTAATTGATGTTTTAAGTAGCTTCGAGTCACTCTAGCCTAGCTGCTTTGTTCATTCCCCCGGTAGACGACCTGTAGCTGAGATGGTAGCGCTTAGTGGGCTTGTAGTCTGCCGATTCCTCTGGATCTCCTTCGCTCTCCGTTTCTCTCGTCTGTTTTTGCTTTCCTGTTGTCTCGGTTGTTTTTCTGTGGTTCTTCAGCATTGCAAAGCAGCTGTGATCAAAGTCGCGGAGCATGCCCAAGGGGCAGGTACCGTGGTAGTGACTGCCCCAGAGCTTGTCCGTTCTGGTACCAGGAACAGTCGGAGCTCCTCAAAGCCCGGGAATCCTCGGAGTGTTTTGTTGACTTTGCAGCAAGGGTATTTTGCGTTCCTGTTGCTACCTGGACCTTGCCACTGCCCTCTTAAAGTATATATTTAAAGTCAGAGTCTCTGGCAGATCTTTTTAATATTAATTAAGTAAAGAAACGAAATCTGAAATCTTGCTAGCAGCATTTCACGTATCTGTAACACCTCAGTCCCCCTCTAGCAGGGTGTATGTCTTAGACTGCCTTGATCTGCGGCTGTTTTGCTTTCAAAAGCTTTTCTTTCTTTCTTTCTTTCTTTAAATTACGTTCCAGTGAGTTTTTTCTGCTTGATCCCAGCAAATCTGTGATCTTGACACGAGGACCTTCTCCTGTTTTCCATTACTGCCGTGCCCGTAGATCAGCACGTTATTATCACTTGCAAATAAGCAAAGAACAAAATTCGCTCATTGCTTTGCGCAAGTGATCCGACCCGAAGCGTTTGAAAGCGCGGAGATGTAAGCTGGGCACGGCGCGTTTTCCCGAGCACCCGCTGGACTCCGTCTTCACCCTTCTCCTTTTCTCCACGGCCAGGTTTTCCGGCAGCGGCTTACGGACCAGTAGCAGCGGCGGCCGTGGCGGCAGCGAGAGGATCAGGTAGGGGGGCCGCGGAAGAGCAAACCCGCACAGTGCAGGGTCAGGTAAACGCGCTGTCGGTACTCTGTGTGGCTGCAGCTCGCCATCGTTCCTCTGGTTCCCTCGCTTGTCCGGGGGACCTGAAACAAAGCAGACGAAATTTCAGAACCAAACCCAACCCGAGCTACAAGCAGCGGCCACGAGGCCTGGAGCGCCTCGCAGGAGGCTGGCGTAGGGCCTGCCGAGACCCGGGTAGCTTTTCTGATTTGTTCCGTTATTTATTCCTTTATTCCGTTGGTTTATTTGTTCCTTTGGTTTAAATTCAGGGTTATAAAGGACACCCAAAAGAAAGAGAAAAAAAGTTTTCGTTTCTCAGGGAAAGTTTGCAGGGGGGGAAGGAGGCGGCGCCCGGCCACGCTCCGCATCCGGAGCCGCGGGCTGATGCCGACCCGGGCGGTCCCGAGCGCTCCGGCTGCGGATGCTCCTCCTAAAGAGCCGCCCGCCGGGAGCCCCGCGGCCGGGCTCGTCCTTCGGCCTCGCTGCCCGCGGCCAGGCCGTGCCGGCTCCTCGGGATGCCTCCGGCTCCCCGGGCCGCCTCCGTGCCCTCCCGCAGCCCCGGCTGCCTTTCCCGAGAAACGCCAAAGCTTTTCTTCCACCCTTCCGCAGACTTTCATTTTTCCCCTTAAGGGAAATCAGTAAATTGTTGCCAACCACCGTTACGACCTTAGGCTTTAAATTCCGATGAACACGTGAATTAGCGCTTTGCCGAGGCGGCGTCAAGCGTTCGGCACAGTCGCGGGGACCGTCCCCCCCGGCGGGCGCGGGGAGGACCCGGACCCCGCGGCGCGGCACGGCGCGGCCCGGCCCGCGGAGGGAGAATCCGTTCCATGCAAACTGGCACTGCTTGCAGGCTACAAAGGACTCTGTTCCCCTTCCGTCTTGTGGCATGTCGAGAGCCTAAGGGGTGACTTGCCAGCCTGGTTGTGGGGATGCCCGGTCCCCCCTCCTTCCTCACCGCCCCCTTAACCGAGGAAAACCAACCACTAAACAAGGAGGGAAAAAAAAGGGAGAAAAAGATTTATCTTGCCTACGATTTGGGGAAACCAGACTTCACTGTTTCTGCCTCTTCCTCCCGTTTCGCCCCTCAGGTTGTGTTTTACGTGCAAACAGACCTGGTGAGTTGCCCCTTAGCAAGGCACAGAGGGTTTGGCTGGATTAACGTTGCTTCCCTGGTTATCGTTATTTTTTTAATCGGAGTGCTTTTGGTGCCCATTACGACTGAACTGAGCATTGATCGATTCTGTGCCTGAAAATCATTTGTCTTTAATTTGAGTGTTTTTTGATTTTTTTCTTTCGTTGGGTTTCCTGTTTTGTTTTGTTTCTTTTCCCTTTTTTTTGTTTTTTTATTTGAACTTGCAATACGAAACTAAATCTAACCCTAAATTAACAACACCCTTTCTGGCAAGTTTAAAGAGCAGTATGGTGTTTGGAAATGTCTTTCAAGCCCCAAAATTGCCTGCGTGCCCAAAACCGGCAAAACCCCCAAACCGAATCAAAACGGCCCCCCACATGCCCCCCCCGAGCTCCCAAGGAGGCAGGAGGGTCGGCCCAAGCCCGCTCCGGCCGCCGGCCTCCGCAGGGAGCCACGCCGCGAGCCGCGGCCCTTCACGCGGGGCCATCTCCATCCCGCGGCAGCTCCCGAGAGGGGCATCGGGGCTTGCCGCTTCCATCCCGCCGTGGTAGTGAGTTGTGCTCGGGAGCGGGCGAGCACGAGCGGGCCTCCGTCGCCGTGCACGGGCCCGATTCATGGCAAGAAAAATGGCTGGGGTTTTTCTTGTTTCGTTTTTCCCTCGCCTTGCGCTCAGCGTCCTGCGTAAATTCGCAGCGAGCCCGGCGCCGATGCCCCGGCCGGGTGAGCGCGGGGTGCTGCTCCGTATAAATCACCCGCCCAACCCGCATCCCGAGGACGAGGCAGGAGCGGAGGCTGCTCGGCGCTGACGGGGGATCCGGCCCCATCCGCTCCCGTCGGCTGGAACGGGGCTGCCGGATCCCTCGGCTGCTCTGACAGCCTCATCCATTCTTGTGGGGTTTTTAATGAATTGGGACCTGAGCCATGGAAAATGAGCAATCTTAAAAGCCTGAGTGCTGCAAGCTCCTCCTAGACAACTTCACTATCAATGTCACGTTTCTTTTAAATTCACCTGGCATGTTTTAAGTGTAAAACATTTTTTTGTCTCGTAAACGCTTTTTTTAAAAGAAAACCATGCGGGTGGGGGGACATTTTTATCTTGCATTTGCATGGGAGGGATTAATTTGGAAGGAAAGCGAAAATCTGGCAGGAAAGAGGGTTGGGGTTTTTTTTCCCCCTTCTGTTTTGGTTCACCGACAGTCTTAGATCTGTCCAGTTTCCAACCCATCGCCATCACCTATTCCTCCTCCCCGATGACCGGAGACAAAAAAGACCCCAGCCAGAGCCGGAGCCCCAGGCGGCAGGGCCGGGGCGACCGCGGCGGCGGGACGTGCTCCGCTCCCGGCCCCGCCGGCACCGGCCGCCGCTGCCTTTGCACCCGGAGCCCCCGACAACCCCTTACTGTGCTTTACACTTGCCAGCTCTAACCCACCCAGTACCGCGAGCTACTGACCTTGATGGTGAGTGTGAGCAGTTATGTTCTGTTGTTTTCTCTCTTGCTTGGTTGGGGCTGCTGTGAGAGAGGGTGTCTCTGAGGCATACTTTCCGGCCTCTCTTACACTCGGACGTGCACACCTCCTCTCAAACACTCTTCTGAGCGCCCTCAGCGGGAAGGTTTGTCCACACCTATTAATCCTCTCTCCGTGTCCAGCTTCTTGTTAGTAGCAGCTGGTTGCATGTTTTTTGCTTGTTCGGACGAAACGGTTCAAGAAACGACTCATATCAACTCTCGAGAAATGTCTCTATTTTTTTGTACACTTTCTTTCTTTTGATGTTTTTATTAATTTCCCTTACTTAAAAAAACGAAACACCTGTCGTCCCGTAAAACATTTCACATCTCCCCTTGCCTGTTCTTAGAGTGTATGTATCTGTGGGATGAACTAAATGCATGCACTGTAGTAGTCGTACTGGTAGCAGTAGATGTAGTCGTAGAACATGCATTGGTGAGTTGATATTACAGGTATCACCCACTTGCAGTAGCGTGGCAGTCAAAAGCAGAGCGCTGGCTTGAACGAAAGCGTAGGGCTGTCAGCAAAGCAGAGAGCTGCTAAAGGCTTGGATCCATAGTACCGCATTTGTTAAATCCCACTATCTGGACGTCTAAATTGGGACCTGGCTGTAGGTAACCTACACCCTTCCTTTACGAGAACCCGCACATGCTGTTACGCTGATAGCAAATTTGCCATATATTTTTTTTCAAATTAACCCCCCTAGGAATTAAAACACCGAATATAACTATATTCTGTTATTTTTATTTTGTATTTAAAAAGAATTTAAGACCTTTTAAAAATCATTTTACAATCATGGTTTCTCCATCAGCCTGTTACTCGTCCATATTAGCCCATAGACTCATCGTTAGCACTTGGAAAGCAGTTGTGCTATACGCCGATCACTCCATTGGGGATCTAAAGAACGCCATGTGTGTGCAGCAGCTTCCCACAGATGGGCCTGAGACATAAAGCAATTGTTTTTAGGTCATAAACCTTAAATCTTGTTATGCAACAGAGACTCTGAGCTAGTGGTGGTTTGTATTCATTGCCATGTCACTGAGCTTAAGGGAACATTTTTGGATTGAGGTTTAACATTTCATAAATATCGGCATTAGGAGGTCCAAGACAAGTTCATCATCTTTGCCGCTGAGCCAACAAGCGCCTTCGCCCCTCGTGCCCCGCTTTGTGCGCTGAACTTTTAAGGGTCTTCTCCGAAGGAAGCTGTAGTCAGTAAGTTTAACAGATGGCAATCGAGATGCTGAATTAGGCTGCTGTTTGTTCGTTGTATTCGGTGGGCTGTCGGAAAACGCCCTGCTGGGAGCGGGAGGGATGCTGGCGGCAGGGCCGGGCTGTGCCCACGCGCGGGCTGCCGGTGCACGGGCTGCGCACGTCCCGCTCCGCTGCGCGCCGGCGCGGCCGGCCTCCCCGCCCTTACTTCAGCGGCTGCTTTCAGGGGAAATAAAATACCCAGAATGGGCTTTCAAAATGTAATTAAGAATTTGTATCCGCTCCTTACCTCTAGCAGAACATAAAGTAAATCACCCAAACAACTGCCTGGGTGGAGGTGACACGGCGCGCGCCCGTGCCAGGCAATTCGAGCCGCCCGTATTACTTGCCTTATTGCTGCGGAGGAGCCAAAACACTTATGCATTAAGGGGGAGAATAATTTCCCCCTTCGATCTCAATCTGCCAAGGAGATGGGGGACCCACTGCTTAATGTGCGAGGCATATGATGAAGTGAAGGATGTATCTAAAAGTTAGCGGAGCGACAAATTGCATGGGGCTTAGGAGTCCTTGTCTTACACTTAAAGAAGGTGCTCTAAAAATTTAATCTTGCCATTAAGCACCCATAGTGTTAGCAAATTACAGCCATAAAAAGTGGGACGACGGTCGGTCTGCGCGCGTGGAAGGAGAGCAGCCTGCATCAACACGCAGCAGTGTTGCAAGGAGAAACATTTCAGAGATGCAGCGATGAACCAATTTGGGATTTATACGGCCCATTGAGAGGGCTCCCTCGTGGCCCAGCAGCTCGGATGGAAGTGCTCTGCTTCTTTTATTTTACTATATAGAAGTACATAAAATTTAAGCCGAGCGCTGTAGTCTCCGAAGCCGGAGCCTGACAAATGGACCCCGTGGGAGCAGCAGGCCGGCTGCGGTTCCCCGCTCGGCTGGAGCAGCCGGGAAGGAGGTGCGGAGCTGGCGGCGGGCTCTGCCCCTCGGTGCCACCAGGCATTAGGGGCTGCACAAGATTTCATCCTGTGCTGGGCTTGGTGGTAGGGGAAGGCTGCGTTTGCACGTGTTGCAGCAGGAAAGCGCAGCCACTTCTAGTGTGGTCACAGAGTCCTGCGCTGATCCCAGCTGGTTTCATACCCCTTGCAAAGGGGGCACGTGCAGGTGCTTTCCAGAACTGGGGCTACACACCTTACCTGTTCCTCTTATTTTACTGTAGGATGCCATTTGGGGGGTTTTTAAATCCTTGAGGGACTGAACTTCCTACTGTGTCACATAAAAAATTCACTAAATTTAGAACAATTTGGTGCTGCTGTTGTTAGGCCTCGACCGCAGCTGCAGTCGGTTCACAAGGCTCCTGGCTGCAGCCTATTGCGGTTGAAATTCGTCAGCTTCAATCAATAATTTTGTAATAGAAAATCTTGTGCACTTGATAAATCATCTCCAGTGCAATTAGTGACCACCTCTGAAGTACAGGCTTAAGTACAGAGTAAGTTAATCTTTAATGAATTTATTAGCTAACTTTTAATAGTCTTTTCAGTCCGTAGGGTTATTTTCAGTGGGGAAACACCCTCGCACGGCGACGCTCCGGCTCCCCGGGTGCCTCTCGGGCGGTGACGGGGCGCAGCCTTGCTCCGTGCCGGGCCGGCGCGGTCCGCGAGCCCGGGAGCCGCGGCCAGGCACGTTGTGCTCCAGCCCAGCAAAGCGCCGAATGGCCAATTATCAGTGTTTGAGTTTCTTTTTCCCCTGTGGAAGCTGAGGGACGGAGCTCTGGGTGGTTGTAATTAGACTTTATTTCACGCAAGATGCAGGTGAGTCGTTGCAAAGTTTGCAACCGGGGCCGTCAGCGTGAGGTATCCGATGCAATGATATAGTTAAGCACAGGAGCCCGTCTCATGCGTTTCGGTCGCTAAAGCGTGGCACGCACACCGCGCCAGGAGCGACTTCCCCGGCTGGCCGCGGGAGCAGACTGCTCCCCATCAGTGCAACCGCCTCTGAACGCGATGCTGTGCATGTTTTACAGACATGCGATTGTGAGTATTTTCATGCTGATTCTATCCCAAAATGCTGTAGAAGTAAATACATACTTACAGCTGTTTTTTCTTTCTCTCTCCTTTCTGAGATTGAAGAGAGACAGTGGCATTTTCATTACAGCAGATGTTGGCACACATCTGGCTCTGTGTTAGCTGGGGGAGCATGGTAAATTAGTAACAGCCAGGGAACTCAAAACTGGTGGTCAGGTGTATAAGCTTGAGCTATTTAAAAATAATAAATCCACTCAGCTGGGTCTTTTTAACACTATTTCCTGATTGTTAATGCCAGAGAGCGAAGCCCAGAGCCTTGTGCCCTGGAGGACTCTGTGCAGACTGCTCTGGGTGTCCGTGTAGAGACCCCCCCGTAAGAGATGCTAGCTGGCGGCGGTGGAGCAGCGAGTGGGGGACACCAGCAGCTCCCGCGACGGCCCCGACGCTCGCGTCCGCGGGCTGCTCGCCCCTGGGGCTGGCAGGACAGGGCTGCTTCCTCCGCCGGGCCGGGCGTCGAGGGGGCTCGCCCGGGACCCGTGGTTCGGCATCGCGCAGCCCTCCTGGCGAGACCCTGCGGGGCTCGGTGCGCGGGAGCCCGGCGCCCACCTAGGCACTGCCCGAGCCGCTCCGGCGACTTAAAATATGCAGCGAAACAAAGAGCCGCTTTTGTTTTAATTTTCCTCTTCTTTTGTCTGTTATTGTACAAAAGGCTTCAATTTAAAATTAACAGGAGTGATAGCCAGTTAATGCGTTACAGTGGGAGGCCGGAGTTTCTGTTGCCATGGCAATGGAGTTCGGCTCATTTGTTTTGTAGATGAGTAATTACTACGCAATTAGAGTAGGCTAAAAATAAAGGGGCCCTTTGTTCCCTGTTACTCATTAATATTAATAAAAGACCTGTCCGGGCTGTGGTAAACAATTAATGCAGATGTGGCTGCCCATGGTAGAGGTAGCAACAGATTTCTTATTGCTCAGCAAGAGGTGCCGGTGCCGGAGAGCTCAGCTCCGTCTTCATTTCACGTAGAAAAATTGTTCGAGCTTTGTATAAGCACAGAATCACGAGCGTCGGCCGGTCGGATGGACGGTGATAGCTGTCGAGGCTCAGCGTGCAGGCACGCTCGCGAGGTGCAGCACGGGGGTCGGATGCCGCAGAGCACTGGGCGCCCTCGGCACCCCTGTGCCGCGCGGTTCCCGCAGGCAGATGTTTGCATTAGTAATACTCCGACGCTGAGATGAGAAATCTTCTCATTTTTCCTGCCTCGTGTCGTGCTCACTGGGGCGGCGTGCAGAGGGGCACGTGGGGGCACCGGGCCACGGGCTGGGGGATGCCACGGCGTCGGGTGCTGCACACCGGCAGGGCTGAGAGTTGGTAAAGAGCTTGCTTGGGAAATCTGAACACGTTAAAATATAAGTGTATTTCTGCTGAAATGGCTACAGTTCAGTACATTACAAACACTGAGCGAAAAAAGAGTGAAAGAAGATAATCCTAAGCATTTACTGTGAAGTATATAAAAATTAAAATACATTAGATTTTAAATTAGCTTCAAAACTGGTTAAAATGACAGAGAAACCTGTTAGGAAGATGGCTGAGGGGACAGAGTTTATTTACCTATTTGCTTGTTGCAGCTTCGCTAATGAGCGTCGGCAGCTTGGGGGGAGGAACTGCTCGGAGGCAGAGCACGGCCACCAGCGCGACCTCGGTGCTGAGCCAGGGGAGCCGGTTGGGCTCTCGGTGCTTTGAGTTGGCCAACTCAGTGCCCAACTCTTGGTGCTTTGAGTTGGCCAACTCAGTGCCCAACTCTTGGTGCTTCGAGTTGGCCAACTCAATGCCCAACTCTTGGTGCTTCGAGTTGGCCAACTCAACGCTCCCCATGGCTGTCGAAGGCACTGTGAGTGCTCAGCACCTCTGGAAAATAAGATCGATAAGGTGGAACTTTGCTAATTGGCAGCAGAGGCATCTGTGTGCCCCTGCCATAGGGAATTTCCCTCGCCCAAAAGTGACAACACGGCGGATGGGCTTTCCAAGGCTCCTTGGATTTGGTGGGAGGACTCTAAGTCTGCAGCTTCTGCTGGCCGGCTCCTTGTCCCATTCGTGGCCTCCCGGCTGTGCGGGGCCATCTCCCACGTGCAGAAGGGCTGAGGCACGACACGTCCCCAGCCACTGGTGCCTCCCGGCGTGGCGCTCGGCTGTATCACGAGCAGCTTCAGCGGTGTCCACTGCGGAGAGAAGGGAAGGTGCCGGTGGGAGATGGAGGAGGCTTGGGCAAGGGGGGACGACTGCAGAGAGATGCAAACTGCCTCCCTCCCAAACTGTTTAACTAATGGAGGGAAACGTAGCACAGCCTTCGTAAGGTCGACATTTGTTTGTTGTTAAGGATCTAATTAGAAACATGAGAGGGAGCTGAATGGCTGCTTGCTCGGCTAATTAGCGACATGCACGAAGACCACTTTGAACTTCAAGGACACAAAGCTATTAGCGCTTACATCAAAAATGGATTAAACTTCTGTGCTTTTATAATGATTAAAGATGAGCTGCTCGAGAGGAAATCCTTTTGTAAGGCTGTGACAAGAGCTGGCTCCCCCATCGCAGCCCCTGCAAGCGAAGCTTTGTGTGGCCTCCGTGTCGCGCTCTGCCCTGGTGCGAGAGTGACACCGTTAACTCGCAATATGGAAAATGCGATTAGGAAATAAATATTGATTGTTTGCAAGAAATCACACCTCAGCTGGAAAATGCATTTATTTTTCCTGGTACGTAACTGCGGAACTGGGAAAAGCCGGGCTGGAATACGCTGAATTCTGTGTCCTTTTTTCTGCAAATCAGCGCACATCCGCAGCTTCCCGACGTGGCCGACGGCGCGGGCAGAGGTCCCCGTGCTGCGCGGAGGAGGGAAGGCGCGGGAACTGCGGCAGGAGCAGTTGCCCCGGGATCGCAGCTGTAATTATCGGGCGGCCGTGGCCGGCCCGGCTTGTCACAGCTTGGCTCGCTGCTCGAGTGGCCCTGACAAGCGCTAATAACCGTCACCCGCGCGGAGCCCGCTCCCGGCGCTGGCCCGGCGCCGACGGAGGTGAGCGGTACCTTCCTCGGCGCTGCCGAGCCGCGGCGGCAATTGCCGAGCGGAGGAGCCTGCTCACCACCCCCTGCTTTGAGTCGTTATCCTGGCGATATTTTGATGTGTGAAGCCATTTCCGAAGGGGCTGCAGAGGCAGAACAACCTTTTAAAGTGTGACTGCAGATAGAAAATAACGTGCAATAGTACCTTGTTGCGGCAGATAGCTGCTCTCGGTGCCTCTCGGTCTCATCACCGCTTATTTCACTGATGATCCTGACAGTTGTTTTAGTTTGATTCCCCCCGCAGGGAGGGACGGCGCTTCCCGCTGAGTCCGGCTGCTCCCCGTTACGGGGCCGCGTTGGGGCCAGGCGAAGGCAGGGCGGCTGCGGGGGGATTTTCCCCAGTCAAGATTGAACTCGTTGACATAGGAAAAACGTCTCTAGCTTTTATTACTCGCAGGGGAACTGTGTCTGCTGTCAGCTCCTTACGGCGGGGCGTTTGCTTTCTAAGTCCGCTTGGGAAGACCAAGAGTTGAGTGCTGCACTGTGCGGGGCTCCGCGAGAGACTCGCTGAATGGAGCCTCTAGTTGTGACACTTCGGGGTTACTCGTTTTTCTGGGATGTCTCGCGCTTTCTGTTTCAGGTACTCGGGAGCTGTTTGTACATCATTAGTTTCCAGAATAGCCGCATGTTTCCAGCTCATCATTTTTGAGACATTTTTCAGCACGAGCATTGATCTGAATTTGGAGCGTGCAGACACAAGCACTACCGTGCGTAAAGCCAGGTACAGGGGAGCAGTGCTGCCGAGGCTCAGCCCGGGTAGAAGCGAGCCCGCTCGTGCCTCTGACCATAGCCGTGTGCAGCCGGTGGTGTATCACACGAGCCTGGAAGTTAGCATTAATTCTCACTGCTGTGCCTGCGCACTCTTGTCCCCTGAACAGGCAACCACGAACCAGCAGCGCTGACATCTTATGTCAGACGGGCATTAATTTGTGCATACAGCCCTGGGTAAATCGCGTCTTGGCTGTCAGCATCTCTGAAAAGCCGGGTACAAGCCCCCGCTAGCTTCGGCGCTGAGTGCTCAGAGTTAGCTGTAGTCAAGGCATCTGTAAAATGGGTGCAGCGCTGGCTAGTCGTGTTTACGAGGCTCTGTGCACTGATGACTTGAGCTTTGTGAAGATTTACAGTAGTCCATACTGCGCCTGCTTATTCAATATCTCCGCAGCATCCTGCGGCTGCCGGCCTTGCAGCCCCGCGCGGAAGGCGGTTCAGCACTGGCCAAGGCCCGGGAAAAGTCCTTCAGGGCGGCCCTGAAAAATGGAGGTGGCCAACATCTTCCATCCCCTGCAGAGACAGCAGAAATGTGCCGTTGCTGCGTCTTCCCCCCATCCGTAGCTGGAAGGAGGGCTCGGAGAACCGCGGCACGTCGCACGCCACAGCCCCCGCGTCCCCAGCACCCCGCGTGCCCCAGCCCCGAGCATCGCTGCGGCATCGGCTCCCGCGGGCTGGCAGATGATGTTTGCAGCACGTTACATGAATTTTTCATAAAGATAAAAAAACAGCCTAATCTTGTGAGCTTTGAGTCTTGGTAGTGGGTAATGGCTTTGATTTAAAGCATTTTGTCTTAATGATAGTTATATTGAAAATTTCCTGCTGCTTTCGAGCACGTGTAGTTATTATCATAAACATCGACGGCAGAAATGCCTGCCAAATTGCGCGTGGCTGCTTATGGCAGAGGAGAGTCATCCCGAAATGAGAGCGCGGGAGCAACAAGTCGCCCAAGAGCCCGTGCGAGCAGACGGCCCCCGCCGGGGCGCGCGGGAGGGAGCGGGGAGGGCTGGCAGTCGCTCTCCGGGCAGGTCCCTTGGCTTCATTTTCTGGCACCGGGTCCCCACTCCGTCCGCCCTGGCTCGGGCGTTGCCGCCAGCCCGGCGCGGGTACCCGGGTGCAGCTGCACAGGTAAAGTGACTTCTCCAGCTTTATGTGTGTTTTTAACTCTAGGTTTGGTGCTGGGGTCCCTCGTCTGGGCCCGGGAGCGGCGATGTCACCGAAACTTGGCATTACTGCGCATTAAACGTGGGCTGTACGCTGCATGCAAGCCCCGCGTCTCCCCGTGCAGCGCCGTGCGCTTCGGTGGTGCTCGCCGGCTGTTTGGCGTCGCGGCGGGCGGCTTCTGCGGTGCCCGGAGCCGGCGCGGGCGCCCCGTGTGCAGTGCATGGAGCAGTCCAGGCTGCGAGGGGCATTTCTGCAGCACCCGCGCACACACCGGCTGTCGTCGGGTGTTGCGTTGGGACGTGTCTTACGTGTGCGTTGAGCGTGGAGCGAGAAGGCTCTGCTAAAGGAGCCCAAATGAGCTAGCGGCGAAATGGCCTTGCTGTCTGGAGGTTACTGATGCCTTTTCAAGTTCTCTCCAAGTCTGTTGCAGCAGAAAGACTTTCCCGCGACGCTCCTGTTAGGAAACGCAGCTTGGGCAGAGGACGTCCCAGAGGTGCTTAAGGAGCTGGTCTAGCGAGCTTGCGTTTCGGTCGCACCGCGTGCCTCCCGGAGAGAAACCCCGTGTGCAGGAGGTGCTGCAGCCCGCGGCAGGGCCCAGCAGCGTTGCAGGAGATATGGCAGGGGCCGCGGCGTTGCAGGAGATGCTGCTGGCGTTTCTTTCCGCAGGCATTTCTTTCCGCAGGCGCCTGCCCGGGACCGGGGTGCGTGGGCCTGCAGCAGATAGAGGTTGGTTAGCGGCGGCTTGCAGATGCATCTAACCCTTTCCGCATCTCTCCCGACTTTTGCCTGGTGCAGGGCTTCGTGGTGGTGCTCGGGATGGCAAACTTTGCCTGGAAGAAAGCCTTACGTGGGAGGTACCAGGCTGCAGCGCAGAGCCGCAGAAATGCCCGGTGCGGGGTGTTTCCCATGCAGCTGGTTGGTGAACTGGACCTGAACCTTTCAGCGCGCACCGAAAACGGGTGCTTCGACTGGCGAGACCCCCTGAGAGCCGGCGGTCCTCCAAAGGGGAGGAGGTGGCTCTGCCGACCCGCCGGCAGCGCTGGATCATTCGACCTTGTCCTTGTGGCAGAGCAAGGTCGCAGGAGCTGGTCTCCGCTGGGCTGGTCCCTCTGCCGGGACCAGGGGCAGCCTGGCTAGGCCGTTGCTCCCGAGCACCTTCGGCCGGCATCAGTTAGGGATGGTTCATTCCCCTCTCCTGGGACAACGTAATCCCCAGCTGGTTTGTCAGCAACGTGCTTCCAAACCTCTCCTTCCCCTGATTATTTCCATTCTGACCCCGGGACGTGAGGCGCTGGGGAAAGCGTTGGAGTCGCCTCAAACCGGAGGCGTTGATCTGAACGTTGCTGATGCTCGTGGCAAGGGCAGGTCTCGGAGGGCTGCTGCCGGCTCGCGGGACTGAGCCGACAACAGGAACGTTGCGATGGAGAGGGCTCTCGCCAGAAAGGCTTGATTTTTCTTTGTGGATTGAAACAATATCCAGAGCCTGGAGGATTTTTGGTTTTTGTGCTTTGGTTTCATCTCAGATTATTCACGTTTGTTAAATAAATTTGTTTCCAGGTATTTCAAAACACATCACACTTTTGCATGTCAGGAAAGCCATTCAAGGTCCCTTCGGTGTTGTTCCAAAGTCGTCTGAAAGCCGCGTCCAGCTCCGGGTAGTGGAAGTGCCGGTGCTGTGAGAGGACAGACATTCGGCAGAGCATCGTGGCTGAATGAATCGTTAAACCGAATTAGCGCGAATCGTCTGAGACGCGTTCAATCTCCCTGTGATTGAGAGCTTTTCTCTTTCGGTTACGGGGTCCGGAGCCAAGCGCCAGCTCGGCGAGGCCTTGCAGGAGGGTTCGAAGCTCCTGCGCGCTGCGAGCCGGCCGGCGGGAGCGTTAAAAAATCCATCGGCAGATGGAAATTACCTTCTTCTTCCAACACGTGCCCCGGGCAGAAGGGTGTTTGGGTGAGCAGTCGCCAGCGCGTTTTGGCCGCGAAGGCCGGCGTCTCCGGCCTCCCTGGGGTGCAAGCGGCTCCCGTCCCTCTGCTCCGGCCAGACCGGACAGATCCTTCGTGCCGCTCTGCAATGCTGCAGTAGTTGGTCGCCATATCTTGAAATTAAATCTCCAGGCATCGCACGTGGCCGCGTTCACCCTGGCCACACCACGCCGCTGCCCGCGGTGGGCTTGGACCTTGGCCTCGACCCGAGCTTTGATTTTCCGTTACGTCTTCCCCGCGTTTCTAGGCGGGAGCTGCGTGTTTCGGGGATCGCTGCCACGCTTGGTTGTTCCAGTCTGGGGTTTTTCTTGCCCTCTGCGTTTTGGCGTCTAAACCGCGTGTCCCGGCGTCCTCTTTGGTCCTGGGCAATTCCCGGCAAGACCCGGCAGCCGGGAGCCTCCTCTGCTGTCCTGCCCTCGTGGCGGCCGCTGGCTTTGCCCGAGCGGCTGCGCTGGCTTTTCTGTGCCACTTGCCAGCAAAACCCCTGTCTGTTTTATTGAACCAGACGGGAAAAGAGAAGGGGGGGGAGTGCTAGCTTACGGTAATGAAGGGCTTTCGAACATCTCAGCAGGATATTTTTCTTCATGAGTGAGAAGGCCAAATGTTATCTTGACATTTAATCTTTAATAACAAAAAAATGGTGCTTTGTTTGCCAGCGAATTCCAAAATAATCTGTTTACTCGCTCATGCCTTATTCCTTTTAACTCGCTTGCTTGGATGACCTACTTACTCCCCCCGCCACCAGTTGAGCGCCGCGTAAAATCGGTTATTTTATGGAACGCGCTTTCCCGTCGGCGCAGGGGCAGCAGGTGCCATTTGGGCTTTTCTCGGCTAGTTTGTTCGTTCACCTGGAAGCAGCGCGTGCGTTGGGTGGGGACGGGGACGGGGACGGGGACGGGGACGGGGACGGGGACGGGGACGGGGCGGCGCAGCAGAGCCGGGCTGATGGCAGCTCCGCGGTGCTGCCCCGGCGCCGGCCGAGCTCGCCAGCCCCTTTCCGCGCGCCCCGAGCTACGTGGGAAGCTGAGCCGAGAGGAGAGGCCTGGGGAGGGTCTAGGATGGGCCCCGGGCCCGCGGTGATGCCCAGGAGCAGGTCGGGGCTCCCGGGCGCCGGCGCATCCCCGGCTCCCGCGGCGGCGGTTTAGCTGCAGCTCCAGCACAGCCATTTCCATCCTAGCCCGCTAACGCCTCGCGCATCGAACCTTCTCATGAACGTCCCATCCAGGTGTGACTGAGGAGTGCCGCAGCCTGACCATCTAACATGCTCCAATACCTGCAGTTTCCTCTAGCCTCATCCTTACCTACATTGTTTCTCTGTCTCAAAAAAAAACCCACATAAAAAGGGAGGAAAAATCTTAAGTTTTCTTTTACTTCCACGTTAGGAGGTGAGTTTTCATACACCCTCTGGAATTCTTTTTTTGCTTTTGATCTTTATTTATTTGTTTAATTTTGGTTGATGTCCCAAGCATGGTTTTGGAGACGAAGGTAGGTCTTCGCTCTCCAAATCAAAAGGAAAAAAATTAAATAAAACAACACTCTCCTTGGTCATATTAAACAAAAAACACTCCAAACTGTTCCATTCCATACCATTTAAAGAAAAAAAAAATTAACTATTGAAATATTTCTACAGCTCACTGATTTAAAAGGGCGGGTTTTTTTTCCAAAAGTATCGAATGGATCCAAAAACAATTTTTGCTAGATGTGACCGAAGTTATTTATTTGCTGTCAACATTTTAATATCAATATTACCACAATGTGTAGTCTCAACCTAGTTCCTTTGTAGTTTGCATGGGATGTGAATGCTGTCTCGGCGTGCCCAGACCTAGAGAACTTGTTACTACTGCATGAGCATCAAGTCAGATGTTGAAAAATATCTATTATATTTTGTGATAATTTGGTGAAAATGAGCACCTACAGTCTCTGGTTGCAGTAGTGTGTTGAATGATTGTTTTTTTCTTTTATATATATTCATATATATATTTTTGGAGCTCTAAGCTTCGTAGTAGTCCGGGCTGACTATTATTGAGTACTTGCTCTCCTATCGCATGGCCTTGGTTAAGTGTTAGAAGTTGGGCCTAGGCTGTTCATTCTAGTGTTTGGCTTTGTGATAACGGTGCATGCCCGGCGTCCGGCCTCATACCCAGCTTTATTCTCTGCACACCAGTCTTGAATAGCTACAGTGCTCAACCGAATTTTGGCGCGCCCGCTTCCCCGGCAGGCTCCACGCCAGCGCGGCCAGGAGGCTTCCCCGGCGCCAACAGCCCGGGGCCCGTGGCGGACCTCTACGGCACGGCCAGCCAGGACTCCGGCGTGGGCAACTACATAAGCGCGGCCAGCCCCCAGCCCGGCTCCGGCTTCGGCCACGGCATCGCGGTGAGTACCGGCGCGCGGCGGGCCGGGGCGGGTCGCGCGCCGCGGGTGCTGCCGCCAGCATCCTGCTGCCCCGGCTGTAGAAGCCTCTATGTTGAATTTAACGAGGGGTCGGGCTGGCCCGGCGGGGGGGTTAGCAGGAGGCGCCCCGCTTGCCGCTCACGCCTAACCCCTCGCCGGTCCCCGCGTTGCTAACGGTCCTGGCGATCTGCAGGATGCAAGTAAGTCGCTCCCGTTTCGTCGCCGAGCCCCTGGGAAAGCGTTTCGTTAGCGCTGCCTGGTTCTGTAATCTCACTAATGAGGGGCGGTGGAGATCTGCCTAACAGCACTGCATGCCGGTGTCCGGGCTGCCTCGTTTTACCTGTGTGCGTTAGCATGAATGTGTTGGACCTCCGTAGCGGCTGTCACTCTCCGAAACACAAAACCAGCAGCGAAAAGGGCTCTTGTCCTTCCGCCGATACCACGATGAGGAATTGCTGTTTGCTCTCTCCTCTTGTAAATCGAACACGTCGGAGCGCAGGGCCCTCGCCTGCGGTTCCTCTCGCGGAGCAGAGGGTGCCGTGCTCCGAGCCGGCGGGGAGCCGGCAGTGCAGACAAGGTTCCTGGAATTGGGCGATGCGATTTTTATGGCACCAACAAAGAGTACACACACCCCCAAAAAAACCCAACTAAGCGATCTTTTGACTTTCATTTGTGCCCTCATGTCCTTGGTCTGTCCGTCCCCCTCCGAAGGTCACCTGCAGGCCTGGAGAGCCCCTTTGGATCAATCCCCGTGTGAGAGGTGGAATATTATTATTCTGCTAAGAGCAGCATCAATTTAAACTGCCATCTGTCACCACTTAACACCCCTTATTCCCATGTTTACCTAAAGAAAAAGACCTATATGTTCTTGAAGACTTGTGCGCTTTGACCACAGTAGCATCCTGTTTTTTCAAGTAATAAGACACAAGATACAATTCATGGTGTCCCCATCTGTCTGCACTGTTTCTTCAAAGAATTACTTTGCATTTGACCTGCAGATTGGCAGCCTCCTAATTTCTCCTATCCCCCAATAACTCTGAAGAATCCAGTAGCCTTTTTTAATCACACACACACACACACACACACACACACACACACACACACACACACACACACACACACACATTTAACACCCTCCATTTACTAACCCTGGTTTAAAAATAAACAAAGGAAGACCCAAAGTGTGTGCTTGGCCCTGGGAATGAGAAGGTGACGGTCTCGGAAAGGTACCTTCGAGTTGAGCCCTCAAGTCGTTGGTGACCCGAAAGCTTTCTGAAATACATATTCATGCTGGCAACACAGTCTTTCAAGTCCTTTGATAATTTCTTGCCAAAATTAATAATCATCTGTTCCCATGTATAGAGCACTGATGAACTTAACAATTGTGCAATTTTAGGGACCTTTGATTGCAACGGCTTTTACAAATGGATACCATTGAAACGTTACACATGGTTGGTTGCCATCTCACTTGGAGGTATTACCGTATATACCATTTGTACTTTGTGCTGAACTACCATTTCCCTTATAGTTACTTTAAGTGAACAATTTTTATTCTTCATTTCGTCTTTCCTTGGCCTTTAATCATTCCTTTTTGTGATTTATTTTACTTAAATCAATCTCAGGGTGGGAAACTGGAAAGCAGATCAGGAGCCAGCACCTCAAGAGCC
Organism: Dromaius novaehollandiae; assembly: GCF_036370855.1. NCBI lineage: Eukaryota > Metazoa > Chordata > Aves > Casuariiformes > Dromaiidae > Dromaius > Dromaius novaehollandiae. Next base: position 2,228,703 of record NC_088116.1, read on the forward strand.
GGTTTTCTGTATTTGTGATGCGTGGCGCGGTCACCTGGAGGCTTAAAGGCCCCCAGAATCATTGGTGATCCCCGAAACCTTGGGGGCCACAAACGCGTCTCGCTTGGCAGCACCGCCGCGAGCATCACAGCTTCGCTGCGACTGCAGCGGTCTAAAAATAGACGAGCCCCACTGCTTTATTGCAGAGAAAACCATCATTCTTAATTAAGCGCTGTACCAAATATTAAAGCTAAAAGATAACATTGTAACTAGTAACCATAGAGCAATTATCAAGATTAAAAAAAAATTAAACCTAAGCAAATTAAATTAAAGACATTACCTGAGTAATGCATCTCTGGATCGCTGCCAGTTTCCTACCCTTTGAACTAAGCTCGAGTTAATTAAATGTTTAAATTTTTTTATTTTTTTGGCCTTTGGCATATTCATCTTTGCAAACAAATATTCTTACACTGAGAGTAGCTTAGATTGGAAAAGTCAAACAATGAAAACCAGAAGTTCTGCCCGCTCCGTCACACGGGTTCACCTTACCGGTCCAGGCACACGTAACGTACGGGACGAATAGTGTTTCCCCGTCTTTAGCTCAGCATTACACGTCACATGTTTTACATTCAAAATCAGTGTACGAAATTAGAATTGCAGTTAGTCGTGGGGCTGGGAGCTGGCCAGTATTTATGGAAAACATTTGGAGGCTTTAAAGAGTATAAAAATAGATTTATATGTAAATACCGGTGGATAAAAGTTTTGTATTTACTCTTCATCTACCGCTATACACACACGATTACCTGAAATTGTTGCATGGATTGATTCGGTCCACCAAGTAATTTTTTTTACGGGAAAGAAGAAAAATGCCTAAGCGCCCTTGCTCTCATCCCCGCTCCGATTTGCATGTATCCGTGTACGTTCACGGGTCGATTTGTTCGGAGCCGGCAGGCTTTCTGGGCCGTCAGCCTTGGTAACGACACGGCGGTGTACAGAGCATGCTGCAGATTTATGCCGAGCATCGTAATTCAAACTAATAACGCTGCAATGACGGCCGCGTTCATCAGATTAATACGTTATAATCATTTTACACTTACCACAACACATCAAATTGTAACCATCATTTACTGGCCAGCGTTAGAACTCCAACCATTAATGACTTAAAAACAGAAAGTGCTTTTAATGTTGCTCAATACTAATTGAAATAGATTTGGAGGGGAGGAAATGAGCCTCATTATTAATTCCCCCGGGGCCGCGGAGCGCGAGGGTTTGTCAGCGGCGGAGCAGCCCTGCGGCCACCGCCGCCTGCAAGGGGCTGCGCGTCCAGGGATGCTCCCGTGTGTCCTGGGACGTTCCCGCGTGTCCTGGGATGCTCCCGCGCGTCGCGGGACGTTCCCACATGTCCTGGGATGCTCCTGGGCATCCTGGGATGCTCCCGTGCATCCCGGGACATTCCCACGCGTCCTGGGATGCTCCCGCACATCCTGGGACGTTCCCGCACATCCCAGGACATTCCCACGCGTCCTGGGATGCTCCTGTGCATCCCAGGACATTCCCACGTTCCCAGGCGCCGGCTCTTACCTTTCAACTACTTTTGCAGCATTTTTGGCAAAAAAAAATGACGCTGGCTTTGCAGAAGCCTTGCCGACGCAGACGCCGCAGGAGCTCTGCTCATGCTTTTGGCGTATCAAGTCACGTTTCGTTGTTCCTAAACGATGCTAATGCGCAACTCGAAAAACAAGCAAACAGCCCCAAACGCGGCCCGCGAGGCTGCTCAAAGGGGCCTCCGGGGTGCCGGCGCGGCTTTCCCTGCCCCGGTATTTGAAAGGTAAAGCCGGCGGCTGCACGGTGCCGCGGGGACCCCGCCGAGCCCCGGCCGCGGGCTCGGCACGGCGCCTTTCTCCGCGTCGTCCCCTTCTGCACGGCGGAGCGGGGAGGCGGGCGGGCGGGCGAGCATCCCTGCCGCGACCCTCACGCTGCCTCTCCGCAGGGTCTCTCTGGATGTCCGGGCAAGGCTGGGCGCAGCTTCTGAGCGGCCCCGCGGTCGGGCGACGCCGTCGGACCTGCAGCACTACATCATCCCCGACCACGCGAACTGGAGGTGGCACTCCGCGGACTTAGGTTGTTTAAAATCTCTCTCATCATCTCATGAATCTGCTGTACTATAAAAACAACAGCTTTTAAAGTATGTATATAAAATCCATTTCTTGTTCGTTTTATTTTCTCGATGGGTTTCCCCCCACCCTGCCTTTTTAAGCCTGTTCAAATCACATTTTTTCGTAGCGTTTTGACATAGTCTCGTAGTCACGTAGCTCTGATTCTTTGTGTACCTAGCAAGAGCCTAACCATAGTGTAACTGTTTATATTAAGAGTTTTCTTTCTTTTCTTTCTTCTCCCCTCCCCTCCCTTTTCCTCTCGTTTTATGTAGTCGTTGTTGCTTAGAGGACGCTGAGATGCTCCCGCGCTTCTCAGCCCTTCGGTACCGATCGGGGCGCCGCGGCGGCGGGCGTTTCGGGAGCCGAGCGCGCGCGCGCAGCGGGTTCGCTAGCCGGTCTTTGCGTTCGTGGCGTCTTTGTTAACCTGATTATATCTATTTTCGGCAATAAGGTGAGGACGGCAAAATGTTGCGCGTCCTTTTTCTATAAGTGCTTTTTTTCTGTTGAAAGAGGTGATATAAGGTTTTTTGAAATTGTGAATTCTGAAAAAAAAAGAATACTGTAAATACAATTCCATTAACTACATATAAACTATTAAGAAAGAGAAATACAAACTATTTTTGTGATGGAGTCAGTGTAAGGCAGTTTCGCTGTTAAAATGGAAGAAAAAAATTAAAGTTTTAAACTTTTAGATGAACTGCCAGAGCTGGCCCATAGGTGTTAGATTAACACTGTTTAGCTTGCTCCGTAGGTGTGTTAGACCTTCGAACTGTCCTAGCGTCATACCAGCATATTATCTAGTCATACGTGCACAGCTTACAAAGTACGGTCTAGTTATATTTTTAATTTAAAAACTGCTTTTCCCAAGACTGAAAAAGGAGCTACGGTTTTACTATTTAACGCATTTAAAGTTCAAAGCACACCTTTTTTTTTTTTTTTTTTTTTTTAGTTGTTGTTTTAAATTAGATCAACTTGCTGTCCAGTCATTTCAGCTGCTCTGGGCATCCTACAAAGCTCTGACGGGGAAGCGGTCCCTCTCCGGGGTTGAACGTGCTGTAGGAAGAGCGGTTTTAAAGCTTGCATTATTACCTTTTTTATCCATTATTTTCTGTATTAACAAATTAGGAAAGCAACTTTGTTTTTTGGGAATACCTCAGTGCTACAAGTATCACCCTAGAAGCAACGGAAGATTTTAATTTATTGTAGTTGTAAACAGAATTTTAAAAAAATAAAGTATAAAACATCATTGCACTGTGACTGGTAGGGGAAAAACTGACAGTTTCCTATTTGCACATGTTTAATATTTGGCTGTTATATATATGGTCCTCTGTTGGGGGAGGAAACTTATGAAGGATATTTTTTAATTTAATTTTTTTAATATTGGTAAATAGGCCTGCAACAGCAAAATAGAAGTACAACACGGTAGGTGGCATTAAGAACATACTGTAGTGTGGATATATTTCTTCTTTTTTTAACGTAATATTGACAAGTTTTATTAATATTTTTTTAAATTGTTACGTTTATAAATTTGGTACTTTAGGTACAGCCAGTATAAGACACTGAATGCGACATTTGTTAAAAAGAGCTGCTGCACTCCTATTTTTGTAAATTTTACTAACAAGTAGACTAATGTAGACGTTCAATAGACAAGGTAGAGCAAGGCATCTTTAACAAAAACAAGGCACCATACTGCTAACCGAAAGGAGAAAACCTTGTTTTTCTTGTTTTTAAAAAAGAATCATGCTTTTTTGTGTAATATTTTAGGTTTTTTTCTTATTTCAGAACAACCAGGTTTAAGCAAAATGCTGGACGCTTTTTAAATATTGAGACTTGATCAAGTAATAAAAGAGATAAATGAAACAATTCTTTAAAAAATAAAAACTGAAAAAAACAACAAACCAAATTCCCTGGCCGTCGGTGTGTGGGTCGGGGGATTTTTTATCGCTCTTTTGTCAATGTTGATGATGTACTGTACTACCGGTTGCTTTTCCCCTCCATCCCCTGTCACCTCATAGGCGATTCTGCGTTGATCATTGTTGTCTGTTAATAGTGTATAAAATGGCTATCTTGTACGAGTGCTGTCCTGATGCTAGTGTAGTGAATCCCCCTCTTTCTCTCCTCCTCTTCTAGTACATATTGGTAGGTGTATCGTAATTAAGGTTAAAAATTTAGATGTAGTTATTCAGATTTAGGACCAGTAAGGATAGAACTTTCTCTTATTTAAGGAAAAAAAATGCTAATAATTTTGGGAAGGTTTTCCTTTTCTTTCTTTTCCTGTTTTCTTTTTCGTTTGTTTTCTTTCTCTCTCTTTCTTTTTTTGCTGATCTGATGCGGTTTCAACTAACCAAAGGTCTCACATTGTTAAAAATGCTGGCAAACTCTTAAGGCATTTTGTAGATCCCCACCCTTGACTTTGAAAAGGGGATGTGCCATACTACCTTAAATGCTAATGCTAGATATGCAAAACTGGATTTTTTTAATTTATTTTTTAAAAGAGGGAGGCACGGTATATTAAAACGATTTTACTAAGAGAAAAAAAATATTTTTTTAAGAATGCTCAGAAGAAATTGCTAATCTGTGTGAATATGTTTTAGATGTTTCTATACCTTTCGAGAAGTCCCAGTGGCCCATAGCACAATGTCGCGGATGCGGTATGTTTTGACGTGGCTGCCTAGACTGAGGTTCACGTTAGTCCCCCGCTCAGCTACGAGTCCATTTCGAACGGGGGTTTTCGTTCGTTTGTTCGTTTGGGGGTTTTTTTTACAAATTTTCGGCGCAAAGGTTCGGCTGCATCCTAGTTTCAGTGGCGCAGGGGGAGCGCGGATGGGGCGGACGTCGCCCGTCTCCTTGCGCAGCGGCCAGAGCGCGAGCGAGCGCGCGCCGGGGTTGCGGCTGGTTGTGCGGATCGGCACCGGCAGCTCTGCCGGGAGCCCTGGAAATCCGACCGAATTCGGGTGCGCAGGGAGCCGTCCCCCCCCGCCCCCCCCCCCGCGCCCCCAAACGCGGCAGCGACCGTCCCCTGCGCTCGGCTTGACCGAAACGGGGCCGCGCCGCCCCTGCCCGTCTCCCCCGCTCCACGGCTGCCCGCCTCGCGTGGGCTCTGCAGCTTGGGCTTTAAGGTAGCATGGCTCGCGGCGGCTGCGCCCGGGGCACGCGGCCCCTCTCCCGAGCCCTCGGCTCGCCGGTGACGGCTGGCGATGACCACCGGCCGGGCGATGCCGGTCCCTCCCGCCGCCCCCGCCGCCGCTTCCATCTGCGGCGTGCACGAGGGCTGGCGACTCCGGCCACAGGCACCTTCCTCTTCCCTTTCCGCCGTTCGCTCGGTGCAGCGTGATCAATAATGAAGCAATATAGTTTACTACGTTTTTACCGAAGGCCAGCCGTGGTTATGTACGATATTGCATATGAAACTGTTTACACAAACACTAACTCATAGCTGTCTTTTATGCTATGGAAATGTCTCTTGGGTGGAATTTTCTGGGTTTCTTTTTTTTTTTTAGTGTTTTTTTTTTTTTTAAGCAAAATAGCTCAAACAGAAAGCAGAGGTTAGCTAAGCGGAAGAGACAGATTGCATCGAAGACACGCGGGCAGACTCTGTGATCTGCGTACATACACTGTAGAGTTTCATACGTGCAGAATCGAGTTCAAACCCATTTCTGTGTGCGAACACTACACGAGGCGATTCTGTGAGCTAAGCAATACTTTAATACTGTAATAAAAATTTACCAAAAAGCTGAAACAAGTCGTTCGCGGAAGCAGGCCGGGCCCCGGTTCCCAGCCCGCCGGGGCGTGCAGCCGGGCGGGAGCGTCGCTGCGCATCGGTGCGGCTCCCGCGCCGGCTCCCGCGGCCCCGGCGGGCAGCGAGCCCGCGTCCTCCTCTGTCGTACCAGGTCCCAGCTCCGTCAGTACTAGAGTGCGAGTCTAGCGTTTCGGGTGGTCGTAAATGTACCTAAATAAACTATGGCACAGTGGCAGGCCTAGCCCTTCCTTTTATACTTTAGTATGAACTGATGAGAACTTTGGTAGTGACTTTTTTTTTTATATATATACATATATATATGTATCTATATATATCAAGCATCTTTCAGGTCTCTGTGTATGGCTTTCTGAAGCCCTGTTGTAAAATACTATGTGGATGGGGGTCTCTCACATCACAGATGTGGAAAGTATAATTTTATATTTGTATTTTCAAATAAATAAGTTTGTGAAAGGTTTCCATCCTCTACTGTGGTCCAGAAATCAATGTGTTTGTCTGACAAAAAAATACAATAAACTGTTTTGAACAGAGCCGTGGAGTCCTGTCGTTGGGGCGGGCGGCCCGGGGGGCGGGGAGGGGGGGGATTGGAGGGAAAAGAAAAAGGGGAGGAAAAAAAAAAAAGTGGGCAGGGGGGGAAAAAGGGGTGGGGGGAAATCGCCCCAAATCCCTGGCTGTGCCAGGCACCGGCGGCAAGCCTCATGGTGCCGGTGTGGCATCGGGCAGCCTGGGCACGCACAGCTGCTCGCCTTCCTCCCTGGGAGCATCCTGCCCTGTCCAGCTTCTCACCCTCCCGGCAGCGGCTGCCTCCCGCCAGAGGATGGGCTCACTGCCGCGGCCGGGACCGGCCGACCTGTTTCCTTTTTTTTTTTTTTTCCTTTTTTTTTCCCTTTTTTTTCCCCTTTTTTTTCCTTTGTTTTTTTTTTTTTTTTTTTCCTTTTTAATCTTAAAGGCTCATGGACTTGTGCCCTGGGTGGTGCTCGGTTCTGCCCCCCCCCCAGCCCCAGCAGAGCAGCAGGGGAGCTGGGCGGCTGCGGGACCCAGCACCGGGGGGGCAGCTGATGGCAGCGGCACCCGCGCTGGAGCCCCCCGAGCCCCCGCCTGCCTCGAGCGCCGGGGCTCAAACAGCAGGAAACGCCGGCAGCGGCTGCCACGCCGAGTAGGTGCCCTGCTTTTATTTTGAGAGAGTGCACGAGAGGGCGAGAGAGCGAGAGAGAGAGCAGGCCTCCTCATGCATGTGCAGATAGATAGATACAGATATCGGTATATACAATTATATATAATCTATTCTTACTATATATTATTATTATATATTTTGTAGAGAGAGAATATGCGCAAAAGCACATAACATGCATATATACTTACATATGTACATGTGCATATATAAACACACATATACATATACACCTATACATACGTGTGTGTGTGTGTGTATGTGTATATATACACGCATGTGTATATATATATGTGTGTGTGTATATATGTGTGTGTATATATGTGTGTATATATATATACACACACACATATATATATATATACACACACACACACACACACATATATATATATATATACACACACACACACATATATACACACATATATGTATATATACATACACACAGACAGGGCACACCATGACGCCAGCCCTTTCCCGGGTGCTCTCTCGCCGTGCGCAGCCGCATCGGGGCACCCACGCCGGGGGGGGGGGGTTGGCAGATGCTGCTGCAAATGCCCAGTTTCAGTCCCAGCCAGTGATTTTTCTTTTCTTTTCTTTTCTTTTCTTTTCTTTTCTTTTCTTTTCTTTTCTTTTCTTTTCTTTTCTTTTCTTTTCTTTTCTTTTCTTTTCTTTCTTTTTTTTCTTTTGCCCCTTCTTGCTGGGTTTCGCCCCACAGCCCAGGCGGGGCAGGGCCCGGCGCGGCGCAGCGGCAGGTCGGGGCGGCGCTGGCTGCCGGCTGGGCGCTGGAAAGCAGTCAGCACATCAGCCCCTTAATGGGATTGCTGATTAGTGAAGCACCGAGGGAAAAATTAGATTAGGAAAACAAATGAAAATAATTTAGGAAGTGCTGTTTACTCTTGGTGGAAGGCGCTGCCATCGCGAGGGCTGCAGGAAACAATTTGACTTCAATCCAGAAGAAAAGGAGCTCGGGTCTGGAGTACATTAGTGTGGTGGGAGGCCGGGAATAGCAGCCACTTAACCCTGTCATTCAGCAAACATTAGTGACTTATGAGTGTATTATGTGTGGGGTTATGTGTGCTGCGCCTGCCCGGAGGCCTGCTCGAGCCGCGCCGGGCTGGTAGCGGGGGCTCCGGCAAAACGCAGATTTTTATGCCAACGCCGAAATAAAAACAAGATTTTCGCGTTCGCCTCCCAGCTACTGAAATCAAACGGCAGCCAAAAGCAGAGCTGTAAAATAAGCAAAAATTTCCCTTCCCTGTCAAATTAGTGCCCCGATAAAGAAAACAAGGGATATAAATGTGATTTACTTCCCTTTCCTCCTGTCATAAACGTTTACGGCTGAGCCGGAACGGCGGGTGCCGCAGCGGCCCACGCTCGCCGCTGGCTTTGGCAGCGTAACCAGCCCCTGCCCGGGGCTGAGCCGGGCATCGAACGCGGCCGAGCCGGGCAGCGGCACCGCGGACCATGGCCGGGATTGCGGGAGGCAGGAGACAGCAGCGCTGCGGGCTGCCAGGATGCCCTGTGTGCCGGGATGCGGGATGCCCTGTGCGGTTGGGATGCCCTGCGTGCCGGGATGCAGGATGCCCTGTGCGGTTGGGATGCCCTGCGTGCCGGGATGCGGGATGCCCTGTGCGGTTGGGATGCCCTGTACACTGGGATGCCCTGCACGGCCGGGATGCCCTGTGTGCTGGGATGCGGGATGCCCTGTGCAGTTGGGATGCCCTGTGTGCTGGGATACCCTGCACAGCCGGGATGCCCTGCGTGCCGGGATGCGGGATGCCCTGTGCGGTTGGGATGCCCTGCGTGCTGGGATGCGGGATGCCCTGCGCGGTTGGGATGCCCTGCGCACTGGGATACCCTGCACAGCCGGGATGCCCTGCGTGCCGGGATGCGGGATGCCCTGTGCGGTTGGGATGCCCTGCGTGCTGGGATACCCTGCACAGCCGGGATGCCCTGCGTGCCGGGATGCGGGATGCCCTGGGTGGTTGGGATGCCCTGCGCACTGGGATGCCCTGCATGGCCGGGATGCCCCGGCACGTGCGGTATCGCCAGGTCGTTAACCCGCCCCAGGCACAGGCACCCGCTGCCGCCCGCCGCGCTGCAGCCCCCGGCCAGCCGTCTCGCGGCTGCGATCTGGCTGCACAAACCGAGCCAGCATTTATTAATTACCCGCTTAAGTGCTTCCCTTCATGGCTGTTCACGAGGGCCTCCCTGGTATTAATAAAGAATAATAAAGCAGAGTGTGCTTCAAAGTGCGTTTGTTCAGCAGCGTGTTGCTGCCCACCGCCCCCGCAGCACCACGCAGCACCCGCCGCAGCCGGCTTTTTCCTAAATATGAACCTGTACTTACAATGCAAATGGCACCCCCCCCCCGAACCCATATATTGTGCTACGTTCAGTTACTTGAAGTCTCACAAGAGATGAGGCATCGTAGGAGGCTTTAGCCTGCGCAGGTCCCTGGGCTGCGTTTTCTCGATGGTCGCGGGGTGATGTCAGCGCCTGGGCAGCGAGCGCGGCGGCAATTCATCAGCTCTTTGCAAAGGGCACCGCTACTTGACTTCATTTTCGAATCAGTCAAAGCCTGATTTCCCCGCTATTTACCTCCATTGCAGCCGGCTGTAATTAGCTGCAGCGCAGACTCCCACAGGTCAGGGCTGGTGTCTGGCACTTGGATCCGCTTCCCGGTAGTTTATTGTCTGCAGGGGGAACAAGAAGAAAATTAAAGTTTCTTTCCAGCGTGTGGAAAGCCCCTCTCCCCTCTCCAGGCTGGCGGTGCCCGAGCCTCGCTTTGCCGGTGCCCGATTCCTGCACTGCCGGTGCCGGTTCCCGCGCTGCCGGTGCCGGTTCCCGCGCTGCCGGTGCCCGATTCCTGCACTGCCGGTGCCCGATTCCTGCACTGCCGGTGCCGGTTCCCGCGCTGCCGGTGCCCGATTCCTGCACTGCCGGTGCCCGATTCCTGCGCTGCCGGTGCCCGATTCCTGCACTGCCGGTGCCGGTTCCCACGCTGCCGGTGCCCGATTCCTGCACTGCCGGTGCCCGATTCCTGCGCTGCCGGTGCCGGTTCCCGCGCTGCCGGCAAGGGCAGCCCGATCCCCGCAGCAGCGCGGGACGCAGCGCGTTGCGGCTGCTCGTGCAAACCCGGGCGAGCGTCTGCGACGGGCAGCCGGGAGCCTTCGCCCGGTGCTGCCAGACAGGGCTGTAAACACAGCCTGCCCCGCGCCGGAGCTGTTTGCATGGGATTTTCACTTTTTTTTTTCTTTTTTTCCCTTGTGTATTGTGCTAAGAGCACCATAAGGAGTCTCTCCCCCTCTCTTTCTTTTTTTAATATATGTTACTATCAAGGATTTTACGGTCTTGTTATCTGCTTATCGAATAAGAATTAGCTAGAAATACTTGAGGGGCAAAAGGCAAACCTTGGGATAAATCATGGCATCACGAGCTACCGCAAGGCCCTCGATGGTGCGGATGAAGCCTGCACCTGGGGTAGCCTTGGCCCTAAACCCCGTATCGGCACAGCAGCATTTCTGGTTGTCAGCAGCTTAGCGACAGCTCCCGGCGTTTCCTGCCCGCTGATCGCCGGGACACACCGAGCGGCTGGGGCCCCACGCGCGCCACGCCGGCACCGTAATCCTCACGGACTAAAAACGAGTTAAAAAGGCGAGGAAGACTGAAACGTGCATTAACTGCGTGACCCCATCGAGAGGCAGCGGCGGGGCACCGGGAGGGATGGGGAAGCCCCCTCCAGGCATCGCCCCGTCAGGCCGAGCCCGCGTGGGCCCTCGTTGCGGAAAGCTGCTCTGCTTAAAAAAAAAAGCAAAAAAAAAAACAAAAAAACTTTTATTTTCCACTAATTTGAAACATAGCAGTGAGTGCAACCTAAAGCGCTCTCGTATCACAAGTGTGCAACACGCACAGGTTAAATAACCCGGGCTGGAGCAGGGCACGGGGAAGGAGTGCAGCACCTGGAAGGGCCCCGTTTTTCCAAAAAATAAAAAAGGCCCTGGATAGCAGCGTTTCTCCGTTCCGGTTACTGCACTTGCAGCTCCTGACAGCTTTGAAAATGGCCCCAATTTAAATCATCATTTCATATTGATTTGGGGTTGGTTCTTTTTTTTTTTTCTTCCCTGCACTGACAGCGTTGTGCAGAGGGTGTTTTGGAGCGTTTCGGCTGCAGAAGGCTGAACGCGCCGGCCGAGGCCCCTCTCGGGCAGGCCGCCCCCCCGCCACCCCCCCGCGACAGATGGGCGGGAGGGAGACGCTTCCCGGGCACCCAGACGCGGAGCCGGGCGCTCGCCGGGCACTGCCAGCCCCTGCGCGGCAGTGGTCCCAAACCCACCCACAAGCCCCCAAAAAAGGCTCCATTTTAGCACGTGGCAATTCCCCCCGGTGGGACCCCCCCCCCCCCCCCCCCCCGGAGCACAGCCTGCAAATGGGGCAAAATCCGGGGGAATTTCCCTGCCGATGGGCTCTGCTCAGCCTGGGAGCTCCCGCGCGTTGCAGCCTCCATGGCCCTAGGCGAGGTCCCAGCGCAGCGCAGAGCCGGGGCTCCGCGCCCGGGCGCAGCACAACGCGCTGCCATCAGCAATCAGCAGAGCGGCACCGCGCTGCCGCCCGCCCCACGGAAAACCAAGCGGCAAAATAACGGAGTCGGTGGTGAGCGGGAGGGATTGCTCCTTCAGCCCTATTCTTCCGCTAGCAATTCTTCGGCAGGGCTGAAAATGCAAAAGCTGGAGGAATCGGAAAAGAATGGATTTGATTCGGAGCCTCGGCCTGGCTGTGTTTAACATCTCTTTTTCTTCGCTTGCTCTGCATACAGCGGAGCCGCTCAAATCTTGGCTGAGGGAGCCGGGAGCGCAAGGGCGGGGAATATCCCCAGCCTGCAGCCTCGCCGCGGAGAGGGGCTTAAAACCCCACAGGCAGCGCCCGGCGCGGGACCGGGGACACAGCACCCGGCTCTGCTCCCGCAGCGCCCCGCACAGCGACGCCGGCACCTTTAACGCTCTTCTGCTCTTCATGACGGCCGCGTGCTCCCTGCTGACACCGCGGGGACATTCAAACCCGCCACCGCGGCCGCTGATTTGATGTGTTGACGAGCAAGTCGTGTTGCTATAATAAGAAGTGTTTATTTGAATAATAAGGTCAGGGAGTTAAGTAGTTGGTATTCCACTCGTATGAGGCAGTTTGCACAGTGTCACTAATAATTAAAGGGGTTTTTTGACTAATCTAGTTGCTCTTCCTAAATATACTCCACTCTGTTCAAGAAACTCATCAAAGCAGCGAAGTGATCTTCGAGGTTATTAATCTCCTTTGCTCCACAGCTGGAGCAAATTTATTTGCTTGAATTAGCATGTAATAAACTTATAATAAAGCTGCCATATCCCTCGCTTTAGCGATACAGTTTGTGTAATGGGGAGTTGAAGCTAGGTAATGTAGCAATAGTCTTTAGGCTCAGAGATCAGAGCAAAAATAATAATAATAATAATAATAAAGTGCATTGCTGTGTTTTCTCCACTCCTTGAGCCGCAACGTGATTCAGGCCGCCGAGGAACCGCAGCCTCGCGTGCAGCCACTGCCTCCCCGCCAAGCACGGAGCTGCCGCGGCTCGGAGCAGCCCGCGGTGCCAGCACGGCACTGCACGACCTGTAAATAACGTAATAATTTAATTTAAATAACCTTTAAATAAGAAAGGGCCAGACGTGGCGTAATGGGGGGAGGCAGCAAAGCTCGGCCGCGCAGGGGAGGGTCGCCCCAGCCGGCTGGAGGGCTGCTGCTCGCCGGGGCTGAGTGGGAAACGATTTTCTTCTCTCCCATTTTAGTCTTTTTCTGTTTTTTGCTGGCGCGGCTCGGTGTTATATAAGGGCCTGGGCATTAGCCGGAGGTGTCGGAGGTGTTAGACAAGGCATTAAGGAGGTGTCAATGGTGAAATAGCTGGGATTACAGTAAAGTCTAAATAAGGTGTAAAATAAAACCAGAGGTGATAAAGTCATTGATAAGAAAAGCTGGAGAAAAACAGGAGAGCAATTATTTTTCATCCCGGCTGTTCGGCCGCGGAGTGCATTATTTGCGGCTTTGCAAAGCCTTCGCTGAGATCCTCTCTCCCCGGGCACAGCCCCCTCGTTCCCCCCCCCCCCGCCGCGCCGGCCGCGAGGCCGCGGCGATGCTGCACGTTGCTGTCTTGCACGAGGCTCCTGCGGCCGATCGCTCAGGACGGCTGGTGCATCGCCTCGCTCCTCCTAATTAGCACGTTTTCAATTCGTGACTTTTTAAATACACGCTGGAGCATCTGCTCGCGACGCTGCCTGGGACAGATGCCCCCTTTCAATGCTGTAAATCGGACAATTTATAGTGCCCGGCACGTGCGGGCAGGCGGGGATTTGTCCCCTGAGCACCCGGTGCAGCCCAAGCCCGGTCGTGCCGGGGCCGCTGCGGCAGCATTCCCGCAGGAATTGCTGCTGGGTCTTCGGTGCCGAACACCCCGCGAGCGTGTTAACCGCGACGGCAGGGCTGGTTTTGCAGGGAGGCAGAGCCATCGCCGCCCCGGTCCTGCCGCCAGCGGCTCCCCCGGCACCTCTGTGCCTTTGCATGCAAAATGGGTCAAATAATCAGCGCTTTTGCACGGGCTGCAGCGCCTCATCACCGTGCTCACGCAACACCTAGGCAGCACCAAAGGAAGGCGGTCTGCGCATGCAACAGTCGGAAAAAGTGTACATCGATCATTAAAAGCTGCCTCTGGTGGTATTTTGATTTCCCCCCCCGACGCGTGTTTTCACGGCTCAGCCGACGCCTTCTCTGCCAGGACGTGCGTCTACCGCGGTGGCGTTCGAGCCCGGCTCCTTCGCTGCCCCAAAGTTTTACATCCTTCAAGCAGGAGAGAGCCAAGCGCGGCGTCGGGAGCGGCAGCCTCGCCCCAGCTCCCTCGGGGGATGCTGCGAGCTGGGGAGGCGAGGGAAACCCTCCGCCGCAAACGCTGCGGGGAGAAGCGCAGCCCTGCCGCGGGGCCACCCAGCCTGGCCGTGCGCCCGTGCGAGGCACCGGCGGGCTCTGTCCCCGCAGCACCGGCACGGCCGGGTCCCCCGAGGCTCCGCGGCCGCTGTAACGGCGGAGGATGGAGCGCGGCTGCTTCCTCCCGTCGCTCCCCCGAAAGCAAGTGAATTCTGAACAAATGCAACCAGTAAATGAGCGAGGGAAGCCAATGCACGAGTCTCGGCTACGATCCGAGGCTCAGCCCTGTCTTTTCCCTGCGTTTTCTCTCCTCACCCGAATCGCCGGCCGCCCTGGCAGCAGGGACCAGGCGAGGCAGGACCGACCGTTTCCAAAGGGGTTTTCGGGAGCCAAAGCTGGGAGGTAACAGCAGAGCTTTGCCGAAATTCCCTGTTTCGGGGATTTGCCCCCCGCGACAGCGCGGGAAGGCAGCAGCGCCCTGTGCGAGGCGTCAACCCAGGTGAGATGTTTCCGCAGAGCTCCAGAACCGTTCTGGGGAGGAAAACGACGTTTTAGGGCCAAAATCGCCTTCCTCGCACAGAAGCACTACTGTGTTTCACCGTGTCCCGGCCCCGTGGGCTGCTCCGCGTTCGTGTTTCTCGCGCCTGCAGCTCTCCGGCAAGGCCGGGGCCGGCCGCTGCCAGCGGGTTTTCCCTCTTTGGACAGAAACTTTTAGGCAGGAATTCGCTTTGATTCTTTCAGGTGGCACAAAACTCCCGGGCAGTCTGACGACAGCGAAGGCATTTTAGAAAATGAGCGACTACAATCAATAGCTTAACGTGCCATCAAGCAAAGCCCGGGCAGGCACCAGGCACCCGAGCTGGGCCCTTTCCCTGGTTACGCTCCTCATTAACAGCGTCTGTAAAACTATTTCCATCGTTGCAGCTTTGCACTCGTTGCCATAACGTAGCACGCGGCATCCTGCTGCTGCTGCCGTCTGCGAGAGCAAGCAGTAAAATAAGCGAGGTTAAAACCCCTCCCGGGCCCAGCTGGCCCGCGGCCGCCCGGCTCGTCCTGCCTCCATTTCCCCGTTGCCGCGGCCCCGAGATCGCCGGGCGCAGATCACAGCAGTTAGGGGAATAAATTGACTTTTTATTTTTCCCCGAGGGCACTGAAGTTTTAAATAAAGCAGCTAATTGCCATTGCACACGCGCGGAGCGGGCCTGGTGCGACCACACCTGCGGGGACCCTCCGCGCGGCCGCCCCGCCGGCACCCGCAGCACAGCACGCGTGTCGCAGCAACGTGCTCCCGCTTTTTTGGGGGGTAAATATAAAAACATTCGTATTTATGAACAACTCTGTCCCTACCATATGCTGCGCTCCTTTTCCATACATGAAACAAGCTGTTTTCAAGCTTTTTAATTACACAGAATTGAGCAAAGTCTTAGCTGAACAATTAGGGAAAGGGGAGGAAGGGAAACGATCCCTCCCCGTGATGCAGGCGGGCAGAGGAGGTCCTTCCCCTCCGAAGGGCTGTGCCGAGGGGCTGAATTTGGGGCCAGCCGGGCGTTTTCCTGGGCGGACGGGGCGACCGCAGCAGAGCCGCGCTCCAGGTTTGGCTGAGCCGTCCTCGCACCTCCGCAGCGGCTCCCGCGGCCCCGCGATTGCGGCGTTCACCGCCCAAATCCGCGCGGATCAGCTATTCCAAGGCTGCCAGCTCTTATTAATGTAGCTCGCAGCACGGGCGAACCGAGATAGAGCAGCAATTGCATTAGTGGCGATGTGCGTGCGCACGGTGTGCTTGCATAACACCCTCCCCCGGCCCCGGCGCGTGAGCGAGGATTAATAGGTGACAGCGAGAATTTCGGGGGGGGACAGGGGAGGAGAGGGGGCAGCCGGGGTCTCGGGGCTGCAGCAAGGGCGCGATGAGCCGCCCCCGCACACGCACCAGCCGCGGGCCTCACCGGGACCGAAGCATCACCTTCCCGAAATGCCCGCGCCGCGGGAGCCGTGCCGGCGGCAGCGTGCCCCCGGGTCACCAAGCAGGAGGTGGGGGGAGGTCCCCGCCCCATGGCAGCCCCCAAACCCCACGGAGGGTCGGGGGCTCGGGGGGCAGCGCCTTTGGGGTCCCAGCAGCCTCCCGGCTCCGCGCTGACCCAGAGCTGCTGCGAGAAGTGGGAGTCAAACGAGAAAAATACCATCTGCGTTTCCATCTTGTGGGATTTAATTGGTTTTCGTAGAATAATTACAACAACAACAACAAAAATTCCGTATGGGAGAGGGAAAAGGCAGGGATCATCACAGACATGCAGCGAGGAAATTACCACCGTGTTTATTTTGCTGCCTCATTACACGTTTCTCCCCACCAGCGTCCGGGGACCAGAGCAGAGACCTCCGAGCCCGGGAGGCTTTTCTCCTCCCAGCGCAGGGCGGTATTTTACGGCCAGGGCCTCGCGGGGCCAATGCCAAGGCAGCCGAGGCTGCTTCCCGCGGCCTTCGCCCGCTGCACCCCGGCTCTGCCGGCAGAGCGGTGACCTTGCAGCAAGGTGCCGTAACCAGAGGACGTGACCAAGCAGCTCTGGCTAACTTCCCTCTCTGCTCCCACCCCAGGGCTCAGTTTTATTCTTATGGCATGAAACCGTGCCCTGCGCTGCTCGGGGATGTGCACAGGAGTGCTGCGGGGTCAGTGGAGACGCTCGCAGGTGGAGACGTGGGTTTTCCCACGCTGCCGGAGCCCGCAGCCGAGCCCCGGGCCGCCGCGGAGGGTCTCCTGGCCCAAAGGCTGCAGCGAGCTGCTGCATGCGATGCTGCCTGTAACCACACTCATCCAAAGTTTTCTCTGCAAAACAAGAGCAGCAAAGCCGTTCCCTCCCGCCCCGCTGCCCCCCTGCTCCCGCCGGCTCGGACGTCACCAGCTCCCGGCAGCAGCAGGCTGAAGGTCAGCGGGGCGAACTCCCTCGGCTGCGACACGTTTTTGCGAGATGGAATCAATATCCATAAGATCAGCAGCAGCACCGTTCGCACTTACCGCGGGGAGAGCTTGGAAAGGCACAGAGCCTGCGCAGAGGCGGCGGCGAAAAACCTCCGAGAGAAATAGCGCTACCAAAAAAAAGCACCATCTGTTCCACTGCTGCTGCTGCCGCCGCAGCCGCTTTTCAAAAATTTCTTCTGTTTGTTCTGGGATCGACAAAGAAAATGAGCAATTCTGGGGGTTATTATGTTTTTGGCTTGCTCTGTCTGCGGGAGCCTCACGAGAGGCTGCCGTCCAGTAATGGATGCAACAACAAAGATCAAGTGCAGAAGAGGGCAGGAGGGAACCTGCAATGGAGAAGGAAAGTTGCTTGCTGTAGATGCCCCAAAGCGCCCTGGCGCAAGGCACGGGGCCACTTCGCCCTTGGTGTTCCTGAGCATTTCTGCTTTGTACGGCCCACCAAAGATATCAGCACAGGGGGAATGCATATATCAGTGTACACACACACACACACACACACACACACACACACACACACTTAGTGCAAACATTAATAACTCAGTGAAGCAAATGGCAGAAGCTACCTTCATGAGCCACGAGAACATTGGAAGTGCTGCACTAGGTCAAACCAGAGCTGGGACCTACTGAGGACCAGCCAGATTCAGCCAGGACAATGAAGAGTCCTTCACTGATTTCAGCAATCCTCAGAAACTTCAACCTGTTTAAAGCCTCTACAAAGAGAAAGTTTTATTTTTCCATTCACTTCTCCAGCAAGCACTTGGCATCAAGCCCACCATAAATATTTCTGACTCGCATTTGTCTGTCTGGTTTGGCTGGTTTATCACCATGCTGAACACAGTATCCAAGTGACACCAGCGCCAGGAAACAGCTCCGCTTTGCTGCGGATCGTCCTGGGACGTCGCTGCCTCCGCGGGAAGGATGCCTGCCGTGTCACGTCTCGGGCGAACCTTCCTTGCACCGGGAAACGCCGGCCTAGGGAACACACTGATCTATAAAAACACACACTCAGGAAAACAGAAATCTCGCAGGAACATCCTAGGAAACATCCCAAACAAGGCCCTAGTGCCAGTGGACGATATTTAAAGGAACTTACGGAGCAGTTAAATACGGACATGGGAGGAGGCGGCCGAAGGCTCTGGTGCTTTGCTTCCAGACGCCTTTGCCAGAGCGCTTTGATCGGCTGCAACCTTACACCATCAGTCTCCAGGAGAGTGACAACTGCACGGCTAAGTAATTAAAGTTACACCATCAGGCTCGAGCTATGGGATTCAGCTGGGTCGCCATCATCTGACAAACGCTGGGTAGGTTTCATACCTGAAAAACAAGGCCGAGAAAATGAAGTAAGTTTAGTCCTTTAGCGCTCAGTGAAACACTGTAAGCGGCCTATGAATCGTGCTGCGTATATTGTGTGTTCCCGGCAAAGAGAGGCAATATCACTTGGGACAGACGGTGCCTCTGTCTCCGGTGTCCGGGCTAAGCCCGTCCCTGCCTGCCCCACAGCACCCTTGCAAACATGAGACGCAGGACGGCGTCATTCCCTCTGCGCGCTGCTTAATTCCCACCGACTGCAGAGGCACCTACTGGCATGCAGAGAGAGTACACTTCGGGATGAGGGCAACATGCGAGGACCCGAGCTTTGAGGGATTCAGGGGTGCAGGAAACCCGGCGGCCCCTCGGTAGGAGGGCTGCAGAGGACGGCTGAAGGACGGCTCTGTGTCTAAGCATGGAGATGGGGGGTGGTCGCACCTCCATCATCTGGTGTGGTCACAGGCAAGGAATTTAATTCCTCTGTGCCTCAGTTTTCCCTTCTGTGAAATAGGGCTACCAGTCCCCACCTGCGCAATTTCGGCAGGATATCCAAAGGGGCTCAGTTACTACTGTGACAATAGGATGTCTGAATTCAACAGCCACGTCCTACCCAAGCTCAGCAAGGTCACTTTATCACTGGGCACGATCAGATGAGGAAGATTCCTCCCTCCAAGAGGTGAGACTAGATTCTGGCGATTCCCGTGAGGGGCTGAGTTGAGAGAGGCCCCCAAGTCCCCCCGACCTTCCCCGTGCACGGCAAGGAGAGTTGGACTCACCCCCCGCTCTGCCAACAGCTTCAGCTTCCCGAGTGTCTACGCCGCTACCAGCTCTGCAAACATTATAAGGATGCGTTCTTTACACAGCGATAGTGTCACATTAAAGGACTGAATGTATATGAAAAGGCTTATACTAGATAATACGATAAATGACATGTCATGTAGGCAATCATGGATTTAGCATCTAGGGGAAGCAAGAAATACCACAGAAGAAAATTTAAACATGCTCCTCTTTGACCAACGGCCTCTGAAAAGGCCCAGTGGTCTTTCTGACATTTGTTCCGAGTCCCAAATTTATAATATAACCAGGGGAGGCTTACAAGGGGTGAGGTCTGAGCTGCAAATATTTCCAATGATCCTATCAAGAAGAGGTCTAAAGAAAACACAGTTGTTGTGAAACGTTCCCTTTTATTTCTAAATCCCCAAACATTGTGTGTATATATGCCTAGAGTATTATGAAAATCATACTTGAAACCCGGATTCAAACTCCATTTCCTAACCACTCATATAAAATTTTCATTACAGATTACTGCCCTGTAGTGGAACAGAGGGCAACTTTATTAGAAGACACAGCACAGCAGTCTAGCAACAGAAGAATGTGCCAGTTGACAGCTACAGATATTCCTCTGTGAGATACGGCAGAATGCTGGAAATGAAACAGATTATATAAAAAAAGTAATTCAGAGCAATTTCTAGTAAAGAGTCAAAGAACCATATAATTCAACATTTATATAGACAAGTCTTCAAGGGAACTCTTAAAAAAGAGACTGGAGGTAATGTTAAGAAACTCTGGCTTGATTTCCCCCCCTCACCTTTTTTTTTTTTTTTTTTTTTTTTTTTTTTTTTTTTAAATCAGTCATGCTGGTTTGTACCATATATGGCCTCCAGCAACACACTGCAGGAAATGTCCCCAGCTTTTATTGCCCTTGTTTGATTGCTGCTGCTTCCCCCGTCCTCTTTCTCTCCCCCCACGCTCAAGCATTCCCCTCAATTTTCCTTTTACACGGCATCCTACTTGACACGAGGGCAGGCCCTACATTTTCTAATGACTTTTGTCAGCAAGGCAATAATGTCTTTGTGTACGAGCCAAGGATGGGGTATTATCTTCCTCAAATGTGTCCACATGCAATTTTCCTCTTCCTCGTCTTCCCTCCCTCATTCATCGTGCTATAAAAAGAACTTTAAAAGAACAGGAGAAAAGACAATCCTTTTTCTCTGTGATTAATTAAGGCCAGAATGGAACCCCAAGGCATGGAACAGTAAAGATACCTGTATAATTTCCAAGGTGTTGCAGCTGCGACAATGTTCTGCAGCCCTGTGACTTTCCCCCAATGTCATTTGTCATAATTTGACACTGATAAAGAGCTTCTCCAGTGCTGTGTCTTTGCAAGGGAACATATCCATATCAAAGCTGCTTGAATCATCCTTTTAGAAACTATCTACTGCATTTTTTGGCCTAGTTTTCTTTCAGAACTCAAACTCATGTTCTTTCCCTCTAAAAAGCCCCACCACACACATGCGTACGTACCCCCTCCCTCGTCTGTCCCCCTCCCAGCCTCTCCCCTGGCCTGTAGCTCTGATGCTCCTCCAGGAGCCTGTGCTTAAGGATTCTCTGGGAAAATGGTCAGGGGGCATTCAGGTTCCACATTTCTCAGCATTGCTTCTTTTAAAACTCAGATTAATGAAATCCATCAACCACAAATACACCCCTGCCAGCATTTTAATTAAAGTATGCAGGATGTCTTTGTGGCACCAGAGTAATATTTGCCAAAAGGTGGGATGCACTCTGCTCTCCGTAAATCCAGCATAGCTTTTACTAGTAAAAATCCACCGATGTTAGAGAATAGTGCGAGCACTGTCTCCCGGGAGCCCTGCTCTCTGTAGGGGAGTGCAGAAAACAGCAGTTTGACACAGTGGGTAAAACAGCTGGGGCTGAAGGCCTGAGCAGAACAGTTCTGTGGCCCTCACCAGCCTGGAGCTCTCTTAATATCATGGCGAGTAACCTAAAGCTAAACTTCCTTGTAGCCCAATGGAAGGCAATGTCTGCGTATCAACACCACGACAAAGCACTGCATCCTTCATGAGTTACTCAGCTGGCAGGTCAGTGGATTGCTGCTTACAGCAATCTGAATTTCACAGTTCCAGATATTTCTATCCAGCTCATCCAGACAACATAAGATGCTAAAAGCTCATGTGAAGAGTAAGGAGTCAATGAGGATTTTTGGTCAGGCAGAAACATTGCACCATATGATCCACTGGAAGAGTTACGGATGCTCTCTGGATAAAGTTAATATTCCATAATTATTATTCATCTGCTTATCATGGTATCAAACTCTAAAAGGGTCTGCCTGCTTAACTTTGAGATGACCGATATTCTGCTCTTGTGACTAAGGCTCCAGGTGGGTGTCAGGAGATTGGGGTTCTGTTCCCACATAGACTAATCCTTTAACTTCTTTTGGACCTCAACACCTTAATCTGTTAAACAGAACCAATAATGTTTCTGTGGGCTACGAAGGTTCATTCTCAAACAAAGCTCTTTGGGACACTGCAGCAAGCAGGTACATGGAGCTGCAGCTACTTTGGGGAAAGGGGCCGTGTGAAAACAGCACCTAATTCTTCTCACTATTCCCTCAAGTCACAATGTTCACTTAGCACAAAAGCACTTACCTCCTCCCAGATGCACTGCAGCTATATAGGAGCAAGTCTGTGCAGCCAGAATATGAGCAATGTATTTACAGCCATTAGGAAAATCATCTCCTGGTTTGCAAACGGAGCAAATTTGAACTGGAAGACCCTGAAAAAGAATAAGAAATTGCAGCAACCTTTATTTTATAGAGATGCTTTTTGCTTTGTGATGGCACTTTAACAAGAGCTTAATGAACAGCATTTTCTTGTTTTTGAGAAGTACAGACAGACCAGATAAAGTTACCAATTCATTAGCATCCCATCATGAATGTAGCCTCCTTATTCCCCAGCCATATGGTCAGCACGATATGCTTCCAAAAAACAGGGACATCTACAAAGGCTTTATTACCATCGGCCATCACATTAAGATGTTCCCAATCTCCATGTAACCACAGGCTACTTTATTTCTGAATCTTTTGGGTGTAAAGGAGCACAACACGGACTTTGGAAGCAAGGTGACTTTGTAAGAAGTGAGTATCTCTTCTACCAGCACTAGCACAGACAGGTTTTTAATCAGGATCACCTCTCAATCCTGAGCAAAACACAGTCTCCAGAGTGAACACATATCTCTTGGAGCTAGCTACCTGGCTGGGTGGGAGACAGCGCATCTGTTTCCATCATTCTACAGATAAATTCCCCATGCAACCAATTAGATCTCCCAGCGGGCTGAACTGCATGTCCAGTAATTAAACATATCTGAACTGGAACCTCAGCCAGCCATGGAAAATCAAGAGGTTCTCCCCATTTCTACTACGTGCAGACCCAGCAACCACAAACAGCATCTGTGGATGGTATTAGAGGGCCATAAATAGATGTTAAGTGACCATATGCAGCTGCTGAAAGCAGTAATCTGTAAAAGACATTCCTCACTCTCACCAAGGCAGGCACAATGCCATGTAAAGCCAGCAGAAAAAAAGGACAATAGCCTGTAAGGCCTTTTACAGGCTTTATTTGAGGAGTGAGAGAATTTACTTTGAAGTATATTGACTGTGCCAAAGCAACTGTTAACCTCTGCAGAGCAGCACACGGAGGGGCCTCCACCACTTGTTACCTCTGCTCAGCCTGAGCATTCAACGCTCCAGGACGCTGCTTTTCTTAAGACACACCAGGTGGGATTTCTCATTCCTCTGCACTGCTGAGATCAAGACACCTCTTTTCCACTGTGGCATGGCTGTCTTTCAGTAACGTATGGTATGAATCCTCCTTTTTTAGTACTGGGGACCTTTCAGTATCAGAGTTACCACAAAAATAGACGCTAGTTCCTTTGTCAGTTGCCTCAGTGTCCCTGAAACCTCCGTCCCTGCCTCTGAATTGACTCATGATGCTAAGGAAGCACTGGGGCCACCAGCAAATAAGGTTTCCCACTGAACTTAGCCAACGCACTGCCTGTTTAACTCCTTTCTCCAAGAAGTCATGAAACAACGCCTGGTTGACAAGTGGACAACAACAAAAAAATCAGGCCATAGGCATCAGCATCCCTGAAGTCTGCTTCCAGACCCCCAGCACATGAGTGTGTTTTCTAGCAAGCAAATGACTTGTTCCTTATCCTGAAGCTCCGT
Organism: Dromaius novaehollandiae; assembly: GCF_036370855.1. Classification (NCBI taxonomy): domain Eukaryota; kingdom Metazoa; phylum Chordata; class Aves; order Casuariiformes; family Dromaiidae; genus Dromaius; species Dromaius novaehollandiae. The sequence continues at coordinate 2,252,013 of NC_088116.1, forward strand.
TTGCAATTCAGGAAGACACAGCAGGAGGGTTTGTGCTCCTTCTGCATTAGCCGACCTGTGTCAGCATTTTATTCTGCAGCCCTGTAGGGTTTTTAGTTTAAAAAAAAAAAAAAAAAGAAAGAAAGAAAGAAAAAACAGAGGAGTTTCCAAAGCCTTAATAGCTTTGAAAACAACATGGAGAGTTCTCTTTACTGCAGAAGAGGTTAATGATCTCCCTCTGCTACAGAACTAAACTGGACATAATAAATAATCATAATAAGATATAAAGTATCATCTGGAGTCATGTAATATAAAGAACAGGTAGGAGTTATGATGTATTTCCATTACTGAGAACAACTGCTAGGTTTGAGATTTTGAAAGTAAAGGTAGGCAATAAAAAAAGAAAAGCAAGAATTTACTATTGAAATATTATTTAAATAGAAAGAGATTATATCTTGTCCTGCCTAGAAGGACCAAATACTGATTCCTGACTGGAATGCAACAGAAGCTCGCCAGTTCTCATTCCTCATCTCTGTTTTTCTCCCTGCAGCCTAAGCTAAGACATCCGAAGTGCAACCCCATGCACCCCATGTGTCTTGCATACACTTTGAAGACAAAAGAAAGGAAACTCTTGCCGCTTATTTCTGAGCTACCTACTGGCAGCGGCCAGTATCTTCATGTCAAAACGGCACCAGGATCTAATATTGCTCCCAGATCATTATGGAGCTAGTAACAATACTGATTTTCTGAAGTGACTCATGAAGTGAAACGCCTCTGTGTCCGCGATCCAACTGCACACGTTTTAGAGGGCCTGATTTTCAAAGGGCAGCCAGGCCCTCTCAGACAGGTCTCTAGTTAGGCACCAACAATTATGACTCATTTTAGCAAGGGTAGCCCATTTTCTTTGTCTTTCTGCTCTTTTTATTTTTGCCTCGACCAGCCTCATAGTTCTGTCTCTCCCTGCACACTGCGTCTTCTTCTTTCAGGGGACTCTTAAGAGCTCACTTCTTGCTGTATAACACCTACTACTACTTCTTCCCCCACAAGAGCTCCCATTCCTGACCTTGGACTCCTACCATACAGCATCAAAAACCAGAATTTGAAAAACTGCCGGCCAAACAAAACAGTTCATGGGATTTTCATGAGACGTCTTTCCCCTTCCTCCTGGCTATTGCGAGTGGACAGTACAATCAGAGATAGGACCGCTGTCCCTGACATCCCTGAAGTGGATTATTTTGGTTAGTGCAGGTACAAACAGCAACGTAAGCATGACTTGCTGAGGGATGCGTTGCTGGGGTTTCATTATTATCAGCTCAGCTCTGCTTTAATTAACACTGCCGCGGCCATACCTCTAACAGCAGTGCAGACGTAACTTGGGTCTCTGCTAGGTGGTTCTTAATCTCCTTGTCTGCCAGGCACTGAGCAGTTCTGTGAAGAACAGAGCAGCCTCAATTCACGTCACAAGATGAGGTTCTTCCAGTGCAAGCTCTCTCCAGCAAGACCTGTGGAGTGCCAGTGGTCAGAACAGGCAGCGTTAATTAAGCAGTCATGTTATGAATGATGTTTCCCTTGCTGCTTTCCCAGTGGTCCTTGCTTTAATACAACTGCTCTTGGAGATGCAACAACCTTGACAAAATTTCCACATGCAAGTGTTATTCTGGCACATCCAAAAGGACTATTTGCATTCATAGGGGTGTAGGAGACTAATTTCCAACCAGGTATGCAAATAAATCTTGTAGGAACATCCTTGTTTGGGTTCCTAAAGTTCAGAAATGCATTACTTAGGCTCCATGGCAACGTGCAAGCTACTCTGCCCTACCCCTAAGCTAGAGGTGAACGTGGTTTAGACATTTGCAAAGCTTAAGGCAACATGCTGGGTATCTGGACGATAGCAGAAAGCAAGGTTTGAGCGTTGACGATAAAAATGACATCAGAAACATCAACCGAAACGCTCAGGAGCAATACGACCTTAAAAACCGCAGTGCAAGTCAGAGGTGACCACAGCATTGCCACAACCCTGCCAGCTCCAATGCGCACACAAAAAGGGAGGCAGGAATCAATCTGTCACAGAAGGCAGAAGGTGCCCCTTTTGCTTCCCAGCGTGTCGTTCGCAAGGCGGAGGGGGTCAGAGTTCGTATCAAATGGCATTAATCACCTTCCCAAAGGCTCCACACACACTGGACACTTCTATTAATCAGCGGCGTATCAGCCCTCTAGCCTGGTCAGGGCCCCTTTGTCCCGGGCCCTACCTATCATAGACAGATAAGATTATCAGTGACGAGCGAGACACCCATTGAGTAACACCAAAATCGAAGAATGGGGATTTTTTCTCTTTTTATTTATCCTCCTGTCTCAAAGATGAGCTGTTTCTTGTCTTGTCAAACCACATCCTTTTCTTTAAAGAATCAGCTTTAAGAATCCAATTTGTCAAGCTGGACAATCATTTGAGAATCCATAAAAAGCCTTGGTGACTTTATCAAAAAAATAAATCAGAAGGTTTTAAATGGTAACTGAAAGGGATTTGAAAATAGGTTGAGTGGCCTACATCAATTAATCTTCAGAGAGCCAGGGCTTTGTGAAGATGAAGTGGCAGAGAAGTGTCAAAGGCTAGTTACTGGGTTTTAGGAGATAGAAGTTATTGATATTTTTCTTTTCCTTTTTCTGTCTTTTCTTCTCTCTCTGTCTCACCAGAACACAGGTGGTAAAGTAATATCCTCTGCTATGGAGTGGTGCAAATTTAAAATGGGGTAAACGTGAAGGGCACCTTTTTTCTGGTAGGTTTTTTTGTGGTCATTCACAGTGTCATCTATCCGGGGTGGTCAAACCTCTTCTCCCCACCTTGGTTTCTGTTTCCTCACCATAAAAGTAACAGCACTTAACTCAGGGTATCAGAGCTCACGTTTGATACAGACTCAAGGACAGCAGTCAGGAGGAGACTTCAAATTCTCCAAATCTGGGGAGGAGACACTGGCAGTGGAAGAAGGGGGAGGAACTTGGTGGGAGAGCATGCAAAAAATATTTGTGCTTACCTTTGGACAGCAGAATGGCTGGAATGTGACCCTGTGCATCCCATCAGCCTAGGACAAACTGCGAGGTGCTGCTCGCTTTTCTCTGTGCTGTCTCTCCAGCAGTGTCGGCTGGCAAAGCAGGAGGTCTGTCCTCTCCCAAGGAGGGCTCCTGCCCTTCCCATGCTCCGAACCTGGCCGTGGGGGCGAGCAGCAGTTGTTGTAGCCAAGCTGGGAGTAGCAGGGGAACGACGGCTACTCGTGACTCTGAAGGATATTCAGGGACAGAGTTAAGGACACTCCTGCAAAAGCACATTTCTCTTGGTTACTTTGACAGCACCAGTCACTGCTGTGTCCAAGTGCTGGCAGCCCTGTGTGTCGAAGCAGAAGGGAAAGGGACAGAAACGAAAGCGTGCTCAGCTGCACTGGTTCTTTCACTGGATCTTTGGATGGTCCTTCAAGTATAAAAATAGCTGCCATCCTTCAGCACTAACCCTTATCCCAGGCACCTGTGGGATGAAACTGCCCAACCTTCAGATTTCTGTGGGGGAGATGTTGGAAGGAATAGCAGGCATGCCGTGCACTAATACTGCTGTGTCTCTGGACCGTCCCCAAACCCTTCTCCCACTGTGAGGAAGTAAACAAGCGTTCTCAGAGCGCAGCCTCTGCTTTCTGAAGACAAGTTTGGCACCATCAAAATGTAACTGAATGGCTGATCCTCTTTGGATTAACAGAAGCTTTTGGAAAACACTCCCTTCTTGTCACATACCAGGAAGCTGAAGCCCAGAAAAGCTGCGGATTTGTCCAAGAAAGTTACAGGGCTCAGTCTTGCACATGCTTTTGTGCCTTAGCCACTCACCCACACCAAGGCTGCCCAAACCCATCTCCTGCTCCTGTGCTTTCAGACTCAGTCCTTAAAGCAAAGGGGCTGGCGCTACCTACTCAACACCATTTCTCTTAGCTGCCTGTTTATGCTGCAAGCACTCCACCAGTTTATCCTTGAGATACCTTGTTAGTTCAGTTATGGAAGGCAGAGCAGAGCTGACACAGACACTTTAAAGCAGCTACGGATTCCTAAGGTACTTTATGAAACCTGACAATACAGCCATTCTCCATTACATGCCTTTTGTTTAGCTCCTATTTGAAGAGGGAGGAGAGAAAGGGAGAAAAAGATAAATAGCTTCAGTTAAAACCTGGGGCCTGAGCAAAGTGTTGAAAACATAAAGAAGGACCTCAGGGCTTACAAAACAAAATGAAGAACTTGGTAAATGAGGTATTTGACTGAACATATACAGTCACCTGGAAGAGCAATGGATTTCCCCAAAAGCTTAATGAAAGCTGACAGCCCATATTGTTCTTCACTTTCCAGTTATGCTGCCACCCCAAGAAATGCATGGCCAAGGGACTGGAAACCTAGCGTAAAGGCGCTGAGACCCAAGAAACACAATCAAGAATTACAGGGACTTAGGGGACACAGAGATGAAAACAAGGGACTGGAGAATAAGGGGAAAAAAAAAGATCTTGGGAGCAATAAAAACACCAGGCTTAGAGAAGGGACATGCTGCCCCTCTCCAATACTGATAACAGAATGCAGGGAGCTCCAGATGGCTTTTTGTTTTAGTGCAATAAAAAATTTAATCTGACAGGCAAGTGTGGGGCTGTATAATAACACCACAAACAATTTCCTTAAAAAAATAAAAGGAATCTAACAGCTCAAAGGTATTCTTGTTTGCTGCAAAGAAAAGAGACTATTTGTTACTTACTGCAGTTGTGAGCATGTTCACAAGCTTTAAAACGGTATTTTGTTGCAGAAGTATAATATAAGGACACTTTACTTGCTTTCCAGTCTGGGGAAATAGATCTGGCTTGGAAATTGGCCAGAAATGCTGTAAGTTAAGCCTCTGAAGTGAAGGTGATAACTTTGCCAATTAAATATGGATGTGATTTTTTTTTCCTCTCCTTCCCCTGAATACTTCTGCACTGTCATTAGGTGATGATATAAAGACATAGGCCTCCTGGTGCAGCTTAATTGCTCATATACAGAAAAATGATGAGCTCTGTTGCACTGCACAAGTACTGCCTTGGATACTTGCTGCCTTATTAATAGGTGATACCAACTCGAGTTTAATTCTTCTGCCCGGGGAAAAACAGAAGCATAACAAAAGCCCAGTTCAGCAAAGTACTTCAACGCATGCTAGAATGCTTTGCTGAACAGCAATGAACTTAAGAGCAAGTTTATATTTAATCACATAGTTAAAGTATTTTTTGAATTGGTGCTTGGTGTACCAGAAAAAAGCTGGACTTATATTAAATAACCTCGTATTTCCATTTTTTTTATTGCTACATAGTAAAGATGATCCTGTATTTTAAAATCTACTGCTGCATGATTTCTGGTTCACATTGAAAGTGAGGGTGCCGGCGAGCTTGCCCGGGTGCGGGTGACGCAGCAGAGCCTGATGCACGCTGCGATACCTTGCTGCTGCTGCCGGGGCTCGCGGCAGGGCTCCTTGCGCTGCATTGACCCGCGATGCTGGTGCGTGGCTGCGGACGTGCCGCTCCTCCACGCAGGTGGGCACTGTGCAACGGCACTGGGGAGCTGTCGGTCCTCAAGGGATCAGCTCACCTCCTCCCAGCACCAGCTACAGCGTGAACAAAACTGGCACCTGAGCCTGAGCTGAGCAGAAGCTGAGAGTGGTCTGGGGGGCGGCAGAAAAGGCTGAAGCCAAGGAATAGACTGTGGGAAGGGACTAGAGCGTGGAGAGCTGTGGCAGCCTGGGACTGCCTAATCAGGGGGGACAGACTTGCAGCCAGAGACCAGCAGGAAAGACTCTCCAGAGCAGAGAAAACCTAAACCAGCTAAAACCTAGCACTCAAGGCCTAGGAGTCAGTCAACTACCCCCTCTCGCGTCTCCCTGCCTGCCTCCCTTCCACGCCAGCAGTGCTGATTTAGCCCCATCAGAGGCAGACTTCCCAGGGGCAGAGGCCAGCATCGTTCATTTGTGAATTGGCAGCTCTCAGGCTTCCTTGTCCACCCTCCTATCTACGTGCAAGCTGAGCTAGGGCTGGCACTGAGCACAAACCTGGGTAAAACTGCATCCCTTTTTTCACCAGGCAACTGCTGATCCCTACAAGGCTGACAGGCACATGTTTAGAAAGCCACGCTGCAGGATGCAGGGGATTTGCATTTGCATTCAGCAGGGCTCTAAAGGCTCAGTTTCATTCCCAAATAACTTGTGGTTAGCATGGGAGAGAGCGGAACAAGGAAGGGAGGCTGTGACTAAATTGATGGCAACAGAAAAAGCAGGATGTACAAATGGCTTGAGAAAAGGCATGATGAGATGTGACTGCACTGGGTCCTGGGACTGGAAAGAGTAAAATAGAAAAAGACCACCTGGACGAAGAGAAAGTGCTTCTGATTGCTCCGTAAAAAATGGAGTTAAAGATCATTGGAACGGACAAGGCAATCTGGTGGCAGCGCAGAGCTTTGATTGCTTCTAACGTGATGGAAGGGAGCAGAAAAACAAGGGTTTGGTTAGTTGCATCCACTTTCTAAGGACTTTCTTCAACTGTGAGCTCACTGGGGCAGAGGCTTTGTCTGCTGTTCGCTATATAGCATTTGCTGTGTCTCTCGAAAGCTAGTGCCCCTGGAACAGCCCGGGCAAGGCATAGGAGGGAAAAAGGTCATGCAATAGGAAGAGGACTAAGGGGCTGAAAGTGAGTTTGCTTTAGCAGATGTTTTTTATACACTCCTTTCTTCCTTTCTGCCAGTAATGAAGTTGTCTGCTGTTTAACAGCTGTTTAAATGCAGTTACTCCTGAACTTCAGGAGGCATTAAATAAAGGTAAGATATAATTTCACAGAGTGAACGTCCTCCAGCTCCCCAGTTACAGATAGCATGCCAGGGACCTCCCAGACAACCCCGTCAACGCTGCCAGCAAAGGCGTAACAGAGCCTCTCTGCTGCCAGACCAGTCACCAACGCAGGGCACCGCGAGCCAGAGGGGAGAAGACACAGACACCAGGCTCCTACCACGTCACTTCTGGTGCGTGCAAGCGGTGACAGCCCCGACAATGGGAGCGCGCTGTAGCTTTGCCAGCTCCCCTGCTAGCCCTCTACGTGCCAGGAAGCTCGGAACAAAGTCACTCCTGTGAGACAGCCGAGGGCCACCCAGACTAGCCGGGAGGGCGATGCACTTGCACGTAAAGCTTCCCGACTCTGCTCGGGAAGTAGTAGTGAACAAATCATTACGGGGAAACACCCGCCCGAGTGTAAATCAGAGCTTGGGATTTGGGGACTGACCCTTGCTCCACACACTGGTGGCTATTTACCATTCCAGTGCAGCACGCGCACATCTCTTGGGGCGACGGGCTCGTTCAGCGCGGGGCCAGATAGTTACCTGACCGTCGTTACTGCTGTCTGCCTAGCAGAGATGAGAGGGCAGAGAAGCCTGCACAGCACGGGCCACATAATTAGCTGGCAGAAGGCTGTGCAGTGCCACCACAGTCCTGCCATCTACGTCTATCCACGCACACAGCAAACTTGGGTGAATGGAAGCTGCAAAACAGAACGAATATATACGCTGCGGGGAAGGAAGGAGGGCTGCAGCGCTGGAAAGACAGAACACCTATAGGACTTCACTGCAGAAACCTGTCACCACGCAGATTACCTCTCTTTCAGCCTGGGCCATGAACACTACCGCTCCCTGCTCCGACCAAACTCTCCAGCACCCGTCACTTACGGAGGGCTATTTTTGCCAGGATGTGTATATAAGCTGCATTTGGTATGCATCCCTCACTCTTCCGCCGGTCTGAGGATCTCAACCCCAAGCAAACGCTGCTTTGTATCCTGGGAGTCACTAAGTGTACTCGGGGCTTTGAATTCACACATCCAAAGATTTTCTAAAGGTTATGCAAAGGTTAACAAACAATTAATATGTTGGATCAGCATGCCAGCTCTGTTTGCCTAATTTCTGCAGTCTAAAGGCTATCAGGCGGCTCAACAGCACGGCTTGAAAGGCTCCAGTTCCCTCGGTGCATTTATACTGATACTTCATTCTTCAGCCATATTTCAACACATAGGGTAATTTTAGCAATGAACATAACAAGAAATAATGATGTATCAATTTCTTCTACCTTGGGCATTTTTAGGTTGTCTCATCTCCAAAACTATCCAATTTAAGCATTTTGCATGATGACCTGCTAGGCTCTGTAGCAGTGACAGACAGATGGTCGTTTTTGTATTCATACAATACTTTTTACATTGTTAGATAGGCTGATACCCCAATGACTGGCTTAGTTTAAATTCATGCACTGACCTAGCCTTCTCTAACTAATCTGTCTAAAATCCTCCAAACTCTTTAGTTTCAACGCTCTCTCTAGAAGTAGAGCTCCAGGAAGATGAAGTATTGAGTTTGCCCTGGGTTACTGAACAAATCAGATGTAGAAGTAAAGTCAGGAGCCTAAATTCAGTCTCTTACTGGAATTAGGGTAAATAATATGTCCAGTAAAGGCAGAGACAGCCAGTTTCAAAATGGGCATAATATATATTTTTTCAAATGTCCCTTCTCATGTTATTAATTATGTCTCAGATTACTAAACACAATCAAATTATGATGATTTCTTTCCCAACATTGTAAGCCTATTGTTTGCTATTCCCTTTCACTCATGAGCTTCATTATTCTTTCTAGACAATTTCACCTTCAGGCTTCTCATGTATGAGCACAGTTTTTCAGCTCCCAGCATTTAAATCCACCAAATCTATTCTCATTGAAACTTAAAATGTTTCATGAACTCTTTCATTTACACTACAATTTCAAAATCCTAAATACTGAGTTTAATAGTACAAACAGTGTTCCTATCTCTGCTTCAAAATTAAAAGGGCCAGAAGAAAAAAAAACTTTCTAAAATGTTTTCACTTTGGTGTTTATATTTTGAAGGGTATTTTAAAGCCACAGAACATAACCTTGCTCCAGCTGAAGTTCATGAGGATTTTACAATTTACTTGAATAAGAAAGAACAAGTGGGTATTGGAATGGAAATTCCCTCCAGAAATGAAAGGAAGTAGAGTTTGATACAACATTAAGATCATGTAACTTACTTTTCAAATCATCCCAGATGTCCCAAGGAGTAGGGTGGGCTGCCCGTCTTGGCCATAATTTTTGAGATCCTGTGATGAGAAAATAAAAAATTGCTAGCAGCAAGAGACGGAGACCAAGAGACCATTGCATAAACCAAGAAATTGCAAAAGCATATATATCTTTTTAAAGCTGCCATATTGATGGGCCCTACTGTAAAGCCACACATGAAGTACATTGAGAAGCAGCTGTAGCACTAAGGAGACATTCCCAAAGACAAGGCAAAAATGCCACTACAACCACAACGGTCATGAAAACTGCACGGGGAGGATACCACAGATATCCTTGGAAAGGCAATCTGGATCTCAGCCCAGACTAATTTTTCTTCCCCCCCCCAGGAGATGATACAGGAGAGAGCCTGGATTTCCTCCTTCCAGCGGGTTTTATAGTCTGTGAAAGCTATGTGAATGGAGAGTGGGATTGTGAGGCAGCAACAAAAAGGAGAAGCTGAATACGAAAGTTTGCAAACATCTGACAATCAGCACAGTATAAAATTAAAACCGAACTAGATGGCAGCAGATGGCCTATAGGAATATATCAAGCCTTGTCCGACTTGATTAGTGCTCAGTCGATGGAGTTTGTCACCTGTGACAAAGGCACCTATTTCTTAGATATTACAGCTGTTTGATAAAACTAAGCATTGATGTTGGGTAGGTTTGGTTTCCTTTTAACACTGCTTGCTAACATCTGAAAATTGGTGGGTACCAATACATACTGAGAGTCCGACCCACTCCCCATGCTTTGACCACCCTTGTGAGATTGTGTGATGGTTATTATTTATTACATGTATTCGTCCATGTCCAGGGAGCTCGGTTCTGCAAAAATAAACGGTCTCTGCTGTGAAGAGGTCACATTAGACAAGGCACTCAAAGGGCTGGGGAGAAGGTATGAACACACAGCTGGAGGGAACAGGGTGACGGTCTGCAGACACTGTGCTAGCGCAGTGGTCGCAGTGAGGGTTTGCTCATCTACACCTTGGGGTAGTGGGAGGAGATCAGTTAAGAGAGGAAAAACTAGGAGGAGGACAGGGGCAGGCACGGCCCTTGCTCCTGCTCCCAGTCTGCAGTGCTGTGAAAAGACATCCTGGAGAGAGCAGTCCCAAATCTTGGGAAAGACACAGCTCACCTCAATAACAGTGACTGTTTCTCCACCCTGAGACAATCTTGGCTGAGATAGAAAGAAAAACAAGCAGCAGCAGAAAGAGGAAAACTTTCTGTCTCTTCCTGCTAATTATAATCCTATTTTGTACAGAGAACCTGTCATTCAGTTTCCTTTAATGGTTAGTTTCTATTTCAATTCTTCCTCCACCCTATTATCTTTTACAATATTCAGTCCAGCTGGGTGATGGATTGATAAAGGACCATCCTGCCGGGAGCCGGCTTGCTCAGAATGGCTGTCACGTGCACCTAACTTCTATATCTTTTTAAATATTTCAGTTGTTTGAGATCTTTATTTCACATTTCGATTTCCTGTAGTACAGTAAATTTATCTTAGTCACTCAGTCAAGTTCTCTCCCAGTTCTTCCTTCCCCTTATCTTTTCTTCCTCTGTACAACCGAAAACACCTACATTATCTTTGCTGCCGATAAACCTAACTGGTGGTAATCCACAGATCATTTTGATAGGATGGCATCCAAGTCAAAAGGAGAACTTTGAAGTACTGCGCTTGTCATCAGCGGAAAGTTCGTTGTTTAAACCCAGCACCTACTTCTTTCAAGGTGAAGTGTATTTTACACTCTAGTGATGTAGAAATGTTCTTGGATGCCTGCTGACCTAAGGTGGCCCTTCCACGGTCCACAGAAAATCTGTAACGATGGGTTTATTTATTTCTTTCAGCTCTTCTGTCTCCCCAGGTCTAATATTAGCATTTTAGCTAAGGGTGTAAAATGTGTTAGTGATGTAGCCTCTGAACATCCCTCCAAGAGGGGAAGCTGACTGAAACCCAAGAGATTAAGCAACCTGCCCAAGCTGTAAAGGGAGCCTATGGTGCAGCCAAAAACTGAACTCACACCGTCTGATCCTAGAGCAGGGCTTGAACCAGAAAATATCCCTCTGCTCAAAGTATCAACAGCAGTCCCGCAATACCCTGGATTTCTGCAGTGGGTTCCTGTTGACTTCCCACTAATTCCACCAATAATATCAGAACTAGACAGACTCCTTAGGCCAAATCTTGATAACCATTATGTTCCACACCAGAAAAGGCTTTCTATGCATTGAGTTTCCCCTGGGTGTGACTCACCACAGAGAAAGTTCTCATTAAACCAGCGTATCCCACCAAAACGCCCCCACTCCGAACACAAGTCTTACCTTAAGCATGCTGACAATCCTGAACCCCAGCCCAAATTCATTTACATTTCTTTTTTCTATACTTATCCACTACATTAAATCACTCTCAAGCCACCCTTTTCTGCAGAGCGATGTAACCTGGTGAGCTTGGGCAGACAGCCGGGGCCAGGAGGGGAGAGGAGAGCGGCCGTTCCCGAGAGAGCAGGCTCACGTCGGGGGCCGCGGCTCGTGGCTCAGTCCCAGCAGACTCCTCATACTGCTGCTCTTTCTGAGCCCTGCTCCCTCTTTTTGCTTTGCCCCGCACCCTTCCTCGGTCAGAGCCCTGCGACCCACGCAGGGGGCCTCCTGCCCTCCCCACAGGCTGCATTTCCACCAGCACGAGGTGAAAAAATACCTTGATGTAAGATCATTCCTCATTCTGCCTTGGACGACAGTTTGAGAGACCACTAATAACATCTGCTCCCGGGAGCCCGGGCTCTGCACCTGCCCCTGAACACTGCTCAGGAGCACGCGGTGCAGCAGCAGCGGAGCGCTCTGGATCGCCTGGTCCACGCGTGCGCCTGGCTGGTCCCTGCCCGTGCAGATGCTGAACGCGGAGCACGTGCTACGGGCAGGAAGGGCTGTGCTCCGACGGCTGAGGCTGCTGATGAGGACGGGAGCGAGGGGAACATCCCCATGTCCAGCTTTTGCCCTTGGCGGACTGAGGACCCCAAAGCATTTCTCCATTAGGTGAAAAGCTTCCTCACGCCTCCTCCAGTACGATCCCTCCCCTGTTCTCTCTGCCAGCGCTCAGTTTCGCTTGTTCTGCACGCACCCACGGTCCCATACCTGTCCAAGTGACACTGCTTTATTGATCATCTGAGTGATTTGCACCCAGTTTAAGCAACCGAAGAATCTGACCTGCACCTTTCTGGGCTAAGCTTGAACTTCACCTACAACCTCTGACAGTTTAAACTCAATAAAAAAACATAAGCTCACAGCGGATCACAAAGAGAAAGAAGAGGTTATTGCACACAGACAGGCAGCCAACGCAATCACCGGGAACATCAACAGCATGCATTTACGCTCTCATAAATCTGGTCCTAGGCACTTTTGGATCTAGAACAGGGCCTCGGTCGGAGGGAGGGTTGCTGATGTCCTCCAGATTTTTGGAAAAAATCTGGTAGATGTAAGCCGGATCAAACCTGGGTGCAATTTTAGTCCTTCAAAAGCCAAATCAGGCTTTGCCATCTTTACTTCTATGACCAGTGCCTTTTCTTGGCCATCAATTCTGCTCCTGGGTCCAACAGGAAGCAAGAAGAAACTTAACAAAAAATTGTTTGTACTGCACTCAGGGGATGATAGTGAATAACTGCATTTAGCCCAGCCTGCTCTTTCCCTTATTTCTGAAGGCTATGGCTCTATCCACTCTGTCACTATCATAATTCCAGCTTCTAACACTACTGAGCATTACTGCCATTATTTTAATAGATCTTTACTGTCTTCCTGGGAGGAGAGAAGCAGAGGCTAAATTGCTATTACCTACTGAAGACCAGAGAAAATAAGTGACTTACCTATCTCACAAAAGACCTTGACAGCAGAGTTGGAAGCTGAACTGAACACAGACCTCCTCTCTCTCACTCCAGTGTCCCAAACCCTTCAAGGGAAATGCAGAGATCAAGGGGTTACCTGCCTTCACAATATATATAAGCTGAGGCAACCTTGCTGGAAAAGTTTTGGTCTATTCTACTCTAGTTTCTTAGATTCTGCTATAGTATGAGAGGAAAAGATAATTTGAAAGGAGTTCAAAAAATAATGAGATGTGCTCTCATGTTTACCTCTCTCCAGAAGTCCACCTGGATTTTAAAGGGAGCCACGCTCACTCAACGGGAAGGTCAATGCCAGGGAGCTGAGGGTCTGCTCGTTTTCTTTCACTGGGCACAATTTGCCCATCTCAGCCCTGCAGTGGGAACTGGCTGGGGGCTTGCCTGCAAATTGCACTGCACGAATTTGGGAGGAAGCAAAAGGCTCTCCCCCATCCTCAAGCACTTCATCATTTTCTTTCCCTACTAAATGACATGCCTAAGGCTGAATCTGAATTTGCACCGGGGCTGAAGAGAAGGGGACTGGCCTGGAGAGTAAGGGAGTTAAACACGGCTCTTTGGATAGGGCTCCTGGACAAACAGGCGCGCAGCAGGGACAGAGGGAGGCATTTTGCCAGCGTGCAGTTGTGAGGGCTTAATGATTCCAACCGCAAATGGTTAATTTTCATCAGCAGCCTCTGATCTTGCACTGGCAAATTACTGCATAGGCCAAACAGTGTGGGTTAATTGTATAGCACTTACGTGTCTGTGCCTACAAATCAAGACGTCAGAGGCTATAAAAATGCATAAGCAATTTTTCGCAGGCACAATCATCAGAGACCTAGGGAGAGAGGGAAGGGAAGAGATGATTAGATTGATAGTTTCACAGAGACTAAACTGTCTGTTTGTCAGTCCTTCCATCAGGAGGCTGCACCTTGAACTGGCAAGAGGCTGGAACAGACCAAGCCTTCCCCCTCCCCGTCCTCCCAAAGGCAGGGAAGATCCAGCACAGCGGCAACAGATGCAGCAGCATTTCCCGAAGCTTTGAAGTGAGCGCAAAGGGGACATCAAAAACTAGCATAGGGTAACTTGACCTAACGGTGCTACCGCTAACGACCTCTAAGCAAGCCGGAGGGGCAGGAACAGAGCACAAGGGCAGCTCATCCCTGGGCTGCAATCCAAGAGACCGTGGTTCTCAGCCCTGTGCGCAGCCTGAGGCCACGCTACATCCTCCTCCTCCTCCTCATCTCTGCAGTCTCACCACTGGCCTCTGCTCAAGAATGCTTTATGGTGCCTCTTTTGCTGAATGCCAGCACCTACCCTGATGGCTGCGAGTGGGCTGTGCTGTGCCTTGTCCCTGGCGCAGGGACGGACTCCGAGATTCTCCGTGGCTGCTGAAGAAGTAGTCACGCACATGCTCCGGTGTGACTAAGCACCTCTGCTTGGCAGAGAAGTCAGTCATTAATCCCAGACTCTTCTTGTCCTTGTTTCTCCTCCCGATTATTCCGAGAGCAACTATTGGCCTCAGTTTTTAAAGAGCACCATGAGTAGCAAAACCATCTCCTGGTTTCACTGCCTATTTGCATTACTGGAAACAACACCAAAGCTTCCCTTAGGCTTCGAGAGATTTGAATCAGGCCCTGGGATGGGTTCCTGGGAGACTTCAACCAGCCACAGGCTGCAGGAATGAGAGACGTGGCTGACAAGAACAAAGCAGCAGCTGTATGCACAAGCCAGACCAAGCAGGTACCATTTCAGCACGCTTAGAGCACTGTAAACACAGAAAGGGCTTTAAACACTGGAAAGCATTGAAAGAACACCACCAAAGCAACAAGGCTGCCTGCACTGGGGAAAGGGTTAAGGCATCTTCTCTCCTTCTCGCAGGCTGGCAGCTCTACTGCTACGCCATGTGGCATCCCTGCCAATATTAAGTGTTCACGTGAAACGGACAGCTGTGCAGAGGCCTTCACGTCACAGATGACATTTGGGAGTATATAAAAATCCCAAGACATGTGGCTCCTTTGTGCTCTGTCACCGCAGTCCTCGCTTCCCTTCCTTGACCTAGAAGATCTCACTGATATCTCCATGTGAAGAGAAAATGTAGAGGGCACAAGGCAGGGGACCCTGCACAGAGCCTTTCCCTCTTTAGCTGATGCCCAGTCATGGGCCATTTGGGCTGCCCTGACCCTTCTTCAACATCTGGAAGGGCTGGAGCTGCCCATGTGCTTTCAAAACAGCTGGCTCTGACGAGGCTCTTTCTAGTAGAGGGACCTTCATCAGACAACAGCCCCTACTGAGGCCTCAAGTTTGCAGGCAGCGGTCACAAACACAAGGACATATTTTTCCCCACAGGACCACAGAAGTTTAAATATCTCAACAGCAAGGAGCAGAGAGAGCGTTCTGAGCTGCTATGAGAAACATCATCCTAATAACATCTTCATCAACCCCGGGATACGACTAGGGAGCAAGCAAAAAAAAAAACCCAGCTAAAATAAAGACGTCTTCTCGTTACTTCCCTTTCCGCATCAGCAGTCGGTGGCCCGGCCCTGGGAGCGGTGGGCAGCCCAGCCGCGAGCATGCAGCACCCCCTGGTGCCACTGGCTCTGCTCCAGGACCGCGGGCCCAGGCCCAGCTGCCAACATCTGGCGGCAGGCGGGAGCGGCCAAGGATGCCACGGCCTGCTCTGCACAGGCTCCAGCCACAGCTGCTTTTCTCCTGAGGCAGAGTCTGCTCTGCCCACAAGAAAGCAGCTAGGGAATGATGCTGAGCTGGGCTTGGAAGCAAAATAGCAGACTGGCGGGTTATTTGGTAAAACTTCGCCGCGCCATAAGAGAAATTAAATCTTCTGTTTTCTCACACACAGACATATGCCCACACATATGCCTCAGATAGGTACAAATTTAGGAATGTTATGAGCCAGACATGCAAAAGCTTGCCTGCCCAGCTTATTGTGCAGAACACAATAGTTTGGAACTGCATCCTTTCTGACTGTCACATTGAAGGAGAAAGGAGGAAGGAAATCCACGCTGCGTTTCTGAGGTTTGGGAAAGAAAAAGTGGATTATGGCTGCAGCAGGGCAATGCTACTGTCTTGCTGGTTACACAAGGTTACAGCCAGACAAAGAGTGAGATTTGAGTTCTTGTCCCCACTGTGCCACTGTCTTATTCTGTGGTCATAGGCAAAAGATGTAATAGCACTGTGTCCTTTTTCCCAGATTAAAAAAGGAATATTCATACCTCCTTTTATAGCAGTCATGGAGCTGTAATGGGTGAATCTGTATAGAACGTGTTGCAACTGGAACGAAGCGGTTATAGAAAAACATTGTTACTGTATTTGTTTTACAGCATTTCTATATACTTCAATGAGATGCTTGTTGCAGTGGGAAGAGAAAGGTGGAAAGCAAACTTGTTAGTCTTCCAGTGGTATCCCAGCCCCCAAATGGCAGAAATGCTAAGAGAAAAACTGACCTTTTGTCATTTCAAAATTAATGTGTGTCCTGGAAGTGCATGAAAAATGTCTTTCTACTATCCCATCTTTTGCATAAGCTAATGCCATTTACATGAAAAAAATCTTACATAGGCAAAAGTCTGGGTGTAGAAAACTGAGCTTCTCATTTTCTACACTGTGCAGAGCTTTGCTGGAAAGCTTTTCCCTGCAGCTTTCAGTTAGACTACAGTGGGAATACTGAGGGCCAAAATCAACCAACAAACTCATTCTAATAAACTGATAACTAATACGGGAACAAACCTGCTCTGATGCAGGGTGGGTAGGATTACATGGTACAGCAGGACTCTAAATCTTGCAGTCTTTAATCATCTAACTCCTGTCTCTATGATTTGATAGTGTCTGTCTTTGGACCTTATAAGAATGAATGTTTAGACTTAGGCTAGCTGGGGTTATGACATGCTGAGCCATTCCCACATGCAAAAGCTAACAAAAGGGTTCTTTCCTCACTTTCTGGGGAACTGCAAATGCTTCTTGAAATTCACTTTTTCTAAGAAAAAGCTTTTTGAAAAATAACCTTCCAATCTTGCTTGCAATGAAATGCATGACCTTTCATATCTCTAAAAAAATGTCTGGAATACTATGCACAAATTTCAGTTTTTATTAGAATATCCTTTACCTCAAAGTCCCTTTAATATTCACAGTGAAGTAGAACCTAGGAGAAACAGAGGTCTGTATTTCAGTCCCTGTTCTAGATTTTGTGTGATGCTATTGCCTCTCATACGCATACACCCCTTTCTCCATCCTTCCTTGTTCGATGCAACTGTAGAGTTAGTTAATACGGCTTTGTAAAGAAATGCTCACCCTGGGTGTGCCACTGACAGTCCAGGTAGATGAAATCTCCTCCTAGAAAGCAGCAGTGCAAATTTCCCTGTCGGTCAGCTGCAACTCCACCTTCAATGGTCTGCTTGCAGGCGCTGGGGTCTCTGCTGAGACTATCCATCAGTGTGAGGTTTGGGGGTGACCTGAGTGCGACAAGAGTCCTAGTGGTTGGGAAAGCAGGGAACCAGCAAACTCATTTCACAACAGCTAGCACTTGAATACAATTTTTAGATGGGCTATACTCAAACCAGCAACCTAGAACTGAGGAGCTTGCTAGCCTTTTACCAGCTTGGAGTAATTTTGTCCCCCAGAATCAAACATGTCAGCAGGACACCCAATAAATATGTCTACAGAGCAGTGATTTATTCATAAGGGAAGCCATGGAAATTCCCAAACCCTCCTAAATATCTGTTTCCTGGCTCTAACTAGTCAATAACTTGCCAACTGGGGAATGTATTTGTCTGCTCCCCTCCATATATTTTCTGCTTTTCATTATAATTTTCTAAATAATACATTACAATGAGTTATTTATCACACTCAGCAGCTTTGTGATCCCCCCTCCATCCTGAGGAATTTCACTAATAAATCAGTTGCACAAATATCTGGCTGATATTGCCGTAGTTTTGAGCGTGTTTTCCATTCACATGCCCAGCACCTGCATGAGTTGGCTGTGAGGCTGCATTAAGACCCATCATCTAAATTAAACAGCATTTCTTTGCCCCAGGATAGCCATCTCTATTACTCCTCTCCTTGCGGTCCTCCTGTGGATGCCAGCCAAAGGACAAAGGGGGAATAGAAATAATAAAAGACAAAAACAGTGCAAAAAGAAAAGCAAAACAGAAAGCTTTGCTTGGAGCTCCATTTCTCCTGCTCCTATTGTTGGGACTAAATTGGTGGGAGAAGCAGAAATGGCACTGAGAGGTAAATGAAAATAGAATACATAGAAATAAGTGCTCTGGGGATATAAAGGGGTCCTGGAGGACTGTTGAGTTCTGCGAGGAAGGCTGAATATTTTTCACCAAAGTGCTTCAGTGCCTCAGACCCTAACTCTATCAAAGACCAAATTTGCATCTGTGAACCACCAAGAGAGTGGGGCTCCTCTGGGACACCGCAGATCACATAGTCCATGAAGGACAAAGCACGAGTAAGCAGGGGAGACAGAGTATTCAGCTTTCCAAGTGAGATTAGGTGAGTCCAGAGTCACTGATGAATACTGCAAAAGTATCTCCATTCTAAATGGCATGGTTCAAATACACCTTACACTCTAATCCTATCCCAAGAAAGTTCTGAGACAACATCTAGAACGACACTAAGGGCTTTCCTAGACTTTCCTGTTGATTCTGAATTGGTGGAGAAGGTAGGCCAGGCCATACAGGACTTTCTAAATGTGATAATGGCACTATCCAGGGGATGTTATTTGCTTCCCAGTTATGATGCAATCTTTGTATGTAATGCTGAACAAGGAATTCCTCTTCAGAAGGGTATAACAACTCTGCATATCTCTGACCTGTCTTTACAGCAGGGCTTGAGTTTGGTTCCTGCTGCCAAAATGAAGTGGCTTGAACCACTTGTGATCATGCTTTCCAAGACAGAGTCTGGATGTGATTCAGTATCGCCCATCCCTAGCAGGGACTCAGCTTTTCCAGGCTAGAGATAGGGAACAAGGCACCAGGAACTACTGGTTTGAGTTGAGACCTAAAATAACATGGCAATATATTTACATACTTCCTTCTCTCCTGTATTTGATTTAACCTGGGGAGAGCTGTTGTGATGCCTCTAGCAGTTTCATGTCAGGAGCATACAAAGGGTGCCTTGAAAAACTAGCTCTGCCCCATTCTCTGTGATCAGTCATCTGAGACATGTGGCACAGAGTGCTCCTCAGCCTCGGCCTCCCTGCCAGTGCTACTAACGAGACAGGCAATCAGTGCCAATGATTTTGGCCATGCAGACCTCTCCATAATGGGACTGGACGGAGGCCACCAAGCACATTTCTACATAAGCCAAAGCTTTTGCTGACCTTTGAGCACTATCCACACAGGCTGTATCCGAATCTGTGACCTGGAGAGAATGGTCTTGTCATAGATTTTCTCACCCTGGGTACCATCAAACCAGATGTGTGCCATTCCTTATGTGCCGCTGTGCCTGACAGAAATCACAACTATTAGAAGGGACAACCTAGCACTGTGACCAGGATGTGAGCCTAATCATTTCTAGTCATGCCAGATAACTGACAAACAGGAGTTGAAATCTGATTGTTTCTTTATAGTGCTGTAAAAGCTTGCAGATGTTGGCAATCATCTACCGGGCACATTCCAATGGAGAAAAATCCTAGACACCTGTAAATATGTAAATACTTTAAACGCTCTTAAAAAGGGAGGAACAAAGGGCCTTCTGTTTCACTCTTTGTTTGATTTTTAAATTGCAGGAGCTCCAATCTGAAGACATCGGAAGCACCCACTTTCCTTTGTGTGGATAAGAAAAAAGGAAAAATAATCTAGGTACTTTACACTGTGTTTCAGGCTTCTGTTGTCATGGCTATATCAGCCACGATCCCCCCTCAGCAGAGTGGGGCCAAGCAGAAGTTACTGCTGACATACTGATAGCAGCAAAACTGTGCTTCTACTAGTACGGCTTGTTTATTTTGTGTGTGTCTGCGTGCATGGAGAAGAAGAGTTGTTTATGCCAAGACGTTGCATCCGGAGGAAGAGTTTGGCTGGCATAGGATTTTAGCTTTCCTCTACCAGTAAAGTACTCTGGGTGTAGACACGCGCCAAGTCATAACATTCAAGTGAATCTGATCATGTTCATTAACTCCTTGAGCACTAATTTCTAAATCTTCACCATCTGCTGGCAAGATTTTCAGAAACGAATGAATGGAATCTGGGACAGTGGATTTGAGTACGTGGCAATGGATCAAGCTGGCAAGAGGTCTGTGCCAATATATAACCTAGAGCGCATGTGTGTGTATTTGCTTACCTTCGGGACAGGGAGTCTGGGTTCAGGAGAGAGCTGGCACAATGGCAGGCACGACTGAGGCAATGCAAAGCGATCCAAACCTGAAACAGAGCCAAAAAAAGGAGAAAAGTAAGGTAGGGAATGGAAATTTGGAACTAAAGCTTTGTCAGCACCGGAGAACTGAACTGTTTGTAAATGAACCAGCTGGCTAGGGGTGATTTAAGCACAAACGCTGCAGTGCCTCCATAAGAGCCACACTGGGCCAGGCAAAGAAACACGGCAAAGCAGCCCTGTGTCAAGTGCTGTTCTAAAGCATCTCGCTGGGACTCCTGGCACAGCTTGCAAGAGCAGCCCTGTTCCAGGATATCTCAAAAGGGGCATCAGAGATAAGCTCAGCAGCACCATGGGAAATCGTGGAAGTTCAAACTCCCATAAACAGCAAACCCCTGCCTCCCGCTCCAGGCACCTCCAGCGGCACACCGCAGCTCCCAGCTCTCCCAGACGCCGCAACACAGTGCCTCCATCTGAGACAGCTCAGCAACACTGAAGCAAACCTAGTGATGCACCTAGAAGTGCAATGCATAAAACAAGCCAAATCACAGGCGCAGTCATGTATATGTATGTCCCGGTGGGACAATCATCTGCACTTGTGCATACAAGTGCCACTGCATGATGTTTGTCAGGAATATGTGGGTGAATCCGGAGTCGAAAACTCTGGATAGGGCAGCAGGCTGGGGTTGGGCTCTCCTTGCTCTATTCCCAGCTCAGCCACTGATCTTTTACATGATCTTGGAAAAGTCACTTCAGCCCCTCCTCCTCCTCTTCTCCCTCCCCAGCAGTCCGGCAGCTCCAACAGTCCGCTCTCTCCTCAGTGCTGCTCAGCACTACAGCCCCTTTCTGGGGCAGCGAGAGCTGGACACGACTCCCCTCCCTTGCCGGTCGCCCGGTGCAGCTGGTCAGTGGACGCTGCAGGGCAGACGTTTCCCGTGCAGCACGTCTGAACATGGGGCTCCCTGAACGCTGAAGTCTCTCCATACTCATCCTCCACTCGCTTTACAGTCTGCATCAGCTTTGCCCCCTCTAGGGCACAGGGGCCAAGATTTGCCTCTGTGGCAGCTGCTGCTGAACTATAAATGAAATCTCCAACCGCTTTTTACCTCCTGCACTTGCTCTCCCAAAAAGCAATGCAGTTCGTTCCAAACACCTCGTGGCAGGAGATGACTCAGCCAGGCCCTTGCGCAGACAATGAGCGGGATGAAGGCACGCTGTGCTGCCATGACCTCATTTACAGTAATGCTAGCTGCTCACGACATCCCCACGGCTGCCTGGTTGAGCTCCCGGTGCTGCTCAGCCGAGCGGGGAAGGAGAGGGTGCTGTGCCTCGCACCAGACCGGGCGGCGTGGCAGAGCCTGGCTAGCTGGGCAGCATCCAGCTCCGCTGCCGGATTGTGCAAGAGGCACAGTGGGAGCTGCACGTGTGCAGGAGGCTGGTAATTTTCCAGGGTAGGTAGCTGGGGAATTCTAGCCTGAGTCACTCAGTAGGAAAAAGAAATTAGTTTATTCAAATTAGCCTTATTCCCTCCCCCCAAACTTGCATGAGAAGATTCCTTTTTTTTAACCCCCACCTTGCAAAATGGTGCAGCATTGACTGTCTTTCTAGGTACAGTCAGGACAGAGCAAGGAAGAGATTAGTAAGTGCCTGCATGCATAACACCCATAGCACAGAGACAAATGAGCAGATGGCCGTTCCTAATCTCCCCACCTTAACTGTCACCTAGCTCAGTAAAAAAGGGAAAACTCTAATTGGCTCCACTTACCTATTTACTAAGATCTCCTGGTGCTCTTCAGTGACAATGATATTGTTTGAGTATGCCGTACTCAGTGGAAAAGAGTTGGCAAACTCCGTATTTGCAGAGAAGAATTCCTCAGGACTTCTTTCCTGCTTTCAGACCAGGCTCACGCTCTGTAAGCATGCGGCAGCGTTACCATTACAGGCAGGCTCCAGGGTTTTGCTCCCACTCTGCAGTTTGAGTCACAGCACGAGTGAATCACTTGTTCTCCCCAGGCCTCAGTTTCACTCGCCCCTGCAGAATATCGACCACAGGGGGCTGCTCCGAGATCATCAAGAGCTCTAAAATAACGGGACAAAAGGTGTCATCAAAACACAATTCACATTCCAGTAATGGCCATGGGCCCCCGTTCAGATCTCAGCCCTGTTGCACTGAACAGTGCCTAGTCCGTGATTGACAATTCTTGACCCATTACTATTATGAGCTCTTCTGATATAAAAAGGAAACGCAATTTGGGGATGGAGAGAGTGCATTTTCTATAATCAAATTTTTCCAGCTCAGCAACAGTGGAACTGGCCTGTCAAGACACATTACTGTCTGCAGAGAGGCTCTCCTCTCATTCCACCCACCAATGTCCCCTTTGTGGCAAAGAAAATTGGATCGAGACCCAAATTGTTCAAAATTGTTACCACAGAACACTGGCTTGAGCTTCAAACTTAAAACCAAAAGAACCAGTTCTCTCATCTTTGTCTCTCACAAACAACAGCCGGGGAAGTACTAAGCTGCCACTTCAGCACACGCGCTACAGCTTTCTGCGTAAGCATAGCGCTTTCCATCAGACGAAGGCTGCTCTCTTCTCCCTGCCCCACAATCCAAAAAAAGCAAAGAAAAGAGAAACCAAAATTTTCATTTAAATCATACATTCTAAAACTGTTTTGCCAGGCTTGCTACTTTTACCACCCGAGACAGTCAACATGCTTTGGAAACCTTAACTTCTTGAGCCTTTCTTTTCTTACGTCACATTGATTCAGGAAGGACCTGTGACCTCTTTAATGGAGCAGCAGTCCCAAACCTAGAAGCTCCAACTCCATCAGTCCCTGCTCTCGCTCTCAGGTGTTCCCGACCTTCTGCAAGAGCCACGCAACCTTCTCTGAATAGATGTTGCCAAACACATTCCTCTGATAACACTCTGCCTCCGGTAAATCTGCCCCCGGGGCTGAGTCAGACCTGTGATGTTCACACAGTATTTCTGCGGATTATGCCCCTGATTAATTCCAGCCTGGAAAGACAGCAAGCCTTGCTTAATTTTACTCATCTTTTGAAAGAGATGGCAAGGGAAGTCTGGATGTCATCAACGGTCTCTCTTCTCCCTCTCCTAGCCTTCCCCTTAAAATGCACTGACAGATAAAACTGTCACCATCCAATCCTCTCCCGCATGTAATTCTCCCATCCTGCAGGAGCGGGTTGCACAGATGCCCACGCACGCAGCGTCGCTGCAGACAGAGCCAGCTGACGGGATGCACGTCCCTCTGAAAACCTCGGCTTTTGATTATAACTTCCATTACTGGAGGAAAACCTGGTAAGTGGCTGGTAATACACATGAGTGACATCAGGACACCTTACAAACCTTCAAACGCTCTCTTTGTAAATGCAAGGTGAGGTGAAGAGCTTGACAAATGGCAGGTTTTCATTGCTGGCGAAATGAAACACAGCCAGTTCTAGGCTTCAATCACAGAAGACACAAGGGTAACAAAAAGTTAAAATTACTCAGTTTTAACTTTTTTTTAAGTAGCTGTATGCTACTTTTGAAGCAAATTGCAAATACTGATTAATTTAACTTTACAATGTCTATCTTAAACAAATAATATCTCGGTTTACAGATGGGGAAAACCAAGGCATAGAGGGGGAAAAATGAACTGTTTGGTATCTGCAGCAGAACCAGGAACAAAACCCTCTTGTCTCTGTGCTTTAACTACAAAATCATCTTTCCTCATTAGCAGCTAATCAGAACTACCAGAGGGGAAGAGATTACAGACAGGGTGGAGAGGGGAGTAACTGAAAGAAATACAGACATCAAAACAGATTTTCATTTATTTACTCATTTATCACAGTGAGGCACAGGCTTCAAGTTCCTTCAAGTCTGCGTTAGCCTTGCAGGATTTTGGGATGCCCTCTCCAAAATCCAAAAGGTTAATAGCTTAAAAGCCATGTACTGTCTCAGGAAGGAGAAAATCTGCAATTTTGGGTGGGTCTCTGGAAGTCCTATATTGCTTTGCCTGCTAGATTATAAGAAACCCCTAATCTTTACTTGCCAGCTTCCTAATCTTTATGGGAACCCAGATAAGTTATCAGAAACTTGCTTATTAAAAAGCACCCAACTTGCATCGCAGCAGATTGGATGGTGATTTCTAGCGAATTTTAGACTCTGGAAAGGAGCCCGCTACGCGACGCGCAGGCAGGGAGCAGGGCTACGTCCCCGCACGCGTGTCTCCCGAATCGCCCAGCCCAGCTGGCCTGGAAGCAGCACAGGTCCTCGGACGTGCCGCAGGAGGGGCAGGGCGCAGGCAGCATCCCGCTCGCCTTCTCCGTGCTTTGCTAGGAGCAACCCTGCTGCCG
Organism: Dromaius novaehollandiae; assembly: GCF_036370855.1. Lineage (NCBI taxonomy): Eukaryota > Metazoa > Chordata > Aves > Casuariiformes > Dromaiidae > Dromaius > Dromaius novaehollandiae. Next base: position 2,276,663 of record NC_088116.1, read on the forward strand.
TGAGCACATCTACGGGTGCGGGAACCAACAGGACATCAGACCCGCGGGACATTTGCTCTTTACCTCAGCTGCATCCACAGCTTCATCATGCGCTGGCTAAACAGCTACAGCTCAAGAACTAGAGGGTCCGGCCGGAGTCGGCCTCCAGGGAAGAGCTCCACATATCCTTTGAACTTCTCCATAGACATTCCTACCATCCTTCAGTCCTTCAGGAAGGACTTTGTATATTTAAACACTGAAATAAACCCTCAGTGGTATTTTTTCTCCTTTTTGCCCAAAAATGGCTTACAAAAAGCTGAGTGTTTTATTTATGGTAGGCAAAGAATCTCTAATCTTCAAACTTTCCTTTCTCCCATTATTTCATTTTGACTTTTCAGAAGTGAAGAGATAGTCAGGGCCCATGACTTATTCATCAGACCATAACTTACAGACACAACACAGAGCCGGTTCTGAATCCTCCAAAAGGGACAAGCCTCCATAATTTATGCCTTTCCCTCGGGCTCCCCACGGACGCCGGGTCCCCCGCTGCAGTGCCGCGCAGCACTCTGGCTGTTGAGCAGATTAATTGTTTTCCGCGGGATGACTCACTTCCTCGCGCCTCCCGCGCTCGACCCGACGGGAGGAAGCTGCAGGTGCTCCCCCCGCGGCTGCCGCTGCCGAGACCCCACTGAAACTCGCCCCATGCTCCCACTCCGGCATGCGAGTTCAGAGCAACGCTCAGATCTGCTAATCTTTTATATCCACCTTCTGCTAGCGTAAATGACCACGCAGGGTGCAAAGCATCCCAGGAGAGCCATTTCCTTGCTCACCAGATTGAGACGCACTAGTTCTAACAGTTTACGGTAACATTTCGCACAGAAGAAAGTGTTTTTCATCTGAGAATCTCCAAGCAGCCACCAAAGCAATTCCCGTAAAAGCCTCCCATAACTCTTGAGAAAGAGATAAGCATTCTTCTACCTGCTTAACAGAAAGGTGAGAACTGAGTTACAGAAGCTCAAGGTCAAACTCAAGCCAGATCATTAGCGAGGGTAAATCAGCGCGTTCCGCCAGCCGTCCACGCTGCCGCCCCACGACCTGCCTCTGCGCGCAGGTGACATGCTAGGCAAACAGCAGGTCTCCGGTGGGAAACCTCTCCTAAAGGCAAACTACAGGTCTCCGGTGGGAAACCTCTTTAACAGTGGATGAGCAGGACACCGAGCCGCTCCAACAGGTCATTACCTGCACAGCGAATTTCCTTTGGCATTTCCAGCTTTGCAAAGGAGACCACAATAGGAAATGAGGAACATATTTTTAAATAAGAGGAGGAAATGGTGTCTTTGTGTCAGACAAGTGGAAGAAATCCAGGACCAAGAGACTGCAGAGCCTTTCCACTTCAGACAGCAGGTGCTCTCCAAGATGTGGTTATGGCAACAAAATAAATGATGGATAATTGCTTTTGTGACAACTTGCCAATTAAATTAGACTCAGCAGAATAACATAATGACAATTTGTTATGCTCTGGTGGGCACTAACACACCAATCATAATTAAATGCTATGACTGAAATAGAATGCTGCTGTACACAGGAATATATAACCCCAATTCCCTCCCAGTGAAACATTATAGGTTCAGACTTGATTTCAATTTCTGGAGGATAATAGCATTAGCGCACATCAGAATGAGCTTGGAATATGCATACAAGCAGCAGCACAGAGTCAGACAGAGACAAGGACAGCTGAGCCGCCTCAGCTCCTGTGGGTACCCTCCAAAATATTTCTGATGCTCAGTGTTTCAAAGCAGTGGGGGACATCCTTGGAGCATTGCCATGCCCCAGGAAGATTTCAAATCTCTGGCCAGGAAAAGCAGGCAAAGAAAGCAACTGGCCCAGAGAGTCCAGCCCAGCTTTTAACACTGAGGCGAATGCCTGCTGGGGACAGGCCTCAGAGGTTTACTTAGGGCTGTGTCAACAGTGCACATCAGTCTTGGCCGGTAAAGCTCTCGCATTCCTGAGCATCTGCCCTCAAAGCCTGGACTGAATGAGCTTCCTTGAAATGGGGGCATAATGCAACCTACCTTTCCTTGAATGATTATCAAAGCCCTCTTCACTAAAATAAAGACAAAGAGGAAAAAAGTTTCCCCTGGAACTTTGACAAAGGCTACCCACTTTAAAGGACTGTGCAGCAACCTTGGAGTGAAAATCAGACCGCAGCAGAGTACACATTGCCAGGGCCTTGCATCTACTTACGTCCTTTCTAAGCTTTTTTTTGGCAGATTTAAATGGGGCCTGAAGGCTGTGTGGTGTTTCAGTACAAATTGGTGTCTGTTACCCATCAAATTGCAAAGCAACAATCTTCTCCCTGGGCAAACTGGCAGGTATCTGCTCCTTTTTGCCTGCAGCCAAAAATGCGACTCCAGCACCCAGTGGGACAGACCGGGTCTAGCTCTGTAGCTGGGCTCTCTTTGGGGCTCTGCCTTCTCAGCTTCCTTGGCTACCCAGGCCCAAACCAGTTGCTTATCCAAACTGTCAGTAGTTGAATGAACTGATCTAAAAACAGAACAAGGAGCAGGTCAGGTCCTGCAAGTACTTAAGATTTACTAACATACGAGGGAAAGCAACAGCCAGCTTTTTCACCCTGAGCCACAGTCGAGATCTTGCTCTTCTTCCAGGGAAGCTACAGCCCTTGCTCTGCTCCTCGACAGCTCCCTCCTGTCCTGCCCAAAGTTACTGTCCTGCATTTTATTCATCTGAGAACTGGTGGGCAGGGAATTCTTCCCCCATCCCCCCACTTCTGGTGCTGCAAAACCAAAGTGCTAGAAGAGGACCAATCTCAATCCAGTTAAAAAAAATACTCATTAAAAAACCAAACTAGGAAGATGGTAGGGAACTGATGCCACAGAATTTTTGCAAAACCCTCTTTGAAAGCACAGGTTTAGTAGAGCCACTTCTGTGACATTTTCTTTCCCAGTGTGGAAATTCAACACACAGAAACCTGCAGCTTTCCCTGAGTAGACAGTGCCTCAAAGACCTGCTCTGGTGCCGCATACATTTTCCTGACAAATGAGTGTAAAACGACCAGCTTGTCTGCCTAGCTGCCCTAACAGTCCTAAAGAATTGCAGCTGCAGAACCTAATCACAACGTGCTATTCCCAAAGAAAGCCGAACCAAGCCCTATTCCTCTAGGAGAGCCAGCAATTTACACAAATAAAACCTTTCTAAATTCAGGTGATGCAAAGAAGGCTACTGCCTTGATTTAAGTGCCAAGCAGTGAGACTGTCTCGTACCTGGGTTACAAAGGCCATCATACTCCTTGATAGATCTCAGCATATCTTTTATCAGGTAGTGTATAATAAGGCAAGTATAAAAACACAATAAATTCAAGCTAAGATACTAAAAGATACAGCTTTCTCGAATTTTCCAAAGCTCAAAATGGAGGGAAGGAGGAAAGGCTCCTGCAAAAACAATTCCCCAGAGGACCTGAAGACTAAATGCTTGTGCCTGCCTGCGTGTGGGGGCAAGGGTGGGAGAAGAGAGACTGAGAGAAGCAGCGACAACACAGAGGACTCTGTTGTGTATTCAGACCATTTAAAAACAGTATCCGAGTGTTACAGAGCTCTCTTCCCCTGGAAGACACTCAGCTCAGTTCCAGTATCACAACTGGAAATACAGAGGCAAATCACAGAATACTACAGTGCAGCAATTCCAACATTTTAGTATCTTATTTAGAGCTACATTTTTAAAATGTAAAATGCTTTATTACTGATGTCTATAAAGCTTGGTATTGGCAAGGTCAGATCACCTGGTTTTCTGGCAAAGCTGGTGAATTATTTTGGCTGCTCCCAGTGTAAGACCTGATCCCATAATCCTTATTTCCCTTGCCCTCAACATGTGATAGCAGTTAATCTTCCAGCGTGTGACTAGTGCCGTAGTTGGAGATGTGTTACTGCTCAGCAACACATGCCCAGGCGCTAACAGAGCCCAGCTTTGTGCAGCGCGGAGCCGGGGATCAGATCCCGAGGCTTCAGAAGGCTCGTCCCTGTCGCCAGCCCCGCGTGCGGCCTTGGGCAGGCTGCTGAACCACAAATCACCTTCAGGGCTCAACTGCCCGGCTCAAAGTACCCCAATTCAGGGCCAGATCCTACAGCCCTCAGTTCTGTGACTAGAGGCATTCATTGCAGTGGAACATCTCCTCTACACAAGCCTTCTCAGGGACTGATACTGTTCAGTAAAGTACTAACTTAAGTAATGACATAACATCTCCAGGAAGTTTCCTTCCTATTATCTATTGCATCAATACACACAGCATAGTTTGCTGTCTCTTTAGTGATTTATCTGTAAAGCATCAGCGTAGGATGTGCTTGTAACACATCGCTAAATGAGATGCCATTATCTGAGGTCAGAAGCTGTCCTGAATAGCAGACCCACTGAATTTCCAAACACGCAGCAGGCAAAAGGCAGGAATTTCCTCTCCCGGCACTATAAATACTGCAACTGCAGCATAGCTGAATAGCCAATTTTACTGCTAATGCTCTTATAGCAAACTAACAACCCGGGCATCAGTTCCAAAGTATAGATGTGAAGATCAAGCAATAAAAGCAGTAGACTTTGCAAAACAAGACTTCTACACTCTGTAATGGGATCCACTGTGAGACTAGGGCAAATTCTTTACCCTAAAATTTTCAGGTGGGGCCCACAATTTTAGGAACTGACCTTGAAAAGCCTTCAGCCTGACTTTCGGAGATGCAGAAGGGGTCCCTTACTGCCTTCAATTGTCTTCTGCTTTGATGCCTCAAGGAGTAAGGAACCTTGTAACTGATACTTTGGCATTTATTGTCACTTAAAAATAGCTTGGCAATCAGAGAGAGGAACTGCTACACACACACCACTCATCTTTCAAGAAGAAAGAGGTCAGCAATTTAGCCCAACAAAGGTCATACGGCTGCTCCATAATGGGGTGTAGGATTGCGAGACAGCAAAAGCTTTGCTCCAGTCATTAACAAGTGTTACAATACCAGAAGACAGGTTTGCCCGCGCATAAGGAAATTACTTGAATGCATGATTTGCCCTGTGAAGGCAAAGGGCAAATGACAAGGTCACATCTGCTTCTCTTGCCTGCAAAAAGCAGGAGAAGCATTTGCCTTTCTCAGCACACCATAGCTGGTAGGTGGCGGATATCTCCCTAAGGAGATAAGGGAATGAAGGTCAGCTCCTTAGCAGGTCTGTGCCTCACCAGTGCACTGGTATTCTCTTTCCCACTCCCACTTTTTGTGCATTGTGCCCAGCCATATATCCTATTTGTTCCTGGAGGAAACTTAGATTTCTTTTCAAATATTCTTGGTGAAAGTTTGGACTTCTTTCCATGCTAGTATCAGACAGCAGGATAAAGGCAAGGTCAACGTTACTGTTGCACACATTTTTCCATGCTGCTTGGCACCAGTTAGTCCCTTCAGCCATGCGGTATAGGGCAGAAGATACAAATAAAGACACTACTTACAAGAGACACATCATCATCGCCGCACACTTCAATCCACAGACGTGCAAAAGACAGTAGAGCACATTACTTTTAAAGTGTGTGCTACAGGATGATGAGAGAGAAAAGACTCACGAAGATTTCACTCTTTCAGACTCACATTGTCGAGAACTTCCACCGAGGACTCAATGACCTCAAAAATTGGTAATAGCTGGAAGAGCACAGCTGAGCCTCTGAATCTGGGGAAGACGGAAGGTGCAGCAGAAATGCGACACCTCCATCTAGTGGGTGAAAGCCAGGGGAGCGCTGCAAGCGCCGAGAAGCCACTGCTCTGACATTTGCTAACAATCAATATCTCATTATTAACCGTAATCACAAGGCTGTGTTTGTTTTGTGGAAATGTATCACAATGAGGGACACATGCTCATTGCATGTTTAGTGGAAGAATACTGAAAGCCAAAATAATTGTTAGTAGTGACCTGTATACACACAAAACCAAGGCAGAAGTGATTGATTGTGTATCTTTTTCTTCTAAGCTCCCCAACAAACGTCTCCCCTGCAAAGCTACTGACCTTTTACTAACAGCTGGAAGGTAAATGCTTGATAAATAATAAATAACTCACCCCAGGCTTTTGCTCAGAACCTTTTAATTAAAATAGTTGAGTTACTCTAAGGTAACAGTGACTGACATTTCAATCCCAGCCCAGCAAATACATCTGTCAAATGAGGAGTATCCAAAAACACAGAATTCTGGTCCTCAACTGTAAGTATTCGGTGCAATTAGGACCATAACTTCACAGCCTTTACTAATGGCTCAGTCCCCAGTTCCTCATTACCCATCCACAGCACAGAGACATCACTAACTACTTCTTTCTAGAACTACTCAGCAGGAAGCTTCTTCAGCACTGAGGTCAGCCTAAATAACCTGCTTGAGACTCCAAAGCCTCTTGCCCTGGATGCTCCCAAGAAGTAATTTCCTGATTTACACCATGTGAGTGTTACCAGTCTGCCTCATCATCCCTGCTGGCTGGCTGAAAGCATACATTCACTTATCTATTTCTAGTGTTTCCAGCTAATTGGACCATTTACCTGCTTCAGAGCAACAGCATGCACATGTGTCAATGAATTATACAGCTGCAAGTCTACAGCTACTTAAACAGAAGCATGGCAAAGTGTGAAATACAACTTCACTCTCAAATCTGACAGCCAAGTTAGACTGCTACTGCATAAATTAAATTTTCTTCGTACCTTCCACATTCACAAAGCATACCAAGTCTGGGCTATGTGCGGACTCACTACGGACGTGCAAGTTGCAATATGTGCTCAGAAAACTAATGGTTTAAAAGCTCAACAGTCACAGCCATTATTCAGCCATATAAAGGGAAGGAAAAACATAATGGGGGTCTTACTCCCAGCCCTCAGACTCCAACTGCACACACAGGGCAAACACTGGCGACTCACCACTGCAAGCGAGCACAGCAAGAGGAAGCCAAGCAGGGCAGGGAACACTAAAGGGCCTGAATCCCCTCCCCACCAAACGGCTTACCCAGCTGGGAATACTCTGCCTCAGGGAGCAGCTTCTAGTACCTTTTCCAAATGTAGGAGAAAAAGAAAATAAATCCTGACTATCAAGCCATTCTCTTGTCTGCTCTGCACTGGAACTCACTCAGGCAGACTGTAAGGCCACAATCTATTCTGTATTTTACATTTAGGATGCTATTGCTCAGTGTGCTTCAGAACACTAGAAATGACATAGCAAAGCTCAGTAAAGATGCAAGGAAGAAGCTGAAGAAGCTAGTTATAGTACATAAGGAGAAAAGGCTTCCCCCCCCCCCCCCATTTTGGTAATTTAAGAGAAGTGACAACAAATAGGAAACCACCAAGCTGTGAATGAAGTGACCAAAAAATCTCTCACGTTATTACATTCAACCTCATAGCACTACTTTTCATTTTAAAGTGCTTCCACTTGCAATCTTTGGCAAGCTAGAAACTTTGACTGTAGAACTCAGAACAGGATGCTGAAAATAAAATACACCTGTAAAAGCCACTAGAAGCAAGGACACAATGCTGCAGTGCCAGAGACGTGGAACTGCCGGTCATTCTTCTGTCAGGCTAGCAGGAATCATTTGGCCCCAGCAAAAAACCTGGGCACAGAGATTTACATCACAGCTGCCAGCATTTTTCTAATGAGGGCAGCTTGCCTCTGGCTGTCCTAATCCAAATGGAAGAATGCTGTGATTCAAAGAAAACCCCATTCCAAGGCCTGCTACAGATCAAAGTACATAAAGTGCGTTTTACTTTCAGTTAGTATGTACAGTTCTTCTCTCCAATCCTGTTTCAGATTGAAACCCATTTTAACTGTTTTTTTTTTTTTATTTACTCAACACATCTGTTCATGTTAGAATTTCTCCTACCATTAACCCAGCACAGTAGTTCCCAAACCTGGTTTGCTTGGCTATCAAAGGTGGGTGCATCTACTACGTTCATCTCCGTATGGGCCTCTTTGCACGGATTTAGCAATTCAGGCATTATTCATTCACCACTTGGAAGAATCTTGCACAGACAAGTATATTTGCCACCAATGCGAGCTTTAGAAACGGATCCTCTAATGGTTACAACTACAGAAGCGCCAAGATAAATAGCACTTTTTTTTCCTCTTTGTAATAAAATCTTCCACTCATTCAGAATTACAGAGCAGGACTAGGAACAGAGTTTGACCTTCCAAGAGTAACCAAGTAATTCTTCTGTAATTGTATTGATTATCAGGAGGTGAATCAAGTCGCACAAAAACAAACCCTGGGCATTTTTAAATCATCCTTTTTACTCCCATATAATACATATTCATAAGACAGTATGTGTGCATCATTTAGAGCAATATCCACACAAAACTGAGCCATGGAGAACGTATCTAGCAGGCAGGTATGAAACCTAAAGGAAATCTTGCCCTTTCGTTTTTAGAGGAGAGCCAGATAAGGGCAGAGAGACAAGATTTGCTTGACATGATTTAAACTTCTCTATTTTTTTCAGAACAGTAATTGTTTTTCATTTAGCCTGAAAACAAAATCCTTAATAAAAAACAAGCTAGGCACTGGAGCTTACAGATGTGGGAAGAACAGAATTCTAACCAACTCTGAAGTATAGTAAGATTGATTGCTACTTTCTGAAGCTGTGCTGGGCCAAAGTTTCAGCCACTATTTCTGTAACAGCACTCAAATTTCTCTTCAGCAACCAGTTGTAACATATCTTTTACACTGCTGAGGTCACAGATTTCATCAAGAGTCACTGAAAGGCGGCAAAGGTCCAAATTATCTGGTATTGTTATACTATATTATGAATTTAAGCAGATGATGGAAGGGAAAGAGCATATTAAACATATAAATAGCAACTCTTCTCAATTAGCTATAAAAAGATGACATTTTCAGAGTCACTTTAGACAGCTGTTACAATGTATCAGGCAAACAGTATATGCCATTTCAACAGCAGGACTGTCACAAGGCCTGATCAGTGCAAAAGTTAAGACATCTTTACTACTGCAAATAACACACCTGAGGAGACAGAAGTCCAAGTTTTAAAGAAAATGTTTAATTCTCCACTAGTACGTGTCATACTTTCCATCTCATGATTTGAGATGGCACTCCTGAACCTCAGAAGAAAGGATTATTTCCCATTTTACAAATGGGGGGATGGAAGAACAAGAATGTGTCGCACACAAGGCCATAGAAGGCACCAGAGCAGGATAACTGAAGCATACCCCCCTTCAGTAAATGCCTCCTTGTCATAGGGTTGCGCAGACAGAAATGCTGGCTCCTGAATGCCACAGACAGGGAATGCTAAGTTGCAGTATGTGCCAAGACAATAGCACAGCTTGTTAGGATGGTAAGGGATTTTCCTTCTGTGTTTCAGTCAGTTCTGCTGGCTGCTCCTCCTGACCTTGCTTCTTTTCCTGCATCTCTTCCAACACAGTTTGAAGTTGCATGCGTAATACGGGATCCCTGGCTTCAGTATCCTGATGGCCGGGTTGTGCTACCTATAGTTAAAGGCAGATGGTCACCAAAAAACAGGGTTGCAATGAATTTCTGACAAAGCTTGACTGGAGAGAGCAATAGAAAGCAACAGCCCCAGTTTGTATGTCCAAAAAAGCTGGTAGATTTGCCTGTAAAAGCTCTCACGCCTAGATTATTACAAAGATAAAACAGATTCTCAAGGTTTCACCGGGGCAAGAAATAGAAAACAAGAGTGCTGACCTCCAGCTAAAAGGGTGAAACAGAGTTAGTGATCTCATCTTTCCACACTCTTTGGGTAGCATACTCCAACCAGAACCAATTTCTGTTCCTCTTCAGCCTCTTTTATGGAGGGGAAAACACTATTAATGCTCAGTCCAGGGCTACTTGGATGAGGAGGAGAATGGACAGTGTTTTACAGGAAAGAATAACAAATGAATTTAGCTAACAAAGTTTAGAACTGCAGTTTTCATAAACAGCTCTTCTTCCTACTTTTTGATGTTTAAACTGTCAGCATTCTCAGACAAAGCAGTTCTCAGTTAGACATAAAAGTTCAAAGATTTCTAACCATCATAAAGCAGCTAGAGTCTACAACAACCTATCAGGCAGAGTAGAAGTATCTTAGATTCATTTTTTTACCTCATTTTATGACAAAAGTCATAGAACAATTGCCTGAAACAAGGAACTAGACTTCATATGCCCAGAAGCCATTTCTTCTCTTTTACAGTAGCAAAGCCAGAAAGCAGCACATTCCATCAGTGGCATGATGCTTTGGATAGTTCTTTTAGACAGTTATTTTCTTGACAAAAAACAAAAAAAACCCTAAACTACAAACCTCTTATTTCAATACTGCTGCTTTTCCACAAACTGCAAGATTTGTGTCTCAGGAATTTCCAGTTCAAGATCAAGGTTAAAGAACAAACGCATATCAACTGGTAAGAATGCATTAGAGTATTTAACTGTTAAAGAGGGGTGGAAAAATATGTCAGTTAACTTAGGGCAAGGAGAGGTTCTAGTTTACCTCCATGTTACATAGGTAATATGTACACAGTAATATGTACACAGATTTGCAAATGGTTTATATACCTACACCAATGGTTGGGTTCAACACACTGAAGACTGAAATCATTCATCACTGAAACAAGCAGTTCTTTTTCTGTCCCAAAAGAAGAACCTCAACCTTGGCCAGTCGTGTCCAGAACTGAGAAAAAAGTTTACTTTGCACAACAAAAACACTTTTATTATGACTATCACATGCATGACCATCATGAATGGGAATTTAATTCAAACTCATTTGACATTAAGGACCTAGAAATGAAACTTCATGAATCCACAGGCCAATTAATTTTCTCAGTACTTAATACTTACTTTTTCTGTCCCTCTTCTCTGTAAAATTATCCCTTTGGCTAGAAGAGCTTTTCCTGTTTCTTCAAACAATTTGTCCTCTTCGATTTTTCCTTCTTCCTTCAGTTCATTGAATTTCTCAACAAACCTAGATTTGAAGAATGAATTTTTACTTTCATAAATAACCTTTTGGTTCACTGACTTCGGTGGAGAAAGGGACAAGTGTCAAAAGTATTTCCAGTTTAATTATAAATAAATCTTACCTCTGGCAAGTGGATTTGAAGTTTGATTGTGACAGGTCAAAAGGTCTTGGACCACTCCCATAAACGCTATAAAATCTCCTATTCAAAAAAATAAAACATGACAGTTTTTCAACCCATCAGAAAGGAATATGTTTTGAACTATTTAACCAGCATCAGAGTATGTTCAGTTAGGCTACAACAGAAAGTATTAAAATAATTAATTCGCCTTCTCTCATTACACTTCATACTATACAGTGTGTTCCACCCCAGCACTTTTAAATGGTTTTAATAAATTCTAGTTAATCTTTATCACCCACCTGCAAGTCACAGGACCATGATAACTTCTTCACAAAAGGGTTAACTTAGCCCATCCCAGCCACACAAAGCAGTTTATAGGAGCTCTGTGCCATAAAGACATCTGCAGAGGCCAAAGCTTTCTACTGCAGATGAGCCTTCATCTGAAGCGAGGCTTTCTGTACATCTGCTAATGACTATAAATGCACTGAAGAAACTGTAAAGCTGCCTAACACAGGCCTCTATGATAGGGGCAAGCAGGAAAATACTGCTGTAAGGGTCAGTGACTGTTAAAGGCAGCTGTATTTCTTCCCAGGGCCGGGTTTGTAGATGTATACACCAAAGACCAAAGAAGCAGCTTTAAAAAGGAAACTAAGAGACTGGAGGACGCCGCGGCCCGGGCCACGCGGCGGGAGCCCGCGACGAGGGGCTGGGGCAGAGCTCGGGCGCCGCGCGGGGCCCTGCGGGCGGGAGCGCCGGGACTCACGCGCGGACGTCGTCCTCCGGGTAGAAGATGGGCGGGATGACGTCTTTCACCTTGCCGTAGCGAGGCCGCGGCGAGCGGTAGACGGGCTCCCGGAGCGGGGGGAAGGCGGCGTAGACGTCGAACCACAGCGGCTTCGGCACCACGCCGATGCGCAGCAGGTTCCGCGTCCTGCCGGCGGAGAGCGCGGCGGTCAGTCCCGAGGGCCCCGGCCCTCCCCCGCGCCCCCCCCCGGCGGCCTCCCCGCCCGCCCCGTACCGGCTGAACACGCTCCCGATCTTCTGCATGCGGTTCCCAGCCATGGCGGCGGCCCGGCCCGGCCTCCCCTAGCAACGGCCGCTCCGCAGCAACCGCACGCCCTCTCGCCCGGAAGCGGAAATACCCCGCCCCGGCCGATTACCGAGCCCTCGAACGAGCGGCTGCCAGGACACGCAGCCAACAGCCGATAGACGGCCGCCGAGGAGGAGGGCCTGGCCAGGCAGCGGCAGCCGATGGCCGAGCGGGGGCGGGGCCGGACTGCCAGCTGCAGGCAGAGGCAGTGGATGCTCGACCTTCCCGCGCAGCCGGTGCCGCCCGGTGCCCCCCGCCGCCATGGCCCGGTGCCGGTCCCCCGTCCCCGGTTCCCCGTCTCCAGGCACTGACACGAGCGTGCCCACGCCCTGGCTGATGGACGCTGCCCCTCTGCCTCCCCTCGCGGCCCCAGCCTGGCGGCCACTGTGGCCCCGTGGCCACCACAGCAACCATGGCCACTAGAGCCATCATGGCCACCGTAACCACCATGGCCCAGAGGTCACCATGGCCCTGAGGCCACCACTGCCCTGCAGCCACCATGGCCACCATAACCACCATGGTCCTGAGGCCACCATGACCACCATAACCACCATGGCCCTGAGGCCACCACTGCCCTGGGGCCACCATGGCCACCATAACCACCATGGCCCTGGTGCCACCATAAACACCATGGTCCTGAGGCCACCATGACCACCATAACCACCATGGCCATGAGGCCACCACTGCCCTGGGGCCACCATGGCCCTGGGGCCACCATAAAGACCATGCTCCTGAGGCCATCACAGCCACCATAACCACCATGGTCCTGAGGTCACCATGGCCACCACAGGCACCACGGCCTTGCAGCCACTATGGCCACCACAACCACCACAAGCACCATGGCCTGGGGCCACTGTGGCCACTATAAGCACCATGGCCCAGTGGCCACCATAACCACCACGGCCCTGTAGCCGCCGTGGCCGCCATGGCTCTGTGGCCACGGTGGCCCCACGGCCATCACAGCCGCCATGCCCACAGCCCCCTGCTCGGAGCCAGCCCGGCCTCCTTGGAGGAACGGCTCCGGGACAGCGGCACAGCTCCCGGCCTAGGTGGTGGAGCAGGGGACATCCCCGCGCCCGCGCCGGCCGCATCCTGCCCCAGCAGCCCGGGAGGTGGCAGCAGACATGCCCAGCCCCAGCCGGTGCTTCTTGACCGACCTACGAAACCCAACACCGGCTGCAAGGTTATTCGCTCCACGCAAACAGCCTCCCCCAGCTCCGGCCTGTCCCTGCACCTGGCTTCTAAGCAGCGCGTCCCCAGGAGTGCTGCCTGCTCACTAGATGGGCCCTTAGGCTGGGAACGAGCTGATTACAAATAACAAAAAAATGCATTCGCTTTTTCCCACCTTCCCGTGTTATAGAGGAAGGGGGCAGTACATTTCCACTGGACACCAACAGCAAACAGGTATGAGAGGCCAGGCTGACGCGCCTCCAACGTGTTCATCCTCATCTGATCGCACAGTTTTCAGCCCAAGGCTTTTCTCAGCTGCTCTTTTCTAACACGTTTTGTGAAGAAAAGCCCAGGTTCAGACCTGCCGCAGGGAAGGCGAGAGGTGGCATTTAAAGCCATCTCTCCGACTCTGGCGCTGGGCCAGCGATCCCCACGGCAGCCAGCGCCAGCGGAGAGAGAGGTGCTGAGACCAGCCCTGGGAAAGCATCCCTGCAAACAGCCCCAAATCTGAGTACTCCAACTGTGCTGGTGCTTCGGGCATCCAGCCCGAGCGATCCCACTGGCGCAGGACGCAGCACGCAGTGCTGGAGATTCACAACGCACGTTTCAGAAACGAGTCCTTAAAATAAGGTATTTCCGTGCCGCGAGGAGACAACGCGGAGGAGCCAGGCCACCGGCGGGGGAGTCACAGCACGCTGGATGATGAAGCAGCTGGAAGCCGACGCACGCTCCCCGGCCCCGAGAGCCTCGCTGTTTGCAGAAGGCAGCGGGGAAGACGCTTTTTCCTCAAAGGCAGGTTTTTTCCTCAAAGGCAGGGCAGCTCCCGGAGGGGACACAGCTCCAGCAACCGCTGGGCGACGGCAGCGGAAAAGCTTCTCCCAAAAATCGATCCTGGTGGGGAAAAGGAGCTCTTCCCCAGCGCTTACCTCCTCCGCGAGCGGCGCGGCCGGGGCTGGAGCAAAGGGAGAGCGCATCTCCCTCCCCGTCACCACTCGATTCCCACAGTAAAGACGAGATGAGGCAGCAAAAAAGCAAAATAAACCACAATGCTAAGAGTAACAACAAGACTTTATTATATGAATTACTATTAAACATCTTTAAGAAAAAAAATCACTTATGGTAATAAATTCTAAAATAGCAACACTCACAAACGTCACGGAAGTTTTTTGTCATTGTTGTTCTGTTCTCTTTAAACCATTTTGTAAAGAAGCAATACAAATGTCACTGAGAACTGTACATTTTTATAGAAGAAATTTATTTTTAGGGGCCTTTCTACGCAATAGACCCGATTTTTTCTTTTTTTTATAAAAAAGGAAATAAAGTGGCATTTACCAGGCTGTCTAGCTGCCGTGAAACCAGTGAGCCCAGCCGGATTCACCCGCACTGTATTAAACACGACTGGCCTGGACTGCTGCCTGCTGCCCCAGCCGCGGCGCTCGGGCTGCCCCGGACCCCACCGGCTCCTAAAGCCCTGCTGCGCCGGACGAGCGGAGCATCCCGCCAGCAAAAGCCCTGCTCCCGCCCGGCTGCCTGCCGGGGCTTTTTGTGCTCGTGGAAACGCAGCCGGGAGCTGAGCCCGCGGGAGCCCAGCAGCGCTGGAGCATTTATAAGCTGGTCCAACTGCACGCTTGATTTTCTTCCAAATAAGCAGCAAGCTGCTTCGCGTGGGGAGGGAGCAGCGGCAGCTGCTTATTAATCCCAGGGCCGGCGCAGGGCAGGCAGAGCCCCTCCTCTGCTGGGACCACAAGGTCCCTCCCTGCTCCTGAAGGGCCTTCTGTTTGCAGTGGCAAAGCGCCAGCTTCGCGCTTAGCGACGTGCACATGCACGCGGCGAGTGGGCGGACGCGCAGACGGTGCCCTGCCTGCATGCTGGCCTTGCCGCCGCGCAGCGCCCGGCTCCGGAGAGCGCGGTGCCCACCCGGCACCCGCCGGCAGCCACCACGAGCACAGTTATAGCACGGGTCTCCTTGCGGCCGGGGCGCCCGGCTCCTCTCGCCTGCCCTGGAAAAGCATCCGACCCCGCAGTCGGATGAGCTGGGACGGGTGGGTCGTCTGCAGGTTGCGTCTGGGAATCCCAGACCGTGCAGGGGTGCCGGGGGGATGCCGGCACGCGCAGCCCCGGCGCGCGGCAGGTTCGGCATTCACCAGTGCTACCCGCCCCCTCGGACACCCGGAGCCAGCCGGGGCGGAGGCAGCAGGGCTGCTCTGGGAAAAACCTAGGCGCCTGCTCCAAAGGCATCCCGAGTCTCGGCAGAGCTGAAAAGCGGCCGGCCGGGAGGCAGCACCGCAGCGGGGCTTTGGTCGCCCAACCCCGCGAGCCCCGATGCGAACGGGAAAATCTGCGCTCACCTCCCGCACCAAGCAGCGAACGATCACACAGATGACGGAGGAGAAATGGGAGCAACTTCTGGCTTAACTCAGCGCTTCCCGGGAAGGAATGTTTTTTGCGTAATTCTCTCCAGCCCGACAGCGTCTCCTAAACCCGCGGCAGGACTCAAGCACCCCTGCTCGCCTCCGCGCTGGGCTTCGCTGAACCTGTCCCCATGCCCGGCCGCCGCGGCACATCCCGCTGCGGCAGGGATTTTGCAGGCAGCGAGCAAACCCTCTCCCTCCCCGGCCGCCGTGCGTCTTACCTCTGCCGGGAGGACAAGCGTCCGTACTTCAAGGCAGTTTTAGCAATGCCAAAGGCAAAGGTTTAATTCAAAGTGAAACGCCTGGGAAAAGAAGGCCTTTCCTTTTATAAACAGCGATTTATATTATTCTGACTATTACCTGCTCTGAATCTCTGCTCTTTACTCGTAGCAATAACAGACAGCAGTTTTTAGGTTCTCCTTTCCGTGTGTGTGTTTTTTTTCCTATGCGCGCAGAGTAAAGTTAGATCGCTACGGAGATATGTTCGGGAAGCAGGATCCCGCGCTCCAACGCGTCCTCGCTAGCACAACTGATCTTCACCCCTCCTGCAGCGCCGCGCGGGTCGGGGGCCGCCGGCACCGGCCGCCCTCCCCAGCCCGAGGTCCGCCAGCTCCGCTGCAGCCGCTCGCACCAGCTGCTGCGTTCGGGGGGTTTTGGCTGATTTGCTAGACAGGAAAAGTCGTTTT
This sequence comes from Dromaius novaehollandiae, assembly GCF_036370855.1. Lineage (NCBI taxonomy): Eukaryota > Metazoa > Chordata > Aves > Casuariiformes > Dromaiidae > Dromaius > Dromaius novaehollandiae. Next base: position 2,293,071 of record NC_088116.1, read on the forward strand.
CAAACCTCTGGTAAGAAAACGCTGTGCCTCACGTCAGTCCTTGTACTTCAGAGTACAGCAGCAGAGGGGGAACAGCCGAAACTGGGTTACTTGTGGTCGGGTTTTTTTTTTTTTCCTTTTTCAGCCATCTTCTTGGTAAGCCTTTTACACATCCTGTTCCAGCAATAAACCCCGGCTCCAGCACCTGGGGGAGAGGTGGGATGGGGGGAGACAAGGAGCGGGCTCCGTCAGAGCTGCCTCGCGGTGGCCACCAGGACAACCCCGTGGTGGCACGGGGGACATCGGTCCAACGCGGGACCCTGGTCCAACGCGGCCGCCCCGCTCGAGCGCGGGGCAGACGGACGGGGCAGCTCCCGGGAAGGGTTCGCTCACCGTTTACTGCCCGTCCCTCGGTGCCTCCTCCTCTTCCCGGAGCTGCGGCCGCCGCGCGTGGACGTCTTCGTCTGAAAGGCAGGAGGCAGCCGAGGGGGGTCAGAGCCACCCCGTCCCCCGCGAGCCCCCGCGGGATGCCGGCCGGCCGGGCGCGAGCGGAGCGCAGCGGGCACGGCTTGGCCCCACCGGGGGTTTCTTACCGCACGAGTGTCCCTCCACGTCGTCGAGCAGATTGGCCGTGGAAGCTGCTGTCCCCAGCCTGCAGCTCTGCTAAGGAAAATCAGCTGGGGCCCGGGATGGGGCCACAGCACCATAAAGCGCCCTGCACGACCCACTGCCCTGCCGGGAGCTCCCCAGGGCCGGGCAGGCACCTTGGAGGGCACTGTGGGGCAGGATTCAGGGAGAGCATCCCAGAACCATGGTGCAGGATTCGGGGAGAGCATCCCTGGCACCATGGTGCAGGATGTGGGGAGGGCAGAGCCTTTGGTCTCAGGATAACGGGGTTTCCAGCACCTCAGCCACAGCTGCTCCCTCCCCCAGATCCCTGGCTCTCCCACTGCCAGGGGCAGGGCACAAGGAGCCCGGCGAGGATACAGCTGGTGCTTCAGCAAGTGTTTTCTTTTCGACTTCCTCATCTTCGTCTTCTCGGAGAACGCTCTGGCGAGCTCAAACAGCTTCTTGCGGGTTGCTGGAAGGAAGCAGGGGGTGAAGGCCTCGCCCCGGGGCCCGTCCCGAGGCACGCGAGCCCCTGCCCCGCGGTACCCCGAAAACACCGCCGTGCGAAACGCTCCCCGGCAAAGCAACTCACATTTCCCCATGTGCTTCAGCTTGTCTCTGAATAAGGCATCGTCGGACACGGCGCTGCCGGCCTCGCTGCTTCCCGCGGGGGCCGCGTCGCCTGCGAGGCAAACACCGGTCACCGCCGCGTGTGAGCCCGGGGCGCGGGGCGTGCACGAGCCTGGTGCCGGCAAAGCCCCGGGAGGGGAAGGAGCCCGCTCCCGTCCTCAGCTGCGGGACGCTTGGCCGCGTTTCCTCCCGGCCAGGCGGCTCTGAACGAGGCATCCGCTGCCGGCAGAGCCCCGGCAACGCGAGCGCGGGCAGAGCCCGAAAATTACCTGATATTATGGAGGAGAAACCAACATCGTTGCTGATGGCAGCACTGGCCGACTTCGACTTTTTTGACTCGTATTTCAACCGATCTGAAAAACAGCACCCGGCCGCCGGGCTCAGTGAGCGGCTCGAGGCGGCAGGCGCCCCACGTCGCCCTGCCCGCGTCCCCGCCGGGCCCTCACCTCTCTCCAGGGCCAGGAGGAAGTCGCGGTTCCTCTGCAGCTCCTTCATGAACTCCTCGTTCTGCAGGAAGAGCGCGATGCGCTCGTCCTCCAGGTACTGCTTCCACCGCCGCTCCTGCTCCAGGGCGCCGGGGCCCCGGGGGCCGAGGCCATGTGGCACCGCCGGCCGCCCACTGCCGCTGCCAGAGCCCTGCACGGAGAGAGGCGTCACGCCGGGGCCCTGCACGGAGAGAGGCGTCACGCCGGGGCCCTGCACGGAGAGAGGCGTCACGCCGGGGCCCTGCACGGAAAGAGGCGTCACGCCGGGGCCCTGCACGGAAAGAGGCGTCACGCCGGGGCCCTGCACGGAGAGGGGCGTCACGCCGGGGCCCTGCACGGAGAGGGGCGTCACGCCGGGGCCCTGCACGGAGAGGGGCATCACGCCGGGGCCCTGCACGGAGAGAGGTGTCACGCCGGGGCCCTGCACGGAGAGAGGCGTCACGCCGGGGCCCTGCACGGAGAGAGGTGTCACGCTGGGGCCCTGCACGGAGAGAGGCGTCACGCCGGGCCGGGCGCCGCGCTGGCGGGAGCCCCGCGACCAGATCTGCCGCGGGGAGCAGGGCCGGCGGGCAGGAAGGGTATTTCCAGCCGGGAACGGAGACTATTCCACCGGGGAATCAGCGGGGCAAGACAGGCACCCGCTTTTTGAAGCTCCCTGCCAGCGCACCGACTCGAAAACACCTTGGATCGAAAGCGTGGGGCTAGGCCGAGGCGGGATGGGGGCCGGGGGGGCCGGGGCCGGGGCTCACCTGGGGGGCGGCGGGCGGCGGGGCGGCGATGCGGAGGAAGTCGTCCGGCAGGGCGCCCAGCAGCGGCGGGTTCCAGTGGCGGTAGCGGCCCCGGGGCTGGGCGCCGCCGGGCCCCTCCGTCCTGCGGGCAAAGCACAGGCCGCAGCCGCCGTCGGCCGGGGCGAAACCCCACCGGCGGCGGCGGCGGCTCGGCCGAGAAGGAGCCCCCGGGGCTGTTGGAGCCGCGGGCGGGCGGAGGTTTGCCGTTCCCCGCACGGATCCGGCCCCTCGGCCGCTGGCCCGGCACGAGCTCCCTCCGTCCCTCCCGGCCCGGCCCGGCGGCGGCCCTCACCTGGGCGGCGGGGCGGGCGGCGCGCGCGGGGGCTCGCGGCCCGGCGGCGCGTACACGGGCGGCGGCTCCTCGTCCGAGCTGTCGGGCTCCAGCGTCCGCTCCAGGACCTGGCGACGGGCGCGGGGGTGAGGGCTGGCCGAGCGGGCCGCGCTGCGTCCCCCCGCGCGCCCCAGCCCGCGCCCCGGCCCACCTCGGCGGGGAGGCTGTCCTCCGAGTCGGAGCTGTCGCCGCCGCCGCCGCCGCCCTCGCCGCCGTCGAGGCTCATCTGCAGCAGCTGGTCGATGGTGGCGTCGACGGCGCCGCGGTTGGCGCGCAGCACGCACTCGATGATGTCGTAGTCCATGCGGGGGAACATGGTGCTGAAGTCCTCCATGGCCTGGTTGAACTCCAGGCGCCGGACCTGCCGCCCCGGCCGGCTGTTGTTGAGCTCCGACGCCGCCGCGCCGCCGCGGGAGCCGCCGCTGCTCCGGCGGAAGAGGCTGGTCATGCTGGGCGCGCGGGGGGCCAGCGGGGCGTCACGGGCACCGGCCGGGGCTGCCGCCGCCGCCCCACATCGCCCCGCCGCCCCCGGCCGCCCCCCGGCCTCCTGCGAAGGGCAGAGGAGAGAGAAAATGAGGGAAGAGAAACGGCCATCGGGAAGAGGAGCGGCGCGGCCTCCGCGGGCATCCCCCCCCGGCACGGGCCGGGCGCCGGGCTTTCCACCGACAACACGCTTCCAGGAACCGCCTTCGTCTCAAACCCTCCTTGGACATCCCCTCCTGGAGGGTTTTTCCTTGCTTGCTCTTTTTTTTGGAGATTTTCCTTTGGGGGATTTAAAAAATTTTCTTTTGGCAGCCCCGCGAGGAAGCAGGCGGCGGCACAGCGAGAGCTCCCGTCCCAGCGGGTGACATTCGGCTCGGCTTCCCGGACCGGGACCCCCGTGCCGGGGATGCAGCCCGGATGCACCGGGGATGCCGGCGGCTGGGCAAACGCAACAGAAGTGCTGCAAGCTCATAGGAGAAACTATTTTTGTTTTCATTTTGTCTGTTTTGTTTTCGTTTTGTCTGTTTCCACTCCAAAGTGCTCCGCAAATTTGTTATTTCCAGGTTTGGTGTTTATAAATAAACATATTAGAACCTCTCTTAAAAAAACTCGGACGCTCCCAGAGCAGGGGCTGAAGCGCGCTGCAGCACGGCACAGCGACCCGGGGGAAAAGCCGCCAAATCCGAGATTAGCGCCCGCTGGAAACCCCGGCCAGATCACACCGCGGCCGCTCCCCGGGCGGGAATGCGGGGCCAAGCTCGCGCCGGCAGCAGCCCCTCGGCGCGCACAGGACCGCGGCGGGAAGGCTGCCGGCCGCAGCACCGCTCCCGAGGGCTCTTCCCTAAGCGGGGGCAGCGGGTGCAACACGACTCGGCTGGAAACCGCCTCGCCGGGAGCCCAGCGGCTCCTTGGAGCGGCTCATTCGCATGCAAACGGCTCCTTCCCGGGGAAGGTGTTAGTCAACATGACACGAGAGTCTGGGACGACTCATTGAAATTGCAGCCCATGCCGTACAGCGTGACCGGGCGCTGCAACGCGCTGCATAATTGAAAGCTGCTGGTCGCGAGACAAGAAACCCAGGGCTGGGGACAGCAGGCCGGCGTGCCGGCGAGGTGCCGCGGCGCGTCCGGCTTTTGGCGAGGTCGCGGGACAACGGCCGCCGCGAGGGTCGCGCAGCACGGGCAGCGGCGAGAGCCTGCAAACGCCTTGCTTAAAACCCGATTTTAAAGGTCTCACTGACAATCCAGAGAGACGCAAACCACCACCCTGGCGCGAGTTAATTCAAAAGCTAAACGAGTGGTTATATCTGCGGGATCGTCCTCAGCCTCGTGCCCCCATTTGCAAAATCAGGTCGTTGCTGCTTGCTTAGCCGGTGCCTCCTCGGCTTTTTCCCTGCTGTGAAACAGCCTGGGCTGTTCCTCGTGCGGGGAGAAGGGCCCGGAGCGCTTCCATCCATGCATTCGGATGGACAGACGGACGGAGCGCCGCGGCCCCGGCGCCCGCCCAGGAGGGCCCTGCGGGACAGGCGGCTGCGATCAGCTCCCCTGCTCCCACGGTCGCCGGCCGCGTCCCGACTGCGCGGGGATCAGCGCAGGCTGCAGGGCGCAACCGCCGCGAGCAGCAGGGAAGCGGTTAAACAACCCCAAACTTCTCTGTCCCCCAGAGATGACCCGGGCGTGCACGTGTGCGCTCGCCTTTCCACCGCCGAAGGAAAGGGGAGGCTGCGCATGCTGCGTGCGGGCACCGGCACCCACTCCGGCCATCTCCTGCCATTAGCTCACGGCTTGAAAACAAGATAAAATAAAAATTGAACAGAAGCTGAGCACGCTTGCAGGGAAAGTGCGTCCGGGTTAACGGTGCATCGCGGGTGCTGCATTTCCCCAGGACTCGCACGCAGCAGCAGCAGCCAGGGAGCTCCGGCTCCGGCTCCAGCACAGCGGGCTGCAAAGCAGGGGCGATGCCGCGGGAGCGACCTCCTTACGGCTGCTGCAGCTCAGGAAGCAGCCTCGGCATCGAGGGCCAGCGGGAATAATCTCTTCCCCAGCGCCTGCTGCAGCTCAGAGGGCGGGTGGGAGCGCTGGGATGCCGCCGAGCGAGGCCGGCCCCGGCCCCTTCCCTCGCCCTGCCGCCGCGGCGGGTTTTCCCGGCGAACGTGCCGGCCCCGCGATGCCGCCGGCCCCCCGGCCGCTTGGCCTCCTCCCGGGGCATCTCGCCGAAACGGAGCTGCAAGCTGGGGAACGCGGCGCCGCGGCGGCTGCAGGTGCGACTGCAACGGGATTAAAACTAGGGTGAAAAGTAAAGGATCGGAAGCAAAACTTACAGTTGCTCCTAAGGGCGGATTGAAATTCAGAGCACGCAGGGAGGATGTGCAGGGTGAGGCCTTTCTGCCCTCCCCAAATCTCCCCACCGCCTCGGCTCGCCGCAGGCTGCGCACGCAGCCCTGCCGGGGCAGCAGCCCGGGGAAGCTGCTGGCGACCCAATCCTGTCCCACGGAAACGAATAAGCACACGAGGATCCCTGCTAATGCTTGTCCTACCACGTATTAGAACGGCTGCGTTTAAGCCCTTTTCGAAAAAAAAAAAAGTAAAAAGCAATCAGGTAAAAAAAAGCCTCGTTTGAAAACCTGCGTGGCGGGGAAACAAAATTCCCCATCCGCCGCGAAACGAAATTCCCCATCCGCTCCCCGAGCCAAGTCCAGCGCGGGCCGAAGGAGGAGGGAAGGGTGGTCGCCGGAGGCCAGAGAGCAATTTTGGTCGAAGGAGGTGCATGTTGCCCGGCACGGCGGGGATCCCGGCGCGGTGCACGGTGCACGGTGCAGGCTCTCCCGCGGCCGGTGCACGGTGCACGGTGTCCCGCGGCCGGCGACAGCCCGGGGACAGCCCGGCAGTTGCAGCTGCAGCCGGCAGAGGACAGCAGCACTGTGCTTCCCCCACCGCCAAATTCAGGAAAATACCCTTTTCTGCTGAATTCCTCGCCGAGGCAGGCGTGGAGCGCTGGGAGCCTCCGTTCTCCGGGCCCGCGCCCGTCCCCGGGAGCCGGGCAGGGTGCTGCTGCCACGGTGCAAACCGGCCCCCGCGCAGGGAAGCACCGCGGGCCCGCTCGCGCCCTCGCGCCTGGAGAACCCCGCTCCCTCGCAGCCCGTCTCCGCGGAGCAGCCCGGAGCGTCGGGCACCGCGACCCCCGGGGACAAGCGTGCGGTTTCCGCACGTGGTTTCCGCAGGCGCTCGCCGCACCGGTGTCGCGGCCCGGCCCCGGCTAAGCGCACGCGGCGGAGCCAGCGCGGCTGCTAGCCGGCGGCACCCTGCCCTGCGAGGCGGCTCCGCGCCGGCTCCCTCGCAGGTAATTCGATCTCGGCCGGGCGACATTCCTAAAATAGCTGAGGGAATTCAAACACGAAATCAGGTTTCCAGGAAGGGATTAAAAAAAATAGGTCAGGCAAGCGGGAGCGACTAGAGCCGGGCGGCCGCGGCGTAAAACCTTCCGGCCCTGCGCACGGTGCTGCTCGGCCGGCGTTCCCGTCCGTCCGGCAGCAGAGCCGGGACCTCATCCCAACGCTCCAGGTCCCCGCTCGGGATTGCCACAATCTGCATTATCAGCGTTTCTGGCAGTGGTGTTTTTCCACCGCGCGAGCCGTCGCGACGTTAGCCGTCGGCGTCCCCTCGACGGAGCCCTGCACGCCGGCGCGAGCAGCGCGCCCAGCGCGAGCCCGGCCCCAGCGCCCGGCCCAGCACCCCGAGCCCGGGAACGGCGCGGAGCGTCCCGCCGGCGGCTGCCAGGGACCTGGCCGGCGAGCTCCTCCTCGGCAGAGCGCGGAGGCTAATCCGGGCCGGTGCTCGCACGCCGCCTCTTCCCCGCTCGTTAGCAGGGCTGATCCGCAAGTGCTCGTTTGCCGTATTAAGCCCAGGGTCAAAGAGATGCAAGGAGGGAGGGGAAGGACGAGGAGGGGAAGGACGAGGCAGAGGGCGGTGGGGCAGGGAGCTCCCGGGAATCGCCCAGCCTTGCCCTGCGCAGCCGCCTGGAGAAAAACACCCGGAAAGGGGGAAACCGGCGGGAAGCGTCCTGAATTCCCGCAGCAGAAGCTGCGTCGTGCCGCGCGCGGGAGCCCGGCCGGAGGGAAAGCGCCCGGCTTGGACGCACCGTGCACGAGTTCCTACAGACACAAAACCAGGGGAGGGAAACCCTCGCTCACTCACGGCACCGCGAATTATTTGCCAGGGCTGGTCCCTGCGGCGAGGGCCCGCGAGGGCCGCGGAAGCGAGCATGGCATCCCCCCGCGCAGGCTGCGGGGCGTGCTGGAGCTCCGCCGGGGATGCCGGGCAGCGGGACCGGGTGAGGACGGCGGCAGGAAGCCCGGGACGGGCAGGGACCGGAGCCGCTCAACTGCTGCGGTTGTGTTTTTCCACGATAATTTTACTCCGCAGACAGGCACGTGGGAAAGCAGCCGGGCCGGGGGGTAAAAAGCAGTGAGGATTTTACGTGCAAGAGCACGACGCGCATCGCAGCTGCACCTGGGAACAGCAGGCGAAGACGGGAGCCACTCGCCATCGCCATCGCCATCCCCGACCCCGTCTCCATCCCCGTCCCCGTCCCGCTCGGCACCGCGGCGCCCCAGCCTCGGGGAGCGGCTCTGCGGTGAACCCCGGGACGCGGCAGCGGGAACGCCGCGCCGGAGCACACGGTACCTGCGGACGCTGCCGCGCGCCTCCTCGGACGGCTGCCTCGCGCCGGCGTTCGCCTGCTGCCCAAAAACCCTGCGGGAAAGAGGAAAAACCACCGTGAGGAGCGATGCTCAGCCCGAGCTGTGCGCCGGGAGCAGCTTTCCGCTCAGCCGTCGCGGCAGCGGCATGGGCAGGGAAACCGCTCTGAGTCCGCAGCGGAGGGAAATCCCGGCCGCGGGAACAGCCCGGAAGCGACTCCGCCCCGGCGCCGCTGGAAGGGGTGCGGGATGCTGCCGGTGTCTCCTCGAAGCCGGGGACCCAGCGTGTCCCCCGAGCCGCCCTGCAGCGTGCGGCCCGCTCCCGAGGGGGAGGCTCGTCCCACGGCCCGCTCGGACGCTTCCCCGGGAAAAGCCGGTGCATCCCGGTGGTCGATAACCGCGGCGCACGAAACCAGCACGCGTTTCCAAAGAGGTTCCCCCGAAAAGGGGCGCGAGGAAGGGGAGCGGGCGGCAGCGTGGACCTGCCGCGCCGGCGAGGGAGGCGACGGACACGGGAGCCGGAGCGGCAGCAGCGGGATTCCCGGAGCAGGAGGCGTGAGGAGGAGGTGCGACTCCGCCGCTTTTCCAGAAATGATGCAAAAAAAACCGTGCAGTGCTGGGGGGTTGGTGACACCGGGGGGTTGGTGGCACTGGAGTTGCATGGCCCAGCACTAGGGGTCTGGTGACACCGGGGGGTTGGTGGCACCAGGGTTGCACCGCCAGGTACTGGGGCATTGGTGGCACCGGGGTTGCACGGCCCAGCACCAGGGCGTTGGTGACACCGGGGGTCTGGTGGCACTTGGGGTTGCACCGTGCAGTGCTGGGGGGCTGGTGACACTGGGGGGTTGGTAGCACTGTGGTTGCATGGCCTAGCACCAGGGGTTGGTGGCACCGGAGTGTTGGTGGCACTGGGGTTGCACGGCCGAGCACCAGGGGTTGGTGGCACCGGAGTGTTGGTGGCACTGGGGTTGCACGGCCGAGCACCAGGGGTTGGTGGCACCGAGGGGTCAGTGGCACTGGGGGGTTGGTGGCACGTGGGGCTGCACCGCGCAGTGCTGGGGTGTTGGTGGCACCGGGCAGTTGGTGGCACGGGGGTTGCACAGCCCAGCACAGGGGGTCGGTGGCCCCGGGGGGGTCGGTGGCCCCGGGGGGGTTCGGTGGCCCCGGGGGGGGGGTCGGTGGCCGGGCGCTGCCCCGGCGGCGGGGTCCTGCCGCGCCGCCCCAGCAGCACCGCGCAGCCCGCGGGTGCGGCGGCCCCGGAGCGGCCGGGAGCAGCGGGCAGGGCCCGGCGCGGCCCCGGTGGCGGCGGCGGCGGCGGCAGCAGCGGCCCCGGCGCGGCGCGGCCCCCGCCCCGGGCAGCAGCGCGGCCGCGGCCGGTGCCCGCCGCAGGCCGGAGGCGCCGCCCGCCCGCCCGGCCCGGCCCGGCCCGACTCGCTCCGCTCCGCTCCGCTCCGCTCCCCGCACAAAGCGCCGCGGCCCCGGCCCGGCCCGGCCCTGCTTACCGGCGGCCCGCGCCGCGCTGCGCTGCGGGGGCGGCGGCGACCGGGCACCGGGGACGAGCCCGAGCGGCGCACGGACGTGGCGGCGGGCGGGAGGCGGGGGCGGGGGCGGCCGCGGGCCGGCGGCGGGGGGCGGCGCGGCGGGGCCGGGCCGGGCCGGGCCGGCGGGGGCGGGGGGGGGGGGGGGGGGGGGGCGGCGGCGGCCGGGCCCGAGCGCAGCCGCGCCGCGCCGGGCCGCGCCCGGGGGGCTCCGTGTCCCCCCGAGGGTCTCATTGATCCCCCCGAGGGGTTCGATGTCCCCCCCGAGGATCTCGGTGCCACCTTCTAGGGGCTCACTGTCCCCCCCGAGGGTCCCGGTGTCCCCCCGAGGAGCTCATTCATCCCCCTCCGAGGGGCTCACCGATCCCCCCCGAGGGGTTTGTCCCCCCCGAGGGTCCCGGTCTCCCCCCGAGGGTTTTGCCCCCCCCCCAAAGATCTCGGTGCCACCTTCTAGGGGCTCAGTGTCCCCCCCAAGGGTCCCGGTGCCCCCACTCCAGGAGAGCATCACAGTGGGGCCGGGCCAGGCGGAGGTGACACAGACTGGGGGGGGGGGACGGAGGCGTTAAGGCCGGGCCGGGCCCCCCACGCCGGCTGGCACGAGGGTCCGGGGGCAAGGTGCCCCTGGGGGGGGGTCTCGGGGCCGGCAGTCCCACAGCTCGGTGCGAGCATCGCACATGCCGCGGCCTCCGGGCCTTGGTGCCTCGCGGCAAGGAGCGGCCCCCCAGCAAAGCTGCTTCCTGGGGCTGGTTTGCCGTCAGCACGGCACCTCCGGGCCCAAATCGGCCCCGCTCCCAGGTTTGGGGCACCGGCCCCGCGTGCAGCGCGTCTCGGGGGAACCCTCGTCCCGGCGCGGCCGCTCCGAGGGCCCCTTCGGGGAGGCCCGGAGATCTCGGCGCGGGGATCTTCCCCCGCTCCGCGTCTCGTCTCCGTCTGGCAGCCGCGCGAGCCTGAGCCGGGGAAGCTCCGACGAGGAACGCAGGCGTCGGCGAGAGCAAAAACAGCAGCGGCAGATCTCGCGCTTTCCGCCAGTACATATGCCACAACATTTGCCTTCCCCACGTTCGACGCGGATCAGGGTGCTCTCAGCAGCGTGACGCTTCTGCGGGGAGCTGCTCACTGAAATCTTTTTCTAATCCAGGCTTGTTTCGGGGGGACGACTTTATACTAGCGATTTTACCGAATTTCTTGGCTGTCCCGTGAGAAGGGTCTCGGCTGCTGACGCCGCTGGGAAGTACGAGGAGATGGGAACAGAAATATGCAACTATGAAGAATTAAAACAGTGGGTTTCAATTCAGCAAGTTCCAACTAACTTAATAATTCCTTGAAAACAAAACTTGTATGGAAAACGCAGAACATAAACGTTTTTGTCTAATGGCTGGCAAGTAACAACGAAGCAAAAAGGTGAATGGAGTAGTCCGAGCTTCTCTGAAAAGCACAATATCCCACACATTCTGACCTTCCCCTTGTTTTTCACTAAACGGGTTAATCTTGGCGGCAGCTATTAGAGATATCTCAGAGGAAAGCACAAGGCTACACTGTTGTCATTTCAGATGGCCTCCTTGAAACGTCTTACAAATGTCTAAGTATTCAGTGTGCTTCCTTAAAGAACAATCCAGGACTTTTTAAAATGACTCAAATTAGCCCAGAAACCTGAAGAACCAAAAAATCCTTGTTTTTTTTTTTTTTCTAACGTAGGCCCAGCTTTCACAGCACTTTTACTTGGGCTTGTTTTGGAGAGAAGCAATATAGGATGAAAGGATTGTACGTAACTGCCCTGCTAGCCCGTGATGGAGGAGCTAGCTGGAGCGTTTGGCTGCGTTTCCCCTAGTACTGAAATATTTTCTCCAAACTAACACCAAAAAAGGTCTGCTTCTAGGTCAAGATTGCAGCACTAAATTTCAACCAGGAGTTGACAGTCGAATTTTAATACAGCTCTAAAACAGAGGCGACAGCAGCTCAGCCAGAGTCCTTTTATTTATTTATTCTAATAGGAAACATTCACTGAGCCTTACGTATTTACTGATGAAAGCCATTTCTGACATAGAAACTAGCACACAGTTCCCTGTCATCCTTCGGTTGCTGCTCTGGGAGCTGGGACTGACTGAGCCAAGCATAAGCAGTAGCTATAAACATGTCGAATCAAGCAGGTTCAGCCCCCTCCCACCGCTTCGAGTTCTCCTCTGACTAGTACTGATGAGAGGAAAAGATTTGCTTTTACACTGTTTATCCTAAAAGTGCTGGTAAGAAGGTCCACTCCAGGACTGAGAGAGTGACCTCAAAGACATTTAAAGATACTGTGTTCTCAATAGCAGCTTTTTGGAAATACTGTTTAATTTTTGAGATGGGTAAGTAAGTCACCACGAAACCAGGGCAGGGATCTTCAGCAGGGCTCAGCAGGGACCAACTCCACTGCACTTCGCCAGAACTCAGCTCCCATACAGGCATCTTAAGTAGCAAGATAAAAAAAAATTTTGTATCGGATGCTTTTAACAACCTGACCCTTCCTCAAATGCAAATCATTCTTTCTTTTGTTCTTTGGTGGGAATCTAATCCTGACAGCTTTGAAAATGAACCCTGAGCTGTTTTAAAAATACAGCTCAAAGCAACTGTCCCTAAAATAAGAGTAAGCAGAGCGCAGAACTTGCGAGGCTTATCATCACCATTAGTACCACCAACTAATCCCTGGGCAAACCCTCCCCTTTATGTAACTTGGGATTGTTACAGCTAAAACAGCTTATTGGTTTTTTGGTGTTTTTCTTTAACCTCTGTTGGACACATGCAAACACATTAAATCTCATTTTTTCCTGCTACTCCAAAGAAAAAGATACTGTAAGAGAAAAAAATATCATTTTTTAATTTAAAAAGAATACTTTATAAATCACAGGAGCAACTCGATTGTGCTGCATGGAGACCTTCTTAATGCACGAGTGCTAAATCCACGTGCTAAACGTCCTATTTTGCCAGTGTAAGGCACCCTGAAGAGTACTCCGAGACCTACTGCACCTTAGTACTAACTACGGCCGGTGTCATTCCTTTTATTAATGAGCAATCGCAAACAGAATTTAACTCATGTGCCAAGAGTAACACACCGATATTTTTCTCTTTTGCCAATGATCTACCCCAGACTAAACAAACAGACAAAAAAAAACCACTTGCCAACTTACCACACTCTCAGGTATCACCCACCCTCCGGCGGTAAGGAACCGCGGGCTAAACCCCCGGTCCTCCTCCTCCTCCCCAGCACCCTCCGGGAGCTGAGGGCCATTCCACTCCTCCTCCCCAGCACCCTCCGGGAGCTGAGGGCCATTCCACTCCTCCTCCCCAGCACCCTCCGGGAGCTGAGGGCCATTCCACTCCTCCTCCCCAGCACCCTCCGGGAGCTGAGGGCCATTCCAAACGCACAGGAAGACCGGCCTGAGATCAGCCATTCACCTAGTTCCGTGGCAGCTCTGGTAGCTGTGCCACAATATTTACTTGCTACCGATCCATTTACCCAGAAGTGTCTACCCAGCACAAAACTAGGTTCCCTTTGCATAGCGGATGGGTTTTCGTGTTATTGAACAAACTGTTCTGAATTTCTAAAGCGGAAATCCTTCCAAGGCAAAATTCAGCTTTAAAAGCTTCAGTCAATGCTAAGCTATTAACCCAGTGCTGAATGTTTATGGAAACTTAAGAAGGAAAAAATAAAAACCCCATTGAACTACTTGCAATCGGAGACCTGAATGGGCTTGATATAAAACCCACTCAGATCAACAGCAGCAACACGCTTCCCCGGGTGCTGGACTGGATCCAACTGAAAAGTTTCCATGAAATAAACTCGGCTAAACACATCAGTTGCATAGAAACTGACTCGGAGTAACAGCAGCATCTGTTCCTCAGATCTACCATTTTCTCACATTCTTAATTTTCCACTGCCGAAGCGACCCAGGCTGCCGCACAGATCCCTCGCTGCCCCGGCCGCTGCACACCCCCTCCGAGGGCAGCCGGCCCTGCCGCCCCGGCCATGCTGCGGTTAAAAGGTAACGCGCGTGCGGTATACACTGCTTGACCAGTTAGCGTTCGCATGTCAAAAACAGCTTAATGTATTTCGTATGATGGCGTTACAAGTAAAATTAATGTCTACATCGAGACAGCTAAGGAGCACACCTCTGAGCCATTTATACACAGTGCAAAGCAAATGTTTACCCAAGTACAAATGAAACAGGTTGACAATTAGCTAATGCAGCTTTGTGGACATAAACCAGGTACATTCGAGCAGAACCAACACAGAATAAAAAGGAAACAGCCCTTTTCCTACCCCATGCTAAGAGTGCCACGGTTAGTGGTTTGGGAAGTCTGTCACATTGAAAAATTTCCTTGCCGGGGTTTAATGTGTTTATTCTACCGCTACTCTGCTGGGGTAAGGGTAACAGCAGCAGGGCACACTGGCTGTGTGAACCACCCACTGTCACTACTACAGTAATCGACAACATACAATTAAGTCTCACACCTGTTTATTGTAAGTAATTCATAGATAACCACTTCTAGTACACATTTTCATATTAGCTTTTAATGCTTTTATTTTTTAAGCTCAGGGACACCCAAACTTCACCTACGGGTCATCACCGCACTTTACCCAGATGCAGAATGCTCTACCCGCTAGGTAAAACCGGTGCAAGCTGGTATCGTTTTCAGGGGTAACAGAGATGGCTTGGAAACTACACATCCTGACATGCAACGCCCCATCGGCGTGGGCTGCTCTACGCTACGGGGGAGAGAGACAGTTTTTGCTGGGATGCGCTGGACTTGCATGCCTCGTTCTGGCCGTACCGGCCCAGGTCATGCAGCTGCCTGCACGCAATGCTCCACAGCGCAAAAACAGAGAGCTCCACACAGCTGGAGTAAGAACAGTGGTAACAAAGTCATAGCTACATATTCTTCTCTACATTTTTGTTTATTGAGACAAACTAATTAAAAGGCACAAACATAGGGCATATGTTTACATGGACATTATAACAAACATATACATTAAAAGTGTAGGAATGTGTTTCCTTTCTGCTAAACAGAAAGTTCCTAAGCTTTTATATATACAAAAGTTGTACAATTTGATGTCCTAAAGTACAAAAGATCATTTATAAAATTATTTTACACTAAGCTCTATTTTTTTTGTTTTTGTTTTACTATGTAGTCCAAGCCCCTAGAACAGTTTCACGTAATGATACAGATACCTGTCACCTGACCCAGAAGTCTGGCAATCACTGCTCGTACTGCCACGGCAGGGTAGAAACGGAAGCAGTCCATTTGACTAGTCAGTCCCGCTAGCACTCTGTGAAATGCGCACACGCTAATCTCATAGCTTTCAACTTCATTAGGATAAAAACATCGCAACTGCAATTTTATTTTTTTAATGTAGAGTCTTGGTTTTAGGGTGTTTTTTTAAACAAAGTTTTAAAAACGTGAATATGTGACATGATAGTCTAAAAAGTATATCTGTTTCCCTAGATTTTGCTTTCTACTTTATGTACAGATAAACAGGTTAAGAAATAAAAAGCACATGTAGCTTAAACATGTGTGATCATTTATGGAGAAGTTCTGGGCTGGACAGTTCAGACCACCACCCCAAAACTCCCACAAACTGATAGAAATGTGTTAACACAATAGAAGAGTAACGTAAAAATGATGATGTTTGCAAATATTTACAAAGTTGAACAGATTTGCACAACACTTGATTAAGAAGTAGGGGAGAAATTAAAAGACGCTCTCTGCTTGTCCTGAAGGGGCATCCTACCTAGTTAGTGGTTAGAATAAAAACTGTATACAATTTAATATAAGACAAAACTTCTAGTGAACAACTAACACGTCTGTCCCCTGCTGTAACACCAGCAGGTTCTGATTGGGAGACAGAGGGCATAAAAATCACACCCAGT
Organism: Dromaius novaehollandiae; assembly: GCF_036370855.1. Taxonomy (NCBI): domain Eukaryota; kingdom Metazoa; phylum Chordata; class Aves; order Casuariiformes; family Dromaiidae; genus Dromaius; species Dromaius novaehollandiae. Next base: position 2,308,516 of record NC_088116.1, read on the forward strand.
GCCTCCAGAATCTTCCAGCTTAAAGCAATATTTCATAAGTTTCAAAGCACTCCTTTTGCTCCTAGATAAGAGTCCCATAGGGTTCTGACTGTTCAGAGACCATGTTTACATACATTTCGACTCCTCTTCTGTCAGCCATGGCTGTTTCTCACCAAACAATAACAGTTTTTTTAAAAAAAATGTTGACTACAATGCTATATTCCCTTAGGGTAATATGTTGGGTAATATTTACATCTCCAAATATCAGGTCACAATCCCTATTATATGTTGAAGTTAGAATGATAAGTTATCATATGCTTTGCATATCAGAGCTGGTATCACCTTTCCCATAGGGAATGCTGCCTGAAATTATCATATTCCCAAAGGTAAAATGCATATTTTCTCCAAAATGCATTTTTAAAAATGACAACATTGTAATGCATTTACTCATTAAAAAAAAACATTAACACAGACAAAGATTCTACACTAGCTCAGTAACAATGGACTTACAACTGGCAAGTTAAAATTAGCCATCCACCCTGTTAAAGATACAGAGGGGTCTTTGCTAGTGTTTACATTAAAATAATTTTCTAAGTTATAATTTGGGGGATAAAACATAAAGCTGATTTTTAATGACTTTTTTTTTCTTTTTTTTTTTTAACTCTGGCAAGTACATATCTGCTCTAATTCAGCATCAGTCAGCTAAAAGGTAAAAGGTAAAACTTACTTTAAATGAAGTGCTCCAGTGAAACTCAAGTTTGAACAATAGCCAAATCAACAGGGGAAGATGCTACTATGGTCTCTGACGGTGCGTGCTGCACCAGCGACTTAGTTTGAATTATTATTAACTAGGAAAAAAAAACTAAAAAAAAAAAAAAGAAACGAAAAGCAACTGCTGGTAAGGATTCCATTTTAATCCTCTTTAATACTGTTTAGAAATTCTTTACCAGGGAGGAGACGTGGGCAAGGCTTGGGGCAGGAAAGGCATGCTCTCCACTGGTCTCATTGCTATATTTAATGGACCAGCTAACGTCATTGGTGTTGGGAGGTTCATAGGAGACGTTATAGTGACTGGATGCGCTATATTCACTGGAGCGGTTACTGGGGTAGGTAAATTGACTGGTGTGGTGAGCGTTAATGGAGATGTCATGGATAATGGACTGGTTATAGTTACAGGATGCCCTAAGTTCATCGGACTGGATATATTAACTGCACTTGATACATTTACTGGACTTCTCATGCTCATTGCAGCTGCCACTGTGACTGGGTTTGTGATAGTCCCAGAAGCCACAGAGGACGTTATATTGAATGGAGTAGTAAGAGTCACAGGCGTAGTAGCAGCAGTGGAGGTTTGGCACAAGTTAGCAGCTTCTAAAAATGAGACATAAAAAGACAAAAAGTTTTTAACACATAAAAAACCATGGACAAGATTTAAAAAAAAAAAAAAAACAAACAAGAACAGGTACAAATTCTGGAATAATTTTCTTTAGGAATTATTAGTAAGTTAAAACTGTTAACATTCTATAGCCTACAAGAAATACAAACTCTCATGCAGTTCATTTGAATTCAATATTTTTTCCTGGGAAGTCAAGCGAAGTTGTCTTATAAAGAGGGTTTTGATGTTCATAAAAACAGTACTGTACAATCAAAAAAATCCTCCCAAGAGGAACATTATAAATAGAGGAGAGAGTGTACATACCGAATGGTACGTACTCTATAGCCTTCTCAAAGGTGAACTGACATTCTGTGAAGGTTTTAAAAAGTCATTATTAGGGACTGATAAGCAAAGCTCGTTTCAATATTTACACCTGCTTATTTCAGTCTTAATTATTTCCACTAAATTGTTCCACTGAGCACCACGCTTCTATCTTAGCAGTTTCCAAGACTACCCAGTCAGCAGCTCTTTCAACCCCCAGCATCTCCTCAGCTTTTACATTAACTACAGTTCCGCACCGAGGTTGGGTTTTTGTTGCTTTTTTTTACTTTGCTTTGCAGCGAGCGGGCATTAAGTGCCGGACAAGGACGAGCCGGGAGGGTCCGGCAGGGGCTGGGCACCGCGGAGAGGGCACGGGCGCTCCGGAGGCGGCGAGGGTCCGCTAGGCATCAGCACCACCTGCCGGCTAGCCAAACCAGCAGGCTCCAGGCACCGAGGCGGGCCGCCGGGCGCGGGGAAAGGAAAGGGGCGGCTGCTAGAGAAACCGACAAAAACACACGCTGCGTCAACGTTACGGCACTTCCAAGTCGTGTCTCAGCCCGCACTTGTAGGGGAGGACACCACGCTCAGCCTACACCCACGTTTCGGGAGGTAAGCCCGGAGCAAAGAGTCCGCTCCTGCCATGCAGGCTATACAAATGGATCTAGACCGAGCTAACTTTGAAAGCAACACTAGCCCCATTCAGGGGTTACTGCTGACTCTTCAAAGTCCGTATCTAGGAGGGGTGGAGGGGAAGGGAAAGAGTGAAAAAACAAAAAATGGTGAAAATAAATAATATCAGACTAAAAAAAACCCCATACAGTGTGGTAAAACCAACACAAGAGGTGGCACTAGTAGGGGGAGCCAGCACGAAAGGAGTAACGAACGGGCGCGACGCTGACTGCTCTAGCTTCGTCCTCCAAGCAAAGTAATGCACGAAGCAACGCCCCACCCTGCCCCTTCCCCGATTAAGTTACATTAAACTAATGTCATCAGTTTGGCAACCACCCGCCTCCCTCACCCACCACTCCTTCCAAAACCACTGTTTCTGTTAAAGGATATTCAGTAATAACAATAAGAGAGGCAAGGAAGGGGGAACGAGACATAGGAAAGAGCAGGTAGAAAAAACGCAACTTTTAAGCTTTTTTAAGATTTTCTAAATCTGACACCCATTTGCTTTATCCATTTAGTGCTCTGGTGATATTTAATGTTTGCTATCATTACATTTTAGTACAAACAAGCTGTTTCTAAACTGTCTAATTGCAGAATTCAATTAATTGGAATAACAATCAAGGAGAAAGGAGCAAGCAGCCTAATGCACAAACAAAACCTAGAGAAGAAAAAAAGAGTGAAGAAACTAAAAGGAAGTATAGGGGAAAAAATGAGTTGAGAACATTTATTAATCAGAAACAGCTAGCGAAAAACAGCAAGTGGTCACTAAGAATTTGTTCTAAAACATGTAATCCACAAGAGTCACATGGCAGGTATTAGAAATCAAAGTGCTGTGAAAAGAATAAGCAAGCAGCAACAGATTTTAAACTGCTATACTCCTCACAAGTCACTAAATTGAAGCAATCTATTCCTTCCAAAACTGGCACAGTGAACAACAAAATGAAGCTATTCAACTTCAATTACAGTAGGATAGGTAGATGCAAGCTGTGAACTGGCAATAATGAAAAGCACTATCACACGTATTAGTTAATTCTGTAATGAAAAAAGAGATGGAAGAGTAAGTTCTGTGAGCTCCAGAAAACTTTATGCAAATAGAGTTAAGTGATGGATAAAGTGAATGGAAAAAAATGGGACAGAACAGATAGAAGGGACACAAAAAGCATTCACATGCACACTGACGTTGATGCAAAGACGGGCGGTGTTGTTATGTATGCATGTGTGTGTGTGCGCGCGCATGTGTGTGTATGCACACGAGTTAACAACAGGCACACATGCATAAACACAGCTAAAAACCACATGCAAGTCCAAAACACACTCTTGCCTTGGAGCAGACACAAACATCCTTTTATAATTGATGACTGTTATGTACACATTCAAGCACAGACACCAACGGGAAGTAAATAATAAAGGGCTCATTTACAACAGCTTAATTCTGGTAATTTATCCTCCTGCTAGCCTTTAGCTATTACTTCTACTACTGAGAATTAAATATTCACGTAACAATTCTTGTTCTGACATCTGAAGCTCCCTATGTAACTTTGCAAACTCCATTATCTTATAAAACCAAGACTGTAAGTACTGTTTTGTTTTACCTTTCTTCCTTGCTTTGACGGCTTCTTCCCATAATCTCAGGGTCTCTACCTGCTTTCCAGGCCAACTTGTTACATGTTGCTGCTGCTGCTGCTGCTGTTGCTGCTGCTGCTGCTGCTGTTGCTGCTGCTGCTGTTGCTGCTGCTGCTGTTGTTGCTGCTGCTGCTGTTGCTGTTGTTGCTGCTGCTGCTGTTGCTGCTGCTGCTGCTTCTGATTGCTGGTCTCTTCACTCATGCACGCTATGCCAATTAAGTAAGAACACAAATTCACCTTGAAAAGTTACACTGTTTCCTACTGAGGTTACAAAGGGTTCTTCCAAAAAGACTATGTGGAATCTTGCAGGATTCCAAGAATGAAAACCACAGAGGTGTTTAAAACCATATAATTAATTCTGTGTTTTATAAAACTACCTCCCAATATCTAAAAAAAAAAAGATGCAGTCAGGAACTTCTGGTTTCTCACCCAAAAAAACAAATCTCCTTTCTAATAGTTTATTTCGTTTGTATTTTAGGAAGACTGAAATAAAAGGTTACAATGACTCTCTAGAACTCAAGATGGTTAGCCAGCTCCAGTTTCTGTAAGCCTCAGTTCCAGTTTTTAAAAAGAGCCCTTAAGCTTGTCATTGCAAGTATGACAACGTTTTCAGTTCACTTTTATATCCCAGAACAGCATGTTACTACTCTCTGGCCACACTACAGCTCATCATTTTCACCTCTACCAACTGCTGTAATGCCTCACACGAACTGCTTAGCACCACCGAACTGACAGAGCTGTAACCCTATACCTTGAAAAAGATCTCACATCAAAATTTCACATGAAGTTCAACTATCAGGCGTTTTAGATACTCACAGTACCTCCACATTATCCAGGAGTAACATGAGCTGAAAAGATTTTGCAAATTAATAGTTTAAAAGGCTTCAAGGACAAAGTTTCTAAAGATACTCATTTTTTCTCCCTTTTGATTCCTCTGAATACCCCATCACACATCACTAACGAGGTGTGCTAAAGTTACAGGTATTTTAAGAGGGAATATTTTAAAGTCAAGTATTCCTTTGCTTACTAGGCACTCCAAAGTGCAGGCTTCAGCACTTCTGCTGCATCAATTCGGAGAGTTTAAGACTAGAAGGAACTATGGTGAACACCTCACCAGAAGTCCTGCATAGCACAAGTCAAATACCATTAATGCCCAAAACATATCTGGGCTGGATTGAAATGCTTTTCTTGTCAGCTACTGCCAGAGAAATCACTGAGCCTCAGGGCCAAAGCTCAGAAAATGCTCAGAAATCTTTCTTTGGACTTTGATGAGCTTTGGATCAGGCTTCAAACCTGAAACTTGGCAAATCTAAGAAGTTCTCAAATATTCTAAAATCTACAGAATTATTTGTTAGACTTTTAAGTTTTACAGTTCAGGAAGTAGTATTGTACTTAGAAGCTGAGAAAACTCTTTTTTTCAAGAGATGGGTTATTCTCACATATTGCAGGGCATTCCTCCAGAAGATAAGAGCACAGTCTAGTACCAAACCAATTCCACATACGCCAATTTCTTGGGCTAAATATACTGTTATCAAATATTTACTTATAATAGGTGTGAATACCCAAAGCGATGGCTGTGTTTTTACATTTTAAAGTAATCACAGGCAACTCCCTTTGCAAACTTTTGCAAACACATTATTAGAAATGTTTTCAAAACGTTCACCTACTTTTATTGATGCCTTGTTTACAGGTATTACAGTTGATACTTTGGCTCTGCCCGTGTGTCTTTAAGTGGCTGGTGATATATGCTGCACTCAGAAGTTTACCACAGATATTACACGATACCTTTCCTTCATGGCGCACCATGTGTGTCCGCAGTCTGTCTTTGGTGGCAAAGGCAGCAGTGCACGTCTACATGAAGGACAACAGCGATATTTAAAGTGCAGACAGTATTAGAGCATGAATTGCATGACCATTTTAGGCCTATTCTACCTTTTAGACACCACTGGTATCCCAAGCCTACTGAAAACCTCAAGTTTTACTTACAGAAAAAACTACATCCAACTGCTGGGCAGAGACTGAAAATTATCTAGCTGCTTAATGGGAGTGATCTTCTGACACCAGCAGGACAAAACTCATACTTTACACTACCTGAACTTTCTTAAAAGAGAAGATTGCCTTACATACCAAAGCAAGAGGTCACTTCTAACAAACACCTAGAACAGGTAAAGGTAGTATCTGATACAATTTTACTGCACAAATCTGAACTTGATATTTTGAATTGCTCAGTTATATTTCCATCCAAATCAGAAAAAGGAAACAAAACCTTTCTCTATAACTATTCTTTTTACTCAAAACATTTATTTAATACGGTGAGTCACTAAAACACAGGCTGGAACAAGCATGGATATTCCAAGCAAAACAGTTAATTGTTCAAGAGCAGTCAAATTATTTCTCTTGTACTAAATCATCAACTTATGACACCTTGTTTTCAACTTCCAGCAAAATAATGGATCTAGAATCAGCAATTCTAATCCTTTTTTTCCAACTTCTTTTCTGACTTCTATTAGATACAATACTGATTTATATTGATTTATAAACATTGAGAAAACCCATTGCACATGTTACTCCAGCAATCAGCTGAGTTGAGGACACTGTTATGATCCTACTACTAAGTTAAGTACATCTTACAACAGTGTACCTACATTGTTCTCCAAGAAGGCAAAACCTCCCTAATCTTCCCAGAAGAGTAATCACAGCAGCCTCTTAATTCTGGGAAGATTATTCACCTGATGCTTTCTAACAACAAAATCACGTATGCTCTTATTAAATCATCTGAACCCTTACTTGGCATTTGAAGGGTCTCTCTGTTGAGTGAACGTGTTTAACGTGACAGCTTAAATGATCAGGCCTGCAAAAGAAGAGAGGAACAGAAAAGAAAATGCATACTGTTACAAATATATAGTAGTGACACCTTCGCTAACAGTGCTGACCACTGCACTGAAGACCCTTTGCAGCCCACATCCCCCTGCGGGGCAGGAATAAGTACATTCCCTTTACCTATAAAGCGGCTTTCGGCTAGAATAACACAACATAGTTACACTGAGACCCAACCTGCAGTTTAAAACTTAACCATGTTCTTCTTACACACCTGAAAACGGTACATTTGTTTGTACCTAGTGTGAAAGGGTGACAAATCAACAGCTCTAGCGGTTGAAGCTCTCTCTGTTCCAGGCACAGACATCGATACAGCCAGCAGCAATGCAAGCTTCCCCACAGTGCTCTGTCAGTACGCCACAGCCTCGTTAAGGGACGAGGAGACAGGTTGCCTGCCATGCCCCATTCGGTCATCGACCTTTCCAAAGGCTGGGAAAGGGGCTCCGTTATCACCATCGGTGACACAGGCACGTGTCCTACAGGACCTGGATGAGGTCCTGAAATCATTTCAAAACACTGTCATAGAACAGGGACCACTTTTGGTCACTGCCAAACTGGCTCGGATTGAGACCCACGCCCTAGAGGTAAACAAGGCTCTTTATCCCCTCACCAATCTTCTAAGATGTCTGCTTCTCCTAGCCCCTCGCTATGATAGCTTAACCCTTCTTGGTTATGAAAAGCCAATACTTGAGCTCGCCTGGGATTTTCTACATGGTACCTCGAGAAGCCTTTTCCACAAACACCACAGGTGTATGGTTTCGTGATGCCACCTTCGTGAGACCTCACGTGGTAGGTCATGCGATCCTTTCTCTTGAAACGCTGATTGCAAATTGGACATTCAAAGGGTTTTTCATCTGAGTGGGACAGCTTGTGCCGGTTGAGGTGATACACATCCCTGAAGGCCTTTCCGCACATCTCACAAGCGTGGTTCTTCTTAACAGGCTTGCTGGGCTTCTTCACGGTCTGAGTCACTGCCATGGCCGTTGCGCCGGCACTACTGCTGGGGTTGGTGGCAGAGGAAGACGTAGTGACTGTGGACAGGATGCCTGCGATAGTCGAAACCAAGGAACTTCGGCTGTTGTCACCAGCGATGGTCGAGATAAGGGGCACCATTGTGGTGGGAGTTTTCTTTGGCCGTGACACTAACTTTATCCCTGTGTGGCAGGACTCGTGACGCCTCAAATGGTAGCTGTCCCTGAAAGCTTTGCTGCAGTAAGTGCACACAAAGGAGGTTTTAGGTTTTTCCTTTTTAATCCCAACAATAGCATCCTTTAATGTTTCTTGTGCAGGCTGAGGTTTCTGCGTTATTGGTAAGGGCAGAATCGGCTTCTGATCGGGTGGCTCAACAGCAGAGCTCAGGAGAGGCAACAAACTGTTCTGTGCTGCCTGCTGTTGGTGATGTGAGGCTTCATGTGCCTAAAACCAAACATTCACACTTAAATTCTATTGATGGGTGCTCACTCTGACACGGTGAGAACATTTACAAACTACAGAAAGCAAATTCTAGACCAAAAGCCATTGAAGGAACAAGGGGAAAAGGTTACACAGTTTTATTTTTGGACAGGATAAGCCACTTGCACTGCAAACGCATACTCCATGCAGATTCTGCGGTGAATAAGTGTAGGAAGGCAAACATCATAACAATCAAATAATAATTAAGTCTCCGCAGGGCAACATTTCTTATGGAAAACAACCAGGTGCTTGTCAGATCTCTTGCTAACATATTGTTTGATCTTTACATAACAGATACTTGTTTTGCATCATATCAGATACCACGTTTGGACTATCTTTGGAGCTTATGAACGTACTGATGGGAGCAGCAAAACAGTGCTCCGCCTTTAAACTTAAGCTGAGTTTAGTGCATGTGAAGAATTAAACTGCAGTCACAGAGAGGCAGGATTCGATAAGCCATCTTATTTAAACAAGGTGTTCATACCAGTATGTTAGCACTGAAGCCATACCAAAGCAACTCGGATCGAGCGCCGTTTAAAGCCAGTGTTCTATATTTAGCGGGCTCCCGCTGCATTTACATAGCGATCACTGGGTTCGTTACGTCTGCAAACTAATAAGAATAGAGACACATTCTTTTTCTCTTCATCGGAAATATGCTGCGATCGGAAGGGAAGTTAATCAATAAGCACTGGTAGACATCTCGAAATTCTGGAGAATGCAATGTAAAAGAGAAAGGGACGGGGGGATTGAAAATAAAGACCTCAAAGCTGCTTTAAAGCAACAAGCACCAGATGACGCTGAACTACAGGATCGGGAGAAGCTAAGGGGAAAAGACAGCGGGAGAACCCCTGCCAGTGTGCCACAGCTACCGTCCCTCGACCAAGCTGCAGCCTCCGCTACTCCGGGCTGCTCTGCTCCATACTCACGCACACGTATTAAACACTGTTATGAAAACTCATCCCATTAGACCGGGACAAAAGCCTAGCAGATACAAATTTAGAGTGGTTTAGAAACCACACAGACCAATTCAGTCTAATGGAGCATTAAAATAAATCACTAGCACCTTAAGCCAGTTTAAGCACATCTGTATGCAAGATGTGCCTCAGTCTCATCAGACCAGTTTTAAATCAGTCTGGTGACTAATGCAGCAACACCAGGTCCGAAGCAGAGTTTGGGGAAACTCGCATGCACGTTAAATCAGTATCACAGCCTTCCAGGATTTCTTCTCTATGCTTTCCTTCACAAAATAACATGTAATTCAGTTAAGCACTTGAGACTGTGAAAACTGAATAAAACACTGTGCTGTGTGCAATCTCCTGCATGTCTACTTTTATTTCGGTTGAGGATAGACAGTTTTATCAAGCATACTCAAACTAACATCTTTCCCACGTTAACTCTGTCAAGCCCTTTTGAGAGGTCAGCATTTCTAGAAGGACACATTCTTAGAAATATCCAAGCTCCAGTCATTTTGCCTCTAAGTATACACAGAATCGGAAGCAGTGACTACAGTGCATCCAACCGATGGCTTAAGGAGCTTAGGGCAGCTCTTCCTTCATCCTAGGTGGTTGTGTTCCTGCCTCCTCTTGCTACGTGTACGAGCCCTGCATCATTTCGGCCACTCATTTTTCAGGAGCGCAACGCTGATCCTTGGATACGGGCCACCGGTGGATGCAAACGCTAACCCACGTGGATAGGGAAACGTGCTCCTCGACACTTCAAGACTAGCAGAGAGGAAAATAGTTCACAGGAGAAAGCCTGGATTAAGTATGCCAAAATGCAACAGAACTTGCTTGAATCACTAAGAGCTAGGGCAGTTTGTCCGTTTTTAGCTACAGCCTGCATCCCATCTGCACAGAATGCTCTGGCTGCAACAGGTACGCTGAACATTGCCCCGCTAAGCCCAGGCACAGCCGGTACCTCAAGTAACAGCCTAAGGATCCGTTTTGCAGAACTGATTGCTAAATGCTCAAATGCAGAACTATCCTAGAGCCTAAACTGCTAAATCAGTGTGTGGCACAAGGTTCATCTTTTCCATTACATTTCTGCCTGACTTAAGTGACAATTGTGGGTTTTCAACCATTTATTTTCCATATTTAAAAAAGTGATTGTGACATCTACATTGCATAAAGAGAACAAAATATGTACAATACACATTGAAAGCACAATATTAAGCAAGTTATGTACTTAAAAATACAATTTTAATTTAAAAAAATTGGAAATGTTTTACAGCCAACTTTAAATAAACATTAAACAATGTTGTTAACTGGCATCAGAAGACACTTAAGAGCACCTAAGGATAGCTCAAGATATACAATTTCAAAGGCAGAGCTAGCAGATCGGATAATAGGGAGCCCAAATCTTTTGGACAAGGTTCAAACTTATGCAGTTTATGGATGTTTTTCAGCCTTAAAGAATCGTTAGCACTTCAAGGTAATAATGCAATATTCCTATTGAACTAATACAGATGTTGAACATAAAACAATGTATATTCATAAGGCTACATGCTACGAAGCCACCACTTATATAAGTCTGCTTATCTTGGTTCCCAGATATCCAGTGTTATTAGCAGGGCTGTCTTTCTAACAAAACCTTTTCGCAGCAAGCAGTATTCCTCAGTTTCCGAGGACTGCTCGCAGTAAAGCCTTCTGAAGAAGGATCAGGCAGTGTTTTTTAACTTGCTGCTGGAGAAGGGAATACAGCACCTGCTGCATGCCTTTTGCGAGTCATTTTTATTCAGTCACAGAACGCTGTTTTACTTGACCTAGCATTAACGTCAAGTCAACATTTTTGTGGTATTTGGATTGCCTGGGACGGGCTCCCATGCTAAACACCCTAACTCTATCACAAAAATCTTTCTTTCCAGGGGGAGAGCGAGAAAAATAAGAACTAATTCATGACCCAGAGTGGTAGGATGCGGCATTGTGAACTTCCAATGCCAGAGGCTAAAAGATTTTTGCACTCGAGCCTTAATGCGAGAGCAACAAATTAGCATGAGTCATATTTTGAATACTCCGTTTGATGGATGATTTCTCCTGACATTAACAGATACAACTTTCACTTTCCAAGCAGATACTAAAAGTGGCTTTCAAAACATGCATTTCGGGACACTAATAAAATCCAAACAAGAACTGCTTACTCAAAATAGTACTTTTTTTTAAGAAGAGATACAATTCATCAAAATACCACCTAAACACAATCAAATAACTTTATTTGGAAAGAGCAATGAACAGTTACTGTACACATCCAATCGCTGTTGAGACTAAAATTAAGACATGGAATCCTTTTCTAAAGACAATTATCTAAAAATTACAATTTTACACACTGAGTATTAAATCTTCCCTTAGAAAACCTGTCACAGCTGAAAAACACATGAAGTAAAAAACCACCCTCAGAAAGAATTACTGTGCATATTCAATCACTTGCACTTGTTACTTAACTGTAACTGGTGGGGAAGGGCCTTTAACATCCACTTTATTATTATTAGTTTTTAATAAACTCTTGGGTTTCAGTTTAGATGTTGCTGGTGAGGACAGAGAAAAGAAAAGCTAAGCTAATGTAATATCAAGGATATCTTAATAATGCTTTCTGCTAGGTGTATTAGGGTGCTTGCACCCTAAATTGTTGGTTTTAACAAAGTGACTCAAGAAACAGTATTCCGCATTCATTATGAGGTCTTAAAACTTTATTATTTGGAAAAAAAATAATCAGAGGAAAATTTCCAAGTCACAGTTTTATAAAGATGCTTTGAAGTTGCATGTAACTAAATATGTGAGGAAAGTGAACTGCTGGCTCCTTAATTAAAAGCAGCAAAACGTACTACTAAATTGAAGCAAAGTGTGACATGACTATTTCAAAATACAGTATCCTTTAAAAAAAAGTTAAAGGAAAATGAGCAGCAAGAAGCTGAAAATATGCTTAAAAGTATTACTTGGCATTTGTTAAAGAGGCTGCTATAGCACTATTTCCAGCCTAATAATAGATTTCCTTGAAAATATTTAACTGTGAGAGTAGTGTAGAGAAAGAAGATACAATAACCCCAACTCGGAGGGAGATGGCCCTAAAGTAAGGAGATTAACTTCTTAGCGTGAAGTTTCCTTATGCGCGAATCACAACTGCCCACTAAAGCGAGAAATAATTTACAAGACCTGAGCCAAACTGTATGTCATCACTGGCGTTAAATCACAAAAGTACATAAAATACGGCTCCTCAGGGCTGGGGTAGGAGGGCCACAGCGGTCTCGGGCCAGGTGAGCAGCGCGGTGCCCAGGAGCCGGGCGCTGCGGCGAGCAGCCGGGCTGCTGTCGGAGGGGACATTCTCCGCGTGTTTTCGGAGGCAGAACACCCCAGCCCGTGACTCATCCCTTCGTACTTGCAAGGGAATAATTTTTCCTCTATAAAGAAATGGTGCTCGCTCCTTGCGGATTTATTCATTCAACTCAGGTTTTCAGAACTAATGTCACAGCTTCGGTTTTTGTTTTTAATTCCAACTAGGACAGTGAGTAAGCAAGTGACCGTGGCTGGTAATTTGCAAAGAGGATTATTTTACCTTGAGAAAGGTGATGTGCACAGCTTTTTTTTTTTTTCTCCCTCCCTCCCTTTTTCTTTTTGCTGTTGCTGCAATTACACATTTTAATGTTTCCAAGCTAAAAAGAGCAGGAGGCATCAGAAAACAACCCAGCGAGAAAGAGATCCGGGTTTCAGTTTACAAAAACAAGGGGAGATTTTTTTTTTTGGGGGGGGGGACGCGGGATTTTCTGCGGAATTACATAAACAGCGGTATTTTTAAGTCAGTCTTTCGCAGACAGAAAGGGGGGAAAATAGTGACTCAGTTCGCGGAGGGCGGGCGGGCAGGGCGGCGCGGTGCACCTCCGTGCTGCTCGCTAATATCGCCGCTATTTACCCGTTTTTCTCACACACACGCACAAAAACCCGCAAACAGCCCCGTGCTATTTTAAAAGAAAACAAGCCGGCTCGGCGCGCAGCCCCGGAGTCAGGCTGTTTAAAGAGGGATTAATTTATTCTCCCAGACACAGGGTTTGTTCCATCGGGGTTTTGTTAGACGGTGACGGAGGGCTTTTTTTTTTTCCCCTTTTTTGGCGGGGGGAGAGAAGAGCTTAAAAAAAACCAAAAAAGCGGATTTTTTCGGAAGGGAAAAAGAAGTGAGAAGAAATTAGCGCTTTCGCAGAAATAAAAAGGGGGATTTTTTTGATTTATCTGCGTTTCGGGGGGCGCGAAGAAGCGGTGCGCAAGCGGGCGGCGGGCGGGCGGGGAGAAAGTGAGAGGGGAAGGAGGGCGGCGGGGCCGGGCGGGTCGGGCCGGGCCGGGCCCGTTGCGCTGCGCTGCCCTGCGCGGCCCTGCGCGGCGCGGCGCGGGAGGCGGGCGCGGGGCCGGGCGGCGGCGCTGACTGACAGCGCCGGGCCTAGCGGGGCGCCCGGCGGCGGCGGCGGCGCAGGGCGGGGGGGCGCGGGCAGCGCCGGCCTCCGCGGGGCCTCACCTGAAAGAGGAACGCGGTCCAGTTGGCCTCCATGGCGGGGGCGTCCCGCGGCTGGCGGCGGCTCCGGCGGCGGCTCCGGCGGCGGCGCGGCCCCCCCCTCCTCCCTCCCCCGGGCCCCAGCTACATGGAGCCGACAACAAAGCGGCGGCGGCGGCGGCGGCTCAACATGGCAGCGCCGAGCGGCCGCTTCCGCTAACCTCCGGGCTGCACCACTGCGGCCCAGAGGGGGGAGCGGCGGCGGCGCGGCCCGCCGGGGCGGCGCGGGCCCGGGCCGCCGCGGCGCCGCCCCCGCCGCCCCCCCGGACGCCGCGGCGGCGGCGGGCGCGGGGCGGCGCGGCGGGGCCGGCGCGGCGGGCGGCGGGGGCGGCGGGGCGGCGGCGGGGCGGCCGCCCCCCCCCGCGGGGCTGGCAATGGGCCGCTCCCGCGCTGGGGAAGCCGAGCCGAGCGGTGGCGAGAGAAGATGGAGGAGCGCGGCCGCGCTGCCCGCCGCCGCCGCCGCCCTCCCGCCGCCGCGCACGGGCCGCCTCGCCTCGCCTCGCCTCGCCTCGCCTCGCCCCGCGGCGCCCGCGCGCGCCGCCGCCGCCCCCCGCCGCGCCGGGGGCGGGAGGGGAGGGGAGGCCCGGGAGGCCCGGCCGGCGGCGCCCGCCCGCCCGCCTCCCCCGCAGCCGCCGCCGCCGCCGCGCTCGCCTCCCCCGGGGCCCCGCGCCGGCCGCGCTCGCCTCCCCCTCCCGCCGCCCCGCGGCGCCGGCTCCCGGCTCGGCTTCGTTCCCCCGTTTCCTCCCCAAATCGCCCACGGGGGCGACCGCCGCCGCCCCGCAGCAGGCCGGGTGCTGCCCGCCCCCGGCGATGCCCCCGGGCCCGCTGTGCCTCGAGGCTGGTGGGCACCTGCGGCTGAGCGCGGAGCCGAGCCGCAATTAAGCACCTGTAATTAGGAGCGGGCAGGCATCACGCATCCGGCGGCGGGAGGGCCGGGAGGGTCGGGGTCCGCACTGCGCCCCGCTCCCCGCCGAGGCCTGCTGCCCCGGCGAGTCGGCCCCGCGCTTTCCTCAGCAAACACGCAAAAACCGCAGGTGCAGCGGGCAAAATGCTGCGGCATCGTGGGTTTTTTAACACTGGACCTCTGCTCGCAGAGAGGGGAAGATGAGGACAGGCTTGCAAGACTTGTTTTTCCCCCCTCCCGGCACCGCTCAGGCCCGCTCTCCCGGGCCGCCTCCCCGCCGGGCCGTGGCGGTGGCTCCGCGGCCGCTCGGGCGGCTGCTGTCACCAGAAGGGCCCCGGCAGGTCGGGCGGCGTGAGGAAACACAGACGTGTCGCCGCCGGCTTCCGCGGGCGCTTGACCTCAGCAAACACGGCTAAATATGGTTCACGTCTATCGGGTTTCCCATGGTACTTCCTCCCTCGCCGGAGAACTTTGGGGCTTTTTTTTTATTCTTCTTTTCTATCAAGTATTAAGTTACATACAACGCAAAGACAGTCCCCAGAGCCAGCGGCAGCGCCTGTGCCTTGTTGTCGCGGCCGGGCCGGGGGGGAGGCTCGCGGCAGCCCCCGCCTTGGGCACTCTTGGGCAAGTCACCCGGCGTTTGCGGCGTGCTGTTCCTCTGCCCTCTGGACATTTCTACACTTGCCAACAGCGTTGCAAAACGTAAATGGTTCTGTTAACGGCGTCACCCTCGCAGGGTTTTCACGCGTCTCGGGATATCTGATAGTTTGTTTTCCTTAAAACCCCAGCGCTAGAGTCAAGTGATTACATGAAAATCTGTTTGCATTAAAAAAAAAAAAAAAGCAGCCTAGTGATTTCAGAGGAAAGTTTGGAAACACACACGCTAGAAAGCCGCAGTCCCGGGAGGGGTTTTGAGCCACTTCAAAAGCACCCGACGGTCTGGGAGTCCATCTCGCAGGGCTTGGAGCCTGACTCAGCGCTGACCGCACGCGCGGCCCGCCGCGGGACGGACCTCCGCGGTGCGCAGGCAGCGCCGGCAGCACACGGTGTTGCGGCCGCTCTGTGCAAGTCCTGAATTAACAAAAAAAGGTCGGGACGGCAGAGCAACCCAGGCTGCGTTCTCGCTGCGCACCTTTTGGGGCAGGAGAACGGCCTGGAGAGGCTGATGAGCGCTTGAACCCGCAGCAAAGGCGGCCGAGGGGCCCCAGCGCGGCGCGTCCCGGCCGGCATCACGCCAGCACCCGCGGCCACTCTCGCAGGGCCGTTCATTCTGCTCAGCAGAGACCTGCTCTTCCCGAGAGCCGTGCGAAGCGGCACACCGACCCCTTCCCTACCCACGCGTGCGGTTTCAAAGAGGGGGTTTATCCTCCGGCTTCTTATCCCGCCTCCTAGACTGCTGCCCAGCAGAATAAGGATTGCAGAAGAGCCGAGGGAAAAGCTCCGCAGTTACAGAGACAGGAAGATTATTGCTGCTCCTGGTTATTTTTCTCCTGGTCGGTCAGTTATTTGTGTTAACACTTATTAATAAAGATTCGTTAGAGTTGTCTTTGTTCGGGGCTCCAGCTTGGGGCGAGCGAGGGCTGAGCGCGCTACCCAACCGTATCACTGAGTCATCGAAGAAATCCCGATGAGCACGTAGGAGGTTAAACTTGAAGCTCTTCTTGGTTTTACAGTTAAAGAACCAAGAGGGGGAAAAACACCTTTCAGGAACAAAACTGAGGGGGAGAGTCAAAGCTTTCTCACGAAATCATAAGAGAGGGAAATAAAGCGCTGGAGCACACTCTCCTCCCGATCCAGCGCGCCTGGAGCCCTCCGAGGTAGGATGAACGACGGAGCAGCAAAGCCCCCCTGCAAACCTGCTGCACCCGGGATCGGGAAGCAATTGCAGAGGGAAAAGCTGCACTTGGAGCACAGCAAACCTGAGGGCTGCAGATGGTCCCTGAGGGGAGACGGTCTGCTGGAGCTGCGTCGGCGAAGGGCAAGTCCGTGCCAAACCCGACGGGCTTTCCTTCACCCGGAATCACAGCTGGAAATGTAAAAAGCCGCAGTGCTTGAAAACACCTCTTTATGTTATACGTGCCCCAAAGCAGGATAAACAAAGGCTGGAGCTGCAAACCTGCGTCTTAATTAAAGCAGCAGCGCGTCGGACGAGCCCACAAAACAGGTGGCTCGGAGCGGGGTGTGATTTCGTTCCCACCCCCCAGCTCCCTTAGGCGTCACGCGGATGCGGTAGCATCACCGACCGCTGCGCCGGCACCCGCGGTGGGTGCGGGGGGGTCCCGGCAGCGGGGACCCCGTGCCGGCCCGGGGGCCGCGCTTTCCCCCCCGAAGCCCGGCCGTTCCCGCGGCTCGTGCGGCGAGCGGCTGTTTCCTCGACAGCGGTCGGCCACGAAGCGGTTAACGAAGCGGCTAACGAAGCGCCTGTTGGCAGAGGCGCCATTAAGCTGTCCTGCCGGCGCAGGGAGGCCGCCAGCCCCCCCGCGCCGCGGTACCCGGCCGCTTCAGCAGAGAAGCCGAGGCGCAGCGCTCCGGTTTCCTTCTGCGAGCACGTGCTCGCGCTCAGAATAGATGCCGTTGTCAAATATTCGGCGCTGGAGGAGCCCCTTCCTGCCCGCGCCGCGCTGCCGGCACGCGCCCCGCGTCTCGGCTCCCCGGGCCTCTCCCTTCAGCCGCTTGCCTCATTTCCCATCTGCTTATTTTCTCTCCTTGCAGCCTCGACCCGGGGGTGCAGCACCCAGGGGTGCAGCGCCGGGCGCCTGCGAGCGCCGCGGGAGCGGGGGTGTCGTCCCCGCGGGGTCTCGGGGGCTTCCCGGGAGCCGGCAACGCCGGTGCACGCCGCTGAGCGATGGGCGCAGACGGGTCCACGCTCCCACGTCACGCGAGGAAGCTGCGGCAAAAACGCTGCACCCGGAGCCGGCTCGGGGGGAAGCTAAAGCATCTCCGACCGGGCACGGATCAGCCCCGAAGCACTTGCTAGGAGTGATTACCTTCTCCAACGTTTCTGACCGGCTGTATTTGCTCTTTTCATCCCATTTACGGGCTGGCGAACGGCACGTGGCGTAGGGGCCGGGCACAGGCCTGGGCTGCAAACCCGCTCCTCCTCCCCGGATCCTGCCACACCGTGCACAGAGCACGCGGAGCAGCTCTGTGTCCCCGGAGATGCCAGCAATGCCACTCAGGGCTGCCACACGCTCCCCTCTAAAGCATGCATGTGCCAAA
Organism: Dromaius novaehollandiae; assembly: GCF_036370855.1. NCBI lineage: Eukaryota > Metazoa > Chordata > Aves > Casuariiformes > Dromaiidae > Dromaius > Dromaius novaehollandiae. Next base: position 2,326,464 of record NC_088116.1, read on the forward strand.
CAGCAAGCTGCTACCATTCCCATCGAGGCAATCCTCCCAAATTTAAGTCCCTTCTGCATCTTTCCTAACATGTGCTTAGACAACCAGGTGCGTTCTCGTGTATCCGTGGGGTGCAGGGAGGCAGGCGGCTGCACGCGACATGGGGACGAGCACACGCGGTGCTAAATAACGCCCACGGGGCGACCACCGAGCAGCCAGTGCGCACGGAAACCCCGGCGAGCGTCATCCTCCCTCCCTCGCACCTCCCCGAGCATCCCGCCTCCGTCCCCGCGGCCGGGTCGCTGCCGGTCGGGAGAGCCGCATCCCGCAGCGCCGGCGTCGCTCGCTCCCCGGGGCTGCCGCCTGGCCCGCAGAGCCCTCCGGAGCGCGGCGCGTGGCCCGGCCGCTCGGGAGCTGCCGCCGTGCTTCCTGCCGGCTCCCCGGCTCCCGGGAGCGGTGCCAGCGGCCAGGATCACGCCTGCTCGGCGCTGCCGCGGCCTGCCCGCGCCCCGGGAAAGCCGCGCTATCTCTTCCCGGCGCCCAGCTGGGCGCTATCTCCCCCCGGCACCTTGCGCCCGGCCTCGCTGTCGTGTTATTTTGGTTATCTCCGCCACGGCTTTTTCCCACCGAGCAGCTGCTGGCATCTGCTGCCCGGACGGACGGCGTGTCCCCAGCCCGGCGGAAGGGACGCCTGCCCTCTGCCCCCGGGAGCGCGCTGGGTCCTCAGTGCACCAGCAAAATAAGGGCAAACGCAGTGAAAGCAGGATCCCCGCTGCCCTGGGCCGGCGGAGCAGCGCTGGCTTCACCCTGCAGCACAAATCACCCACCGCTGCCATCGAGAACTGCTTCCATCCCTCCTACACGCGTAGATTTGATAAAAACACATGCATCTATAAATAATTTGTTTTTTAATGTTACAAAAAGCTCCTGGATCCTGTGAGCTGACCTCTGCCAGACGCGGGCTGTGACATCTCACAGCCTCGGTCCTGTACTGCCCTCAGCAATTTGCCTTTGAGCAAAAGCTGTTTTTCCAGAAAAGCATCCAAGGTTGGATTTGAAAACTTCACGAGACGGAGGATGCACCAACTGCCAGCGGCTTGCTCCCCGGGTTAATCACCAGCGACCGTTTTTAGCAGTAATTCCCGGGCGGCCCGAGCGCCGCACGAAGCCTCCCCTCCGCCATCTGCCCCGCGCCGGGACGCGGGCACCCAAGGTCAGCGCGGCCGGGGAAAACGCGGCCGCCGAATTAGAGCGGCAGAGCCGGCGAGGAAATCCTCGCGCTAATCCCCGATCTCTCGCCGGCACACGGCGCAAAGCCGCGGCGAGGCGGCCTCCTCCCCCAGCTCGGAGAACGTTACGGCTATTCGCGGGCGAGGGAAGAGCCTGGAGGCCGCGCGGGGCCGGCGGCGGAGGGGGTTCGGAGCGGGGACCCTCGACGGTGTCCCCACGAGGCATCACCCCGCGCGGGGCCGGCGAGCAACACGCCGCGCGTTACGAAGCTGCTGCCGTGCTCCCGCGGCCCCAAGGCACCTTCCCCCGGCACCAGCCGCTCCCGCTCGGGCAGCGCACGGATTGATGCCGCATCCGTGCTCCATCACTAGTTGCAAGGCGTTCAGGGCCAACGCCGCATCTGTCGCGCGAGTCCCCCCCCCAAAGCGCTGTTCGGCAGCCCCGGAGCGGGGCCCCAGGCACCCAGCACGCTGCGAACGCTCGCAGGCATCAGCGTCTCCCAGCGCAGAGCAAAACCTTCGGAGCTACGGCGGACCGCGGAGCAGGGGCACAGGCGCTCCCGCAGCTCCATCCCAACCTCGTCTCAGTTCTCCTGGGAAAAGGCCAACATGCGATGCGCTCCGGGGGGCACAACTGATGCTGCCCACCGCAGGCAAGGGATTGCACCTGCCTGCAGCCCCCTGCCCCACATCTCTGCTGCCCCATGTCACTGCCCCACATCTCTGCCCTTCCCTCCTGCCTTCCTCCCCGCTCGGGCGGCGCTGGCTTGCAGCACGCTTCACCGCTGCTTAACGGGAAGGGGCAGCGAGGTGACGAAAGGAGGCAGATTCAAATTCAACTCAAAGCAACGAAGAGGAAGCTTTTCCTGGAGCCTCTCAAACCACTAAAACTGCTTAAAAAAACAAAACAAAACAAAAAATCATCAGAAAAATACCATCCTGCATAATAGCAGAGTCCAGCACACTGCCGAGGCGCGCGTGCTGCACGCTTTCCCTTTTCAAGCCGCGCTGCCGAAGGCAGCTGGAGGGTTGGAGGCACCCAGGAGCGCCGGCTTCTTTTTGCAGCTTCTCAGCTGATCTGGTGAGTAAGACAAACACGTCGGCAGCGTTCCCAGCACACCCCCGCCGCTCCCAGCGATCCAGCCCCAAGGCCCGGCGCTTCCACCAGAGCTCGGGGCCGGTACTAACGAGTGCTCTCTGCACAGATCCGCGGGACCCAGCTGGCCAGGATTGGTCTTTTAATCAGCTACTCAAAGTGCAATCAATTAACCTAAGAAATGGATACCTTTAAAAGTATAATACCTGAAGCACGGCTCTTCAGCCAACTCATACAAATACTAAACTAGCTTAGGGGATGAATGACTGCTATTAAAACACAGAGATAATTACTCATGCGAACAATGACCTCCTTAACTCTTTAATGATTACACAGATTAGTGCATAAAATTATTTTAATAGCACTACAACTGTTGCATATACACTCAGCGCTCTGATTTAGAGTGGACGAGTGGAAGGTTGGACAACTGTTTCATAGCTGAGGACTAAATCGCGCGAAGGAAACCAGGTTCTGCAGCACTAACACGCAGGTTGGTTACTGCTCGTTTCCCCGTCTGAACTGAGACCCGCTGAAGGGGAACCTTGGAAAGATGAGCTGGATACTAAACACAAGGGTTAATATAAAGCACCGCAAAGCAGCCCAGGAGCAGTAGTGGGTATACGAGGCTCTCTGAAGTCTCATTCACTTGCCTTTATGTGCACATGAGAGAGGTTTTGGGGGGCATGCTTAACCCCGGGAGCTATTTGGAATCTCAGAATATTTATTTTAGCTTTCTACCTGAAACAGCTTCAACTGCAATTTAAGATGAACTGCTCATTTTGAATTTGCAATTAAGAACATTTGGCATGCAACGTAGTGGAAACTGGACTCACTAATCTATGGCATTTTTTTTTTTAGCAGATCTAGAAATTTTACAAATTTTCTGTACACTTCAAAACAAGCATAAGCACCTTAGACATGAAAACCTCTCAAAGAACTGGGTTCTATCCCCGGTGACATGGTAAAAGCCACCAGAACGCAAAGATTTTATTCTTCATTTGATAACAACTGGCCCAGCACAAGCAGGAATATTCTGGATCATAAATCATCTGCCTGATTTACCCACCGAATTGAGGTGCCTGTGTCCGTCGTATCAGGAGTAACAAATCTTGAGCCACAACTAACAGCTCGATGAATGAATCTGCTGTTCTAAAGCAGAAGTTGCTGTTCAAAAAAGAAAAAAAATAGCCAAAACTGTGGTTTCTAGGAGAAACCACAAGTTTTCTAACCATTTCTATTTCGGGGCTAATGTTAGGTTTATTAAGTACTCCACTATCGATATTATGTGCAACTGAAGAGGACAGATTCCCTCCTCCCCGTCGCGCTTCCCGAACTGTTCGCACAATGAAGTCAGTATTACGCGCGGCTATGAACAAGCAGCTGCGAAGAGCGAGGGGTGGAACAGAGGGGCCGCACGTCTCGGGGGGGAGCAACCGCCCTCAGTGCCCTGGTGAAGAGCATCAGCGCGGCGGGACCCCGCGGAGAGGGACTCCACAGGCACGCATCTCCGAGAGGCCTCTCCCGCGGCGCTCAGGCCGTGGGGCCGTGCTGCTCCCAGCAGAACACCCAGGGAGGCCAAGCAGCCACGACCGGCCGAGCGCCTGCTTCCACCAGGGAAGCAACCGTCAGAGAAACGCACCCACTTCTATCCTTTCTATGGAAAGCAGAACGATTCAGGAGAGGGGTTAAAGTTTAGGCGCCCTCCTCCCCTTCAACCAAAGGGGTTTCAAGCTTTTTCATCTCACAAGTTCTCCCACCTTTTAGTTTTCTTTGGAACCAATAAACTCTTAAATTAAAACACTGAGTTTGGGGAAGTATGAAAAAACATTTTACAACCAAGGTAGTGTCTTGTTTTATATGTGTAAAATACTAACAGCACATACTCAGAACATGTGCTAACAGAGCAGCTAGCAAACTCTTGACTTCCTTCCTTTCACTGTAACCTGTTTCTACTAATTTATGTAAGACATTAAAATAAATTTGAAATATGCTTTACCCAACAGCAATAGCTGCTTAAGCCAACGACTTGCAACATTTCTGCCTGGAAGCTAGCTTTCCCCTTGAGAGAAGTATCCGCAGGCGTTGACTCAGGTTAATTTTCATCCCAGAACCCAAACGGGGGAAGTCACCACGCACGGTGTCCAGAGGCAGCGCCTTCGGGAATGCGACTGTTCCTGAAAACCCCGCTGACTCACAGCAATCTTGGTAACAAAGTGAATGAACTCATAGATATGGCATAATTAAAAAGCAAGTCTATATTCAAAGAAGAAAGCAATACAGACTCCTCCACCTATTCCTAATGCTATCAAAACCAGTTTATAGCACATTTTTGATCAAGATACTGAACTAATTCCTCGCTAATATTTATTAAACTTTGTCAGACAGAAAACAGCTACCCTGCTTACAGACAGTTAACAGTGCTGGCCTCTGTAGATGAAGATAAAAAAGGCACTTAGGGAAGTGCCTTGATTAACTCCAGTTAAGTGGGGGTTTTTTTCTAGTCCACCAGCTGCATGTTTGGCCAGTAACGGCACAAGAATCACAGAAAACATTTCACAGGAAGAAGAGGCACAGGTCTAGAGGCACCGAAACAAATCAGAACTCTGCACTGTAAACAATTTTATTACAGAATCTCAAAGTGCTTTACAAACATTAATGCCGTAACGCCATAATGAAGTACATATTGTCCCCGTTACGCACAGGAAAATTAAAAGCCAAGGGGCTTGGTCACATCGTGTCGATTGCGGCAGATGCACAGGAATAGCAAAACAGATTAGCAGGTCCATTATCTTAGTGACTGGACCTCTCTCCTCAGTGCGACAAGCCAGAATGAGAGAAATAACTTCTGAATTACTCTATTTCCATTTTCCACAAGAAATCAAAACGCAGTCTTTCCTTTTAACTGAGAGGATTAGCAGCCTTCTGTTTCAGAGGTACGATGTCTGCCAGTTAAGAACTCAAAAGCCAAGAGCTTTGCATGAACGTGAAATGGTCCACAGATACCAACGCAGCGCGACACTGGTGTTACTGCCTACTCCTCAGCTAGCAGAGTTCAGTGCACTTCTGCTCTCCCCACAGGAGTGCTGGCCTTGCAGCTGCATGATGTACATACTACTGTTGCAAACCACTTTATCTTTGAAGCAAACAATTGTCAAGTATTTAACACTTACATAGCTCAGCTGCACACAACAGAACTGAAAATCTAAAACATCAGCCGCTCTGCACAAGTCTCTTACCTGTGAGCTCTGCAGAATGCTGGGAGGACCAAGCTTGACCTTTTTGAAGCCTTGCTCACCTTTAGCATTACAGCTCACACACACTCCCCCATCTTCCTTTGGGAGTCAGCTGAACCATCCCTTAAATTAGTGTTTCAGTCCATTAACTCCTTATGAACTTAATTAGAACCGCTGGCTTGGCATTGATTTCCTGTGTCAGAATCCAGACTCCAGTATTCCACACACAAGACTACATAATCCCCTCCCTTTACGGGTATAAGGCACTCTGTCACTCCTCCTCCTCCGCAAAGTTCCCACCTTTTCCCATCTGTATGCAGTCAGAGAGCAACCTGCTCCAATCCCAGGTTTAGCTAAATCAAATTCTTCAGGTCTCCCCTTGCAGAACAAGTTTTGCTTCCCTGAGCATCCTGGAACCTTTGCTTAGTTAAGTGCTCCAATTTAACATCTTCTAAACACGGGTAACCAGAACTGAACAGATGCCCAAAAGGTTTGTTAAATGTTTTGAGCCAGACTTACCATCACTTTAATAGCAGGTACCTACATGTCTTTAAATCTGCTCAAGTATGCTCTGCATACACCACTCCCTTCAGTCTGCTATGCTTTAACTAATTCCACCAGCTTCTCTCGCACAAGCTGCTCCATCTCTGCACATCACCAACCCACCCCCTCATCTCCACTAGTCTGTAGTTGTTTTCCATCTGGCATTTTCCCATGACCCCTCTAGCATCTAAACTAAGTCAATTCTGTGACTAACATAGCTTTCATCTTCCCTCCCCCCCAAATCAGTGCTTCTGCTTCCTACTCAACATTTCATAATCTTTGGGAAAAAAGTATATCTCATATATATATATATATATGTATATAAACACACCTTTGGCAATATAGTATTTCTGCAAGGAGATACCATTTTGTAACAAATTACTCCATTTGTCACCATATACAATATACTTTACAAGTGTTCTGCATGCCAGCATGCTGAGTTTAAAATCTAAATCTGCTAATCTTACCCCAAGCACAGGTCTTGAATTCCAACCTGGAAATTAAGCAATCTTCTTGCCCTGCTCCATTATGGATGCTACCTTTCCCTGACATACAGAAGCAGCCTACGGAACTATTTTTGAAAACAAAGTGTACATATTTACACAAATATCCTATTTAACCATTAACATAACCTTCTGGTTTGAGCTCACTAGAACAGTCCCACAAATTGGCAAATTACATATCATGCAGAACAAAATACCTTTCTGCTCAGTGCCAATTATTAATTCATCATAAATTTAACTCATATCCAAACATAAGCAATGTTATTTCATCAAATGACTGCAAATATTCATGTACTTAAGGTACAGTGTTTATACAACTCATACCCATGATAGCCTAGCCTCAAGCTGAACAAACCTGAGTGACCTTATTACCCAGCCACCTACACTATACAGTCATGGTTTAATGATTACATCTCAGTGACCTACCACTTATAATCCAATTCCTCGATAACCTACACTTTTAGCCTCCTGCACACTGTACAGCAAGCCCACTAACACTTGAGAATATATGCACTATGAAAGTTTATACCCACTTTACTGCTGCAGGCATTTAACATAAGGGAAGCAACAAGCCTGATCAATCTTCTATTTTTTCCTTCACGATGTCTTTAGAAGAAATTTGTTGCCAATAACATTAAAGCATCCTCTTTTAAAAGCCACCAAAATTTATTTTTCCCTTCCACCTACTCTTGTGATAAATTCTGTCCATCTCCTGGAGAACTGATTTTTTTTTTTTTTAGAAGACTGCGCTGAACTGCTGTTCAAACATCAACCCTTCCTGTGAGATACTACATCTTTGTCGAAAACAGAAGTCTTGTCTGAAAACTTTTGAAATTCAACAATGCTACAGTTCCTTGTGGCAAGCAGTCAAAGCTTAAGATTTTTATCAACAAATGATGACAACCATGCATTTTTTTTTAAAAATTTTATTTGTCAAAGAAAAAAGGCAATAGCCAATTGAAAACCTACTTAATCTTTAACTCCAATTTTGACTTTAAATTTAGAGAAACGACTTATTGATTTACTTTTTTCTTTTTTAAACAAACCCCCCTTTTCCCCTTTAATGTTTACCATCTACTCGTGCTGAATCCTTCCAAGGAGATTGCTCCAGCGTACCTCTCCAGGTCCTCGCTTTGCTCCTTTTACCAAAAAAATGAAAAACTCCATCGTGCATCTTAAGGGCTCCAATCGTCAAAAATAGGAAAAAAAATCTTTGGAATAGCCAATTGAGTTGAATAAAAAAAATATCCACACGAATGCGGTTTGGTTGGGGCAGGAATCCACTCCTATGTTCCTGGTAATTTGATCCCGCTCCATGAATCCTTGTAATTCAGCCTCCCTATCCTATCCACATTATGATTTGAATCCAATGATCCAGCTCCAAGGATTGGGATCCAGTGAGCCCTCTCCAATCCAAACCTTTATAACCAGCAAAACCAAAAAAGAGGAGGCAAAAAGTTAGATACTGTAATGAAAAAATAGGATTCTGGGGAATGATCAGTTATGTTTGCCATCAATTAATAAAGATGTACATTAATAACTATCAATTCCCCAAAACAAACTTTTGAATGGCGATGCTCAGATAATTTTTTAGAAATGTTAATTATTATTTGGAGGAAACATCGTAATATTTACATATGTCAACTGAAAATGCCAACATATTCATTGCTTGTACGGTGGTGTACTACAGGTTTTGTGGTTGCAAAAAATGTTTATGAAATTGGAAAAGTTTACTGCTAAAGCTATCCACCTACTGTATGTCTAAACTATAGCTAGTACTCCCGTCTGGAAGGTAACAAAATTAACTGACTGAAGTTTTCAAACATACTGGTGAGTCAATTCTGAATTAGTCTGAGGGGAAGGGCTGAGACTTAAGAAATTATTCCCAACTATGTTTTCTATTTTTGCTTTCATTCTGATACTTAAAAAAATGAAATAGCAACGCTGTATCAGTCACACAGAGGACATGCAGATTTTAGCAGTATTGATATTATACTCTATCTGATTTGAAGATACCCTTTATCTACAAGTGTACAAATACTACATAACATTAACACTTGTAACCAAATGCTGCATGACAAAGTAAACCAGTACTCCCACCCCTGTCCCAGTTTATTCCTTTAAAAAAAACTAGAATGGAATAGAGAATTACAAAAGCAAGTATTTAGCCACAATTGCTAAAAAAGTTTTAAAGAAAAGAGCAATTGTAGTCTGCGATAACTAAAAACATGCCTGAAGAACTGACAAGTAGGTGCATGTACTCAATTAACCTCTCTCTCAGTATAAGGTCAATACTGCCAATTTCATCTGTGACAATAGCACTTGGAGTCATACCATTGCCTCCATTATTGATCTGATCCTCCTCAATCCTCCTTTTGACAATCCTAAAATGATTGACATGTGCTCCACAATCCTTTAATCCAAAGCATTCTTAATCCATCTCTTCAGATATGTCTACAGAAAGACACACGAAAAGGCAAGATAAAATATAAGATCCCCCAGAAGAGACAAGTTAGCCACAAACATCCCAACATCCCCAGCTTGTATAAACCATAGCCGAACACTGAGACATTTACACAGCAATACCACAGTTTGAAGAATGTTGGTATTTAACTATAACTAAATTGAAACAATCCTGACTGACATCAATTAAAATACAATTTACCAAAGACATGAGGGGAATGTTGATGTTAAGGAGCAAATACTCACTAGGGATTTTACACAAGAATGCAATTCAACACTTCAGCCAATTTGAATAAAACAGTTTGAATTAAAAAATGAAAGACTGTACTGAGTAAAGGAAAACTGTGTACAACATGGGGTTCTACAAAAAGATCATTGCTAGTGATCGTTTATGTACGAGAACGGGATCTGCTGTGACGGGGAGAGTAGCGTGGAGATCCTCTGCTTCTTCTTGGGGAATAACTGCGGCTTCTGCTGTTGCTTCGACTACGGCTTCTGCTACGACTACGGCTGCGTGACCGAGATCTTCCATAGCTTGGACTTCTTGGACCATCAACTTTAACACGGATGTAGGCAGTTTCTCCCTATTGAATAGACAGAACTTTCGATTGAAGGGTCTAGGCTTTACGGCCATCTTTTTAGGCATGCTGACAGACTGAAGATATTGTTTATCAAAGCACAGAAACAGACATCATGTCTTTAAAGTCTATTTTAAAATAAACTGACTATGGGCTTAACTTAGGTGCTTTGAGTGTTAATATGATGGCAACCACACGTCCTTACCTTCAAATCCTATTGTTAAGCCCTTTGTATCCAATTCTGGCCCCAAAATAAGCATGAAACCTACCTCATGAGATCTAAATTTAGTGTTATCCAGTTTTCGCACAGCGTAGGTCATATCTTCCTTCCGTACAAACTCCACGACACCAGTGCCATCTCGGAAAACATCAGCATAACATACATCACCTGCTTCACGCATGTGATCCTTTAAATCCTGCCAACTTCCACTTGGAGGCAGCCCTGAATAAAAAGCAGTGTATTACTTTAAAAATGAATATTACCATCTCCTTTAAATACAGCAGCACGTCACAGCAAGCGAGAGAGAGACTATTTAGTAAGGAGAAAGGCTGCCTCGAGAAGCTGTTAGCACTGCACAGAGAGCATTTCTTCTAGGCTACCCGAGGTGATGCTTTTTAAGAAGCCAAACACAGAGCGGCATCACCCCACGCGGGAACAGGGCACTGGGAAGCCGCCTCGAGGACCCCGGGGGAAGCGCTTCAGCTAGAGAAGGAGAAATAACTCACCCGAGACGATCACTCTGTACTCCGAGCGCCGGGACGGGGGGCCATACCTGCCCCGGGGGGCGCCGCCCCCTCCACCGCCGCCGCCGCCTCTGCCGGTGCCCCGGCCGCTCCGAGGGAACTCCACGCGGAGGCGATACCCATCGTAATCGTAGCCGTCCCGCCCGTAGACGGCGTCCTCCGCGTCCCTGCGGGCCGGGACGGGCGGTGAGCGCCGGCCGCAGCGCGCCCGCCCCGCCGCGCCCTGCCCACGCGCCGCCCCCCCGCCTTTGTTCCCGCTTCCCGCCGGCCCCACCCCGCGCCGCCGCCGCGCCGAGCCCCCCCCGCGCGGGCGGGGGCCGCCCCAGGGAGCGCGGTGGGGGGGGCGCGGCGGCCCGTTAGGGCTCCGGCGCGTGCCCCAGCCCCGGCGCGACCGCCGAACGGCGGGAAAAGCACCGCGCGGCGCCGTTATCCCCTCCCCGCGGGCAGGGGGAGACCCCGGGTGCGCCCACAGAGGCGACGCAGGCGGGACAGGAGGGGGGTGCGCGGAGGGCCCCCCCCAGCCCCCTTCCCCCACGGGAGCGCCCGCAGGGCCTCACCTGGGGTCCTCGAACTCCACGAAGGCGAAGGGCGGCCCGCCGCGGCGGTTCTTGAGGTCGATGTCACGGATGGCGCCGTACTTGTAGAACACGTCCTCGATGTCCTTGGTGCGGATGTCGGGGGGCAGGTTCCCCACGTAGATGCGGCAGTCGTTGTTGCCGGCTGGGCCGCGGATCACGCCCCCTCCGGACATGGCAAGGTCAGCAATGGCTGCGGCGGTGGAGAGCCGGAGCTCAGCGAGCGGACGGGTCGGCGAGCGCGGAGGCCGAGCCGGGCACACGGGAGCGCACACACGCCGCCTCCCCCAACAACCGCTTCAAAATGGCGACCACGGCTTCCCTCGCGGTCCTACTGCGCGCAGCGATTTCACCCCGGGACGCAGCACCGCCTGCCCCAGCAAAAGGCCGTGCGAGCCCGTGTCTCCCGCCGCTCTCCCACCCCGCCCTGTTGCGCATGCGCAGCGCTGGGGGAAAAAGTAGTCCCTCTGTTGTTTGCGCTCCACAAGTTCACCTAAGAAGCGGAGCAGCCCCAGTAGCGCGGCTCCCGCTTTCAGGGCTGCGGCGAGCTAGATGCTGCCTCAGGGAGCCCCGGCTCCCCGCGTTTGGGGGAAGGGCCTTGCCAACAGCCGCGATTATCACGGCGGCAGGCCTGCTGGCGTCACATCCGGTGCGGAGTCCACGCAAAGAAGGCCCGGCTAGGGGCAGGGGAGGGGCCCGTCCCACAGTGCACTGCGCGGCGGGGAGCGGCGGGGGCGCTTGGCGCCAAGGCGCGGGCTGCCTCCCACAATGCACCGCGCACGCGCGCGGGGGGGGTGGTGCAGGTGCCGTGTGCAACGGCGGCGGGGAGGCCCGCGGTCCTCGGCCGGGCCGCGCCCGGCCCTGCCTGCGCTCACAGCGGCGGGGAGAGGGGCTGGGGAGGCCCGGCCCGGGGGGGTACGGGCAGGGGGGCCCTGCCTGCTTCCCGGGGGACGGGAGAGGGCCGGGGCGATGCCTGCCCGACGGGCAGGGCGCTGTGCCGTCCTGACGTAAAATGGCCGCCCCGAGGGGCCCGGGTCTGGGCCCGGGTGCCGCCCTCAGCCCTGTGACCGCTTTCCTCGCCTATCCTGAGCATTAAAGGCAGGGCTTGGGGATGATTTTTTACTAACTGTCCCTATGGCCTTCCCCTTTGTAAATCTAACAGTCTTTACTTCAGAGCTCACACCAGACTGACTCACTATCACACATCCAAGCCCGAGCATTATAACTTAAGGAATCAAAGCAAAGGGGGCAAAACAAACCTTAAAAATGTACCAGCTGTATACTTTGTAGTTTGCACAAATCAATAAAAATGAGCCAAAAAAGCGTTAGGGACAGAGGGAAGTTTAGGTGTCAAATGAGGATGCTTTGAGACTATGATTTTTGGATTATGTGCTCCTGCGGGAGTGTGTGCTGTATGGTGACTCTGGAAATATATACAGCATTAGATGATAAATGGATGCAAGAGAAGGCAGAAAAGAAAGTTCTGTAGAAGAAGCAAGACAAAAAATGTACAGTAATGTTATGTTCATGAGATTGTCATGTACATAAAGTTGTTTTTAAATACCAGTATATTCAGTATGTCACAAAGTCCTGAAAGAGTTGTTAAAGCAGTAGATCTTACTGTTTCAACATGCAAACTGCTCCTTACTAGTGAGGGTGCGATGAGATCACCCAAATTTCAGTTTAAAAACAAAAATACTGTTTTGGCCAGTAGTCCCTCCTTGATGTTTAAGGCTGGGTTGGAATACGTGTTTTCTGAAGGCTGTGGATAAAATGACATGAAATCTCAAGCCTCCTTTCCAAAAATACCTTAGAAAATTTGCCCAGTTCTCAAAGGCTTTGCATCTCACTTGCTAGACTTGTTAGAGTCTGTGTCCAAGAATATAACCTGATGAACATGTTATTGCTGAAGGAGGTGAGCACTTCCTGGCGAGCAGCTGTGGGCACGGTCTTTCTCCCAGGTCCAAGTAAACTAGCTCACCCTCAGTAAATGGCATACATTACCGTGTGTTTCGTAGGGTGTAGAGCATGCACGCAAACCCTCACACACAGCAGCTGTTCCCTGGTACGTTCGCACCTCGCCGTAACCCACCGTGACTCGTTCCTTTGCCCACACTTCACTGCTCGGAGTTCACATCACAAACTGCTTTCGAAATGAGATTCTTCGTGTGGTCTACACGCTATATCAGATGTGGGAGGGAGACCTAAAAAGCAACTGAGATAGTTGTGCTGTTACAAACTCTAGCCTGGATATCCCTTATTTATCTTCCTATAGTATCTTCCGTATCAGCACAAGCAAGTCCCCATGGTACAGGGAAGGCTGTATCACTGTAACTGCAGTGGTAGGGTTAAAGTAGTGTCTGAGTATGCAGAAAAACCCTTTAGGCTCCTGAGTTAATTAGAGGATTTTGAAAAATGTGTCATGCCTCTTTAGTAGTGTCTGTCATGCATGCTTCATTTTTCATGTGCTGATTAAAAATGCATATTCCTCTAGAAAACAGCAATCCTAATGACTTAGAAAAATATTTTCAGTATGATGATGTAACATGTTTGACTATTATAAATGCCTTTCATTTCTCTCTCATGTAGGTTAAAGTACAGTAATATGTTCTGCTCTAATGATTTTTAACATTGGTAATAACTATGTTAGATTGCTGGTGGTTTAAATAAAAGACTGCTATTAATCATTGAAAGATGTTATAAGAAAGCCCATCTTCAGAAGTGGTGGTTTACCTAAGTATAAACTACCAACTATCTAGGCAGTTTTTACATCTTTAAAGAATATTACAGTTTCACAGCCCTGTACCAAAATTTAAACTGGTGAAGCAGTGACTGTAGTACCCATGTGATTCTGGGGTTTGCCTGAAGGCCGTGTACATGAGTTCACTGGGTATTTTTGGTAAATATATTTTTTGAAACAGCATAATTTAACGAGCTGATTTAGTCATTTGCTGAATCAGTAGAAATACTTATTGCATATTAAAAAAAGATTTACTCTTCCTTCCCCAAAAACTGAGAATATACTCTTTCTGGGTATAGAGAGGGCTCCATCCTTTGCCAAAAAATTAGTCTTTATTTTCAAAAGCTTATTAAATTGCTGAAAGTTACTCTTTAAGGCATCATAAAATAGTAGTAAGTCTGCCTGGTTTGCTAGAACTCTGTTGCATAATTTCTTTTGTGCGTTAATAATCCTCATAACTACTTTAAATGATTGCCTTAATTACCATAATGAAGTCTCTCTTATAGAATTATTGAATGTTTTCTTTCTCATTACATTTTTAGCTTTGTGTTATCAACAGATAGCTTTAAAACAGTTGGATAAGCTGCAAAACATGTTTGCTTTGTCAGAGTCACTTTTGGCTTTCTGGCAAAATGTGCATGTGGAGAATCATTAAACATATTAATTATGTAGAAAATAAATTACCAGGAGGGCAATGGCAAATAATCTTGCAAAAAACCTAACTGCTGTAGAATAATAGGCTTTAGTTTTCAAGAGGAGTGTAATGTAAAGTATGGCTTTCAAACTGAGCATATTGATCAGTAAAGCAAATATTAACCATGTAACCCAGTATCACGAGTATACCTAACTTGCCAGGTAGAGATATGCTGCGGTACGATTTGTTATAATTGCTTCTTGGTCTGCTTTAGGCCTTCTCATATCTAGGAAGAAGAATAGCAAGTTTGCTTTAGCCGTTTCTGGCATTCTCACAGCTTTGCTTTTTCTCCCCCTTGTTCTCAGAAGTCTTCCCACCGTGTTCAAATGCAACTCTCACTCTTTCCAAATAAGCGTGCCGGTGCCCGAGATGGGTCTTTTTATGCAAAGATACTAAAATGCTTTATAATGGGGTCATTACTCATTTTCATGTGCGGTGAAGCCAAGGCATCATGGTTTTCCCGAGACCACCTCAGGGAGCCGGGCACAGAGCAGGGAGCAGCTCCCGGCCCGCAGCGTGGGCAGCGCCTGGCCGGTTCTGTGACCTTCGCAGCTTCTCTTGCTGTGTTAGTGAGAACCTGTTCTTCCCAAATCACTGGCAGCCTTCTTAGTACTGTTGGATCCAGTTGGATACTGAAATACATGGATCGTACCTTTGGAGCTTGAAATATAAAGCTAATAGTTGGGGGGCCTTCAATTTTAAACAATGCCTAGCGATTTCATAGTAATGTTATTAATTTGCATGTGCAAAAAAGATTCATAAATATATTAAGGAATTTTTTCCATGGTTTCTCTTCCATGGATGGTCACTGATCCATTAAAAATGTTATTGAGGAAAAGTTTTCTTTAAAATGGTTAAAAATACTCTATTGAATGGTAGCGTGCAGAGTGTGAAAAGGATTATTCAGACTGCTGTTCTGGTGCGTATACACAGTAGTACTTGGACTAGATACCTGGGAAGAAAACCTAACTTGCACTACTTGTAAGATTTTTTTAAGGTATAGAATTTCAAGATTTTTTGTCAGGGATTCTTTGCATATAGCAGGGCAGAGCTGGTAACATGGAGCAGTTCTGTGGGATTGTGAGACCTCATCTTCTTGGGACTCAGGTATTTCCCCGACGTGACACTGCTTCGTGGCTTTTTCTTATTGGAGAGTCACTAGATTTTTTCAGCAATGTGGGTAAGAATGTGAGCAGAGTCCGTTAGTCTTTCATGCCCAGATCTATAGCGTAGGGAGAGAGAGTAAGGATGGCAGTAGTGTTTTCCAGAGGAATAAAAGAGGTGCTCTGATATTAAAGATTAAATGGGCCTCTGCAGAGTATACTTTTTGCCAAGTAGATTTTTGTAAGAGTAGCCCTTTATTTGAAATAAGGGGAGGGAACCGAAACCCCGCGGTGGTTTGGAGAATGAAAGTGGTTAAAGGTGTCAGACTGCATTTTACATTTTTGACTTTTGTTGGAGAGAAACCTAAGTAGCTATTTCTAAAGTGAGAGAAACTGGTAGAGTTATTTATTGTTCAGACAAAATTTGAATATCTTGATAAGACGATGAAAATATGTATAAGTTTGAAAATATTTCTCATAAACATGGGTGGTGGCAGAGCTCATTTTATTTATTTAGATTCACACATAGAGTAAGAAAATTCATAAGCACGTGCCTGAGGATATCCTGATGCAAACTAAGACTGTGTGAATTTTTGCAGAAAGCAAGCTGACGGAAGAAACGTAGGTGCAGGGATTTAAACAAGAAGAGCCACCTGGAAGGGAAGGCTGGGTTGCCTGGCACTGCTGTCCGTAACGCCGTCTGAATTTAAATCACTGCGTTTAGGGCAGACATAGCCCACGACTGCAGCTCACCAAGTGCCTGGAGGAGACAGAGGCGTACATTCATTAATTCCAATGGCTAGTTTTAGGTGAAAAGGGTTTTTGCAGGTGGAAAAAATCTTTTCATCCCCAAAAGCTACAGCAAATGAAGACCGTTTGGTTTTCTTTAGGTAAAGTACAATGTCTCTGAAGAGGAGCCGTTACAGAGGTGGCACGGGCTCGCTGCGGCTATGTACCTCTAGGCAGGGCCACACGTTTTGCTCTCACCTGATTCTCCCGGGAGCATTAGGGAACAAACCTTCCCGCGCCGATGACAGCAAACTCGGGCTGTCGGCTCACCCGCCGCGACACCGCGGTGCTGCGGGCGTTGCGGACCCCCCGTACGCGCCCTGGGAGCCGCGCGCGAGG
Organism: Dromaius novaehollandiae; assembly: GCF_036370855.1. Classification (NCBI taxonomy): domain Eukaryota; kingdom Metazoa; phylum Chordata; class Aves; order Casuariiformes; family Dromaiidae; genus Dromaius; species Dromaius novaehollandiae. The sequence continues at coordinate 2,343,072 of NC_088116.1, forward strand.
CCAGGTCGTAACGAATGAATTGCAACAGGGACTTAAAAGATTGTGGGAATAATTTCTGCGGAGCGGGAATGCAGGATCCCTTCAGGAATATTGACACAACATGCAAAATCCCTGGCAGGGCTAATCGAAGCCCTGCGGCTGGCTGTGCTCCCTCGGCGCGGCGCGCTGTGGAGCGTGCAAACGCAGCTGGCCCCGCGCGACCGCCACGCTGCCCGGGAAGCACAGCTCCGTGCGAGCCCGGTGCTGCCTCGCTCGTGACCTCATTCCCGCTAAGCACGTGACATCATCAGCTGGGCTAAACTGTGCAAAGGATTACGCGTTTTGTGAAAACGCTTGTTTTTAGACATTCTGAAATGTCGCTCTTTCTTTTCTTCATAATAACAGCTATGCCATTAAAGCTATTAAATGTGATTTACTCCAAAAAGCGGTAATTGCAGTGTCTCCAAAGCAGACCGGTGAAGTCTCATGTGGGGAGCACAGCAATCGTTCTTTTGTCCCCGACCAGCACAGAGTTTGCCGCCGGGCGCCGTTGCCTCTTCCCTCCCCGGGCAGTTTCTGCACGGGGCTGGGGCCGGAGAGCCGGGACCCCCCGAACCTGCCGGGCTGGCTCCCCAGGGACCTGGAGGCTGAGGGAGTGCGAGCAAGAGAAATCTACTCAAATTGCCTATCTTTATTTGTCTTGCTAATGCAATTAAATATTAATTCAGAAATCTGTGTGTGTGTGTGATTTGTGCTGCCTCATTTTTATCTCACTATGATTTTGGTGCAGAAAGTCTGGTTTCAGCTTTGATTGCTGCGTGCTAACACATGGCGTTGGTGGGAGGGGATGTGGTTAACACGGAATTAAAGCTTACACGAGCTCCCAAATCTGTTTTAATTGCTCTCCTTTCCCGTGAAAACCCTTCCACTCGTGTTGGGCCCCGCGGGCTCCTCCTGCCCCCGGCAGCTGCTCCCCGCCGCCCGCCGTCTGCTTGGCTCCGCGCTGCCGCTGCCGCCTGGCAGGATGCTCGGCACCCGGCGCGGACCGCGGGGAAAGCGCTGCGAGCTGCCAGCGAAAACAAACCCTTGCTCCTGCTGGGGGATAGATAAGTAAAAAGGAGCGCGTATTTTAGGTTGCTGGTTTAGGGAAAACCCCCTTGCTCGGGTCTGGCGCGTGCTGCGCAGAGCGGGGACGGGAGACGGGAGCCGTCGGGGCTGCTCCTGGCCGCGCGGTGCCCTTCGCGGTGCCGCTGCAATGCCGGGGGACCGGCCCCTGCTGCCGCTCTGCCGGGGTTTTAACGCAAGGAAACAGAGTGCGTGAGAAACGCATTGAAAGGTATTTCGAGCGGAATGTTTTAAAATAAAGATAAAGCTTTAGGAACTGTTTGGCCGGCATGCATAATTTTGTGTAAACCTTTGCAAAAGGCGAAGGATTGCGCTAAGCGTGTGGATGTGCAGAAGTTGCACCGACCAGAGACAGGAGCCTCCGCAGCCCCCTGCCCCTCGGCGCGCCTTTACCGCGCCCGGGAGAGACCCCGAGCCGTGCCGGGACCACGCAGGGCGCTGCGGGCAGTGCCGTCCCCTCTCTACACTGCGCAGTGCAAAGCAGAAAAGTGGCAGTTCTCAGTTTCTGCGTGATTTCTGACTTGCCGGTGCAGCAAGAGTCCGACTAAAGTATCAACCACAAAGCGGAAACCTGCTCTTTTTGCTAATGTCACCCGCGCGGCGCGGTGTCCCCGGGTTCGCCTCGCAGCCCGCCAGCCGCTGTCCTGCACCGTGACCGCGGGGCCTTTTGCCATCAGCAGCAGGAACAAGGAGCCGCTTTGTCGGAGGACAAAACCCCCCCGCCGCGCATTGCTGCGGCAGATTAAGCGTGGGCAGAGCAGCCTCGAGCAGTCCTTTAATTAAAACAAAATCCCTCGTGGGCTCTTAACCCCGGAGAGGTCTCGCAGACCTCAGGGAGGTATAAAATGTGTATTTATCGATCGGGTCAGCTGTTGCAGCTCCTTCCACAGAGGCCGGTGGCAGCGTTAACACGTGAGCGGCAGGGCAGCGAGGGCCACTGGCCTGGCCACCGCCGCCACCGGCCACCGGCCACCGGCCGCCTCTCCGGGGCCGGTTTGCAGAGCCCCTCCAGTTCCCTTCCCGCGGGAGCGCGAGGGCGTAGCCGAAGCATCCGCAGGTCTGGATTGAAGCAGAGCTGGCGAATGATGCTGTAACTTCCGCAACATAAATGTCACAGTAAAATAGTGTAAATTTGGGTGACTCTATCTTTTTTACTCTTTTTTCTCTCCTTCACTCAGGCCAGGAACTGCGATAGCTTAAATAAACCTCTGCAGAAGGGGCACTGACCTACGTGGTTGCACGCGGCGGAGACCTGGTCTCCTGCTTTGGGAGCTTCCCGTATTTATGCTGTGCCGGGGGGGAGTTTAAGCCACCCACGATGCCGGTAGAGCAGGGGAGAGTTTCCCCTCCGAGCCCTCGGCCCCGGCTCCTCGTTTTGGGGCAGATTTTTGTCACACACTGGCTTTTGCAATTGCTCTTTTGCTCGCCACCAGGGACGGAGGAGCTGTGCCATGTCCCGTGTCCCCCAGCCCGCTCCTCGTGCCGATGGGGACGGAGGAGCCGAGGGCCGCAGGTCCAGCAGGTCCGGCAGGTCCGGCAGGTCCGGGATTCAGGAGGGAACATGCAGTTTTGTGCCTGCGGATAAAGAGGCGTTTCAGAGGCTCAGCAGAGCTCGCGGAGCCTATTTAGGTCACTTGGGCGGACTCTGTCCCCTCTGACGGAGACGGATGAGGGAGCAGCATGGGCAGCTCGGCAGCTGGATGTGACCAGCCGGCACGGCGGGGCCAGGGCAGGCAGGGACAACCAGGACATCTGGGACACCCAGGACAGCCAGGACACCTGGGACAGCCGGGACAACCAGGACAACCAGGACAGTCAGGACAACCAGGACATCTGGGACAGCCAGGACAACCAGGGACAGCCGGGACAACCGGAACAACCGGGACAGCTGGGACAACCGGGACAGCCAGGACAGCCAGGACAGCCAGGGCAAACAGGGACAGCGCTGCCGAGCAGGGCGATGCCGGAGTCTGCCGAGGAGCAGGTCCCAGGCGCCCATCCTGCGCCGGGCACGGACTCGGGGTTTGCTGTGCTCACGCCCGCCCTGGTCATTCCCGCACGAGCACCCGCGGGGTTCGTGCACGAGCACCCGGTTAATGCACACACGGGCGCCGGGCAGTGCCTGAGCACCCCGTCGCCGCACACGTGAACGCCCAGCCAGCGCACTCACGAGTGGCTGGGAAGACCCCGCGTGAGCTCCCGGGGACGTGCACACGCACGGGTGCCCCGGGCTCGCACGTGGGTGCACGGTCAGTGGGTGCACGAGAGCCCCGTCACGCCGCACGCGAGCACCCGGCCGGCTCGGCCCCGGCTGCCCGGCGGCTCCCTGCACGGTGCCCAGCCGGCGCGGGCACGGCTGCCCGGGTGAGCTGTGTGCCACAGGCTGGGCCTGGGAGAGGGGGAGGAGAGGCGTTCGCTCGAGTGTTTGATTATTTATATTTCCTTTTTTCTCAATACCCAAACAGGTGATTAGAAAGTTGTTTTAATGGGCAATAAATTAAAAAAAAACCTCCGCAGGCTGAGGCTGGTTTGCTACGCGAGTCCAGTTTCAGGAGCCAAAGAGGCCGGTGCGCTCCAGAGCGTGCGGGTTTGCAGACTTCTCCTTTGCTTTTCTCTGTCCCCCTAAACCCCCCTTTCACCCCGGGGGAGACCAGGCTGCGGGGAGCCGCAGCTCTCCCGTATCCCAGACTCCCGGCACAGGCGCTCCGGCGGGAGCTGCAGCTCCCCGCGGCTTCACCCCTCGCCCCGGTGCCGCTGGTGGGAGCGCGGCGGCTGTGCTCCCGCGCCGACACGGCCCTGCCCGGCTTCCCGCGCCGGCGGAGACAGCGGCTCTTATTTACGGCTGCTGCGCGAAGCGCACGCCGCAAGCCGCTTGCAAAGGCTCGCGGGGAGCGGTGCCCTGGCTGCAGGCTGACGCTCGGCGTTAAGGGGTTTGTGCCGCGCGGCGGGTGGGCTGGCCGGGCGCCTCGGGGCAGGGCGAGATCCCGGCGTGGCCGGCTGCGGGGTGCTGCTCCGGGTGGGAAGCGCATCCGGGGGCCGGGCGCGGGGATGCTGGCAGGAGGCTTCCCGACACGTCTGGGCCGGGATTTAGGATCCCTGCAGCGAAGAGGAAGGCAGGAAGCGAGAATGCGTTATTGCCCCAAACTGGTGAACACCGAACCTTGAGACCTGGAGACAGAAACTGATGCTGATGGACTGACTGCTCGCGGCCATCAGCCCCTCGGCGTGAGCTGGGGCAGCCTCCTCTGGGAAGTTCGGAGGGCTTTTTCTTTTTCTTGGTTTTTGCATGCGGTTTATTCAGGTTCTATAACGGGGATTGGAGGGAGATAATAACACACATTAGCCCAGGTGCTGAAAACTGCATTGCAAACAAGATCAATCGCAGCAGCCCAGGACTGACGGCGAACCTGGCTTAATGCAGTTTGCAAAACGCTTGCCAAAACGGTTGACTCCCGGTAGAAAACACGGCTCTCCCCAAAGGCAGGCAGCAGCCCCAGGTGGATTGGGCCGGGCCGGGCTGGGCACGGTGCAGGAGCCGGGAGGGCTCCGCAGCGCAGGGCTGCAGCGGCTGCAGGGCCGGATCCGGACCCGGCACGCCTTTGCCAATGCGAAAGTGAACGGGACCGCCGGGGCTGCTCGCTCGCCAGGAAAAACAACGTATTTTGCAAGGGGCCAGACCCTGCAAGCCTTTCCCCTCCGTGAAAGCTGCACGGGGGTTAAATTCCCCGGGCACGTCTCTCCCCAGCACTTGTACTCTGCTCTGCAGCTCGGCTCGGAGACGGACACGAAAGCATCCGCCCGCCCCGGCGAGCTGCAGCCCCGGCAGCGAGCGGCAGCGCTCTAAATAACCGGGCCGGCGCCGCGCGGGAGCCTGGCACGAGCTGGCCAGGGCGGCCGGAGCCCCGGAGCCTCCGGGGCGGCCGCGTCGCCTCCACCACCGCGGTGCCCGCGGGGCTCAGCCCAGCGCCGCGCTCCCTCCTGCACTGCCAGGAGCGTTGGAGCCCATCAATTATTCACCATAGCAATGCGGAGGGACGGCGGTAATGAGCCTTGGGCCGGAGGCCGCGATTTGATGGTCTTAGCCCTGCCCTGCTGCCGCCGAAGCAGCCCTCGGCTCTGGCCACGCATCTATTTACAGCCGCTTCGGTCCCCTTCGGTTGCCACCCGCCAGGGACGCCTGCGCCCCGCAGCTCCCGCGCCGGCAGTGCCGGGGTGGCACAGGCGACCCGCTGCCCGTCCCCTCGGATCTACCCCGGCTCTGGGCATCTCTGATTATCCCTTTCTCGGGGCCGGCTCACAAGTCAGCCCGGGAGCAGATGCAGCCAGCGGGGCTCCTGCAAACCCCGTGCTGTCCGGCTGACAGCCCCGGGCCCCGCTCGCTTTGCTGCTGCTCTCCGGCCTCTGCTCGGGCTGCACGGGGAGCGCAGAAGGCCCCTGTTGCACACAGTGAATTTTCATCTTGTTTAGCCCGATCTTTCCCCATTTCTGGACCCATGCAGATGAGAAAATCCTTTGTTTGCAGTTTTGCAGGGTGCAGCTTTGCGGGGTGCAGCTTTGCAGGGTGCAGCTTTGCGGGGTGCAGCTTTGACTGGTATCCCGGCGGCTGGCGCAGCCCGCCCCAGGGAACACCCGCTGCGCTGGCGAGGGGAACGGTCCGTCCCCGGGCTGCCGGCTCGCTCGGCGAGAGCACGACCTGCGGGGCGACCTCCAGCCCGTCCCCCGGCTGCCGCTACCAGCCGCGTCTTCTCCCAGCAATCCAATTAGATAGATTTCAGGACCCTGAACGGTCTCCCTGGTCATCGAGGCCACGCGTGCAATTAAATCTGGCCTCGTTAAGCGCTGGCTTAGCTGGGGAAGCACCTGCTCCTGGCTTGCGGCACCACGCCCCGGGCACAGCGGCATGGGGCTGGTGGGGACGGCCCTCGCCCCGGCGCCCATGCGGTTTCACTGGGCTTTTCTGACCACGTTAAACCCCACCGACGGGCGCCTGGGCAGCGGAGACGGGGCACGGGCGTGAATCCCTTCGTCTTTTCCCATGGTTCGCGGCCTCCACGCCGTGACACCAGCGGCTTCGGGGCCGTGGTCAGCCCCGCAACCCGCCCCCGGGACCGGGGACCGCGGAGCCGCTAACGCTGAGCTTCGCCACCGCTTCACGCTGGCGAAAGCAGTAACACAAAACTGGGATATCGCAGCGCTGAATCAGGCCTTTCCCCGGCCTCAGGGATAAACAGAGAGGTTTTATTCTCCCCTTTGTCCTTAACTCGGCTTTCACGTACACGTGAAACACTAGGAGCCCGGCGTGACGCAGTCCTCCCGCCCTCCGCACGCTGCTCTGTCCTGCGACCAGAGACGATACCCGCACCTTTTCTGGGGAAATAGGGAGCAAACAGACCTTTCTGCTATGAGACGTGAGATACCACCACTATCCTCAGCCAAGCAGCCGGTGTCACCTCCGCCTGTCTGCCCAGGCCACCCGCATGGCCAAAGGGACCTCCCGTCCCGGCTTCCTCCCCTGTCCCTCACCTCCAAAATGTCCCAGGTTTCCTGCGCTGCAGCTGATTTAAGCACTGCGCGCTGGAGACAGGCTCTCGAGGCGAATGCATGATGAAGCTGCCCGAAAGGCCACGTGTCACCTCCGGGAACCGGCGCGGCACGGGCCCGCGTGTCGGCCGGGGCGACCCCCAGGTTGGGAGCAGCTCAGCTGTCCCACGCGAAGCAGGGCTGGACCTGGTGGGGCTCAGCGGAGGAGCCCCAGGGACAAGCTGCAGCTCCAGCGAGTGTTTTGGTGAAAGATGCTCTTCCTTCCCACCCGTGTTCAGCATCCCCAAGCTCTGCGCCCGGTCCGAAAGCAGGAAAAACTTGGGAAATGAGAGACCCGCCCTGTCCCGGCGGTGGGCAAGCTATGGGGCCCGGTGGGGCCGGGACAGGGGACGCTGGAGGCTGGGGGGAGCCCTCTCGGGTGCGTGGTGGCGGCTCTGCAACTGCTTTTATCTCGGAGACGCGTTCCCCGGTGTCGTGTCACGAGGTGGAGGAGTTGTATGACCAAGCTCCCGAGAGCTGGTTTTCCTCCTGATGGGGCCCCTGACCTCCTCGGTGGCCTTTCACAGGTCACCCGCTCCTTCTGCTGCCTTCGTTTGCTCAGCTGTGAATACGAGAAGCTGCAATAACGCTAGTAACCTCAGGAGGGTATTGCGAGGCGCAATTAATCAGCGCCCATAATGCACTTGAAGAGCTCAGGTGGAAGACACAGCAGAAGCGCAAAGTTACCATTAATCAACGCTGACAGAACTGGTTTTTTACTCTCAAGCTGAGCTGTTTTGCAGGAATCCTTCGCACATGGCAGTCCCTGGCCCGCAAACAGCTCCCTGGACTCGGGAAGGTCTCACGTGATGGCAGGAGTCTGCTGGCACCGACCCAGCGCCAGACCCGGAGTCGGGCACGGCAGAGCTGCCGGAGCGCAGCCACGGCCGCGCCGCAGCGAGTCCCACGGGTGCCACGAAGGTGCCCCGGGATCCTTTACAGAGCCGGGGATGTAATCCCAATCCCGCGGAGGCCCCCTCTGCCTTGCCGGCTGCCCTATTATTAGTGCCTGGCAGAGCTGCCGTGCTCTCCCCGGGGCTCCCGCCACCTCCAGCAGCCCGGGGGGGCGCGGGGGAGCCCTGGGCTGAGCCTTGCAGGCCTGCTCCCCCCCCCATCCTGCCCTCCTGCCCAGGAGGATCCCCAGCCGGGAAAGCAGGGCCCCCCCATGAAGCAAGCCCCCCCCCAAGGGGCAGCGGGGACCTCCAAGGGACCAGGGGCACCAGGGAAGCAGAAACCCCCCCGCAGGCAGCAAGGCCCCTCACAGGGGATCAGGGTCCCCCAAATCAGTGGGGGCCCCCCAGGAGATCAGGGATGCGGGCCCCCCCCCCGGCAGAGGGCTCCCAAGGCAATGTCCCCCAGAGGGATGAGACCCCTCCAGGGATCAGACCCCCCCCACGAGGTATCAGGGCCCCGAGGCAGCACCTCCAGGGGGACCAGGGCCCCCCCAGGGGATGAGGCCCCCCCAGGTGTTCAGCCCCCCCCCAAGACAGTGCTCCCCAGGGGATCAGCCCCCCCCCCCCAAAGGGATCAGGGCTCCCAAGGCAATGTCCCCCAGAGGGATCAGACCCCCCCGGGGATCAGACCCCCCCCACGAGGGATCAGGGCCCCGAGGCAGCACCTCCAGGGGGACCAGGGCCCCCCCAGGGGATGAGGCCCTCCCACGTGTTCAGCCCCCCCCCAAGACAGTGCTCCCCAGGGGATCACGGCCCCCCCCCCCAAAGGGATCAGGCCCCCTCGGGCAATGTCCCCCGAGGGATCAGGCCCCCCGGGGATCGGCCCCCCCCGGCAGTGCCCCCAGGGGACGAGGCCCCCCGGGACCAGGCCCCAGGCAGTGCCCCCCCCCGGCGCGGCCCCTCAGGGCAGCGGGGGCCCCCGCCCCCCCGGCACCGCCCCGCCCCCGCCCCGCGCCGCCCCGCCCCGCGCCGCCGCGCGGCATTGTGGGATGAAACAGGATGTAGGCAGAGCAGCGCGGGCGGACGGGCCGGGGCGGCGGGCAGCGCCGCGGAGCAGCCAATGGGAGCGCGGCGGGCGGCGCGGCGCAGCCAATGGGAGCGCGGCGGGCCGCGCGCCGCAGCGGGCGGGGCGGTATTTGAGCGCGGCGCGGCGGCGGGGCGCAGAGCCCTCGGCGCGGCGCACGGAGCGGAGCGGGCTGAGGCGAGCGGCGCGGAGCAGCGCGCGGGTCCGGGCCTCCTCCTCCTCCGCCCTCCTCTTCCTCCTCGGTGCCGTGCCTCGCCCTCCCGGGGTGGCCCTGTCACTGTGAAGGTGAGCGGCGGCCGCGGGGCTCCGCGCCGCGCCTGGCGCCGGCCGCTCCGTGCCTGAGGCGGCGGCGGGGCCGCCCCGGGCGGGGGGTGGGGTGGGGGGGGGATGTCAGGGCTGCGGGCGGCTCCGCCCCGCGCTGCGGGCCTCGCCCCGCTCCGGCGGCCCCGCTCCGGGCAAGGTCACTGCCTCCCCGGGCGCCCCCGGAGCTTCCCTGGTGAAGGTCATGCGTTCCCCCGGCCTGCACATGCGCCTGGCTCCGGGCAGCGTCTTCGGGGCCTCCTGCCCTGCTGAGGCAGGGAGCGAGCGCTGGGCTCCTGCCTCACCCTGCTCCTGCCGGGGGAAGGGCTGGGTGCTGGGCCGTGCCTCCCCCCTTCCCAAGGTGCCCCCCCTGCTCTGGTTGGGATGGGGTGGGTGTTGGGCTGTGCCCCCCCCTCCCCAAGGTGCCCCTGTCTGCCCTAGTTGGGGATGAGGTGGGTGCTGGGCAGTGCCTCCCTCCCTTTCCAAGGCCCCCTGGTTGGGGAAGGGGTGGGTGCTGGGCTGTGCCTCACACCCACGGGCTCATCCTGCCCTGGGGGTGGTGCAAGGGCTGTGCCCTTCTTTTTCTCCCTCTTAAGGCCCCCATCCTGCCCTGAGCTGGGTGAAGGAGTGCTTGCTGGGGCTGTACCCCCCCACCTCATCCTGCCCTGAAGGGGAGGGCTGGGTGCTGGAGCTGTGCTTTTGCTGCTCTGGAGTGGGTGTTGGGGCTCTGCCTTTTCCCTGTACAGGGCTGGGCTTGGGTGGCAGGACCCTGAGGGCCGACCATGGTTTGTGGTTTGGGGGTGAGGTGTGTACACGGCGGTGTTGGGCCTTGCAGGGGGAGTGCCTCTGACCGTGTCGGGGCTGAGTCAGGGCTGCTGTGGCCCCTTTCTGTGCTCTGCGGGTCAGCGTAAAGGGTGGTGCGCAGGGGCTGCTCCCTGAGCCACGGCAGGCGCAGGGACCCTCCCTCCAGCCACTGCCGCCAGCCCCTGTCATGGCCAGCCTGCGAAGGCTGCTGTGCCCCGAAGCAGTGCTGTGCTGGGGAGGGCAGGCTGGCCAGCACTTGCAGCTCTAGCAAGGGATAATCGTCTTTCTCTTATGATACTGTTGGGGCTTGGTGGCGTGGGCCTGCACTGAAGTGCTCCTGGCCTAAGCAACAAAGAAGGCAAATGCTTTCTGCCAGTTACCTGATGACTGGTTATGTAATGGTAGATGCCCTCTGAACTCAGTATATAGCAGGGGCATGTAAAGGCCTGATGTGCTTGAGTCCTCAAACACACCCTTTTCTCTTCCTAAAGAGGCTTTCCTAAAAAAAGGCCCTAAAGTGAATTTCTGCTGCTTTCCTTTTCTTGTGTGCTGGACCCCCAGAAGGCCCTTTCCAAAGGCGGCCAGTCTTCTGCGTAGTGAATCCAAACCCAGAGGCAGTTGATTTGGCTTTTCTTAACTATGTTTTTGCCCTGTCAGAGTTGTTTCTGGGCCATAGGCTAAAATCCACCAGCTTAAATCACAGCACAGAAGGAAACAAGCTGGCTAGAATTGTTTTTCTCAGAGCTGTGACAGAGGCATGTGCTCTCTATTGGCATTTGAACTAAGTTTCTGTCACTGCTCCTGATGTTATTAGTGTATGCTAATAGCAGTGTTCTATTAAACATTGTATCTAAAATGTATAAATTAAGGTTGCAATCGAAGTCTTCAACTGCAGGCAGAGTAAAGAATTGAAGTATTGTAATCATAGGGTTGCAATTATGTAACTGGATTCTTTCTCTCTGGTTAGCAGGCTCATTTAATTGCTGTAACAAAGCTACTCCTTCAGTTTTTTGGGACTGTTCCAGGAAGCAATCATTGCAGCAGATTTTCTCCACTCCCCAGTGGAGCTAAAAATGTGTAGTTTCACTACTTCAAAACATCCTTGGTAGTATAACTCAAGACTTGCAGCACTGTAGCAGAGTTTACTAAACTCGATGGTGCTCTGCAAGCTTAATTGGAGGCACTCTTTGCCATTAAGAAGCTTAGTCTCACAGTTTTAATGTGCTCGAGCAAGCACTGCTGCCAAGGTGACCAGCCGTGGTCCTCCTCAGCACAGGCCTTCACCTGCTTAGTCCTCTGGATAACACGTGCCTTGCTGGCTGGGCCCTGCGTGTGGTTTGGGAGCAGTGAGCCTGGTGTCCTGAGTGGGCGTTGGAATTGCACTGGCCAGCAGTAGGACTGCACAGGGCTGCTTTGCTAGTGCATGCATTTGGGACCTCGTCTTGAAGAAAGACAGCAGGGCTGGAATTGAGGAGGGGGAACCCATTTTCTGTGGCAATATGAACTGCCTAGGAAACTTCACAATGCTGAATGCCTCCCAGAAAAGAGCATGGAAGATCTACATGTAAACAGCTCCACACTGACTAGTACAAAATGCCTTAACCCCCTTCACCCTGTAGGGTAGTTAAATGCTTAGCTCAAATATGCCATTTTCTGGTTTCTTAAAGGATGTGTAGTACTGGCATGCTGCTTTCCAGGACCTGTGCTGTGGCTCATGTGCAGAGGGAGGAAAACTGGAGGCCATTTCCCAGGGCCCTGGCTGTGCCAGCTCTGCAGTGGGACTTGCTTCCCCTTGCCTGTGTTCCTAGGCTGCAGCACCGCGTTAACCTCTTCCTGGCTTCTCAGTCCTGCTTTGTTCCACGTGAACAGCTGAGGTCTAGATGTCAGTGGCAAACCAGTGGTGAGGCGAGGGAATGACAGGCTGCATGTGGAGGAGCTCTCCTTCTAGGCAGAACTAGCACCAGTAACTGCAGCTCTTAGCATGGGGTGAAATAAAACCACTGCTGCTGTCTGATGCGCTTCCTGAGCCTTGGTTTTGGAGACGGGCACTCTGGGTCTCCTTGCAGGGCTCTGAACAGTGAGGTGGGTGCACCTGGAAGGCAAACTTGGCTCTAGCTTATTGATGTACAGGAGGGCTGTGTCTCTGTGGATCTTGTCTCCTCCCACACAGTGAGCTTTTTCTGTGTGCATTTAATGCAGGTGATGTTGGGCTGTCTCTGGTCTAACCTCCAGACTGCTGATGCTGCCCTGTTCCAGCTGTAAGGAGAATCCTCATCTGGGACTACTGTAGGCTACCCTGATAACCTCATTTGGGGTGCAGCAGGGGCTTTGTAGTATTAGCTTGTGACACAGGCTGCCATAGAAAGGACAACCTCTGATGTGCTGGAGGACTCTCCTCTCTTGGGAAGGGATTAAAGGAATCTATGTTCTGCCTTAGGTTCACGATGTCTGACAGAAAGGCTGTGATCAAGAATGCGGACATGTCCGAGGACATGCAGCAGGATGCTGTAGACTGCGCTACACAGGCGATGGAGAAGTACAACATAGAAAAGGACATTGCAGCATATATAAAGAAGGTAACTAAGGGGAAAGGGGGCTGCTCTGGCTGAGACCTACTGAAACACTTTTGTGTGCCTGTCATGGGTCTGAATGTCTGTCTGAGACTTCATACTTCCCTGTTTGGAGGGACAAAATGCTTTCTTTGCTGCTTTACTACTATTCCCAAGAGTGTGGGGTGACTTCTGCAAGGTCAGAGGAAAGCTATGGCAGAGTGAGGCCTGGTCTGCTGCTCTGGCAGGCTCTGAGTGCCTGGCATGATTGCTGTCCCTCTGGATTTGCCAGCCTAGAAAGAGCTGGCTGCAGTTGCTTGTTAGGACTTGCTCCACAGATGTTGCTGCTTAAAACTGCACTTGCAGTGACAGTGCAGGGGTGGGATTACTCTGAAGTTTCACTCAGAAGCGGGTGTGCTGCCTAGCCTGGGCTAAATGCAGCTGTGCATGTGTAGTTCTGTTCTGCCCTGTTTCTGGCACTGTGGGGGGTGGGTACGGAGGAGGATGGGGTCTTGTGTTAGCCAGCAGGATTGTGGGAAGATGCTGCTTTAAAAGCAGTGCAAGCAGTTGTCCTGACTCAAAGAAGTGCCTGTTTACAGGAGGCCACCAGTTTCTGTCACATGCTTGACAGTGTCTGGGGAGTTGTTGGTTCCCTCTGTGTAGCCACTTCTCCCTGTGGTCAGGCAAAGTGCTTTTGAAAGAGGAAAATGAAAACCCAGGTCATGCAGTCCTGGCACCTGGGCTAGCTTTTGGGTCTTGCTTGTAATCTAAGCTTGAATGTAAAGGATTCAAAGGTGTCTTATAACTTCCCAGATCACTTTGATCTGATGAAGCAAGACTTATCTCAGTGCTTGGGGCAATGCAGCCTATAGAGTGAGTGAATGCAGCAAAAGACTTCCAAAAAAGTTTGGCTTTACTTTCTAAGTGTGTGTTGGGAGGAGGGAAGCAATAATTTGATGTACCTTCATGCCCTGGCAAGAAAGCTTTTTCTTCAAAGGTTACCTGCAAAGAGCTTAAACTGTCTTGCTGTTTTCTGAGGACTAACATTTGCTTTAATCTTCAATGTTGAGTCTGTTCTGGCTCTGTCTCAGGGGTGGGAAGGGTATTCTTGGGAGATGTGTATCAATTAGAGGGAGGAAAATGGTCTTAACCCTTTTCTTCTCCCTGCCAAAAAAGAAAAGACTAAGCCAGCATTCAGCTTGCTCACCTCTGACCTCTCTTAGCTCTTCACATGCTGTCTGGCCTATGAATTTGTCTGCTTGTTCTTGCTGCAGATTGTTTCTCTGTGAAGAAGAGTCCTAAACAGTAGAAGCCAGACTACTTCCTTTTTTAGGTGACCTTTAAGCTCAAATGCCTTGCTAGAGCATACATGCCAAATCTTATTTTTTGTGAGTGGGCTTGGAATGGGAGAGAAATGTTCCCTTAAGCTAGCCTACGTGCGTGGCTTGAATAGCACTTCACCAAGGAGAGCTCTTAAATCCGCTCTTTCTGCCTGGGGCTGGTGTGTGTGCGCAGTCTGAAGAGATGATTTGCTTGTAGTGGCTCATTCAAACAATCCAGTGCAGAGGTCTAGCTTGTCCTGCTCAGTACCTCCCTTAGTACAATAGTGTCTTGCAATGGGGAATCTAAAGACGCTGCAGGTGGGAGGAGAAGCATTAGTGTATGAACAGAACCAGCTAAGAATCTGTGCTTAAAACTATTTTCATGTGGGCTTTCTTGGCCTTAACGCCTCTATTCTCTGTTTCTTCAGGAATTTGACAAGAAATACAACCCAACTTGGCACTGCATTGTTGGCAGAAACTTTGGCAGCTATGTAACACACGAGACAAAGCACTTCATCTATTTTTACTTGGGTCAGGTTGCAATTCTTCTCTTCAAGTCTGGATAGGAAGTAGGAGCAAGTGAAATTTGGACTGTAATGCACTGATGGCTGAAGCCACGACTCCCTTTAACATGGCTATGCCGCTGCATGGACTGTATACTATATTTAATGTGTATATGTTGCAGTAAAAATCTACTTCTGTTTAGTTGCCTGGGAAGAAGGCGGCATTTTTTTGTTACTGCTTTTTTGGTTGTATTGCACTAGGAAAACCTGTAAATGCTTAAACAATGGCCTTTACGTGGGAAGAAATAAAACTATTCCACAACAGCTCCCTCAGTGGTAATTCCTTCTTTGAGGCTGGGAAAACTTCTTTGGGCAAGCCAAAAAAAGACCCTGACTTCCTTATTGAGTTTTATTAGACTGTTACTCTTGAAACGAGGAGAAATGCCAGTGTGAGCCTTTGTACCCACCCTGCAGACTGTAGAGAGCTGGCTCTCCCAGTAACCTCAGTGCAGGTACGTAGACCTTCCCTGAAAGTTGGTAGGGTGGCTCTTGTTAATGGGATTCTCATCCAAAAGCTGAATTCCACCTCGGACTGCGATAAGCAGACTTGCAGCTGGCACCCTCAGTGTTCTTTTTTCAGTGCCCATCACTGTATTTTTTGCTCTACTGAAACATACTGAGCTAGACTTGTAAGCAACTCAGCCTGGTCTAGGAGACTTCAACAGACATCCCTCCCGAGTTGCTGGTGTGGAGCAGAAAGCAGCATGCTGTGGCTGAAGTCTTTAGACCTTGCTGCTAAAATCTGAGGCTGGCTGTGTGGCCCATCCCCCAAATGGAGTAGGCTATCAAATTGGTGACTACTGACAACAGCTTTATTTGGTGTATTCTTAGCCAGTTGTCTCAACACTGCCTTAACTTGATGCTCTCCTTAAAGCAAGCTAGTCATGTGGAAGACTTGTAAGTGGCCACTGTCTCCTTTTTTATTTTCTGTAGCTGATAAGCTATTTCTGGAGGACTGTCCTCCATGTTCTGATATCTGCTTTTGTTCTTAAAGCACAGTACCAAGAAGTTAAATTTACATGTGATGTTTGTGTGAAGGAAACTCATGTGACATCTGCTTCAAAGGCAGAGAATGTCTTGGTCTCCAATAGGTTCAGCAGTGATGTTGTCTTAGTATGTACTGATTCTTGGATTAAACTGCAGGAAGTTTTTTATTTTATCTGGGTGGGAGAAATCCTTCTGAAGGACAAACAAATGCTGTGTGATGGCTAAGTAAATGTCTGGTGCTTGCAGTAAAGTCTATTTATTGGTTTGTTAACCAATACATAGACAATCATTTGGCTGGTGAGCCTGACTCACGTCTCTGGGATGAACTTGGGGTGGTGTTGGTAACAAGCCATTGCTTTTAATCACTGCTAGGGGGAAGGGGCAGAGTGAGGGGAGCTATTCATTGTGAAATGACTTGATGACCCAGGTTGACTACTTCCTGAAGTAAAAGTCCTTCTTGTCTCTGTGCAAAATCCAAAGTATGCCTAATTTTGTAATATTGATAGAATCATGTTGTATCTAGAAAGAATGTAGCTGTCATAACTTCATGTCGATGGAAATGTCTGCACTGGGGGTCATGTGCCTTGGACTGTCTGGGGCACCCTTGTGGTCTTGTCTATTCAGAACTCCACTCTTGATCTGAAAGGAGAATGTGTTTTGGGTTTGTTTTGTTTTGTTTTTTTTTTTTTCAAGCATGAGTCTAGTGTGAACCTGTTCACAGTCTGTTGTGGAGCAAGATATGTTCCCTTCATAACTGCAATGGCTCAAATACCATTTATTTTTTTCAAACATTAAAGGTGAATTGACACATTTCAACAGCCTCTAGTTTCTTCATTGCTAACTGTCCAAAGCAAAAAAAAAAAAAAGATCACATTTGTCCAGAGTAAGTGAGCTGCAAGTTCTCTGGCCTGGAAGATGCTGATGATCCAAAGGAGGCAGGTTCATAGAGGGGAGAAACTCGGCCTGAACAGCATGTGTCCCATCTGTGCTGGTGCTGACCTCCAGCTTGGCTCAAACACCAAACCAGAAGGAATGATCCTGGGGTGAGTTATCCTACTGCAGCCCTAATGGGATGCTTTTGTGCCAAGTAACCTAGATATGAAAGCATTAGGGCTAGCCTCTGAGTCACTTCAGAAAAAACCCTTGGTATAGCAGCTAAGGTCCTGGCTCCTCTACGTGCTCGAAGGTGTCCTTCCCGCTTTGCGGGAAAGTAGATTGCCCCTTCATGCTTCCTCTCTGAGCCTGGTTTAAAAAGAGATCTGAAACAGTTCCTAGTTGCCTGGAGCTCCTATCTTTACCCCCCTGCTGCACACCCCTCTCCTAGGAGAGGTGGGCTTGTCCTTAAACCAACCTGCTTGGGTCTGTAGCTTGCTCTTGACACAACTTTACTGAGAGTTTGTAGCTCCCTTGGTATTTTGGAAAAGCTGCTGTGGACTCTTTAACTGTGGTAGTGCAATAACCATGCTGCAGGACAGCAACATCTCAGCATGGGAAATAAGGGGGAACAGCTGTAGACAAAAGCATGAGAACATCAAGTGGCTATAAAATGAGCTGACTCCCAAATTAGTAGTACTGTGGTTTTGTTACATGCAGCCCATCTAACTTGCACCCTACAATGTCAAAAAGCAGAGGTGGTTTCTACTTTGGGAGGAGCTGGGAGCAGCAGTCCTCCTCCACTCCCTGAGCAGTCCCAGCAAACCTTTTGGCTGGAAGTGTAGCTGCATGGCTTAAGATATAGCCATGGTGCGCTGGGGCTCTGCATTCCTGGCGTGGCTAAGTCTGATTTAACACTACTGCTCCTAGGAAAACATTTGCAGCCCTTGTGTCTAGAGCAGTTAAGCCCTCCTGGTGCACAGTGGGTCTTGGTCAAAGCAGGTGATATAACAAACTGTCTCACAGGTGTCAGCTGGAGCACAGGAGGCTGCTAATCCAAATTGGGGATGAAAAAACTTTTCTACTCTTGGTTTTGTCTGTTGGAAGCCACCCATTTTAATCAGGTATAGTTGTATCCAGTGATTCTAGCGCTGGCGTAAATCCATCTGGAGCGGGGAGTGGAGAGCCTGCCGGCGGCTGGAGGGACTGCGTTCTCTGGAACCATTTCAGGCAAGTAGAAAGTGGGTTTGCCGCTTCCCTGGATGTGTCATTGCAACAGAAGTCCCTGCTTCAGGCTAAAGGAGAGAGATTCTAGCTCACACCTTTAGCAATTAGGCAGTGAAACTGAGCCCTGCTCACCTCCCTGTAACCTATGCAATGGACACCAGTCCTTTGTGTCTTCAGCCATCCTTTTAAATGATTTATTGTGTAGCGCTGGAGCTCTGCAGGTTACAAACGGCCTTAAGTTAAGCAGCAGTTCCCTCTACGTGGCTGCAAACAGGGCGAGGCTTTACACGGAGCTCTCTGTCCCTGCTGCCTTCCCAGAGTGCTCCCCAGCAGCTGTCTGACAGAGTTTTTGGCTTTGACTTTTTCCATTGCCAGCCCTGCTTTTGTCTCTGACTTCCACCACATGCAGGTGTTCTGCATTAGGACTTGGGACATTAACTGTTTCCCTGCTGAAGAGGTTAACAAAGTCCCCTGGACTCCTGCTTCAATGGAAGCATGAAACTTATTTTGAAACATCTGGATCTGGCATGCTGAATGGAAGGTATGTATCTGTGGGAGAAACAGCTGGAGAAAGAAACTGCTTCCAGATGTTTTCAGGCAAAAGTGCTATTTAAATGTAAATTCAATATACTGTTATTGTCCTGTTTTACCAGCATTCTGAAAATGTTTAATTGAAGCAAAGTCCAAGATACTGGCTGCTGTTTGTGAATGGGGTTTCCATGCCAGATGGTGTGTAGTGATGTGTATGTTCCTTTGTTATGGTTAACAGTGCGGTTCATGATTGGGGGGAATGTTACACTATTTTCTTTTACAAGCCAAGTTATTCAATTCTTCATGCAGAATATTTCTTCCAGATGTGGCCGTACAAAAGCAAAGTTTTGTGAAACTGAGGAGCGTAGAGGCTGTTTTTGGTAGCTTTGCTACATGTGTGTGATCATTAGTCATCATCTAGGGTTCCCTTTTCTGTGGAGGGAATGTGGGGGAAAGCAGCAGCAGAAGAGGTGTTTGTCTATTTGCCAGCTCGCTCCCTGCCTCACTGGCACAACGTTATTTTTCCTCTGTGGCTACCTGTGGCTGAGGGAAGGGACGCAGTGGCTGCGAGATCCTCCTGATGCCGAACGTGGCCTGGGCGCTGCAGCCTTGGGAGCACCAGGCTTCGTGTCAGTGCTCTCCCCGACCTCCGTGCAGCAGATCAGCTGTGCGGCACCACCGTTCGCAGTGTTCATCTTTTCCAGGCATGTGGAGCGAGTACTCATCTCTGGTAGACCCAGTACCTGAAGGACACATTCCTTTTCACAGTGTTTTTGCAGGAGATTTGAGATGAAAGGAGGAAACATGGAAAGCATTTTTATCTTGCTTTCAGTCTCTGGTAAATCCTTAGGAAGCCGGTGCCACTTTGAAGGAAGCAGGGGCTGTATCATCTCTGCCCACCCGAGGCTTCCCTGGCTTTTGTTCTATTTATTGAGCAATGATTCTGACACCTTTACCCAGACTGTGACTCATCGCAACACTGTCTATGTATAAGCCATGGTTCTCAGAGCACTTCGTAGATACAGGAGCAGAGGAGCCAACTGTGTTTATAAAAAGATGATCAGATGTTTCCTCCCTTAGGGCAGTGTCTAGCTGGGGCTGAGTAATAACTCATTACCAATAAGACAAATAACTGCTTAGCATCAGGTCGGTGCCTTCATCAGCCCATCCTGTTAACAGCCCCAAGCCTCACGCTTATCCGAGGGCTGCCCTGCGTGAACGCTGCTGGTCTCAGGAGTGGTCTCAGCGCCAAGCGCGGGGAGGGGAACAAGGGAGCTCCTTGCCTCTCCTCCGCAGAAGTCCTCTGGTGCAGGGCAGGGCACGGGGGGAACTGCCGTGAAGCTGCCTGCCGCCGTGCTGAAGAGCTGGGGTCTGGATTTCCTCAGCACAGCTAAATGTTGCAATAGGGGGAGCGGAGGAGTATGGGCATTGCTGTAAAAGCAGAACAGTCTAGACTATGTCTTAAAACGTCCATCAGGCCCGCATCAACCCCTGCGTCCGGATTGCCCCAGGCAGCCTCCAGATGGATTTTTTTTTTTTTTTTTAAAAGCATCTAGCTTCCTCCTTTGTGTGTTAAACTGCCTCAGATTCAAGCTTCCGTGAACCCGGAGGGACCAGCCCGGGAAGGATCGTTCTGTCCGCTCCTGATGTCTGCCGCTGGCCACTGCCGCGGACACAGGCCTGCCGGGCTCCTGCTCTGGTCCCCAGCCCTTCCCTTGCGGGAAGCCTGCAGCCAGCCTCGCTCCAGGGAAGGCAACACCGGGCTCTGCTCTGCTGCTTGGCAGGATTTGGCCCTGGATTAAGCTTAAAGGACAGTTTTTATCAGGCCCTGATGTAGCTCATTTTCTCTTGCCTATGGAAGGAGGTTGTTTTAGTGGCTTTGTGCTCCTTGTCTTTTTGTCCTTAAAGCAAAGGCACCACCGTGGCCTGGTGGAAGAATCTGTAACGGGCCATCAGCGTGCCGCAAAGGCCCTCAGAGCGCCGCGGGGGCTGCGGGCGCCTGGCGGGAAGAGTCGCGCTCCCAGACGCGCCCCGTCTCAGCGGGCTCCCGCCCGGCTGGCAGCGAAGCCGCCTTTGCTCGCGGGTCTCCCTCGAGGAGCAGGTGCCGAGGGGCAGCAGAGCAGGGCCAGCTCCCGTCCTCCGGCTGCAGCCGGCCTTGCTGGACCTGGGGCTGGGCCCTTGCGGTCCTGGCCGGAGGCTTTCCTCGGCCAGCTCCTGCTCAGACGCTGTTCTCCGGCACGGCTGCCCCGGCCCTCCCCTCCCCTGCCCGACGCGATGGCATCTTTCCCTTCCCTTTGTTCCCGTCCTCGCTCGCGAGTCTCTGCTGATTTATGGCGGCGGCTCAGCGGTCGGACCGCAGCTCACCCGCTCGCCCGGGCCCCGCTGGGCTTTGTGCCGTCCCCCGGGCCGCGGGCTCGGGGGGGTGGCTTGTCCTCCCCTGGCTCCCGGCCAGCAGGGCTTAACGAAGGGATCCCAGCTGCCCCGTGCAGTCGGGCTCCTCGCGTTTAAACCTGTGCACGGCCTTTTCTTTCTCCTTCCAGCCCGGGTGTGAATGAAGTGCTTTCAGGGGGAGGAGAGAGCTGGGAACCATTCTCTCGCCTTGCATTGGTTACAGCCCATAAAAATATCCCAGGAATTTGCCATGGTGGTCCCTTGCTCTCATTCAGCTCCAGTCAAAGCCAGCCTTTGTTCCCAGTGCCGCAGCCAGGCAGCCTGACACGCGTTGTCCGGGGCTGGGACCCGCAGAGCTGGCTGCGTGCTCCCGCTGAGCACCCCGATCTTCGCCACTGCACAAGCAGCTTCCACCCCCTCTCGGGCCAGAGGCAGAAACACCCGTTCCAGTGTGTGAGGAAAGTGTTTTCCGCTGTCTGAGCACAGCACCAAGCGCAAAACCACCCCAGAGTCAAAAGCGAGGGAAGGAGGCCTCCCGGCCGCGTTACCTAAGCTAGAGGAGAACGGAGCGCTAGTCCTCGCTTCGCGCTGCCCGTGCGCGGGGCTTGGAGGTGCCGCTCACGGGTCGTCGTTACGAACTTGCTGCAGGATGGAGAGCCGTGCCGGGAGGCAGGAGCTGCCCCCGAGCCTTTCCGTGTCGTGAAACCCCGCAGAGCAGACCCTCCTCTGTCGACGTCCCTGGGCTGTCCCGCCCGGCCCCGCCGAGCGCGGGCAGATGCCACGACCCGTCTTGCCCGCTCGGTGGGAAACTGCCACCAAGCCGGGGCTGAACCCAAGGGCGAGCACAATTCTTTGGGCACCGGTCTGGGGAAAGCGGCATACAAAGCCAGGACGAAGTAAGAGCAGGCGGTTCACGCAGCAGTTCAGTGCATCGTGACATACACACACTGTACAGGCAGAGCCGTAGCCCCGTGCTGCCTAAGCTGGGTCACGGGGACGGAAATCCCTTCTTACACAGATATTTTGCCATGAGCAAGAGGTTAAGTGTTCAATTACCGACTTTTTGTTTAATCTCGCAGCCATGGCGCCTGCTTCCCCGGCTGGCTGCACCCCGCTCCTGCCGTCTCCGGAGGCAGGCGAGCACGGGGCTGCTCCCGGCAGGAAAAGGACAGGGCTGACAAGACGCCAGCCGCTCGCGGGATGTGCCTCCGCTGCAGCCTCCCTACGAGCGGCTGGCACCCAGCCCAGAACAGGGCTCTGGAAAAAAATAAATGCCTTTTCTGGTTCTGAGGAAAGCCCAAAACCCTTCGACAAGGACAAAACTTTTCCCAAATCCGTTTTTTTTAAGTCCTATTTTCTCCAAGAGGCAGATATGACCTAGCAGAAAGTGCCTGACCTGCTCTGCTTCCCCTGTGCCCTGTTGATCAGGACGGATGGGGTAAATTTGCACCCGTAGAGTCTAAATTGCAAAATGTCCCCTCTGAACGAGAGGCTTGCTGGGGGGGGGGGGGGCGGGGGCTGGCGCCCGCGTGGCCCCTTCCAGCGGGGTCCCTCCGCCGCCCGGGGCCCCTGGTGCTCCCGGCCTCCCTGCATC
The DNA here is from genome assembly GCF_036370855.1 of Dromaius novaehollandiae. Taxonomy (NCBI): domain Eukaryota; kingdom Metazoa; phylum Chordata; class Aves; order Casuariiformes; family Dromaiidae; genus Dromaius; species Dromaius novaehollandiae. Next base: position 2,364,874 of record NC_088116.1, read on the forward strand.
CCGCAATTAGCACGGCAGAGCAAAGCCGGCGGGTGACTCAGCAGGCCGGGTGCCGGGCCAGCGTTTAATGGCTCTGACCGTCCTGCAGCGCGACGGACACGCGCGATGCAAGCAGAGCCTGGGCTGCCTTAAGATGCTGTGTTACTTAAATAATTTATAGAAAATCATTAAGCAATTAAATCTGGCAAATCTCTCATCATATAAAAAGCAGCTTGGAGCCTGTGCAGTAAACAGGGCAATGCTTCCCGTTCTTTTGGGGTGTCGTCTCCAATCCTTGCTTCAGAATAACTATAATTATCTCTAATTGCCATTATTGTTTAACATTTTTAGCATTTGCAAGTGCAAACTGTTACAGTTTTCCATGCAGATACAATCAGCAGCCAGGGTTCACAATGAAAGCAATTAAAATCCTGTGATTATTACAAGCCTACATGTCTATACAACAGCTTCAATCTGCATAACTTGCCAAGACGTAGGCTAGAAACTCAGACAAATTTAGCATTTATTTAGTAACCCAGCAAAGCTACTACCTCTTGCTGTCTCCAATGATTTGCATCTACGGCACTTTTTGGAAGGACAAGAGTGTTTAGGGGAGGAGAAAGAAAGCATTTTCTAGAATACAACCCTGGAGAATATAGCAAAGATAAAATTATGCACATGAATTATGCATATGAATTATGATTTCACTCCTATTTTTGTTGGGATTAGCTCATGTTTGGTGTTCGGCCCTGGCAGATTGCTGGCAGCCCGGCGGCTCTCGGAGCCAAGTCCCAGCAGGTCACTGCGGCTTTCGAGCCCGGGTTCCCCTGGCTGCCTGAGGGCCACCGCGCTCCAGCAGCCGCCGCGGGTGGGTTTCCAGATCCTCCTGGAAATCAGCCCCCTGCGAGGGAGGACAGCCTCTGCTCTTTAACGCGTTTCGGGTCTGGAGCAAACAATTTATGGCACCTCTTCTGAAAACATGCAATAGATGAAAACTGATCTCGTTTTACAGACTGTGGGAAGATGGCCCAGCTTTAAGGTGTAGCTTTTTTTTGAGATCTGCCCGAGGGAAGAGGGTGTCCAGTTCCTATTAGCTGTTTGAGTCAGTTCTCAGCGAATGGGCTGTGCGTGGCCTAGGGCAGCCCTGCGAGATCGGACCCGAAGGCAGCGGAGGCGTTCGCAGCCTCGACAGCCTCGAACGAGACCGCTTCCCGGGGAGGCAGGCACGGAAACGTCCGTGTTCATCGGGTCCTGGGAAGAGACCTCCAGGGATGGAGGAGCGCGAGGCAATCCCCCAGCGCGGCTCGGCGCGGGGCCGGGGGGGCCTGGGGATGCTCCCCGCCTGCGCGCTTCCCTGGCCGTCCCACGTGCCGTCTCCCACCCCGCTGCTGCCGCGGAGTAACACCCCTGACAGCTCCAGCGGTCGCTTACTCGGGAAAATGAGATTAGGAAAGTATTTCAAGTATCCGTGTCTGTCCTTCGGTGGAAAACAAGCCTGGAGCCAGCAGCGTTTGTCCCGTCAGCCAGGCCGCAGCTTGGGAAAGCAGCCGAGAAGCACCGCGGGAGGCCGTTGGCACCGGCGCAGATAGTGCTGCCCACCCGCGCTGAATCCGCGCACGCTTCTGGAGGCGGCTAAATAATCAGCACGACCCAGGCCGGGCACTTCACTAAATCTCCCTCTCTGAATATCCCAGGAATCAAATGTCTGTGCGCGTGTTTCAGGGATCCCTCGGCAGGCGCCGAGCCGCGGTGGCCGGGGTTCAGGGTGTCTCCGCACCGGTGTCAGAGCCTCGCGTCGCTGTGCGTGCCGGGCGGGCTCGCTCCTCGGGCCTGCTGCTCGCTTGCTCTCTAGCCCGAGCAAGTCACGTTCAGATCGACGCGACTCAGTTTCTCCCTGCATAAAGCGATCCTGCTGCTGCTGCCGGGCTGGGGACCGCAGCACTCGTGTCACGGGTGTGTGCAATGCACGGCGCTCCTTCGCAGGGGAGAGGGCGACGCTTGCAATCGCTACAGTCACGTTGACTTCCCTGCACGTGCGAGCGCTACGGAGGAGCAGGGACCCTTCTGGTTCCAGCGTTTCACCTCCTTTGAAGTCACGCTGATACCAGTGAAAAGTCAGCAAATTTGGGCAGTCCCGGAAATGAGGAGCAAAAGCAGAAGCAGGAAAAGAGCTGCGTCTAGGAAATCCCTGGATTTAACCCCCCCCCCCCCAATTCTGATTTGAATTTTGGGCAAGTTATTCTCCCAGGACAACGAGATTAAGATGAACTCTCTCTGTTTTGCCTTCTGTAGGAACAGACAGAGCTGACAAATCTGAAATGCGAGCAGGCAGGGAGAAACGGTAGCAGCGTGCAGGTAGCGGCTCATCGTTCTGCGGAAATCAGCAGGTACCTTCAGTGCCCTCGAGCTCTCTATCGCGGCTCCTGCCTGGTGTGACTTCCCTGTGGCGGCTGTCACCATCCCTGGATTATCAAACCACCTGCCTGAATTTCAAGGAACTCATCCATTTATTCAGCAGGAATATCAGTTTCCGGGAACTCTCGGGGGCCTTGATGAGAGCACCTGAAGCTGGGATTTGTGCTGAGCAGCGCTTGCGGTCGGAGCCGGCGGTTTCCCCGGCTCGGATGTCTGCTCCGGCTGCGGCATGTTTCCCCTGCCTGGGGGGTTGTTCTGCGGGCTCGGGCGCTGCTCAGAGGTATTTCTCTTTTAAGCTGTAACCAGCCAGGGTTCACAAAACGTTACCCATGTGGATTCCCCCACGGGCTGCGGGTCAGTCCGGTTCATCCCAGGGATCTGACATTCCCTTAGCCCTGCCATAGCTCGTCAAGCCTTTGCTTTAAGTGAATATTCTCCTGGCTTATTGCACATGCATGATTTGGAGCTTTATCTGTCAGTGGATCATACCCTGACATGGGGGAAAGCAAACGTCTGAACGCCTCAGACGGGTGGCAGGGTCCCCAGAGGGACCCCGGGCAGAGCTGGACCGGGAAGGCTGGCACTCACCGGCAGGAGAAAGCGATCCGAGTCACGCAGCCCTGGGGACAACTCTCTCTCCATAGGTTTTTAAGCCAAACGTGGCTCCTGAAATCAATACAAAAGGAGATTCCTCTGCAGTTAGGGGAACCATCCTTTCCACCTTCTTCCCTGGGACCTTCAAAGGAGTTCAGGAATCCAAATCCCACTAATTTAAATTGCTTTGAAAACACCAGCCTAAAATTTTAATTATGGCACCCTGTAATGTAGGGGAGGAAAGAACCCACCAGACTACCTGCCTTGTTTTCCTCTGGTATGAGTTCTGATGATTTATTAAGACTTAGATTTTTAACAATGTAATGTTGGTTAATGCTGGAAGATGTTCCTACAATTAATGAAAATTTCATAGGTTGACTGGGGAAGAAAGAGGCAATTTTATGTCCCCTTCCAGATGGCCTAAACCAGCTGCTCACTTTTTTCTTTGAACTGCGAGTCTAATGACTTCTGTGTCCTTTGAAGTCTGGCTCTGTGCTGCTGAACCAGATGTATTTGCATGATAGTAGCTGCGCATGTTTAACAGTGGCAAACTCTTGCTATTTTCCCTCATGGCCACTACTGGATGCTGTGCAATGCTGGCTCTGGTTTGGGGTTTTTGAGGGATGAGTAAACATGAAGGCTTACCAGGCGCTGGTAAAATGGGTCTTGGTGTAACACTGCCGGCTTCAGTGGAGTTACTCCCTAAACCAGCCTGGCTCCGTCTCTTTACTCAGATTTCTGGCTGGTTTGGTTGCTTTATAAACCCATGCAGTGGTTTCAGTCTTGTGTCAAGAGATTTATTATGGCCTTACAGAAGTGGGGAGCGCTGTCAAAAGGCAAATTTCAACACCATTTAAAAAACAGAGGACAATAAGTAAGGGCTTAGAGTATGCATTAAAAAGATTTAAAAATAATAAATCACAAAATAAAATGGTGACAAAAGGAACAAAACCAAAAAAGTCCCTGACTGTGGTTTGGGGAGAAATTTAAGCTAAGCAGAGAGGTTGGGAAGGCAAAGCTGAAATTCCTGGGTTTGGAATTTCAAAACTGAAGCGGCTCCGCTTGAGCTGGTTCCCAGATGCTGCAAATCGCTGCGGAGCCCCAGTGTTGGCGGATGTGAGCTGTGGTCCGGGCCCCGGCGTGGTCACTCCGCTGAACCACGGCACTGCTGGCACGGGGAAGGCTTGCCGGGACGGAGTGCAGACCTCCGCTCCGGAGAGCACGGCGGAGGAGGGGGGCACGGGCGAGGGGCACGGGCCAGCTGCTGGTTTGGTGTCGCTGGATGAAGGTGTCTGCCTTCGGTCCCTTTTTCAGAAGCTAACCAAAGCCGGGGCGCAAGTGGTGGAGGAGCAGGGCACCAGCTGGTTCCCGGTCGGTGAACTGAGCGTCCAGCAGAGCAGCTTCCCGTGGTGCTAACGGCGGTCGCCCTCCGAATCCCAGCGCGTCACGCGGCACTCGTGGGGAAGCAGGAGGGACGGCAAGGAGCCAGACGTTCTGGGGTTAAACACAGCCCAGCCCATTTGGTTCGCTTTCACGCTAAGAGCAGCTCCCCCCATGCGTGCTTTCCTTCTGACAGTGATGGAGATGACCCTCACACAAAGACTCTGCCACGGCGAAGGTGGCCATATGCTCCTCCTTTTTACTCCGCTTCCCAGCATAGTTACGTGATATCAGGCAGATGCTCTCCCTAAAGCAATGGCTAGGCTGCGAAGGCAAAAAGCTCCCTAAAACTCTCACAGCACACTATCAGCGTAGGTACCCCTGAGGCTGTCTCTGCTATGTGCTTTGCTGTGCCTGGCACCTTGGATCCCCGCTGCTGATCTTTGGAGAAAAGTAATGAAGAACAAATGGAACAATACGTGTAAGAAGCAGCGTAATTAGCAATAACTAGACAGCCAGGTGCAAGGCAGAAAGCCATGGCAATGGTGCTGGTGGTTCAGCATGTGTTTTTCTTACTTGAGGTGCCCAGTGTGTTGAGGGAATGAAAGAAGGGTAAGGTGGGGTCAGCTGGTGGGAAGGATAGAAGTGCCGACAGTTTCTCAAGCAGGGGACCGGACCTTGGCTTTGCCAGCTTGCAACCTGGGCAGAAGAAGGTGCTGTATGTGCCGGCCCAGCAGCCTCCTGGTCCTTTTTGAACGATGTGGTTCCCTGTGCTGGAAGCTCTCCACGTGCAGGATGGTGGCAACACATGGCAAGTCCCAGGGGCACGTGTATTTCCCCATTAATTAGTTCAAGATGCTCTGTGTTGTTTCAATCCTTGGTTTCTCTGCCGGGGTCTTATTCCTAAGGAAAGGGTAGGAGACAGTGAGTGAAGTTGATATTGCCCATCAGCAAGAAATGACTTTCAGGGGAGTTGTGGGTCAAATCCGCAGTAATGTCCTTGAGGTTAGCAGGTTCCTCTTCCCGACTGCAAGTTCCTTGTGCCTCCAGTGCTGTAAATCTGTTGTCTCATGATTGTGCCAAAGCAGAAAAAGGCAGTGGATGGATGACAGAGGCAGCCTGTTAGAGCCCATAGCCCTAGACTGGGGTCTTATTTCTCATTATATAGACTGTTTCCTGCAGCTTTTAATGAAACACTGCGCGTCCTCCATGGTTAATAAATGCAGTGTCCTCCCTGAAAGATGGCATGCGGAAGCACAGCCTATGGTTAAACAGGGAGGCCAAACCCAGCGGCTTCTCCCTCGTGACAGAGGCCAGACTACGCCGTGGTCGCCCTGGGCTGTGCAGCGAGGCAGCCGCAAACGCGGCCGGGTGGTGCCACCTACCGCATGTGGCTCCGCGCGGGAGCCCGTCCCCAGGCCGCCCCTCGCCCTGCTGCAGGACTCCCATCCATCGCTACCTCGGATAGAAACCCCGCAGCCACCCAACGCCGTGGGTCTCCCGGCGAGTCCCGTCCCAGGGCTCCTCTCCCACTGGGGGGTTTCTGCTCTCCCCTCCGTGTCGCCTGGGGGATTCACCGCCACCCCTGCACCGCACGCTCCCAGACCGGAGTGTTTTATTCTCATCCTTAAACTGCTGTGTGTTCCTGCTGTGGCACAAGGCAAACACCCGTGAAATAGTACTGCTCTACAGCGAAATAATCTGGATTTGGCTCAAGGGCATCCTCATGCTGCTCGCGGGTGTAGGAAGTGGCACGACTGCCCTGCCGGCACGAGGACGGGGCTCCCTCCCTGCCTGCGCCTCTGTGGCCATGGGGTGCCCTCGTTGGAGGTGTGCATCGGCTCCCCCTTTCCCCCCCGCCGCTCCTTTCCACGTGGAGCTGTTCCCTTTCGTTACAGTGAGAGGATTGCGATTCCCTGCGGATCCGCTTCTGACCAAACGGGCTCTTTCACCCAGCGTCTGTTGGCTTATGCCTATCAGCCAGCCAGCGGCAGTCGCCCTAGATATACATTATGTAAGGAAAGCAGCACGTTGCTGTTCCTGTGAGTTTGCGTAACAGAGCAGAGCCCCGGCCGGGCTGGCAGCATCTGCAGCCCCCGTGGGGAAGCCCCTGGCTTGGGGCACCCCTGCCACCGCTCCCCTGAGGAACAGCCCCAACCCCTCCAGCGAGCGCAAGCGGGAAGCACTGCGGGAGACCCGCGGGGCTGCTCACGGCCAGGCCAGCGGCCGCGCTGGGCACTCGGGGGCCCAAATGGCGGCTTTGGGCCCCCGGCATCCGCCTGCCCTGAAACCACCCGGGCTCGGCCAGGCACGTCTCTCCCCCTCTCTAAAGACAGGAGACATCTTTCACTCTTTACTCTTTTACTAGATCTACTAGACTACTCTTTTACTAGGTTGAAGGCAGCCGCGGCGCAGACAACGCTCGAAAACGCTCGAAAACGCTTTTGAGGGGAGCTAAGGCGGGGGGGAGTGAGGGGGGGGGGTAGCTCCCTCCCGGCCGCCGTAGCCGCCCGCCCCTGCCCCGGAAGTGCTCCCTGTTGCCATAGCGCCGGTGCCGGGAGGGCGGAAGATGGCGGCGGTGGAGGTGCCGCAGCCGGAGCTCGGGCCGGAGCCGGGGCCGGGCGGCTCCTTCCGCCGCTACCTGGCGCGGCTGGGCGCCCTGCGGCCGCAGCCCGGCTCGGAGCGGCCCGGCGGCGCCGGCGGCCGCCGCACCGAGCTCCACCTGCTCTTCGACCAGCTCATCTCGGAGAGCTGCGGGCCTGCGGCGCCGGCGGGGCCCAGCCCGCAGGTACCGGGGCCGCGCCGGGGGCGGGCGGCCGCCAGCTGGGTCCTAACGTGCGGCTTTCTGCGGTACCTGCTGTAGGGGTGCAGCGTCGGGGCTGCCGCGCTGGGGTGCGTCGTGCTTCGTTGTTGCGCCCCAGGCAGTGCTCACTCGCCTGTTTTCCTTCTTTTTTTCCCGGAGTAGATTTTCTTTGCATTTTGGAAGTACTTAATTTTGTTTGGGTAATGCCCCTTTTTTTCCTTCCTCGATCCCCTAGCTTTGTATTTTTATTTTGCCATTGTTATAGGGAGTTTTGGTTCTGTTATTTAAGTGGTATTGTTTGAGTGGCGCTCCTGCAGCTTGAATGTGTGTAACTGTATACCTGTGTCTGGATGGATGTCTGTGGATGAATGAGGGCAGCTCACCAACCGGAGCTTCCTTCATTTCACTACGTTATCGATCTGTATGGATGTTAGTGTTATCCAGGCATGGATCTGCATGTGTGATCAAACTCTTAGCTGATGGCGTGGTTTCCATTTTAGCTTTGTTGTCTCTAAATAATAAACCGAGGCTTTCTTTTCCAGGATGTCTGTGCTTTGCTTGTCCAAGCCTGTCAGCTGGTTAATTTTGATCAGGAACACCTCGTCAGCAAAGTCTGTCAGCTTATCCATCACTTACTTAACAGATTTCAGGTATGGAAAGCTTGTCCATGCTCCTTCTTTCCCTGCACGCCAGCTCCCTGCTCCTCCACTACTCCCTGTCTCGCGAGGCCGTGGAGCAGCCTTCACATGGAGTGACTCTGATTTTTGTTTTAGCATTTATTTATTCTTAGCTGATGTTCTGATCTGTGGCTATAGCATGGTTGAGGGGTTTGTGATATAAGAACAGCTTTCAATCAGAAGTGATACAGCATAAGAAACTCTCTTGGTTAGAAGATGCTTCTTTTGATTTATCCATTTCTTAAATGTAGATTGCTTCTGTGATGATGTGTAATTTTATCAGCCAGATCACCTGAGTCTGTAACCATCAAGGGGCAGATATATTGACTTCAACAGTACATGACGATGCTCTTTTTTTGACCACAATTCTTTTTTATTATCACAGGTGATAGTTGATGAACAGAACTTGAATTTTCTTCTCTCCTACTGCATCTCTGCTCTTAAGCAATGCAGCTCTTGGACACATGTTGAAATTCTGCAAGCCTTAGCAGCTCTTGTTTACAATAATGGACCTAAATGTCAGAAGGTGGGTTTACAAACAGGAGAAAGTAACCACTAAAAATTTGCAACCCTTGTTATTTGTACTTTCTTTTCTTCCAAAAGAAAGAATAGAAAATGTATTACATTCCTGAACCACTATACCCTTTATATAAAGATTAAATCCTGTTTAAGTAGTGCCTGGTATTTGTGGAAAAGTTAAATTTCAGATGAGTTAGATGTGTGTTATAATAATCAATAGATAACAGACATTCTTCCCATGCCAAATATGTTTATACTGGCAGGCTGCAGTTGTAGGGAGCACCTAGCGTCTGGGGTGAACCAAGGAACACTACTAAAGGAAGGGCACATTGTACCTGGAGACTAAGCAGCCTGGTGTGCCTGTGTGTCAGGCAGGAAGAATGCAGGGCTCTTTAAATTGCACATTACTCAGCAGGCTCCACTGAGAATCCTGAAATTTATCCCGTAACCAGATCATGTCTTTAGTGTGCAGTGGACTCAAAGCTATTTCCAAGAGGAAGTTGTCAGGTTTCAGTCCTGAAGTTTGTATGAAGCCCCTGTTGCTGCTGAATGACTGATCACGTGTGCTATGTTGAATCCTCTAGCAATCACCAGTTCTTGGCAACCTGCAGAGAAGTTTTCTGCTGTTTGGCTGAAGCATGGGGTGGTGATGGGTGCGTGCAAACAGTGTTGGAGCTGTCGGCTTGTGTGGGTTTGTAGCCTATATAACTGCAGCAGTTTGATACAGTGATTGTTACTGACTTAGCTTTATGGCTGGGAAGAAAGCATAAATTATGACTCAGTCTGAGCTATAGTCATGGCTGATGTTTCTTTGATACAAAATAACAGAATTTTAAAGTGAATGTTGTCTTGTCACATTAATCACATAATCTTTGTACAAAATTTGAATTTGCAGCTGTCAAATATTTTCTGTTTAGCACAGATATTTGGAAGGACCAGTAAGCTGAAGGGAGAGTGCTGACCCATAATGACTTTTGATGGTTTGTTTTAGTATCTGCCAGATTTGCTTGGGAAGGCTGGACTTCTGCTACAGTTCAGTGATTCTGCTCAGCTGGATGTGGAGCTCAGGAGGGCAGCAGTACGCAGCATGGCAAACTTGTGTCTCAGGTGGGTAACAACTTTTACAGGTGATGGAAGGGATGCGTTAGAAGATGCGCATCTAACAGCACGGCCAGCTAGCCTCCTGGTTTTATCCCAGACACAGTGAATGCAGGACCTGTAAGCTGAATATGCATAAATGTGAAATCTGAAACTTTAGCGCTCCAAGCTATTGTCTCAGAGGTCCCTTCCAACATCAGCTGTTCTATGATTTTAATTTCAGGAAAATCACTTGCAACACTGGAGTTGTCTTGTGAGTATTATCAAGCATACACTGATGGCTTGAGGTAATTAAATGTGCTGGTACCAGATGCTTAGGAATCCATTACAAAAGAATTTGTTTAATTAATCTAAAGCCATTGCAACAATGGCCAACTTATAATAAATGGGTACTTAAGGTAGCAAAGATTAAAGTCATGCAATTGCCCTTTCTCTTCATGCAGTTAGACAAGTGGATATTAAAATGTTTCAGCACATTAGGGCTGCCCAGACTTCATGGAAACTAGGGAAAAGGCGAAAGTCATTCAAGGTCCTTTTTAAATGCCACATTTTGCCTAAAAAGCTCTTATGCATTTTAACTAATTTGGTAGCATCTTTAGCTATTATCTTAGTCCTTTCCCAGAGGAATAGCCATACCTCTACTGTAAATGAAATGCCATGTGCACATGCCCATTGTGTGGAAGAGCAAAGCCAGACTCTAGTTCATAAATCACTGGGTTACAGAAGTGCGTTCAATGAGTCTTAGTTTCAGTTCTTAGGGCTTTTTTTCGTATGTAAGAATACAATATGACCCTTACTGCAATAATATCTTATTGCAAGAATGTTTTTTTAAAAGATTTTCAGAGCCTGTCATGTAGACCTTGACTGTATGAAAAGTGTGGGATGAAAAACATTAGCATTTATAGGCATGACAGCTTGCTGAGCTGAACGTGGAGATTTATTGTGATGGAGAAGATGGCAACAGGAGTAGAGTAGATTACGGCATGCTATGATTGTACTGGCTCTTATGTGCAGAATGTTTTCTTTTGTTCTTTATGCTGATAGAGTTCATCCCTCTCTAAAAGCCATTCATCCATCTGAGGGTGTGCTCTCCTCTCTAGAGGAGTGCTTGGATCTGAGTTACTGTAATTTTGTAAAGCTTGTGTGATGGACTGAAAACCACAATTTGGCTCCTCTTGCTTTTATTTTAGTGTGCCTGGACAGCCATATTTGGATGAGTCTTACAGAAGTGTCTGTTTTCAAACTTTTCTAAGTATTCTGCAGTCTTCGAAAACCTCTGATGTAGATGACATCACCTTTTGCATGGTAAGTGTGAGCCTGATGGTCCAGAATACTCCGATAACGAAATTGTGCTGCTCACGGAACTGCTAGTGGAACATTCAAGTCACTTTGTAATTTTGAATTCAAAAGGTAATTGCATTATAATCAACCATTTCCTCTTTGGCAGAAGCGACATACTACACTTAGGACTTGGAATATTGTTAACTGAGACTTTGCTCAAATAGTCAAACCTTTTCTTGTTTCTCAACCAGACAGTGTAAGGGACTGTCTCAGTAGTTATGTTGAGCCAAACCAGAACTGCTTAGAAGGTCACCTGAAACATGCAAACCTTCAATGTTTTGGGAAGGAAAAGTAAGTAATTCTGCGTTTTTGTTTTCAGTTGCTGCAAAATGCACTGAAAGGTATCCAGTCACTTCTAAATGGTGGGAAGATGAAACTAATGCAAACTGACCAACTTGGATCCCTTCTTGCAGTATTAAAGGTGAATATTCAAATCTGCTTTCAGAAGGAGGCAGAGACTGGAAGGTGCATGTTCCAGATGTTTGTTAAGTGGGAAACAGCATGAGATTAGAAAAGGGAGCAGAGAAGCCTAAGCACAGGGGGAAGAATGTAGTGTCAGATATAAAGAAAAAGGCATTGAGTTTGTCTCTCTCAGCATCTTACCTGCTCTCCTCAAAAAGGAATGTGAGAGAAGGATAGGAGGCTCTTTTTTCTTTTCTTTCTTTCTTTTTTTTCTTTCTTTTTTTTTTTTTTTTAAAGACCTACTTAAAATCCTTCTATAGAGATAGTTGAATTTGAGATGTTGCAAAGCTGTTATGGTACATACATGTTACATAGCATGGGGAGAGGCAAGACCTGGAGAAAGGATCACAGGCCATACTGAAAATTAATAAACACCTGAATAAATATACAGTGAGAAGAATGCTAATGTTTTTTGTTACTGTTCTAGAAATGTATGTTTCATGGACTGCCAGGACTGAGCATAGAAATGCCTCCCGTCTTGTACCCAGCTCCATTACCTCAGTATGATAAAAGGTCGCCTGTCAAACAGGAACAATCAGAATTGGCTGCCTTTAAGCAAACAGGGGTAACCTGAAAATATATTGCTTCTATTGCATGCAAACTGTGTGCGTGTATATATTTGTTGTGATCTTATGTTACCTGACATGATATTAGTGTCTGACAGTGTCTTTGTGTTCTGAGCATATGATACATTTCAGGTGCTTTGCTTTAAAGGTATTGATTATGAATCTCTGCACTGAATAGAATTGCTTTGTAAACTCAGATGGCTAAAACAAATGGCTCTGCAGAGATTGTTTTTCCTGAGTCTGTGTGCATCAGTTATTCATCTGTAGCCAAGAATTCTTGGCCTGCAGACATGGGACTGCTTGCAGACTAGTCAGAGCTTTTCACTTCTTTCACATTCTTTCTCCCCTAACACTTGCCCAATTATTTGACTTTTTCATAGGGAAGTCAAGTTCATCTAGAGACAGCTCCCCCCCCTCTCCCCCCCCCCCATCTGCTCTGCTTAATCCCTCTACAGGTTATTATTTAACCTTGTTAAAGCATTTTGGATTACAGATTATCTGAAAGACATTAGACAAAGTTATATAGTCATGTTGTTGACTTTTTGCTTTTTAGATGCTAAAAGGTGTCATCTACTGTACTGTAAAATCCAGAAGAACTACAGGAACATTTGCTGTTCCTCTTCTTTAATTGCCTTATGTGAAATACAATTTTAAAGAAAAACTTTGTTGGAAATCTTATGATTTACTGATAAAGAAAGGCCAAAGGTGAAGATAGCATTATTACTAATGAGCAGAGTTTGCAGGCTCTCATGTATTACTGGTGTGTGATTATCTATGTGTGTGCAGTATTATTGCACAGGATATTTTATGTGCAATATTGTTGCATATAGGATGATAAATAGTTGTGATAACTCTTTGGTAAGCTAAATCTCATTTTAAAATAACTCATTTAGAAACTAAAACTTGTAAAATTGTGGGCTGATGATCTTCACTGAAGACATGGTTTATTGTATTACACTCGGCTTTTTTCTGGAATAACAGTTTTATTCTCAGATGACCCCTTTTTCCCTTAGTAAAAAACTTACAACTGTAAAATGTTTACACATCTTTCTAGGTATTATTCCAAAAGATTAAAAAAATCTATTTTTCTTCTTGAAACAGAACCGAAGAAAAAAGTCCAAAGGGAAACAAAAGAAGGGAGAGTTTGGGGAAGACACAAAAGACGATTTGGCTGATACAGGGAATGAATCAATCCATGAAACAGACATGCTGAAATTACACTTGAGGGATGTGCAGAACAGTCCTTGTTCAGATCTTCGGACTCATGCGTTAGATGTTGCATACATGCCTACTGGAAAGGATCATTTATCTTCACATTATAACAGCTGGAAAAGAATCAGCAGCAGTGAGTCGGAGTATTCTGATGCTGAAGGCGGAATACAAAGCAAAATGAGGTAATTGTTGCTCATGTAAACGTAAAGCCTGGTAGCAAATAATACTGCTGTCACTAACAATTTAAACTTACGTATCACGTTCAATGATACTGTTTGTTCTTGTAGATCTGGCACCAATTTTACGTATCTGCAGACTCCCTACACTTCTGTAGGATTCCAGTACTTTTTTCTTAAACACAACTATTGAGGAGATCCCTTTTACTTTTGATCTATGTGGTGACATACGAAAATTGGAGGGTAATAATTAGTATTGGTTTGAAAGTAAATTTAGACCAAAAACAGGAAGAGAAAGTATGCAGTATTCACTTGCTGTTCTTCCAGCTAGCCACTAACATGAACGAAGTAGGTTAAGTCCATTACTTTTCTCTGCTGCTATTTCATTAGTCTTTCTGTTTATTTGTTTTTAAGATCTTATCAAGCCAAAGTTCGTCAGGGGGCTCTAGCCTGTTTCCTCTCCGCTATAAAATCAATAGAAAAAAGAGTTCTTTATGGCTACTGGTCAGCGTTTGTTCCTGATGCACCCGGTATTGGCAGCCCCCAGTCAGTGTCCTTGATGACTATTGCTTTAAAGGACCCTTCTCCAAAGGTGAGGCATTTCTGTAGAGCTGAAAGCATTGTATTTTTCAAGTATTCATCTTAAGATTTGCCTTCTCTGACCCTCAGTAAGCAGAGTACTTTGGCTCCTGGATTTGTGTTGCCTTTGTCACTCTGCCACAAAAAATGGAAGAGGATGTATTGTTTAAAGGAACAAAGGATTGGTTATATACTGTCTAAAGTTATGAGAAATGATTGTTGGAGTTGAATTTTCTTTTGCTGAAGAAAGAGACTCATAAATTTTAAACTCCTCCATCAGCTCAAAGGAGATGTTAAAAGGGGGATAGAAGAGGAAATTTCTCATGTGATATGGTTGTTCTAAAATGATCATAATTGCTGCAAATTGAGATATGAAGGAGCTTTAGCAAAGAAAGTTCAAACATTATAGGAATATGTTTCAGCTAGCATTGCCAGGATGAGTGTGCAATCAATTATTACTCACTAGAAGCAAAATAAAGTAATTAAAGAAGAAGGTGAAAAATTCAGGTTAAAACCAGATTCCCAAAGGCTAATGGAAATGGTGATCTTTCTTTCTTCTTTTCATATTTTATCTGTGATAGTTGGTAAAAATCTGCAAAGTCCAGAATTACTGGGGAGGAGCACAGAAATGTCACTTATTTCTGATATAAAAGCTCCCGGAGTTATGCTGCATAGTAAAAATACGGTTTGCGTCACGTGGTTGAGATGAGAATTCAAGAAAGCATAGGGGAAAATAGTGGATCCTCAAAAAATCTTCCCTGGCTAATAAAAGAAAAGAAATCAGATGAAGGGTGAAATGTCAAGTCATTCCAATGAATTTTTGCTAACAACTTAGTATATCTAGTGCTCTGTAACTAAACTGCGTTGGAATAACCAAAGATGAGGTCTCCTGTGTTGTAAAAAGTTATCTTAGAACTCAGCTTTGATGAAAAATGATGTTAGAAATTTCTCCAGTCCTTACTCAGGTAGTACTTTTCTAGGTAAAGGTGTGGTGTGGTGTAATGGCCACAGGTTAAACAAGAAGTATGTTAAAGAGAAGTTGAGAATTTTCTCTTATTTGTAATAACATTCTTTTTTTTACCATTTCAGACACGTGCCTGTTCTCTTCAAGTTCTCTCAGCCATACTGGAAGGTTCTAAGCAGTTTCTCTCTGTTGCTGAGGATGCTAACGATCACAAGAGAGCTTTTACTCCCTTCTCTGTAACTATTGCTTCTAGCATCCGAGAATTGCACCGCTGCCTGCTGCTAGCCCTGGTGGCAGAATCCTCCTCTCAAACTCTGACACAAATAATCAAGGTAATTACCCTGGTGTTACCCTACTTGGTGTTTTTGCCAGGTCACAGTAGTAAAATGCTTTTTCCAGAAGTCAAGCTTGTAACCAGTTTTGTAAAAGCAGGTAACTGGGTCACTTGTTTTCAGGTGCCCTCAGATAATTAGCTGTCTAAATGACCTGAATTGCAGATGTAAAAACAAATCTGTTGGAGGCCAAGCTGACATTGTAACCACCATTCCATGTATGTTCTTTTGTGTGTTTCAGTGCCTTGCAAATTTGGTTTCAAATGCACCATACAACCGTTTAAAGCCTGGTCTACTGACAAGAGTTTGGAACCAGATAAAGCCATACATTTGTCATAAAGGTTTGCATTCTGTTTGGCTGGATCCTCTTTGTATATGTTATACCTTAATTCAGTGTTGGCTGTTGTGCAATACTCGTGGATTTCTTTTCTTGTGCTTGGTAAATACATAAATAGGTCTGTCACTGTCAAATTATGTTATGATCTGTCTGGTTTGAAAACTGCTGAAGAAGAGTGCTGATGCATTAGCGAGATGCTAATAGACTGTTTTTTCTCTTCTTCCTTCACTGTCATTTCTTGCAGATGTTAATGTCCGAGTTTCTAGTCTCACATTATTAGGAGCTATAGTATCCATCCAAGCACCTTTACCAGAAGTGCAGCTACTTTTGCAACAGCCCAGTTCTTCAGGACTAAGTAATAGTGGTACTGGAACCCCTCATCGTTTTAATTCTTCGGAGCAGTGGAGAAAAACATTCCCCTTAGAAGGGGAGCCTGCAGACAACCCAGGGAATATGCCTTCAGAACCATGCTGGCTCATCCGTCTCTGTATTTCCATCATTGTTCTGCCCCGAGAGGATTCCTGTTCTGACAGTGATGCTAACTTTCCGTCTGGGTGTGTTTATGAACCATCTCCTGTTCGACTGGAATCCTTACAGGTGGGGATGAACAACTAGTCTGTAAAATGAACAGCTTGGTACCAGATCAAATTACCTCCTGTCAGCTGAGCCTTAGTCAGGAGCTGCATGTGCTCCCAGCTCTTTCAGTGAGATTTAGACTAATGCATTTGCTAGTGAAGCATGTCTGATATGTTGTTACTGAAAGAGCAGTGACATTTTGATTGCATGCCTGTTCCCACAGGAAAACCATCCCATACTTAACCTGTAGCAGCAAGTTCATCTGCCTGTGATTTTGTTACCTTTATTATTTCTACATATTTTCCGGTTGTGTGCTGGCATCTGGTAAAGGCTGAGAGTCTTTCCCGTGTAAACTCCTCAATACAGAATCTAAATTTAAGTTTTCCTAGAAAAAAGTGAGGAAAAACCTTGCAATCAAAGAACCTACGAGTAAAGGACCCATGGGATGATGCTGGGTATGACTAAAGAAGTGCCTGTGAATGTCGAGACTTGAACCTCTTTTTCTTCATGTAACCACATAAAATGTTAAGATTTTGTAATATACATCCCCAAAAGTCTCACTCTTTTTCTGGAATGATGGCTGTTTGTTGAATCTAGCTTCTCAGAACATGGCGGCAGTAGTACAGGAGATACAAAATGTATTGCTCTTCCAGCCACTCTTGCTTAGCTTTTTAGCTACAGGAGACAGTAACTTGCAGTAAATAATTCATCATGTTGCTACCTGATAATGCTTTTGCTGCCCTTTTTTGAACAAAATAATGGAATAAGGAGGTTTTTAATTAGCTCTAGTATTCTCAACATTGTGCTGCAAGGTGTATCTGTTACATTAGAGTTTGATTTATGGTCACTGTGCTGATTAGCCTGTTAACAGACTCTGTGTGTGTGTTTGGGGTATTTTGGTTTAATAGAAGGAAAAAGGTACTGAGTGGAATTTCTTTTGTTTGTGTTTAGGTGTTGGCTCTTCTTGTAAAAGGCTATTTCTCTATGGCTCAGAGCTATTTGCTAGAGCTTGGAGAAGTGGCTTGCAAATGCATGGAAGAAATGGATCCATCTATTCAGCTTCACGGAGCCAAGGTAAGAACAGGAGGGAACACCAATACTGTTTTATTAAGTTAGTTTTGCCTATCAGTGTGCTCTGCAAATATGGAAGAGTAATGCTGGATAGTCAGTGCGTCTATGCGTGTTTCATGTAGCATGCTGTAAAGAGGAGCTGGTGCCCTGCTGTAGCTCTCTGGGAAATGCAGCACCTTACCATTTTGAGAAGTGTACCTTCTGGTTCCAGTCTTGCATTATTTGCACAGATTTGTTGCTCTACTAAGTCACCGGGAGGCTTGGGAAGTGCAAAGACTGTAGCACTGGCCCTTCTCTGATTTAATGTCGGCTGGTGCAGAATCTTTAGTCTCTCACCCTAAGGAAAGGTCAAAGAGATTCTGTCTTTGCCTGGCAGTTTGTTATGCTGCCCTAGCTGGAAACTTTATTTAAGAAAGGTTTTTCCTCTAATCTCTTCTCTAACAGGGGGAGAATAAAGTCTAAAATAATTCTGAATCTTATATTTTTGTTCCCTGGGTAAATAAGTATAGTTCTAGGTAAAAAATTGCCATAGTTTCATGGTACTTGAATCATCCTTGATAAAGACCAAGTTGCTTTTCATTTTCTTGCAGCTTCTGGAGGAGCTGGGCACCGGTGTAGTACAGCAGTACAAACCTGATTCAGCCGTTGCCCCTGATCACAGAGTACCGGTCAGTGTGGTAAGTGTGTGGGCTCCATCTGAGATTGCACTTAACTGAGCTTCATTTCTTGAATTCCCTGCAAAGTTACTGGCATGGATACAGATAGAGCAATTGCAGAAAAGCAGAAAGGGAGTACCCTGCACCACTGTAGGGCCTGGTATATGTAATTTCTTGCAGACTTCCTGCATGAAACTGCAGGGAAAGCTTGCCTTCCTCCCTAATGTGTTCTGTTCTACTGTGTTGCTAAAGTGAGTTGGCAAGGTTGATAGCTATTGTTTTAAGTGTGTGTGTGTATGTGTGTTCCTGAGTTGTGACTGCTGTCTACTGAAGTTGAGTAAGGACTCTAGTAAAGTCTGTCATCACTTTCATCACTTTCTTGCATTAGTAGTTATCACAGTGGAAATTGCTGTGTGGAAATGTTAAAGAGCTTTGTGCTTTAAGGATTCTTGTCTTTTTGAAAGCAAATGTATTGGAATTCATTTTGGTTTGGAGGTAGGTGATTTTTACATGATATTTACACTATCTGCCTTTCCTCGTCTCTTTTCTTCCTGACTGATGCAAGTCTGGAAGCTGGAGGAATAGTGCAGATACTGCATGTGGTATCAATGCTACATAAAACCTGGAGAAATACACTTTTAGAGTTTTGGTGAACTTGCATTGTTACACAAGCCTGCCTGAATATTCTGGCTGCTCACAAGTGCAGAGAGGGTGGTTAGAACCATAATGTATGTGATTATAGAAAAATCCATTGCTTGAGGCTGTTTTACAGAATCACAGAATCGTTGAGGTCGGAAGGGACCTTTGAAGATCCTCTAGTCCAACCTCCTGCTCAAGCATGGTCAGCTAGAGCAGGCTGCCCAGGACTGTGTCCAGTCAGGTCTTGAATATCTCCAAGGATGGAGACTCCACTACTTCTCTGGCAATCTGTTCCAGTGTTCAGCCACCCTCACATTAAAAAAAAAAAAAAAAGAAGAAGAAAAGGTTTTTTTTTCTTTTTTTTTTGACAAGTTCACTGAAGCTGAGGAACTGTCATTCTACTAGTGACACAGGCCTATTTAAATCGTGATTCTGTGAACAGCAGGCAATTTGAAAAACTACTTTAGAGTATGCTAAATTTTGAGCCTGTCACTAGTCACCTTACAAGACAGGAAACGTGTCTAGTACCACTGGGTTTCCGTTGCTTAATATAAATGTAAATTGTCAGGCAAATGAAAATACCTAACAATGTGGTTTTAAGAATGGAATTGTAATTCTGCCTAATGCAATCCAATTGAAATGTATGTGCCCTTGAGAATGAAGCAGATAGAACTCGATGAGCAAGTACTTTATAGCAGTACTAAAATGGCTGAAAAATAACTTATACAACTGGATGCTGTGTAATTATTTTAGGGTTATAAACAGTTGTAATAATTGCTTTGCTTGATTATGCTACCTGCTGTAAGTGTGTCTCAAAGATCATAAAAAAGACAATCTATTGTAGTAGGCATGTTGGTAATATTTTCAAGTTTAGCCAGTGTCAGATAATTTTTGCATTTAAATCGGTAAACTTGGCTTTTTCTCTGTAGGTTGTAGCTTTCTGGACTATGATGTTAAATGGCCCTTTACCTGGTGCCCTTCAGAATTCTCAACATGCAACTCTTCAGACGAGTGCCTGCGATGCTCTTTCTTCTATCTTACCAGAAGCTTTCAGCAGTCTGCAGGTAACAGGCGACTCATTTAAGTATGGCATTTTTACCTATTGCGATTTTGTTCTTGTTTACCAGATTATAGCAACGTAGAGCCTTTTAAAATTTATATGGGTTGGGGGTCAGGGAAGCCTTTCAATAGTCACAGCTTGTTCAGAATGTAAAAAATATTATGAAGACTGGAAAATGTAGTGTTGTGAGTAATCAGTCTGACAACCCAGTTAAACTGTGGATCACAGAAGCTGTTTGGCCCTGCCATGACTACTCAGCATTGGCTGTGATGCACAGGAGATGGAAGGCAAGAATTTCTTTACGTGGGGGTGGGGAGAGAGGTTGCTATTTTGCAGGTTAAGTGTTGGAAATGACAGCTGAGCTAATGGCAGTGGACTGGTGTTGTTTGCCAATTTGCATGTGTGTTTTTTTTCTTTTGACTGGCTTTTAAAACATGAAACTGCAGTGTTTGCCCTGGCAGAAGCAAACAAATGTGTTGGCCTTACTCTCCTTTTGCAACATGAAATATGCTTTCAAACATTAAAGCCTTGGCAATCTATCACCACTGCATTGTGCAGCTCCTTTTATGTCACTGTGCCCTTCTTGATGGGGAGTATTCTGCCAGAACTCATTTGCCCGAGAATTGCTAGTACAGCAGTATCTCTGGAATTTTCGGTCTGGTTTCTCCAAGCACAGCATGTACTTCACCCCTCTGTACTTTGATCCCATACAGCCTCTTCTCCTTATGACCATGCCAGGGTCAAGCCAGTGCCCACTCTGACCCCTGCTCTGATGCAGCACAGTTGATCTTTGTTGCGGGTTGGTAAACTGGCAAACTAGCGAGCGTGAACTTAATCTGCCTTGTTGTCCTCATTTATGGAATGGAAAGAGTGACTCTCCCACAGTTCAACTGCTTTCCTACAGGTCTGTGAGGTACCTAGTGAGGCAGGACAGGAAAAAGCAACTGATCCACTCTCTTTTATTACAGAAGGGCCATTTACCTTTTGCATTGGATGATAGGTAAGATCATGAAGGAAATCAAAATGTTAACTGACAGCAACAAGATCACTTTTCCTGGAAGCATTCCTCTTTCCTATTTAGCATCCTGAAATGCCAGTCAGTTTACTTTAAAGAAAAGAATATGATTTGAATGGTAGCTCCTACAATTCCATGTAGCAGGCTCTTTCAGGCAATTCTTCAGTTGTCTTTGTGGGACAGAGGTTTTTCCAGTTCCTCTCTATTGCCATGACTGCTTGTCGTTGCAGAATGACCGGCAGATACTGTGCATTACTCTGCTGCTTGGCCTGAACCACAGTGAGAACCCCCTGGTGAAAGCTGCTGCCGCACGTGCACTCGGAGTCTACATCCTCTTCTCTTGCCTTCGGCAGGTCAGAACTGGCCCACTTTTCTCATTCTGTGTCATTTTACAATGGATTTGCTGAACCATAAGATGTGGGACATGAGTTCTTTTGCAATGAGTTGGCCTTCCTTTTTGCTTTTGGTCTTTGGTGTGTAAAGTTTTTCTTTCCTGTCTCCAGCCTTGCTCTTGCCACGTGTGGCGAACAGCACCAGTGCAATTTTGCTATGTGAGGTGAAGCAGAACCCAGAGTACCACATAAGCGAGAGAAGGAGGGAGGTTAGGATCTTCCCCCAGCTCTCAGGGACAGAAAGGGAAAGAGAGGTTGGCATAAAGGAGCTGCAAGAGATGAAGTGAAGTTGGGAAAAAAGGGACAGCTGTACACCATTTTGTAGATCTTAACGAGTTTTTGGTGGGAAGGCTTCAGTTCTATTTAAAGTAAGAAGTCAAGCTTATTTACAGAAAAATGCTTTTTTGCTTCCTGTACAATTTGATCTTAGCTTGGTTGAGATAGAAGGCATTGTTGTTTCTGCAGTGTGGCCTTAAATGAGTGATGATTGCAACAAATTTATACAGTAGCTGAAGTTGATATTTTAGTCCAAAATATTTTGAAAAAAAATCCTTTATCATAGGCAAGGGAATGAAAATGAAATGTAATGTGCTGTAGAAGAGAAGACTAGACAGACAGCTCAACAGGGAGTTTGGAGAAGCAATTAACTTTCTTAACAATGGGATTTGATGAGTTTGAGGTTGGCAGTCTAGGTAATTATGTTAAAATCCAAAGTAACTAAAGTACCACTGAAATTAAATTATACATTGAACCCTTTCAGCAGCAGCTGCCCAAGAGAGTGGTGAACTTGGTCACCATGCAGGCTTAGGCTGTTAATTAAAGATCAAACAAAGCTATAGTGAGAGCAGTAAAAACACGTTAAAGTTGTTGCCTAAAAAAGAAGGATGTATTAATAGAGCTAGTCTCTGTACAGATTTCATTTTTGCTAGAAAGGTTAAGACATGCATGTTGCTAAGGAAATCACCTGGGTTTTGGAAGCTTTTGTAACTTTGCAGCATTTTTTACTTCTCTAGGATGTGATGTTTGTGGCAGACACAGCAAACGCTATCCTGAATTCCCTCCACGACAAATCTCCAAACGTCCGTGCCAAAGCAGCTTGGTCCCTGGGCAATCTTACAGACACCCTGATTGTCAACATGTACGTAAGCAGAACTTCTCTGTCTGTGATAGTATTCCAGTAGCGTCAAATAAAGGGTAATATCTACTTCGTATCAGACAAGCCAAATGCCTGCAGTGGGAAAAATTGTGCTTGAATGTGTCTGAATTGGATGCTTCTTTCTAACCACTCTTCAACCTATAAAGCTACCGATGTAGGACACTCTTCTGGGTATCCCGTATCATATCTGGGCTTGAGTTCTACTCATCCGCTTGGTTTTATGTCTTCTAATCCTTAGTTCCAGAGTATAATTTAAGTTCACTTTTAAATTTTCTACTTCTTATGTGTTACGTCGTGTAACTGCATGTTCCCTGGTTACTTCTGTGTTATATGGAAGTAAAGTAAGATTAATAAATATTCAACACTTCCTCAAGCCAAGGACTGAAGGAAGTCCAACCTACTGTTACATTTTTAACAGGAGAAATAGTTATCATATATTCCTGCTATCTTGCCTCTCAGCAATTCATTGCCCTCTGTCTCTTATTACAGGCTTAATGCATTGCTAACAGGCTTTCTTGCAATGATAGCTTGGTTTTAAATTAATAAGCACAGTGGTCACATGTAGTAAGGTCTGTCTTACATATTAGCCTTTTAAAGAGTGAAGGTTGTTCATATGCCCTTATAAAGGATTGTATCCCATCTCTGAGGATGGATTATCTGAGCAGGTCTTTTTCAATATGATTTTTCTGCTAGGGAAACAATGGGACAAAGTTTTCAAGAGGAATTTTCTGATCTCCTACTGTTGAAAATGTTACGCTCAGCAACTGAAGCATCCAAGGACAAAGACAAGGTATGCTTGAGGGGAAGAAGGGGGTTATTATGAGGTAATTAGCTCTTGTTTTTTATTTAAAAAAAGCACCAGTTACTTGCTTTAGGGTATTCTGTATTTTATTTGAGTAGTCAGTCAAAAAAACTTTCACAGTGCTGTGAAGTACACTGACTCCTCGGATACCAGCACTTCTGGCATTGCTGTACTTGTTTCTGTTAGCCACGTTCTGCTCTGTGTTGGTTTGCTTCTGGGCCGTGGCAGGCTGCTGGCCCCACGGCGCTCCAGCAGACAGGGAGCTGCAGTTCAGCATCATCGCTTGAGGGGTGGTGTTTGGATGTTTCCCATGTCGTTTTACCTGCAGGGTGATTGACCGCGCTTTTCCATGGGGCCCGTTTTTTTCTTCTTTTTCTTCCTTCTAGCAGGTGACCATTTGCAGAGAATGATCTCTCTGTTGGCATTTAGGAAGTTACAATCTGATAAGAAACCAGTCTGATTCCAGATGGGCTCCTTGTTGACTCTGCGCATGATTACGTAGCAGGCTTGACAAAAACTTTGCTTATAAGTCAGAAGCCAGAATTATTTTTGTGTGTGTGTGTTCCAGGTAAAGAGCAATGCAGTCCGGGCCCTTGGGAATCTGCTTCATTTCCTTCAACCGTATCATATAACAAACCCCAGATTTAGGGAAACCATCGAGGAATCTATTCAGGCCCTTATTTCTACTGTTCAGAGTGAGGCCACTATGAAAGTGCGCTGGAATGCTTGTTACGCGCTGGGGAATGTATTTAAGAACCCTGCCTTGCCACTCGGTGAGTAGACTTGTCCCACTGGCTTTGGATTTACGCAGCAGGTTGTGGTTTTGATAAGAAGGTCTCTGTTATGAGTGTGTTGGGGGAGGAGAGGGAAAGCAAACTGAGTCAGATCTTGCTGTTGGATCCAGAGGTACGTCTTGCCCAGAACGCTTGTTGCCAGTGAAATAGGCTCAGATCCTGCAAATGCTAATACAGGCATAACTTTACTATATTTAGTTGGATCTATCATGTTAGAAAAGAGTGTGAGGATGGGATTATAGCTGTGAATAGATGCAAAACATTGCTTTTCCTCCTACAAAGCTTCAGATTAACTTTTTAAAGTAGTTTCTCTTCTCATAACCCATGATTCTTTCATTAGACCAGCGTAAATACAGTAATGTAAGCCCAGTAAATATTTAGGAGATACTTTTATGGCTTTGTATATTTTGATGGATTTGAAAGGTTTTATTTGTTGTTTGAGTCTCTGGGGTTCTGTTTGTTTTAGGAGAGGCTCCTTGGACCACACAAGCCTATAATGCACTTTCCTCAGTAGTGAAGTCATGCAAGAATTTTAAAGTCCGAATCAAATCAGCCATGGCCCTCTCCATCCCAAGCAAGAGGGAATGTTATGGACCGACGGAACAGTTCTGCCAGATCTGGAGTGCCTTGGTGGTAGCCTTGCAGAAAAGTGAAGACACCGAGGACTTTCTGGAATTTAAGTACAGTGCCAGCCTCAGAACGCAGATCTGCCAAGCTCTGATTCATTTGTTAAGCCTGGCAAAGAATACGGACCTGCCGTTCATTTCGGAAACTATCACAGAAAATGGGGATGCAATCAAAGCCTATGTCTTGCAGTATATGAAATCTGGAGTTGAAGAAAACGAAGCAGGAATGCACACAAACTTGTGTGAGAGGGAGAAGGCACTGAAAGGAGCTATTGAGCATCTCTGTGGCATAGAGAAACAGCTGGAGGGCAAAGCTAGAGTAAGAGTGTCTGTTTATCTAGAAGATATTTTGACAAACCATGTCAATGCCGCTGAATTAACAGAGGCTTAGTAAGAAACACCTGTTTTGGTGCTCAATAAATTATGCTTCTGATTGTACAGAGGACAAACATACTGCTTTTATTTACACAGGGTATCCAAAATAGAAGTTTCTTGTTGTTGGTATTAAACCATTTATTTCACATTTATTCACATCATTCATAACTCCAGATAAAATGATGTGGAAAACTTCATTTTTAAATTTGTTTAGCGAACTTCTAAGTCGTCCTCAGTGGGTTTGGTTGGTAGCTAAACTTTTACAATGTTATGACTTTGAAAACAAATGCCTTTTCATTCTTGATGTATTTTATACAAACAGCCTGTTTTATGACCTTATTTAAAAGCATTTTGTTACTATTGCTGCTATATTCAGAATCATTTGTAAAGGAAAGGTCTGGCAGAATTGGTAGTGTCTGCCTTTACTGTACTGGAAACTTGACTGACAACAATTATAGAGGTGGTATTTTGTTTTTCTAAGCACTGCATAGCTTGTTGCACTTACGTTCCTACAATAAACCTAAATATGCCAGTATTTGAATGATACCTTGAAGCGAACATGCTTTACCTTTAACTCTGCATGTTCCTCGCATCTTGCACCTGGCCTGCCCTCCCTACTGCCTTCACTCATCCTGTCTCCCAAAAACTAATTCCTTGTTTCCAGGTTGATGGTACCGCGCTACGTAAGCCAGAAAATTCAGACTAGGACATTTTGACTCTCAAGAAAGCAATGCCGCCGCTGTGGGTCTGTTGCCTTTTTGGGGGATGTGTGCAGTGTTCCTTCGCGGGTCTGTTACTTGCCTACTCTCCCTTTGGTACACGCTTACTGTGCTGGTAGCCTAGGGCAGGCTTCACGCTGTGGTGCTGCCAGGGTCAAATCGATACCTCCGGGGATCAGGCAGTCTGGGAGGCGCTTTTGGAGTTAAGCAGGTACCTCTGGTAGATGCCCAAACAGAGGTCAGCACAAGCCCTACCTGTCACAAAAGCTCGTTGGCAGGCAACATCGTTTCCACGCTCCCCCTTGCCCCCAGTTTCCGTGTGCCTAAAGCATTCTGGATATCCTGAACTCATTCAGATCACTGGGACCGTGTCTGGTCGCCATCTGCACTGAATGGATGGGGCTGTTTCCAGGTTTTCTGCCAGGGATCGAGGAGTCTCCGTTTGTACCAGCCTGCAGTGGGAACGGGCATGCCAGCGTCCGGCTCGCAGTTGGGCTTGTCCGAGCGTCGTGACATGCTGAACGGAGGTCGAGGAAGAGAGCTGCAGGGAAGAGTGCGGCTGCTGGGCCCTGCGTTGCCTCCATCCTTGCTGAGCTCGAGGGGAGTGTGGGCCCGTGTCTGGGCTCACGAGCTCCCTTGGCTGTGCTTAAGGCTCCAAATTTACGCCTAAAATGACACTTACTCCTTTTCCCCTTCTTGGGCAGCACAGAGCCGATTTCACCCGAGTCTTTAGTTCTTGCTTCCTCTGTTACTGTGCCCCATCCCACCTTTGAGCTTCCACCCCACGAAGCAAACCCGCATTCTGCAGCTGTATTTTGTCTCCAGATCTGTCCAGTTACTGCCGAACACACAAACGTGGCTGGGTTTCTCGCCAAGCTTTGCTGAGAGCTGGCTGCCAACTGCATCAGCTGCAATGCTGGAGGTAAGGCCGCTGCTGGGCTTGGCGTCCTGCTGAGGTTGGAAGCGGTGTTGTGCTGCACGGCTGTTCGACCCACGCTCGGTGTAAAGGCAGGGAGAAGGACGACTGGGTTTCTGAATGGAGAAATCCCTGTTGATTCGAGAATTAAAGTGGGTGTTTTGGGAAAGGAGTTTTGCCCTTGCGCATGGGAACACGTAGGTGACTTTGTGTAGAAACACCCCTCTTTGAGGAAGGGGATAACACGGGCGTTCGCATCCCTCGACGTGTCGCGGAGGCCCCGCAGCAGCGTCGGTGCCGGCCGTTCCTGCGCCCAGCGAGCAGCCGCCTCTCCCAAAGCTGGAACCCAACCTGCAGCGGTATCTGGTGTGTCCTAGGCAGCAGCCGGGAGCTGCCCGGGTTCTCCGACAGCGCGTAGCCGACGTCTTTGGCTTTTATTAAAAAATCTTGCAAAGCCTCACCTGCCTCCTGACGCCCTAAGGAGCTTTGGGGAAACGGGTGTTTGTGCTCTGAGCTTTGGGGAAACAGGGGTTTGTGCTCTGAGCTTTGGGGAAACGGGTGTTTGTGCTCTGAGCAAGTGATGGAGAGGAGCGGCGAGCTCAGGTGCCCGGAGAGCTGAGCAGCGCGCGTCCCTGCCGGGTGGTGAAGCCCATCTGGAGGAGGCTGCGCGCTCGGTAGGTGCAGCTTTCTAAATACCCCCGTGCGGTACCCCAACTCATCTTGGGGAGCCCGCTGACTTTCTCAGGCAGGAAGATACGGATATCTTTAAGAGTAAAAGCAGTTCTAGGCCAGCCTGGCTAAAGAGGGCATGAGCAGCTCTCTCCGTACCCGTTTACTCAAGAAACTGGCTTGTTGCAGAGCAGAAGGGGTTGTTCAGCGCCGCGGAGGGCTGTCGAAGGTATTCCTCAAAATCTGACTGCTGTCTGCGTATTTGAATGCCAGACAGAGTTCATCTGCAGAGGAATTAAACTGTCGTGTTTGGTTTTGCTGTTTATTTGTGCACGTTTGATTGCTCTCTTCTGTGTTTTTTCCCCCCGAAGGACTTTTGGAGCTCAGAGGGTCCCGGGCATCAGTTCGACCCTTCGTGTTACAGGAGTGAGCACCGAAACGCCGGTTCGAGTCGGAGCCTGGATTTTGCAGTCTCGCACCGCACAACCGCTGCAGGTCTTCGGTGCGCAGAGAGGGGTGAGACGAGCCTCGCGCTGCCTCCAGCCGCCCGGTCTCCTCCGGGAAAAGCCTTTTCCCAGCTTCTGGACAGCATGAACTGATGCCCTGGAGGTACCAACCTAATTTCTGTGGGAGATGACTGAAAAATCACCGCAGCGGCTGGGCAGGGACCTGCACCGGTTACAGCTGACGGGGACGATTTGGCTTGTCCTCGTGGCCGGGGACACGGATGCGCCGGGTTCCTGCTCGGTCCCTCGTGCCCGCGCCGGGGAAGCGGGATGGGGCGTCGGTGGCCTCCCGGGGCACGAGGCGCTTGGCCGGCGACGCCGCTCCGTCCCCGCCCCGGCCAAGGTTTTACCATCCTGCCACTTTAGTGCCGTGTTTACGAGCCAGGCGCTTTATGGGGCTTTCTGTGGACAGTTTCAAGGAGAAGGCAATTACCTGATCACGTGCAGGGTGGTTTGCAGCAGCGGTGCTGCTCTGAAGGCAGCTCGCCTGCCCCGGCCGCGGGCTCTCCCCGGGCTCCGCGACGAGCCACTCGGGGGGTTCAAAGCTCAGACTGCGGCTCGAGTGTTTTCTTTTTAATTGCATTCCCTGGATAAGCAGAGAGGCGGCTTCGTGCTGGCGAGGCTGCAGGGCACGCTCGCTCTCGCGGGCTCCGGGACGTGCTGGTGCCCCGACGCCGCTGCCGAAGCGTTCAGCAGAGCTGCTGCAGCCAGACCTAGGCCGTGCGTGCGGCGGCTCTGAGCGTTATTACACATCACTTTATTTTTGCATGGTGGTTTTATCCCCCCCCACCATGGTAACAGTCTCTTTATTGACTCAGAGCAGAGAAAGCGATTTGCACGTTATCTTGCAGAGGTTTTATTGCAGAGCAGCAAAAGGCAGCTGGGTTGGAGGGGTGGCAGCGGTCTAAAGCACGTGGTGACGCCGGGAGGAAAGCGAGGCCGTGGCCGGAGCCGGGCAGTGACGGAGGAGCGGGTCGGGGCCGGGAGCCGGGCCGGGAGCAGCACCCAGCCCTGCGGCAAAGCGCTCCGGGGCCGGCGGGAGGTGCGGAGGAAAATCCCTGCGCGCTCTGTTTGCTGAGGCCCGGGAGCTCCCCGTTGCTCGGAGAGGAGGCTCCTGGCTCCGCAAACACAGGTTCATCCGGTGCTGCCGGGGCCGAGCGGCCGCTGCGCACAGAGATTCCCCGTGCTGGGGCAGAGTCTGGCCCGCCGGCGTCGCACGGAGATGGGCTGACGCCCGCCTGCGTGGAGCACGCGGGGTTTGCAGGGCGAGGGCCGGAGGGAGCATCTCGGGGCTGCACCGATGGGACGGTCCCGCGTCCGCCCCCAGCACGAGGAGCAGCTCGAGGCTGCGGGAATGAAACGCTGCTGCGGGAATGAAACGCTGCTGCGGGAGAACAGCGGGTCACCGCAGTGGGTTGGTCGTGCCGAGGTGCTGGGGGACCTGTCCCAGCCTGGCGGGCTCCCGAGCCGAGTGCCGCCTCCCGTTATGTGGTTTATGCGGGTTTATACGGCCCCATCGTGGGAAATCCCAGGCAGCGCGGGGGTCCGGCCCTGTGCAGGGTGCAAACCTCTGCTGGGCTGAGCGCGAGGCTTTGCTTCGGTGCCTTGCACCCTTTTAAGCATGTCTGTGCTTTTCCAGCAGGGATGCTCCGGGGCTGGGAAGCGGGATGCATGTGGGGCTGGGAAGTGGGACACTCCGGGCGCTCAGGGAGCAGTTTCGGGGAGGGGAGCAGGGGCTCCCCTGGCACCGGGGCCGCGCGGTCCCCGCGGAGGGGCAGCGAGCGCACCGAGGGGACGTGGTGCAGGTCAACAGGGAAATCCAAAGTTCCCCTTCGCATCTCTATTTCAGACCCAATTTTTTCTGGGGGTGGAGCAGGAACCTGACTAATTTCCTCAGCAATTTTGTTTTCCTCTTTCTGGCGCTGGGAGAGCACAGCGCCGGGGCCGGCAGCACCGTGACGGTGTCTTGTCCGCTGGCCCGGCGCGTATTCATCAGCCGCCTGTCACTGATTAACTCCCTCCAGCTGCAGGAGCCGCTGAACCGGAGCGGGGCCGGGGGCGGGCGGCGGGCAGCCCCCGCGGGGAGCGCGGCCCGGACGGGGCGGCCGCTGCGGCACAGGGCTGGGGCCGCTGGGGCTGCGGACGGGACCCCCCCAGGTCGCCAGGTTTCGGGCATCTCTGCGTTTTCACGCGCTTAGCGAAGCGGGATGATGCCTGCGTGCATCCCGGGTCCACGGAGGTGGGTGCCCTGCCCGGGCGCCCCGAGATGCGCAGCGGGAACACGTCGGGCAACGGCTACGTCTGCTCCCCGGCAGCCTCACTTAATTGCCCTCAAGAATTTCAATGGCCCAAGCATAAAACCTTGCAAACGAACTCAGCCCCTGGGAGCCCCGGGAAGACGAGCACCTTCGCTCTGATAAATGAAGCGTGCGGCCAAAGAAATGCACGGCGAGAGCCGCTCCCGCGGGAGCCGTGGCCCTGCCGCTTCCACCCTCCCCATCCCCGTGGGCCGCCCCGAGAGCCGGGCCGCAGGGCCACGAGATGGCACCACGTCCCAGGCCTCCGCCTGCGCCCGCAGCCCCCGCGGCCGGGGGAGAAGGCCCTGGCTGCGGGCAGGAGCAGCGGGAAGGGCCCGGTCGGCCAGGCCAGGGGCCTCCGCGCTGGGCACACGGGAAGTGCCCAGGTCTCTCCTTGCTGCGTGCATGCACGGGAGTCTCCTTGCTGCATGCGTGCATGGGAGGTGCACGGGAGTCTCCCTGCTGCATGCGTGCATGGGAGGTGCACGGGGCTCTCCTTGCTGCATGCGTGCATGGGGCTCTCCGTGCTGGCGTGCAGGAGGTGCACAGGGGCCCCTTTGCTGGCTGCGTGGGGGTCTCCTCTCTGGGCGCACGGGAGGTGCGTTGGGGTCTCCTTGCCGGGCGCACGAGAGGTGCGTGGAGGCCTCTTGGCCAGTGCACGTGGGTCTCCTTGCTGGGTGCGTGGGAGGTGCACGGGGGTCTCCTTGTGGGGTGTCTGCAAGGTGCACGGGGGTCTCCTTGCTGGGTGCATGGGAGGTGCACGGGGGTCTCCTTGCTGGGACCTTTGGGGTCTCCTGAGCTGGTGCGTGGGAGCTGCAGGGGGGCCTCCTTGCCGGGGCACCGGAGGTGCATGGGGCTCTGCTCGCCGGGCGCCCGTGCCCCAGCCAGCTCTGCCCATGGCCCTCGAGTCAGCGCCCCGGGGGCAGCGCTTCCCTCGGTGCGGGGGGGCCGCTCGACCCGGGGGTGCCGCAGCCCGGGAGCGCACGGAGGCAGCGGGGCCGGCCCGGAGGGTCCCGCCGCGCTCACGCCTGCTGTCGCTGCCTTTAAAAAATGGCTCGGCGTTATCTCCCCGGCCTTCCCTCCCTCGGCCCCGCTAGAGCGGTGATTTTTATCCTGTCTCTTTCCCTCGGCTCCCCCGGTGCCCCCTTGCACCGGCTGCCGCTGATGGATCCATCGCCCGCTGGCACCAGGAGCCGGTGCTGCCCCGGCACCCGGGCTCCCGGCAGGGCTCGGCGCTGCCCGCGGATCCAACAACCTGCCGGCATTTCGGTCCGGACGTGCCGGTGTTTTTTCAGCCCAGCCGATTTCCTGGGTGGCCCAGTGGGGACATGCAAACTGGAGTCGTTAGTGTGCAGCGACGGCTGCTAACGAGCAGGAGCCGGGCGCTTTCGGCGGGGAGCCCCGGGGAGGGCCGGGAGCCTCTCCTGGGGCAGGAGAGCTGCTCGCGCCGCGGGGAGGGAAACTATGCCAAACTCGAGATTTGCTCGTAAAAGCAGCTCGTTAGCCGGGAAAACCTGCCGCGTCTTGCTCGGCGCTGGCCGGCTCCGCGCGGGGTTTGCACGAGAAGCCCTGCTCGACAGCGCGGCCGCGCCGCGAGCCGCCGGGCCGGGCTCGGCAAACCCCCGCGGGAGCCCCGCCGGCGCTGCGGAAGCGGCGCGGTGACTCAGGGCTCAGCACCGCCGTGCCAAGAGCCCGGGCACGCCGGGGCGGCGGGCGGCCGCTTCCCGCGGGGGTTTCACCCACACCGCGGCCGGTTCCCGGGACGGGGCGGATTTTCCCGCGGCGCTGGCTCCCGCAGCATCCCGCTCCATGGCCCCGGGACGCCGGGCGCGCGGGGGCGGCGCGGACGAAGGCGGCTCTCGGGGCGCCCGGCCTTGCTTGGGCAGCCTCCGAAATGTGTGAAATTTAACTTTGGCCGGACTTCTTCCTCAAGCGGAACTGTTCTCAGAGGAACATGCCCCGGCGCGGGCCCTAATGGCTTTTCTCTGTGCGCCTGCATTAATGAACGCGGGGCCCGGCCTCGTCGGGGGAAGCCATGCAAGTAATTGCCTGAATTTTTAATTCGGGGTTATGATAGGGGAATCAAAGTCACACTGCCGTTGCCGAGGCTGCCCGCTGTTCCGAGCCATTGACTCTGGCAATTTTCTTTGGATTTTTGCCCTCCCTTCTCCCGCTCTCCCCGTCTCCCTCTCCCTCCGGGACCCTCTTGGTCCCCGCCGGCGCCCTGCCCGGCACCGAGGCCGGCGGCAGCGTTTCGGGGCCGGCACCGGCGCGGGTCGCGGCCCCGGGCGGTTTGCAAGCCCGGACCCATCGGGCCGCTTGCGGAGGGCCGTCTGACGGCATCCGCTCTGCCTTGGCAAACACTCGCCCAGCAGTAACCTCGTCCGCGTTTAATCGCGCTGCCTGCGGGATTTCTTTTATTTCCTTTTTCCATGATGGCAACGCAGGGTTTGAGCCCCGGCGGCACCCCGGGCCGAGCGGCGGCACCGGCGCGGCTGCTCGCGCGAGGATGAGCGCGGTGCCCGTGCGGCGCCCGGCGACGGGGCGGGAGAAGCGGGGCCGCTTGGCTCCTTGGGGGCCTCCGGGCTGGAAACCCCCGGGAAGGCGACTCCCGGCCGCGCCGGGACCCCACCGGGCTCGGGCCGGATCCGGGGGTGGGCGCCGGGGGCTCGAGCATCTCCCGGACCCCCTGGGCGGCGGCGGCGGCGGTGCTGGAACGCGGCTCTTGTTTTCTGGGAAAACAAAACCGCCTCCCGGCGCTGGTTCCAGATCACTTCCCTCCTCTTTGTCTGCCTCGGGATTAACGCAGCCCCGCGGGACGGGCGGCTGCTGGCTAACGCGGGCTGCCACGTTGGGAGCACGAGGAGGGGACGGGGCCCCGCGCTCGCCCCGCGGCCGACGCCGTGTTACGGCCCCGCTGAACCCGTCCGGCCGTCCTGGGGGACGCTGGCGGGATCTGGGACAGCTCCGGGTCGCACTCCTGGCCATCCCACTCGGCACGGCAGCCCCACGGCGGTCCCTGCCCCGGGCTGCGGGACCAGGGGGGCCGGGGGGGGGTCCCGGATCGCCGCAGGGCCGGGAGCGCCGAAGCCTCCGGCGAGGCCGGGGGCGAAGCCGGGTTATGAAAGTGTTTCTTTGCTTTTGGGAAAGGCGAACTTCAAAGGGGCCATTTATCACCAGACAAAGAGAGTCGCGAGGTATTTGCAAAGCGTAAGGGAGAAGCATTAATTATCGGCGTGACGGACCAGCGCTGCTGCCGGGTGTCCTCCTCCCAGGAGCCCCCAGCTCCCCGAGGCGGTCCGGGAGCAGCTCGCGCCGTGCCGGGGCGGCACCGGGAGGGGAGCGGCGCCCCGGGGGCTGCGTTCGGGTCCCCGGGCGCTTTGCCGAGCCGCCCCGCGGCCCCAGCCGCCGTCCCCGCGCGGGAGGCGA
Organism: Dromaius novaehollandiae; assembly: GCF_036370855.1. NCBI lineage: Eukaryota > Metazoa > Chordata > Aves > Casuariiformes > Dromaiidae > Dromaius > Dromaius novaehollandiae. Next base: position 2,398,006 of record NC_088116.1, read on the forward strand.
GGCCGGCATGGGCGTCCCGAGGATGCTCCGCGGCGTTGGAGGCCCGCGGGGTGGGAGGCCGCCCGAGCCGCCCCCCCCGGCAGGGCTCACCCCGGGCTTCCCGCGCCCTCCCCGCACCGGGACGGGCTGGGAATTAAGTGGGTGGAATAAGAGTCACTTTTGCACACTCGACTCGACCCCCGGCTCAGTAATCCTCCGCCCCAGCCCGCTCCCCCCTCCCTGAAGTCCCCGCCGGAGCCGGCTCGCTCCCTGGGAGCTGCCTCGACTTCGGCACCAGGGTCCGTGACCACATGCAGGTTTGTCCCGTCGCCGGGCTTCAGGCCCGTTTGGGGACCGCGCACGGTGCAGCCGGAGCCGCAGAGCCGGTCGGGGACGCCAGGACCGCGTCCGGAAGCAGCCCAGACGCCACGGTGATGGCTGCCCCTCGGAGCAGGGCGCGAGGGGCAATGGCCCCGCGGTGCCCGGGGTGGCTGCCACCTCCGCCACCTTCCCGCGGGCCGCGCTGGCACCCGCAGAGCCCGGGGCCGGGGTTCCCCGGGGCGCGCCGCATCCCCGCGGGTGGCTGCCGGGGCGCCGGCGCGATGGCCAGCTCAGCCTTTCATGTCTGATCCTGGCGAAACCACAGCTTCCCTTCGCCTCCGCGCGGGGAGCAAGCGCAGGTCATATTTAATAAAGGTGGGGATGGGAGAAGGCTTCAAAACATTACGTCAGCCTCGGCGCGGGGGAGGCGGAGGCAGGCAGGGAATGCGAAAACCCCGGCGCGAGTGGGGGCAGAGGAGAAAAACCGCAGGCGAGGGGGTTTAATGGCCTTGTTTTGGTGGGAACGCTCTTGCCCGCTGCCCGCGAGGTCGGAGGGCGGCGCGTCCGCACGCGCTCGGGCGTTAAATGAAACTGCAAAAAAAAGGGGAGCAGGCACAAAAAGCGTGCGTGTATCCGTGGCAGGGCTCCCCGGTTCCCAGCCGCGGCCGCACGGTGCTGCGGGCTCGGTGGGCGCCCGCGCGGGGCCGGTTTGGCCGGCGGGTCCCCGGGAGAGCCGGGCGGCTGGGCAGCGGCGCTGGTGGCCGCGGTGGCCGCGCTCCTCTGCCGGGAAGAGCTGGCGAGCCGTGCCGGCGGCGCTGGGCAAGGCCGGGCGCGGAGGAAGGGGGACGAGGGCCGGGGTGGGAGAGATGGACCAGAAAACAATATCCCCTTCATTAGCCAGGTGGCTGCGAACGTGTGGAAACAGGACAAGGTCCAGGGCAGCCACTGTGACAGGACGCCGTCACCGCGCCGTGCCATGCAGCCCGTGCAAAGAGCAAGGCAAAGCTCAGCAGCCCCCTTGAAGGGGAGCGGGACCTCCCCGCCGCGGAGGCAGGCCGTTCCCAGGCGAGCGGAGGGGGCGGGGGGGGGGGCGTCCCGCGCCCAGCGCCCGTCCCCAGCGCCCCGAGACCTGGGTGTCGGGCCCAGCTCCGCCGTGGGAAGCTCTCAGGACGCTCTGCCCCGGGGAGAGGCTCTCGGAGCCGGCACGGCCGGCGGGAGCCCCAGGAGGGGCAGACAGGCCGAGCCCGCGGCCGGGTGCGGGTGCCAGGATGCCGGGGGCTCTGCGGCCGCCCCTGTGCCGGGGGGGCCACGCGTGGCATCGCGCCGGGCAGAGCGGGAGCAGCCCCTCGGGGTGCACCGCTGGCCGTCACCGCAGCCCGGGCGGCCGTCGGGTCCGGGAGACCGGGGAGGGGGCAGCCCGGGTGCAAACGGGGCGATGGTGCATGGAGGCTCCTCCGGCTGGGCGCTCAGCCCCCTCGGAGGCGGCATCAGCGGGGAGGGGTGCGGAGGGCGTCCGGGGCACGCGGGAGCCTGGGATCCAGCTTTGGGCTTCCCAGCCCTCCGGAGCACGCGGCGCGGGAAAGGCCCGGGCTCCCGGCGCTGCCGGTTTCGGGAGGCCAAGGCCCTCGCGCGGCCGGGCTGCTCCGCACCGCCAAGCGCCGGTGGTTTAATCCGGCCCCGCGCCAGCGTGTGAATCGACGCAGCTCCCGGCGTGCTCGCTCCCGCCCGGCTCCCGGCCTTTCCCCTTCCCTCTGCCCTCCTTCGCGGAAGCCGAGCCGCGGCCCCTTTCTGTCCCCGACCAGCCGACGCTGCAGGAAACGGGGCTGCCGAGGGGACCGGCTGCACCGGAGGGGGGGACGGGGCAGAGACCTCAGCCCTGCCGCCCCTGCGGGACCCCGGGCCTGGCTGCATCTGGCTGCGGGCGACGGTGCCACATCGTGCTCTTATTTATTGCACCGGCTTTGATTTAAGTGACTCTGTGAATCTCTTGGGACTCACGGTGCTTATTGCGTAAGAAAAAGCAACTTGCGCTGGAGCCCAGAGCCCGGCTTGGGGCACTTTTTTGCCGCCGAGGAGTGGGGCCTGCCCCACAGCCAGCCCCACGCGGGGGGCTGAGCCCCCGCTGCCCAGCCCCGGCCTGGCGGTGCCCCCCCGGCCCGGACCCTCTGACCCCGGTGCTCCGGCTGTGTGAGCACAGGGTCCCGTCCCGTCGGGGGGGTCTGGTCCCACCGGGGGGTCCCGTCCCATCGGGGGGGGGGGCGGTCCTGTCCTGTCGGGGAGGTCCAGACCCGCCGAGGGGGTCTGGTCCCGTTGGGGGGTCCCGTCCCGTCGGGGGGGGTCTGGTCCTGTTCTGCCAGGGGAGGTCCAGGGGAGGTCCAGTCCTGCTGGGGGGGGTCCCCTCCCGTCGGGGAGGGGTCTGGTCCTGTCCCGCCGGGGGGGTCCCGTCCTGCTGGGGGGGTCCCGTCCTGTCCCGCCAGGGGGTCCTGTCCCATCGGGGGGGGGGTCTGGTCCTGTAATGCCGGAGGGGGGGGGGGGGGGCTGGTCCCGCTGAGGAGGTCCAGAGCCACCGAGGGGGTCCGGTCCCGCCGGGGGGGTCCGGTCCTGTCCCGCCGGGGGGGGGGTCCTGTCCCGCCGGGGGGTCCCGTCCCGTCCCGTCTCGTCGGCGGCGGGGGGGGGGGGGGTCCGGTCCCGTCCCACCGGGACGCACCGCGGAGGAAAAGCCCTCCTGCCGGACCCGGGAGGGTTTTCCACGTCCCAGACGTGGCGCTCGGCCCCTTCTTTCAGCGCGGCCCCCCCGAGGAAGCCGCCCCCTCCACGACCGCGGGGGGAGCCCGGGGCCGGGGCCGGGGGGTGTCGGGGCTGCGGGGGGGCCCGGGGCACCGGGAGGTGCCGATCCCGGGCCGAGGGGGGCACCGGGGCCGGGCGGGTTTCTGCCGTCGGGGGGCGAGGGGGGGGGACACACACCCGCTGGCCGCGTCTCCCCGCAGGGCGGCCCGGCGCGGCCATCACCCGTGTCGCGACTCGCCCGGCGCGGCCAGCGGCTCCCTGTCGCGACAGGCCGCCGAGCCCCTCGGCCCCGACGGCGGCCCCGGCGAGGCGCGGCGGGGGGGGGGCCCGCTGCCACCCGCTGCCACCCGCTGCCACCCGCGGGCGCGGCGCTGCCCCGCTGGGCCGGGCCGGGCCGGGCCGCCGCGCTCCTCCCGGCAGCGCGGGCAAAGTCCAGCGCGAGTCGGGCTGATAAAGGCCGGGAGCAGCAAGGCGGCGGGGGGGGGCGGGCGGGCGGGCGGGAGGGGCGCGGGGCCCGGGCCCCGCCGCCCCCGCGGCCGCCGGAGGAGAGGCCTGGCGGCGCTGATTTGCATGCCCTATATTGCCTAATGGAGGCGGTCATGGCTTGGTAGAGGGCGGCCCGCTCCCCGCAGCAGCCTCGCCAGCCCGGGGCGGAGCGGCAGGTGTCCGCAGGGCGGGCCGGGCCGGGCCGGGCCGGGGCCGGGGCCGGGGCCGGGGCCGGGGCTGGGGCCGGGCCGGGCCGGGCCGGGGCGGCCCGGGCGCGCAGCGGAGGCCCCGGCGGGGAGACCGGCGGGGGCGGCGGGCGCTGCGCCGCGCCCCGGGACCATGGTGTCGCAGCTGAGCGCGCTGCAGCAGGAGCTCCTGGGCGCGCTGCTCAGCTCGGGGGCCACCAAGGAGGGGCTCATCCGCGCCCTGGACGACATGGTGCCGGCGGGCGGCTTCGGCGTGAAGCTGGAGAGCCTGCCGCTGTCCCCCGGCGGCGCGCCCGACGCCAAGCCCGTCTTCGCCCCGCTCGCCAACGGGCACGGCAAGGGCAAGCTCTCCGGCGACGAGGGCTCCGAGGACGGCGACGACTTCGACACGCCGCAGATCCTCCGCGAGCTGCAGGCGCTCAACACCGAGGAGGCGGTGGAGCAGCGCGCCGAGGTGGACAGGATGATCAGGTACCGGGGGCCCGGCGGGGCCGGGGGGCTCGGAGCCGCCGCGCGCGGGGGGACCCCGCTGCCCGGGGCCGCTCGCTCCCTCCCTGCCTCCCTCCGCCCGCCCGTCCCGTCCCGTCCCGTCGCGTCCCGTCCCGTCGCGTCCCGTCGGGTGTTAGCGGCGGCGGCGGTGCCCGCGGCAGCCTCGGGCCGGGACCCGCCGCCGGCTCCGTCCTCCCTCCGCGCCGGGAGATAAAACATAAACTGCAGCACGTGGAGCCCGGGGTGTTATTAATTTATTTCTATAAATCATCAACAGAAAGATACACAAAGGGCCGCGATTAGGGCGCACGGAGAGGCGGGTTATTCATTGCCGAAGTTGTAAACCGGGCGGGGAGGGGGGGAAGCAGGAAACCCCCAAACGCGGCGGCTCGTTTCTTTTCCGCGCCGGGGGGACGCGGCCGCCGGGCCCCGCACGCTGCCGGCGCTCCCCGGGCTGCACCGGACCGGGCCGAGCCGCGCCGGGCTGCACCGCGCCGCCGGGAGCGGGGCCGCCGTCGGGGCCGCCGGAGCAGCCCCCGGGGCGGCGCGGGGAGCGCGGCGGGGGCCGCGGGCGCCTTCCCCCCGCGCTGCCGGCCGCTGCCGGGGCGGCCCGGTCCCAGCGAGCCCGCCGGGCAGGCAGCTCGGTGAGGGCAGCCCGGGTGCCGGCGCCTCCGGGTGCCCCCCCCCCCCCCCCCCCCGCCTCCCGTTTTCGGATCGCCCTGAGCCGCGACGGGGCCCCGGGACCGCATCGGTCCTGCCCGCCGCGCTCAGCCGCGGGGCCCGGGCTCTCGGCGCCGGGCGGCCCCGGTGCTGCCGGCGGTGCCTGCGCCCGGCCGGGCTCGGCGGGGACGGGACGGCGCCGGGCTTCCGAGGGCGCCGAGGGGCTCCGGCCGCGGCAGAAGCTGCTGCGGGCCCTCGCGGCCGCGCTCCCCGCTCCGCGGCTCCCGTCCTGCGCCCGCCCTCGCCGCCCGCCCGCTGGCCGCCTCCTGCCCGGCGCGGAGCGGTGCTGCCCGCGGGGCCGCTCGCCGCGGGCGTTTCTGCGCCAGCTCTGCCTGGGCGCCAAGAGGAGCGGGCGCACGTCCCCGAGGAGCCCGCTGCGAGGAGCCGCTGTTGGCTCTGCGAGGGGCCTTTGTACGTGCAGAGGCGGCCGCCGAGGGGGCCGGGGCCGAGCCCCCTCCCCGCGGCCGGGCCGGGCTCCCCGGGGTCCCGGGGCGCGGGGGGAGACGGGACCCGCCGTCGCGCCCCGGAGCCGGGGCTGGCGCGGGGTGAGGGGCGAGCGCGCGGAGCGCTGAGCGCAGCACACCTACGGCCCTAATCCTTCCTGTGTGTACAGAGAGATGCAGATTAGATAGATCATTTATGTAGAGGGCCTGTTTTATAATCCATGTGTATAAATTCTTGGCATATTTCTCCGAGGATGTTGAGTGTATTTACCTGTTTTCAAGGCTGACAAAGAGGGTGAGCGGGTGCGGGAGTCCTCGGGCGACGCGGGGTGGGAGCCCCCCGCGCTCCAGGGGCAAAACGCCCGGTTCCGGGGCCGCGAGCACCGCTGGGGTTGTCCGTGGTTGCTGCTGGGCAAGGAAAAAACCCACCGTTCAGTGGTTTCGGCAAAAGTGCCGGGTGGGGAAGGCCGGAGGTCCCCGAGCTGCTGCTGCGGTGTGCGGGTGCCCTGGCCTTGCTCGCCCACCCCCCCGGGGAGGCTCCGCCGTTAACGGAGTTTTCATTTCGGTGACAGAACCGAAAAAATAGGCTTTGTTGAACCCAAATCCTTTCCTCTCTTGTTTTTGGGTTAACGAAAAAAAAAAGAAACCAAACACTCCAACGTTTCATTCTGGGTCAAGTCCAAACATTTTGTTTAACATGAAACAAAATGTTTGGGTTTGGTTTCAGGTTGTTTAACCCTTTTCAACACGGTCAAGTTGATTCCTAAAGAGAAACACGGCTCGGAAGTGAGAAGCCGAACGATTGTTTTGACAGTGCGAGTCTGAAACGCGCTGGACGTATCAGAGCGAAGCCTTCCTTCAAATGACAAAAAGAAGCGAAATGCGGGGATTTTTTTCCCCTAATCCTCCCGTTTGGAGGGCCGGGCGCGGGGAGCGATGGCCGAGCCGCCAGCGGGACTTTTGGGCGCTGTTTTATTTTATCGAGCTGGGATTAATCCGGCGCGGAGGCTCGGGAATGGCGAGAGCGTCCCGCCTGCGCCGGCCCCCGGGAGCGGCAACGGGCCGAGGGGGCTTTGGTGGGAGGGTGTGTGCTGACTGCTCTCGCCGGGGTCCTGCTGCGTCGCGGGGACGATCCCGGCTGCTCCCGCTCGGAGCCGGCCGCCTCGGCGTTTTGGGGACGGAGCCGGGGTTTTGCGGGCGGCCGGGCGGGCTCGGGCCGGTGCCTCTCCGCGCGCGCAGACGCAGGTACGTGCGGCCTCGCGGCGCCATGTGACTGCGGCCATGGAAAGGACACAGCGTGCGGGGGGGAAAACGTCCCTAAACCGCCCGGCCCGGAGAAGCCGCCGGCGCGGGGCTGTTCGCGGCGGCCGGGACGGCGGTGCCCGAGCCCCGGTGCCGCCCGGCAGCAGCAGCTCCGCCGGCTCCTCGGCCGCGAGGACTGTTGGTAGCCGCTCGCTCTTGCTTTGGCTCCAAACAGCTTTGTTTTCGCCCTGCGTTCAGGACAAAAAGTAAGAAATCTACCTGTTGGGTTTTTCCCCGTGACAAGTTGAAGGATCCGGAATAACTAATGGATTGGAAAAGCCGTTGGGCGGTTATTCCAGCAGAGCACGAGAATATCTCATTATTCGAGGGCATGACTGTGACCAGGTTCAGGTTCCACGCGGAGGTTTTTGCTGCTGAAGCACTTCCTTTTGCTCCGGCGTCTCCGTCTAGTAAAGCACAGATCCAGCGATCCCAAGCAGCCCGAAGCGCGCTGGCCCGTCCCCGCTCGCCCGGCTGTGCCTGCTTGGGCTCGGGGGATGCGAAAGCGCGCCGAGGACACTCATTTTTGCCCGTTTTTGCTCCCCAAGCCGGCGCCCGCTCACGCGAGGACACGGGGGCTGCGCGGGTTTGGGGAGGGTCGTTTCGCGCCTCGACCCTGCAGGAGCCGTGTCACCTCATTCGCGTTGAGGAGCATCGGGACCGGCTTCGCGGGGGGAGCGCGGTGCCTTTCCGTGCGGGGAGCCCCGGCGGGTCCGCGCCCGGCTCTGCCCTTTGCTCCCGAGGCCTCTCGCCGCGAGCGGCTGCCGGGGAGCAGGGTCTGCGGAGAGCCGGGATGACGATTCCCGCGGCCGGGAGGCGGGAAGCGAAGCGGCCAGGGACTTTGGAGCCCGGGAAGGGCGGCCGCAGCGGCCGAGGACGTTGGGGGTGGCGGGCCGTGCCTCCCCGGAGAGCCGCGCGCGCTCCCGCCGGCCTTGCCAGGGCTGAGATTTATGAACCTGCCCGTCCTGTTGCCGCCGCGGCCCTTTCCCGAGCGCCGGGGGGGCGGCGGGCTGCGGCCGGGGGCCCGTCCCTCGCTCCAGCGGCTCCCGCGGGGCCCCGGGGCCCAGGCGTCCGGCTCGGGGGGGCTCGTGGGGCGCAGGGACCCCCAGATCCGCAGTGCCGGTAACGCGGCCTGGAGCAGGGGCCGGCGTTGCAAAGATGGAGAGGAACATCCACTGGGGCCTTCCCGCTTTATATACACGTGTATATATATATATTTATGTATGCGTGTGTGTATATATCCCAGTGCACACCTTCGAAGGGAGAAATTGCCATTACCCAGCAGCGACAGCAGCAGTTACCGGAGCCCTTGCATTCCCCCCCCCCCCCCCCCGGGATCGGGAAGCGCTGTGCAAGCGCTCGCTAGACCTCGCACCGCCGTCGCGATGCCGGGGTCTCCTTCCCTCCCCGGGGAGCCCCTCGACCGGGGCCGGGGCGCGCGTGCCGGGATTCGGGAAGGGCTCCTGCTCCCCGGCCCCGGGAGGCCGTAGCTCCCCCGGGCTCCGCTCCGCCGTCGGGCGAGGGACGTGCTTGGCGCCGCGGGAAAAGGCGGCCGCGGGAATTCCTGCCCCTCCGAGACGGGCGGGGGGGGCAGCGGATGGCGGGGGCCGGCGGGCGCTAACCCCGCTTCCCCGCAGCGAGGACCCGTGGCGGGCGGCGAAGATGATCAAGGGCTACATGCAGCAGCACAACATCCCGCAGCGGGAGGTGGTGGACGTCACGGGCCTCAACCAGTCGCACCTCTCGCAGCACCTCAACAAGGGCACCCCCATGAAGACGCAGAAGCGGGCCGCGCTCTACACGTGGTACGTCCGCAAGCAGCGGGAGATCCTCCGCCGTAAGTACCGGCCGCGGGCAGCGGGCAGCGGGCAGGGCTGCGGCGACGGCGACGGCGCGGGGGGGAGGCTCCCCGCCGCCCCCGGGGCTCTCGGCCAGCGCTCGGGTCCCCCTTTGCCCGGGCCGTGCGGCGGCACGGAGGAAAGCCCCGTGTTTCCTCCGGGAGCACGCCGTGCGGCACCTGCCCCTGATACCCCCCGGGTAAAATGCATTTAACGCAGGCAGGAGCCGCGCTGCTCCCCGGGTGATCGCGTGCAGGTTGCCCCCGGCCCACCGGAGCGGCCGAGCTCTGCGCGTTTGTGCTCCCTGAGCGCTGGGAGAGCAATTAATAATTACACACGCCTAGGCTGGCTTCCCCCCGCTCCCCCTTTTCCCCTCCTCACCGTTTTTTTGCAACTGCTTGCAAAAAAGGGGAGAGAGAGGAAAGAAACCTCCCGCAAATTACATGCATCTGTAGCACGGTCCGGAGCAGCCTGCGGTGCTTAAAGCGCAGGTGCTGCTGCGGGCGCAGAGCAGGTGCTGCTGCTTTGGTGGGAGCGAGCGGGAGCAAAGCCGGTGGGGAGCGATGCGGGTGGCGTTGCCAGGCCCGGCGGGGCCGGCGCTTTCCGGGGGCATCGGCGGCGGCGGGGGGGCTGCGCGGGGCGGCGGCGCTGACTCTGACTCCGAGCGGCGGCGGCTACAGGCCCCCTCAACTGTGCTCCTCTCTCTTGCAGAGTTCAAGCAGACGGCGCAGGGTGGTGGAAGTAGCCCGGGCAAAAGCAGTCGGGATCAGCTGCTGTTTCTCTTTCCAGAGTTCAATCAGCAGAACCAGGGGGCCGGGCAGCTCGAGGACGCCTGCGCCGAGACCCCCAGCAAGAAGATGCGCCGCAACCGCTTCAAGTGGGGGCCGGCCTCCCAGCAAATCTTGTACCAAGCCTACGACCGCCAGAAGAACCCCAGCAAGGAGGAGCGCGAGGCCCTGGTGGAGGAGTGCAACAGGTAACGGCCCCGCGCCGCCGCCGCCCTCCCGCCTCCCGCGCCGGCCGCGGCCGGAGGCAGCGGGAGCTCTTGCGGCGCTTGCGCGCTCGGAAGAGCAGCGGGGGTCCGGGGAGGGCCCCCCACCCGCGCCCGCTTGTCCCAACGTGTCCCCTCGCCCCGCGCAGGGCCGAGTGTCTGCAGCGAGGGGTGTCTCCCTCCAAGGCGCACGGGCTGGGCTCCAACCTGGTGACGGAGGTGCGCGTCTACAACTGGTTCGCCAACCGGCGGAAGGAGGAGGCTTTCCGCCAGAAGCTGGCCATGGACGCCTACAGCTCCGGGCAGCCCCCGCACAGCATGAGCCTGCTGCTCTCCCACGGCTCCCCCCACCACAGCCAGCCCAGCGCCTCGCCCCCCGGCAAGATGCCAGGTGAGCCCGCGCGCGGCGGGGGGCTCCGGCGGCGCCCGCTCCCCGGGGACGGGAAGGCGTGCTTCCCCCGTGTCGGGAGGGCGATGCCCGTCCTGGCTACCGGCGGTCGGCGCGGGGTTGCCGGCCGTGCACCGTGCCCCTCGTCGCGGGGGCCGGCGGCAGCCCCGGCTCGGAGCCCCCCGCGCCGCTCGTTACGCGCCCGGCTCGCTGCAAAGGAGCAGGGACGGCGGGAAGGGGAGCGCGCGGGCAGCCAGGGCCGAGCCGATGGGCAGCCGGGCACGGCTCCTGTCTTGGGGCTTTTGCAAACGGCATCGGGCAGCTCGCGTGCCGATCCGGAGCGGGGAGCGCGGCCAGGCCCAGCCGGGCATCCCGGCGTGGGGTGAACCGGGTGCCGGCTCGGTGCCCGCAGCCGGTTCCCGTTGCCATCCCGTGGCCTGGCCTGCAGCGGGGCCGGGCCCGGAGGTCGGCGGGGATGCTCAACGCCGGGCAGGGCTGAGGCTGCACGTCCCGCCGCCCCCGGCTGCATCCCGCTCCGTGAAATGCCTCATGGACCGATTCCTCGGAGCATCGCCGCTGCGGTGCGCGGAGTGACCCCCCGTCCCGTGCATGCACGCGGCAGGCTTTGCTGCTGCCGGGGGTCCCGCCCTGCCCCGGGGGGTCCCTGCGGGCCCGGGCCCTGCACCACCACCGTCAGCCCAAAGCGGCGGCGGCGGCGATGAGCCCGTGCAGCTCGGCCGGCCCGCGGTGACCAAGCCGTGACCCTGCCCCAGGAATGCCCCGCGCGCCGCGGGGCCGGGGCGGGCGCTCGCCCTCCCGTCACCGGCTGATTGCTTACAAGGTGCCCTACAAGCACATTGTCAGCAGAATCAGCTGTTTTCAGTGTCGGCCGCCGGCGCTACAATACCGCACCAGCGTGCAGCCCCGCGTTGTCATGGCGTTGTCCCCCCCATGCATGCTTAATGGACAATTAAGCGGGGGCTCCGGGCGAGCCCCGTCGCCTTTGATGTGCTCGCATCCTTGCAGCGCGCATTCAGGCGCCCCGCGAGCGCCTTTGTTCCCGCTCTCGGGGCACTGCAATTCCCCTAGCCGCCTTCATTTATCTTGCGGCCCAGGGCCGTTAAGCCCGGGCCTTTACCCCCCCGAGCCGAGCCCCCGCCAGCGGGAGCCGGCCGTGCTGCAGGGCCGCCGACAGCCTCGCCGGGGCCTTTGGAGCGGCGCGGGAATGATGGCCGGGGTCAGCGGGGACCCGGGGCCCGGACCGAGGCCTCGGGGAGGATGAGGAGAAGGAGAAAACGGGCACGGAGAGGGTGCGGGGTGGGTTTGGGTGCTGCACCGCCAGGACCGCAGGAACGGGGTGCCGGGAGGCCACGGTGAGGGGCACAGACGGCACCCGGCCGCGGGAGGGACTTTTCCTCCTTGGAGGGATCAGTCCGGGGGGCGAGGAGCCTCGAGGGCCCCGTCCCAGCCCCGCGCGGGGCAATTGGGCAGCTGAGCACATCTTTCCCGCGCCGCTGCCCGGTGCACTTGCCACCGCCCCGGGCGAGTGGCACCGACGGGGAGCAGCCGCGCACGTGCGGGCGGGGAGCAGAGCGGCCTCGATCCTCGAAGGAGGCAATGGCGCCTTGCAGAAAGGAGCAAGGACTGCCAGGACGGCGGATAACAGCCGTAAAAATCCAAAGGAGCATCCGCGCCGCCTCCCCTCGGGGCACCGTCTGCCGAGGCTCAGACTGCGGTTTTTAACTCTTAACCCTCGGCAGGTAAATACCAAGAGCCGGCGCGGAGGCTTCCCGCGGGCTCTGGACTTTTCCCTTCCTGCAGGGCATTATCAGTGATCTCAGCTCCCTGTTTGATTTGAAGGTCAGGCCGCGCGTTATCTCGCTCGCTCGGTGCCGCGCCGCGGGCTCGGGCTCCTGCCCTCGTTATCTTCAAGAGCCCCGCGGACAATCGCCGCGCTGACGAGATTAAGGGGCGCGGGGCGCCCGCGATAGCCGCCGGCCGCATACAAAGGGGCCCCGGCGCCGCGGGGGCTCGCGCCCGGCTCGGCCCCTCCGGGATGCTCATCCCTGCGTCCGCGCGGACGGAGGCATCCGCGCGCTCCGGCTGCGGTGCAGGTGGAGACGCATACACCGAAACAACCCGGGCCATCCCTGCGCTGCTTCCTGAACCGAAAAGCAATGCGGAATTTTTTTTTCCCCTTTTTTTTAAAGGAGGCGAGAGGGGCTCGGGGCTGCGCCGGGGGTGCCTGGGGCTGGGCACCCGGCTGCGGCCGCTCACGCCGGCGGAGCACGGCCGGCAGCTGCAAGGTTTTATGTCGCGCCCATTGTCCCGCCGCGGCAGCGCGGGGCGCTCCGAGAGGCTTCTGCGGCTTTTATGGAGGGTAATTAGGGCTTTATGGCAGCAGCAGAATGGGAGGGTCCAGTCCCAATAAACAGGTTTATAATGGATATAAACTGTGCCCCTCCGTAACTTCGCAAGATTAACACTTTAGGGACAGCTTGAGTGGCAGCCCAAAGCCACGTCTCGGCCCCCAGCGTCGGAAGGGCCGGAGGGGCCTGTCCCCCCCGAGCTGGCCGAGCCCCGAGACGCGGCCCGGCCCTTTCCCGGGGGCCGCGCGTGCCTCGCCGGGATGCTCCCGCGCCGGAGCGGCGGCTCTGCCGTGCGGGAAGCGCGTTAGCAAGATACCGAGCTTGCAACCCTTCGGCTGAGCGTGGTTTAAACGGGAGGAGGTGCGAGCTGCTCCCTCACTTTGCCTGCTGGGGAAAGGAGACAGAAATCGCGGGATTTCAAGGCGGAAAGCCTACGGGAGGGATTTTTCTGGCCTTTTTTCCATGCTTTCTCACCCACCACGCCGCAGCACGCCTGTACAAGAGGGCACGGGCGGCCTGCAAGGCGTGCGGAAAGCGGGGAGGCTCCCGGGTGGAAACACTTCCCGTGGGAAACGCTTCCCGGGGCTGCAGCCGGGCCCTCGCGGGCGGCGGAGCGGCTCTCCGGGCGGCGGAGGCCATCGGCCGGCTCCCGGCTCCCGGCCGCGCTGGGCGTCCCGGCCTGGGAAGGCGGGAGAGCAGTAAACGGCATCGCGGCTGTGCAGCCGGGGCCGAACAATAGCCGGGTCCAATAAACAGACTTTACTGGAGCTGCAGCCATAACATAAAAAAAAGAAAGAAAAAAAAAAGCTCTTGAAAAGCGCCCTGCTGCCGGCTGCGGCGGAGGAGCCTCCGTGCCCGGAGCCGCGTCCAGCCGCGGCAGCACGAGGGCACTGGCCAGCGCCGGTCGCGCCGGGTCTCAGTAGCGTCTGCCCCGGGCGCCCCATAAACCCTGAACTCGGGCCGCGTCGTAAAGCTCCTCGGCGGCTCGTCGCGGGGGAGGCGCGGACCCCGGCAGCTGCGGCGAGGAGCTCGTCCAATCCAGCCCAATGCCCAGAGCGTATAAACAACGGCAATGCAGCCGTCTCCATCAAGAGTTCACGGTACTTTTTGCATCAGGATCTAGAGACCCCAAATCTCAGTCGCCAGATTGTCTGGAAATCCGGGACTGCTCTTTCCGAGGCGAGAAGTGTCCTGTCCCCGCTATTGCCGAGGAAAGCTTGAAAATCAGCTTTTAAATTTTCGGCATTTTTAAAGACGGCTTCCTAACCCTAGGAGAGTCTTGGCTCGTGAGTCCTGAGCACCCTAAAGTGTCTGTAAGGGGATTTGGGGTTTAGAATGGATTTTTTTTCTAATCGAAAGCTTCAGTGAGTCCAAAGAGACTGAAAATCTCCCCCGTACGTAACGGATGTGAGCATCCCTGCTTCACCCCTTTGAGGTATAGATGCTCCTTCTGCAGCTCTTACAGGCAATGTTTCGGCGTCCCGTGTTTTTAGGGCAGATCTGTAGTTTCTGGGGTAGTCGGTGCAATCGCTGTCGCAGGAGGTGCACGAGCGCGGGAAGCTCGTGGTGCTGCCGCTTCCCTGCGGAGCGGCCCGGAGCAGCCCTCATGCTCCCGGGAAGCGCGGCGAGCCCGGGGCGAGCGCGGCGCTCGGCTCCCCGCAATAAACGGCGTTGCAGCCGCCGTGGTCGGGGCAGCCCTGTAAAAGACGCTTTTGTTTCCAGCGGGTTTTCCTCGGTTAATTATTGGTGATCTCGGGATGCCTTTCCGTGGCACGCGGCTGAGCGCATGGCTATCGGCGCGGGGCCTCGTCGCCAAATTCCCTATGTTTGCATGGAAGACCTGCGCTCGAGCCGGGCGCCGCGCCTCGGCTCCGTGTTCCCGCTGGTCGCTCTTCCGTCTCCTGCGGGAATGTGTTAATCATACACTTGCCAAGGGGGAAACGGGGCTCGGGAGGGCCCGGGGAAGGGGCAGGGGCAGGAGCTGCCGCTCGGCGCCGGCAGGGCCCAGGGAAAGGCTGCGGGATGCCCGGGAGCTCCCCGCGGCTCGGGGCCGCCCAGGCCGCTGTGGGCGCACGCCGGGATTTGCACAACGGGTGAAAATGGTGCAAATTGGAGCAGGAGCGGTGCAGGCGGGCGCTGCGGGGGGCTGCTGCCGCGGGGCGGCCCGGGGACTCTGCAGAAGGCACGCTTGGCTTCTCCCACCGTGATTTTGTCATTGCGATTTTCAAAGCCTGGGTGAGGAGGAGCTGGAGGGCAGCACTGGAGCAAGGTGGGGGATCATCCCGTGCTGCCCTCCCAGCTTACTGCTCAAGCAGGCAGCTAGATTTAAAAGCCCAGGACTTTTAGCTCTGCTGTGCAGGTGAGTGGGCGGGTGGCAAACGCGCTGCGGAGAGCAGACGGCTGCAGAAAAGGTCTGCATGAGGGTCCAGCACCCGCTCGCTGCCGGAGCCCGTTGCCCGTTTGCAAACCCTGAGCTTATTGCGAAGCCCGTTGCCCATTTGCGAAGCCTGTTTCCCATTTGCAAAGCCCAGTGCAAAGCCCATTGCCCATTTGCAAAGCCCGTTGCCCATTGCCAAGCCTATTGCAAAGCCCGTTGCCCATTTGTGAAGCCCGTTGCCCATTGCGAAGCCTATTGCAAAGCCCGTTGCCCATTTGGGAAGCCTGTTGCCCATTGCGAAGCCCATTGCCCATTTGGGAAGCCCATTGCCCATTTGCGAAGCCCGTTGCGCATTTGCGAAGCCCGTTGCGCATTTGGGAAGCCCGTTGCGCATTTGGGAAGCCCATTGCCCATTTGGGAAGCCCATTGCCCATTTGCAAAGCCCGTTGCCCATTTGGGAAGCCTGTTGCCCATTTGCGAAGCCCGTTGCGCATTTGGGAAGCCCATTGCCCATTTGCAAAGCCCGTTGCCCATTGCGAAGCCCATTGCGAAGCCCGTTGCCCATTTTGGAAGCCCGTTGCCCATTTGGGAAGCCCGTTGCCCATTTGGGAAGCCCGTTGCCCGTTTGCAAAGCCCACTGCAAAGCCCGTTGCCCGTTGCACCCCAGGGCGGTGCCGAGGGAGCCCGGGGAGGGTCCCCCCTTGCACGGCGCGTCGGGGGGGCCCCGGGGGCGGGCGCCGGCGGGACGCCCCGGCCGCGGAGCAACACGGCGGCGTGGTGTTTTGCAGGAGTGCGGTACAGCCAGGCGGCGAGCGGCGAGGCGGCGTCCTCCGGGGCCATCAGCCACCACGGCAGCGGTGCCATGGTGACCGGCAGCCAGGCCGTGCTGCAGCAGGTCTCCCCGGCCGCCCTGGACCCGGGCCACGGTTTGCTCTCGCCCGACGGCAAAATGGTGAGTACACCTGGCCCTATTGTGGCCGCGGCGCTGATAAGATAAGAGGGCCCGGCGGGCAAAGCAAACAGGCTGCCGGCGGGTTTCACACGCGGCCGCGCCGAACAAAGGCGCGTTGTGGGGCACCCACCGCCCCGCCGCCCGCCTCAAAGGCGGCCCTCGGCCCCGCGCCGCCCCGGGAACGGCGCGTTTTCCCAGCGCGGCCCATAAACCCGACAGAGCCCCGCTCGGCTGTTATTGATTGCGTGCCTGGCGCGTTGAATGCGCGCGGGGCGGACCGCTGTTTGTCCGCTCCCGCCGGTGACGCGGGTGCTGATAAAAGGCTCATTCATTATTTTCCCTTGAGCCCTCCGCGGTTCTGAGTTTCGCCGGGGACGCGGGTGCCTTTCCGGCAGGGCTCCGCGGCCGCAGCGGCGTCAGCCGTGGGAAGCGGCGGGACGAGGGGCGCCGGGGTCTCCCCTCGTGCCTCCCGGCGCGGGCGCCTCGGCCGCTGCATTTGGGCCGTTGCAAAGAAAACGCCCGTTTTTTTTCGCCCTTGCAAAAACCGCTCGGAGGAGCAGGCGGGGCGCGGAGGACGCGCCGTGCCGAAGGGGCGGCAGGGCTCCCCGAGGAGCCGGGGAGCGCTCCCCAGGGCCGCCGCCACCGCCGGCCGCGCCGCCTCTTCCGGGGAGGCGGCTGTGCGCTGAAAGCCAAAGCCGAGCACGGCGCTTGGCCGCGAGCGGGGCCCTCCCTGCCGGCTCCTCCGGCGGCTCCCGCGTCCGCTTTCCTGGGCTCGGCCCCCCGGCTCGTCGCATCGCTCTGCTCGCGAGCCCGGGCTGCAGAGCTGCTCCCCGCTCCCTCGGGGCGTTCAACGCCATTTCCCCTTTTTCCCCTCCGTTTCGCCCTCCGAGGCCGAGCAGCCCCCGGCCGCGCGCTCCCGTCCCCCCGGCGCGCTCCCGCTGCCCTCCTCGTGCCCGGCTGCACGGGAGCACCGAGCCCGAAAGCCGGGAAATGAGTCACGGATAGAGACGGCAGCGGAGACTGCCTGCCCGCCCGGGGACCGGCAACAGCGCGCGGTGCGGGGCCAGCCGCTGGGCAGCTCCTTTTGCAGGGGTCCCTTTGGAGGGGCAGGTTTTGGAGGGTCCTTTGGGGGAGCAGGTTTTGGAGGGTCCTTTGGGGGAGCAGGTTTTGGAGGGTCCTTTGGAGGGGCAGGTTTTGGAGGGGTCCCTTTGGAGGGGCAGGTTTTGGAGGGTCCTTTGGGGGAGCAGGTTTTGGAGGGGTCCCTTTGGGGGAGCAGGTTTTGGAGGGGGCCCTTTGGAGGGGCAGGTTTTGGAGGGTCCTTTGGGGGAGCAGGTTTTGGAGGGGTCCCTTTGGAGGGGCAGGTTTTGGAGGGGTCCCTTTGGAGGGGCAGGTTTTGGAGGGTCCCTTTGGAGGGGCAGGTTTTGGAGGGGTCCCTTTGGAGGGGCAGGTTTTGGAGGGGCCCTTTGGGGGAGCAGGTTTTGGAGGGGCCCTTTGAAGGGGCAGGTTTTGGCGGGGTCCCTTTGGAGGGGCAGGTTTTGGAGGGGTCCCTTTGGAGGGGCAGGTTTTGGAGGGTCCTTTGGGGGAGCAGGTTTTGGAGGGGTCCCTTTGGAGGGGCAGGTTTTGGAGGGGCCCTTTGGAGGGGCAGTTTTGCTGGATTTCCTTCGGGAAAGCACAGCCAACGCTCCCCCAAAGCGGGAAGGTGACGTGGGCGAAAGCTGTTTGGAAACGCAGCGGATTCGGCTGGGGGAAGAAGCGCGCTGCGCGGCGCGAGGACCGCGTGCGGCTGCACAGGCGCTGCTGGCCGTGCCGCGGGCATCGAGCGGTGCCGCCCGCGCCGGTGCCCCGGCAGCGCTCAGCCTGCCCCTTATCTCTGATCTTTAAGCAAGGCTAGCTGGTGCTTGCAAGCTATTTCATAAAAGTATGCTGTAGGCTGTGGTTTCTAGTAAGTAAACATGTGCCTTTAGTATCGTGCATGAAACCGAGGGCTGCCAAGGGAATTGCCGCATCTCAGGGAGATCTTTTCTTGGGGCAGCATGTTGCTGGACCTTTGCGTTTCCCTTTCTGCTGCCCTTCGCCGCGCTCGGCCCGCAGAGCCTCTCGCAGGGCCGCGTCCACCGCAGGGTCCCCAGCCCGTTCGCCCGGGCGCGGTGCTCCCGCTCGCACCCGCCGCGGAGCCGAGCCCAGGCCCTGCGCGAGCAGCACGCGCTGGCCATGGGCTGCCTGGCTGCTGCGCCCGGGCGTGCTGCGATCCGGCCTTGGAGAAACTCTGAAAGTGGAAACTCCTGGATAAGGAAATATGACTCATTCTCGTGCTTTGGAATTTATTGATTTATTTGTTTCGATTGCGATGGGGCTATCTAGAGCCACATGCGCAAAATAAACAAGATGCTTGGAGCAGCGTCCAAAAACGTCCCGCACGGCCTCAGCGATGCCTCCGAGCCCGGGACTGGTGCAGCAATTCAGATACGCGGGTGCTGTCTCAGCCCCCCGTTTACACTGGAACCGGTTTCAGTGGTTTCTGCCTGCTCCGAGTGACTTTGCCCTGTGTCTGACCTTTAAATACCGACTTCAAACCCAGGGACCTTGCTTTGGGCAGGCGACTGGTTGCACCAAGTCGTGCTGCTGCCCGTGCCGCCGCTGCTGCGCGCGGGCCCCCAGCGCAGAGCTGCTCCTCAAAAGTGATGACTTAGGAAATCGCTGCGAGGTCTTTATTTGCCAGCTTTTTTTTTTAGCTTCCAGAGTTTATATTTCCCACCTTTCCTCTGTAAGGGTGATGGTTAGTTAATGAGTGTTGCGAGTCCTCAGCTGCCCCCGACCGCAGGAGCTCGGACTCGGGGAGCCGAACGGGAACGCGGGGCTGCGGCACGTCCCCAGCGCCGTGCTCGGGCCGATCTCCGGAAACCGTTCCCGGAAAGCCTTTCTCCACCGCTGCTCTCGTTGTGCCTTTGCTATTTATTAACGTGATGTTCAGGAGTCGCAGCCAGGGTCTGGAGCGCGGAGCTGGACCAAAGGCTCGTGCTGCCCGCGGCGCCGCTGACGCCCGCTGTCCCGCTCTCTCCCCGCAGATCTCCGTCTCGGGGGGCGGGCTGCCCCCGGTGAGCACCCTGACCAACATCCACAGCTTGTCCCACCACAACCCGCAGCAGTCCCAGAACCTCATCATGACCCCGCTCTCCGGCGTCATGGCCATCGCACAGAGTGAGTGCTCTGCCGTCCCGCGCCCGCGTCGGGGGGGGGTCCTCCTGCCCGTGCTCCTGCGCTTCGCCCGGGGAAACCTGCCCCTCGCACCCCGTGCCCCAAGGGATGCGGCGGGTGCTCCTGCACTTTGCCCAGGGAAACCCTCCCGTTTGCACCCCGTGCCCCAAGGGATGCAGCAGGTGCTCACGTGCTTTGCCCTGGGAAACTCTCTCAATTGCACCCCATGCCGCAAGGGATGCAGTGGCTGCTCCTGCGCTTCGCCCGGGGAAACCTGCCCCTCGCACCCCGTGCCGCAAGGGATGCGGCGGGTGCTCCTGTGCTTCGCCAGGGGATACCCTCCCGGTTGCACCCCGAGCCGCAAGGGATGCAGTGGGTGCTCACGTGCTTTGCCCAGGGATACCCTCCCGGTTGCACCCCGTGCCCCAAGGGATGCAGTGGGTGCTCACGTGCTTTGCCCAGGGAAACCCTCCCGGTTGCACCCCATGCCGCAAGGGATGCAGCAGGTGCTCACGTGCTTTGCCCAGGGAAATTCTTGATTGCACCCCATGCTGCAAGGGATGCAGTGGCTGCTCCTGCGCTTCGCCCGGGGAAACCTGCCCCTTCCACCCCGTGCCGCAAGGGAAGCAGCGGGTGCTCGGTGCTTGCCCTGGTGGCTCCTTCTCCTGGGCGCAGCAGGGGACTTTTGCCCTTGACTCTATAACGTTTGGCCCCGAGTCCTGCGCAGGAGGTCCGGGAGGTCTGGTGTCGCTGCGCCAGCGGCGGGGCTCCGGGTTTGCTGCTCCGCGGTGCGGCACGGCACGGAGCGGCCGCGGGGAGCCCTTCGCGGGCCGCCTCGCCGGCGCTGACCTGGCGGTGCCCGTTTCCCGCAGGTCTGAACACGTCGCAGGCGCAGAGCGTGCCGGTCATCAACAGCGTGGCGGGGAGCCTGGCCGCGCTGCAGCCCGTGCAGTTCCCCCAGCAGCTCCACAGCCCGCACCAGCAGCCGCTCATGCAGCAGTCGCCCGGCCCCATGGCGCAGCAGCCCTTCATGGCCACCGTGACGCAGCTGCAGAACTCGCACAGTAAGGGCACGCGCGCTCCGGCACGGCCTCGGCCGCGCGGCATGGACGCGCTGCTGCTGCCCGGCTTCCCCGGCCGGGAGCCTGCGGTGCGGCCGCGTCCCGTGCAGCGTGCCGGGGCTGCACGGAGGCCCGGGGGGGCCTTGGCGTGACGGCGGCTCCTCTCCTCCCTCCCGCAGTGTACGCGCACAAGCAGGAGCCCCCCCAGTATTCGCACACCTCCCGCTTCCCCTCGGCCATGGTGGTGACCGACACCAGCAGCATCAGTACCTTAACCAATATGTCTTCCAGTAAGCAGGTACGGCGGCGCGGGCGGGCGCGGGGCGGGCGGGGGCCGGCCCGGGGAGCGGCGCGGCGGGTCCCCCCCGCTGCCTCCCGCCCCACATCCTTATCTGCCCCTCGGCGCGCCGGATCCTGGCGCGGATGAGGTGTGCGAGACCCTCGCGGACAATGGTGCTCTTTTAGCAGCCGGCCCCGGGGGCTGTGGGAAATATGTGGCCCTTATTGATCGCTAGATAAATAAGAGAGCAGCCTTGAACTTGCGTTCAGATAAACCTTCCTGCCAAGTTTGACAGGGGAAAGGGAAAAATGTCGGCGATGACGGTAGAGCAAACACGGCGGGGAATCGCGGCGGGCTGCCGGGGCCGGGCGGCGCGGGAGCATCCCGGCACGGCGACTCTGGCGATGCCCACCCGGCCCCGCCGGCGAGGCAGCCGGGCACGGCCGCGCTCCTCGGGAGCACCGCTTCCTTTGAAAGGCTTTATCAATCCATCTGCTGTGCGTTCAGCCCGAACTGCTCCCCTGATTAATTACGCCGCCCCGCCGCTGGCCGGCTTTGATGCTCGCTCGTTGGAACGAGCCCTCCGAGCGCAGGAAATGTCCCTCGGATGGAAACGGCGCGCGGCGATCCCGCGAGGCCGCTCACCGGGCTGGCCGTGCGGGAACCGGCCTCGCCGCGCCGCCCCGGGCAGGGTGCACGGCGCCCGGCCCCTCGCCCCCTGCGCGGGGGCACCGCTTGGCTTCCAGCCGGAGCCGGGAGCTCGTTTCCCGTCTGCAGCATCTCTGCGGATCTGTTTCTCAAGCTGTCTGTTTTGTTAGCGAGAGGTGAGGATTACTGCTGCAGGGAGGTGGCAGGGGGCTTTTGCTGCGTTTGTCCAGAGGGGTTTTTTGCAAACCTGACAACATCACGCCCTGGCAGCTCTTCTGCACCGTGCCGCGCTGCCGGAGCGCCCTCCCCGCCGACCCTCCCGCCGGAGGGAGCCCGATGCCGCTGACTTCTTATCAGACGTCGTTGAGGCTTGCAAGGGGCAAACAGCTCCCCGCTCCTCTGACAACGCTAAGGCTGAGCCACCGTTTTTATTAGGAGAGCGAAGAGGCGCTTCGCTCCGAGGGCTGGCCGGCAGCTCCGGGCTCCCGCGGTCCCGGTGCCATGGTAGTTCCCGCAGTCCCGGCGCTGCCGGAGGAAGGCGGCGGATGCCCGAAGCCCAGGGCCGCCAGCATCGCCGCTGCCGCGCCGGCCGGTGGGAACGACGTGGGCGCCGGGCACGGCTCGGCCCGTTCCCGGAGGTCGGGGCAGCGCCGGGGGCCGGCGGCGGGCGCCGGGCCGTGACGGGCCCCCGCTCCCCCCTCCCCGAGCGCGGCCCGGCTTGCGCGACCTCATTGATTCGGCAGAGCTCCTCGCGCTTGGCTGCTCTTGGCAGCACTACTGAGGTGAGCGAGCTGCCGCGGAACAATCTCTCCAGGAGGCCGGGCACGAACAGGCCCTTTTTTTTTCCCTTTTTTTCCCTTTTTTTGGCAATATGTGCCTTGGGAAGTGTTTTTCCCGTTGCATCCGCTCCGGGGGTGCACGAGCCCCCGCAGCCCCCCGGGGCGGGTTTGCAGCCGCCGCCGGCCCCGCCGCTCACCGCCCCCGTCTCGCCTCTCTCCTAGTGTCCCCTGCAAGCCTGGTGATGCTCCACACTCCACTTGCTTCGCACCTAGCAACCGGACCGGCTTTTCCACCCCGTCCCGGCGGAGCCCGGCAGCTCCGCGGCCCTGCGGCGAGCCCGATGCTCCCCTCCGCGCAGTATTTCCGAGACGAGTCTCGAGGATTTGCTCTGAAGTATTTGCCTCCGACGAGGCCACTGGCTCTCCTGGGAAAATAGGGACAAACCGTACCGAGAACGGGCGGAAGAGGGAAGACC
Organism: Dromaius novaehollandiae; assembly: GCF_036370855.1. Taxonomy (NCBI): domain Eukaryota; kingdom Metazoa; phylum Chordata; class Aves; order Casuariiformes; family Dromaiidae; genus Dromaius; species Dromaius novaehollandiae. Next base: position 2,420,093 of record NC_088116.1, read on the forward strand.
GATGGTATTTAAGTTATACGCCTTCGCCGAGGGACCGAGGGGGACGCGGAGCTGTTACCTGGCGTGCGGAAGGAGGAATCGCCTGTGCTGCCGAACTGAGCCAATTAAACTGTAAATATAGGTACAGCCTGCTCCAGCCGACCCCTCCCCGTCTCCTATACATAGAGATTTATATAAAAGAGGTGAATTTTGTCCAATGGATGTAAACTACTGTAATTAAGTGCAATTCCCCCACCTGTATATATTGTTCCCAAACCTCTTCTTTTTTTTTTTGGTAAAGGTCAGAGCTGAGCGTAGGTTTGGTTTTGTATATCTGCCCTTTCTGGAAATGAATTAACTCGGGAGGAAGCCCCGGGAAACCCACCGCTGTGTGCGAGAGGTGCGGGGCGGCGGAGCCGCTTTCCCCGGCGCCGGGGAGCAGCGGGGTCTGCGTTGGCTCCCTTCGGAGAGGACCGCCACCCTCCCGCGCGCCCGGTAGTAAACCGCTAGGAACAGACCCTCGGCAGCAGGCGAGGGTGCAAAACCACCAAACTGCAGCGGTCGCCTCTCCCGCGCCGGGTCGAGGGCGAGGGGGGTCTCCTTCGGCCCTCCGGCAGCTTCGGAGCGGGGGTCAGAGCGCTGCCGCTCCCCTGCCGTCGGAGGAGAGGCTTCGAGGCGGGATCCGCGGGCTGCGCATCGGCACAGCGCTGCGCTCGGTGCGACGTCCCCATCGGCAGCCGCCGAGGACACGGGGCTGCGGACCTTCAACAGCCCTGGGGCGACTCAGGAGCCCAAGTCCGACTTCCAAGAGTTGGAAGAAGCAGCTCGTGGGACGCAAGCTCCCCCGCACCTGCAGCCCTTCCACGCCGATGTAAGGCTCCCAGGCTGTGCCATCTCTTCCGAAGCTTCGCAGCACGTGCCAGGCGCTGTGAGCGGTTAGGGAGGTGACGACCAGTGGAGGTACCCGTGGACAGACGACCAGTGCTAAACAGAAAACCCTGGATGCTTGCTTTGGGGCAAGGAAGGCTCTTTGACTCTGTGTTTGTACGATGTCTAGCACAGCGGGACCCTAATCCTTGCTGGGACTGATAGGAGTTGCCCTAAGGTAAATAAGTCATCACGAATTGGAGACCAATATGCAGAATGACATTTAATTTAATGTATACCATAATTAAATACCATTTCTCTGGTTTGTCGTTTCTGTGTGGTCTTCTGCTCAAGTTATGCACCCGGGGTAAAGATTATATTGCACCAGTGTCGTCCTCCAGAAGAGGAACTGAAATGCTTAGCGAAACACTTTCGAGGATCAGCACCATGTATTTGGGTAAGGCCCTGTAAATCCCACAGTCGTCATCTGCTGCTGTTTGGCAGGTGTCGGTTCAACAGGCAGCATGAGACCTGGAAGCAGGCTGCGTTCTCCCGTGCCGGAGCAGTGATACATTCGCATTTGGTTTGCGTTCCTGCAAACCCCACCTCGGGGGCATTTCTGCCTGGGGCTCAGTTTGCTCCAGAGAGACGGGGCCCTTGGCAAAGCCCTGCCCAGACCCGGGCTCCAAACTCCCTCATCTGTTCGGGCACGGCGAGCTGGAGGTCGGAAGACCCGTGTCCTCTCCCTCCTGTGGCATTAATGATGTTGCCCTTACTCTACCACAGCTTATTCCTCATCCTTCACCAACTGTAGCAGCTGAGTGTTAAGCAAACCAATTAAGAGCTGTCTCCCAGGCAGACAAAGAGCAACCCCATCAATTTTGGGTATTGGGCCCACAGGTCAGTAAAAAAAGAGGGGGAGGAGGGAGGGTGCACTATTATTGCTGTAGGTTTTGAAGCGCTTTGATTGCCAAGAGCTAACATAGCTGAATGCCTTGGAGCACGTCGCGGCGAAGGGCGACCCTTCAGAAGATGCGGCACAGGGCTTCGGTTTGAACGGCGCTCCAAAGCGTCCGTGTTTGTTTTGGAACCTGTTTGTTTCAGAAGTCAAGTGTGGGCTCCCGTGGGAAAGGCTTTCCGCGCGGAGGGCTGGTGGCTCGCCTCCGCGGCCAGAGCGGGACACCCCGGGAGAAACCCCGTGGTGGAGCGTCTTTGTGAGTTTTCGCTATCCCAGATAAAGACTGGAAGTGAAAAGCTGGAAGAGGACGGGAGGCTTGAAGCCTGCTTGGTCCCTTCCGTGGAGACTCGGAAGTGATGGACCCACTTAGTAAAGCTCAGGGAGAAAAGGTGCAGGTTTTTGTTTTCAGATAACCACTTTGCACCTTCCTGCTCACCAGTTCCCTCTCGGGGCAGCTGAGTGCCAGGCTGAGCCCTTCTGAAACAGCCCAAACTCTGCTCCTGGGCTTAGTTCCCATCGGAGCCGTATGAGTCAGGAAAGAGATGATTTGGATTCCTTCTTTATGCCAACTAGTGTTTTGCTCCATGAGTGGCTCATGAAGCTAAGTTTCCCCCAGCTGATGCATATCCAGCATCAGGTCAACTGACACCGTTTGGTCCCGCAGAGGAACGGAAGGTAATCTAGCAGGAGGGAGGGTGGGCAGGGACGGAGGCACCGCAAGGCTTGCTGCATCCTAGCTGGTGCTCCGAGGGGCCTGCTACCCTCTGGTGCACATACCATGGTGATTCCTGCGCCAGCTTTAAGGTGGACAGAATGAGAGGCTTGGGGCGTGGAAGCTCTTTGTAAAGCGCCGTTCAGTAAATGACTCAGTGCCACCTCTTCTGTGTCAGCGCTGCCCTCCAGAAAGCTTGGCAGAGGGAGGAGGAGACGGTGAGTGGCCACTTCGGGGAGCGGAGGCCTGCAGGCGCAAGCCTTGAGAAGGAGACCCGGTGGGAGAAGGAAGGGCTGAGCCAGGGAAGGCGGAAAAGTGTATGGAGGGACACATCTATGCACAGACACTGACCCAGAGGGAGAAGGCTATCGCTACGGAGCAAAGCGTGCGTGGTAAAAGGAGCAGGATAAAGTCAATAAAGTGAATGGAACAAATGATTACGAGGAGGCAGTATTTACCCAAGATGTGTGAATTTATGGAGTTGCCCAACAGCCGGGTGTGTGCTGTCACCCGTGCCCCAGGTACCGGGACGTGGAAGGGAGGAAGCCTGACTTCTTCCTAGAGGATGTTGCGGATGCTGCAAATACAAATGAGCTCGTGGCGGGAAGGTTCCCTGGATTCGGCTATAGCCTCCAGCCGAGGAAACCTCTGCATCCTGGGAGGTGTTGCCCTGAGCCCCCCTGGCCCAGGCCCTGCCCTGCGCAGGTGGCGTGCCGGGTGGGTGCCAGTCCCCCCGGGGGGCCGGGTGCCTCTGCGGCTTGTCGGTAAGCACAACACGCCGTCAGCCCTGCTCCGGCAGGTAACTCCGGCCCCAGCACCTCCTGGTCCCCAGGCACCGAGCAGCCCCCGAGGGCACGGCGAGACGTCCCGCGCTCTCGGGCACCGCTGCCCGGCGTCCCCGGCGTGCTGTCCCGTGCGATGGGTCAAAAGGGAAAGCATTGTGCTCCCCCGCGGCCAGCAAACACGCTCTGCCCTTTGAAGCCTTTGAGCGGATTTGGTTAAGCCGGTGTCCGTTTGACGAGTACACAGAGAGGAATGCAGAGACTGCTTGTGTTTGAGGCTGGGCTGTTTGCAGACGTTGCTAGCTCCCCTCCTCTGCGCTGCGTCTCGGCCGCGGGATCAGATATGCAGAGCCCAGCGGATGCTTTGCGCCGGGCAGGGGAGGCTGGCGCCCTGCAACGCGCCCCTTGGCCGAGGGCTGAATGAGCCGCGCGATCCCACCATCCTCCTGCCAAGGCTGGCGCTTGCGATGCTCCACGTCCCATGGTGGAGCGAATGAACACAGAGCTGCTTCTGCAGCCCCGGGCTCCGGCAGGCCCGTCTTCTCCGCGGTGCCGTCCCAGCGGGTCCGGCCGGCGAGCCCTGCAAGCTGCTCGCCACGCTGCAACGTACGTCCAGGCAGGCGCTTGCGTCCCCTGCTTTCCTCCTCGCTGCCAGGCACGGGGAGAGCTCCTGCACGGACTAAATGGGCACGGCATCGCGCTGGGCCGTTCACGGGACAAAGCAAAGATGCTTCATGAAAGGAGCCTGGCGTCACCACGTGTGGCCAGAATAAACATTGGACATGAAGGGACTCGGCCACGGGCTGCATTGCACCGGCCCGGGAGCTGGGCTCTTTGCTGCTCGGTGCAAACAGGTAAACAGTGGTATAAAAGCCCACAGCCGAGGTTTCCAACGGCGGAGACCCGCGGGCGGCACGAAGGCTGGAGCCTCCTCTGCGTCCGCACAGCGCGTGTGTGCTTAGTGCTGCACAAAGCGGGCGAGGCGGCGGGGCGATTCACCCCCCTCTGCAGACGGGGAAATGGTCGCGGGTCCTGCAGCGGCAGGAGGGCCGAGGGCTGCGCGGCTCAGCCGGGAGGGGCAGCGCACGGGGGCCGCGGGAAGCCGCAGCCGCCGGCCGGGAGCGAGGGCGGAGGAGGAGAAAAGGGGGAGTGCGTGCCACTCAGCTGAGCCGGGACCACCGGAGCGCCCCTGAACCGGGATCAGGAGGCGTGCCGACTCCCTGGACTCCTGTTTCTCTGACCCAGGGACTAACCCTAAAAGCCAGAAACCTCAAACATGCACTGAAGTGTTGTCCCATCCCAGTGTCCTTGTTATTAGCGATCTGCACAAAACCTGAACCTCAGGAACTTTACATTCTCTCCTAATTCGAGGAACTTTTATTTTACTTTTATGTTCAGCAAAATTAATTTTCCTCTCTGTAATTAAGATGCCGCCCAAATGGATTCTTAATTACAGATAAATCACAAATCTACACACTCAACTGTTATGCTTTTCAAGTAATAAAAGAGATCATTTGTCTTCTTCAGATGAACAGAGACCAACTAGCACACCATTTCCCCCTTTATGAAGAATTCATTTGCCTTAGAAAGAAAGTCTTTAAAAAAACATTGCAAGGATTTCTTGAATAGAGGATCAAAGCTCCCACACCGCTGGAAACCATTTTTGCTAAATAAGATGTGGGTAAAGAAAAAAAAGTAAAAGTTTTTTGGTAGCAGTTGGGATTACAACACCCTTGGGAGGGACGAGGACGTGGGGTCAAGAAGTTGTGACCAGGTTAGCAACACAGGGAACAGAAGGAGAGGACAAAAGAACAGAAAGTGGAAATGGACAGATGAATGAGGAAGCATGTTTCTTTGCCGAAAGAGAATAGATGCTACATCAATTCATACTGAGAGCTAAAGGATGAGGGCCTGTTAATGGATTGGGGGACACAGCAGGGATCAGAGGTCATGAGTGCACTCAGCTAGGCTAATTGACTGTTATGTGCATATTAGTGATGATAATTTAGTATGAGAACGGGACATGGGGAGCAGATATGTAAAAGTCCCATTTCCAAGCTTGGTTGTATAGTTCCTATCTTACAACAGCTAAAAAATATACCAAAATTTTTTTTTAAAAAAAGCTATTGGCCTTAGCTGGCTTTCTTCAAGAGGGGACCCATGGGTGTCTTCAGGCTATAGGTGAGTGTCTCTGACCCGATTGTGCATGCGATGAAATAAAAATCCACTCACCAGACTTGCTTTGCAATCTCACAGCTTTTTATTTCAGTGTCCCCCATTTGGGATGGCCCAATGAGCTGACTGATGTCAAAGACAGAGCTTGGACTGACCGGTCCAAGCCCAGCCCGAGCACCCGGGCAGCAGCTTTGGGCCGCACCATGCCACCCACTTTGCAGAGGGTGCAAGTGTAAGCGCAACCTGCAAGGGGCGAGCGGCCTTGTCCGATGCACGCGATGACGCAGGCGGAGCAGTGCTGGCCGCGACGGTGCCCTGCCTCTTCTCCGCTATTCCTGTTCCTGGCGGGACGTGGCTGCGCGGGGGTGAAGCTGGGGACCACGGCTCACCAGGACGCAGCCAAATGGCCGGGAGCTTTCTAACTCAGCTCACCTGAACCTCCTGTACGCAGCCGCCGAGCTCCCCCGAGCATCCCCTTCAGCGTGTGGGCTGCTTCGGCCAGAAGAGTGCCCCAGGATTAACTTTCTGCCTGCGCGTGCTGCAGCCCAGGTACTTGTCTGCAAGAAAAATAAATGAAGGGGAGAAACGCCATAAAGCCCGGGACTCTCCCCCGTGTCCTGTTTCAGTCCGCAGGCGTCCTGCCAGAGCGGGGCCAGTACTAGTGCGCTGCTGCTATAATTTTATGCCAGCCACGGTGTGTCGGAGGCACTTGAGTTCCCTGGCACGTACAAGCCGATGCAGGAGGCTAATAAAGACCGTGAGCTGGTCCAGCAAATACTCCTGTCCACTTCGCTTGAGCTCAGCGGTGGCTGGCAGGGCTCTGCTCAGGGCTGGCTTTGGTTTGGGTTCAGCACAGCCTTTGAGGAGTGCTTGGGAATGGATTCCAGTTTGAGGGAAGAAAAATGGCCCAGGGTTTGGCTCATGTTCACTCCTAAAGTTCACACGCTGGTTTCAATCACACTCTCTAGCTCTGCTTTGCAGTGGCCACCCTGATCCCAGCGAGGCAGTTGCTCCTTGTGCTCTCTCTGACAGATCTCTGGGCACCGAACGCTGCAATGACGATGGCTCTTGGTGCCCCCTTAGCTGGCATGCGTGGCTCCTGTTCGCTGCGGTGCACATGGCATGAGAACTCCCCAGCAGCTTTGAGGAATGCACTTTACTTTCCCTTTACTGTTTTGGATTAATTACAGGGGACAAAGAAAGCTGTCTTTTCTCTCGTGGTGCTTCTCTGGCAGGTATCTGAGGGGGGGTCACATCTCCGAAAGTGTGATGTTGCCTTGCTCAATACCAGCAGGAGTGCTACTGAAAAAGAGTGAAATCAGTTCCAGCCCATCTAGATATTTTAAGGATCAAATACAGCGTTGGAGGATAGGTGCAGCTCTGAGCTGACTTTTGTAGAATCAAGATCCAGCCCGGTGAGCTCTGCTAATAGCAGAGGATTTCCCCGGTTACATCAGGCTGTTGGATCATTAATTACTGCATTAGTTGCTGGGCTGATCTGAAAGGCCCACGCTCCCCCTTTAAAGGCCTTGCTGGAAATTCGGTGTCAGCACCGACTTGGCAATTAGTGCCTAGTAATTGATAGAGCAGCACCAGAGAAACAAAACTAAACCTGATGCCCTGACAGGAGAAGTTTTGCTTTGCATTAATGTAGGCTGCTCCATTTTTGTATTTCGCTGACTGCGCCTGGCATGCAACGTGACCGCTCACCGCCCCAGTCCTGTGCGTTCGCCTCTCTTTCCACTCCCAGGGCAGGGCCAATTGACCTTAGCGTGAAGGAGACTCGAGCCCCAGGGCTGTAAGTGCCTGAACCTGGGCCGGTGCCATCGGGTGCTTTTCCCAGCAGCGGCTCAGGGAGGTCCTGGGCTCCTGACTCCTGGCTTTCTGCCTCCGCGGCGCCCAGCACTGTCACCTCAGGAGCAGAGCTGCTCGCTGTGGACCACAAAGGGACTTCCCTGTCTATTGACGAGGGGAATATTTCCCGTTTCCTCACTCTTGAATCTGCTGACAGCATCTCTGGGGTGAGTGATGGATATTGGTGGTGTATGGGAGATGATTTATAGTTCTTTGTTACACAAATTCCTCCGCATTCTTCCCCGTCCTCTCACAGCAACCATTAGTCACTTCTTCCACCAGACCCGCAGCAGTGTCCACCCCGGGAACGGCCCTGAGGATGTGGCTTGGCGGTGAGTCCTGCGCCGGCTTTATTCACTGTAAATGCATACGTAGAAAGGGATTGGCATGGGGCACAAAAGAAGGAAGCAGCAGCGTCGTGTCGTTGCAGCCACCCGAGGTTTCCATACGACTGCGTCCATCTCTCCACTGGGAAGTCAAAAGGTTGGCAGAGAAAAGATGCTATAAATCAGGCAGATATGGACTGTAGGGAGGATCTAGTTTATGCAATTTTTCATCTCAAAGCATGTAATTAAAGAAGCGACCATTACAGGAGGAACAACCACCGCCTGTTTTTCTTAGGACTCTCAGAGTTTGGCAATGTAAACATTTAGCCCTTGAGAATTTTATTGCATAAAATAGTTTTTGTAATGCTGATGTTATGCTGCTTAATTGGATTTGTGTTTGTTTTACTTCAAGAATTCCAGGAAAAATAGCGGTATCATTTGATCTGATACAAGGTACTAGCAGCATACCTGTATTTTTAGGGTCTCAAAGCTTATCGTAATGAATAAATGCAGGAATTGAATAAATTTTGATCTTTATCTCTGCAAAGTTTTTTGATTGGCTTGAACAGCTGAGTTGCTTGGTTTGTTTCTCCTGTCTTTGCCTCTAGAACTTTTTTAAGGGCAGTAGCAAGCAATGTGTGTGAGGCCAGATTGTATCAGTGTAAATCGAGCATTAAGCAACTACACCAAGCACATGCTTGACTTTAATTTAGGTGTTATCAGGACTGCTCACCTGCTTTATGTTAAATGCATGCTCAAATGCTTTGTCGATCCGGGGCTTAAAATCATAAGGCTGGCCCAGGACTGAGCCCTAAATATTTTTGACTGAAATGGGTTTGAATCAGACCAAGCGAGGATGGTCTTAAATTTTCACTCAGAAAGATGGAGCCACTTGTTGCACAGCCCGAAGGGAATTCCCAGGCAATTGATAAAGGGAATATAAATGAAAAAAATTGCAACTTCTAATAAACCAGTGGTTCACTACCTCAGAGGTATCCAGGACCACGGCTGACATGTCTGAGAGGCCGAGCGTGTGTTGCGACATGTCTGACAGAGGAGCGCTTGGCCCACCGGGCCTTGGAGACCCACTAATGACACCGTAACTCGGTGAAGCACAACAAAAACACACTGTAATCCAGTGAAAACACAGGCATGAGCACACAAGGCTTCTCATGGAGCCTTCAGTCCTCTCATCGAAACGAGGCCTTCTCAAAAGCCAGGCGACGCACACCTGTAATGAACCCGCCACCAGGAAGAGGCGGAAGGCCCAGACACCGCACCGGGCCCCCCAGGCGTGGCGCGGCTTTATGGGGGGGCGCCGGGGTCGGTGCCTGCGCCTCAGGCCGGCCCCGAGCCCCGGATAAACCGCGGAGGCGCGGAATGCGGCGGGTCTCGCCCTGTTTTGCTGCCCCGCCGCGCGGTTGCCATGGCAGCGCGGCCCGCGCCCGCGAACATGGCCGCCGCGGGGGCGTTGCCATGGCACCCGGCGTGTGTGTGCGGGGCTGTTGCCGTGACGCGTCCCCGCCACCGGAAGTGCTCCCCGCTTCCGGGTCAGCGCGGTGGGCGCCGGGAGACGGCGCCGGCTGCAGCATGGAGGCGCGGGAGCTGTTCCGGCGGCTGGGCGCCGGCGCCCGCTTCGACGTGCGGCGCTTCGGGCGGGACGCGCGGCGCTTCGGGGTGCGGCGCCGCCGGGGGGCCGGGCCCCGTCCCCGTGCCGTGCCCTCGGCGCTGTGGCCGGCCCGGGCTGGGCCCCGGGCCCGGCGGCGGGGGGCGGTTGTGCGGGCAGGCGGCGGTGTCTCACCGTTTTCCCTCTCGGCCCCAGGTGGTGAAGGGCAGCGGCGCCTCTCCGGGGAGCCTCGACTTCTTCGGGCACAAGGAGGGAGCGCCGCCGGGGCCCGGCGAGGCCGCCCCGCACCGAGAGCCGCGGGACGAGGGTGCAGCGGGGGGCGCCGGGGGGGAGCGTGACGCGGGGACCGGGAGAAAGCGGAAAGCAACGGCGGAGAGCGGCGGCGGGAAGAGGAAAAAGAAGAAAACGCAAGGTATCTGTGTGTATGCACCTGCGTCCCGGAGAGAGGGCCTGACTGAGTTCGCACTTACTTAGCTTTACTTTTTAAATCTTTAGTTAGTTCTTCTACTGGAAAAGAGATTTCTGGGTTTTTTGGCTGGTCTGTGTCAAAGCCTGCAAAATAACTGAGCCAACATGCAGCGTTAAGGCACGGAGATGTAATCACCATCCTGCCAGACTCTTTGCTAACTTCAGCGGCCATGAGTGCAATAAGGTTTTGAGGTGTTCCCTTTTTTTTTTTTTTTTTTTTTTTTTTTTTTTGCCAAGTAGCTTCTTGCCTGAATTTTACTCATGGGAAATTTCTTGAAACTTCTAGAATCTGTGTCTGTGCCAGAGTTGTCAGAAAATAATGGAATAATGTGGATGTCCTCTCTGGAAGCAAAACTCAAAGATGCAAGAGACAAAAAACCTACTGCAGAAAGACTTGAACGCTTGAGAAAAGAAAAGGTGGGACTAATGTAGCAACAGATTATTTGATTTCTGTGGGTGTTTCATCTGAAAGCTGAAGTTCATTCACAGTAACTGCTGTTGGGCGGAGGGTGGACCAAGGATGGCAAAAATAATCAGAAGCTGAATCCATTTGTTTAGTTTTATGCTGTGAAAGAAAGAAAGAAAGAGTTTGTCTTACACCTTTTAGATAAACCGCTTCAGGAATCAGCACAAGATTAACGTTCAAGGAACAGATCTTCCTGACCCAATTGCCACATTCGAACAACTTCAGAGGGAATACAAAATCCACCCTAAAATCATGGAGAATATTCAGGCTGCTGGCTTCCAGGTCCCAACACCAATCCAGATGCAGGCCATTCCCGTTATGCTTCATGTAAGTTTTCTTGTATTGTGTTTTATTGTACTTATGGCAAAACTTGGATAGAGGCCTCTTTTTACAGTTACAGCAGTAGTTAGTTTTAAATATGTTTTAAATATCTATCAGCCCATCAGAGTTCAAAATTTAGGTATTACGAGATTCTTGGTTTGTGCCTTTACTAGTGTCTTCTGTTTGTAGCATTAATATTTGCATGGATATGTTTTTTTTTTTCATCTAGTAAAATATAACGCACTCCTGTTTTTCTCACAGGGTCGGGAACTTTTAGCTTCAGCTCCCACTGGGTCTGGAAAAACACTGGCGTTTTGTATTCCTCTCTTAACACATCTGAAACAACCTCGGAACAAAGGATTCAGAGCTCTGATCATATCTCCTACCCGAGAACTTGCTAGCCAGGTGTGTGCGGGGAAGAGGAGTTGTAGTCATACTTATGTACTGTCTGTCAAAGTTCTCACTCTTACTGTGATTCAGAAAAATGGCAGACTAATAGGTTTTTTTTTTTTTCTCGCTTCTCAAATATCAGGAAAAAAGTAAATTTGAATGTTTCTTTTAAGTCTTTGTGAAATGGTTGCGTATCTAGTAGCTGATAGATGATGAGATTAGGGACTCAAGTTTCTTTTTTCATATTTTAAAACTGCCCAATGTTTAAGTATTCTTAATAGCTATTGTCATATTTGGAATTGTTACAAAAACTTTATCTGTTTACTTGAAATCTTGTGTTTGGGACAGTAACTTTGTCTTGAATCTTTGTTGTTAAACTGAAATAAAAAATACTACTTTGGGCAGAGTTCCATTTTTTGTACAAATGGGAGAGAAAGTATAACAGCGTACATTGTTAGAGACAAAATATGGCATTCAGACCCATGAGAACTTTCAAGTGAATAATGTATGTTAGAAAGCTAAGTTTTATAATGCTAGGAAAACTAGTCAGCTTTCTCTAACCCAGTGAAATCTGGGTGACGTTTGAAACTAAAACTTGAGGAGTGCTTGGGGTTTTTCTGATTACAATAGCTACTCAGCTTGGTAATGAGTACAAACTTTAATCTGTGTTGCTGGTTTCTTTTCAGACACATCGAGAGTTGGTAAAATTGGCTGAGGGAACTGGCTTCAGAATACATATGATCCACAAAGCAGCTGAAGCAGCTAAGAAGTTTGGGCCCAAATCATCTAAGAAATTTGGTAATTGTTTTAACTACTGAAGTGTTTCAGAAGATTTCTAAAATGACACTGCTAACTCTTCTCTTCTGCATTTGTGGCTTTTAAGAGATCATTTAATGCCACTCAAGTCATGCAATCCATTGCTCAACACTAAAAGAAGTAGCTTGCATGGAAGGAGTGGGAAGTGAGCTCCATGACAGTAGACCTTTTTAAATTGTATGCTTAAAAAAGGTGAATATCACAGAAGGTAGGGCACAAAAGAAGAATGCAGGGGGATTGATTTTTATATTCAAACCACTTCTGATAGATTTTAAGAACAATTTACTTCAAATCTTCTAGTTCTAGAGAAATCCACAGCCTTTTACAATATCTTCTGCTTAGTTATTCTTACCCAAAATAGACTGCAACAATGAAGTGGCTTGCCCTGGTGTATGTCAATAAACCTCTGGCAGATTGGATTGGAGCCCTTGTATCTTGAGGCTTTAAGTCTGTTTTGTTCTGTAGGTTTGTTTTTTTTCTTTAATGTTTTGGGGTTTTTTTCCTGTAGATGTACTGGTTACTACTCCAAACAGACTCATTTATTTGCTGAAGCAAGATCCTCCAGCAATAGACTTGTCCAGGTACTGAGAATCTTTATTCAGTCTGACTTTGCTACTGACTTCTTTCTTACTGTTGTTACTGAAAATTGAATGCATGCGTAGTCCTTTTATCTGTGATGGTGTGTCAGAACTTTTGTCTTCTCCACAAACAACTGTTGCTGAAAAGAGAACCTCTCTGTTCCTAGTGTCGAGTGGCTGGTGGTTGATGAGTCAGACAAACTGTTTGAAGATGGGAAAACAGGATTCCGAGACCAGCTGGCCTCCATATTCCTGGCATGCACGTCCCACATGGTGAGAAGAGCCTTGTTCAGCGCAACCTTTGCACACGATGTAGAGGAGTGGTGTAAACTCAACCTTGACAGTGTTGTTCTGGTGTCCATTGGAGCAAGGTATGTGTGCAGTTGCACTCCCATGGTTTCTCCATTCCTGATCAGATTATTTACTTTCTTTGCATCACCATTCCACTTGGTTGTATATCTGTGTTATTAATCTTGGTACTCAAGAAAGTGTCCCAAGAAATCTTCCTTAGATATTGGGGAAAGTGTTATTTTCCTTTGCCTGTTAATTTCATCAAATAAACATTAACCTTAGGAGCATGTGCTGGTGAAACAACTTTGTCTTGCAGTGTTTCTGTCTCACCAGTTAATATTTTGTATGTATGACACTAATGGTGGTGTGTTTCTGTTGGATTTCTGGTTTCAGAAACTCTGCAGCGGAGACAGTAGAACAGGAGCTTTTGTTTGTTGGATCTGAGACAGGAAAACTAATGGCAATGAGAGAGCTTGTTAAAAAGGTATTTTGGCATGATTGCTTTCTTCCTAAATGAGCCATGTGTTCTGTCAGAGACATAATTTCATAGGTCGTAGGCTTTGACAGATTTTTAAACTATTGTGCAAATCTGCTGTACAAGAGGAGGAGTAAGTATTCTCCCTATGAAAACTGAGAGGATTCCCCATTCTTGGTTACATATTTGAGTCTTAGGACCACTCTGTATTAACAGTCTGTCTAATTTTACTTTGGCAGTATGAGTGCGTTCTTCATGTATATTTAAAAAAAAAAGATCTCTTAGTTTCTGTGGATTAAAATGCAGCATGGTGCTTAAGTCAAAAACCATTCCGCCAAAGGCAGTGGAGTTGAACTTGCTTAGTGCTGACTCCCAAAGTTTCTGTTAGTCAAAAAAAAGTCACCCTCTGAAATGTAAAATACTGAGGCTGGTTAAGTCTATAGCAGCACAGTATCTGCAATCAAAGGTAGGAAAAGGACTTGAACCTCAGACAATCGTATTCTTTTGCAGGGTTTTGCTCCTCCAGTCCTTGTTTTTGTACAGTCTATTGAGAGGGCTAAAGAGCTTTTCCATGAACTTATTTACGAAGGCATCAATGTGGATGTCATCCATGCAGATAAAACTCAGCAACAGGTAAGAGGATTCACTTCATTTCCAGAAAGACTTTGGAAACATGTTAAAACAAGAGCGTTCTAATGTGATTTCTGATAAGTTTTACAAACAGTTAAATTACTGTAGGCTTTAGTTTGGAGGTTTAGGTTTATTAGCTAACATCATGACAACTTTTGGTACATAAATTGATCTCTGTTCTCAGATTGCTACTTAGACTGTTCCTAAGTACGCTTCTTTTCTTTTCTTAGAGAGATAATGTAGTACACAGTTTCAGAGCTGGGAAGATCTGGGTGCTCATCTGCACAGCTTTACTAGCTCGAGGAATTGACTTCAAAGGAGTGAATATGGTCATTAATTATGACTTACCAACGAGTGCAGTGGAATACATCCACAGGATAGGTGAGTGATTGTTCATAGAGCATGTCCTTTTTCTCAATTTCTCTTAATGGAGATGCTCTTTTGCATAAGCAGAGATGCTGAAATAAAGACTCTGCTACAGCACTGACTTATACACCACCTAAGCTAGCTTATCTCTGGGCTCAGCTTTCAGTAAAACTGACTTACTTTTTGTCAGGCTTCTGTGAACCTTAAGTCTTTAGACCCTTCAGACATGCCTGTGCTTTCATGCAGCAGGAACAATCTCCAATGATCAGCTGCTTGGTAGTACACGTGGTATATATGCACATCAGGAGACTAGGGCTGTGAAGAACAACAGTGTCAAACAAAGATACTTTAAGTAAAATCCCTACTCTTTGTAAAATTTGCATTTGACAGGTCGAACTGGAAGAGCAGGACACACAGGAAAAGCAGTCACTTTCTTTACAGAAGATGATAAACCTTTATTACGAAGGTAAATCAGAAACATGATGTAGCAAAAATACTCTTTGCATTTTCTTTAATGTACTGCTGAACCATATGGTTCTTTCTGTACCACACACCTTGTAAGCACAGTATTTCCATGTTCTGCAAGCCCTTCTATGCTATAAAAAACTCTTACAAGTGTGGATAGAGAACTGGGTGTCAATTATTGTGGAACTGCAAGGTGATGCCAGAATATGGGAAAGACGAAGAACGCTTCAGGTTAAGGTTTATTTTTGAAGCCATTCACTAATGCAGCCAAAGATAAATTGGCATCCTTTCACTTGCTTCAGTCGTGTTGCCAGTAATGGCAACATAATGGCTTGCTTGGTAACATCTTTCAGCAAAACTGATTATTTTGACTGGAACCCAGTTAAAGGGCAGGTCCAAGAATCTGTACAACTGGCTTTGTTCTTGCTTTGGTTGACCTAAGTCATTTGCCACGTAGAAAGTATGACCACTTCGTGCTGTGATTGGGTGGGGTTTTTTCCCCTTTTTTTGGAAGTTTTTGTTAATATACAAAACCACAGTTGTAATCCAGTCCTTTAATTTCCTTATTCTTGCAAAGACTTGATAATACTTTCTTGTTTGGCATATTCCTTTTCATTCATCTGCCTAAAGTGTGTAATCATCCAGAGTTTCAACTTGCTTAAGCTATTCAAATGGAGTTATTAGTTTCAGTTATGCCTTCTGTCTTTGTTTTCTTGCTCAGTTCAGTTCAAACTTGCTTGGCGTGTTTTTGTGTTGTCATTTCTTGCTTAAAAAACAAAAAAAAACCCCAAAAAACCCAAGCCAATTATTAGGAATCATTGTTTTCCACAGTAGTTGCTTATCTTTCTGTTCAAGCATGCACTGTCAGAGTTCATCTTTTCTCTCTGCTCTCCTTTGCAGTATAGCCAGTGTTATTCAGCGAGCTGGCTGTCCTGTGCCAGACTACATAAAACATTTTCCCAAACTGCAAAGGTATGTTTCTTTGGATAGTTTTACAGTTCCTTTTCCATTTTAAAAGCCTGCATGATTGGTGCTGAATATATAAGGTTGCAAAAGATCTACTAGTTTGCAGTATAGTTGCAGTTTATGTGCAAAAGAAATCTTAGAGTGTGATGGTGGCATTTTACTTGCATAAAAATGGAAACAAAAACCTCTCAATTGGAGAAAAACAGTTGACCCCAGGAAAAAGAAAGCCCTTTACTCTCTTGAGTTAGCTTGGACAAATGGGGCGTGGGAGTGTATCTGTATAGATAGATATGTATTTGTAATTAGTGCTTCTGTTTGCACTTTTTTCATATAGGACT
Organism: Dromaius novaehollandiae; assembly: GCF_036370855.1. NCBI lineage: Eukaryota > Metazoa > Chordata > Aves > Casuariiformes > Dromaiidae > Dromaius > Dromaius novaehollandiae. The sequence continues at coordinate 2,435,943 of NC_088116.1, forward strand.
TATACACAGGTTTGTGTTTTTAGACGCTATTATCTTTTTAACCCTAATAATAAAATTGGTTTTGTTTTTGTTTCTTTTAATGCCTTGGAGATAATGTGGCTGAACTGATCTTGGAATTTAGTATCTACTGTTTATGCTGGATGTTAATTTTTGCCCTTTATAGCTATTTAATCCTTCTTCACTAAATGTCGTTCTCAGCAAGCAAAAGAAGAAATTTGTTAAGAAACCACTGGCAAGAGAAGCCATTTGTACAACCCCTCAGTGCTTCTTAAAAAAGGCCAAAAGAAAAAAGTAAGTGGGTTTGTCCCAAGAGGAGGTAAGAGATCCCCTTTATCCAGAAGAGGCCCAGCAAGCTTCCCCCAACTATCCTACTAATAGTAACTGCTATCTTATTTGGACAGACCACCAAGTAACAATGCTAGTGATGATGGTGAAGTTTTAGTGCCACTATCTGGCATTACCATATAATAGCTAGAGCTTACTTACATTTGGGAACTGTCTTGACTGGAAGGGAGACATTATTCAGGATGATGTGCCTTGGAGCAGAGCTGCTTACCTGAAGATAACTGCTGGATAGGATTTTGATAAAAAGTGAAAAGTGGTTTGTTAGGGATAAGAATAACACTGTCTGGCATGTAGCAGTTTGGCATAGTACACAGTAATCAAAACAAAAAACCCACTACCCCATCTTCAGAGTGTTGCTACCAAAGGATTTATGTTTAGCTGCGCTAATATGATGTAAAATGACTATCTGGGTAACTGATAACTGACGTGTACTTCATCTTTTTGATGCGTAATGTTTAGCTGTCTTAGTCTCCAATGTGTTTCTTGTAGGAAAACTACAAAAGAAAACATAAAGGGAAAAAAAGAAAGTTAAGTTAAAAATGATTTTAAAATGATAGTAAATTACAGACTGTTTCAAAAAGCTGTGTGATGACAAACTACTTCATGAGTTGAGGCTGACACCCATATCTGTACGGAAGAACAGAAGATCAAGGATGGCTGCTAAGGAGAAGAGAGAGAAATACTACTATTCATGGCCAATGTTTCTTTTTCCTTCTGGATGAGGATGGATGTTTACATGCAGGAAAGTCTCTACTGGAATTACAGTAGAGGATTTCTGAATGCTTCTTATAGAAGATGAAAATTGTTCTTGCAGTAAATACCTTAAGCTACCAAACAATCTCAAATAGCATTTGTTTCTATTAACTATCATGCAGTTTGTATTGCATCTTGGAAATATTCTGTTCTCTCTTGAGATCATCCCTAACACCTTTGTTGAACTTTCACAAGGTACAGTGGCAGAGAATGCACAAAGTTTACTGTTAGGTTTGGTAAATACAGCTGCTGAAGACTTCTGTGGAAACTTAAAGAAAATTTGCATCCTCTGTGAATGAAGTAGACTTGTTTCTCCTCCTTTTTTGCTTTATATAAAATCAGTTTGAAATAAGCAATATTTTATGTCTGTAAACCCCAAGAATTTTACATTGTTTCATATTTGGATATCAAAACAGAATAAACAATGTCATAAGAGATTCTAATACAGAGATTTATGTCTGTTTATACAGCCTTGACAGAACAAGTCTGCAGGCATTATTCCTTAGCCTGTTATGTAGAAGGGCAAGGCTCCATGCGTTTTCCACCTCCTCCTCTTCTATGTGTTCTCAGTCCACTGTTGTCATGTCAGAATTCCAGTAATGCAGGAGTGGCTTCTCCTTTGCAACAATAATCTTCCTATAAGCAAGCGTTCCTGTTACAGGGCTAGCTTCTTGCAGTGTATGCACACTGAGCTTTGCCTTCAAGGCTTTGTCATATTTAATCCATTTTGGAAAAGGATCCTAGATCTGTAGAAATCATTTACAATACAGTTCTGTTAATTTTCCTGTCCTACTGAATACTGTGAAGTTTTGTAAGAAACTTTTTTTTTTTTTTGGGGGGGGGGGAGTGGAGGGAAGAGAAGACTGATGGAAAAGACTTCTGCATCCTGTTTTGCCTATTCCTAATTCAGTTCCCTATTCAGTTACACTGAAGCTATGTTGTCTTTGTTTTCTTTGCAGAATTAGGATTATTCAGGAAAAAATGTCTTCATTTTAACATCTGTAAATGAATCTGCCTGTATCTTTTGGTAAGAATGCACTCATATATTCTGTGAAGTGTCAAGTTGCCTGCTGCAAGACACTGATGGCAGATACAAGATGGGATATATTTAATAACTTGAGTAAGAAATTACCACTATTCACCTTTAAAAGCACTGCTAATACATAGAATATATATGCTTATTCCAGTAGTGGTAGCAGGAGGGAAAACAGCTTTTGACTGTGAGCATCTTTGTCTTGCACAGCATGGTGCAATTTTAATTCTGAAGAAAGAAGGTGCCATATTTCTCTTTTGGGGGAATTTAGTTATAAAATGAGACAGCTTAAAACTTCATCTGGCTTTTTCTAAGGCTGGGTCGGATTTTAATGTGTTTTTTGAAACTTTCATAGGCTACTGATCAGCGTAAGCAGTGATATGTCTCAAGATTTACTCCTGTGTAATGAAAAATTGTCATACTGAATCTTACACCTTTGCACCTGCCTGAGGGCAAAGAGGAGCTCCAGCACTTCTATGCTTTCTAATGTATTTTAGCAAGCTCCGGCTGATGTTATTAAGAGATATGAGCTGCTTCTGTGCAACTGTATGATTAACTAGTAAATCATAGTGCACCTAATCGCAGTGCTTTTATTCTACAATACTTCTGAGGTTTTTGGCTGACAGTTATAATGTAATAACATTGAAGTAATACTTCAAATGACGTGGACATGGCCAGCTGTTACAAACCTGTGTTTGACCAAATTAGGCAGAACAATTGCTGCCCTTGCAGGGGGTGTTGCAATGGCAATGGAAGAAGACACAGCTGCAGCTGGATTTCACTGCCAACCCCGGGATTTAGATTTCCCATGCCCTATTACTATCTGAGGAGAATGGTGGCATTTTTTAGTTTTCACAGAAAAGTATTAGTGGCTTCCTTCCTCCTTTCTCTCTGCAGTGAGTAGCTGCTGCTGGTGCTGCTGCTACTCCTGCCAGCAGCACAGATGGCAGGAGAATGAGACTGGGAGGCTGTCAGGGGAGCTGGAATGCTCTTACCGCTGTTTCCTATAATGAAAATATTACCTTGAGCAGCAGAGTTACGGTTTCTGTTTTTCTTCCTGTGCAGTGTTGCACAACATCGAGCATGGAAGAAACAGTTGGGATATGTCTAAGTGTACAACCTTCCCCTTCCAGGCTGCCAGCTGAAATACAGAAAAATTACAGTGACTGCCATCATTTGCCATGTTACTTGCAGTGATATTAGCTTATTAGATCATATATTAATTTTATATTGGTTCAGATCGTGCTTTAATGAATTTAATAAATAGGTGGGAGATTGATTTAGGCGCCTAAATGTGACTTTATCAACATAGCCTCAATTTTAAAATCACTCTTGACGGGACCAGACATAAATTAGCATACTTGTGTAAATTGGAAATTTGTATCAGGCTCTTGTGGATTTTTTGGTCTCGGGGTCAAGGAACCCAATGTTTATGGGTCCGTATATGTTTGAAGACAGCCTGTTCCTCCATAGATGCCGTGAGGGGGCTCATAGGTGGTTTGGAGAGAGGGGAGGCTAGGTGGTAAGCCATCTCCTGGAGTCGCTCACCTGACACTCGGAGACAGCGCTTAGGACTGGTTTTTCCCTCAGCACAGTTACCTTGGCCATCGAATACAGCCACTTTCGGCTGCTTTTCGCGGTGGCGGCCCCGCTGCTGCGGGCGCAGGGTGCCTCGGGACGGGCCTGGCGGCTGCGCCTGGGAGCGGGCCTGTGTCTCGCCTCACGCTGGGGCGTCCTCGAGGCACCCGCGCGTCCCCTCTCCCCGTGCGCGGCAGGCGGGGGCTGACGCGCCCCGGCAGCTCGGTTTGGCGGTTCTCCCTCAGGGCGACGCCGTCGCCTCCGTAGGGACCGGCCTGTCCTGCCGCCTCACCCCGGCGGGGCCCTACAGCGCTCCCCGGGGCGCGCGTGCCTCGTGGCGGTGTATAAATATATATATATTTATGTATATACGTATGTATGTGTGTGTGTGTTGATGCGGTGGGCTATGTACAGGCGTGCCCCGGCGGGGCTGCGGGCTCCGCTCCCCCCGTCCGCCGCCATGGGGGCCGCGTCGGGGCGGGGAGGGCCGGGGCGGGCCGTGAGCGGCGCCCGGCCCCGGAAGCCGCCGCGGCTCAGCTGACAGCCGCTGCCGGGGCGGCCGGAGCGGGAAGATGGCGCTGCGGCCGGGGCCCGGCGCGGGGGGCGCCGGCGGGGCGGCGGGCGGCGCGGGCGGCGGCGGAGGCGCGGCGGGCGGCGCCGGGGCCGCCAGGTCGGTGGCGGCGGCTGGGCCGGGTCGGGCGGGGGAGCGGGCAGCGGGGCGGGAGGGCCGCGGCGGGGAGGGGCAGGGGCGGAGTGGGGGGGACACGGGTGGGGGGCGCGGGTGGGCCCACAAGGGCAGGGTGAGGGGAAATGGCGGCCTGAGCGAGGGGCTGAGGGCGACGTGGGGCGAGGGGGCCCGTGGGGCAGAGACGCGGGGTGCGGGCGGGGATGCGGGGGGCGAGGCGAGGGGGCGCAGGTCGGTCGTGGGGTGGGGGCGGCGAGGCCCCAGGCCGGGCTGCGCCCCGGAGGCCGCGTTGGGGCCGGGGAGGCTCTGCGTTTTGCTGTGATTTATCCCATTTTTGGCATCGCACCTTATCTCCCCTCCCTGGCCTTGGGCGGTGGTTCCCAGATTTGGGCAGCTGTGACCCGCTTTGCTATCTGCTTCCACAGCTGCCGCCTCAGAAATTTGGGAGAAGGGGGTTCGCGTGGCCCGCGAGCGCTCGTGGGGTGCCGGGGTTGGGTGGCGGCAGGCGCTGCTCGCCTTGCTGCGGGATGGGGCGCCCGCCCGCACCGCTGCCCCGGGAAAGCCTCTTCCCTTCTGCGTCCCGTGAAGGGCACTTCAGCAAAAGCCGGAGGTTGAGGAGTGGTGTCAGGGGACAGAGACGCTGGGAAATGAGGCAGGTTAACAAGTCGCTGTGTTTTCAAAAGGATGAAGAGCTTCGTATTGTGCTGCTTTTGTAACTGGAGATCTAGTAATACAGATATATCTTTTTAACCTAGGCTCTTATGTGCTATTTTTCTATTGTCCTACTTTTACAGAGGAACTGAGTTGGGTAAACTATGCTTTGACAAAGGGAATTTAAATTCATTGAGTCTTCTTGGATACCCAAAACGTACAGTTTTGTCTGTGTTGGCATAAATTCATGGGGGGAAGGTCTGCGCCGTGACGACCTTTGCGGGGTGCGTGCGTGCAGGGAGCCTTCCTCCAGCTGCCTTTAGCCAGGTTGCTGCTCTGCGTTTCTGAGTAGGCATCATAGGTGCTCTGGGAATAGAGTTTGCAAAGCATTTGGGAAGGGAAAAGCTCAAGTATATACCTATGCGTGTGCATGTTTTGGAAGGGCTAGGAGGCTGTCTTTGTTTTTCGCCATATATACAAATCTGGAGTTCTCACAAGCAGCTGAATAACCACCCGTCCTTCTCTTAGAGCAACACTGTCTGCTTAGCAAGCATACGTGATTAAAAGAAGTAACAAAAACTGTCAATAAACTCTAGATTTTGAAAAATAAGAGGATTTTAAAATCCTTTTTTCTCCTTCTTAATATTTTGGGGGTTTTGAGTTTGAAGACTGGAAGCAGAGGAAAAGCTTCTTTCTGTGTTTTTTTTTCCTTTGTTTCACTTTCATTATTGTGGACTTCTGGGTAGAAATTTGCCATTGAAAAATACTCTGACTTAGTCTATGTTGTACTGATAGAATTGTATTCACTAGGAATTAGGAGGCTTAAAAATCTGGTTGTAGATGGGAAAATGTTATGTGTAGTTTGGAGCTTTTGCAATAAATACAAATACAGAAAAGGAGCTGCTTCTCCTCACCCTCCTGCTTTTTGACTGAAGCCGACTTTTTTTTGAAGCTCCATATCTAAGATACTTATCTGATAGAAATTTGCAGGTTTATATTACTGCTTTGAGGTTCCAACCATGTTGCTTTGTTTTCCTTGTGGCAAACGCTGCACAAAATAGAATACATAGTTTGTATCTTTCGGTCTAGGTTACATTTTCTTACTGTGTTACCCAGAGTGGTCTGGCTGGCTGCAAGAACCTAGGTGGTCAAGAGCTTCTGCTGTTAATAACAACAGAAATGTCCACAGGTCCATTTAAATCCGTTGTAAAAATAATGGGGAATAAGAAACTATATTAAAACAGCATGCCTGATAGTAGTCAACTAGCTAATATATCTTAAACAACCAGAGCCAAAGGACTGCATTGTGTAGAAAGGACATTCGATCATTTTGGAGCATACCTTCAGCTGGTTGTAATTGTTCCTTAGCCCCAAAGTAGTATATTGTTCTTATGGACTACTTAATTTATCATGCCCCTCTTAAAAACAGGACAGTTTCATCTCTTTTTTCTTTTAGGTGTCCGTCGATTGTGTAATTCTCTTGTCAGTATTGTTTTGAGACACCTAGAATTAAAAAGTCTCCTTTAAAGGAAAGTTACTTCTTGCTCCTATCAATATATAGTAATTCAAGTTCTGTAATTTTCTATAGTGCTTCAGTTTTGTCTAAGAACTTACTGTGGCAACTTTCTTTTTCAGTGGTGAGAATCAGTTGCTTTAACTTGATGTGTGTAGGTGTACCGTTTTTTTTTTATCTCTGAAAAGTAGTCTAGAATTAAAGTTTGTTGCTTGAATAAAGCAATTCACGGGGGATTATGTATGTGTATTTGTGGCTAATCTAGGCAATTGCTTAGCTAAATCTTGGAGCGAGGTCTGTGATGGATCCTAGCCACACTCTCAGAAAACTGTGTTAACAGAGCTGGCTTTGCTGCTTTTGTTTAACCAGCTCTTCTTTCAGACTCCTCTAATTAGCTGCAGTTTTCTTGTTTTTTTTTCATCGGAGACTTATAAATAAATCAGGAGTTCTGTAGAAAGGGATAAATATTTAATAGTCTGGCCTTTATTTGCTTCCAACAAGCAGTGGTACCTTGCAGCGCTTGTTTAGATGACATTACGTTTGCTGATTTGGAAGAATTGTTGTTTCTGTGACCGGATTCCCCACAGAGAAGGGAAACACGAAACTGAGAATACCTTTTGATACTTGTGAGCTTTTAAAGTTTAACTTTTAATGTTCTGTAATTCTGAAGAAACAATTGTGTGGGTTTTTCGATGCCTAAAATTGTTGCACTTGTGGGTCTGACTTATGTCAAAAACTGCACGCATCTGAAATTACACCCGTTTTAAGAGGATGTGGTACCCAGGTGGCACCTCCACTGGCAGGAGGCAGCGAAAGGCGAAATCCCACGCAGGCAGGATCCGGTCAGTTGGCTGGACTTCAGCCCTTGCGTGGAGAAAACCACCTTTCTGACCAAGATGGGGATCATGGGTCCAGCTAGGATTTTAAAAGCCAGCTGTTTGTCTTCATGATATTAATACCTGTATGCTAATAACTGGGTTAAAATGACCAAATTGAACACCCCTCAACTGAATATATTTGGTCACAGTTTAGACTGCTTGAACTGAATCCCGTCGAGATAGTCCAGCACTTGTTTTGAGGTCGGATGGTGTGCATCTACCCAGTGTTTCAAATACAGAAACTAAGAATTGTGGTGGTGATTACGAATGATAAGACCTGGGCCTGTTGGAGCACAGCAGTGTGTATTAGTTATGGAAGGAGAAATTAGTGTGTATTGTGGTGGTTAGGGCAAAAGAAAAAAACTAAGGTATTAAAAAGATTCCAAGTTAGAGGAAGAAATGAAGAATAATGTAGGTTGTCTTGGTGACCATGTAACCTGCTGTCTGTATTATAGGTAGTTACAATTAAATTATGCATTTGTCCACAAGCTGAATTCCTTATTTTATCTTGGTACTCTTATTACACCATTCTTTTATATTTATAAATCAGGATGTCTTTCTGAATGTACTGAAGGTTTTTAGAAACTGTCTGCGGTCATTTATGATAGCGTTTTCTCCTTTGCCTTTTTGGCAGTTTCTTTTAAATCTACCCTTGTGCTGAGGGATATTGAATATCTATAAATATGTTTCTTTGCATAGTATTTTGATGCAATAGCTGGCTGGGATGTTGAATGAAGTTCTCGTCTGGTGAATTACTGCTGACGTATGTTTCTAAGCGTTGCTTGCAAATGAGACTTCTAAACTAGGTCTTTTTTCCTGTTTGGCAGCATAGCACATGCTTTCATTTCAAAGTGGGGGCTAGTAATTGCCATTATAATTTCAGTTGAATTTATAACAATTCTTTCTTCAGGTGTGTTTAGTCCTTGATACTTGCATGATTTTTTTTTCATTTTCCACTATTTTTCTTCTAATTAGATGTAATTGACAAAATACAAAAGTTATATATTAACACATGTATATATATAAATTATTTTGTGATACTTATTGTTAGTTAGTTGGATAGTTTATTTGTCTGCAGAAAATCTGTTACTGAACAGCTGAGAACTATTTCCTGATGCAGTTAATGATCTTGCTGAATCAGATACCTCCAGCAGATGCTTATTCATTCTGCAGTTCTCGAAGGCCTAGCCCACGTTAGTAAAGGTGCTGAAAACTCTTTGATGGGTGATGTAGATGAATCAAAACCATTTTAGTAGTATTATGGCAGGTGAGATGCATTTCTCCTTCGTTTTGCTGCCTGTGACGATATTGACAGGGCCAGTGTGACTCTTCTGTCATTTGGAAGGGTCTCCGCTGAGGGTCCCTGGGGGGGATGGCTTTTTCCGTAATGCAGGGATGTTCTGTTCAGTGAAATCCGCAGTAGCAGATGAATACGCTGACCAGAAGGTGGGAGAGTTTGGTGGTGGTGTTGACATGCAAGTCAAGGTAGCTTTTTCACTCATTTATGTAGAGAAGTTGCATTAAAATTACAGACTCTCATGTACCTTCTTTTCCATCCCCAGCTTCATGTTTCCTGTAGCAGGCGGTTTAGGCCCTCCTCAAGGTATGTAGGAATTTCAGGTTCTGAGCACTAAGTTATTTCCTTTGTTTAGATACATTAAACAGCTTAAAGTAATTTCTGTTCTGTGCTGACGCTGAGAAATGTGACTACTAAGTGACCTCCTTAGCTGTTTTTCCGCTTTGATTCAGTATCTGTGTGCTGAGTCTTGCAACATTATTTGTAAAAATGTATGTATAATGTTGAAGAAGCACACTTACCAGAATGCTAGATTAAAGATCTAGGAGCTAGAACTCCATTTTGAACTTGAATTTGCCTTTAAGATTTTTGTATTATTTTGAACGTGGTATTTAACCTCTTTATGCTTCATCTACCAGCTGTGTATACCCATATTGTGTGGGTGTTGCAAGACCTGGTAAATATTTACAAAGCACAGCAAGACCCTGGGACAAGAGGCGCAACCTATGTGGAAAGTATTAATACAATAGGAGAGCCTCAGCCTTAAATTACCTTTGTCCTCATTCCTATTCCAGTGCTGTTTGTTTAATTAATGGAAAATGCAGAGAGAACTTGTAGGGGGAAGGGAGAATTTTCTTAAAAAACATGGTTTCTCGCAGATTGATTTATGGATTACTCCTGAGTGTATCGTGTCCCTCCTGGAGTGCTTTTACCTATGATGTTAAGTTACGCGCAGTTATAATTGTCTCATAGTGCTGGTAACACATCTGTATTTTCTATTAGTATGTGTCTTCCAAGACAGCAAAATGTGAGATATGAAAATACTGAAACATAATCCATTTGGCTTTATTCAGTGAATTAATACATTCCACCTTGATTTGTCCAATTCTGTTTAAGTTTAGCTTTTACTGATAAATCTTTTAACCATTCTAATATAGATAGTGGTCTAACTAATCTATCCAGCCAGCTTAGAATGTGGGATTTTCATTGTGAAAACGATACAATTTTATCTCCCATTGGCTTATCTTCAAAAGCTACTAGTTTATAAGTTCCCCTTTCAAGAGAAATGGGGAATTATCAGTGCCTGTCAACCTGGCAAATTAAATCTGGTTGTGGTTGAAAATCACCCTTCTGAAATAAGATGGGAAGAAACCTACAGAGAATCTGTAGGATGGTGGAGGGATTCATCAGCTTAGTTACTGGGGAAGCCCCATAACCTTTCTTTCATTAGACTGGCCAACGCCTAACCTAAGGAAATTCTCTGGCTGCCTGCAGTGTTGTGTGTGTTTTATTTATGAAACAGTCCAGCCAGACTGAGAGGTTTTTCCTTTCCTTTGCTTTACTGGTTTAATAAGAAAACAAAAACAAAAAACAAGCTTTAATACTAGCAGGGATCTTACCTTGTTTAATATTTTGTTGTAGGGATGATTCCTATGCAACAGCAAGGATTTCCAATGGTTTCTGTCATGCAGTCCAATATGCCAGGCATGATGGGCATGAATTACGGTTCTCAGATGCCTCCGGGACCCATGACCATGCAGGTGCGTGACACCGGTCGCATTGAAATGGATGCTTTGATGTTTGTTTGAAAGGTGACAGCCAACCCTGTAGCCTTCTCAACTGCAGTGCGACAACAGGGGAGAACCTGGCTTGAAACTGAAGGATGGGTATTAGTGGGTAAAAACTGAGGCAGGGCATCATATTTTATAGTATTCTCTGAATAGATTTCTGATATTTAAAGAAATCTCTGAGCTTCATTGGGATCTGAATAGAGAGAGTGTGGGAGCTTGGCATATATTACTCGCTATAGAATAAAGAGAAGGGAGGGTGTAGTGCAAGGACAATACAAGTAACATCTAAAGCAACTTGAATGTTATAGTCCGGTCTAAGATAATAGAACCTGACCTTTCATTTCTTATATGTGTTAATTACATCAAGGTCTGGTAACAGAAGGGTGGTCCCTCAATGGCAACAGAAACAAAAACGTTAGTAAGATGTTAAAAAGCTGTTAGATGCCACCTACTCCAAAGTACGGTTAGTAATAGTATTCAACTGTTAAGTAGCTTTTGTAATTCAAAATTCCCACAACATATTCCTGTCTTTTTACTTTTGCTTCATGCTTTCTCTTTTTTCACTTTGCTTTTATATTAATTACATTCCTGCTCTTAAGGTGGTATATTGTGTAGTATTTTAAATGAGATGTTTATAAGCTGAGAGGAAGTCACTATGTCCACAATTTGATTGATCATGGTCAATTTACTGCATTTTGTTTTATCCCTTTGTAATGCCTATGCTGGAAGTAATAGAACTATGTTTTGTAAATGTAGGTGGCAATTCCTAAACTTGAAAAAACCCTTGTTCCAAGGAGCAAAGAATCTCTTAAATGTGCTCTATTTTTTCACTTGATCAGTTTTCCCATTTGTTCTGCTTCCTGTGTTGTCATTTTGTCTTGCTTAAAGCAATTTTCTGTCTTTAACTCTTCTGTTGCTAATTGCTATATATATATATCTGCAAACCTTTCTAATATAGATGCAGTTTATACAGGCAAGTGTCCTCTTTTCTGTTGCCTTATACAGTCTCCCTCTCTTGGACTCCTAGATAAGCTATGCTTGCAAAATGACCAGACCAGATTTTGCCGGCATCCGTTGTTGGTTAGGAGAGTGCACTTCCTGGATGAAATTAAAAAATATTACACAATCCTTTAGAATAGGGGAAAGGGGAAAAAAACCCCAAACCATAGTACTGAAGAGGGTGTAGGTTGGGATATCTGTAACATTCCCACTCTTCAGGTAGGTTGCATGGATTTGAATTCCTGATTTTTTGTATTTTTTGTATTTGTCCAGAAGACCAGCCTGCCTTTTAAATTCCTTTAAGAACTGTGATTCTGTATTGAGGGGGAAGAGTGCCATCTACTGAATGACCGATGCTTTTTTTTTTTTCCTCTAACAGCCAGTCTGTGGTCAGAGGCTTCTCATCCAAATACACACCTAATGGTCTAAATTTTATGAGATCTAGCTAGTTCACAATTTGGCATGGTGGCTTGGCTTTTTCTATGGAGTTGTATTATTGATTTTTTTCTAGGGTGGAATGCCTTTAGGGCCAATGCAAGCAACTGGAATGCCTTACATGGGACAGGCTTCTTTCTTAGGAATGCGTGCAGCAGCCCCACAGTATACCCCCGACATGCAGAAACAGTTTGCAGAAGAACAACAGTAAGTGACACTTAATTTACTCTTGGCAAATTCTTCTTTTTTTCATGGACGAGGTATAGTCTGGAGGTGTAGTCCACACAGTAAAATTATTATTGATAGTTTCTCTAGAAAGAAGTGCAGTTAGGACTGTAAAATATTGTGAAGATCATTCCTTTGCATTTGAAGGCGGTCTATGAAGTTAGTAATGCCCGTCTTCTTACAATTCTGCGAAAAGTGGAAGTGTGCACACCAAGCCATCTGAATTCGAGAAAGGAGAAATGGAATAATCAAGAAGAAGCTTGACATGAAAATTATAATGAAAAAATGCTTTCTTTAGCTTTTTCATCATTTTGCTTTAGAAAGAGGTTTGAGCACCAGCAGAAATTCTTAGAAGAAGAACGAAAACGACGCCAGTTTGAAGAGCAGAAACAGAAGCTGAGACTCCTGAGCAGTGTGAAACCTAAGGTATGTCCTAAATAACTGGGTGGTGTATTTGTTTTTTGTTTTTTGGTTTTTTTTAACATGGCTTTTGATGGGATTGTCTCATTTGACAAACAGGTAAGTGGGAAATTTATATGAGGCATGAAATTAGATCTTGGAAAGCATCTGGAATATTCAGTCCTTTACACACTTTTGGTGTAATGTAAACAAAGTCTGGTATTGAAAATGAAATCAGTTTTTCAAAAATAAACTTAACCTGGTGTGTAAGATTTGCGAACAGATGGAGTTTCCAGAATAGATTGTTTGGTGGTTTGTTCATTAACTTTATTAAGTTTTGGACAGTTCCAGTGAGCTCAGCAGTTCTCATCTGCAAGAATACAAATAGCTGAGTAATGTTTATACATTGTTCTAATACACAAACTGTATGTCTGAAGACTGAGAAATGCTGTCACTGTGTGGTCTGCAGGATAATCTCCCTTTCTAAATAGCAGAGTTCTTGTTCATATGCTGCAGAAAAGCATTGCTGGAGAAAGAAGGTTTTAATCTAACAGCAAGCATTGCTATTTTTTTTCTTTTTTTGCTAAACAAGTGTGGCTGTTGAAAGAAAACTGAGTTGTACTGTCAATTTTTCAAATGTTCTGTCATGTTCCAGACAGGTGAAAAAAGCCGAGATGACGCATTGGAAGCCATTAAAGGAAATTTAGATGGTTTTTCTAGAGATGCTAAAATGCACCCAACACCAGCATCGCATCCAAAAAAGCCAGGTTTGTCATCTTCCAACTCAAAACTCTGATATTTGGTTCCTCCTGCTGAGAATTTTGATTCCAAGAAATACCTTTATATGGTGGATTATCTGTATTGTAAAATGAAATGTCATCCTAGCTGCTGTTTGCTTTCTCAGGTTATGACAGTGAAATATTAGATTTTGGCTTTTATTAGAAGACTTGATATCTTTAAAAGAAAGCTTAATGTGATGTGCTTAATGTGAAGTCTTATGTAAATTGATAGTGAATGTTAAGCCCACCGTTAGTAACTTCCTTTATACACTTTGATTCTAAATGTTATAATTGAGTTTGGTTTTTTTTTTCCTAGACAAAGAATTAATTAATGTTTTGCCCAGTGCTTTTGAAGCTGAGAAGTGCTATATAAGTGCTAAGTATTATCAAAACCTTGTATAATGACTTCAGTGTACTCTAATAGTTTACGTTTATAACGTTACCTGGGCGTGGTCAAACTGAAGCCATTTGTGTTCTCTTTTCTCAGTGATAACTACCTTTGTAATAATTACTACTAAAGATTTCCTTTGAACTGTAGTTGTATAGCTTGTTTTGTTTCTAGCCTGAAATGAAGCTCATCTAGACAAGCTTTTTCCCAGATAAATCTTCATCTGTTCTGTGGGTTTGCTCTTAAATAATTCTGCAGTCACGAGTGCTTTTCTGATGATTTTTTCCATTGCCTGTTGATTTGCGCATCCCGTGTCAGTTCTGTTAAAATGGGTAACAACGGGAAGGGGATCAAGCAGAAAACTCTCTAAATGAATATAAACTTGTTTTGGATCTTACAATGTATTATTGAATTTCTGAGGATAAAATGCTTCTTTGAGGGAGAATATCCCTGCTGCCCCCCTCCTCAATTATGTCTACTTGAGGATACTACCTTTTGAATGGTTTTGACTCAGTTTGTTTAAAACAAATGGAATACTTTCATAGCCAGTGTTAAGAATCAAGTTTCAATCCAAGTGTTTATGTCATAAAAAATCTGAGAGAGAAGATGCATGGTGGGAAGTGGCTGCTCAGTTTTACCTCATGTATTTCTGTTATGCTAACAATGGTAACTATTCTCATCTCTTTGTCAAATAATGTATCCACTGCTGTTTCTCCTCACCCATTTGCTGTGCATACCTAATATTTATCATTTCTCCCTGCCTTTCCACCAAAAAGCCTTTTTCCTCATCACTTTGCATTGTGTGTTCATTCCATTTTACAGATCATCCCACATCATCCCATTCTGCTGTATCTGTTTCCCACTCTGCTTTTCTTGATGATGAAGAATTTAGTGACTTTATGCAAGGGCCTGTTGAAATCCCCAAACTGGTGCCTCAACCCACCTCTCAGCCTTTTCAGCCTTTCTGTTCTGCTCCTGAGGCTGGGCAACTGCTTTCAGGGAAGGCTATGGTCCAGCCTCTCCCTTCAACCCAGACTCCAGTCTTATCCGTCCTGCATGGTACAATTGGGCAGGTTCCTTATTTTCCTACCTCTGCATCTTCACCCAGTATCCATAAAACAGGTAACTCAAAATACCTTTTTTTAAATGCCGCCTTCTGTCATAGAGATACACAGAGTCATTACCTCTCTTATTGTTATTCACTCTGGCTGAAAAAAGTAATACATAGGCAATTAAGTAGAAACCTGCTGATCCATGAGGAAAAATGATTAAGTTCCTCTCCTCCTTCCCTTAGAACTTTACTGCCAGAGCAAGTCATGTGTCAATCCAAAGGTTGCTAAATATGCATATTGCTGATATTAAGAGAATTAAGTCTTCACTCTCTTCTACTAGGTTTTTTTTTAAGTGTGTACTACAAAAAGATATCATTGAGTGATATAAACATATCTTTATTATGCTACTGTGGAGCATTATGCGCTTATGTATTTAATATATCTCCTCTCCTACTTGCTGCTTTTTGTTTTTTTTTACTTTGTTGTGTATGTGTGGTACATCGGGGCAGAATCAGGCTCTAAAAGTGTTTGAACAGGGTGGTACTATTGCTCTCAGCTGGGAGAGATACTGATCTTGATAATTCATCCGTGGTACCAGTAATACTTTTCCTTTAGAAGTGTAGAATTACAGTCTGTGTGGTTAATAACAAAATATAAACACTTCCTCCTGCTGTTTATTCAGGCTCTTCCTTGGAGGAGAAAGTCTTAGATAATGGCTTAAATGAATCTGAACGAGATCAAACCAAACTTAAAACAACTGAAGTTGGGCACAAAGCCTCAGCTGCAAGCCACGTTCATCCCAGTCTAACCATCAATGACTGGGGTGTTATAGGTGGACGTGAAAGTGGTACCACTACTACAGAGGCGCACAAGGCTTCAGAACAAAACATAGCAGTTGAAGAGTGTGGTGAGCAAATGAAACATATGACAGAATTTAAACCTAATAAAATGCTGCTTGAATGCTAACACTTTATACACTAATTCTGAGGCCAGTGCTGCATAATTTTGCTCTGAATGCCTGCTTGAATAATATGTCAATGCCTCTTGCTCCTTGCTGAAAGTAACAACTATGATTTTGCTCTGAACTCTTTCCACGTGAATTTACTGCTGTAATCACTTTAACATGGTTGTTTAATCAGGTCTGCTTCTGTTTTAAAATATTCTGTCCTCTTTCTTGGGAAAAAGTTGTGCTGTCTAAAGATATTATTATTTATTTAAGGAAATTTGCTACTAACGATGGTCAATATCATGGTGGATTTTCACCTTGAAATTTGAGGGGGTAAACTCTTGTTAGGTTAAAGCCCTTAGCTAGACACTATTAGGTTCCTAGACAATTTGCCTCTCATACGTGTTTTGTCTGAAGTTGTCTGCATTTCAGAGATCAAAATTTCAAACGCTGGACCAGATGGAGTAAGTCAAACTTTTAAGCAAGTTTTAGCTCCAGTTTGCATTTTACTGAAGTTGACAATTGAATGTTTGGTTCTTTACTACTTACTTCAGTTAAAACAGATCCACATTACCTGTTGCACCTTGATTAGTGCTCCGATATTGAACTTGAGGATTACGTGAAACTTGAGCTCCAGTGTATTCAAGAATAAATACAAGCCCTTTGTTTAATCTCACTTCGCTGGAGGGTGAGATGAAATAGAGAAGGGAGACAGTTTCTCGTGCATAGATGAATGAATTAAGCACTTTCTCGAGCAGTTCTTTTCTAGAAGTACAGTAACTTTTATTAATAATCTTGTGTGTTCCACTCTGGCTGTTTGTATATGTTGCTTTCAAGTGTTACCTTGTCCAAAAAAAAAAAAAAAAAAAAAAAAAAGATTGGATGAAATTAAATGGTTTGAATAGGCATTTTTTAATGAGTGGAGCCTTTTAGCAATTTATCATTTATTAAAAAGTGACTTAACTTAAAAGAACATACAGCATGAAATAGGAGCTACTCATTTATTTGTAGTTCAGTCCATGCAAAATAATTGCATTGTTCGTTTTGCACAAAACCAGTATAATCTGATGCCTGTTTAAAAAAAAAAAAGAGAAAGAAAAAAAGAAGTGGGGGACAAATGACTCTGGCTTAAGATGAGAGGCAACCTGCAGAAGACGATGGTGTTGGAGGTGATTGTGTAGTACAATAGTTTAGAATAATTCCCGATGTTAAGGAGGCTTTGAGGGATGAGCTCAAATACTTTGTGAGGAACAGAAGTTTGGTAGATAAGTGATAATGGCAGAGAAAAGGGAATACTGAAAAATGGCAAACCTTCACCCATCTCGATGTTATCAAAGTTTTGAGCAAGATTCTCCTTTGTAGCAACTAGATCAACTAAATGAATTCCTTTTCACTTTTGCTATTATTTCAGTTTAAGGAGTTGAGCTATATCAGATATTCAAAGGGTGGAGCAAGAATTGGTAGTATGCAGAAGTGTCTTGGGAAGAGTGGTTAACGCTGAAGAATAATAATCAGATTGGAGGAAGCAGCAAATGTCTTTTGCTTGGCTGGCAAAATGGAAGGAATTGCTTGTATTAAAATGTGCTTGGAGCTATGGGATGATTAGAAATTAGACTGTAGTCAGGAGAGAATTGATGTGGAAGATGAGATGCAAGGACATTGGGAAAGAATGAGAATTCTTAAATAAAGGGTTTGTCAGAGCTTCATCTGAGGTAAGGAGAAAAATCTGTTAGGGGAGAAGAGCTAGATCAGGGAGTAAAACTGAGACTGAGAGGAAGAGTTAACGCACTGGAGAAGTAAATATTCAATTCACAGGGACTGAAGTGTGACAGATCACATTATGAAACTGCAGTAGCGAAGATAGCAATGATGTCTTCTGGATCTGAAGACTAGGAGCAGTGAGGCAATGGATACGTATTTGTGGGAGAGATCTGTTACGGGGATTCAGGCCGTTTGTGGATTTCCCTGAGCAGGATTATCTGGTGGAGTGTTATAAATGTTTCTTAGGCTTCTGTTCTGGTAGATGTGCATTTATTTGTTCCACAAGTGGCCCTAATAGCAAACTATTGATGGGAAGACTAAATCTGATATGGCACAGAACTGCTGTCTGAAATTTTGAGAGACAATGAGACTTGAGCTTCTGTTCAACCAGAAATTTGGCAAATGAGGAGCTCCTTATTTCATTGTGTGTATATAATTGTATTCTTGCTGTTACTCCCAATCATTGTAGTTATTATGTGGAAATATTTATTGACTGCAGTAGCTGTTTTTCCTCTCTGGGCACAGTGACTCCCACCTGAAATCTTTGCCTGAAATGCTAAATGATATTGACAAACTGATCTAGTCTCAAAGATCTTTATACTCTGAATCTGTATGTCCTAATACAATTGCCTCTTTCCTTTTCTTGTTAACTTGTACACATCTAGGAGTTGGAGTGTTCCCTTCGCAGGACCCAATTCAGCAGATGATGCCTCCTTGGATTTACAATGATAGTTTGGTCCCAGGTAAAATAAATAAATAAAAGGGCACAAAATGCCGAATAAAACATAAAACAAAATAATTCTATGAAAATACATTTTTGATGAAAAAGTACAAAGTACTACACTAAATATTCTTGATGTCTAATTAATTGTTCAGCTATAATAAAACTTTCCAGTTACTATGGCTTATGGTAATTAGAAAATAGTTTTACTTTTATTCTAGAAACATGGCCACTTAGCCAGAAGAGTAAATGTTAGCAGCACACATTTAGCAGCTGTGTGGCTGAAAGAATAAGCTTCCTCCCCCCACCCCATGGATCTTTGGTGTCCTTGATTTTCCTTTGGAATTAAATGGATGAGTGATTGATTTTAACACTGGAAGATTATCTTACAATGTTTTAGTTTACCGGCCTATAATCTCTGTTGTTACGCAATTACTGCTGTTGAGCATGACTAGAAATGTTATGTTCTACCCAGTAAACAACATAAAGTGTGAATGCATATGTACGTCCATTGCCATTTACTGATTGAGGTGTTTTTCTTCAGTCACCAGCTGAAGCCCGTATTTTTGATACATTTGAAATTCACGGTGGCTTCATCTGCGTTTGAGGAAACCGGAAGTTTCTTCAAGCACATTAAATGTTTAATCTAGAGTTTGTAATGACAGCAGATTATGCTGGTAGAAGTTGCTATTGCTGATAATACTACTTTCATGGGTAGTTGGGTTTCTGGTATCTCTTCAATTAAGCAGACTTGTTTCTTAAGGTTATTTACTTTATATATGCAAATAGCAGTAAATAGAAAATGAAATGCTGTACTAAATATTGATTACACAGAATTCTAAATACATAAAGCTGCTATAACTATCTTTTTATAAGAATTATCCTAAAAATTCATTAAAGAAATGTTTTTAAATATAGAGCAGTAATAGCATTCTGTATGAAGTATTTTTTCTTTGTGTAAACTTGTATGTAAGACCATCAAAAATGCATTTAAATGAAACATGACTATTGAACATGATGCCAGAATGCTGATACCTTTTTGAATGCTATTAATTTTATATACTAAATGCTAAGAGTTTGAGTCAAAATAGAAAAGCAATCTTAAATTCACTTGAAAACTGCAATTGTCACTATCTAATACTGAGTCCCTCTTAACAGAGTTGTATAAGAAAATTTTAGAAAGCACGATGACTCCTGCTGGAATAGATACTGCTAAACTCTATCCCATACTGATGTCATCTGGATTGCCCAGAGAGACTCTTGGACAAATATGGGCTTTAGCCAACCGTACCACACCCGGGAAGCTTACAAAAGAAGAGCTTTATGCTGTCCTGGCTATGATAGCAGTAACTCAGGTACAACTAAGACTTTGGAGACTAATGCGGAAAGGTAGCTCACTTAACTTCTCCACCATATATTGCATGTCAGCACAAGTGGCTATTCTACCACACTTCTAGTAAAATACTTGTTTTGTTGAAGTCCAGAAGAGAAACTCTCATTATAACTTCAGTGAAATTGTAATTTCATTCCCTGTACTTACACTTCAGTTATTCCTTCCTTTAGTGTCAGCTGAAGATAGTTCTTGTACATATGAGGTTCTGTTCATGTATCTTTTTAATTTAAAATACTGGCTATATTTCTTCTGTTGTATGCACATCTGTTCCCCTGAAATTGTATGGTTTCTGTATACCTAGACTGTGAATAGCTGAACTTGCTGCCTTCTCTCCTCCATCAGCGGAGTGTTGATTGTAAGCTTTTGTTCTGTGTCAGCATAGTGTCATATTTTACCAGTTTAGTAGAAAGCTGTCAGAAAACACCAACCCTGTATGGAAACCAAGGCACGAGTGTCTTCAGCTGTGAAGATCCAAACTGAGGTACCTTGTGGGAGTGGTGTGTGGGGGAAGACTGCGTAGCACACACCAGGTTCAGCATAGCTTTGCTTGCCAGTGCTTGCTAGATTTGCTTATTAAAGCTGAACAAAAATGCAGTCAAATGTTTCTGAAAACCCAGGTGAGGTATGCAACTCCAGCACTCAGGGTGTTAAGTAGAATTCACATTGCTTATAGGCTGTTGATAGCTTTTTTTGAGAGAGAGAGAGAGACGAATTGATTCCCTGCCCTTTCATGGCTTCGATAATTTAAACTAGAAACTGGAGCTGAGAATGCAGCATGCATTTTTTTTTGTTAGTGTGTACTACATGGTTGTCTTTGCTTTTCTGCTTGTGCAGAGAGGAATACCAGCAGTGAGTCCTGATGTGTTAAACCAGTTTCCAGCTGCCCCTGTGCCTACTTTAACTGGGTTACCAATGTCACTGCCTGCCACGGTAAGCCAGCAGCCTCTGCTGCCCACCGGACCACCAGTCTCCATGCCGCTCAGTATCGGACCGGCCGTCATAGGGATGAGCATAACGGCACCGGCGGGTGGAGCTGCAACACAGTCTCCGGGAGGTTTTGTACCATCCTACCCACCCAGTCAGGTTAGAGGTGCTAACCATGCTGTTGCATGGTGAATCTGTGTCCTGGGAAGAGAATTAGCCTGGCTGTTTCAGAGCTGCAAAATGACAACAGCATTTAAGTAAATGACAAAAAACGAAGCTGAAATCTAGAATGCATCATCTAAAAACGTGAAGCCATGCTGCTGTAAATGTCCTTTTATTTTTTCCATTTCTTTTTGGTGGTGTTAGAGGTTAAAAGAAAAAAAGGCTTTCTCCACTACAAACTAGCTTTCTCCACTACAAATGCTTGCAAGAGGATTTTAGTTGTAGTTTGGATTTTATAATGCCCATAAAATGGAGCTTAGGTTAAACTGCACAAAATAATCTGTTAGCTGAGCATAAGTTAGAATTTTCAAGAGAAGCTGAGAACTATAAAAGCCTTTATTCTCCAACATGGTAGGTGACATTGGGGATCAGTTTTGGTGTTTGCAAATATGGTTCATCCTTCTTGCAAGAACATTTCTTCTGATGCTTTTGCTATGTCTATGATTGATTTAAATTGATAGTATTCTTCCTGTTTTAAAAGATGTGGCTATGATGAATAATACATTTATTGTAAAGGGAATAGAGTTCCTTATTCAACGGTTCATGCATACTTTCTGTAATCCCAAACACCTTGTCTGTGTTTTGAGTATGTGAGGTGCAGGCAAAGTAAAAACACTGATCATACTAATTTTACATATTAATGTTGAAAGTGTGTGTGGGGGGGTAGGTTGTTTGTTTTTTAAAGTGGGAAAAAGAACCCTTCTGAACTGGTTTAATGCTGTATGACAATCTGGGAAGATAACAGTATATCAATTTATGTGTTATCTGTAATCCAGGTAGTAAAACCAGAGGATGATGACTTTCAGGAGTTCCAGGATGCTTCAAAGTCTGGCTCAATAGATGACTCTTTCACTGATTTCCAAGGGGATGTGGCAGGCTCCTCCAAAGCAGCCAGTTCACAGCACCGGAGCAGGTAGCAGATCTTTGATTTCCACCCCTTCAGTACTTTAAAACTCTTTTAAGAAATGAAACGTTTTCCTCTTTTGTAGGTAGCTTTTTAGCCTGTAATTTTCTTCTGTCACCTGACTTCTGCCCTGGCAGTTTCTTTTGAAGGCTGTTACAACTACAATTAAGCTTTCTGAATTAAAAATGACATTTGATGTACCATAGGTGGTTGGCTGTTCTTTAGCATTCCATTCACAATGCTGAGGTAAATTGCATATACAAGGTATGCGGATAGGTTTTTCAAATGTTAATACTATTGCACAGGCAATTGTAAATTACTTCATACTGAGCATTCACGCAATAGTCATCCGTACAGCTATTCAGAAAAAGTACATTGGAACAGATGAGTACTGCTCTTAGTGTTATGTGCTTCTATTAGAAGTGTGATCTAGTGTTCATTGAGGTTGATAGAAAACATTCACTGATATCAAGGTCTCTCATCAGGCCTTGACTATGCAAAGAACATGACATCATACTCTTTTAAATGGTGGAGAAGTGTAGTGGATAGGGTTTTCATTATTTCTATCATCTCTCTGGCTGGTGCTTAAACTTTTAATAACTGACTATAAATATGAACTGAAATCTCATTCAGACTTTAGCAGTCTTACCTTTTCATCTGGGAGACTGCCAAGATGTAATCCCAGTTCAGGCAAATTTTGTATAACAAATTAAGTATGCATATTTACTTCCTTTGAGAGTTTAAAATTAATGTTTCAAAGTCCTGGGATCATAAAATCCTGAAGTCGTCTTTCCTTTTATTGCACAGAGCAAAATTTTATGTGGCTTCCATGTGTTTTAATTGTAGACACACACATTTTCAGTGTATTGGACTGACTGTCCTTAGTTGCAAATGGAACTAGTGCTTTCCTGGTAAATAGCAATTACCAGTCACTTCCTCAACAGCAGCTTCAAATAGGATGCTATTATGCACAAATCTTTCAGTTACAGTATACATGACAGCATTATATATAAGGATTTTAATCTTGCTGATATCAGTTATGCCACATTTGTCTGACGGTGCCCTATTTTAAGTACAATCTTCATTTTAGGTGTCGTTTTGCAATTAAAGCCATTCTGCTAGTGAAAGTTTTAACAAACATTGTTTTTAAATTCAACAATGGGAAGCAGGGGATCCTGAAAAACTGGTGTTTCTTTTTCATGGCAGCAGTTCTCTTTATTCAGTTGTAAAAGCGTTCAGTTTTGAACAGAATGTTACAATGAGCTATAATCTAATTGCTTATGGAGCTTTATTTAAAAAAAAGCCATCTGTAGAGTACAGATGATTAACCATTACATTTGCCAAGATTGCATATCTAATAGCCTGTTTTGCAGTGATGTGAAATTTAATTATATTACCATAAGCTATATTTTTTTGACATTGCACTGTCTGTCTGCAAGCATCACAGACCATCATTAGCACGTATGTGCAAGTGCTAGGTTTGTATGTTGCTTGTAGGCTGCTGATAAGGAGATTTAAATGGCTCTGGAAAGGTTCTTGCTTCAGGCCAAAGAACACCATAGAAATTCACGTTTTCAGTGTGCATAGTATTGAATGATATAAACTAGAGGTAAAATGCATCATTCATATGTAAAGGATGTTGTTCTGTAGAGCTGCCAAGGTCTGATAAGGGGGCTTGTGCAGAGGGCAAGCAAAGCTGTTGCAGAACGTCTTTTAAATCTTCCAGTAATTGCTAACATAGTGTTAGGCTATTATGGCAGTTTTACTATATAGAGTGTGTTTATGTGCAAAAAGATTTGCTTGCATAACTATGGAATAATCATTTTTTTACTGAATAGATGGCTACCTAAACTTGCTGATTTGCACTGTGCAGAAATTCAAAGTTACCCTTTCCTTCTTTTTGAACAGTGGTTCTTTTTCTTTATTTCTATTTCTTTATTTCTATTTCTTTCTCTATTTCGTGTAGATTTCTTATGAATAAATTAAGGAACTTTGCTTTTATCTTTTTTTGTTTTTAGTGTTCCTTCTTTACTAATGCCACTCCCAGGTAGTAAGACACTCTCATCAACTGATAAGTATGCTGTGTTTAAAGGAATTTCATCTGAGAAGCCTTCTGAAAGCTCATCGACTTTTGGAGGTAAAAGGAAAACTATTCAACCAGTATGTGCAATTCATTGCAGTATTTCATATTTCTTATATTTTTGTCTTTGATAAAATGTTAACATAAAAATCCAGAGCAATTGTGCTAATATATATGATATTTGGGTTCATAATATCTTAATGTAAACTTATTTCTTTTCTCACATGCACTAGATTGTGGAGACAAATATAGTGCTTTCCGTGAATTAGAACAACCACCGGAGAGCAAATACTTAGGTAAGCAGTATATTTTGTGGAGCTGCTTGAGTGTATTTTCATGGGTTTTGGTGGTTCCCTATGAACTGCAGATTTTCCGTTGCCAGGATTCCAGAATAATTGTCCTTCAGTCAGTCTAAATAAGTTAGCAAGAAGTATCCCGAAACAGGAGTACAAGGTACTATTGTAACAGTCCACAACTTCATATTTGTAGAAGATTGGCCTCTCTTTTGGATATCTCGTGAAATACAATTACAAAAGAGCGGTCTCCCTAATCCTTTTCCAGAACCATCTATGTGTAACTCATTTATGCAGTATGAGAAGTAATCTTATTCTTTTTAATCAGATGGTAAAGATATCTCTAACTCTACTAACTCCCTTATATTACAGTGGACAGATGAGAATATAACTTTGTGGAAGTCAGGTTAAATTAGTAATAAATTTATATTACACCCTGCCATTTTGTCCCTTTATTTGTAAACAGTATTTTAGATTCTAGGACAAAACTGCTTGCCTGAGTTCATCCCTACTCCGTATTTTTCGAAGATACTGTTCTTTTTTCAGACATTGAGTTTTTGAAACTCCTGTGATGTTTTGTGGAGTGTTCATGTTCAGTACTGCTTCAGGATTAAGAGTTTGCAGTTAAATGAAATAACAGCATTTTATCTTTTTCCTTACGTGTCTTAAAATACAGAAAACTACTGTATTTGCCTGCTATCCAGGTCTGACCACTCTTAACCCTTTCACCAGCTTACATTTCTAATGGAAAAGTTTGCAATTCATCAGTAAGTTTAGTTTGCTGTGATGTTTTTAGTTTTGATAAATGAATGGCAATTTCAAAAGTTCTTGTATTGCTGTTGAGCCCAGTGAATTGATTGCAGGGGAAGGAGGATGGAATAATATGTCAGGTGTAGTCATGGTCCTCTACTACCATTATAAGGAATATTCCTTTAAATCTTGGTTAAACTAAGTTAAAATATGACACGGTGTGATAGCTTAAGAATTAAATCAGTTTCACAGATGTTAATGGTGTACTTCTAAAATAGGACAAAATATGTTTATATACAATATTGGACACTTGTCATAAAATATGCATCAATACTTTAAAATTACAAGTTGTCTAAGCAAATACATGCTGGTGAATGGGTTAAACAACTCAATAAAATAGCATTTTTCCATGTTGTTTTTCATATATTTAAAAGATTTTTTTTAAAACAAAAATTTGTATATGAACAGGAAGACATTTATGAAACGTACACCAAAATATTTATTGTAGATTCAATGAAAATATTCTGTTGCATAATGTTCAATCAGGTTTAAATTATAATCCCTTTCATAGCGCTATATTACATTTAGCATGCACCTGAACTAGAGATCTGCACGTTATGATTAATCATTCTCATGTTTGTGTAAAAGTCCAACTCCAAGCTTCCTAATAAAATTGTAATCAGTGTTTAGCTGAAACTATAAGATGCCTGAATTAAATCAAGTTTACTTTTAAGTTCTGATTATTTAACTTTATTGTTTATGTATTTAGGTGAGCCTGACAGAAGGAAAAAATGATAGATTAAAACGAGATTTTAAAAATGTTGTAAGACAAATTAGAACAACAAGCTTGCATTCCCTTGGGGTCTGGGGCTTTGCCTCTTGCCATCCTTTGGGTTCCCCGTTACGCAGGAATGGATAGGTTTGCTGGGCTTTCAGCCTTCTTAGGTGCTGTGTCCTGCCTCACAAGTACCTTCTTCAGCCACCAGCCAAATCCAGTTTGTCCCTCCTGTATTCCCCTTTCAGTTTATCAACAGGGCTGCTTCTGTCTCAACCTCCTGCTGACATCCTATGAAAAAATTGTATTTGTGAAATATTTTGAAGAGAAGGGGGAGAATTGCTTCTGTAACCAAGCACATGCTATATTGGTATAAGTGAAATTCAAGATTACAGTATTTGTTTGGCAAATATGAAAAGGATGAGGTGGGGAAAAATGTATGCAGGAGCTGGATGAGACAGTACTGATCACCTTTGAATCTATTGTTCATGGTGTGCGTTGATACTGACTCAGTGTAAAAGGAATTTAATGTGACTTTGAGGCTATTTGAAGGACTGTTTAAGTTTTGCTGGAATGAATATTAGAGTCACTGACCCTGAAACTTGTGTGGCTCATAGAAGTTGAGTTTGCAGTTCTACTTGCATCCCGAGCTCTTAATCTAAATAGTTTGCATAAAAACTTCTGACATTGCATGAAATAATTTGCTTGCTTGCATGGTGTGAATATGATGTATTTGTTGTCATTGCAGTATCTTACTTTTTTTCATTCTTTTTCTCCTCAGGAGATAACCTTGCAGAATTCAAGTCTGCAGGAACTGATGACGGTTTCACAGATTTTAAAACCGCTGACAGTATCTCACCATTAGAGCCACCTACAAAAGACAAAACTTTCCCTACATCCTTCCCTTCTCTACCTGTTCAGTCAAAACAGCAAACACAAGCAAAGACCTCTTTGAATCTAGCAGACTTGGATCTCTTTTCCTCTACTGGAGAGAACAAGCAGCTATCATTTCCACCTGCATTCAATACATCAAAATCAGCCTCTTTTCCTCTGCCACCACTTCCATCTACTATTGCCCAGCCAGCACCCAGCAAGAGCTCAAGCTTAGCTGATGACTTTGGAGAGTTCAACCTTTTTGGAGACTTTTCTAATTGCACGACAGCCAGTGGACAAGATGACTTTGCAGATTTTATGGCTTTCAACAATAGCAGTGGATTTTCTGAACAAAAAACGGATGACAAATACAATGCACTTAAACTAGAGGCCAGTCCTGTTCCTCAGTCTGGCTCATCTGCCAGCACAGTGAAGAGTGGGCAGAATTCTGCCACCAATGCTACACCCACTAAATATGATATCTTCAAACAGCTTTCTCTGGAAGGCTCTGGAGCTGGTTTTGAGGAAGGGAAGGACAACACGCTTTCTTCAGTGAAGAGCGATGATGATTTTGCCGACTTTCACTCTAACAAGTTTTCTTCCACATGCAACAGCGCGGATAAGTCCTTGGTAGACAAAGTGGCAGCTTTCAAGCAGACCAAAGAAGACTCTGCTTCAGTGAAGTCTCTGGATCTCCCTTCCATTGGTGGCAGCAGCGTTGGCAAGGAGGATTCGGAAGATGCGTTGTCCGTTCAGTTTGACATGAAACTGGCTGATGTGGGAGGAGATCTTAAGCATGTCATGTCTGATAGCTCTTTGGATTTGCCAACAGTTAGTGGCCAGCATCCACCAGCAGCAGGTGAGGAATTGGTTAGATTGCTCTGGTAATGTAGGTGATGGAGATTTCGGTATTCTTCTGTGTGCTAAGTTACAGTATTATGCACTAGTCTTTCAATAGTGAAGGGCTTCTGAATCTGTGCACCTGCTAGCCGCCAGCCCCTTAAAAGGGCAGTGTTTTTTGTTTTTTTGGTCTTAGATGACTATAAATAGATTGGTCAGTTTGAACTCAGTTCCAGTTTATTTTTGAGATATGACAGCATTATGTTAATGATACCTGTTAGCAATTGTCACTTAAGGGATTTGAGTGGAAAATTTTCTAACGGAAACAATGTTGTTCCATTTATATGAGCTAGATGAGTGGCAGAGAGTCTTGCTTTAATCTCTTGGTTTCAACAAAGCATTTGGCTTGGGGGCTTAACCTGCTCTGTGCTTCTAAAAGGGTAGGCGGAACACTAATTTGTGCTGTTAATGAAAA
This sequence comes from Dromaius novaehollandiae, assembly GCF_036370855.1. Lineage (NCBI taxonomy): Eukaryota > Metazoa > Chordata > Aves > Casuariiformes > Dromaiidae > Dromaius > Dromaius novaehollandiae. The sequence continues at coordinate 2,463,700 of NC_088116.1, forward strand.
CCTGTCTAATCGACAACACCAGTATATTCCCGTTATGGTGGGGCTTAACCTGTGTAGCCAGTATTTTGCAGGACTACAAGTGAAAGTGTTGCTTATGCTTTTTAGAATTAAAACCTTTACTGGAATAATTGTGCAGAGGACTTGTAAATGCTAGTATAATTATCGCTAGCTTTCAGACCTAAATTTCAAACCAAGGGACTCTAACTTTATCAGGTTATAACCTTCTTTAACTTCCCCTTATGAAAGTATTCCTGAGAGAATGAATTAACCATCTCCAATCTGATTGCATATCATAAAACAAATTTCCCAAGTGTCCTGCTTTTTCTTCTCATGTGTACATAGGAAGATAAGATGTAGTTAAATGTTTTGTGGCCTTCGATAATACGGGAACCATTACCGCGTTCTAGTGACAAGTATTATGCAGTCAGAGGCTTTTCTGAACACGGGGAGCACACAAACTGTAAATCTAAAAGCTGTTACTGCAAGAATTGGTCATTTCCATATGAAATATTTCTTCCATTTTTGCAGATATGGGTAGAGAAAATATACAGTACTGTAATTTTGCATTATATGATATTTTTAAGTAGGGGAAAGAAAATTAAGTTGGCAACTTTGACATGGAAGATACTCTATAACAGGGTACAAAATATCAGGAATAATTTTATTAGCAAAGACATTTAATTTTCATATTACTGCTTGGTAAAATTCCAAGTTGAGTGAGCTGTCAAAAACGTAGCACCTACAGTGTATTCTTGAATGTTTACTTTGGTTTTGGAAGCACTTTTTCCTAATATTTTTCTAGCCTCTTTTGGTGGTAGCTTGACTTATGTAGCTCTTCTACTATATGTGAGTTTTGGCCACAGAAATCAGTATTAGCAATTGCCATTTGTGGCAGGAAAGATTTTTTTGTTGTTGTTTAAAGGGGTTAGCCAATCATGTGCTTGTTGCTAAACTTTTGAACTCTGAAGTATTAATTAGAAGCTATTTTTATTAAACTTAAACAAAACAAGCCTGTATTCTCTTACGGTGCCAAGCTAGATGTTTTTCCACACGGAGAGTTTTACTCCATTTGATTCTGTTTTGATCTCACGATGGAGCTTGCTCTGAACTATTTGTTACGAATACTCCTGTGCTCATGTGTTCCTTTATGTATGTTTGACACATTTCAAGCTATGAACTGCTGATGTTCAAGTCTCTTTTTTTTTTTTCAGTTGACATAACTTAAAAAGCAGATTTTCTTTTTCCATTTTCTTTGATCTGTAAATCTAATGTCAAAAAGGGACAGTATCCCTTTGTAGTCCTCGCTACTGAGAAATGACAGGCTAGTCATTGGGAACCGTGGTGTCTGCAAGCACTGTGTAATGTCTTAAATGAAATACAGCAGCAGGATGGGAGGTCGTTAACTGATTTGACTTTTCAGACGTATTGATACGGACGAGTTTATCCTTTGCCTGTTGAGATTTGTGTTAAGGTAGCTTTTGGGTAGGGGCAGGCAGGTGGTTTATGGCCGGAATTAGAAAGAGGACATCTGGTCGCTTCCCACGTGACCGACCTCCGCCTCCGAGGGAAGGCAGGTTTTCCATTTGCTCTCTCCAAAGGCGATACTGTCTCTTTAAACTTTGCTATAATTCTTTGTGTGGAAGGTAGATTATACTAATGTTGCCTGATTTTTCTCGCATATACTTCGTATAACCCTTTGAGCACTGGCTGCATGTTGTTCATTTCAACAAGGCTGCTGCTTTGAAACCAAATTTACCTTTTACTCCAAGATTAAAGCATTTTAATTAGAATCTAGTCATGTTAGATGAGCCTAATTTGTTCTGAGCTCTGTTGAACGCTGCAGCGAGAGTATACCCTCAATCAGAGTATTCTCAAAGGGTTATCCAGTTTGCTGCACTTACAAATCTGTAAAATACCTTTTCTTTGGCATAATTGGAGATCTCTGTATATTTTAATCAATTTCAAGTTTTTTGCTGCTTTTCTAATGTCTTATTTCAACTAAACATTTCCTGTGTGAATGTGCCTTCTCAGATCTGCTTTGATATCTCTTCTGCAAGTATTGACCTGCATGCTTTATTCTGATAACGCCCTTACGAGCTCCTATGTATCACTATCTTTTGTGACCTGTAAGTCCTGCTGTGTTAATAAATATTATCTTGGCATATTTTGAAAGTGTGGGGATGTGTGTGATTTGTTTGCAATCCAGCAATGTATCTCTCTTTTCTGAAAAATACCAAGTTTAAAGTTATAGTATCCCCTTAATCTGGTGGGTACCTTTCTCTTGTAGAACAACGAACCCGTGAGCTCCAGCTCTTCAAACGTTTTGAACTGACTGCTTTGACCTTGCTGCCTGCGTGCTTCTGAAACTTTGAATATCAGGCTAAACCAGAATTATCTGGAGCAGTTTTTGAGAGAGGGACCGAAAAGACTGGATGTATGGGGCGTCAGGCTGGTTCTGTGAGTTAGTGTTGAGGGTATGGTGGTAGTTTGAAGACAGAAATGCTGTATCTCTGTCTTGTTGTCTCCTCACCTGTATTTGCCTGCTGCCAGCCAAGGTTATGCTATGACTTCGTGAAAAGGGCCCTTGGGAAAATATATAACTATCTAGACCCTTATGAGTAGGAGACCGTTAAACAATATTCTGGTATTTGTTTTGCTAATCTAGAGTGAATTAACGAATGCCCCCAAAGGGCCCTGCTTCCTTTTTCTCTGTTCAGAAAGTCCTGCCTCACTAAATATTGAAGTTCTTTCCAACACAAATGACAGGTGCAAATTTGTGCTACAGAATTATGTCACTCTGAATTCTTCCAAGTTCTGGGCCACTCGCAGTTTTGGATTATTGTCAAATTAGCAGCCAAGGTAAAAAGTTAGAAATAATTGAGATGTGGGATAATGATCGAATGTTACGCCACTGCAGACTTTTTTTTTGACTTCCTTGCCCCAGAGCGAAAACGAGACTAGAAGCCAGGATATTTTTCCTCTTTACAACAATCTTGAGAGACTTTAAAAGAAAAAGCTCTTTCGTTCTAGCAGACCAGTACATTATGTCTAGCCCTAAAGCTTTTTAAACCAAAGGCTTGAACATAAACCTGAGCGACTTAATTCTGTAAGGCTGTGTTATTAGTATTTGTTCAGCTCATCATAACTGGCGGAAGGAGAGTGATGTTCATGACTGTGTATCTTACTATGTTTTTGTCTAGACTTGACAGTCCCATTCACTCACTTGGTCTCATTGAGGATAATTCTGCGAATACAAGGGCTTTAAAACACTTATGTATCCTGCTAAGGGTGCTAAGAACGGGAGATACGTGTGTGTTTCTTGAAAGCCTTCCAAGTGGAGTAAAAGGGCCCAGATGCACACAGCAGCTATTGAAAATGCTAGTTCGGGATTGTGAAGGATCACACTGAGCTGTCTCCCACCTTCTGATGCAAACTCAGAGGGTCTCTATTCTGCTGTGAAACATTGTTGATCATGATAATAAAAAATAATTAGTAGGATTTCTTAATTCCACAAGGTTTGAAAGCTTTTCTCTCCTTTTTCCTTTATTTTAATTGAGTTATTCAGCATTCTTGATTCCACATTAGCAGTACTAGATACTGCCACTCCTGAACAGGAGTAAACTGGAGTAGCTCCCTTATCCTCGAAGCCATTCCGGACTTCACCAGCTGAGAATCAGGCTTTGAATTTTTCTGATTGCCAATAGGCGTGATGCAGATCACAGCAGTAAAGCGTCTCTATTCTTCCAGTTTTCATCCCGGTCTTTATCAGGAGAATCACTGGAAGGAGCGAGGAGGTGCTGTCTGTAGCCATCCGGTCTCCGGACGTTTTGCTCAGACTGCTAGCAGTGTTTCCAGCTGAACAAGCGTTCGTGGGGGATGCGGGGGACATTGATGCTGTTGCACTAGGAACAGAACTAGCTGCCACCTGAGTTGCCTTAACAACCGGCAAATGGTGCAGTAATTGTACTTACTCATCTGAGCTGAATATAAACTGAAATATAAAAGCGAAAGTATCCTATGTTGATTAAAATAACTAAATATATATTATACCTTCTGAATTGTCATTTCTTTTTCCTTAGAACATCACTAGTGCTGTCGAAGGCTTTCTTTGAATGATTAAACCCTTGACACAGAAAACTCCAGTTTGTAAATTGCTTCCAGACACAACTTAATCCATGGTGGTTGAAACGAGTTGTTGTAGTTGGCTCAAATGAAGTATGTCAAGTTTTTCTGTGGATTAGATAACACTGGGAAACAGTGTTTTATCTGTATTTCATCCTCTCAGTTTTCTTCTTTATGTTTCTTGGCAAGTATCACTTTACCTCTTGTCAACAGCTGTATGGCCAACTTCTAGAGCTGTGGCTATTCCCCAGCAACTATCAGGCAGGTTGCATGCTTAGCAGGGAATATGGATTTGGTAGCTCAAAATAGATGGGAATTATGGGAAAAAATGGTAAATATTTCAAACCTTTTGCTTTGGAAGAGATAGAAACTCAGCTCTGCACCTAAAACCTCCAGAAACTTACTGCGCACAGGCACAACACTGTGAAGATCACTTTTTCTCTTCCTTGGTCATGAGAAAATATTTTTAATGTACCAATCTAACATGAAAATGTGATTACATATTTGAATGGATCCGAGTTTGATTTTATGGAGACACGTGCATGCATACACACTCATCTCCCTCCCCGCCACCCCTTGTCTTTACGTGCTTGGAGGATCTCCATCCGTTGCGTTTTCTCTGGTGTATGTTTTGTGGTCTAGCCGATGCAAAGCCGATAGCGCTAATTACCTGTGGCTTTAACTATATGGGGAGTAATAGCCTTTGGATTTTTATAACAAAAATAAATCCAAACCTCTTCTGTCATTTCTGAAAGACACCACGGAATTGCTACTGAGGTTACTAAGGAATACGGTTTTGTTACAGTATATTTCACTGAAATCTATTGAACATCTCTTGTGGTAGACTTACAGGATTCTTAACGCATCATTTTAAGATGCTTCAACAGGGCAATTTGCTGTATGCTTTCCAAAAAGTACTAACAGCGTTTAACTCGGCAAAAGCTGAAATGTCACTTGGGTGATATTAGAATGCTAATAATTCTTTTAGAAGCAAAAAAGAGAAGCCCAAATAGCAGATGGCTTTTGCTCTTCCCACTCTGCAAAATATTCTTTTTGTTTTGAAAACTTGTGATTTTTTTTAATGAAACTTTGATTTCTATAAGAAATAACTTTACTTCTAACCTTAGCAAGAAAGATTGTATATTCCGAAAGCAAAGCCTTTTGGCGGTTTTGAATGGATTTAGTTTTTGCTCATTCTATGATAAAATTTGATGCTTAACTTTCATTAAGATTCTGTTCTTACCAAAAGTTTCCTGCAGCAGGAAATGGCAGTAGCTGTTTCTCAGTAGCATCTGTTTTTGCACAGTGTGATGCTTAGTTAGAATTAGTTCACTTTTTTTTTCCACTTAATTGTCTCTTGCTTTGAAAAAATATTACTGATACATGTGCATTTTTTTTAATATTGAATTGCAATAACAGTAAAATGAAGCTTTTATTACACCAGAGATTTTAACTGCAGTATTTTAACTGGAGCTTTTTTAATTCATTAGTCATATTTGCGGTCTCAAAGAAAAAGGCTGCTGCAGGAGCAGTTCTTCGCTGTACTTAATAAAACAATCTTCATGCCAATTATAAAGATACCCCCATCACAAAGAGTTCTCGTGAGCTTTTCACATGTAAACTGCTTCTTTGCTTATTAGTCTGGTGGCAAGCTGCTCTGCTACCTGTCAGGGGAGAAAGAATAAACTCTTCTTTCTCTTCTTTTCATTACACAGCAAGTGTATTAAGAGCCTAGATAAGCCTTTACTTTTACCATAGCTATCACACAGTATGATTCTACCTCCTCTATGCAAGAACATCTAAGCTGTGACAAATTCAGTGCAAATCCTGGCAGATGTTGCTTTTTTTTTTCTCTCTCTCTCAATGGAATTAAAAATCTCATAAAAGCTAGTTTACCTTGAATTATGGAGAGTTGCACATACATTCTTATTTTTCATATGTTTCGATAAATTGCTCTGGACTACTTTAGCTATGAACACTCCAAACATGTTTTCCCTATAACGTAAAACTCCTATGAAAATTTATTCACTAGAGTAATATTTTTTGTAATCAGTGAAACTATTCAAATGAATAGAATATATAAATTTTATCCCAGCTCTTAGACTTATACAGGTAGGGTTCATGTCTGCCTGAATTCACACGTAGAATCTCGAATCTTAGTTTGTGAAGAATTAAAATATCATCCTGCACTGACCTATCGATTACAGCCAAGCTCTGGGAGAGCGGATCCCCGGCTGAAGCTGCCGCTGATGCTGTGTGCCCGAGAGCCAGGGTCAGGCCGGGGAGAAAACATTGACCTGGCCCTTCAGGCTGTGCGTGTAACTCAAGCTCTTACTGATTATCAGAGAAATCGTTCACAATAGAGTGTGCAGGTCATCATAGTAGGATCACCACTCTTTCTTTTCATATCTCCATGAATACTGAAACAATAGTAACCCAAAAATCTTTGGGTTTTGGAGTCAACACCCTATTGAAATAAAGAGGTTGCTTATTATGCTGTGGTATTTTCAAGCTCCCAATAATAATTAAAATTGGTTAACATTTTTTTTTTCTGGCAATCTTTTGAATGTTAGGGAAGCTTTCATTTAACCTCTTTAAGTGTAAATTTAAATTTGAGAGACCAAAATGTCATTTCTTGTGATAAATTACTGATCCCTTGCCAGTCAGCTCCTTTTCACCTTGGAGCCTTGTTTCCATTCAGTTTTGCCTGAAGCAGGTGATTTCGTCTCTTGTTTGTTTTACCCTTCTGTAAACTGCCTGCTCCAAGGATTTAACATGTGAATGGCACTTGGAAATCTTGCTGCACATATGCAAGGTGCTTATGTTTATTGTTGAAATGCTGTGATATGTGCAAATGCAGCAGCTGCGTGAAGACTATCCCTTAGGAGTATGTGATATGTGCCACGTTATGCCTCACTGACCTACTGCAAAGAGGCTTTTCACTTTATTGTAGTAACCATTAAACTCTTCTATCTTTATTTTGTATAACTGTCAGACTTCTTAATTAATCATGTATGTGGGTCAGGCCTGGAAAGCAGCCTAAAGCATAGAGTACTCTCCCTTTCCAGTAAAATGAATAAATGAAGGCAGAAATGTTTTGTTAACATGGCTTAATCCGCAGGCTAGCATAGCCAGATTGAATAAAAAGGGCAGCTGGAATGTCAACTTGTTTCCACCCTGTCTGTATTAAACCCAAGTTGCTGTTACTGCGTGCCAGCCAGTTAAAACCGTAATGTTTGTCAGGATAGTCTCAGCTAAAACGACGCTAAGAGAATGTATTTTCTGGTTTGTGTTTGCTTTTCCTTGAGACCATTTGACCGTGGGCACTGAGCAGCAGCTGAGTGTCTAATGCAAACTGACAATTGTTAATGCTGGAAAACAAATGCCAAATGTAGTATTGTAGGGTTGGGTTTTTTTTAATGCTTTAATGAAAACTATCCAGCCTCTGACTCTTTATGCCTGCCCTGTGGGTCAGTCTCAGTCTAAATGTGAAAGATAAGTTGCATGAGTAGCAGACAGCCTAGCAGAACCTGTATCACTGTGTAGTCTCCTCTGCTGGGTTTAATGTAAGCAAATAGCCTGTTTCTCATACCTGCTTATGGCAGTGAGAAGAACCTATTGGCCTATATAATTGCTGGGTGAGTATAAATGTTTGGAGCTTTCTGCAAAATAATTGGATTTTCTCTATGCTTATCTGCATATGTAAAAACTAAAACAAGATTTTGCATTCATTTGATTCATGTCATTCCTGAAACTTGTAAGCTTGAAGAATCAGTGATGCAGCACTGCTGTAACTGATAACCTTAAACATCATTTCTATTTTTTTTTAAATCCTTGCAGCACGTTTTTATACTCTATTTGTATCAAAGCATGGATATAAAACTGAAGTTAATTAATATTTTATCTGAGAGGATGGGAAAGTTAGCCTAGTTTTCTATGTGGTCGGTTTTGATAAGACAAAATAATTTGATAAGATGTTTGAGTTGCTAATGTTTACATTTTGCTTGTAGATTCTGCAACCAGTATCAGAAAACTGAAATTGGTGATCTGTGCGGTGTGTACTGTCTAGAAACATATATATTTTTTAGTCTGTTTCTTCACTCTTCATAATGGGATGGTGACTTTCAGCTTAAAATATAACAATATTCAAAGGACAAAGCTTACATCTATTAAACAGAATTTATTTTATTATATGCTTAGCTATTTTTCAGATTACTTTTTTGCAAACTCTAGTTTAAGCCTCAATGAAACAATTCACTGCGTTTGTTTCTGCAATTCTTTAAGACTCTTAGCAAGTTGCTATTATGCAGTGTAGAGAGACTGATGTTTGTTGAACTTCAGCTTCTAATTGCAGGGGTTTGTTTTTCTCAGATATAGATGACTTAAAATGTGCCCCATTTGGAAGCTATAACAGCGGGTCTGCAGTCAGCAGCCTGGCAAGCTATGACTGGTCCGACAAAGACGACATTCATCAGGGTAAGAAGCTCCCTTCCTTAGTGCAGCCTTCAGGAAGTGGATCCTCTGCAGCCACTTCAGTTCTTCAGAAGAAGGAGACTTTGTTTGGCAGTTCAGAAAACATCACCATGACAACAGTTTCCAAAGTGACAACCTTTTCTAGTGAGGATGCTTTACAGGATGTTCCGTTTGCAGCCTTTGCAAACTTTAAAGACTCTGGCCCAATATCCAGCGGTCCAAGCGATGATGACATTGGAGACTTTGGTGATTTTGCGAGACCTTCATCAGAAGCACAGGATGCAGCAGCAGCAAGTGACACAAGTCAAGAGGCAGACTTCCTTGCTAGTGGTATCTCTTCTGAAATGCGAAGAGAGTCCACAGATGACTTTGGAGAATTCCAAAGTGAAAAGCCAAAAATCAGCAAATTTGACTTCTTGGTAGCAACTTCCCAAGGCAAGATGAAATCTAGTGAAGAAATGATCAAGAGTGAACTGGCTACCTTTGACCTCTCTGTTCAAGGTAGGCATGTTTGGGGTGGAAGAGGCTCATGATGCATACATTTATCGAATGCTTATTTGTCTACTTGAGTTATAAATTGGCCAGTGGGGATTGTTCCAAAAACTACTGGAATCAAACTGAATCTTCTCACTATTTTTATAGCATTTGGAACAGGCCTCTTTGGAACAGTACCAAAAAATTGTAAGAACTGAAAAACTGGGGAAATTTGCATCATTCACTGAGTAAATAGAAGGCTTTGTTCTAGAGTGGTAGTACATCACTTGCTACCACTCTCTTCATTTTAAATAGTTGCTGTCTTTATGCAAAGAAGAATAATTAGTTTATATTTAACATTTTTAGGGTCTCATAAAAGGAGCTTAAGCCTAGGTGACAGAGAAATAAGCCGCTCTTCACCTTTACCAGTTTTGGAACAACCATTTAGAGATCGTTCAAATACTCTAAGTGAGAAGCCTGCTTTGCCTGTCATCAGAGACAAATACAAAGACTTAACCGGGGAAGTTGAGGTAAGGAATTACCTGGAATGCAAGTAAATCAATAATGATGTCCCTCAGTGTGGTATTAAAGGTGTTCTGCATCCCAGCTGTTTGGGGCTTTAGCTATTTTTAATTTAGGGCGTGATTTTAAAACAGAATTTGGGTAAGGTTAGGTGTTTTGATTGGAAACTACTTATTAAGGAGGCTTCTTCCTTCTTGTCTTTAAAGTCTTGTGATACATGGAAAAAATCCTGTTGTCTGAAACTGTCAGAGTAACTTGAACTTGTTGTCTAAGCTTGTGACTGGAAATTCGTTACAACTAAAATCTAATCCCAGTTTTGGCTCTGAGACCATTGGCTTTGGGAAACGGCTTAACTTTTTTGGCTATGTAATAGTTATTTCTCTCACTCGTGTTGAGAATAGATAGTAAAACAACTCAGATTAAATTCTGCTAATCCCCGTTTCGGTAACAGTAGAAGTGTAACAAATGTGTCTGGAGTAGGAATGTGCAATTCAAATTTTACCTATTCATATTGTTTTTTTCTTTTGAAACCAGTTTTAACTCCCAGAAATCAAATTTTAAAGTTCAAAGAGAATATTTAGGGAATGAAAAAAATGAGAAATCGGTATTAAAAACATTTTTATACCTAACCTGTAAACTGTTGCTTTATATACCTGTCTTCTGTATGTCTACTGTGATAGGATAAAGTATGTAGGAACAGGATTCAGCCCGTCTTTTTCTTTCAAACAGGAAAGTGAGAGGTATGCGTATGAATGGCAAAGATGCTTGGAAAGTGCCCTGCAGGTAAGTGTGTTGCCTGTTCTGAAATCACTTCCTCCTTCCTGTATGTACAACTTTATTCAATGTTTCAGACCATATAAGCGTGGAAAGGGTGTGAATCAGCCTAAGTAGATTACAATTTTTAAACCAAAAGCTGTCACACAGCAGAAGTGACACCTCCTCAGCTAAAGATCCTAGACTAATCTCCTGTCATTTGTGATTAGTTTGGCTTTTACCTAAATTTTCAAGTGCCTAGTTAATTTAGTGTTCCTGTGTTGTGAGTGACCTGATGAGGTATGCTGTTAGGGACACTGATACCAGCACCGGGCTGCTCAGCACTTTTTGAGAAACAGGGCTGTTTGGTATGGCAGGGAGAGAGACCATTGATTTTTTTGGTAATGCATGAGATGTTTCACAGCCAGAGTAGTTTTCCTTAAGATTTCATTTTTACATTTGAGTGTGAGCAGTGCTGTTAGTGTATTCATGCTTTTTTTTACTAGAAGTATTATTTTAGTAATGAAAAGATTTGAGAGAAGGCATTGAAATTTTGAAAGTTCATACTTTTACCTGATCAACTTAGAGTTACAGCATGAATGTATAGAATCATGTGCCAGAGTATGGCAATTTTTTTTAATACAAAAAGCAAATTAAAACAGTTTGTGTTGGTGACAGTCTTGTTTGTAATAAGTACTTTAAGGCAGATAACATTACCATTTTATGAAATTCATTTCCACCAGGTAATAAAGAAAGCAAATGATACCTTAAATGGAATAAGTAGTTCATCTGTTTGCACTGAAGTTATCCAGTCTGCTCAAGGCATGGAATATTTATTAGGTATGTGTTAATTTACCATGTCCATTAAAAGATCTCCTCTGAAAAATACTAATATATGATGACTCTTCCCAAGATAGTATTATTTTTTTAGCTTAATCTATGCCTGCATTGAAATAATGAGCAACTCGTCTGCTAAGTGAATGTAACAATTACTTTTGAAATAAACATCCATGACCACCTTCCATGTGCCATGCCAGTTACCTGCTATTTCTGCGTTACAGTTGCAGAAACCTGTGCTTGCAGTTACCTTATCTGCAATTCTCCACTGTGTTTAACATCAACAGGGGTTGTGGAAGTCTATAGAGTAACAAAGAGAGTTGAACTGGGTATCAAAGCTACTGCTGTGTGTAGTGAGAAACTCCAGCAGCTTCTGAAGGATATTGATAAAGTGTGGAACAACCTAATAAGCTTCATGTCACTTGCTGCTTTAACGGTAAGACCAAAAATAAGCTATGGCTTTTCTAGAAGAAACCTCATAATTGCATGTAAAGTGACTTGACAGAGTGTACTAGCTTTCCAGGTTTTTTATTTCCTTTTGCAAAATAGAGATACACTTGACTGCAGGATGAGGTTTAAAGCTTTCTGTAACTGTTGTTTATGTGCAAGCATGATGTTGTCTTAGTATCTTAATGATTTAGGCAATATCCTGTGTTTCTGTGGACCCTTCCAATGAAGGAAATTTATTAGGACTCAAATAAGCCATTGTATGAGGCTAGAATAGTGTGGAAATAAGTTATCTTAATAATATTCCTGCAATTAGTTCTAATGCTCACAATACAGGAGCACACAATGTAGCAACACAGGAATAACTAAGATATTTTCCTTTCTCTCTGGACTTTGAAATGCCTAAGTTTGTTTTGGTTCCTGCTACAGACAAAATATTTTTTTCATCTCTGGACAGAACTGCCAGAAAGAGCTCAATTGATCTGAGACAAAAGGAGTCTGGTAGGAGCTCTTGAGAGCTTTCTGTGTAGTTGAGCAAGCATTATGGGGAGAGAAAGCGAGGGGCTCTCTGAGGGGTAATTAAGAGAAGGAGCCCCAGATGGGAAGTGTGCTCAAAGAAACTGGAAGGAATAGGGCATGTTTGGGGGCCACATGCAGAATACAGAAATAGAAAGCAAGAAATCAACGTGCCATTAAATATCATGCACTGTGTATGTTGCAGAAAATACTATGTGCAAAATGACCTTCCTTAACCACAGTAAAACTCATGTTCTTAGGGAATCACCTGTCTGCAGGTGCTTTAAATGGTCCAGCATAATGCATCCTTTTGACTCAGTATATACGTAAGGAGTCTTTATTTCTTAAGCTAATACCAATACATCAGATCAAGCATCAATAAATGGGTCCTTACCATGATCTTTTCACTGAACAGCTTAATTTCTGGCTCCCGTCTTGCAATGCAATTATGGCCAACTAAAAATCTTTGCTCCTCAGTAAACAGTTGTTTATGAATGAGACCCTGAACGCTTGGTTTCTGCTTGAAATAGCCATCTTGACCTAGGTCATTCCTTGCACAATAGGTATTATAAACTGTCAGTCCCTTTTTACACATCTTCTACGTCTTTTTAAACCTCTCCAGTACAAATAGTGGTGGCAAGCAGGTGTTTATAGTGATGCTCTGTGTTATACAGATCATGTCAGAAGGTGAAGTTTACATTTTCAGTATTTTACTACTTGGCAGGTGAAGTTGATAGACTAGGATTCATCTATTGGAAATCTGGCGGTGTTGATTATAATCTAAAAAGCTATCAGGATATGCTGTCCTGATTTAAGGAAGTGGATTAAAATTTAGTTCTTAAAGTGCATTTCCTTGGAGGATTACAGGGATTACCTTAATGTCTAAGCTTGCCCACGTGTCATCTGAGCTGCAGTGGCTCCTGGCTTGTAGCAGTCCAGCTAAATTTTGGGCACATCAGGAGCTGCAAACGCTGACTTCTCGTACACACGTGGTACCTCTTAAGTCATTTAAGAGGCAGGGACTCCCGATTCCTTTTCTGTTGTTTTTCTCCACGTGGAGCACTGAAATGTATGGAATCATACCTTCATCTCAAATTGCGGTCTCAGATCCTAAATGGTGCAGAAGTGCCAATTAAGTACACAGAAGTATCCTAGCTCACAGGCATGTGCCTGGAAAGGTTAATTTTGTCTTTTAAAGGATTTTTTTAATAAGGTAATTTTATGCATAGCCTTGTGGTTTTCATTGCAAATTACAATATGAGTTTTTAATTTGCCTCACTCATGCATTTAGTAAACAAATGTTAGAGCACCTTTATTAATTTGATTGATCTACTTTAAGTTTTTTTCAGGATTCCAGTTATTGTCCAGTCATTCAGCTGGGGGAGCCTGATTAGCATACCTAGAGTGTGGCTTAAGAGTACACATATGTTCTATGATCACACAATTTTTTTAAAGCCTCTTACATTTCTAGGGATTGGTTTTGATTATACTACTATGTTCAAGCAAAGCTTCAACAATTTTATACCACACAGATTTCAATTAATGATTGAAATGTAAGATTGTGTAACAGAAAAGTTAATATATTCACTGAGCTCTCTGATTTGTCTGTCTCCAGGCTTATTCTCCCAACCTTTGTCTCTCTTTAACCTGAGCATGTATGTGACATAAAACAGTTGGTAACCTTAGTTCTTATATGTTTTGGCTAGCCTTAATATTCCATTTTATACTGCTGTGCAATTCTAGATTCAGAAAGAATAATAACTGCTCTTTTGTGATGAGGAAATAATATGGAATTGAGGACAATAAACGCTGATACAGATACCACTTCAAATACTATTGAAAGCTATGCTGGCCAATGCCTTGTTTCCTCACAGCTGCACAAATAGTTGTTGCATACCACTGTTTATCTTCATCCAATTCTTAATATGCTGCAGTTGAAATGTAACAGCAGCTGCCTGTGCTCTTTCTTCAAAAGTTTCTTCCTCTTTTGATGTGGGAACACAGAACTTAAAAATTCTTTCCTTTGTTGTATAATCCTTTTTCAAGAGCATGAGAGTTATAATTTAATGTTGACGGAGATTGCATAGCAAGCTTGCAAATATATACTAATGGCTTTGATTAAATCATGCATCAATCTGAGAAAATGTAATATGTTGTCTCTGCCATGTTGCTTGTTTGATATCTCTCTGTAGCAACAAGATAGATAATTTTATCATGATGTCCAAAATTGTTTCAGTCACTGAAAATGCCTAAATTTTACTGTCTTATTTTTTTTTAGCCAGATGAAAACTCATTGGATTTCTCGTCTTGTATGCTGCGTCCAGGCATTAAAAATGCCCAAGATCTCGCCTGTGGGGTATGCCTCCTAAACGTGGATTCAAGAAGCAAAGTAAGTATCATGGCCTCTGCTGTCAAACTCATTTTTAATTTAGATCTGACCGTGTTTAGGTTTTGGGTGTATTTACAAATCTTCATGGCTATCATTTGTAACTGGAAGTAGCAAAGGCAAAATCTGACCCATAGATGGGACTCAAATACTCCCTGGCCTATATTCACTGGGCCTGAGGCATGACAGGTGACAGCTGTGGATAAAGGGTTGAGGAGTTAAACTGTTCAGAATGGGGAAGAAACTGGGGTACTGAGACTTAAAAAAAATAAATAAATAAAATAAAAAATCTTTTAATGACTTTTTCTTTTTTCATGAAATGCATCTCTGAAGATTGTGCTGGAAGGGAACTATTACACTTAGCAGAGCTGGGAGGGAATCCCAATGTATGTGCAGAGTAGTATCAGCCAGTTAATATACTATCGTCAGTTTTGTTGACTTTTTGGTTTCAACGTTATTTCAGAAAGAAGAGAAACCTGTGGAAGAGCTTCCTAGAAAAGTACGAACCTGTAAAAAAATATTCTTTATAGAATCATTCTCTTAGTTGAGTGTGGAAGGCTGAATTGCTGACTGGCCTTCAGCTGTCATTCTCAATTGTACCAATCATGACTCCTTTTCTTCTAGTCATTTTTTGTGACTGTAACACTTGATCTGATCAACTAACATACTCTGGAGCCTCCCCTTTGTCTTGTCTGCATGCTTGTATCTCGTGAATAGCTCTCTGTTTTTGTGCTACTTCTGTTGTGTGGTAGAAAATTCACCGCAGTGAGTTTCTGAGTTTGTAGCTGCCTGTGTGTCTGTTCCAGAAGGTGGGAAACCTTGGTTGTTTGCTACAAATATTGACTTTTGGCTATATGCAGTAAGCAGTGGCATTTTTTTTTGAAATCTGTGGAAGAAATCTGGGGTTTTGAGGAAGAGAATTAGATTATCTTTTTAACAGGAAGCCATGAAGCATTAGAAACATTTTTGAAGTAGGAACAGCTGCTAACCATTCTCTTTTTGAATAGGAAAAACAAAAAATCAACCTTATCTCAGAGGGTCTAGATTAAAAAAATTTTTTTTTAGTTTGCCGTGACTTCTAAGCAGTATCTCCTCCTAGCAACGTATATCAAACTGTTTTAGGTTTGTTCATGGCTTTACACACCCTGTTCAGAAGTTCCTTTTGTAAAGCACCTTCACTTAATAGAAGAAAGTAGACCAAATTCAACCTGAAACACAGAAGGATAACACTGATACCAAGTGTTGCACTTGTCTGAATCACAGCAAAATTTGACCCAGTGAAATAAATGCAGTAGCTACTGGCTGGCAGAACAAACTCTTCATTTGTGTAGGTATGTAGGAGCATTAGTAGAAGGTGCATGAAACAAGGTGAGTTAACTCCCAGGTTTCAGATCAAATGGAACACTAATCAGATCACTCTCTTTAATACAGGCTACAACAGAAAAAGTAGACATCAGGTATGATGGTTGGAAGTTTTGTCCATCTGCAAGCATTTTGCAGACTAGATTAAAATATTGTTTGTCGGCTGCTCTCTTTCTGCAAGTGGAGATAATCTATTCGGAGTGAGAGGGTCCAGGTTCTTCCATGTTATGCCATTCTGGGGTGAATACCTGTGCAATATCCATTTTCCACTCTAGTTTCTAGATCATGGAGTAGAAGAGACTGTCACACTTGTTTCAATTCTTGTTATTCTAGGCCTTTAATTCGGAAACGGATAATTTTAAACTGGCTTACGGAGGGCACCAGTACCATGCGAGCTGTGCAAATTTCTGGATCAACTGTGTGGAGCCAAAACCTCCAGGTCTCATTTTGCCAGACTTGCTCTGAAAGGAGTTCTGCCGAAGATGGATTATCAGGCTCTACTAATGTAGGACACTTGGGGCAATAATGTGACAGAATAAGCAGAAAGGCTTTTTTGAACTGTGATTAGTATTTGAAATGTTTGGCTTTGATCTGTGTACAATAATGGGTTAAAGCCATGGTCGAATATACAAGCTCCCCATGAAGAATTTCACTTCAATTTTGAGGTCTTCAGAAATAACCAGGAAAAAAATGTAGTGTGGCACAAAATGCAGCATTTCAGTCTTTCTCAAGCTGAAAGTAGGTTAGTGTTTGTATCAAACCAGTCTGCTAATCAAAGTGCATAAACCTCTGAGATGAGACAATACCTAGTTTCCAAGAAAAACTGAAATGCTAGACAGATTTGCATGGAAGTGACCATTTAAATACTTGAAATATGTATTTGCAAACAAGTCTTCTGTGTAATATTTTTGGTATATGGACCATGATGGTTTTTCTTTAAATGTTTGCTGCTATACTATTACAATGCACAAGCCACAGTAACTTTCAAGGCAAAATGAGTTATTGGCTAAGGAATTGAACTGCAGAGAGTCATTGTATATTTATACGTCTACTGTTCTGTACTGTAAACTACACTGTATCCATACATGTAACTGGTTAATATGGGGGAATAAGAGCTTGGAAAAGTTGTTGAAATTTTCACTATCATTTCTTGATTCTTTAGTACAGGCAGATGGATTTTAGAACTTGCAATCTCTGCTATTCTGTTGTAAATACTAGACAAATTCCCCTCTTGGAGTTGTCCTAAACTACGATGTGATTTGTTATGCCTTTCACGTTACCCTTAGGTAGTTGTGTGGCTGCGTTACCGTTGAAAATTGGACTCCACTGGTACTGAGTGTTTGCTGCTGTATGTATTATCCTTTTTGTATGTCAATATGCTTTTCTTGGTGGGATTCCTGTGGGTAACTGGTGCAGTCTAGTGCTATCTGTAATAATGGGTTTTTTTGACTCTTAAAACTGCCAGTACATGATGTCCCTTAGCTCCTACTACAATCGGGTGTGATCTAACACTGGAAGCTGGGTTACTCGCACAGGCTCTTCTCTAAAGCAGGCTATTGCAAACCTGCCGTTTCGTTGCTTGTGGTAGGTACCCCTTTCTGGAAAGTTAAAGGTTAGTTTATCAGGCTATCACAAAATGTTACCCATAAATCTACAGTACCTGTTTTTTTTCTTCAGATACAACATCAAGATGACAGTGCAGTCAGATGTAGTGCTAGCTACAGAATCTTAAATCCAGTGGGAGCTTCGTGTCATCGTTTTAAGAGCCTTACAACTGCACAGTCTTACTCAGCTCACAGTGAGCAAAGTGTGATGTATTTGCATCTAGTGCAACTTACTTCTTAACTCATTGAATTACTTAAGTTTCTCAGATCTCTAGAAAAGCTTCCTTCTCTCCAAAGATATCGACAGCTTTTCCAAGTGAATCTTGCCTCCATTATGAGTAACTGACATTGACCAGTGGTTATTTGCTGAAAATGAAATTACAAAGAAAAATGAGGCTTCATTTATATAATGAAAAGCTTAGTTATATTAAACTATTAATTATGTCAAATGAAAGAATTTTGGCTAAAAAGAGTGCTAGGTGTCTGGCCCTTATTTACACAGATTAAAATCTTGACGCTGCCTGAAATTAGCTCATTAATAAAATAAGCAACTTGTGCCTCCAGTCGCAAGCTCAGGCTAATCATGTGGCAGGTTTTCAATAGTGTGACAGTGAGTGCCTGCCTTCTTTTGCCCAGTAATTACCAAAAAAGGGCAGTCACTCTTTGATTGCTATTTTATTTATTAGCTGTGGAATAGTTACAGTAGTCTGTGCCATAGCTTTTGACTGCACATACTCTTTTTCCTCACAACTGGGAACTGCTGTATACATCACTATTGAAAGTATTCCCACTGATACTTGAGGTCTACTTAGCCTAGTAAGTTAGCACTCACTTTTGCACCTTGAATTATAAAAAATATTTAAGCTTTGTCTGACTTCAAGCAAATGCCTAGTTTTGCTGCTAGCAAGGAGGCTTCTCAAGCGGTTTTGAGTATATAGCTGATGTAAAGGCTATTGCTTATTAAAATACTGTATTGGGAAAAGGGAGTTTATTGTTAGCATGGGTTTCCACCACAGTTTCTGGACACTTAACTGGATAGGATTTTTTTAATTAAAAGAGAATGCCACAAATAAAACTGGCTGCAACATGATACTTAAAGCAACCAGTATTTCGAATACAGTACCAGCTATATTGTCATAAAAATCTTTTTCAGTGATGTTTTTCTGGTAACATATTTGTTAAGCAAGTTCTTTCTCTAAGATGCATCTAGCATGTCTTTTGGCACATAAAAATAAGGAATAGACATTTGCAATTATAATTGCAGTAGAGCTTACTGAAGTATGACACTACTAGTTGCTTGCTCCCCACTGAAAGGGAAGCAGCAGGCGAGAATAATGCATTTGTGGCAAGCAGAAAGCGTTTTTCTAAACACCTTTACGTCACGGAATACACTGAATGTTTTACATGTAGATACCATTGATAAGGGCATTGCACAAGGAGGATCATTTCACTTACATACCCATGTCATTAAAATGACTCACTGTTGCATTCAGCATCTCAGCTATTACATCGCTAGCCAAAGGCCCAGTGTCCTTGGAATCTGTATCCAAGGTTACGGTATTTTCTACAGTGCATTGTATCAGACCACATTCCCTTGCTTCGTTTGCATGCAGGTTAATCCGCGTACTGCCTTCTATTTCGGTTGTGTTGAATTTTATAAATGTAACTCTATTTTTGGATGTATTCCTTCATTAGGAAAATGTGAGAAACCTGATTCCCCCTCTCCCCCCCCCCCCCCATTTTAATATATGTGTTATCTGGATCTGCCTTGGGGTTACCTATGGAAAGTGACTTTTCTATGTATTTGTGTATATTTGGAGTTTAAGAGATGGTTTGCTTGGTTAATTTATTTTATATATCACTTTGCTTAGTTGTATTCCTAATGCTTCTGTGCTATCTTAGTGTGCTTCAACTGAAGCTATCATTTCCGTGGCAGTCGGAGTGCTAGCGAGCAAACTCTTCCAACCTGTTCTCCTCACCATTCATCGTCACGTTTTGCTTTCAGTATCCTCACAAGCTTGTTGACCCGTATTTGATGCAAAGGTTTGAAGACTGTTTGTTGCATGTGGATTGTTACTTCCTGCACTGGAGCATTCCACCGAATTTTCAACTCCGGCAGCCGCTTCTCTTCACCCGGGCTTGTTCTGAGCAGCTCCTCCTCGAAAATTGTGTAGTAAATATGAAGTTATAGCGAGGCTCAGCCTGAGGTTGAGAAGGAGAAGCTCTTGAAAACCCAAGGAACACCCTGTTTCCTAATTACATGTTAATTTAATTAAACTTGAAACAGAAACTGCCTTTTCAATAAGAGCTGCTATTGTACAAACTGCTTTTTCTTAAAGATGTTTTTGCTCTCTGGGCCTGAATTTAATTCCAGTTCTCAATATTAAAATATAAATGTCATAATTTTAAGAAGTGTTCAGAAAACTTCCCTTTACCTTGTGATTCTTTTTTCTTCTCTGGGTGAATGTTATTTGTCTTACAGAAGTGGTTTTATGATTAGTAGTTGGAGTTGTTTCGGTTTGTGTTGTTAGAGTCGCTCCTGATATTTTAAATCCATTGAGAATAACTATTATTATTGACTTTTTAGTACATTGTTTACTCCCTTAATTCTTGCCATGATTTGTAAATCCTTTGTTGAGATCCATGAAACCTTGCTTTTAATAAAGAACTCGTTTCATTTCTGACAAAACCATGACGTGGCTTGTTGCAGGCTGCAGCTGGAGAAGAGCTGCCGTTCCGGTTGCTTGTCGGGGTCGGTACCTGCGCTTGTCGCCTCCGGAGCGTGCGACATAATGAAGCCATATTTGTGAAGTACTCTGTGTGGCTAATATTTAAGATATCTCACCTAATAACATATATAAATATTCTGCAAACAATTAAGATATCTTCCATTCAGAAAGGCCTAT
Source organism: Dromaius novaehollandiae (assembly GCF_036370855.1). Classification (NCBI taxonomy): domain Eukaryota; kingdom Metazoa; phylum Chordata; class Aves; order Casuariiformes; family Dromaiidae; genus Dromaius; species Dromaius novaehollandiae. The sequence continues at coordinate 2,484,102 of NC_088116.1, forward strand.
TAATAGCAGGAAGGACTTTTCTCTCAAATTCAGCTGGTGTGTTTACAGCAATTTTGAATTAAACTGTGGCCACCAGAGAGTTAATATGTTAACGACTATCCTTTCTTTGGTCTTTATAGATTTAAGGATACGTGAAATATTAGACTTTGAGGGGGAAAAACACAGACTTACGTAAAGTATCTTCCCTTGGAATGAACACAAAAGGAACTTTTGGAAAGAAATCCCTGTAAGTGTTAATACCACTCCACTTCATCTCTAATGAGTATTTCAAATGAATTCTTTATTTCATAATGTGCTTTCTTAAATAATTACATTTTTATAGGTCTAACTTTCCCTTTTGTTTAAAGGCAATGTTGATGCTTTCTATTTTGAACATTTCCATCTTCTCCTCCCCCATATGGAGAAGTTTTTATATTAGAAAATACTGTTAAATTATACATGGTCCATTTTTAGGTAAAGTTTAATTTTGAAAGCAGATTTCATTTTTTAAAGTATCTTTCCCTCTAAAATGTCATGCTTTCAGAATGTCTCTAGACCATTTATTAGTCTCTAGTTCCTTGTCTAACTCACCATTTCCCTTGTGCTGTTGAACTCATGATAAAAGCAGAGAAATAAGATTAGAGTGTATTATTTAAGCGGCCAGAGTCGGTCTCCTGTGTCTCCTGGTTCGTCCCTGAAAGCAGGGTGCTGAGGGACGCAGCCGGTGAAACCCAAACTGCGTGCAGGTGGTGGCAAAACTTGCTTTAATTTCAGTGGGCCAAAGCTTCATTCTTGCTCATCCGCAAAAGCGGGAGGAGGCTTCCCTTCGTCAGTGCAGGGCTGAGCTAGATGTATTCATGGCCTTGAAGGACACCGAGATTTGCGTATTCGTATCTCTTTAAAAACACTTGTGCTGAAATCTCATGGGGTTTCATTTGTGGTTTTGCTCAAGTGTGACACAGTAGGAAATAAAAGAAGGGCTTGCAGGGGGAATGGGCTATACGTGCACGTAGGCAAGTTCTTTCGAACGCTTTGGATTCCCTTGTAACGCTGAGATATCTGCAGTAACTTTTCACAGTGATCCTGCTATGTGCAGAAGTTGGTATTAACGTAACTTGTTGACCTTACAGCCGACCTTGTGCCCTTCGTGCCTCTAGGGCACAGAGCGCGCTGTCTTGTGCCATCGGGCCTCCAAGCCCCCAGTAAATGGCCTCGGGCTTGGTTTAAAGTCTGCTGACTCCTCCGGTGGTCCTTGCGCCGACCTGCCGGACCTCTCCTTGGAGCCTAGAAACTACGGAGCAGCTTCCTTCGCCCCGTGAGTAACTTTAAGCAAGTGCATTTGCCCAGTCTGGTAAAACTCTTTGCAGTGAATGTGAAAACAAACTTCTGGGTTTGAGCTTATGAAAGCCTGCATCAAATTCATTCTAATCTAGACTTATTCCAAACAGGTTTGGTTTTACTAATGATCCAAATGAGGCTGAGGCCACTTGTATGGTTTTATATCAGTGATTATTGATTTCAGTCTAGTGGTTTTTAGTCTGGGGAAACCAAAAACCTGCTTATACTGTGAAGCTTGCACAGTGTGGTTCGGTCTGGGGAATACCTTTAATCATTTCTAGCATCCTTTAAAACTGTGATACCAGCTGTTCAGTTAGGACTCCAGAAGAAACAAATTTTGAAAAAGCCACATTCGTGGCTTTGTGGTAAGAATCAGGAATTGTGGGACACCTAGAGATATTGTAAACTGATTAGCCAAATGCCTGGGACAGATTGCTTTTCTTTTTTTTCCCCCAAAAATTGAATTTGAGATTTGCATAAAGCTACCGGTCAGGATTAAACCACACTCTCACTGCTATTTCAGATACGTTAGCACAGTTCGGAATAGGAAGCCAACACGTGTTCTTGTTTAATCTTTATTGATTTTTTTTTTTTTTTTTACAAGTATAGAATCTCATTTAAATCAGAAAGCTATCTCAGCATCCAGCAATCTGTATTCCTCCTTCAGAGATGCAGCAAAGGACAGAAATGTCTCATCGGGGAACTTCACTTGCTTTGTCCTCCCGGTGGTCCAGTTCTAAGCTTTAATGAAACGAGCATCCTCCCATCTGCAAGGGAGCGAGCGACCCTCGGGATCCAGCTGCCGTACCACTGAAAGAGTTCTCCCACTTCTCAGGCTGGAATCTTTCTCATCGTAAACAAAACAAGGCAAAGCCTTCTCCGTAAAGCCATCTTTGTCCTGGAGGTTTAATAGATTGCCATTTTGCGTAGAATAATTCTAGAATGCAACATAACCTTGAGGACATAATGAAGTGATTTAGAAATGGGCTAAGGCAGATCACAACCATACTTAGAGCTAAGTAATCAAGCAGTTTTACCTACTTCCAATTTACTGGTTGATTGAATATTAGAAAACACAGCTTGGCCCCTTTGGAAGGTGGCCCTACACACAAAGTTTCCTAAACGCTTCTTTGGCTGGCCAGTGCAGGAAAGGCTAACCACTCGCTCCTGTCCTGACCCACGCTTGGACAAGATCTCTGTTTACTCTCCACCCACAGACAACACTAGCATTTTTCAGAAGTGTAAGTGTATTCCAGGACTGTTGCCCTGGCATGGAATGAGTGAAAAAGGACCTTGTATTTATTTGGTTTGAACCATTTAAATTTTATTTTACTTGTGGCCGACATGGACTGACTTCACTTTTTTTTAACTTTTAATACAGATTAAGAGCTGACTAAAGATCTCAAACACTATATACTGAGAGTAACTACAGATGTTAAAGAAAACATCAGCACTAGCAACACAACTCGGCACTCCTGCTTTCCTGGCTCTTAGTAAAACCCACTGTGTTAAGAGTAGGACCTCATTCATTCTGTGCCAGTGCTGCTCCCTAGCCACTACAGGATTTCGCAAGGAAGCAAACAAGCTATTAAAGAAATATCCAGGCTACCGCATCACAAAGCATTACTTTGTTCATTAACTCTGCCAAATGCCTTTCAGGCCTTTCCTTGTAGGATAGTAATAAACTGACTAGAAAAGGGAGAGAGGCTTTATGAAAGGAATAAACTTATGAGGAGGCCTCATTCTGCTAAATCAGAGAAATATGGATTGGGGAATCCCTGTAGAGAGAAATGCTTTGAAGGGAACTGTTGGCCTTGCAGGTTAGTGAGGTGAGAATTAGTTGAGGTTCTGCTGTATGGTAAAGAACCAAAGTTGGCTGTAGAAAGAGAAGGGAATGTCTCCAGTCTGGTAGACTCAGAACAGCAAGTCCCTTCTGTTGTGCTTCCTGTCTGCAGTCACATTAAATTCCCCAGTAAGGCATCAGGGGTCTCCTCTCTCTCTCATAAACGTCTGGGATGATGCCATACGGTGTCTGTACCATTTTAACCGTCGTCTTCCCAAAGAGCTTCCTCTCGTAGTCTATCAGTTGCCTCCAGAAGCCCACGTTGGGGCGTATAACGGGACGTCTCGATTTGACCCAGTTGTAAGCCTCAAAGAGGGAAACCTTGTGGTACTTCATCAGGTAGGCGATGCACAGGGTGGCCGACCTGCTTACGCCGGCCGCGCAATGCACTAAGGTGGCCCCGTGCTTCCGCGCCACGCTGTTTATCTTGTCGGCGACGCTGTCGAAGTACAGGGAGATGGGGGCATTGGGCATATCAGCCAAAGGCACTTTCACGTATTCAAACTGGGGCCAGTTAAAGTTGGGAATCTCAATGGTAGCATTGATTATGCAGGTGATGCCCCGGGACAGGAGCAGGTGCCGGTTAGAGGCGACGCTGCCCCTGCTCAGGTACAGCGAAGGGGTGATTTGGGCGATGCCCCCAAGGGCACCTTCAGAAAGCATTCGCGGAGCCATCAGAGTTCTCGGTAAGGAGTTGTGGCTTCTGGAGGTCATGGAGGATCTTGGCACTCACGCTTCCATTATGGGAAGAGATCCAACGTGATCTTCAGCCAAGGGAAGGGTTGTCTGGCCTGGTGGTGCTAGAACAGCAAGAGCTTCCTCCGCTTAGTCACTGCAAAAGACAAGCAACACGACATGAGCAGGGCAGCTGTCCCGTGAGACCGTGTCTACGTAAGAGGAAAGGAAAACCCAACTCTTCCCTGCTGTGGCCTGGACAACCTCCCGCTGCCACATCTCTGTAGGGTAAGGTCGCTCTGGGTTTGCACGAGGCTTATTACCATGGGCCCCCAGGCATTGCCTGGACAGATATTAACAAAAAATCTCCCAGTGTTATTAGCTCCAATTACTTGTCAAGGGCTTAGGCAGCCTATCTGTGGGCCTGGACCGCATGTCTCCTGCGTTAGTGTGTGGAAGATTAGTTTGTTTTTTTTCCTTTGTTTTCAAAAGCAGCAACTTCACAACTGACCGGAGTCCAAGGGGATGGTGAGAAACATCTCAGGTCGGATACAGACACCAGCAATTTAGATTCCCCTGCCCTCTCCCCAGTGCTATCCCCCTCCTCTATTAGATACACGGAAGTCCCCGCCAAAGCACATAAACCTAGGAAAGCTGTTCATTAGAAAAGGCAGTGAATCATGTCCATCTAGATCAGTAATCAGCTCTCATCTAGGCTGGGAAACTGTGGAAGGAGTGACCTGGTTCTGTCAGAAGCTGCGAGTAAAACCAAAGCAGAGGCAGGGACAGGGGAAGCTCTCTTCCTGCTGCTTTACGGAGTGACTAAGGTTTTGGAGAAAGGAAGACTCTGTAAAGGCTTGGCTCCTCCTGTTTGAGCCACCCATCCCTGGCTACCTCTACCGTGGACCCCAGGAAGGACAAGATCTAGGTTCTCCTGCTATTTCAATAGCTAGAGTTTAAAAAAGAAAAGGCAAAAGAAGTTAAACACCTGCTTTTATTTCCCCCATTCCTTTGGGTCTTCTCCAAAGCCAGCGGAGAAGCCACAAGCAAGGGGACAAGCCCAGGAGTGTTAGTGGTTTGCAAGTCATCTTTACCTAAGACTTGTCCAGCTGGAGACTGGCCCTGGGAGAGGCTCTTGTCTGCATGAGGTGGGGAGTTACTGCTCCATCTCCCAACATACTGCTGGTCGTGGAAATGTGTGGGTTATACCCAACGTACTACCCATCCCATGTTTCCTAAGAAAGAGCTATTTGGGGGCAGAGGCAACCTGGACCCTCTGAAAAGGCTGAAATACTCTGACTACGGCTCCCCACAACCCTGACGCAACTGCCCAGCGGTCCATCTGCACTGGGAGCTCTGGGAACGGCTGGTCGGTCTCAGCAGCAGCTGGTAATGCTGCCAGCAGGCTTCTGGCATGTGTTTGCGGTATGGTAACTTAATGAGCATAGCACAGGCTCCTCTGTGGCTTGTTCCCTACCGGCAGCCACCTGAGCCGCTCCCGAAACCGTGGGCGCGAGGTGCCAGCACCGCAGAAGCCTGCACCCCGCCATGAAGACGTCTGCTGTAGCTGTGAGCGCTCAGGGCCTCCTGCGGCTTCCCCCGCTGCAGTCACCCAGCTGGAGCAGCAGCGGAAGTAATGTTTTGTCAAAGGAATAAAATCCTTTGAGCAGGGGAAATCCCTGGCAATGCAAAGAACCTGGACACTCACGCTCAGTAACGAACCGCGCTGCTCCCAGTCACCCGACGAGCTCACGGACACCGCGTGCGGCTGAAGCTGGGATGTCTCACACAGCGTGTCCAGCGCTGACCTGGAAAGAGAGAAGAGCATCGGTTTTGTTCGGCTCTGTCCCGGACCCAGACAGGACACGGGGCAGTCCCCTCCGCCGAGGCACGTTTGCGGCGGGCTCTGTGCCGGCTCCCTCGGCCGGCGGGACAGAGCGGGCAGAAGGGCAGCGAGCGGGGGAGGCCTGGGAGAGGACTGGGGTTCCCCCGTGCACGGTCTTTCAGCAAGGAAGGAAACCGCAGGCTAAGCTCCGGCGAGGGAGCACTCAGCAAACCAGATCCGCGCAACACCGGTGCTGATGCTGCCTTTTAATATTGGGATAAGACTGAGCAGAGAGCTGCGAATCGCAGCGTGGGCCTGGGCCAAGGGCCGCGTTTCGTGTGCTCTCTGCTGCCGTGGGAGAGTCGCTGGGATGAGCAGGTCCTGCTGCTTCGGGCAGCGAGGTGGCAGAGGGTCCCTCTGCCTTAAGGAGGGCTGGGAGACGGCAGCACGGAGGGCGACCTGCAAACGCGCTGCTGCGGCACGTCGCCCCGGCCGCTGGCCCACCGCCCGCCCGGAGCCAGCAAGGGCAGGGCTGCCGCCGGCTCTGCCGCCGCCGGCTGCGTACAGGGAGGACCCGACCTGGCCGCCTAAGTGTTTCTTTTGCAAAGTGCTGAATCCGAGGCCTTTGTTTGCTCAGTTATTTAGTCTTAGCTCAGCTTTCATTATGGGAAATTAGCCAGCAAATTACCTCCCTGCTTCCTTGATGTCATCTGCCTTTTGATGACTCTCCCTCTTTAGCAGCTCTGCTGTTGCCTGGGATGAAGACCGAAGTCCACGAGCTCAATGCTCGGACTGGGATGTTTTCGAGAGGCTCAAGCGTGAGCGAGAATTTGCCTTTTACTAGAAATCCGTGGAGACCAGGCAACAAGTTCCTTCTCTGTCGTCACAGCTTTAGAGAGGCCATAGGTAACTCCTTCCAGGAGCTCTGCTGCAGGGCCGAGAGCAGCTCTGCCGGCCCTGGCGCTTCCGCAGCGGAAACGTCCCGGCCTTCCCCGCATCCCTGCACCGCTCAGGATGGACGGTTTGAACAAAAATCCCTTTGCGTCTCCTAGGCCGCAGCTGGCTGCCCTGGGCTCCGTGCCGGGACGGGGGCCTCTCCTCCTCCCTCCCCGGGGGGATGCAGCTCGCTGTCTGGGGTGTCCCCGGCAGATGAGGGTCCCCAAGTCCCAGCGCCAGCTCTGAGTAACCTTCCCCTCCAGCACCGCGCTGACTACGCTGCACGGCTTTGGCGTAGTCCCGCCCTCCTCTGCTCTGTGCCAGGATATCCCATTTTCTCCAGGACCGTGCGTTGTTCCTCCTCAGCCCAAGAGTTGATATTTTGGCTAAAGATCAGAGTCAAACCCTGCCTGTCACCTGGGGTCTGGTCGCAGCTGAGCACCCTCTGCCCCGCGCAGCTCCCCGCCCCGCGCCGGGTGGGCCCACCCCCAGCCCCACGGACGCAGCGCGGTGCCTTGGCTTGGGCTGCTCCGGAGGGACTCGAGCATTCCTGCTCCGTGGCAGTTTGGGAAGGGCGCTGCTGCTTTTCAGACGGTGGTTCCTGTTTGCAGGTAGCAACTTATGCTGAGATTTGCATGCGACAGGCTGGGCTCGCTCTGCAGCCTCGGCAAGCCGGGCTTGCGGGCAGCTGCGGGCGCGCAGGGCGCAGCACCGTTCCCGGGCGGCCCGGGCCACCCACCCGACCTGGCATCTTCCAGCCCAAACGGCCGGTCGGCGGGACGAGCGGCTTTCTGCTCCCGGTGACGCTGCCCACGCGGGGCACCAGGCACCCGGGGGCCCGGGAAGAGCGAGCAGCACAGAGCGTGTGCACACCCGTCCCACCTCGCTCCGCCGCTGGCTGCAGGGGAGGGGACAGGCAGATGTGGGGTCCAGCTGGGAACGCAGCCTCCAGACGAGGGTCCCCCGTGTCCCCGTTACACGCCACGTTCCCGGAGCGGGCTGGAGCGGCTCCGCATCGCTGACACCAGCAGCACTGCCCCTCTTTGCGCTGGAACAGCTCTCAGCCGGGAAGGGCTAACATTTCGGAGAGGGTATCGTTATGCACGAGGCAGAGAGGGCTGCTGCGCGCGGTCAGACCAAACGCCTGCCTCGCCGTGGATGAGGATGCTGCCGGCAGCGGCTGGAGCAGATGCTGAGGGACGGCAGCGAAGAAGCAGGGACCGGCGAGCGCGGCCCTTCCCCTGCTTCGTAGCTCTCACACAGCGGGACCGGCGGGGATGCCACCGCCTGCAACTCACTGTCTCAGGCATGTGACAGAGCCGCGCTCCTGCCCACGCAAACCGAGCTGAACAGCTGCTGTCTTGCAGGGAGCCTGCAAACGCAAGGGGCCTCGTCTGGCTCGGACGGCAGAGGCCGTGTGTTCGGTGCAGCAGCTCCAGCCGATGGTGAGAAGCTACCCCCGTGTGTGCAGGTGTGTGTCGGTACCCGTCCCGACAGCCGGACCTTTGCGCAGCACTTGTGCCGGGCCCCAGCCCCCTTCAGAACAAAAGCATCCCCAGAAGGCTGCCCTGCAATCCCCCAAAGCTCTGTTTGCTCTTCTTAACAACCCCAATCTATTCTGTCTTCTCCCCTCTGTAATCTAACGCTGTTGCTCTTAACGCAGGACTTCCCATTATTGTGCTGGAATAGAGAGAAAAAGAGTGAAAAAAAAAATCCTCTTTCCAACCGCTGCTATGGGCAAAAAAAGGGAAAAATAGCTGAAGATCAAATAAGCCAGGTACACAGGCCAGCCTTTGACGATGCCACCTGTGGTACCTATGAAGAATAGTGGCAAAACAGACCAGCACAGCGGCAAACACGCTCTTAGCATCAGCACCGGGAGAGGTCTTGGCTGCAGGTTCAGCTGTGCGCTGGCCTGTGCCATGCAACGCACAGAGAGGGAACGAGCAGCACGGACAGAGTCGGTTTGCCCTGCCTCATGCGAAACCAGCATCTCCATTTCTCCTCGCGTTGGGTTTCTGCACGGTTGCATAGCTTGGGGTTATCGCACGAGCCTGAAGTCAGTGCTGTGGTCTGCTCCCCAAGTCCCCCGTGCCAGCTCCGCTCCCTGCGAGCTGGCCACCCCCGCACCCATGCTGCAGCCATGCACACGCTCACCGGCACGCCCCGACTGCTCGCACCCACCCAGCGAGACAGTGTTAACGGGGCGCTGGCTGGGCTGCTGACTGGCCAGAATTGGGGGGGTTGTTTCCAAATAAGCAGCCAAAAATCTGCTTCTGAAGGAGATGGGATTTTGTTCTTGCTTCCTTCGAATGGAAGAACAACCTCAGGGTGCGGTTTGGTCCTCGGGGCTGACCAGCTGGTGATCTGGTAGTGCCCAGGTGTTTCTGCCATCACATCCTCATTTGCTGATCTGACTCCACTTAATTGATTAATTAATCTTGCAACAGCCCTGACCCACAGCCAGCCCCTTTCTAGACTCTGCCTTGGTCTTCCCCATCCATGGAGATGGGCTGCTGCTGCTGCGTGCTCGTCCGGCTGGGCTACCACATTCCCCAGCTGCTGCTGGTGGTGTGGGGAGAGCTGGGCGCTCCCTTGGGTGGCCAGGGGTCCCTGGGCTCCCCAGTCCTGGAGGCTTGGGGTCCCTGTCCCCAGTGGCATGGAGGTGGAGACCGGTGCAGCCTCCTCCCTCCCAAGGTTGATTGAGATTGATGGGTTCTGCCATTTCCCTCATCTACATAATTAGGGGTGGGGGAAGTGAGCAGCTAATTGCAGTCTGGAGATGACTCTGGTCTTCAAAACCTCCAGGTTCTTTCTGTGTAGCTCCTGGTCAGCACTGTCCTTAGGTACAGGTTTAGGATGAAGCAGTGGTACTTCTCCAGCACCTGCCACGGCAGGGACCTTGCTTCTGCCTTACTGCTGTTGCGGGGCCAGAGCTCCTCACCCGAAGAGCAACTCTGCTGCAGACCCACAGCTCAAAGTCGTTCTGTTCTGGTAAGTCCTGCCAGCTTGTACGAGCTACTGTGAATGTCTTTGTCATGTCCAGAAGCAAAGTTGTATGGTTTCACTTGCAGTTGGGTCCACCAAGAGAAGGACTAACGTGCTAGAGGACGTGCCTATGGTAGCTGTTCCTTGTAAGGCTGAGCTCGGTGTGTGCCTTTGCAGGGCTGCCTAGCCAGTGCAGTTTGCCATTGCGTTGTATCGGAGCTGTGCTGGGTTTCCTGACAGAGTGGCCCCTCTCTTCCAAAAGCAAAAAATAATATTTATACAGTGGTTTGTGTATCGGGTGTTCCAGTCCCTCAGAAAGGTGGCTGCTGGCAATACTGATGACTCCTCTGTTTCACATCTTATGATAGCTGGTTTTTGTTCCTCTAGCTTTAGTTCCCAGAAATAGTTATGTTAATAAAGGCCGAAATTCCCAAAGGAAAGCATTCCTGACTCTTGCATCTCCTTAGAAAGGCCTGAAAACACCTCTAAAAAGCTCCCAAAACCTAGGCAAACAGGCAGATGTTATTGCTAAATATGCTGTGATCTCTAGGACAGAAGGAGAGGTCCTTGCTCGTCAGTCTTTGAACTAGGAGTTGGCAAGCCTGCGCTTCTTGTCTCTTATTCTGATACTGCTATTTGGGGGCTTGGGGTTTTCTAAGGCTCCTCTGGCTTGAGAGCAGAGATGCTGACTTTCTCCTAAGCGACTTGAGCAAGACTTGCAGCTGGAGTTGGGATGTTGCATCGCACAGTAACACGATCAGCACCTGGCAGAGCTGAGAGCATCTCCTAGGCTTTTCTCTCCCTGGACTGCAGGAGACTGGGCAGCGGTGTGACTCGGTAGCCAAATCGCCTGACTAGTGCCCATGGCTGAGCGGTGCTATGGGAAAAATGGGAACCTGCAGAGCGGCTGCAGGGCCTGTGAGGTGCCCCGACAAGCTTAGGGCATGGGGAGGAACAAGCAAATCTAGAGCACTGCTCTCCAGAACAAACAAAAACTGAAGCCCCTGGTTTCCTTCCCAGAGCATCATCTGGGATTCGAAGCAGGTTTGTGGGCTGGGTGTAGGAAATGTCAGTACTGAAGCAAACCTTCCCTTTCCCAGGAGAGGTGAAGTTATTCATTTTAGAGATGACAAATGTTCTCTAATGCTGCAGTAAAGAGAAGAGTCAATATTGCAGGCACTGAATGAACGAGCCTGCTCAGGACTCTTCGTAGCCAGGCTGAGCAGCAAATTGCTACAGAAATGGTCTTGCAGAATGGCATTTAAAACACTTCAGCAGAGAGCATAAGCTGCAACCATTCTCAGGGTCAGGTCTCACTTGTACTGAGTCCAAGTGAGTTTAGATTGGGCTTGAGGCCTTCAGCTGGGCCTGCCTTTCCTGGGCGTTACAGCAGTGACTGCTGCTCACCCTGCCCTGCTGCGAGGGAATGTGTTGCAACCACCAGCTTCTTGCTCCTCTTCCAGTCTCTCGCACCAGTGGTTTGCTCTGCTGGAGCTCTTTGCTTTGCTGTCTTTGGATATACTTGGATGTGTTAGGCACAAATTACTTTCAAGAGGGTGGTTTGGAGCCACTGGCACATGACATAGGAGAAAAACAGTTTGGCTTTGAAATGGAAAAGAGGAATGGGAAACGGGAGCAGGCAGTGGGGTGACTGGGGGTGTGATGCCTGATGCCTCGGCTCTACCTTATGCCTTTGACCAAACCCTGTTCCAGTTCCTACGTTCGGTCTGCATTACTCTTAAGCAAGTGGAGAAGGGCGGCTATCAGATGTGAAATCAAGGTGATAATCTTCTCCCCAAAGTTGTGAGCAGGTTTGGCTGCTCGTACAGCACCAAGCACAGCCAGGTCCCCAGGCTTGCGAGAACAGGCGGTGTTTCCCCAAGGGGCAGTGTGTTAGTTTCGGGGTTAGGGTTAGCGTCGAGCGTGACGATCCCTTACGTGAGACTCTCAAAAGTCGGCTGCAGAAGGTCCCAGGCTTATCACTGTTCAGTGACCCCGGACCAAACGTGTTTAGTCGACAAGCATGACGCTTCCTTTCCCTTGGTGCAGCGCTAGCTCCTCTGCACACCTGAAACTTAGGTTGCTCCCATGACCTGAGCCAGCTCCCTAGGCTACAGGGCTGATGAACCCTAACTGTCCTGCCCCAGACTGCTGCGGCACTGCCTTTGGAGGGGTGGCAGCAGGCACCCGTGTGCAGGTAGTCTCCCCTCCGCGGACACCGACCGCAGCCAGGCTGCGAGGGCCGAGAGCAGCCTGGGGCTCTGGGCAGACGGGCTCGGGCTGGGCCGGCTTGGTAAGGACAGGAGCAGGGGGCCCCTAGGCTGCCTTGCAGGCCTTCGGGGGCATGTCTTAACAGCCAGCTGTAAGCACCTTCTAAATCAGTCTAATGAGCCCAGCTGATGAGCTCTTAAATATCCAGCAGAGCCTCATCAGCCTGCTGTAACTTAGAGAAGCCACCTTCCTGCACCGCGAGCAAAGGCAGCAGGTACGCGCGGCGGCCCGTGGGCTCCAGCCTGCTGACGGCCAGGACACCGCACGCACCTCCCCGGCTGTGCAGGGCCCGGCAGAGGGGAGGGAGGATTTACCAGCGGCAGTTAGGTGTGACTCAACGAGGTAGGAGGACAACAGAGAGCTGAAAGTGGGGCAGGAGGCAAGGCAGTGGTTAGCTGAAGTGCCTGGCTGGGATAAGCACAGGAGCATTTGCACGGCCTGACCCCTCTACCTGCCCTTCTCCCTGCACCAAAGGAGCAAAAGAAATGGGCGGCTGAGGTTTTTGGAAGGATCCAAGCGAGGGGTTGTTACGCAGACCATCGGTCAGGGTCCTGGCTGCCTCCCCCTGCCTGCGTGGCTCTCGCGGGCGCGCAGAGGCAGCGCTTTATCCGTGCTGCTGTTCCTCCCCGAGCCTGCCCACGGGCACGCCGCGCGCTGCCTGCCACGCAGCCGCCCCCTCCTCGCCTTTGCGGAGCAGGAGCAGCCAAGGCTGCTTCCTTCCCGCCTGCCAGCTGGATCCTGCCAGCTGCTGACAACCCTGTGCCGGGGGGGGGGGGGCACCCCCCAGGCATCACGCAGTGGTGGGGAGGGGGCGAGACGGGCAGCGGGTGCAGCCGAGAGCACGCCGATATTTATGAACTCCTGAACGATACGGCCGCTCTGCTCTGGGGACGAGCCTCGCTTGCCAAACAGCACATGGATTTTATGCAAGGGGAAATTTTCTTTTTTTTTCTCCTTAGCAAAATCTGTTGTTTTGGAGCTGCTGGCCTGCTCTCCTGCACTAACACGCTGCGCTCTGCGTGTCAGGAGCTTGAGAGCAGCAGGGTGGCACAGGGCTAGCCTGCAGGGCCAGATGCGAGCCAGCAGCGTGGCCAGCTGCCTCTTGCTTAAGCTCAGCTTAGGTGCATCAAATGCTCTTAAAAAACAGCATTAAGCCTCGGGGAGGCATGAGCTGCTCCTGTAGTTATGTGCGGTGTCAGTCCTGCAGCCAGCTGAACACCAGGGACTGTTTCTGAACTCGCTGCTCTCAAAGCAAGTGGAAACGCGGTCCGCTCTGAAGCGCTGAAGTTTATTTTAGTGTTGGCCGATGGCATCCGGATCGCAGGTGGAGCGTGCAGAAGCTCCGCTGCTCCATCCCTCCTCCCTGCGCTCTGCACCCGGCTTCCAGCCTCTGTTCGGCCCCAGGAACCTGGGGGGCCTGCAGGGAGAAGGGCCCGGGCCTGCTCCGTGGGGCGGACCCCCAGCAAGCTCTGTTCTCCGGGGTGCTGCAGGATGGAGCCTTGCTTTTCCTGGGGATGTGCCCTGTGCTGGCAGAGCTCATAAAGGTGCATGTTTCTTCCCTATTAGTTGAGCGGAGAACTAGCTCGTTAGTGTCTGCCAGGGACCAGAGCTGCTCGGCTGGTGCCACGGGGCTGGTGTGGGTCGTGGCCGTGGGTGGCTTTGCCCCATGTTTATGCAGCAGAGCGATGCTCTGGGGCAGCTGCTGGGAGCTCAGCCCTGGCCCCGCATCAGTAACCATAAAATCAAAGGCAGCTGCAAATTCCCTGCGACATTCCCTGGAAATTGTCTGGTAGCTCCTTCTTGCCCAGACGTTTCCAGGGGCTCTGCCAACTGGTGTGTGCTCTAATGCAGCCCGCTTATCCGGGGATCTCAAAGCCCTGCAGCCCCCGGTCGACCCGAGCGCACGGCGGCGGGGGCTGCGATCCCTTAGCAATGCCGCACAGTGCTCCAGAACGGGGCGATAACGGCAGAAAGCAACAACTGAAGCGAAAGCGGAAAGGAACCGCGATGGAAATAGGCTGGTTCACAGCACCCGGCCTCCCGCCTGCCCGCAGCAGCTGTAAGGAATGAGGTCACTTTCTGAGCACATCGATGGGGTTGCTTAGGGTAACAGGAAGGGAGGCCAATTTTAATCAATTAGTTGGAAATCAAGTTTACATGCAGCAGCAAATGCTTCCCCTGCAAGCAGCCCAGGGCCAGCGCCCCTCTTGTCTCCTGGTGCGTTGCTCTCTGTGTGCTCGAGGCATCCCAAACCCGTATTTGTATGGGGAGCCGCTCAGCAGAACGGACAGCGAGCGAATTCCAATTTCCTTCATGAATAGGGGCTCCTGGCCCTGCGAATAGCTGCTCAAACCTCCCTCTCCTAATGCAAAAAGACGCAACACTGTGCTCGGAGATGGAGCGTTTACAAAGGGGGAAATAAAGTCCCACTGGTGCCTGGGCCTCCTCCACAATGAGCCATTTGAGAGGCGCCAGGTAACCCAACTCGCCCTCCTCGGCGCGGCTGTACCTGCTGAGCCGTCCTGCCAGGAGACCAAAACCTGCCGGATGATTATTTTCTGCAGGGGCAGAGTAGCTGGGGGAGCAGACCACGAGCCCCAGTGCTGGGAACCGAAATGCCGCGCGTGCCCCCAGCGCCGTTCCCAGGCCTGCGGTGCCCGCGCGTCCATGGAAGGGCGAGCAGGGAATTCGGCTTCCTGCTCTAGGCTTTATTCCCGAGCAGCAGGGGACCTGGGGCTGCAATTCGGAGACTTCTCCACTCCTTCCAAGCGCCAGAGCCCTATCTGCCAGACGCTCGTGTGTGTTCGCCTTGCAGTCACTCACCGCGTCACTTTCTGAAGTGATAAATCGGTGTGTGTGCGGCGAGGGCTGTGTTTGGAGATGAAAGGGGCTGGGAGAAACTTGCCACGTACGATTTGAGGCACAAACGCCACCCTCCAGGGAAACCAAGCTGGCACGAGGCCCCGGAAGGAAGGAAGGAAGGGGTGGCTGCTGCTGCTCCTCGGGCCCAAAACGGCGGTGGGAAGCCTGGGAGGCTTCGGCTGTGCTAGCGACAGCCTCCTCCGGAGCACCGTTCGGGTGCCTGCCTTCCCCTCTCCATCCCGGCCCTACCGCTACCCCCAAGCGCGTGATGCGGTGGTTCCCTGGCACAACACTGGCAGAGCTCCTCAAACCACAAGGCTCAGTCTGAGGTTCTTTCACTCTCCTACTGGCTTCCCTTCCCCAAAACCGATTTAGCTAGAAGATTTTTTTTTTTCCCCCCCCCCCCCCCCCCCATCCTGTGTGTTTCTGAGCACTAAAATGATACAAACTCTCCTGCCTTTCCAGTTCTGAGGTTTTGGTTGGAAACAGCTATTGAATTCAAGTGAGTGACTTTCGATATTGCTCTGATCAATGAGAAAGTGGTGCCGCAGGCAGGAGCAGATGCCTCGGAGTTGGGACACTTTGGATGAAATCCCTGGGATTTCTCCTTCGTTTCCGCAGGGAGCGGATGGGACGAGCGTGCCCTTGCACCAGACCCTTGTAATCCCTCAGCAGCAGGAAGGGTTTCACTGCTCCTGGGCGTAAATCAGTTAAAAGCCGCTGCTGCTCTTGCCGCCCTCCTGATGCTCGCCAGGTCACTTGGCTAAGCGGCGGCAGCAGGTTGCTGCTGGTGGGAACTGGTGCCGCGTTCCAGGTCCCAGTCAGGCCTCTGCCGCTTGGGAATTGGCCCGGCGGAGCCGGAGCGCGACAGAGCGAGCGGCAAGCTCGCCTGGCCACCCGGGAACGTCGGCATGCCCGAAGGTGGAGGACGGGCCCGGGGCAGGAATGCGCCTCCCGCTAGCGCAGGGGCAGCGGATGCGGTGTACCGTACGGGAAAACAATGTCTTGCCGGTGCTAATCCCTCCACCATTCCTGTGCCGGCAGCAATGGGGATAAACTGAACTTGCAACGTGATATTAGGGCATCTGTCAATATTCAGAGCTTCATAATAAAAGACTCATTTGCTGTCCAGTCAAACAGGTTATAATCCTTCCATCTCCCTCCAGTCAGACACCCGTCATCGACTACCGGCGTTGCTCAAAGCAGCCGTTCTGGGCTGAGTCAAGGCCCTGGCGCGCGACCGGTTTGGTTTCGAGGCCAGCCAGCCGCAAGCGCGCGGCGTCGGGGTTCGCAGGGCGGCAGGCCGCCCCGGCGCGAGGGAGGCCGGAGGGACGCGCTCCCTCTCCGGTCGCCTCCGCGGTTGGGAGAGCAAGGCGAGGGGAGCGTCGCTTTCGGCAAAGCGGACCCGTCCGATCCCCGAACTTCGCCGTCCGGGTGCAAACGCGGAGTGCCTCCTCTCTAGTGCGGCTCGCTCGGGGTTTAACCGCGAGCGTGTGTTGGCCGTGCCCTGTTCTCGGGGCACCCGTGTTCGTGGGGAGCCGTCGTGCTCCCGCCGCCGGGGCGAGCGGGACGGTGCGCCCGGACCCGGGCGATGGGTCCGTCTGTCCGTGCGCCCGGCGGGGCGGGCAGGGCCGCGGCTCGGTGCCCCGCTCGGCGCCGCGGCGGGAGGCGACTCGGTGCTCGGCGCGATCCCCAGCGCGGCGGCGGAGCTCAGCCCGCTACCTGCGCCGCCGCCCACGCGCTTCCCGCCTCGCCTCGCCTCGCCGCGGCGCCGGCCGCCGCCTCCCTCCCTGCCTCCCTCCCGCCGCCGCGGCAGGCTGAGGGCCCCGGCCGCCGTCCGGCTCCCCGGGGCCATGGCGACGCGGGGCAGCGCCCCCCCCTCCTCCTCCCCCCCCTCCCGGGAGCGGGGTCCCGCGGCCGCGCCGCTCTTACCATGGCTCCGCGGCGGCTCCGCGCTGCTCCCCCGGCGTCCCAGGGCGGCGGCGGCGGCGGCGGGACTTTTATCCCCCGGCGAGCCGGGCACCGTCTCCGCGCGCCGCGGCCACCTGATCGCGGCGCTGCCGGGGCCGCCCCTCCCCTGCGCGCCCGCCCTGCCGCCCGCCGTGTGGCGGTTACCAGGCTACGGCTCTGCGGGCTGCGCCCGCCCGGCTCTGCCCCCGGGCGGAGGCAGCTGGCGCCCGGCCCGCCGTTAAAGGCGCCGCGCCGCCTCGCAGGCCGCGCCGCCCCGGCCTGAGGGGCCGCCCGGGGGCCCGGTCCCCTCCCGCCCCGGCCTGAGGGGCCGCCCGGGGGCCCGGTCCCCTCCCGCCCCGGCCTGAGGGGCCGCCCGGGGGCCTGGTCCCCTCCCGCCCCGGCCTGAGGGGCCGCCCGCGGGACCCCGTGCCATGGCGGCGGGCGCCCTTGGGCCGTGGGTGCCTGCTGTAGTGTCCCCTCGGCCCGGGCCTCACTGTGGGGAGGGAGGGGAAGGTGGCAAGGGCCGTGTGGGGCTGAGGTGGGCGCCCCGTGGGGACACTATGGGTGCCCTGTGGGGAGGGGGCCATGGTGGGGCCCATGTGGGGACCAGGCTGGTCCCCCATGGGGAAGAGGTGGGTGTCCCGTAGGTAGGGAGGGGATGTGGTGGGTCCATGTGGGGCCAAGGTGGGTGCCCCATGGGGAGGGGGACATGTCAGGATCCATGTGGGGCTGAGGTGGGTGCCCCATGGGGAGGGGGACATGTCAGGATCCATGTGGGGCTGAGGTGGGTGCCCCATGGGGAGGGGGACATGTCAGGATCCATGTGGGGCTGAGGTGGGTGCCCCATGGGGAGGGGGACATGTCAGGATCCATGTGGGGCTGAGGTGGGTGCCCCATGGGGAGGGGGACATGTCAGGATCCATGTGGGGCTGAGGTGGGTGCCCCATGGGGAGGGGGACATGTCAGGATCCATGTGGGGCCAAGGTGGGTGCCCCATGGGGAGGGGGACGTGGCAGGATCCATGTGGGGTTGAGGTGGGTGCCCCATGGGGAGGGGGACGTGGCAGGATCCATGTGGGGTTGAGGTGGGTGCCCCATGGGGAGGGGGACGTGGCAGGATCCATGTGGGGTTGAGGTGGGTGCCCCATGGGGAAGGGGATGTGGTGGGTCCATGTGGGGCTGAGGTGGGTGCCCCACGGGGAGGGGGACGTGGCAGGGTCCGTGATGAGGTGGGTGCCCCAAGGAGAAGGAGACGTGGCAGGGTCAACGTGGGGATGAGGTGGGTGCCCCACGGGGAGGGAGGCAGCCCTACAAGAGGGAGCTGCACCTAGTTTTGTCCACGAGCTGGTAGGAGGGTGGACTCGGAGCCGTGGGCCTCCCCGAGCCGTGGCATCGAGGCGCTGCAAATAAACGTCTGGGGCAGAGGAGCGGAGGCGGCTCCGTGCCCCACCAGCCCCGAGCCCGTTTGGGGAGGCTGGTCCTGCTCCCGACACCTCAGCCGTGCGAGGGCTGCCCCACATCTCCCCCATCGTGCACCCGCGTCAGAGACGGGGACAGGCCCGGCCGTCCCCAGTCGCGGTCCCCCTCCCCGCAGAGCCGCCCGCGCGCGGGGAGGGAAGCGCGCTGCTAAAATTAACGCCGCGCAGGGGACGCGTTGGGCTGTAGCTGGCAACTCGCGGGCTGGCATCGGCGGTGCCTTCCCGGCGGCGGTGGGCACCGTGTCGGCGCGGGCTCTCGTGACATCAGCCAGCCTGCGTCTCCTGCCACGCACCGCACCGCGAGCTGAGCCCGGCCGCGCCGGAGGAGGCAGGCAGCAACATGCCTCCGCTTTTAACCCCCTGCCTGCCGGTGCCGTGCTGGCAGCGCCGGAGCGTCGCCGGCCTGGCCTGGTTTTGTTCGATTTCTGTTTTTATTTTTTTTTGTTGTTGTCACACATTCGGACCAAAATAGCAAAATCTCTAATAGGAAGCTTCCCTTGCCTCCGAGCCCTCTGGCTTTTCTCTCGCTCGGGTAGGTTTCATGACTCAGCAGCCCAGATGGAGCCATCCCTCAGCCTTCAGCACCAGAGCTGTTTATTGCTCCAGAGGCTGTTTTTCCAGGAGCCTATGTGCTTCATAACAGGCACCGCTCTTCCTTAAAACCCTGCCTCTCCAGCGAAGCAGCTCAGCACACTCAGCGCAGAGGTGGGCGAGGAACAAAAATAGGCAAATTGAAACCTCAAAAGGCCAAAAAACGAAAATGTGAGGATTTCAGTTCTGTAAGCTCCCGGTCTGCTCTGCCGCTGTGTTGTATCAGATGTGCGCTGCTGCCTTTCCCAGGCTGGGACCACCTCACGGAGGAGGAAATGTGCCCGTGTGATGGGCGATTTTGGCCACCTTTGCTGGCGCTCACGGAGCCGATCCTGCTGCTCCTGCCCTCGCGCTCGGAGAGCACACGCGTTCCCAGGGCTGGGTTTTGTTCCCTTGCCCAGGAACATCACAAGAGGAGGGCATAGCTCATCTTCAGAAATAGCCCAGGCTGCCCACAACCACCTGGAGGTTTAGGTGTTTTCCCCTAGGGATGCCTCCGAGACGAGAAGGTCTCGCGCCTGGGGAGAAGCTGAGGGACCAGCTCTATCTCTAGAGGCGTCATTGCAGGACATGAGCGATGGGACTGTGCCCGTGGCTGGAGGCTCTCGGAGCCATCCCGGGACAAGCTTGGAGCGGTACTGGCAATAGGCAGAAGGAAACAAGGAGACGGCCTCGGGGGTCCCTCCATGGCTCAGCGGGGTGGTCAGCCCTAGTGAGCATCCAAGTCCCTCATCTCTCCCCTCCTCATTCGTGGTTAAATGAGAAAGAAAGGTGTTCTTGGTTGGACCTAGCTGCTTGCCAGGGGTGGTCCATAAATACTCATGCAACTGCACGTGGATGTGTTTAGGTTGGTGTAACTTGGGCTTTTAACCCTTCACCTTACGGGGAGCTTTGTGCGTTTTCACTGCGGTTTAGAGGAGGCGAAGAGGGAAACTTTGGAGCCCTTTGACTGGCAGACACAGGGCATGAAGTGGTGCTGGAGCTGAAAGGGAATGTCGGCCCCTCCGCGGGATGCTCGCAGCCGGATCGGAGCAGGGAGGAGACGAGCTAGGCGGCACTCCAAGAGCCGGCTGAGTGCTGCCAAAATGGCTGCGCTCCTCCACCCCTTCGTGCAAAAGGCAATTTCGAGCAGGGCTGAGGCGGGCGGGCAGGCATGGGCGAGAGGTTTCGGTGCAGAGCGCGGCAGAGGCGTTGGGCAGCCGGTGCCTTCCCGAGGACGTCGGCACGGCCCTGCCTGCCCTCCTGCCCTCGCGTGCCGGGTCACGGCGCTTCCTCTGCGCCATCCCTCGCCCTGGCCGGCCCGCGAGGGCGACCGCGCTCCGGGCAGGGCTTAGGGACTGCCCTGCCCCTAGGGATGTGGTTTTGGGGAGTTTCTCTCCCTTCCAAGGGAAGGACCTTCCACCGGCTGTGGAAGCTAGCAGAGCCGCAGAGGTTGAGCGTGGCGGGGTCGCCCGTCGCCAGCCGCCCCGCGAGGAGAGCCCGGCGGAGGCTGCGCCGTGCCCGGGGCGAGCGCGTGTCCCGAGGGGGAGTCTGGCCCACGAGGGCATTAGCCGGTCATTAGGGCAATTAGCCTAATCACCAGGGTGTCTTCCTTCCCCGGCTTTGCTCCACGGTCCTCACGTCCTCACGCGGGTCGCAGCTCTGCGCCCGCCTGTG
The DNA here is from genome assembly GCF_036370855.1 of Dromaius novaehollandiae. Taxonomy (NCBI): domain Eukaryota; kingdom Metazoa; phylum Chordata; class Aves; order Casuariiformes; family Dromaiidae; genus Dromaius; species Dromaius novaehollandiae. Next base: position 2,504,493 of record NC_088116.1, read on the forward strand.
GCTCCGCATGTGCAGGAATCCACCTCGAATCCGCCTCGAGCGGCTCCTCGCCAGTTTCCATGGTAACGCGAGAGTTTACTCTGCCCGCCAGCGCCCGCGGAGCGGGGCCCGCGCGAGGACGCCGATGGCTACGGGGGCCTACGGCTCTGGGCGCCCCGACGTAGGGCCCGCGCGCCCCAGGCGGGTGCCGGCGCTCGGAGGAGCTGCGGATGCTCTTGGGCTGCTCTTCCCACCCCGAGGGCGACCCGGGGAATGAGCACGGAGGAGCGCGGTCGGGTCCGTGATTCCCTACGGGAGCGAGCGCGGCTCCTCCGGGAGGAGCGGGCGGTCGGGAAGGGCCCACGTGGGGCACGCACGGCCGTCGCAGCGTTCGCTCCCGGTGCGAGCGGCAGGCCTGGAGCCGGGCGGAAAGGCGTCTGCCCTCCGCACGCCTTCGTGGCGTCCTACATCCGCGCCTGCCTTCCCGGAAGGTTGCCGAACCAGTTTGTTGGAAGAGCGAAGGGAATTGCTATGGAGCGTCTTCGAGCTGTTTGGATTTTTTCCCTTTTCGTTTCCACCGAGGCAGAAGTGGGGCCGTGGTGTCTCGTTACCTGGCACGGGAAAGCCGTCGCTTCGGAGCCGTGATGCTCGTCTCCGAACGGAGGCGGTTTGGGTTTCACGGGCCCCACCTGCCTGGAATTCGAGCAGGCGCTAAAACTAGGGCTGCTGGTGACTTTATCTGCGCTATCTGCTCTGCTCCGAGCCGCGGGGCCGCGCCGGGGCCACGGCAGCCCTCAGCCTCGCACGTCCGAGCCAGCAAAGCGCACTTGCAGCCGGAAAACAAAGCAAAACCAAAGCGCTGATGCTTTTAGTGACAGGAAAATAACACAACCTGCTGAACGTAGCTCGTAAGGCGGCTATTAGAGGTGACTAAGAACATGCTGGGATGAGACAGCCACAGCCTGGCCGCGTTGCCCGCACTCGGGCGTAATTGATCCTGCAGGTGCCTGGATAGGCGCGCGAGCCCAAACCGGCCGTCTTCCCGTCCTTCCCCAGCCTCGCTCCATATTTAATCTTTCATGTTCACCCGAGTCTCTAATTAAGCCAACCGGAGTCCTTAGCCGAGCGCACGGGAGCCCCCAGGCTGACTTTTCCCCTTCGTTCCCCAGTTTTTCCTCCTGAGCTAACGCTGTTCCCAAAGCAGTGGCTGAGATGAGGGCCAGTTACCGGCGACGGTCTCGGAAACGACAGGCGGGGACTGCCATTTTTGCAGAAAATTTACAGCCGGTTTGTTTGAGGCTGTCTGGAAAGCGCTTCTGTGGTTGTTCTTGGCAGCAGCCGTCTGCCAAGCGGGTGTCTCCGGGAGGAAGGGCAGCAGCTAACGCCTCGCGGGTTGTGTCCGGAGCGGCGGGTCCGTGGTCGAGCCGTCACCGCTGCCCGGCTCGAAGCAAAGCCGCCCGCGGGGCTGCGAATGGGGCTCCGCTTCCCTCCGGCCGCCGCGCCGGCGGCACAGCGGGGAGAGATGCGCGGTGTAAATAGAGCAGCATATCCATGGCAACCCCAACTTTTCATTACCGCTAATTGCTCGCGCCATGCCAGAGCCGCACGCGGCGCTTCCCGGCGCGGATAAAGATAACTCCCCCGTTCAGAGCCGCTCCGAGCGCATCGACGCGGGCTGGCGCCCGGCTCTGGCACGCAGCGGCGGAGACATTTTGCGAGGATCCGGGTTTCCGCAAGGGTTTGAGGGAGGAGGGACCGGCCAGGCAGCGAGGCAGGCGGGCATGCCGGGGTGCCGGCTCTCTCACCCGACTGCCTTTCCCCGACCTGCCCTTTCTGGCCTGCTTTTTGTAGCACAACGGTGTATTGCGGCAGAGCCTGGAAACTCAACGTAACAGGAGCAGCAAGGAGGCACCAAACCTGGCACGGGCGTGCTGGAAACCTGTTACCCTCCCAGCTTGCGAGGTGCCCTGCGAAAGTAGAAAAACCTGTTGTTTCTCTGCTTTGATGCTGTGCGAGGGAAACCTCCCGGCCCCCCTCCCCGCTGCCTCGCGCTCTTCCCCTCACCTCGGAGAGGAAAACTCTCCTTCCTGGCTTCCCTCCTACCCCCGGTTAAAGGAACACAGTTCTCGCCTTTCCATGGACACCTTTCCTCCCCGACGTTTCCCAGAGGGCCAGGTTACTCGGCACCACCCGGAACGGCCCAGGTCATGGTGGTGGTGGATCCCGTTGGTCAGTGCAGGTCCAACTTGCCGTCCTGCTCAGGTTCCCCCGGTGCAAAGGGCAGTCACCGATTTGGGATGCTCGTAGCGGGTGTAGGGCTGGTGTGTTTGGCTCCTATGCTGCTTTTCTTGTACAAGCCGTGGCACAGGAGATGGTGCAGGAGCAAAGGTAGCTGTGCTTAACTGGAGGTGCTGAAGGATGTGGTGTGATGGATCTTGGGCAGCTCTCAGCCGTGCCGTGGTACGGCCCCAAGCAGGCCATCAGGGTGGCTAAAACGCTCCTCTTCTCCCTACCTACACCAGAGACAGCTGCAGGAGAAATCTGACTCAGGTCTGTTTTCCTAATGTTGAAAGACAACTGGGAAAAACATTCCCAAGGATTTATAGCTTACTTTGTCCCTTTTTTACTACTCTGCAGAATGATTTTCCCTTCCCTTGGTGCTTCCAGTCTGTACAATCCCTATTTCTTCAGAATTTATGTGAATCTTCAACATGTCGTTTATTGCTGCTGCTTTTCTTTAAAAAGTAATATTTACTAAGTAATTTAGAGGTCGCATCCATACAGGCACTGTTGTGCATTTCTCTCTTCTCTCCCATCATGAGAAGCTGATGGATATAGATACAGGCCGTTTCAGGATCTTTACAATCTCACTCAGAGTCCAGGAACACAAATTCAAGACTGTTTCAAATCATTTTGATTTTATTACAAACCAAAATATTTCACATTCAATGGCACCTCAGGTACACAGGATAATTACTCTTGGGGGGAAAACCCAAAAAACCCAAATCCAAACATCTTAAATAGGTATAATTATAGCTCAGTTAGGCTTTTCAAGGTGAAACCCCAAACTTGAGAACAACATCATCCTGCTTGCTTTGGTTGTTAGGCAACTTGCACAACGTTATTTCTGCAGACCACACTAACAGAGCGCGTTGCACTTTGCAACGGAGGCTGTCTGATAATCACGCTTTACCGTCTAGGAAACGGTGCAGAGCTGCCTCTGGAAAGAACAGTCGTCTTCATCTAATTTTTATTTCCAAATACAAATGTTTTGTGTGGAAGTCTTATAATGGATTATCTAACGTGACCAGGTGTGTAGTACCTCGCTGCATCTTCTCGTTGCCTTTTTGGTCAACTGGGTATGCGCCACTAATGCGGCGAAGTGAAAGGAGGAGGCCCCACGCGCAGAGGGGCAGGACGGGCTGAAAGGACACAACCTCGGTGGTTCGTGGCTGCCTCTGCTGCTGTCTTTTGTGCGAGAATGGCACTGAGTGGTGTTTTATTTAGGTTCTGAAAGGCTGCTCTGGTTTTAACATCCAGTCTTGCCAGTGAGCCGGAGCAACCAAATAGGAAGAGGAATTATATGTAACTTGACAATCACAAATCGAGTAGTGAGCAGATGAAGCTTATTGGTTTGTACAGTACACTCATGCTGTGATATGCGCTAATATCACATAAAAGTAACACCTGTTGAAGAGCTTCCCTGCAATGTCCTTTCCCATCCTTTATCACAATTAAGTTAAAAAGACTGGACCATTGCAAGTTCTATTTTTATACCCTCAGGCATGCGCTATCTCCTTTGAAAGCTGACTCTGTTTTAGACACGAGTACAAGAAGGGAGGGGACTGCATTCCTATACCCCTTCGCTCACACAAAGTCAAAATGTGACTCTCATTACGTGCTGCTCTGCTGTCCTTATTCTATGTCGCTGTCAGAATAAAAGTACCATGATTCTCCTTTTAGTTACAGGAGGTGTTAGAAATGAATGCCCATTCACATTTAAGATTAGCTTATATGGCACACAATTCTTTCTTATGCTACATGGCAGCATAATTCTGACAACAGCAGTGTTAAACAGCACAGTCGAAAGAAAACCAGACAAAGAAATGTCAGTATTCATACAATTTAACAAAGCTCCCTACTTGTTTTTACAAAAAAGCCCCAAAAGGTTTTAAACAAAAGGAAGTGTCCTTGATTCAACACTGGTAACATCTTTCAGCGCTGTCAAAGTGACTTCAAAGCTTCTCCACATCTGTCTGCTCCATCCAAGGCGCTTATGTCTGTCCTCAGGCTTTCGTGATGTACCCTTCTCTGATAAGGAAGTCGTAGATTTTCCTGGTTTTGTTCACATCGATCTTAATGAGTGCTCTAGCCTGGGCTAGTCTCAGGCCTCCCTGTTTGTTACACTCGTTCACTAAAGCAGCTTTATATTCTAAATAGGCTCCAGGGACCAATCTCACCATCTGACAGAGCTGGAAGACAAAAGGTAAAGTTAATAAACACTAACGCTTGTCACGCTCTCTCATTTTGTGATCCCCGTTGGGGGAGCGACATTGTGAATATTTTTCTGAAAATGCTTTTTTTATAACTTGTTTTTCTGTATGTGGAGGGACTCAGTAATTGCATTCTAAGCTGTTTCAATCCACAGGTAGGGAGAGGAGGAGCTTTCTGGCTGCTGCATTCGAAAACATTCCTGACTGAAAAATAAACTAGGAGGATGAAAGCAAGCTCTCAGCTCACAGGAGCGTAACTATGAGCGTGTCCTGTGTGGGCGTTGTTCTTTACAAACCAAGGGAAGTACGCATGCCAAAGACTTGCAACCAGCAATTCAGCATGCTGGACAAGAGCCAGGGAGGGCATCTGTCTATTAATCCCCTGCAGACTAGGTCTTTAATACCTTTGTACAAAAGCAGCTATGTACACAACGCTTGCTCCCTCCAGAAGTCTAGGATGGAAACAGTGCGTGGACGGCCTTATGTGTTTGGAAGTGCTGAACTTAGTGAAAAGATACCACTGGTCACTCCTGCGGGCTTCAGGTGTGCTTCCCAAAGGCCCTGTGGTCTGTCGTTAGGTTGCAATGCTCCCCTTTCTCTCCTGAATACCAGCCTCCTTCTAGGTTGTGCGCTACATTGCTCCCAGTGGAGATACTGGCTGTCTCCCCCTTTTAATAAGGAAATGCTTAATGATTGTTCCTTATTGATAGGAAATAGCTGAGACAAAGTCTGAGTTCCTCTGAATGCGGCAGACAAGGAAATCAGATTCGCATGTGCACTAATGTCCTAGTCGCAATTATTTATATGCTGAATGGACCCATAAATACCATGTTCCATGGTGAATCTGTGATCTGATTTTCAGTGCTGCTATCCCCAGTGAAGGGGAAACACAGCTGATTCATACAAGTCACAAAGGAGGAAAAAATCTGAAATGTATCCATGGCATTTCGTACATACTGAAATCTGCCTTGTGCACCATCTAAGGACAGATTATGACTTTAATATATTAAATCTTATTTCAATAGCTTTCCAGTGTTGTCTTTCACTGACCATATGTATTAAAGGATAGATGCACAATGTGGTGGAAACCATGCCTCAGCTCATCTGTGGACAAACTGAGGCTAGCTTTGCGCAGTTCACAGCACTACTGCTAACAGCACAGAGCTGGGTGTGGGCTGCGAATCCTGCAAAAGCAACTGAGCTGTAAATACAGCAGCCCCCTTGCTGCCGTGTTTACTTCTCCTGGGAGTTTACACATTGCTTGCAGTCCCATTTCTGGCTGTTGATCCTTCTTGTGTCTCATATTGCCTTAGGTAACTGAGCAAGAGTGCCCCACATGGGACTGCAAACTCCAACACCAGGCCAAGCTAACAAATAGTCACATAAAAAAGGCCAAATTCTCATCTCTGTCACATATGCATATAAGCGGGTTGGTATACAGCAAAGGGCAGAATTAGGACAAAACATCAAAATAAGAATATGCTGTTATCACCTCCATGGTTCACTGTACTGTTTCAGTGAAAAAACAGACCCAATTGGTTGGGGTTTGGCTGTGAGATATCTAAAGTAACAGAAAGAGCTACATTATTAAGATTCAGTGATCTGTCCAGTGAAGCCCTTAATGAAATCCTCTGCCAATTTTAAAACAGATGTTCATTAAGAAAAATAACCTCTCTGCTCACTCTGGTCTCACAAGGGCAGAAGAGGATGTCATACCCCACACATTACAATGGCATGTAATGACACCTCAGCTCTCTCCAAGTTTCTTTGCTAAACAAGCTTATTTGATGAAGCAATGTTGTACGTATACTGCAGTGACTGAAATTATGAAGCCAACTGGAAAACTTGAATGATTATTCAGAGCAGAAAAGAGTAGTTGAGGCCTGAAATAGAGATGATATTCAGAGCATCCAGGACAGATAAACAGTTATATCTAGGTCATCTTTTCATTCCTTCCCTCACCTCTTTCTCCTTCTCATTAAGCTTCTCTGTCCCCGGGAGACCTGTGAGGTTCAGTGGTGGGGCACTCCGTCTACCTGTGAAGAAAACAAAGGAAAACACTGAAAACCTCTGTGCAGTTCGGAAGTGGCTGGTTTTTTGGTGTGTTATCATAGAAGCAATTAAATACCCATGGTGTTAACCCAGTATGATCCAAGTATTTATAGACAGAGTTATTTAGGATTTAACATAAAAATTGCACTGCTTTGATAAAAAGTATGGCTTTGCAATTGACGTAGTTACGCGCTGTGAATAATTGCATAAGTGCTCTTATGTTGTTAACCCTGGCTTATTGGCTTTTTTGGAAGAACTGGTGGGCAACAGATTCTTGTCAAATAGACGCTGACCGCATTTAAGCTGGGCTGTACCTCCCTGACAAACCCGACTCCTCGGGCTGGGGTTAGGGAGTTCAGCGCTGCACGGCGGGTGTGCCCTGGGTGTGCCCAGCGTGCCGGGTGAGCTCCTAGCAGGTGTGAAACCGGTACCTCGTAAAAAATATTGAGACTATTTATTGGTGTGATTAACTGCTAATTCCCCTGGCAATGCAGACAATCTCCTGGAGCAGTTTTCTTTAAATGTCTTTAAATATGATGCAGATATTGTAAAGCTGATGCAGTTTGTGGATTTATTTTTGTCTATTAGGATAAACAGTGCTGAAAGTAATGTTTATCACAGGGGAGTCTGATAGTTCTCACTTTCATTATTGTTTATAACTTTGAACTTTAACTAGTGGAGCTGAAACTTTTGCAAGGCCTGCCTGCTTGCAGGATATTTCTTTATTCTTTTTTTTCTTTATCTTTCAGAATTCAGAATAAATCTAGGGATATGTATTCATATTTTTAGAAAGTCTATTGCCCCTGTGCTATGGGCTGCATATTTGGCAGTATCAGAGATGGGTCTCCTTGTCCCCGGACAGCCTTCCTAAATTTGGCAAAGCGATAAGCTCTTGGAAAAGCCGTAGCTCCGTTTCCCCAAGGGCTGTGTGGGTCTCCGCTCCAGGCTCTGCTCCGGCCGGGTCCCAGCCCTGCGAGAGGGCAGCTGCTCTCCCCTGTGCTCCCGGCAGGAACCAGGCGGGAGCTGCTTGGGAGAGGGAAGCCTGATCACAGAGAGAAGGACGGAAAGATTAGGAAGACACTGGAGTACCGAGTCTGTGGTACGTAATGCAGGACTAGAGGAAGGACAGGTTAGAAATTAAGAGAAGAAACTGAGTTCAGGAAAAAACAGCGAGGAAGCTAGTTCCCAGCTGTGTTCCCTCATTCTACAGCCTGGAACAAGCATCTTGGGATAGTGCTGGGCTGAGACATGACAGATTTTTCCTTTTGAAAATGGGAAACGACACACACCAACTACATAAAAGAAAATGCATCAAGGCCACAAAGTCAAGATGTCAGAATAGAAGGGATCTAGAATTAAAGCTAAGCAACATTAATTTGCCCTCTTGTATACATTCCTTATGATACAGCCTTTAATTACATAGCCACGTGGCAGTTCTTCCACAGTATCCTTGCCTTATTCAGTATGCAGGATCGATAATGCTCACTTAATTAGCAACAATTTCATATATTGTTTTGGTTTTGTTCAACATGTGATACTGGTCATGAATACCGCATGCTGTTTAAGCTCCATAGGCAAAACAATTCATATTCTCTTGTGCTCTTCTCTCTTGTTGGCCACTGAATGCTCCACAAATAATTAATTTCATTTTTCACACTAGTACTTCAGCTGAGGGGATGCTGTCTCCATTTCATCTGCTCTAATGCTCAGTCTGAGAAACGCAATGCTGTGTTCTCTTCAAAATACCAGGTTTTAGCTCTCACTAAATATGTTTAAAACCTAGTGCATACTGACTTCTGCAATGACTAATTGCTCAGCATTTTGACCCAAATTTCCAGGGCTCCTGTCATGTTTCTGAGAGAAATGAGGTATATGCAGAATGAATGGCTACCTCTCAGAAGTATGGTTCAAGTGATTTTTTTATTTTTTTATTAGTCTCCACATAAAAACTAGATGAGACAGCTAGAATTCAGTTTCCCCTGGCAACATTTAACAGCTTTATACTGTGGGGTGTTTTGTTTTGTTTGTTTTTCTTCCCCCTTCCCTTCCCTAGTCTCATTCACTGTGTGTCATCTGGTGACCTCAACAAATGAGGATGGGATTTTGTAGAACAGCCTTGCTCACAAGGGCCTTGACTAACCCCTGAGTCTGTCCACACTGGGCCCTGAAAGAAATAGAGGTCCTGTTGGGGGGGGAAAAAAACTTATGATTATAGAATTAAAGACTATCAAATCATATTAATGAGAAAAGAAAACTGAAGTTGCATAGACAACCTGTATTTTTCATTCTTTCATTCTCAAGTGCTTGATACTACGACTATTGTGTGCTTCTTGGGCAGCTTTTTTGGCATTCTGCCCTCCCAAATCTGCGTTCTGTCAGGTTCATATTGCTATGATATGTGGTATACAGCTGCATTTAAAAAGCTGGAATAGCTTTATCTTTTAAATGTTACATTTTGTTCTTGTGTGAAAACTTTTCTTTCTTGCCTTGTTAATGTAGCTTTAGGATGGATTCTCCTTCCATAGTCAGAAAAATTCAGAAATTTAGCACAAAGCTACAGACTTTGCATGTGGAGTGAGTTGCAGATTGAGGAAATGTTGCCATGTGCAGTGGTTAAGCAGTGAGGCTTAAGGATTGACGCTCTTGCACTCAAGCAAAAACGTCACTCTTCAGCTGACTGTCAGAATGGCATTACTGATGCATGGCTGGCTTTTATCACAGACCGTCACATAATGGAGTTACCTGAATTTGAAGCAACTGGTACTGTGGGACTCAGGCCGGAATCACTGAAAAGAAAGGAAATTTTCAAACTGTCTGCACGTTACGTAAGAATAGCTGCATACGCTGGCCCTGAAATTACTTTTTTCCCACTTCTAAAAATTATAGAATTCAACTTGCATAACCCAGGCCCTGATCTGAAGTCAGCAGGATTTCTACAAATTTAGCATTTCTGAGATTGAAGACCATGTTTGAAACCTGGCCTAAAAAAAAGGCAGGGGGGGAAGGAGCATGAAAAGTTCAGTGGAGACTGACTGGGGCAGTTACAGATCATTTCCTCAGACTGTTGCATAGAGGATGCACTTCCTTTGCCTTGCAGGTTTTTCCTTAAATCAAAGGGCTTGTGCAGGGTGACTATACATTATTAATGCTGCTACATCTAAAATCCTCTGAAACATTTCAGGTGTCATCTGTGCTCTCATTAATACCCATAAAGACCTTGCTTCCCTCAATGACTTTACTAACAACAGTTCAATTCTTGAAATATAAAATACAGAAAACCGAGATTTTGAGCCCTCGCTAGTCACTTCCTTGTGTGAAATTCAACAAGTACTACTGCTGTTACCCAGTTTCTTGCTTCTCTGAATTTTGCAGACTGTTCTTACTGTAATAAACCGGGGATGCGCTCATCGTTATCAGATGGGATGTGTTTGAGGTACCTCTCTGGCCAAAGCATATGTATGTAAAATGCACAGTCTTACTGTAACCGTACATGTCAGCTTGTCGACTGAGCCACTGCTGGCAGGCACTGCTGTCCTGGATGTACTGCAGCACTTCCGAAAGCATTGTGCGCTTTAGGCGTTCCTCATCTCTTGTCTTCTTGAGGTGATCGTATGTTCTTGCACCTATGGCAAACAGATACCATAGTCTCACCAGCTGCTTCTTGTCAAAATTTTCAGCCTGTTGTTTCTCTACTTTAGGAAGTAAGGGAGAAACTGTTCTCTAGCACTGGACCAGACTCTGCCTTTTCTCCCTCATGAAAACTACCTGGCAGGAGAAGGTACTAGATTTCACCCTCTTTCCTCCTGCCCCCATTAATTTCCGGACAAAAACAAACAAAAATGGACTTCTATGATCCACTTAAGGACAGAATAACATGTTTTTAAAAATCTTATTCCTCTCTCCTTTACATTTGTTGATGTGAAGAGTGCCCAGACAGAAAGCACTAGAAATCACTGTGCCACTATACATATATATATATATAAAAAAAATATATATATTTTTTTCCTCTGGAACCTTTTCAGAGTGGTGACTAAAGCAGAGCTCTGGTGGACAAAATATTCTCCAAGCTGATGGCTCCAACTAGCTCTAAAAAAAACCCCACAGCTAGAGTTATGGATTACTGCTAAAGCCTTGTCCAGTTAGAGCTAGGCAAACACATTTTAAAAATACATATCTTTTTTATTTAAAGCATCCTAAAAGCTGCAGTCATCCTTCCACACCTTGATGAATGGGACTGGGCTGAATAATGCAGTGTGTACTTACTACAGAAATTGGTGATTCCTGCTGCTCTGTACTCCTGTAGTCGTTTTATTTCCCTTCGCAGCTCAAACTCCACTGTTTTTTTTCCCCCAACAGTAAGCAGAAGGGAAATCCAAAAAACAAATGTGGGTCAGTGGACACAGCAGTGAACAGTGGCATACTAGGAACACCGCCCTTTTTTATTTGTCTACAGTTAGCTACTAAGCGTATGCAACCACAGACAGGTTTAACACCCTGATACACGCCTGTATGAGATCTCAGACTCCCTATCTGTGTCGTAACACTCCTTGATCATAGATGTAAGTGGGTTTCTAGCATTTGTGTTCAGAAAAGTTTTTGTTTTCATGCTTAGACAGTTCCTTTGCCATATCCTGGTCAAGGCAAATAATATTAATAATGTAGGATTTCCGGAAGGCATTTCAATAGGTTTGAAAAACTAATCCATCCAGGCTCCTTGTAGTATCTAATGCTGTCTTTAAACTACCTTTTCCATAACTTTTTCACTGCTGACAACTTTTTCTGCAATCAGTTCCATAATGACGTTTAAGATTAAATACCCATGCTTCTTTTCCTCAGAGATATCTACTGCCTATAATTTTTATTAGCTGGCTTCCAGGCATTACTTAGTTTTACAATAAGCAAGTTCGCTCGGCTCAAATTTGTTTACTCATACTGCTCAGTATAATGTGTGTATTTGACTATCAGGTTAACTTGAGGACTTTTCTGTTACAACAACAACAAAATCAGGTTCCAAGAGTAACACTCACTCGCATGGTGCACTCATGATTTTGCAGGATCATGCTTTTGGTATTTAAAAAGAAAAAAACACAACTGAAAATACAGTCACAATTGTTTAAGTGCTTTGTTCTTGCTAATGAGGAATAATTTTCAGTTTAAGTCACAGAATTAAGCAGGATGTAATGACTCGTATTGGAATTTGACTAAATGCATGCTATGATTATGCATAAAGACTTTAGATGATTTGGTGATGGAACAATGCCTCTCCCTTTAAGGTAGGGAATGTAATGACAGCTGTACTATATAATTACATATACACATAATAGTTTAACACGTATCATTCAAAGAATTCACAATTTGCTGCCAGCTCCCAATCTCTCAATACAAATGTAAACCTTTTTTCCCCCTGAATGATAGAGTGCGCCAGTAAATAAATAGTGCTCTTTTGATGAGAAAATACTACTTTTAACACATGACTAGAATGTTCAGTCAGCTGAGAAGTCAAAGAACTCAGACACAACTTAGTGGAGGAAAAGAACCCACTTGCTGGTCATTTAATGTATCAATCCACAAACATACTTGTTTTTCTGAAGTAATTAGATGTGGGAGAAGAAGACCCCCCCCCCAATGGTATATATTTAGGAAAGATTGCAGATGATGCAACCCTTCATTATGCCTACTGAAGAACATGCAAGCTAAAATCCTTAAAATACCTACATGCATGGCTTTCGATGAATTTATCGTGCTCCACTGGTCCAAGAATTCGTGCAAATCGTCGCATTGTCTCATAAAGGTCTTGAACCTCCTTTGGGTATCGTCTTTCCAGAACTACAGTGGTGGTGGGGGAAAGTAACACACTATCAGCCATGTTTAGTTCTACCACAACTGAATCAGTGGTTGTATTCTTTTCCCCTATATTGGTAAGACCTATATGCATATACAGGAGCTTAAATCGTGGGGCTGGACTGGATTGAGGCCCCAAGAAATTGCTAGAATGCTACCAAACTTCCTCAAAGTTGCTTTCAACTGTTACAACAAAACAACAACAAATAACCCGCACAAAGGCATGAGTAAACTATTTCTATTCTATATTACTCCTACTATAAGAATAGAATAAATTCTGCCAGTAAGCAGTTGAAAGAATCCTGAAGTGACTACCAGCCTCTATGAATTGTCCTAAGATGCAGATCTGGTACACTTCTTGGCCATTTGGGGGTCACAATGACAAACTGATGAGTAAAAAACAACAAAATTATACTGCCCTTGCAATTCTAAAGGCATAAAAGATGATGATGAAATGTTGTTTGGTCATTTTTTAGATACAGCAAGATGCATATAAAAGGCCTAGATTTCACCTTCACCTCTGTCAAGTGGAGAACCTAAATGCTTCTGAAGGACAGTTCAGAGGCACTAGCTAGTACACTGAGTTGGGAGCTGTTATATCCAGCCAACTGGAAACAGTAGGGCAGGAAATCTGTTGGAATGCAGGCCATCTGAATATGGTCCAGTATGAATAAGCCACAGTGGGGCACTGGAAACAGTGAAAATTCAAAGTTTTGCCTCTGAAGCTTGAGTCAAGGCCACTTTAAAGCAAGTAGTTACACTTGATACTCACTCTGAAATTTTCTGAGGTTGATTAGGCCATGATCTCTTATAATTCTGTAATAAAAAGCAAAAAACATTAATGAAAAGTATTAACTCATGTACAACTGCATAAATACAAAGGCCTCATAGGAAACCTTGATTTAGACCATCAGATGGGTCTAAAACTAAACACATACGAAGTTTCTATAACCCTTGAGCTGGCTAGCTCAGAAACGTGATGCAGTGATGCAGCAAGGCTTTAATCAGAGTCAGTTTTGGTTAGCAGTGTGCATCAGTCCAACTCCAACAGTACAAGGCACAAAGGGAGCCATAGTTACTTAAAGGGTTTTTAAATAGCTTTTCTAGACACAGATTTCACATCTACAGTGTCTTATAGCTTGTACTTCCAAAACTGGAATACAGTGAATGTCTCATGATTTCCAGCTTCAGAGAGAGGCAAAGTGTCTCTCTATAAGAGCAAGGGGTGGAGAGATGGAAGGTAAATCTCACTACTGGGAGCAGGATGAAGAAACTTTTCCATGACAGCTTGGATTTTAAACAGAGGAAAATGACTTGGGTAACTCATAAGTTTGAAATGTTCATGTCAGTGTCAGGGAAATGAGCAGTGTAAAAAGGCAGGTAAGATATTTACAAGTGCATGACAAAGACATTTGTCACAGGTTTCTGCAAATGTCATGTGGTCATTGCTATGTGGCAATTTGATAAATACCCAGCTTTCACAAATGATAAGAGATAGTACAAAGTTAGGCTTATCAAGGTCAAGCAGGACTTTGCTCTATGAAATCCATTACCTTTTCTTTAATGTGTTTAAAAGAATATTCCTGTCCCATGTAGAGAAGGCTTTGTGACAGTGACACAAGCATTTCTGTGTCATTTTTCTGATGTTTGTCCCATTCCGCTGTAGAAACTTTACAAAAACTGACATTGATTTGATTTATCCTGAGCCTTATGGCACCTTCTTTTAGAATGACATGCTGTATCATGACAGCAATTATACCACATAAATATCTTTTTATTTATGAATTATGAAGATCCAGCCCAATAGATACCAACTCTTAACTGTTATTCAGCAGAACTATGTTCTATTATGAGGAGAAAGAATGGAGGAGTCTTTCTCCAAATTATTAATTCTTCCAGTAGGCAGTAATATAGCAAGATATAATTTTAAATATTGAACAAAGTATTTGAAAGTTATAATAAAACTAAATTTAATGAATAGATTGAGTCATTCTAAAAAGCTGTCAAATTAACTGAATAAATTATTCAAACTCACACAGGCAATATAGTTATCTTCATTACACATTCTGAAAAACTAACTTACGGACTACGAAGAACCAAAAATAAAGATGAAACCATTTCCGTGGAGAAAGTGGGGGGGGTCTAGCAGTTAGTCATAGGCTGGAAACTTTGTTCCCTAAAGTAGGGAAATGAATTGTATGCAGTCCAGCAGCATTACACAGGGAACAAAAAGAACAGAGATTTGGGTTTTTTTGTTTGTTTGTTTTTTGTTTTTTCTTGTTTCTAGCTCTGATCTGTGACCAGTTTCCCAAGATATTATTTCAGTTTCTCATCCTGCAAAATGGGTATGTTATCTCTTAAAGTGTGCTAGCAGCTCAGTTATTTATGTGTAACTGGAATTGGGATACTTCTATGAGGAGCACTATTTACATGATTTTCACATGCTACAGAGGACTGGAAAATAGCCTTTTCACAATTAATGACTTGTTTTGAGATTATAAAAGAGAGTTAACGTATGTAGAGGTCCTTTGACTGGAAAGCGAATTTCACCCATGTGTACAAAGGAGTATCAAGGTTTGTTAATCTGTCTTTTCTGGCCTGTTATCATTGACAAAGCCATGTGGTTGATCTTGGTCTGTGCACAGAAGGAGAACTACAAATCCAAGATGAATTCTGTCATGCAAATCTCATAGGAGAAATTCTCCCATGAGAGAACCTTAGGGAAGGCTGCGGTACGAAATCAGTTATATCTAGTATAAGGACTGCTTTAGGGCACACAACATGGTAATGAAGCAAAGGAATACAGTTATTGCTTTAAAACTCACTTTTTTCTCCTCTGTCTTTCCTTTAACCTGGAATGATAGATATCTACAACTGCAATCTTCAGAGCTGCAAAGTAGGGAAACAAAGATCACACGTTACATAAGCAATCACTGTAACAGGCTTATTTTCAAGTCTTTAAGCTGAAACAGTCACTCCGCTTTGCTTGTTAAAAATCCCACGCCAATTTTATAGGGATATAAAACCACTAGAG
Organism: Dromaius novaehollandiae; assembly: GCF_036370855.1. Lineage (NCBI taxonomy): Eukaryota > Metazoa > Chordata > Aves > Casuariiformes > Dromaiidae > Dromaius > Dromaius novaehollandiae. Next base: position 2,519,892 of record NC_088116.1, read on the forward strand.
GCTAACCTTTTGCAGACTACACATGCTATTTGTAGAAGCTTCCTCCACTCACTCCTTTCAAATACATTATTGCCTGTAAATATGAATCTCGGTAGATCCTGAGAACTCATTTCATCTTCCATTGCACAATGTTGGACTCTTTCAGTATTAGTATTTGTACTAGCATTAGTATTTGTTCTTCGGTACATGCCATTGTCTAGTATTAATTCTCCTGAAAAGTAAACTATCAGATTAAAGGTCCTGAGGTGTCATCTTTGGACAAAGGTTTGTTCACATCGAACAAGGAACTCTAAAGAATAGACAGGCATAGTTTTGAATTGAGAAGATTCAAAGTAGCCTTTGCTAAGGTTCTTGAAAACATCCACAGGATTTTAGCTTGTTAAATTCTACACTTATCTATCTATCAGAAGAACAAAGAGAATAGTTCACAGCAATCTGAAGAATCACAGGAGAAAAAACAGCCATGCTCATTAGACATCATATCCCTTTCTAAATGAATCTGTCTGCAGTCCTGGCTGATCCACTCAGAGGTGCTTCAACTTCTTTTCATTGTAACCATTAAGTTAATAAACTTTTCTTGGTAAATTCCCAAAAGAAAAGGAGACGCCTACCACCTTCCTTTCCTTCATTTTCTTAAAATAATGTTAAAATTCCAGGTCACCAAACAAGCTTTGGTTGGCTGATTTCTGGGCTGGCTTTTTTCCTTTATGTTACACATTTCACTATGCTCACAGAAGGAACAGGCTTAAGCCTTGACAGTGGATTTACAGTCTGCAGAGACTACATGCTACTCTGAAACTAAGCAAGGGAATGTCCCCTCTTAGCCCGCTATGCTGAGCTAACGGGGGTGGCCCAGTGGGCAGAATCTCAATGTAGCAGAATCCAGTTTGCAGCCACTCCTTTCTCCGTAGTTTTAAGAAAAGAGCAAAACTGATAGTGGCAGTTTATTGACTGGATTCCCCAATAAGTAATTAATGATGCAATTATGATAGGAAGTGTGGCTATATGTTTTTTAAAACATGTATTTATATGTAAACATCAGGAAGCCCTTAGCCTCTAGGCAATTTACCTGTGCAATCCTCTGGGTAATAAAATTTCTTATAAACAGGGATAGCTAAAGCACAACGGCTGCACATATGAGCTCAGGAGTCATCAGTTTTGAGTTCCACTTATTGATCCTATATATATAACCTTCAATTTATGCATCTCAGTTTATATAAAATCAGTTTGTTATGTTATCTTAGGAGCAAAAGATTATGTATAAGGACAGGAGAGACAGCACAATGTTCTTACTTCTTTTTGCAAGTTTCTTCCAAATACAGAATGTTGAAGAACCAGTATGTATTTTGATAAAGATGTATTAGAGTTTCCTAATTTAAGAACAAGCACAGATAGCATGTTCTTTTTCTTGCTTAAATGTGGGGACAAGAAAATGGGAAATGTAACAAGTTAAGCATGAATGAAATATCTTACTAAGTTCTGGAATCACTGCCAATTTATGGAAAATCTTTTTGTATTTTTAAACCCTCTGCAAGCTAAGCTAACATGTTATTTTCTGGGGTTTGTGTAGGCAGAACTTAATGAGTAGACGCAGAAATTGCATCGGAGAACCTCTATAAATATCACTAGCAATTGTGCACCTATAACCATTGCATTTTGACGCTTTCTCTTGAATGCAAAACATTCTGAAAGGAATTACAGTTGACTGGGGAAAGAACATTCATGAGAACAAATGAAGGGAAAAAATACAGCTTCTGTGTAGAGAAAAATTAATATCTGCTGCAGTATGTACTTTTGGAGGGGTTTTGTTTTTTAATTGACACATTCACACGGAAACAACCGATTACAAGATCTGGAATGCATGAATAACTCGGACTACTATACTGTTACATGCTGCATTGAAACGAGAAAAGGGATGCTGTAAGAATGAAAATGATTTGCCCATGCTTTTCCCCTTGTATTATATTAGGGAGGCAGTTGTTTGTACTGATAACTTAAGAAAATCCAAGCTGACATCATGTTCAAAGTGTCCATTTTGGGAAATGATAAGGTTCTTTGAGATGGTCAGAGCTGCTTTGAAGGATCCAGTGATAGGCAGAAAGTCAAGGCTCCTTTCTCCATTCCAAAACATCAAAATATTTTTATTTCTCAAGAGTGTATCCAAAACAGTTTCCTTGCTTTTCATTTCTCTTCAGCCCCATTTGGCCTGCAAAAACTTTTTTGAACACTAATGAGTGAGACCTTTGTTTCAGGCTAGCTAACCTCTGTTTGGCCTGCAATGCCCAAATAATGGGAAGAATGCAAATTAATCAAAGCAAACAGGCTGTATCTCCAGTGTGTGCCTTGGTTAGTACAAACGTAATGGATACAATCCAAATTTACCCTTCCTAGAGGAAAGCAGGACCCTAAGTAAACAGAGTATCTGCCTTCAGAGTGTGTCAGGACCCTCCACAAAAGAATAAACATTATGTAATATTTAGAAAGCCATTGACTGTCTTGTACCTTATAAAATGAAATTTTACTACTGCACAGTTGGAGTTGCAGCCTGTTTCTACTCACTTCTAAACTTGCAGCTTCAGTAATTACTTTCCAGTGTTAGAAGGAAAAATGGTTTACATGAGAGGAAAAGGGGATAAAAACCCTGGTGAAAGATAAATTACTGATGTTATAATTCAGTCAAATAAAAACTTGTAATTCATGAAATATTCAAACACTCTAGGCTGAATTAGATTTGTAACCATTGTTTCTCTCAGTCTGATTATGTTTCTGTTTAACTGCAATATGTATTTGCATGCACTTACCATGTTGCAAGTGCTGAATAGAAGTTAGCAATTCAATAAATTAATTGAAATATGAGACATTTCAAACAATTCCCACCATCTCACTAATATAAAGAAGTGACTGAACAATGCCTGTGACCTCCTATGTGGTGGGAGGAGCTGGATGAGTCAGAGGCACAGGTTTCTGCGTTCCTCATACAGGGCCGCCTGGGGGTCTTTCTGCCTTGTATTAAATTGCATTCTTCTTTCTTGTGGGAGTACTGAGAACTTGTTTAGAGTGACAAAACAAAAATATAATAGGGAAGATGCAATGATATTAAGAGACAGAGGTCAAGAAGTTTAGATTCAGATCTTCTATAAAATGATTTTTACAAAATTTTAAGAAAAGCAAAGCAGCATGGAAGAGAGGGAAGGAGGAAGGGGGGATTTTGTTGCAATGAAAGCATCAAATATTCCTCTGTTACATGCAATGCAAAAACTGCAGCACTGATTTGGGACTTGTGAATCGAAAGAGAGAGAGCACAGATATTATTCTGGTCAGTCTGTTCTCAGGGTCTAGCATGAGTAACTTACAAAAAAATGGAAAATAAAACTAGATTCCAAAAATTAATCTTGAATCCAGTGAAGTTTAATGTGTGGCAGGTAAATAAACTGAGGAATTTTTCACAAACCTGGCACTTAGTCCATGGTGCAAAAACCCTACTTGGGTTCCTCTGGGCTAAATGTGTTAAAACCCTGTTTTACCTCTTTCCCTAAAAAACCTGTTGTGGCCAGCAAAGAATTTGTCTTAAGCAGATGTAGTGGAAAACAGCTGCAGGGCTGCTTTTCAAGGACCTTTTTGTGAGATCTAGTTTGCCAGTGGGCAGGACCGGGGTAGAGAGGCAACATTAGAGCCACTTTGTGGAAATACTGGGACTGGCATCCTTGGGAGAGACTACGAGAACTTACGCCTCCAGGGATGCTTCATAACCTTCCCTGCCTGCAACTGAAAAGTACAAAGATTTTTTAAAGCATCCAAGAGCCTGTCCCTCCTGTATGGATCCAAATGTCGAGCCATCTTCTAATGTATGGACTCCTAAAATTAGGTTGCAAACTACTCTGAAGGAATCAAATATAAAACTACAGGATGAGGAAGGCACAGCTTCTTCCTTTTTTGTACTAACTTGGAGAAGGGAAAAATCTAATTCCAAAGCTCTTTCTCGAAAATAGTTCTTTCTGTCCCTGAGATGCCTCATGCAAAAGGAAAAATAGCTGGCTAGACCCTGGGACTTCATTCTTTAGAGGCATTCTCTCTCATGTGGGCAGCTGTGGGAAGAAAGCAGCCAGAGTCCCAGAGCTAAGAGATGGAAGATGTAGCTGGTAATGCTCCATAATCTCTGCCAAACAGTTTTCAAAAGGCAAATGCCTGACATCCTATACTAAATACAGAAGACAGCTGAAGTATGGACTAAGGAACATCCAATTAAATTACCAGGCAAAAGATCTGACAGACAGAAGGAAGCATTTTTCACACAATACATAATTAAATTCTAGAACTTGTAACTCAATTGTGGAACTCTGCTAAAGGATGTTCCAGAGGCCAAAAGTACAAATATATAGTTGTAAAAGCAGTTACAAACTTCATGGAGGACAAGTTCTTTGGTCAAACTGGTCTGAACACAACCTATGGCTCACGAAGTCCCTAAACGAATGACAGCAGACAACTTGGAAGATATGCCAGGAAAACTATCAGTCTATACTTGCCATGTTTCTTGCATTCCTCTCCTATGCATCTGCTATGGGATACTAACAGGATACTGAGCTAGGCAGACCTTTGATCTGGCCCTTTGTAGCTGTATGATATTCAGAATAGATAAGGAAAGCTGATTTTTATATCCAGACTGACAACTTAAACTGGAGGCTGGTAGGAGATATCGTAAATGGCTGAAGTGTGCAGCAGGAGGAAGAGCATGTGTGAGGGATTTGGCAAACTGCTGGTAAACCAGTCTGAATGAATATAAAGCTATCAATTAATGAACAGGAGATTGTTTTGCTTTTTTAGTTTAACAGGTATTGCTCTAAGAAATAGGAGCAAGAAAACTTATGTTTAAACAGTAATAAAAAAAGGAAAGATGGCACAGGGAATCCATGACAATGTACACAAGCCAGTACCCCTTTTAGTAAATGCTGAAAGGGAAGACTGACATATCGTTCTGATAACCTGTTTTGAGCCAAGGGAGTTTGCATTTCTTAAAACTCTGTGTAGACTGCTAGATTTGAAACTGGATTTTTCAGTTTGGAAAGAGTAGCTATGTATAACAGGATTTGTCTGTGTCTCCAAAAGATGCTAAGGTTTAGTTTAGAACTTGGTGATGTTAGATGGAGAATTCAGAAGCGTAAACCCAGTACTCTTAAGCATTATCTGCACTTGTAAATGGGGGGAAAAGTGGAATCCTCTTTTCTCTATGGATTAAAACTTCATTTTAATACTTCCCTTTCTTTGGTATCAATAAGGTGGCAACATTCACAGAATTTCAGTAGCAGTAACTGCACTCATACAGTAACTCTCCTTTTTCACAGGGAAAAGGAAGTCATTATATGTAGGTTATGCTGTTATAAATCAGTGTGCATTTTAGGACAGGAAAAGCTGCAACTTCAAGAGCGTAACAGTTCCAATATGTTGCTCATAGTCTTAAACTACAACTCCTGCTGTCTGTATCAGTACCTATCTTGATATCAGATTTCCTAAACTAACACAGGTTACAATAGGTGACAAGTCTTCTAAGAAACTACATATAGTAGGGCAAATGGTTCTTAGCAACAGAAGGGAAGGTGTTCATCTTTCTGAATCAGAACAGAAGCGCTGCCTTGCTATGATGGTCACAAACACTATGCGCATGGAAAGAATATTTTTCGGATGAGGAGGGGAAGGCATGTCAAGGTTCTGATGTTTCTGTTTTCTGACAAGCCTGTAGGTCTTTTTATTGAAATACTGATGTACTGGTACCTGTTTCCAGATAAATTTCTAGCTCAGATAATTTGCTTCTACCTGGCTAAACATCCTCTACAGTTTATATTGGATAAGCATCATTTGCGTCTTTCCTAAAGAAATACCTACAAATGTTGGAGACTCTTCAGTTTGCATCATGTTCTACTTTACAATTGGCTATGTTTCAGTAGTGAGTAAAATGCACTATTATATAAATATAAATGCCACTTCTACGTCTGTTGAATAAGAGCTTTTAAATGAGATTTGAAAGTGTTTAAATCCCAGCATGCAGAATAGAGATAATTAAGTATGTAAGCTCATTAAAAAAAATAGTATGTAGAGAAAAAGAAACCCAATGAAATACTGCGGAGGCACTCTGAAACGCTGTTTTCAAACAATGTATGAAAAGACGGGACTTACCATGCAGAATGTCAGAATCATCTTCTACAAAATCAATATCTCTCAAATCCCATTCGGCATAGTTGTCAAACTCCTGTTCAGAGGCGATTAATAAATTGTCACTAACTGGCATTAGAAAAATTGAGATCAAATTTTGGTACGCATGGAAGTACTGAAAACAGAGATATTTACTCATAAACGGTTGTACAAGGCTCCATCCTTGAGCAATATCCATCACATGGGAGCTTTAGCTAGGGACTGCATGATCTACACTGCCATGGCTGTAACAGGGACAACATGCTATGACAGGATAATGAGAATTAATCAGGCAATCTCCATTACTCTCATGCTGCAGTGAATATTCTGCTCAAAAATACAAAAACAACAGAACCCTGTATGGCTGGATTCATCACTTCATGTATAGGAGACTGTTCTGCAAACAGGACTTTGGGGCCAGGGGCCCACAGCTAAAGACACTTAGAACAGTGAGGGCCTTTCAAGGGATCTTTGGATCAGGCTCATGTATGCTTCTCTAAGGCAAATGAATTAGAAGCTGACCCCTTTTGCTAAGCATCTAATTCACAATATCTAGTCCGCTTACATAAGCGCCATTCATTACTGGACATCTGGTGGCAGCAGCATGCCTTACAGCCCATATATACAAAGCCAATGACTCGCAGATTGCCGGCTAGCAGATTTTTAGGCCTGTAGCGCCACCTCTGTAATTAAATCCTTGGATTAACCAGTCTGTCCTGCCTGACATCTTATTTAATAATTCCTATATGAAGAATAAAGAAGACCTATAGGCAAGGGAAAGCAAGTGTGTGTTTGGTGATTTCACATTCAGTAGCAAATACAAAATAATGGGAGAAGAGAGCATCTTACCTCAACGAAGTCAGCTCTTGCTGGCATATACCCAGCCATATCCCTGGAAAGCAAGGAATCGAAAGTAGGGCGTGGAGGGTCATCAGCAGCTGAAAAAGTAAAAGTTTTTAGTTGCTGTGTAGGGTTTGGGGTCTTTTTTTAACACAAAAAGAGAGCACAATTCTGTAAATAGGTATTTCTTGTGCAGGAAAAGAGGGAATAATTAGTCTAAGAAAAACAGCCTGATTGGGCTATTATTCAGGGTTTTTTATATATATATATTCAGAAAAAGACCGAGTTGATCAGGAGAAAAATGCAGTACTCTGAGATCTTCAGAATATTCTCGAAAGTCAAACTCAAAAATTCAAGGTAATAAATAGGCTATAAAATGTAAATTCTACATTTCAGAACTCAGCATCCCCTCAATAAACCTCTGCAGATCAGTCTCAGTGTGAAGGTTCTTTTAGTTAATAGCAACAGTGGTGTTAAATCTGCTATCTTCCGGGTGCCATTTACAGAGAGCTGCAATTAAAGCTACAGAACTCTCAATTTTTACAGCACTTCCCAACTGAGGATCTCAGTGTTTTACAGACAATAATGGACCAAGGCTCATGACACACTTGTGAAGGAGCTAAGCATTATAAGTCCCATGTTGCAGATAAAGAAAGCTGAGGCACAGAGAATTTGTCTTGCCCCAGGTCACATAAAAAAATCAATGACAGCTAGGGATAGAACCAAAATTGTCCAGTTCCTACTGCTTTAGCTCTAAACACTTTATCATGAAATTTAAACCTTGAGATACCATGGCAATCTTTTTACTCAGCCATTTCTGGGAGTTTTATAAATGGAACAGCTGCGAGACTGGGGGCCATTCTACAGATGTTAAATTTAAGGAAAACTGAAAAACAGGTAAATTGCCAAAACGTAACATACATTTTTAAAAGGCAATTTAAAAGAGGGTGAGCTGTGAAGTCAGCATAGTTTAAAGGGGTGCTTTTGTGACAAATCACATCAGCAGTTAAGCCTGCTACAATATGGATCATCAGATGAAATACTTCAGAGGTAGAAACCGCCTCTCAGTTAATGTTGCTGCACAGGGTCTGGACGGGCAAAGTTACCACCCCAACATCAGGGTGAGATTTACCATGAAGGACATGCTCTTAATTTGTGCTGCATGCTCAGTAACTTTGAGGTAGCTTGTCCTTTGAAGAATATGAACATTCAGGCTTTTGCTGTAGTGATTTCTGTGTGTGACCATTTCCATCACCTGGGCAGGCACCTCTGGTTTTGAGAACCTGTTGCATCAGACCACTCTGTTCCTTCCTTTTTCTCCCTGAACTGGCAGTCTCCTATATTTGATATACCAGTGTTTTAATACAGTGTACAGAAAACCTGAACATTGTTTAAGTTAGCCATCAGAACAAGCTCTCCTTTTGGGAATAAAAGTAAACTGCATGCATGGTGTACACCCTTCTCCAAAGGCTGCTCATTCCAGTTTTGGAAGAGCAGAGACCTTGGGAGGAAGCTCCTCGCGTGCATTAGCGGGCAGGGGATACTCACGGTGGAATGGAATGGCTGTTTCACTGTGCTGCGCCTCTTCTGCCTGCTTCAGGTTCAGTAATGTAGATGCAAACAAGGGATTGTTGATAAAGTGTTTCATGTAATGCTTCTCACACTCCTCCTTGGATTTTGTGCACATTTGATTGGCTACATCCTGCCTGAAGTGGGGACAGAGGGAGGTTTAATATGGAGAACACAGAAATGTTATGAGCTTCCTCCTTTCTTTAGTGGAAAAAGATAATTTTGGACAAGAGACTGATTGCATTGTGCACAGAGAACTAATTTGTGATAGCCTTAGTTATGTCAGCAGTGTACACCTAAGAACCCACAGTTCTGTTGTAGTAAAGACTGGAGTTCTATATTTTTAATACAGCAATCTTTTCACGAAGGTGAAGAGAGAGAACTCAAGACTACAGATCTGCTTTATTTATAAATGCATTTAAATCCTGTAGTGACTACGGATATTACCTAAACAGAAAATAATATAAAAGTATTAAATATCTTCAATGCTTTACCCTTTATATGACAGAGAAGCTGGAAGCACAAAAAAATGATGATACCTTGCCAGCTGACTGTAAGCAAACCAAAACTACGCAGGATGAGAAGGTCTGCAGTTGATTTTCACATAGGAGTAAAATGATGCACAGCAAATCTTGAGCAATAGCTGAGCTCCTTCAGAATCTAGTGACTTAGCGCAAATTGAGGGAGCTTTTTTACCTCACGGGAGCTGCTTTGCATCTCACAAGATGAGGCCTTTAGCAATTTCTTTGTATTTCTAATAGCAACATTGAGAACAAAACCTGCTACCTTAATCTGCTTTAACTGTTCAATTAGTGTCTTACCCATGACAAGTCACAGACTGTCTGTTGTGCACCAAAGTATTGAACAGTGAATGAAACTTCTCATCATTTCACTGAAGTTGGCTGAACCACTAAATTCTCACCAGTTTCCAAATCCACAGTCCATCACAGCTTCTAGGAGTGCCATTTCCTCTTGAGCTGTCCAGTTAGGATCCAAGACAGGGAAATCTGAAGTCTGGAGAAGAAAAGAGCAAACCAAACTCCTGTGACCCTCTGTTAAAAACCACCACATAAAGAGCAAAGTAGTTCTATACTACAAAGCAACAAGACACCATGCTGGTGTAATACTGGCATTTTTTAAACTTCTACTGCATCCCATGAAATCTGATCAAAAAATTGTTGAATTACTTAGGTCACTGGGTCATCAATTACAGTGCAAAATAGTCTGTCACTACAGATCTTCTGAATGTACTGTTATTTGTTCTCTCTAATTCACTGAAGAAATCCACTGAAGACTTTTTAACTGATTCATTTGGGGAAGGAGAAGTAAGAATGACGAAACAGAACATTATTCACATGATTAAAGAACCGGGAAGTCTAATGAGAGGCTTTGTGCTCTCTAGGCACAATAAAAAATGTACCTTTAAAATGCCTCCGCTATTTCATAGTGTTCCAGGTGGACATTTTTCATTGCTCTCAAGGAAGACTTTTTCTTTTTTCAATAGTTACAAACCTCTGAATCAAAGAACTGTATCAGTTAAACTTTTTAATGCAAGTAAACAAGGGTTTAACTCCTAGAAAAGTTATAAAAGACCAAGATAGAGTAGATGTAATCTAAAAAGAATATTTACCATTATTTCGTAAGTATGATCACTCTGATGTTTCTTATATTCAAATCCTCGCGTGAAACACTGTAGAGCAAGAGATTAGCATTATGTTATTCTTTTACTTCTGCCTTGAAAATGTTTGAACTTTTCTTTTTTTTTTCTTTTATTTGCTGACCAGTGGGTATCCAAAAATGACTGATAAATTTAAATACATATTAATATTGATTTCATTTTATAAAAATTCTAAGAAGGTAAAACAATATGTGTTAAACCAATTTGTATCTTTATATCTTTTTATATCTTATTGATCATTTGCACCAGCACATAACTCCTGTGAATCTACACACTCTTAGGCGGGTGAAAGAAGCTTAGTGGTATGTTTTCAAGTGGATCGTTCTAGGAAGAGAACACAGGATATTGGATAAGTATTGAAATCATAGTTTCCCTTTTAGCTTGTTTCTGTTTAGGAAGTACCAGCATGGTTTGCAGGTACTTTCAACACTTAAATTTCTCCTTTTTTAAGGACAGATGAAAGAACAAAAATATACCCAATATGTAAAATATGCTTTTGTGTATTTTGTGCACACCTGAGCATATGGCTAGCTAAGCGCCTTTTTCAGTATAAGAGGTATTTGCTGTTCTTTAATCATATATAATGTAAACTTATTCATTTAATAATTAAAACTAGCAGTGCTTTCTGTGGTTATCAGAACACACATCTCCTTTTTAAAGAATTATATTTCTTCACAAACAATTACTGTCAATATTGCAAAACTTCTCCAAATTTCCTTTTCCATTTTGGAGGAAAAAAAAGCTGTGGGGACAGGGAGAGGATGTTTCTTGGTGGCTTTTCTTTTTCATGCCATAAAAAAAGACAGAAACAATACCTCTCTAGACATGCAGCAGCATGTTCTGTTACAGTCAGGCGGACTGCATGTCTTTGGGCAGCTCCGGCTGCCTTCTCAAACATCTCTCTCCTTCAGCTGCTCAAACTAAATTCTTCCGGCTTCAAAACTTTCTTTGTCATTTCCCTGTCCCTGAGCAAATATGTGCTTTGATACAAGTTTACAGAGACCAGTCATTAATGTGTTTATGTAACAGCTTGGCATCAGACAGGCCTTTGATGACTTTCCCAAAGAAATGAATGTCTTCACTTTTCTCCTTGCACTCACCTGCAAACACAGGAGGAAGGGAGGAGGCCCACACTCAGCACACTTGACATAGGGCTCTGTGAGGTAAGAAGAGCAGCCTCGGCACGGAGGCTTATCAAAAGGGTCATCTGTGAAGCCAACAAGTAAATCTCATGCAACACAGACACGATACTGTTTTTGCAATCAGTCAAATTCACTTGCATCCAATAATTTTAATAATTTAAAATAAAGTCAGCTATATATAACCTCTTTCCTGCTGGAGCTTCTCCAAATATCTGTTGAAAGTTCCTTGTTCAACTAAAGCTGCCAGAGAGATCCTGGCACTTCTGCACTAGACCTAAAACACCGAGGGCTAAATAGCCTAATCTTGTGCAATGGAGTCAAAGGAAAGCCCTCTCTGTAGCAGCCTACTGGCATTTCTCAGCAGTGATGCAATGAGCTGTGCTAGGTGGATGATTTGATCCAGTGCCCATGATCATGTCTCGCACTGAAGATGAGTCCCAAGGACCTTACTTATGGAGGATACTGCTCGGACAGCTGTAGTTTCCCATCCATCTACCTCAAGTCTGACCTGAAAAGCTTATTGCTGTGGTTGCAAAGACATGTACTCTACTGTTCTGCAACCCGTCCAAACCTCAGACTCTGCTCAAATTGCTGAACAAGGAATGAAACACTGCTCTACAAGTTTTTCTTATTTTATTCATTGCAAAGCAGTCAAATTAAACAGGCTGTCATGTAGTAAGAGCTGTAGCTCTTTTTTCCTGTAAAAAACTAGTCCAACTATAAGTAAGCAGAAAAAAGACCCAAATTCCTACCAAATAATTCGTATACCAATTTTGTTTCTGAGAATGTGATCAAAGAAGTGACCCTGTGGACCACATACTGCTACTTTTCTCCCTCCCTCCCCCAGCCAACTGCTGATGTCTTTAAAAAATGGAAAACCCTTTCCAAATCTCAGCTTAGGGTACTTACTGCTGAAGGAGGCCAGGCGCTCCATTCCTCTTCCTCGGTGGTATTCTTGCTCCTCTGAGCTATGAAAGCTATAAAAGTCCTGATATAAAAGCCTGTAGCGTAAGCTTTGGCCCAACCAGTATGTTCGACTTTCCACTTGAAGGGTGTTTTCCACTTGAAGGAAAGGAGTCTTTCATACAGTCCTGACAGATGAGATCCTCTCAGTATGTGCTGAGCTGGAAAGCAAAAGGGCTGTGAACAGTCACTGTGACAGGGACCATTTGACGTGGCTGAAAGTCTGTTTTCTACAGGTGAGATAAGAAATCAAATGCAGACAGGTAAGATTCATCGTATGAAGAGATCTGAAGAGATGGGGATATAACTTAAGGTGAACATGCTGCAGTAAAGACAGTGACTGAAGTGACTGCAGCATCAGAAATCTTCAAATATAGTATAGTATAGCTATCCTGTATTAACTCTGCAGAACCAGGAGCCGAGCTTGGGGGATTATGTATTTGTATTAGGCAGATTTTGCCACTTTTATACTCTCTGTGTGTAAGAGATCAGTAGATGGGTCCCTGAAGACCTGCTTCCTGAAAAAAGAAGTTTCCTTCATGAAGCATGGAGAGTTTTCTCTATAAGCATGACTGTGGCAGCTGAAGTAACAGTAGATATCTGCTCTATCGAGTCCACTTGGAGTTCTGAACGGACCGGCCAACGTCCAAAACAGCAGTGCCAAGCCAATTCTTTTCCTCTCCAGAAAGAAAGAAAGTGACTTCAGTTGAGGTCTCAATGCTCTACAGAGATACCTGCAACTGTTGCTGTGAGGGAAGTGCAGCAGTGACAACTAACAAAGGAAGAAGGGATAAATGACTTCGACAAGGTCAGGGAGCAAACAAGGGGCAGAGAGGGGATCTGGTTAATCCTGATTTTGCTCTAATCCCAAAATGACAAGTCAGGACAAAATTCCCAGTGGAAAGCTGGACAGTAATCCCAATTTGTTTCCCACTAACAAGGTACAATTCTGTGAGGATCAGAAGCATCTTACCTGAACCTAATTTTACTTGGATTAGTTTTCCCTCCAAGAGACTTTAATTACATAAATGACACATTAAATGCTTCATAGAAATTACTGGCACCAAAAAGTCAAAGGAAAAGAGCCCATCCCAAAACAGCAGCACTACAAAGAACTGCTGATGAAATTCCCAATGGAAGCTTTCATGGGGAAATGCATGTGCTGAGCAGAGTTATGAACATTTGTTACGCAGGAAAGAGCCCTGCACCTCCAAGAAGCACCAGGAGGAGAAGGAGCAGGCGGCAGGGCACGCCGCGATGCAAGACCCCACCACGCCGACATCGAGCGCGTTTGTGGTGCTGGTTGCACGGGAGCTCTACGGACGGCCCTTATTCACCAGTATCTGTACAGGGAGGTCCTGCAGTGCTGCCCATCACCAAGGAATCGGGTTGTTTTCCGTTACGGGATCTCCGACGTGCCTCACTCTTACAAGGCGTCTTAGTTCAGGGTTCTCACACAGTGAAATCGGTGTTTGTCTTTCCAGACGTTTCTCCACCGCGCCACACGGTGAGGCCTGCTCCTGCCCCCCAGACGCGGCTGCAGCAGCGCAGCCCCTCCACGCTGCCTCCCCCCGGCCACCGAACCCTCTCGGAGAACGCGAGCAGCCTCGGCGCCGGGCGTCTCTCCCCGCGGCCCTAAGCGACCCGCGCCCCAAACCCCACCTCCCACCCCGCGCCCGGCCTGGCCCGGCCCTGCCACACGCGTCTCCCCACCGCCGCCAGGCCCCGCCCCCCGCGAGGCCCCGCCCCCCGCGAGGCCCCGCCCCCCGCGAGGCCCCGCCCCCCGCGCGGCCCGTGAGGGTGGGGGCAGGCGCGCTGCCCTCCCCCGCCGCGCGCCCCTCCCTTCCGCCGTTCCCCGCCCCGGCCCGGCCCCTCCCGGCTTCGGTACGGTCCCCACCTCCCCCCTCGCCCCTCCCGGGCCGGGCCGGCCGGCCGCGCCCCGCCGCCTCTCACCTCACGCCGGGCGGCGGGCAGGCCCCGCGCGCCACGGCTCGCCGCCGGCCCCCTGCGTGCGTGCGCGTGCGCGCGGCTGCGTGCGTGAGGCTGCGCGCGCGCCCCCGCGCCGCCGGCGGGGCCTGAGGGGTGGGTGTGCGTGCTGTGTGTGTGTGTGCGTATGTTGGTACCTACAGCCTGGGGGACGTGTGTGGGGTGTGTGTGTACAGCCTAGGGCGTCTGTGTGTGTGGTGTGTGTGTAGGTACAGGCATACATCCTCTGTGTGTGTATGTACATGCAGTGTGTGAGCGTTTGTAGCCTACAGTGTGCGTGTGTGTGTGTACATGTACACCCCAGCTTGCAGGGTGTGTGCCCCACACGCTGGGGGTGTGTGCGAGCCCCGCAGCCTGCGGGGAGTGCGTGTGCCTGCCTCGTATCCCTGTGGGACTGCGCGCGTGTGTGTGTGCGCACACCCGTGGCCTTTGGGGGGGAGTGCGCGTGCGTGCGAGTGTGCGTGTGCAGGTCCCCTGTCCTGTTGGGACTGTGGGTGTGTCAATCCCGCGCCCTCGTGGCAGTGCGCGTGCTGTTGGATTGCGGGTGACGCGTACCTGGTTCTGAGGGTTTCTTCCTGCATCTGTTCATCAGCTGCTGAGAGACAGGCCTCCCCTTGCACTTACAAAACAGGCAAGAGAAACATCTGGAGGCTCCAAGGTCCCCCGTGGGGGTCACTTGCTGCTGGTCGGTTGTGTGTCGGAAGAGTTTTGTCAGGGTGGTTGGTTTTCTGTTGGCGAATGGGGAGGTGTTTTTGCTGTTTAAAAGGGTTAGCTGAGTTCCTGCTGGTACTGTCCTGGTCCTGGTGTTCAGGGGAGGTTACGTGGGACGGAGAGACGTGGGGTGGCTGCAGGGGACCGGCCGGGGAGGCTCTCTGAGCGGGAGCAGGAGGGCCTGCTCGTTTGCTCGAATACGCCAATAACTGGAGGAGGATGTGGGTCTTATCCAGAAAAGCACCCGGGGGAATCAGCTGTTATAATCTAAAGGACACTATTGGCACAGTAACAAGTATGAATCAACCAGAAGTGAATTTAGGCTGGAAATTAAAAGGGGCTCCTAGCATTATAGCAGTTTGTGGGTTTTGAGTGCAAGCATTACTTCAGCTGCACCTCCCGGCTAAGACTCCTTCACGTGACCAGCAGCAGGGCGAGGAAGACGAGACGTGCTGGTAATTCGAATTCCCAGCTGCGGGAGAAGGCAAGGCAATGGGGGCCTTGGAGGCTGGTATTACTGGGCCTCGCCGGAATCAGAGTTTGCACAAACTGGAAGAAAATTATGAACATCCTCCTGCAGATTACACATCAGCACAGCTTTGAATCTGTTTTGGATTTGATTTATCAGAGCAGTTTGTTTTCTTTCCAAATCAGTCAGAAAAATCCTGTATTACTTAGAAGAGTGCCTGATCAAGGCCACACGCCAAGAAGAATGACAAGAATGCGCCAAGTGCAGAAGAGGGACAGGACTACCATGCGCGTGACTGTAAGAGGAAAAAAAGCAGCTTCTTTAGAAGTTTGAAACAAGATACTGTCCTTCTATCCAGGTTTGCAAGGCCTCTGTGTGTCATGCAAGTATACGTCAAATAAGTCTTATAGCAGTAAAATAGTAAGGAATTAGTAGTTTCTCCTGTAGCAGTAATTATTTTCCTAGCGGTGATGGAGTGATTGTTAGCAACTGGCTGCAACCCCACCATCTTCTGCAGATATTCCCCTGGCAGCTGCTTGTCCTTCGTGTCAGACTTGGCCTGGGTTATGTGACTCATGAGCTAGAACTGGCGGAGTTACAGAGGGTAGTTTGATAAAGAAAGGTGTGAGAACGAATGAGGGAAAAGTGTTAGACAAAAAGGGTAAGAAAGGTCATAAGATGGAGGTGGAAAAGAGGGGGGCCTGTGGCCACAGCATAGGCAGTGGTGGCAGCCAGTGCCCAGGGACCAGGAAGGGAGGAATGGAGCGCCTTGTTCATCTTCCCTGCCTGGGACACTCACCAGCGCTGATCTTTTGAACCTGTTGCTTTTCACTAGTAACTTAGCTGTGTGTGATGTGTAATGTGTCTCCATCTCCTGTCAGCTCATGAATTTGCACAAACGTATGTCTGAATCATTTGTACGTAAAGGCTCTTTAGTCCCTCCCCTGTCTGTTTGCAGGCTAGCGGCTGCGAGGTCTTTTGTGGCTGTACCCATGTACACTTTGGATGTCTTTGTGAGCTAGGTGCGCTTGTGGGCTCGTTGAGGACATCCAGACAGAGGGCTTTGAATAAGGCTTAACGAGTCTTGGCATGGCATAAAACCCAGGAATGATTTAGCTAGTTACCCTGTTTAAAGTAGCCATTTGTTTTCATATTAGACAGTGTGGACAGCCAGTCTGGCACAGTGGTAATACACACCTTGTAACAGCTCTCATGACCTGTACAGGAGTCTCATATGCTGTACTGTGTTCTTGAGGGGACGTGGTACTCCTCCTGAGCCTGGTGTAATTGTAAGAGTAATGCTGACAATTAAAATGTTTTCTAGCATAAGCATTAGGTAGATTCTGTGTATGTTTATGATACCCTGGTCCTGGCAAACGTAACTAGTATTTAATGAATTTCAGATACTTGTTTATACTTAGGCCCTGTTCTGGCAATAAACTACCCATCTGGAATGCCCCAAATGGGCAGTGCTCCACTCAGTAACACCGTACCTGGTGCTAATCACCTCTTCCAAAAACAAACTCTGTCATTACTGTTCCAGTGTACCCTTTTTTAATGCTGTTGTGCAATATTAATTTTGTGTGAAATTTTTCTGGTGCCCCCTCAGAGAGAACACATGATGTTGATTCAGATGAACAGAATCTAGATCACTGCGGGGAAATGCTGTATTGTTCTCTGGGAGCCTCGAAGGCTGCTTGTACTCATTTATGCAGATTCTGAAGCATTTAATCCTTTGCATGGGAACGTCAGATGAGAGCTGTTCTCTAGGGCAGACAGATGTAGCCTTTGGCAGTTCATATCTGAGAGCTGAAGACTGCGTTAGAGAGAAGTACATTGCATATAGATCAGACCTTCATTTTGTATCAGCACCCGAAAATGTGCATCTATTCAGACCTAGACAAGGGCTAAAGCTCAAAGATTAATATTTGCATAATCTCTAAAATTAATATCTGTATTATTCCTGTTGATGCTGGAGGAGGAGATCTGGTATTCTGTCTACTTCTTGTCTGAACTGTTTGACAGCTTTAAGACAAGGCTAAAATGTTGGAAATTATTTCCTATTCCTTTTGCCCAGGCCCCAGATGCATGTGAAAAAATCATGGGGAAAAAAATAAAAATCTGGGGAGGCAGAATTTGAAATGTCACTGGAATTTTTATTGCTTTTGCCAACAGCTTTTTCCTATATCTGGGAGCTAAAATATGATTCCAGATAGTTAATGGAAGAAATCAACATACGGCTGTCTTCACAGCAGTTGCCTTCTCAGTGAATTAACCTGATTGCTCCTAACCAGGTAAACATTTTTTTCCAATGTAAGTCTAATTTCAGACTGCAATGGCTTGACTTGTGGTGGTGTAAACTGCTGGTGTTCATTCTGCTGCGTCCAGTAAGGGGTGAGGAGAAGGGTGATGTACCTTTGCAGATAAAAAGGGTGTTTCTGTGAGGCTGGCAGCTTTTCACAGGTAGGTCTCATGAATGACAATGACTTTGAATCTTTCCTTGCAAGAGTCTTGGTGTGATGCTTCCTGCTGGCAAGGGAGGAAAAATATTCATCAGGAATAATAAACAACCGTACTCCTACAGTATTATACCACTGCTCGTGGTGTTTTGTTGTTTGCCATATCAGTAATTTAGTGGTGCGACATCTGGCTGAACTGAACTAAGAAGTTACAGTAAGCCTTATGTCTCCTGGAGATAGCAATGAGATAAAAAGCCTTTTCCCTTGAGTCTGTTCTAACGATTTTCAGCTTGGTAGAGGCCCAAAGGTGTTACCACCTGATGGCTGTTCAATGGCCTGTGTGAAATGGCTCTTAAGGGTCTCAGTCCAATTTCGAGACCTCTCACTACAGCATATTTCTCACAGTGCAGTTACACTCCAAGAAGATCTAAGTGGATAATCTGTAATGAATAATGTGTTCACATTCTACATTTTTCTTCTCAGAAGTTTTAACAAATGAGGTAATTTTCATTTGCTTCTTGAAATTATTTACTGATCATTTCTGCAAATTAAATGTTCCCAAGTGGTTTGTTCTGTATGTTTAATATTCAGAAGGCTTCTTGTGTGTTGACAGGGCTAAGCTCTCCAGTCTCACTTCAAGTTGGTTGTTAGACCAGGGTGACAGACAAATAAATGGATATGCTGATCTTAAGTAACTTGATCCCAAGTCACTGTAAGAGGTTGGGGTAGGGTAGAACCTCAGGAGTTCACTTAATGGGGTAGGAAGCACAAGATTAAGTCATTTCTTCATGAGAATGCACCTTAATAGTGCATTTTCAGGGCCACGGTGATATTTAATTTTTTGAGGAGAAGGGATAAGTCTATCTTCAAACACAATAATTGTTGCTTAAAAGCACCTAAAACCAGCTTACCCCATGAAGAGCAAAACAAATGAACCCAGACTGGCCCCATACGTCCTCCCCATGCTGATAGTCCCAGCTTCCCTGCTTCCCTCCTATACGACTCGCTCCCTCCTGCCTCCGCTCACGACCGCTGGCGTGATGGCATGTGCCGTGTGTGCTGTTCGGCCAGCAGATACGTCAGGCTTGTTGGCTGGCTACCAGATGGCCAGCCAGCACGGGGACTGCTGAGCCCATACAGCTTCCCCAGGGGCAGATTTGGTTCCCTCTTCACTACCCTGTCACCCATTTCCACTTGGAAACTTGCTTGTCCTTGGGGCCCATTATCCCTTGGTCAAATTTGGTTGAAGGTGACCAGTAGGTGCCTGGGGAAAGGAGGCTGAGAGTCAGGCAAGACGCTGCGAGGCCTTCTCTCTCGTACCCTGAAGAAAGTGGATTACAACTGTTTCTGTTCGGCAACGCACCCTGATGGAGGCTGCAGGCAGGTTTGTTCTGCTGCTCTGTACATCGACGTGCGGCTTGATCCAGCCAGGGCATGAGCACTCAGGAAAGAAGCAAAAGCAGTTAGGGGTGTGTGGGGGGGAAACCAACTGCTCAAAACTAGTAACAGGCTATTTTTTTCTGGAAGCGCCATGATGAGTACTTGCACATGTTTGGGCATCACAATAATGTGGCTTTACATAGTAAATCACCATAGCTCAGTCTGATGTATTTTGTTCTCCCTGTTGCATATGCACCCTTACCATCATTTTAAATAGTTTAACTTATGGCTTAGGAAACCAGAGAAAAAGCATTTAACCTGTCCTTTGAAAGTCTTGCCTATTCTCTTCCACCCCTAAACTATTTTTCCTCTGGATTCAGGAGTGCCTCTTCTAGCTGTCTGCAGCTGGTCTTGCACAAGAGCACAAGATCATTCTGGGGCTGCTTTTTGACAGAATTGCCTCACTTTGACAGTATTAATTTGGGGAGTAGTTGATTGCAACCAAAAGTCAAACATGCCTCCCATAAAACAGTGGCTGGGTTTCCAGCTACTGATGAGTTATGGTGAATTCAGGAGGCCTGCAAAACTCAGGACATGTGTTTTTCATGCCCCACTGTATTGAACACAAAGCTCCTGTCCGTATCTGTGATGACAGTTTTCCCTTCCTGAGAACTTGGTAAACATATTTCAACTCATCAGTCCTATTTATGAGGCTATATTCTGGATGAATGTGTGGGATTGAGATGAGAAGCTGTCATGCTCAAAAACTTACCAAGCAGGGAAATTCACATATAACAAAGATGATATAGGCTATCGTAGGTATTAACAGGCTACAAACGATGAACGCTTTAATGTAGAGACTTTGTCTTTGTCTGATCAGCATATCTTTGTCATTTGTGGATGGAATTCCCTCTAAATTGAGACAAAGAAGAATATTTCAAAAGTTTTTACAGGTCTTTGACAGTTTGTTTTCTTCATTTTGGTTAGGCTGGGTTAGATGAGGTGCACCAAGACAGAGAAACAATTTGGAGTCTCCTGCAGTCTTTCAGAGGAAACTGTAGCTCTATCTGGACTCTCGGAAACTTTTTGCTTTAAAATATTTCAGATATCTTTCAGGTCCCAATCTGTCCCCAGAAGAAGATAGTGTGTAAATTCAGGCACAGCAAAGGCTTGTAACTTCCTGCTGAAGTCGGGTGAGGTATTTAAGGGAAGCTAGGAGCCCTAGTATGGAACCCATATGCTTGAACCTGGTAACTTCTTGTGAAAATCAGTGCTAAAATATTGTTTTCTCATTACAGCCAAGGATTTGTAAAAGATCTGGATTTACTGGGTTATGCAGTAAATGCATTTATTGATAGAAGCAATAATTATTCAAAGAAACTGCAGTCTGGGAGAACTAGGGCTAAGCTGTGCATGCAGAAGCCAAGATCTTTATCCTTCATTGTGTATGCTGTTAATGCTACTTTTGTAGCTCTGCAGGGAGAATTGGTACCTACCCTCTGAAGTCTGATTATCTTGGCGCACGTGCAGGACAGTCAGACCCTCTGCAAAAACTTTCAGCTTGGGTAGCTTTGCTGTCATAACACAATTTGATATCCCTACCAGAAACACTGGAAATGGAAAGAAGTTTTAAAATGAGGTGTTTGTTTCTGTTTTAACTTAAGAACCAAAGGCAGTTGAAGGCTGGTGTTACTTACATGCTGACACAGTTGGCAAGAAGCATTAATATAAAAAATTTTATGTATATATTAATACTGGAAACTACATTGGCGGAAAACCTCCTGCCCTTCCAGGAGAAGAGAAAACAGCATGAAATTGTTCCAAAATCTTAAACTTTCAAAATCACTATTCTGGACCATTACTCGCTCCTAGTTCATCTTTTTTTAGTAGAAGGGTACAAATACTTTGTTTTTAATAACTGGTAAGGTATCACCTATATGAAACTGAAGACTGCCCTTCTTCAATCTACATAAACAGGTATTTGCTAGATTTAAATTTTTCTTTTTACCTTTTCCTGTAAGAATAAATTTGGCCTGAAACTTTTTGCTGTTGTCCATTAGTAAAACACAGCTGTGGCCAGTAGCAGCTCCCCTGTCTGCACTGGTGATGACTTTCAGGCTCTGCAGGGTGCATTTCTCTTCTGCCTGGTCTCTCAAATCTCCATGTTCCTTCTCCAGATACAGCAGATTTACATGCATGGGGCTCTGAAGACTAAAGCATGTCAGAGTGATGACTTTCTGGTTTCTGCTTAGCTTCCCTTTGGTTGCTGCTGTCCCAGGGGCTGAAAAAGGGTAAGTGAGAAATAAACATCAGAAATGTTTTTTCTTAAATTATTTGCAATTTCTCATGCAAAAGGTTCAGGCCAGCAGGGTTAGCTTTGAGGGATGTACTGCCATAAACGAATTTCAGAGACAGCTACGTGTTAATGTTATGATGAGGAAAGTAGCAGGTTTTCTGTTTGCTTCTGTGTGTGTGATCCCATTGGTTGTTCTTTTTTGTTGGACTAGCTTTATTCTTAATGTACAAGCACAATAAATTGTTACACCCTGGAGGACACTGGTTACATCATCCAACTTTATAGCAACATAACCACCTACAGGCAACTCCCTGAATAGTTGATGAAAAAAGAAAACCTTGTCGTTTGGGATTCTTGTTGCCCTCGAGGGCTCAGAAGCTGAGGCTCTTAATCTTGGCACTTGGATGCTGAAGGCTGGAGGGTGCAAATATCCCCAAGTGACCAGGCAAGGGCAGTTCTGTCAAGGTCAGCTTTGTGGTTCTGTGATAACTTTGCTTCCCTTATTGCAATAGTTGGCTGAAAAATCCAGATTTTGTGCAAAATTAATGACCACAAGTGACACCAACCCATCAGAGAATACTGTAAAGATCTCTGGATTTTAGCAAAACAGAGCTAAAATACTGCATGACCAAATTTGTTACTTTTGCATCCTTTTTCATCAGTCCTTGAGCCTGAGGACTAACTGAGACAACTGAAAACATTGACCTTACCATTAACAGGCCCAACGGCTTTCCTCTTCCTTGGACTCCTTACCTTGCAGTAAGATGCCCAGGCTTCTCGTGCTGCCAGATGTTTCTGAGGCATTTTCCACACGACATTCATAATCTCTGAGGTCTGAGGGGAATGGAGTGAAGGAGGAATAACTTTTAATTACAGTGCACAGTTAACTCAGTACTGTCCTCTTGGTAACTAATTTTAAATGGCAGTGCTTTGTTGACAGCAAACAAAGGTGGAGAGAATTTGGGATGATGGCATATGGATTAAAGACTTAGTTCACCTTATGGTAGAGAAGAGACAGTTAACATAAATAAAGATGTATTTATTACTAACACTACATAAATTAGTCTACAAAATCCTTAGTTTTACACAGTTAGAACTTGCAGCTGTGTGCACAACCCGCTTACCTTTTCTGCTGAGATTGTGGTGTGTAAACAGTAAGCTAAATATTAATATTGTGACCATAATTACATCTGATATTCACAATCATGAAGCCCTATTTATCTTTATTGCTTCTATTAAGCAATGTTGTATAGGTGTTTAAGCATGTATCAAGCTGAATTAGTACAGCTCCCAAAATAGCTTTGTAATCATATATTCTTGTTCAAAACGCCTCCGCCTTTAATATTGTGGGCTTAAGGAGAGTTTGAAGTTAGATCCTTAGTTCACTGTAGATTGTAGTAGTTTCTAGTTTCGGTCCAGTCAGGAGATGTGCCAGATTTGGTAAATAATCTTGTCTATCAATCAAATTTCCTTTCATGAGGTGTGCCGCCAGTCAAGCCCAGAGCTGCACCCAGAGCTAAACGTTCGGAAGGGCAAAACACGTAAATGGGGTGTCTTCTGCCGCCGTGAGGTGTGCTGGGTACCGCGATGGGTGCCGCGCTCATCCTGTCGCCGGGTGCCGCACGGCCAAGCTCCTTCTAGAACAGGGCTCGCCCCTCCGGTGCAACGGCCAGAAATGAGGGGGAGGTTCTCAGGCTGCTGCTTGCAGCTTTCATCAGAAAGTCCTGGGGAGGTTTCTTAGGCCGCTCGGTGGGTATTTTTGGAGAATCGGTATTTTCTCTTATTAGCCACAAGGTGGCGATGGATATCCCTTTTTCCTCCAAAGACTCGCTTTTGAAAGTAGAATAACCCCAGGCTGATGTGGCTGATCATGAAGGAAGGGTAGAGTATTTTGGTTGAATCTAAAATTATCCCTGACATTTCAAATGACTGATATTGTAGAAACTCAAGAAACCTTTTCTGTAAGCATTGATAATGCCAGAAGATGTGTAAGTTTGAAAGTGGAGAGCAAATGCAGGGACAAGGGCTTGGGTGTCAGAGGGTCAGTATTTCTTGTACATGCCTATTTCATCCAGGTGTTTGCAGTGGGTAAGAATGGATTTTAATATAAATATTTCATATTTACAACCTATCAGGCAATATAAAAAACAGATTCGCTTTGCACTTGTCTTTTCCACAGCTGTGGAGGCAGTGTTTTCTTGATTTTTAGTGTATTCAGCTGCTTTAGTTCAATGGCTTTTTCACTGAAAATTGAAAAGCCAATACTAGAAGAGGAAAAAAAATATCCCCACTATGGAAAAGATGTGAAAAGATAAAATAGTTTGAAAATCTTGAATAGCGTGATAAGGGGTGCATTTGATTTGCTCCCTGCTCAGGAGGGCCTCCTGATAAATTGGCCCTCACATTTAGGATTATCTCAAGTACTTTTTTGAAATTCTGTGCTTGTTCATAATTTACTTCCAATTACCATAAACTGCAACTTGACACAAATCATAAAGAATGAACGTAGTAAATGAGCGTGCTATTCAGCTTTCTTCAGCTTTTTCTACTGTAAAAAATAAGAATGCGAATCTTCTTTGAGAAATGTAAAA
Source organism: Dromaius novaehollandiae (assembly GCF_036370855.1). Lineage (NCBI taxonomy): Eukaryota > Metazoa > Chordata > Aves > Casuariiformes > Dromaiidae > Dromaius > Dromaius novaehollandiae. The sequence continues at coordinate 2,544,159 of NC_088116.1, forward strand.
ATCCAAACACCCCCCCACATTACACATACCAAATGCAATATGAAGAGTATATATAGCTGAAAATCAACATATTTTTAATGATTATCTAGTTGAATCAGTCTTTTCTTTGAAAATAATAAGGAAATGGAAAATAAAGATATTCACTCAACTCGCATTTGTCTGCTTGCGAAATGCGGTGTGTAGATCTTCATGGGAGATCTGTTAGGATCCTCTGTAGAGAAGGATTTCATCATCTTGTTGATAAGTGTGTTCCCAGCTCATCTGAAAAGCATGTGTGTAATATCTGTGACATACCTTAGGAAGGAAGAATTTTTAAAGGTTTGGATAAGACTCTTCTGTATCTTTTTTTAAGCTGTGTTTCCATACTTGCTGATTTTTAATGCAGCTTTCTCAGGGCAGGAACCATTAGGAATCTCAAATTTCTCAGCTTTGTAAATAAAAACTCTAAAATACTGAAAAAAGAATTAAATTTTAAAGAATTTGAAATGATTAAGTATGTATCTTTAATGTGGTATGTAATACCATTACCGATGATCACCATCGCAGCCCCAGTGCTGAGTTTCACTTTCTGATTCACTCTGCTGCTTCTCTTCCTGGGTTGGGAATGCTGAGATAAGCCTGACCTGGTAGTTTTACAGGATGATTTAGCATGATTGAAGCTGTTAGAAAACTTAGGACCAATAACAGCACATCCTGTGGACTGAGTTAATGACGGCAGCTCATCTGCTAAGTAGAGAGACTAAATTACTTTGTTTGTTTCTTGTTCTTATAAACATGCATGTACTGTCAGTGTTGCAATGATTAACATTTTACTTCTGTTTTTTAAAATCTTTTCTAACTTCTCCTAAATAGCTATAACATGATTTTGCTTTAAAAAGTGATACGACCTTTCTTTCTTTTACTTGCCTGCCAGGATGCGAGTCGTGCCAGGATAGATGACGTCACTAACACCCCTAACCTGGGATGATCTTTCGGGTGTTTGCACTGGTGATGTTATCAGAGCCAGGGGAAGAGACGTGGAACCCTGAGTTCAGGATCATAAAAGGTAATAACATTTTCCTTGTTTTTCTGAAAGTTATTTACTTGCCCTACTAAGGCTACACTTGCTTTTTTGAGAAAGTATGTTTGGGGGAGGGATTGCACGTGTAAACAGCCTATGCACTTGTAAGTCATGTAAAAGCAAATAATGTGCTGTGTCCAATTTATGAGCATAACAGAAAAAGGACATGCATTTCACCATGCTCTAACCCTCCCCCCCATTAGGCAGAAATATGGTCACAGTTCAAAATCCTTTGCTGGCAAAACTATTGGAAAGTCTGTCTGAGCTTTGTGCCTGATAATACCCAACCAGTGTGATACAGTTTGTATGAAAGCCAAAAATTGCGGTCCGCGTTTTGAAGCTTGAACATCTTTGTAACCAGTCCTTTTTAACTACTTCAGTGCAGAATAGAGGGAAATTTGGAATCTATATCTGCTCCTATGTAAGTCATGGCAATATTCATCCACTGTCCTAAATGCGCGATTTAAATCGGTGTGGCTAATAATAATTGGTGGGTGCCTCTTACCTTGCAGTGTATTCCATCTAAATCACTTACAATAATTCCCCCCAAACTGTGTTCCTTTGTAAAAGTCTTCCACCAATACTTGTTCCTGCTTACGAAGAAGAGAGATTTTGTTGTCGGCTTTAGTGGTTCAGAGCAGGTGTGGAAGATACTAAGGCCAAGGTTTTTATTTGCTTGTGTACAACTCAAATATTTTGGCACCTTTTCTCTTTTGTATGTAAATAGGCTGTTAACAATTATCCTTCTGTGTGATGCGCACTGGAATCAATCTGTGAAAAAGCCGAAGTGTTAATGTTAGAATGATAAATAAAGTGCTGCTGTGAGGCCATCAAAGCTGAGGGTGGCCCAAGGCTTTTATTACCGCTGACTTTCAAAGGCACCTTCCAAATGCACACTTTAAGGCTGATTTACTTTATTTGCTGTTTCATGTGTTCTTTTCGCTTTGCCCTTGAACGGAAGAGTTGCTACAGGGTTTAATGATATGTAGCAATCCCTCCTCCAGTGGTATTTGAGTAGTATTCATTAGCCGAATGGGTGAAATATGCAGGGCACGCCAGCAGCATGCAGGTTTTAGCATGACCAGAGTACTCAGAACACTTGGTAGGATGAACTAAGCACCTGTCGTAATCTCCGATTTTGTAAGTTCTGTATAATAGTTATTAGTGATTTAGGACACAGTCCCTCAGCATGCCAAGTACTCCCACTCGTTTTTCCGTGATTTGGGGCTCAGGACTGTATATGATTAAGCTAACATCAGCCAACCTTGTCTTTTAGTGCCTTCAGTGCTGTGTTATTGCTCCCGCTGCTGCGGTGAAGCTTCTGTGAGCCCGTGACCCAGAGCAGTCCCCAGAGCGAGGATGCGCTCTTGTAGGTGGATCCTCACAAACCTGGCACAACCCTTTTATTCAAAGTGCAAGAATGAAGAGCCCAGTATATAAATCATACTCCAAAATGCTGTTTTCCTCATGCAGGTGAGGAGGGACGAGTACATTCACCACCCGTAGGGTGGTTGTGTCCCTCGGGGCACTGTGGGAAGGTGCTCGTGGAGCTGAACACAGTGACAACGGCTTGAGTAGATCTCAAGCCATCCGTGCAGGTGCTTAGCTTTCACACCCCCGGCTCCGCTGCCGCTCTCTGCGGGAACGGGGTCTGCTGCACAGGTGACCAGATCCAGTAGCTTTAGGACTCGTGTTTGCAATGCTTATCAGGTTTAAATTTCAGCACCTTTGTAATGCAACAATCTTTAAGCCAAACTGAAAAAGTATAAAAGGGAAAAAGTAATTCTTTAAACTATTGTGCATCTGCAGAACAAATTGCTCAGGGGCAGGGAACAGGTAGGCAGCGCTCTGGCAGTGCCTCTGGCCTGCTTTGCCTTGCCGTCGCCAGTGTTTGGCCTTTGTGTTATCTGCTTCGTCCCTGCCCTGCGCATTCCTGGGCCCCAGATAGCGCAGGGGGCAGGCGGGTCGGCCGGCTCCCACGGGGCGAGCCCGTGCGCGGGGCACATCCTGCACATGCTTCGCATAGTTTGTGCGTGCGCAGAGCCTGGCGTGTCGCTTCGCAGGGCTGGGTCCTCCCTGCTGCGCGGCTGCTGCCCGCTGCAAGTGCGGGGCCCTGTTGTGCGGTGTGGACACGCTGCGCGTGCCAGGCCCCGTTGTGTGTGGGGGCCCCGTTGCGTGGGGGGACAGGTTGCGTGTGCCAGGCCTCGTCGTGCGTGGGGGCCCTGTCGTCTGTGGGGACACGCTGCGTGTGCCAGGCCCCGTTGTGTGCCAGGGCCAGGTACATGTCCTAGGCCCCGCTGCCGCGGCCGGACCTGCCTTCTCGGCCCCCCCCCCGCCGTGGGCAGCTGGCGCCATGTCTGGGCGGTTTCGCCGTCCCCCCCCGCCCCGCGTGGCTCCCTGAGGCGCGGCGCGGGTTAACGGCCGGAGCGCGCCGGCCGCGGTCCCGCCCCCCGCCGCCGCCAGCCAGTGGGCGCGTCGGTGCGGCCGCTCAGGCCATGGGCATCTCCTCATTGGCCACGCCCCGCGGGCGCTGCCTGATTGGTCACGCCCCCCGCTGTGTGACCGGCCGGAGCCAATGGCGGAGGCGCCTAGGCGGGCTCGGGGAGGGGAGGGGTGAGAGGTGTTTGACCTGAGGTAACCTTCCGCATCACACCACCACCGCGGCGGCGGCGCGGGCGCGGGGGGCGGGGCGCAGGCGGGCGGGCGGGGCCGGGGCCGGGGCGTGGCCCGCGCGGGCGGGGCCGCGTGCCGTGAATGGTGTGTGTGGGGCGGGGAGGGGGGTGAACGCCGCGCCGCGCCCCCGCGAGCATCGCTGCCTTGCGCCAGGCCGGGGGCCCGCGGCGCCTCCGCAGCTCCCGGCACCCTGAGGTGAGCGGCGCGGAGCGCAGCGGCCGCGCGGGCGGCCCGGCGGGAGCGCGGTGGGGCCCGGCGCTGGGGGCGGGGCCCGGGCCGTGGCGGCGGGGATGGGGCCCGGGGAAGCGGCGGCGGCGCTTTGTTAGCGGGCGCGGGGCCGCCGCCGCCTGGCCGCTCCTCGCGGGGGGCGGCGCCGCTCCGCCCGGCGGCGCGCGGGCTCGCCGAGCCGGGCCGGGCCCCTGCGGCGGCCTGCGGTGCGGTCCGGGCCGCGCCACGCCACGCCGGCCGCGTGCGGCTCCTCAGGGGGGTTCGCGCCGCCGCGTCTCCCGCCGCTGGCGTCGCGCTGGGCGCCCGAAGTAGTTTCGCCGCTTCGCCCTCTGCGAGCGAGCGAATTCACGGGAACAACCTCGGGCGTGCGGGAGCCGCCAGACCGCCGTCGCCCTCCTTCCTTCCCCGCTGGGGCTTCGGGCGCTGCGGGGAACGAGCCCCGCGTGGGGCCTGCTGTGTCAGAGGAGCCCGGGGCTGCGGCCTGGAAGGTCCTGCAGAAATTCGCGTGCCCCCAAAACAATAAAGCTGTAAAAGTGGATTTCCAGAGCAAATCAGAGTATTCTCTTCCCTCCTTTTCTGGCTTCTCTTAAACCTGCTTGTGAAGCTTTCAAAATGAAGTATATTAAGTTTAAAAGGAATCCAAAGTAAAATAGTCTGTACCAATTTGGATGGTTTTAAAAATTCAGCCAAACGTTTAAATGATGCCCAATCCCATCAGAGCCAGTGGGGTTTAGGTACAGTTCTGAGTGTTTCACCAAACCAGGATTGAGGTAAACGTGGGCTGTGATTTTTGCCTCTATGTTCTTTTTGAAAGCGACAGTTAATTATTTCCCCCCAGGCTGCTAGGAAGCATATTCAAGTCGTAAATTTAGTTTTATGTGTGTTTAACATTGATATGGTAAATTTTAAAATTGGCTAATTACTAACGCATGGACATATGCAGTGCTTTGTGCCTCGTAAAGTACCTTTCAATGCAGATGAAGCAAAAGAACTTCCTGGTACTTTGCTTCCCTTCCTATCCTAAAATATTCCTCTCAGCAACTGTCACTGTCGAATTATTAAGTAGAATTCATGGGCAGAGGGCTGGGAGAAGCTAATGTGTAGATGTGGGTTTAATTCTGTGAAATTTGACTTTCTGGCGCGGATGCGGAGGAGCTGGAACAGGAGCCCATTAATTGTGCGAGAGCCACAGGTTGGTGAAGTTTGCAGAGTAAGTTTGAAGATACTGCGGCCACTGGCTCAGTAGAAGAACACGGGCAGGTAGCTCTGGAGGTAAATGGTTTGATGCTTAGTGGCCTGTCTTTACACAAAAATCACCTCTCTGCCCTCTACTGATCTGAAAATTCACTTCCAGTCCTGTTACAGGTGGCAACGTTGCTGATTTCGTTGTTGTTGAGTAAAAGGAAATAAGTAGTGAAAGTAAGTGGTGAAAGTAGACATGTCCATTTCATTGTTGTTTTAAAATATTTTGTGTTGACGGTATCACAGATCCCTGGATTTTTAATGGGAGGCCTTTAAATAAGGATAGTTTTGTTAGGCTTTATTGTGTTTTATGACTTGCTGATGTGGAGGAGGCATTATACTGTGTTTTTGAAGGAACCTACAACTAATTTTCACTGAAATAATACTATTTTTTTCAGTAATATAACTCTCTTCAGAATGGGGTGATTTGAAAAAAAAATTTTAACTTAATTTCAGACTGATGTTACGTAAGTTTTATGCTTAGGTGTAGTTTATAGTAAGAAAAATGATCTTAAAATGAAACTGTCATGTAAAAATATTAGACCTTGGAAGTGTGCATTTCACTGGCAAGCCAAAGTTTTACTAGTGATAAAATAGCTGTGGAAAAAATGGATTGGGTTTTGTTCCACTTCAGGCCAAAACTCGACATGTTACCTTTGAAATTTGGTTTGCAGAGTTTACATTGCTTGCAGCATGAGGCATACAAAGAACACAATTTGGGTTTTAAATTCCTTGATGTCTGCAGAGCTGGGGAGTCACAAAAATGTTACGTATCTTCTGACTTTTAACATGGGCTGATTCCTTCAGGAGAAAGGCGGACAGTGTGGCTCAGATTCTGTGAGGTTTTAACTGTGATTTTAGCATATGTTTATGTAACCGAGCAAGCTCAGAGTGCATGATGTTACATCTTCGTATATCTTTGCAGGACCAAATTCTGAATCTGGATCCTTCTGTAACTTACAGTCTTTTCAGTCTCTGCAAAAGTTGCCCTGTTAGATGGGCCATTGACGCCTGCAAAAATAAGTGTAGGGAGTGTATATAGTAGAGGAGCCAGGCAACTCTCTTTTAAAGTCTAGTTCAATGTTATTAAAACAAATGGCACCTATGCTAAGGTTAGTGCCGTGAGAATAGTATGTCGGTGGTTAGCTGAAGTTAAGTGAAGAGGCCGTGTTTCAAACTATGGCAGTTATGTTTCAGAAGAATACAGTGTGCTGAGACTTTCGTATTCTGTCTGCAGTATGGAAAGCAAAAACTTCTGTGAGGAGACAGCTGAGAAATTATACATTTTAGTTGGCCCCAAAACAACGTTGAAGTTCAGCTAGGTGTGAATAGTGAGTTTCCGCATACTGAGAACAAGCTGCGTGTATGTCTAATTTGATGCAAGATTTGAGTTACCACTGGTCGCAAAACTTTAAAAGTACTCTTATGACTTCGGGACTGAAGAGCGAGGGCTGCAGAAGGGGACTGAGATGCATGGGTAATTGTGCTGGAATGGGGCTTTGTGGGTAACTAACTGCTCTATAACCGAGTTGCACAAACAAGGCATTTGAGTCAAGTTGTTTGAGCATGGGGTTGGGAATCGACAGCCCTGGCATTGGTTTGATGTTTTCCCATGGAACGGTAGCATGAAATGCTTCTCTTCCTCTGCCTCTGTTTCCTTCTCTGCTTGAAAAAACCCCAAAGGGGCCTTGAAACTTAGTTATCCAATGTATATGTTCTTGAAATTAGAAGTCGTCTTTCTTCATTAAACAGGGTTGAAGTTAGTTTGACTGTATCCCAGATTCTTCAGCACCAATACATGCGTAAATCCATCTGGATGACATTCTCAAGGAGTGTCTGATGCCAGGGTAATTATACACATAAATACTGTCTTCATGTTTGTGTGTGTGTAAAGGAAAACTTGAAAAAAACAAGCCAACTGTTGGAGAAACTTGAGAACTGAAAAAAATGTAGGTACTTTTTTCATTGTGATTTGGTCTATAAATACAATAAGTGACTCTGACTGTTTAGGATAGTTTAGGCTAATAACTGAGGACCGATTTTGCAGTTGAGCTTTCTGAGCAGTCTACTTCGTCTGCCTGTGTAATGAAAATAAGTCTTGTCCAAGCAGATCAATTAAAGAAATTTTCCTATAAGGTTTAGTTTATGTACTGGACAGATAAATATGCAGCCTTTGCAGTCATGCTTCCCCTTCTCCACCCTCAAAAAAGACAGATAGAATCACCCTTTAATGCCTATATTGGGCAGATACTTGTAACTTTTCAGTCATAAAATTTTTAAGTACATCTCTCTGTAAAATGAACTGCCCGTAGCTCCAGTGAAACTGGAGTTTGAGAGTAGTGATATCAGCACAGAGTTTGATCTAAATAATTCAGTCAAGTACATTCATGTTAAAAAGTGCATAAGCCAGTTGGATCTGTTTTTCATTTTCAGTTACTGATTAAAAGAAAGTGTTTAAAGATGCTATCTTTAAAATTTATATTGTCTGTAAATTCCTTGTCTGTGCTCTGATCAAAATCACGATCATGTCCTGTTGGTGTTATAGCATGGTCCAGTTTTGCTTGTGTACACTGGATGAAAGCTGTCATGTTTATATCAAACCAATGAAGCTGTATCCCTGTACTTGGCATAATGTGGCTGTAGTTAGCGGAATTTACAAAGCTTTATCATTGGTTTAGGAAGTAAGTGTGGAGTGAAAGTTAAGGATCGAAACCGTCTTTTCTGTGTAGTGAAGTAGCTATGGGGAGAATGAGGCCTGGAGAGAAATGTCCCGTTGTCTTGCAGTGATGTATTGTGATGCATCTGTGGTGCATCACAGTTTCTTTTACAGATAAGCTACTGTTTTTTTTTAATGTGAAAATGCAGTATGTTGACTGTGTCTTCTACTGACCAATTGTCCATAAAGTTTCTAAGAACGTAATTAGGGTTGAGATTTCCTCCTGAGCATCATACTCTGTTGAAATTGGCCAGCAGATTTGGAAGTTCAGAGGTGGCTGAGAGAAGAGTTTGACATGGGTAGATAGCCCTGGCACAAAGCCTCGTTTCTTCTAGAAACCAGACTGAAATATGTGGGATGATCAGGTCTTTGTGTCTTGTGTGTGCTAACACATTGCTCAAAAGTTGCCAGAATGATGGAGTAGCAGGAGGTGCTGCAGCTTGAATTGAGCATCTTGGATTCTGGTTTACTCTGTGACTTTACTCTACACAAGCTACGTAATCCGTTCTTTGCTGTTTTTTCACAACAGTTTTGTGCTTACTGTTTGATATAGCCAGAAATACACATCCAGAGTATTCTTTGTAGTAATAATTCTTTCTTGATAATTCTCTTATTTTCCAGTTCATTTTGGAAGTGGATATCTGCTCAGATTGCAAGACTAACAAGAGGTTTGTGCCTAAACATTCCTAATTTTTTAATGATTTGTTTTCCAGCTCTGTGTAGATGTCCTATAAGTGCATAGAAATCAGGCAGAGCAGGCTGTATCAAAAGTGTATTCCCCATCCCAGCTATTTTTGACTGTGCTGTGTCCTTTGTTCTCTCCATCTCTCATGCACTTTCTTTCTCAGTTTTATTTATTTATTTATTTATTTATTTAAAAAAGTTACATTCATTCTCTGCTGGAACAGCACTGCATTTTGATACTTCAAAGTTCCCTGTGGTAAGACATAAATAATCTTATGTGTGATGGTTTTTTTAATGAGAAATGGAGACCTCAACTTTAGTATTTTCCTCCAATGATTATAAAACATGCCACTAAGTTTCACTGTATTACCGTGGAGTAGATACCATCCCCTAATTGATATGAATGATCTGAGACCGAGAGGTGAAAGTCAAGATGAAGTTACAGAAGATAGCTGAGCCAGTCTGACAAGCTCACTGCTGCCAAAAGGGGGAGGTTTTGCTTCTCTCTCCATCATCTCCTAATAGTATGTTCCTGTCCCCTCCCTTCTGCTTGTCCGACCCAATGCTGAGCTTATTCTACTTGCCAACCGTGCAGAAAATAATGTTTTTTTGTGGGTTATTTTTTCTGAGGATTTTGTTGAGTCAGTTCAGAGAAGGGTCTGGAAGGCACTAGAGCTGGTAGGGAGTAAGCAGTGTGAGCACACAGCTAGGGGAAGAGAGGAAGTTAGGTAGGAAGACCTCTCCATTTGACAGTGGTGGGTTGTTAGATTTGTTCAAGTCATTCTAGGGTAATTTATTCTTGGACCTGAATGAACTTTGAAAAGTCTACCTATAGCTTGATCTTCTCAGGTTAGAGATAAAGCAGGTAGCACAGCAGTATGTGGAAGAAGTTTAAAATATTGTTGCTTGTGCTATGCCTATGATGTGTATAGAGAACTCTTGGGAAATCGTATTTTTTAAAAGATCTTCACTTAATCCTGTAGTTGTTCCAGCATCCAATGACTTTTACCATGATGCTTCTCTGAGCCTGAAAACTTCAGACTTTTTGGCTTTGCCTCAAGCTTTTGATGCCTTCACACCCAAAGGTAGCACTTCTGGCTCGGGACATGCCTGAGCTCTTGGCATGGGAGACTGAGAGCAAATTTTAGGGAAGCACACTATAATACTTTGGCCTGTTCTTTTACTGTTGCCCAAGTGTCTGCTGTTGACCACAGTTGGAGGTGGGATATTGTGCTAAATAGACCTTTGGTCTTGCGTAGTCCCACCCTGATGGTGGGGAGCGAGCCAGTATGCTGTGTCTACTCCCCAGTGTTTGGTAGATAGCTCAGATTTCTACAGAATCCTGAGAAATATGGAGTCTTTCAAAAAAAAAAAAAATCTAAGAGATAACATGTCTTACACGTTGCAAGACCTGTGAAAGATGCATTTGGAATCTCAAACTTGACCAATCAAATCCACCATTTGAATAGCGTTAAATAATGCTATGAGTATTATCTAGCACAATAGGTCCCAGTATTCAGATGCTATCAAAATAGACATTTTTAATAAGAAATTTTGGGTTTTTAGTTATGTGTTTATCTGTGATTTTCCTTTAAATGGCCACTGAAGCATTGTCTAAACTAGCAGATTTTTGCAACAGATCAGAATGACCAGGTGCTTTGGTCTCATAGTCCTTGTGCAAGCAGTAAAGTCAATGATTGTAGTAGAAGTAGCTATTCTTGATCCTGGACTCCTGTCTGAGTTCAGCTTTAGTATTTTAACATGGCATTTCTCATCAAAAATGAATCTTGCTTTTTCTCGTTCTTTGTTTTGCAATAGCAGATATTAACCTCAGGTTTTGTCTTTTGCTTTCATTTGCCTGTCGTAGTGCTAAGAGCCCAGTTTGGAGGAATCATGGAAGAATCCACCCCACCCGCTAACCCTGGGGAGATGAACCCTCACTCTCGCTTTATCGTTGGTTCTGTGTCAGAGGACAACTCAGAAGATGAGACTAGCTCCTTGGTGAAGCTTGACCTGCTAGAGGAGAAAGAGAGGTCTTTGTCTCCTGTATCTGTCTGCTCGGATTCCCTTTCAGATCTAGGACTTCCTAACGTGCAAGATAGCCTGGCAAGTCATATGAGGTATGGGTAAAAATAATACTCTGATCCAGTCTTCAGACTTTTTACCTCATCCGTTCCAAAGATACTCCTTGCAAATTGAAAACTACTTTCTCTCTTGGAAGTTGAAAACTAATTACTCTTGCCTTTATGTCCAGGTTCTGGGTTTAGCTTCAAGTGTTTTTACTGTGGCAAGACATCTTCTGGCATTCTGTTTCAAAATGGCCTCTTGTCTGTTTGTCTCTACCAGAGGCATCTATTTTGCATTGAGTTTAATGAAACATCTATGTCTAAATTCCTTAAGCACCTTTCAAAAACTTCAATTGTTGGGTATTATGAGTTTCTTTATATTGCCTGTCTCCAAGCTTTCTGAAAATTGAAATGTGTTGACTGATATCTTTAAAGCTGTAGGTTGTGTATGACTTTTGGATGGGGTAATTGGGCTGTTTGTTCAGTACAAGAGCATTATTTGCTTCTCTTTGTGTGCAATTTGGTGCTTTATATGTAGCCAAAGAATTGGCAGTACCCTTGAATAACATCAGTGACTCCACATAGCATGGAATGAATGTTGCTCATTTTGGATAGGGAAAAATCTTTCTGGATAAAGAAAAGAGTGGCACTCTGTGAAGTGGCAATAAGCCAAGCCTTAATATGATGGCTGCTGCTTGCAGCTCAGGGAGATGTTGGCCTCCCAGTTGGGAGAAGGGCTGTATCACTCCCACTCCTAATTCCTTGTGGCTCAAATAAGCTAGGCGCAGTTGAGCTTTTCAGATCACGGTGTTAGTGTTTCCATGTCAAAGAGCCATTTTATTTTTACAGTGTTGGTGATTTGCATGCCATTTGGGTTTTTCTCTGTTGTAGGCTAGATATTTTGTACTTTACAGTGTCTCTGTACAGGTTACAGTTTCTTGGTGGCTGGTGAGTCTCGTTTCACTCTTCCTCGTCCCCTCCTTTTGTTTCCTATGTTCCCTGAGGTATGGTGTCCAGAACCGTGCACAGTACTGTACCTGAGGCCTTGTCAGAGCGGGGTAGAATGAGGAGATACTGCATGTGAGAAGCAGAAGTCAATGAGTGATCACCACATTGTGTATTTTTATAGTCATCTTGTGCTAGGTGTAATGCTTTATGCTCATTCCTACTGAATTGCAGCAATTCATTGCAGATTAGTTTGCCAACTCGACAAGTTCCTTTAGAATTAAATTCTTGATTCCAAAGCATCTGCAGCCAGTCCTAGTTTGACGTTAACCTCCTAACTAATAAATTTAAAAAGAAGATATTAAACAGTATGAGCCTTCCCAAAGCCCCACTTGTTACATCCTTCCAGTTTAACAGAACTGTTGCTCACCATCACCTGAGTTTCCAACCACTCCATTGTTGTTTCATGTATACTCTATGAAACTTTAATCCTGGACAGTGTCAAAAGTCTTCCTAAATTCCCAATTTAGTGGAACAATTGACTATCCCCTGTTTGTGAGGCCTTTTAGCATGTAAGTGAAGGAAGTGTATTTTTGTCTTGTGAAGGTTTATCCTTGACAAGTTCTAGTTGGATAAAACTTACTAACTTTGTGTCTCCCAGTTGCTTCCCAGTATGTTTGTGAGTATTTGTTCTGGTGTCTTTCAACCTCAGGTTCTCCCAGCAGTTCCTCCCAGTTGGTCAGAACCAAATCTAGAAGAGCTTCCCCTCAAGCTGTTTTTCCTGTCTGCCTTTTTAGAAGCTCTCATCGCATTCCAGGAACATGCAGGACAGTCTGAATCCTACCATGGGTCTTTCTGAACAGTCCCTCAGTACCACCGATTTGTTGCTCTGGGAGAAACTGTTAGTTCCAAAAATGCTCCTGCTTTTTATGGACCTCTGTGAATGACACTGTATCCCTTTATTTTTCTTTTTAGTATTATCCCAGGACTTGGTTTGTCTGTCATCTGTTATTTCCTGAACTTTACAAGTGGTGGCTATATCCTAGACAGATAAAGCAACCCTCTCTTTTTTCCTCCACTCTGTTTCGTGAATAAGATGTGCCTTTCTCGTGTTGCAGATTTTTTAAGGAGTTCCTTGGTAATGCAGGTAGATGTTTATATCTGTGACCAGCTGACCCTTTAAACTTGTTCTTCTGTTTTTTCAGGTTGCTTTGCTTGTGCAGATTAAGTAATTTTAATCTGTCTTTTTAGTGATGGTACCCTGCCACTTTAAGGAGACAGTCACCGAAAACAAATAGTAGCAAACTCTTTGGGATGGCAGCAGAAGGGGCGTAGTAGTCCATAGTTTACAGAGGTGTTTCGATCATACTGATGGATGCTTCTAGCCAGCTGGCAGTAAAACAACAGATATACAGTCTTAAAACAAATTTACCTTTCCAGTGACTTAATTCCAACATTTCTAGTTGTAATAATTTGGCAGCACAAAAGGTCGCTTTGAAGCAGGAAAAGATGTAGTCCTGTAGCTGTATACGTTTTAGGGTCAGAAGAAATTGGATGAGCGCTTAACCCTTAGTATGGAAATAGACAGTAGGAGAGCAAGAAAAATCAAGGCTCAGCAATGTCTGACTGTAACTTCTAGGACACTACCTGGTATCAGAGAGCTTTAATGCAATAGGTGTGCAACCTTGAGTACTTGTGTTGTAACTTGCTTACTCTGGCACTCTCTTTTGAGGGTACTTGACTTTCAATTAAGTTGGAGAGATGTGCCAATTCACATAAACAAAGTCACAGCATTAGGCTGTTTTTCTAAGATAAAGTAAGGTGAATTGAAATAGTTTTCCAGCACAGTAGTCCCTTTCATCAAAAGATTTCCAAATAATGTTTACAGATGGAGAAACTGAGACACAGACAAGTTAAACAACTGGCCTGAAGTCACTCTGGGACAGTAAATTGATGGAACGCAGGTATTCTTGCATCTAGCTTCCTTTTGGTATTCACTAAATTGCAACTCTTTCTACCGTGACAAAGATAAATTCATAGGAAGTTCTGTGCAGCATTGGTCAAACAAGGTGTGGGTTCAAGGGAACCTGCCTTTTAGTTGTGAGCAGGTTGCCAAACATCTTTCCATTTGCAGGGTTGCAGGTGCCCTGGTTTGTTCTGCAGTTCCACATAGGAAACTCTAGTTAACTAACCATGAGGATAGCTTGTATTTGAGGTGGGGGTTTGCTGCTGAGAAGTCCTTCTCAGGCAACAATTATATCTAAAATACACAATTAAGTCAGTTGAAAAAGGGTTTGTGAGTGTACCTGACCTATCATTTTACCTCTTCCTAAAGCACGTTAGGTGGTAAACCTGTTGCTCTGATGGCTAGAGAAAAGACATTTTCTCCTATAGCACAGGAGAGCTGGAAAGTAGGGTTGTCAGCCATTGATCAAGTTGTTTTTTTCCCTCTGATACCCCAGATCACTGAAGTGTAGACAGTTGCACTTCCTTTCTCCTCCAAACAGCATTTTGTTGCTTTGTGGAGGCTGACTGTGAGACTGTCTAATCCATCCCGTAATGCATAGTGCCAGTGACTGTTAGTACCTTCCATGCAGTGGCCGTTCTAGCACGTATCCTGACATCCCAAGCAGATTTCCTCCCCTCTGGGGAGCTTTCTGTCAGTATTAAAATGGCTTTGCTAATAGACATGCTCTTCCCTGGTCATCAAATAGCACTCTCCTGAACTGGCCTGTTCTTGCTACTTTATAGAAAAGAAAATCGCCCCAGCAGAGGTCAAATTAATTATCTTTGTGAAAGATGCTGGAGCCTCTGATGCCAGGATGGGAGGCCAGCCATGGCTGGCACCCTGAACCTCATGGCAGTCATGCCTCGTATCACATTTGGTCATCTGATAGCCTTTTAAGCCTCTCTTCCTGTTGTGACAGGCACTTCTGCTGCTTGCTTGCTTTCAGACCCCCATAAACAGCAGCATCACACTGTCAGTTCGTTAAGCACAGGTTTCAGTAGGCTGCTGGGGAGGGGTTAGATGGTATGGCTTGTGTTCAGCACCTGGGACTTTGCAGGTCTCCTGTCTGAGCTGGAAAACATTGCTGAGAGCCTTATCATCTGCTGGGGCTGTGATGTCTAATCGATAGATCCTGACCCGGCTTTGGGTGGTCCGTATGCCAACTCATGTTTCTTCATTTGAGCACGCAGAGTGTGTGTGTGCGCGCTGTGCTCTTCCATCTATCACCTTATTGATCTTGTTAAGTGTTTATGCTATTGCTAAAGATAGTCTTGCTGGGACAGGTTGTACAGTATATGCTTCCATACTGCTAGATATCTGTGATGACCTTTGATTGTGCTAGTTTGGCTACTAGTTTATGAGACTGAGAAATTCATGATCTGATAATCATGATCTTTAAATTTGTGTACGGCACATCAACGTTTAACAAAAATTGTGTGTTGGAAACATAACCATGCAGGTTAAACTATTCTAATTCTTTTCTTGCATGTAGATGTGCCTTATTTAAAGAGCACCAGCAATAAAAATCACGTAATATTTTTTCTCACTCCGTTACTTATAGCATCTAACATCAAAAATGAGTGTCCTTAAAATATACTCTACTCATATGCGTTTTACATCAAAAAAATTCCTCTGTTGCATCTGCACCTTTAGATAGTAAAACTAAACATACTGTTTTCTTCTTAATCTTTTTGCTTCCACGGATAAGTGAGATGTCTTTGAGTTCAGAAATTTCCATCAGCACTTCCAGCTGCAGGCCACAGTCCCGTTCTGGTACGGTGTGTGTTGTGTAGTGAGCCTCTAGGCAGTTGCTATGTTCCTTCTGAAGTTTCAGTGGTGGATTAAGTAACTTTTCAGTGAATGCTCCTTGGAAAGTACTTCAGGTCTGTTGTTTAATAAATTGTTCTTGACAATTACTAAATATAATTCCCAATTTTAAAGATGGCATCTTGTGTCAAATTCTTGTTTAAAATAGAATAAATTCTACATACCTTCTGGTATTTATACATCAGGGCTCTGATTTCATAAGCAATGAAACGAGTGTACAAAGTCACCTGACAATCCACTTGGATCAACTGAAAGCCAAATTTTTTAGAAGTAGCTCAACTGTTACCTCTGGTATTACACCCACAGAGAATTTAGCCCTTAGTACCTAGCACTACTTGGACTTCTCAATAAATAGTCTCAAATTACTGAGATGTGGAAGAAGAGCTAATCGTCCATTAAAATCTTTTTGGAAGGAGGCCTCAACTGTAGTCTTGAGAGTAGTGTATTAACTGTGCTCAGCTTGGCACTTAGACAAAATGCCTGGCTGGAAATCAGTCTTAGAAGGATTGCACAGGGTATTTAAAAAATAGAGGATCCTCGTGAGTTTGTTTTGAATTAAAAATAATTCCTTCCCAGTCCAACTGTTCATGGTTAGGAGATAAAACTGTAGGGTATTGATCCTGTAAAAGTCATGAGTGCCTGTGTAATTTTATGCACAGATGTGTACATAAAAGTACATGTATGCTTTAGTGTCAGCAGGACTGAAAAGCTTTTACTGACTCGCCCAGCTGCATCAAAAGGCGTTTTTTTCCTTTGCTGAACTGATGCCTTCCTGTTCCAGGTTTTCTCCGGGCTCCTGGTTGTGGGGCCACTACTTGAATCGAAGGCTCCTCCTTTTAATCTGCTCTCTGTGCTATCAGTTGCCATGGTGCTGCGGAGGTTTTTGTGTAGGGAGACTTGCATCAGTTTGCATCTCGCAGGCCAAAAGGCCACTAATGAAACTGGAATCGCATGCTGCTTGCTGAGACGTCTTATTTCCTTTGCATGTGATCAGTTGCCCTGGGCTCAGCAGATGCAGGAGAGTGATACTGTTGCATGTTTCTGCAAGTCCTGGAAATAAAGCTGTGCATCTTCAAGGAACCCCTGCCAAAACAAAGGATTTATTTTCACCCCTTTTCTTACTATAACTGCCAATAAGTGATGCTGTGATTTATATTACGAGTTTCATTCACCCGGAGAAAAAAAGCTAGATTTCCCCTTTCTTTACATTCTTTTTGCTTTTTGGTTCTTGGGCATTATTTTAAACAGTGTTGAAAAATACTGTAAAATTATTGTTAACTTCAGGGAGAAAAGAATGGTTTAAATTTGGGGATTTAAGCTGTATTAATTAGGAGCCTAATTTAGGATCCAGTAAAATGGATGGAAAATTTGTGGATCAGCTTTGGATCAAATCCTATATCTGTTGAAAAGGAGGAAGCTTGTCACTTATTTTGTGTTCTTAGCAGATCCTAGCTGTTCCTGGTTATACTGATATTCAGTGAACTCTAATTTCCCCTCCTTTTTTTTGTACATTGTCAGCCATCTTCTCTGCAAGCACCCTGTTTAGTCAACAAATACACTTTAAAGTGCTTTTCACCTGCATGCATCTCAAAAGTAGCATTCTTATTTTGCTCTCCCAGGTGTTTTGCTCCCTCTGTCCATGGTTATTGCATGGGAAATGTCAACTCTAAATTCAGTAATTTGTTGGAAGATTTTTGCAAAGATTAGCTAGCCGAGATACCACAGCAGTGACAATGTCTCCTGCTTGCTTACTTAGCTGATATTTCTAATCGAAAAGATAACAAAGTATTCTTTCCCCTTATCTGAGTACTTCAGGGCCCGCTCCTGCATGTGCTGAGTGCCCTCACTTCTCACCCTGATCAGGACACGTAGCAAAAGCATTCAAAAATTAATGCTTTTGCAGCATCTCCTCACAGCCTACTGCTTGTGTCTTCGGCAGCTGCAGGAGGAGCTCTCGCTGAACTTAGGCTTGTGACTAATCTTGGAGAAAAGAAGTGTCATTAAACCTCTTTTAGGTAAGGAAAGCGAAGAATCTCCATCTCCTGTCTAGGGAATATCTTGGATCTCTTGACTACACACTGTGTCTGTGTCCATAAGACTAGTAGCTGAAACAGGCCACACCATGCTTTCTGTACAGGATTTTGTTGCATTAGGCAAAAACTTTCAGTGGTCAGTTTTACTCAAAACTCTTCCTCCTCTGCCCCTTAATTCTGGTTGTTATGAAATAAACATTCCCTCTTTCACACAGGCCAGAGCTGAGTTTCATGCTTGAAGTCACTCTGCCAAAGAACACTGGAAAGGTACCTTGCGAAAGACTTCAGTTCTGTTCCCTTCTCAGTTGCAGATTTTTTATTGTTACTAATTTAAACTAAATTTTTATCTTGGTGGCAAGACTTGACCTGGAGAATGTTAGGCTGGCATTCCAGGCACACGTGGGAATTTGTACTTGATGAGGGTGTAAAAGTAGCAATCTTCCAGTATTTTGTGGCTTTAGGAACTGCAGTGTGGATGGTGTTTAGATTTAATTTGTCTATTTATTTGATAGACGCTTGGATTTACTGCCAAACTACAGTGTGTGTTTTTGAGGAGTGGAAATTTGATGCCGTGGGTTAAGCAGGAAGGGCATGATGAAGAAATGGCTTCTGAAAGATAATTTGAAGGAGAGGGAAGGTTTGGAGTGTGCAGGACGCTAGAGGCTTGTCAAGCATGAGAACGCATAAAGGAGAGCGCAGAATGCCTTGGAAGCAGCAGTCAAGGGGAATGGGTCAAGGACTATGCAAAAGAGCTTCAGGAGTGAAGTGGTTTTGATTACATCGTGTGTGTGATTCAAAGGAGCTTAGTGAGCTTTAGGTCATCGGGCTCCAGGAGACGAACTCTCTCCCTCCCGTAATAACAAACGTGACGTTGCTTTGGAGCTCACAGGGAACGCCAGTGACTTGGTGTGTGTGTCCTGTGGGTATGGTCCATTCTGAAATACATGTGATATGACAGATAAAAAGCCAGATGTGTGATTTTGGAAGAGAAAATATCTGACAGACAAATGCTTAAGCTCCGTACCTGTTGCAGCTGCAGTACTTGGCTATTTGAGAAGCTTGTGCCAGTTTGGGCCCTGCAGTTTTGGAATCAAAGCCGCTGTTTTAGGCTGTAGACCTTCCTTGATTGCTGTTCGAATTGTGTGTTAGTGTGGATGTGAATGTGATCAGCCAGAGAGCAGGGACAGGGGTGACGTATTTTGTGTTGTGTCCTTTATTGAATTTAGCTTCAGTCCTTGGGCAGAGATGAGATGTGTCTCATTTTGTTTTGATTTATAGGTTGAAACACTGATTTCTGGCAGTATCTGCATTCAGGGCAACAATTCTATCTTTTTAAGGTTGAAGAAAAAAAGCTGGACTTGAATAAGTCCAGATTGCTGCCTCCCTGTTCCTGCTACCCGAAGCACCGTCAGTTGTGTGCTCCAGCTACAGAATTCTGCATTGCTTGCTGCATTGCATATGTGCTTGCTCTTTCTGTCTGCCCCTTGTAGAATAGGTTGCAGGGGCAGATTTAAAACTGAAGTAGATCTTAGGGATGCTTCAACTGTGTTTAAGTCTTACTGCCCAGGTCAGATATATCTCTGCATCAGCACTTACATATTTACAAAACAAAAGCATGAATTGATCATCAGAACTGCCCTCCCTCCACATCAGTCCACTTCCTCCTTAGTCCTTTGCAGGCCTAATATGGGGGGGGGGGGGAACCAAAAAACCCCCAACCCCCCTTTCTTTCTGTGTGTGTGTATGTATGTGTATGCACTGCAGTCCCCTTAAGACTGCCTTTCAAACAAGCTGGCTAATGCTTCACTGCCTTTGGAATAAACTGCTACGTCACTGATAGCGCTTAGCATGTTACAGTGCTGGGATCAATGCAGGCGCCTCGCTGCGATGTGCGTCAGGTATGTGTCTGGAATGAATGCTTTTTCCTTAGAGGCTGAAACAAGAGAATAGCGAAGGCTTTGCTTTTGTCTCGAGCAGCAGGCCTGGGGTCTGCAGAGGGGGATGGCTTTAATACGTCCGTTGCCATTTGTGTTCTGAGTAGTGTTATGTTTAGGAAATGAGCTTTCTAGAGTGTGTGCGTATTTGGTGGTAAGTGTTATCTCAGAGTGACACCTCCTTGTGCAGCGTATTTCTGTAGGGGTGTTGCAGCAAATCGTGGCCATTGATCTGGTAGCAGTGATTTCAGCTGGTAGCAGGCATGATTAATATTTTAAACCAATGCTGAAGCTGCTCCTCTAAAATCAAGCTGTGCGTAGCTGCAGGGTTTGTTTCCTTGCAGCTACACTGATTTGAAACTGGATTGGAGACTGTGGGTAGTGTTTTTGGTACAGAGGCAAATATTTGGGAAACGGGTTTCAAAAAAACTGTCTGAAAAATAAAATTTCAGTTCTGTAGTGGTGTGTGTAGGTGTGTGTGTGTGTATATATATATGTATATGTGTGTGTGTGTGTGTGTATATATATATATATGTATATATAAAAATTTTAATCTTGAATCAGGATTAAAAACAGAGAAAATTTAATGGAACCACAGATCCTGCAAGTATTTTATTTTGGAAATTATGGCATATACCATTTTTATATGAAGTGCATGCCCTATACAGTCACTGAATGTCTGGTGGGTTTTGCTAGTCCTGTTTAGTGATAGCCAGTAGAAAAAGCGACATACGTTTTATCAAGCTGAGTCCACAGGTCCTGAAGTCTCTCCGGTGATGACAGCTTGTTTGGAGCTGGTCAGGAACACCCTGGTCACTGGGTGGCTCTGGGCAGCCTCCTGCGGAGACGGAGGGGACGGGACGCAGGAGCCTGAAAGGGAGGGCAGGCTCCGATGGCTGGAGTCACGTGTGGGGACAGGAGGCCAAACGCAACCACTGCTGGCAAATCCTTCAAGACAAGCTGCTCTGTCCTGTACATTTCTGTTTTAAAATGAATTAAATGGGGAATTTCTGACATACATCCTAGATGGGCAGTCTGAACAATTCTTCAGTCAAAGAGGAAACAAAGGCTGACAGGTGAGGAGGCCTTTAGTTACCATGCGTATATATAATGTGTCTCAATACAGCCTTTTTAAAAAATTTATTTATTTTTTTATTTAATCTGAGAACAAAAGGAAAGTACAGAGCTGGAAGGGATCCCAAGAGTCGTCTGGGCTGTCCTTTTGCCCCAAGATAGGGTGATCTGTATGGTACACCAGTCTTGATCAGAGGTTGTGCCAACCTGGCAGTAAAACCTTTAGTAATGGATGTTGCACAAGCACCCTAGACAACCACGTTGTCCACTGCCTTAATTATCAGTCCTGCTGAAAAGTTCTTCTAACATGTTCTCCTTGATAGAGTTTAACTCCGTTACTTCCCATTTACAGTGGACATGAATTAAAAATTGTTCCTATCCTCTTTTCCTGTCTTCGAAGACTGCCATTAGGTGTCCTGTCAGTCTTGCTTTCTCTGGAGTTGACAGTCCTTTCGCTCTTGCCTCCTGGGCCTTACTTCCCGGGGTAACTAGACCCCGATCACTGCCGCCGGCTCTTGGGCTGTGTCCTGGGCTGTGCGGAGGGGAGCAGCCATGCTGTACTGTTGTCTTTGGCACTCCTGGTCACTGATTCCCGTACAAGAGCTGTTAGACAGCAGCGTGATGTTGAAGTCAGTCCAGGGTGTGATGCGCGGTAAGTCGTGGCTTCTCTTCTGCAGCCTTCCGCTGTGTGAGCGGCAGTGGGACAGGATGGCGCGGGTTTTGTGCCCGTGTGCGTCTGCAGCAGGAGCTGAAGTCCTCGGTCTGTTTGGGCTTGGGGGGGTTTGCTTGTTTACGCTCTGGTCTTTCCCCAGCATCTCTTGTCTGTTCTCGGGTCGGGAGATCTCCTTCCCCTGGGACTTCCTTCTTCACTGCCACAGCGTGTCACTGTCTCCCTTTACCCTTCTCCTGACAACGCCTGGAGAAATTGGATCCACGCAGAACCGTGTGCCTGCACTTTATCAGACACATGGCACTGTGTTATTCCTTGCTTATCACATCTGTCTATTCTTAGTTCCCTGTCTGCTGCAGTGACCTCACTTCGCTCTTCAGGGCTCTGGGTTGCTTGCTGTCATTGTATTAACGTGACTTTCTTCTCTGGGTGCATGCTTAGTTTTTGAGTGATCCTTGGATGACTGTTTAGGTGTTGCTCAGACCCTTGGAATGTGTGTGCAGCAGGTGAGGGCGGTGCTGCCTGGGTATGGCTCTAGGCTAGGACAGACCCAAATGTTGTGAAACTTTGAAATGTAATCCATTTGCTGTGTCTGGTTCTGGTCCAGGTTTGAACAAGGTCTCTGTCCATTACAGTACTGCTGCACTCGTTGCCCTCGCTCATCCTTCCTCCCCCCCCCCAAAGTTTGCAATTTAGCTTTTTGTATGTGCCTAACACTGAGTAAACGTTCTTCCTCTCTCTGGTGGTGGTACGGACCCTGCAATGCCAGAGTGTCTTTGTTTGTGAGACCGCTTAGCCTTGTTAACACTCAGTGATCTCATCTCCGTGTTATAGAGTCTCTGTACCTCAGTTTCTCTGCCTAAGCGACTTGTCTGGGGTGCCCCAGCTTCCAGGCGGGGCTCCAGCGTGGTCTGTCGTCTCCTGTCTGGGTCACCGCTGTGCTCTGTGGCAGCGCAGACTGTGTGTCTGACTTTCCTCGCTCCAGGTCTGGAACGCTTGCTTTTTCACCTCCCCAGCCCCTGTGGAAATCTGGTGTGAAATCTCACATGTTGATTGAATTCTTGGGGCTAATCGGCCCCTGAGCAAAGCCAACTGCTGAGGAGGTGCTCGCTGGTTCCCAGCGGAGCAGGGTTGCTGTGTGCGCCCATGGGCCCCGCAGCCGGCGGGGAGGCTGGGCGAGCTCTGCCTCCCGGCGCGACCCCGCTGCGGGGGGTGTGAACTGGGGCTGACCGTTGCTGCGCAAAGCCACTTTGCAGCCTGTGGGCTGCAGCAGCAGAGCTGTGTGTTTAAGCCTGATTACATAACCTGTAGATCAGTTTCTCTCTTTCCTGATCAGCTGCTTTCCTCTGAATGCAGAACAGAGAAGCTGCTACCCTCTCTGAGCGTGCACGCTGCGTCACAGGAAGAAAGAGTGGCTGAGAGAGTGGGTGGTGGAAAGCAAGGGACAAACGTTTAAAGATTGAAGCAATCAGGGAAGTGCCACTGCTTCGAGGAGAACCGTATGAATGCAGGAGGCTCTTTGCAGCTTTCTCCTGCTGGGTTTTGAGCTGCGGTATTGGAAAAAAAAATAGCAACAGCTACAACAGACGAGCCATAAGCAGAAATAAAATCTGGTAATTCCTTTACTGAGACAGCATGGAGGATTCTGCAGATGAGAGTCAGGAAATGAGATATCACATGCTGCAAAGGTAAGAATTCCTGATATGATTGTCTGCTGATAGCAGCATCTGTCTTGGACTGAGATAATTGGGCACTCTGTACTGGAAATCTTTTTTCTGATATTTTTCCATGTTAATTTTACCTTAACTGGAGAGATTTCAGGAAGATACCTGTATAAGGTATCTGTGCATGCAGTCTCCAAGAAGGGTGCTAGACTACACTGCAGTTGGGAAATAAGTGTTAAAAAAGTTTGAGTTTCTGCACAACTTTTAATCTCTAAAAAATAAGGATAGATTGGCATTTAGAAAGTTGCTACCTAACAAAGCACTGCAGTTGTGACGTGGTGAATAGTAGGGATGGCTGTTACTAACTCAGCATTTATCCTGTTTTGTTTAGGGCTCAGTGTTTTTCTTCCTTGCTGCCCTGCTTCTCCCTCATTTTACCCTGCAAAACCAAAAAAAAAATCTCTCCTTCTGTCTTGATTATAATGTGAAGTCTGTAATTATTAGTAAATAAACTTAATGGTCTTGGTATACTTCCCATTACAAATTAAACAGAACTCCACTTGCTTATAAACAAGTATTTGTACTTTATTCTGCATGATGCAGTTTTGTTGTTTTCTTTGCATGATCTGGTTTTATTGTCATTTTCTGTGTAGCAGTATTGTGTAGTAACTTGAAGTTGGCGGGATAGTTCATATTCATCCATAGCCACAGATTCTGACCCAAAGATTTTTATCTTTTTCTGTTTTTGCTGAGGCTGCTCTCAATAAACATGCAATGATTGACCTTTCTCATTTATTTGTTGGACTGTACTTCCTTGCCATGCCGTGGATTCTGACCCTCATTTGAAAGACATGAATTTAGTAGAACTTCAACCTCGCCTACATCTTTCCTCCCTTTCTTGTCTGTTGGCCCTGTGCTTAAATTTCTGGGTGAGGATTTTCAAATAGCAGTTAGTAAACTCTTGCTGGTAGGGGCAAATGTTAAGTACCATACTGTCTCTCTAAAGTGCAGCTGCCTGGAAGAAGGGAAAGTATGCAGGGGAAGTACTGCCCCACGTGTAACTTGTTCTTATGCCCGTCCCTGGGCAGCAGCTAGCAGCGTTCTCTGGGACAGGTTACTAGGCTGCGTGTGCTTTGGTCTGAGCTGGTACAGCCATTCGTTTACTTTTAAATGTCATAGAATGTCACTGGGAAATGTGCATCTGTCTGGCTTATTTATGGCATTTTTGAAAATCACCATCTTACTCTTGTTTCTCCTGTCCGTTACCTTTGTTTCTCCCACTCTTGGCTTTGTGAATGGCTTCAAGGTCTCTCTCACTGTGCTTAGAACAGGTTTTCTCCCCAAATTTGCTTTCCTTGCAAGACTGTCATTACTTAAAGCTCTTCACCAGCAAGATCACTTGTCATGGGAATATCTCATGTGTGTGAGATAAAGATTGATGTGTTAATGCAGAATGTTGGATCTGGATTTCAAATGCTGCAACTATGCTTTCTTACTATTCTGGAAGTCTTCACAAAAGTCAGGGTCCTACTTAAGTGGGACCTTACAGCCAAAGTGGATGGCATGCACAAAGGAGAAGAGGAAGGGAATATCCACTTCATTCTGTGTATGGTAGATAAACATGTCTTTACAGTCAGATCTGGGTACTGATCTTGCCTTACCTGAAAGATCACTTTTCCTTTCTAGTACAGCTCTTCATTTGGTTATACCAGGATTTGGCATATATATTTTCAAATATGTTGTGTTGGTTGATCTGAATCAAGATCTTATTCATTAATGTGTCCTGCAAAGCACAGCATAGTCTTGTTAGTACCATAATCATTTACAGGAAAGACTAGTAAGAGAAGAGTCTGGTTTTAAACCAGACACTCGCTACAGTTCATTCAGGACTTCTGCACTAGCAAGCTTTTTAGCCAAAGTACTGGTCTGTGGCGTTACTGTGCTTGTGATGAACAGTTAAAGAGGGTCTGCATTCCAGCTAGATAAATCTTTATTATGGCTACAGGCTGTTTATGGAGGGAACTTGAAGGGGAGTCTGTGTGTTTCTTCTCAGGCTGTTATCAAGTACCTCTCAGAGCAGCTTATTCAAGCCAGGATGCTCCAAACCCCCTTACAGGGCAGTAGACTTAGCAGACACAGCTCTTGGGCTACCTCAACTTCCTGGCTGGGTTCAAAAGCAGACCTTTAGATGTTGTATGTGGTTTGTCCTTGGGTTTGTTTCCTTTCCCACCCCAGCAATTCTGCTCATTTTCTGCCTGTCTCATCCCATTTCCCAGTGGAGTTGCTCAATGGTATCAGCCCTTCAGCAGCTGATCAGGCCAGAGGTTGTGGCTGTGTTTCCCATGGATGCAGGGCATGAGTGCCTAGTGGGGACAGACACAGCTGCTCACGTGGCACTGACCCTCCTAGGGTATGTGCCTCTGCAAAGCATTAAGTGATTCTTAAAGTACCTTCCTAATATTCATTTAGTAATGTCTGTCCTCCTACAGAAAGGTGTGGAGGGAAGGATTTTGCATCAGTGTGTTTGTGGAAAAAGAACCGATTAAGAAAAGCACGCTAGTTGCAATTAAAAAAAGCTGGTAAACAACAGGGGGACCTAAGACGTAAAGTTTCAGAGGCTTTAAAATAAAAAGCAACTGTTTTTATTGTTCCCATCAAGCTGCACTACAGTAGACACGTAGTGTGAAGAGAAGGTCTTTGCTTTTGTATTTTCTCTCGCGTTCCAGCTTTGTAAACGCTATCAAATCAAATCCTGTATTACTTGGAGAAGCAAGGGCTGATTTGTCCGTGTTTTACTTCTGAGGAAGTCCAGGAAAGGGAAGTGACTGTCCCATTTCCATGCAGACAGACAGTGGCGGAGCACGCAGTTGGTCTTGCAAGACACAAGATTGGCTTTTGCTGTAACATGATGAATCTGTCCTCTAGCTCTCAGAACTTCTGAAGAAGTGATGTTGTTAAAGACTGGATAATAGAAAATCCATGGAAAATGCTTTTGAGTAAACAGAGGTAGTAGGGTGTCTCGTTTGCAGCTGTAGACTTATTTGCTGTGATTCTCAAAGAGATTTTCCTTGTAGAGTCTGATCTTAGTAGATTGCGTTACCAAAGCCAGAAAACGTTGTTGTTGTTTCTCAGCTTTTCTAGATGAATGGAAAGCAATGTGGTGGGGCGTTGTTAGCTCACTTGTTCGATGTGGGACAGTAATATGCAGTGAATGCATTTTTTACCTCTTTATATATATTAGCATAACCAGAATTTCTCCAGATACAGGCTTTTGCTCACAATGAGATAACTGACAGATAGTTAGACAAAACGAAGTCATCCCTCTAAAAGCTCAGGAGAAGGCCATGGTGGGCTGGAGTCAGGGAATAATCCTGCTTGTCTTGTTGGGCAATATGGTCGAGGGGAAGTTTACAAATTTTTCACGTATGCTGCTCTGTTCATGTATATCTGCTTTGGGGTCAGCCAAGTTGCCCTTATCTGTCTCCCCTACATTTCCTTAGGCCCAGTATGTCTGGTTTACACCTTGTAAAACAAGGCCGGGACAGGAAGAAAGTTGACCTGCAGCGGGATTTCACTGTGGCTTCTCCAGCAGAGTTTGTTACTCGTTTTGGAGGGAATAAAGTTATTGAAAAGGTAAGCTCATCATAAAAGATATTTCTGACCATAGCATGTTGCATGCTTGTTCCCTTCCCTTGAGCTACGGCTTCTCTGCAGTACAAGGCTCTACATTGCAGATATCAAAAATATTAATACTGCTGAACTTGAAAGTTGTAGTTCTGCCCATAATCACTTTCTTTTCATTTTTATTGTAAATGATAGATAAACATCACATTATTTTAGCTTGGTGTGATGAGAAAAAAAATCAAGTAAGCTAGAGCACTTCTGTTGCTACAGGAGGATTTATAAATATATTTAAAAAAAGTAGTCTTGGACAAAACTAAAAAAATATATATTCAAAGACTATATAATCACTTAATGGATGAGGTCTCTTCCTTTTTATGGGTTGGCAGGTACTCGTTTCAGATATAGAAAGATATGGCCGCTCATTATGCATCTTCTAATGTTCCCTTCTGCTCTTTAATCAAAACAAATCATGATACGTTTAAGTCTTTATGGTCAAGCAAGAGCTGATTTCTGAATTGATTGATGGGGCATGGAGTGCTCCTGTTGAACTGAAAGCTGGCTAAGGAAACCGTAACCAAAAGAGTCGATGAGAGTGTCTGCAGAGAAAACAAATATTTTCATTGTTGTTTAGTGTTTCGCGTCATTTAGGCTCTGTCTCCTCCCTGCTTCTAATATCTTCAGGTCCTGATAGCAAATAATGGAATTGCAGCAGTGAAATGCATGAGATCCATCCGACGCTGGTCCTATGAGATGTTTCGAAATGAGCGCGCGATCAGATTTGTTGTCATGGTGACTCCTGAGGATCTGAAAGCAAATGCAGGTGAGTTGTAAAGACTAGCAAAGATGCACGACCTTCTCCTTGCACAGAGTTGTGTGCACACAGGAGTGCAGGAAGTTGTCTGTGTGTCCACTACACTGTGTACCATTCTGTGGTGCCATGTGCCATTCAATGGTACCATGTACCATCGAGATTAAACGCTTTCATTTGAAATTGAAAGGCATGCAAAGCGCCAGGCAGGTAATCTTGTATTAGCTATCAGTTGAAAACCTTTTCCAGATCTGACTGGAATATTTTCATCTTAAACACGGTCTTAAGTTTGTATTTTTAGATTTGATTCCACATACTTGCTTACAATCTATAAGCATTTATATACTTTAGCAAGTACTTTCTTTCCGTAGGCTTTTGAGATAACCTGAGTTTGCCTTAGATACTGACTGTTAAGCTCTTGTTCATGTATCATAACTCTTTAAGTGTTTTTACTTAGCTGTAAATAATAATTTTCTGGCCAAATGTTCTTCTGGAGTTAGTGGTCTGGTTGTCAGGCAGGAAATGTGAGGATTGTGATCCCCAATTTGGATGGAGAGCTGGAAAGTGTGTTTCTTGGATGTCATTCTGACTGTCAGTATGACCTTGGCTAAAAGAGGGTGATGAAAGAAAAGCAATCTTAAAATGAGAGGTAAACCTGAACTACTTTCCAGGAATGCTTGAATAATGTCAGAACAAGTATTTCTATGAAGCGCTCTCAGGACAAAAGGCTAATTGTATGCTTTAGATATTTAATTATGTAGCAAATGTTGTTAGACCCCTGTCGTGAATTTTTCAATTAACTGAGAAGGAAAACTGGATACAGACTTTAGGATTTGCTCATAGTATAGATTTAGGGAGTTTTAGACCAAGTACCATTAAATAGATTTGCAATCTAAATGTGATCTCCTTTGTGTTTGCAGAATACATTAAAATGGCAGATCACTATGTCCCAGTTCCAGGAGGACCAAACAACAACAACTATGCAAATGTGGAACTCATTCTTGATATTGCTAAACGGATTCCAGTGCAGGTGAAAAGTGCCAAAGATAGTTTTCAAATCAAGAGGTAACACTAAGCAGTCCTCTCTCCTTAAATGAGGAGCTGTGTCTTGGGAAAAAGACAGGTCAAAGAAATAGAACTCACAAAGCTATACTAGCACTGAAAGGCAATAAATATTAGGATACAGCAGATTTCCCAGTGTGAATATTTGCAGGAGGTAGAAGGGTATCCATCACTTCCCTGCCCTTAGCTCCTCTTCAGGAACTTCCTTTAGCAGTCGTCTTTGAGTACCTGTCTGCAAGATGCAGTACGCTGTCCGGCCCACTGAACTAAGCATACCATGTAATACAGGAGGCTGGTCTGGCTTATGAATGTTATGAGGCTGCTTTCTGTTCAGTGGGGAGAAGAAAGACTTTATCTATATGCTTTATATTTCTGCTTGCTTGTTTTACTAAAACAAAGAGTGAATTATTTTATGTTCTTCTGCAGGCTGTATGGGCTGGCTGGGGCCATGCCTCTGAGAACCCTAAGCTGCCAGAACTACTCCACAAAAATGGGATTGCTTTCATGGGTGAGAATACTTACTTCTGACCTTATGCCTAATGCAGTTGAATCCTTATTTTAAGATAAGTGGTTTTGGATAGAAAATTGAGAATCTAAAATAGAGCCATGATACATAGTTTAGGAGTGCAAGGTTGATGATATGTTATTCTGTCCCTCTGAGTACTGAGAAGATGCTGCCTGACAAGGTAGTCTGTTTCCATTAATTGAGGCTAACAAAACTGTTGAAATAGACCCAAAGTATTATACAGGATTTTGTATATTTGCATTGAGGCCGCCCTCAATAAGGGCCTGGGACTGGAAAACAAGTGTGGACAATCTAATCCCATGATTCTTTTCCATAGGGATTGTAAATAAATGCTGTAGAGCCTTTCACTAGATTCTGTTAGGAAAGAGACATGAACAAAGTCTAATCTAGATGTTGCCAGTGTTTAGACATGCTTGCTTTTTATAGTGGTGTTTTCCACAGTTTCTTCTAAGTGATGGTACATCTCTGCATGGAGAGTATGCCTGGGTAAGGTTTGGACATATACTGTGAAATAGTCCTTCTATGGGAGGAGTGGCAAGTTCTCCAACATGTCTTTGAATATTGTGAGATACAAAATTAGGAGAGATTCGTGTTAAAGCAGATTGTTTTAAAAGCTGAACATCTCTGTGGTTAATTTAAAGAGGGTTATTGAAAGAGTGGAGTTTGAAATGGACAGTACATGAAACTTGTGGTTTAGTTAGCAATGCAGTTAACCAAAAGCTGGAGTTGTGTAATATAATAAACCTCATCTTCTGATGCACATGGATTTGAAGACTGGGGTAAGGTTTTGGACCTGTGCTGTGTTTAAAACTAAAGGTGGTCCTGTGATAAAAGCCTGAACATAGTGTTCAGTTTGGGGGATAGTTGTATCGTGTTCTAACTTCCAGTAGATGTTTTTTTCTATAATGACTTGACCTGTAGCTGCAAAAGTATTCTGGATTTTTGAAGAGGGGTGAATTTAAAAGTTACATTTTAGTTCCAGTTTAAATCTCTTACCAGTCATATGCTATAATCCCGTGCAAGCCAAATTTCTAGTAAAATCAGGGCATTGAATTACTATTTCAGTAGAATGACATGCATGCACTTAATACCTGTTACTAGTTCCTGTCATCTCTTTGAGAGCAGACCCAGTTGAGGAGGAATGTATGGACAGATGCTGGTGCTTGGGCTTTGAGTGTGCCAAGCCCATTCTTTAACAGGATGGGCAGTTAACAGACGTGGAAGCTACTGTGATGTGCCTGCAGTTGCATTGCTGTAGTGTTCAATTGCCTTTTCTTCCGTCTTGGTCAAGAAGTACTCTAGTCTGTCTGGTTTTAGTTTCCTGGCTGATGTAGTTAATGTTCTTGGTTTCAGTTCAGAAATGTTGATTTATGCTAGTTGGAGCGTGGCATGTAGCAACCCTTCCAAGAGTGATTATTTATCCCTCTTCCATGGAACCCAAATCAGACCTGTTGGCATTTCCCTGGAGTGTGATATCTTGCGTCTCTTTCATGAGTTGTTCTTGCTCTTTGCAGGTCCTCCAAGCCAAGCAATGTGGGCTTTAGGAGATAAAATTGCTTCTTCGATAGTGGCTCAGACTGCAGGCATCCCCACTCTTCCTTGGAGTGGCAGTGGTAAGAAGGAAATTCTCCTTTGTATAAAGATCATTGTAACCTTTTTTTCTTCGACAAACCTAATGTTTAGGAAGCATCTGTGCACCAAAAGGTCTCCTGTTGGATGTGTCCATCTCTTTAGGGATTTAAACTTCCATTATCCAAGGCTTAGACATGGTGACTAAAATATATATGATATGTCAGGCAACATTTATATGCCCTTATCATGCTTTTAGTCTAACTGTACAGCAGTAATACCTGGTATGTCTGTAGTCTCTACTCTTTTAGCATACAGCATCTAGTTTTGGAGCATACAGCCAGCAGTCTGCTTCTACAGAAGGTCTGTTCAGTTTCAAAACACTGTAAATAACTTTTTTTTCTCAGAATTGCACAGGGTAAATGAAGGAGGATATAGCTGTTGTTGGTTTCCAGATGAAAATATCTGCCCCCCAGAAAAGAGAATATCTGTCTACGTTCTGTATCCTCTTTTGTAAATGCTTCCAGGCTTGTTCCTTATAGAATGAAGATTGCTCTTTGTTTCACTGGTGTCTGACATGTGAGTTCTTACTGTGCCTTGCAGCAGAGTGAGCTAGAAGATACTGCTTGTATTTCAGGTCTTCGAGTGGACTGGCAGGAAAATGATCTTCAGAAGCGTATCTTGAATGTTCCTCAGGAACTATATGAGAAAGGTTATGTGAAAGACGTAGATGATGGACTGCGGGTAGGTGGCTAGAACTTGGGAGTGATTTAAGGTCCTGCTGCTTGCACACTTTGAGAGAGCTAGACCCTTAGTGTACTTCTAAAGGGAGTGCATTCTAGGGCTACACTGCCTGCCTCACAGAACTGAGTCTTGGAAACTTGGAAGTTGTCTTTCACATATCATCTTTGGGCCCAGTCTGCATGCAGAAGTAGGTGAGAATTAGGAGAAAGAAACAAAATAAGGGAACAGAATTGTACTTCATTAAGGGCTCTCTTCTGTTTCTTGCTTAATGTGAGAAGAAGGTGTTTTTAATGAAGATCCATGACCACACACTTCCTTTTTATCTTTTCCTGATTTTTTTTTTCCTTTGAGGAATGTTTTCTTTGAGGAATAGAATAGGAAATATTCCTGGCACAGTACAGGCTTTGGGGATTTTTCTTTGTGAAGAAGGGAAGGGATGTATGATTTGGCCCTGTTTTCCAGCATAATCAGTTTTTGTGTTATCCCAAAGCTTTTCTACGAGTTTATAAATTCGATGCATGTGAGGTGCTCATGAAAGATTTGGTGATTGCTTCAAGAGCTTACAGTTCTCCATAGTCAAAAAAATCACTACAGTGGCAGCAAATATTCTCTGATTTTTCCAACTAGAGGAACCTTCTCACACTGGGGTATTTGGTCTCTATCCCATACACGTCTAGGTTGCTAAATAGAAAAAGTCAGAGGAGGTGGAGGACATGAATCAACAGGGAAATGATGATCTCTTCAACTTGCTTCTGTGAACTTTTTGTACATACCCATGTTTTTCTGTCCCTTTTGGTCAGGCTGCTGAGGAGGTTGGTTACCCTGTCATGATCAAGGCCTCTGAAGGAGGAGGAGGAAAAGGAATTAGGAAAGTTAACAATGCAGATGACTTCCCCAACCTATTTAGACAGGTAACTTTCCCTGTTCATTTTTGTTTTGCTGTTTTAGATGTTCAGAGTGGATCTGAGAGCACTGTGTGGGAGACAGTAAGGAACTGAAAAAGAGTGTATTATGTGTCAGGACCTGCCTGGCTGCTCTGAAACATGGGCTCTTGCTTTCTTTGCTTTGTGTCCTGCTAGGATTTCAGTACATTTTCATATCCAAAACAGTAGTCAAATGCCAAAACATCATGGGAGATGCTGAATAAAACCAAATCCTGGCATCTTTTTTCCCCAGTAATTGTGGGCATTTGCAATGGAGCTGGAACGTGAGCCTTTTTTAGTTTATGGATTATTTAGGAAATCTGTGATAATAGAAGCTGTATGGTAATTATCCTGGCCCAGGGGAAATGTTACGGATGTTCATTGTTTGCAAAATGAGCTTGGGTGATTGCAGCTAAGACAGTTGTTTCCAAAAAACAATCTGTCTGTTTATGTGAAGTAGTAGTACTGCAATACTGCTGAGTATGTGTGGGCGAGGTAGCATGGGCTGTATTAGCCCTTCTTGACTTGTTTTCCCTTTGTTTCCGTGCTCCAAGCTGATCTCCGTACTGGAGCAGATGATACTGAGGTTCTTTTACCTGCTGCCATCCCTTTGTCATTCCTTAATGATCTCCGAACTACCTAAAGAACAGAACCATTTAATTAGGATGTGACAGATCTGTAGAATGTTTCTGGAGTAGATTGTTTTTGGAAAATTCTTACTATGTTTGATTCTCCCTTAGCATAAAGCTCATGTAATGCTTGCCTAGATTAATGATTTTTAGCCTTCAATATTATTTTCTGGGAGCAGAATTTAAAAGCGAGAGGGGATGGGCTTGCAGCTGTGGCTCAGGAGCAGCCCTCAGCTTTGTAATGCCCTGGATGTTTTATTTTGAGTATGTTGATCACTTCCTCTCTCATTTTTCTCTGTCTGTAGACTGGCATTTTCTAGTCTTCTCAGAATGATGATTTATTCAATCCAGTTTATTAGTGCTGTTTTAAAAGCTTTTTATGGTTCTACTTTTATCTGGAGGCGACTAAGAGTATGACGTATTTGGTAGTACAGGCAAGACTGTGCTTACTGTTACAACAGCCTTTTCCAGAAAGGTGGCTGAGGAAAGGATTTTAGGGTAATGTCAGAATGGGAGAGGAAGTTGGTTTGCATCTTGCTGTCTCTGCTGTAGGTTCAAGCTGAAGTCCCAGGCTCACCAATCTTTGTAATGAGACTGGCCAAACAGTCCCGTCACCTGGAGGTGCAGATTCTGGCGGATCAGTATGGCAATGCCATCTCGCTCTTCGGCAGGGATTGCTCTGTGCAGCGCAGGCACCAGAAGATTATTGAGGAAGCACCCGCTTCTATTGCGACTTCCGTGGTGTTTGAGCACATGGAACAGGTGAGAGTGGCTCTGAGAGCTTTCCTTTCCTTGTGAGACTCCAGAAACAGCTGGGCTTTTTTTTTTTTGATGTTGCCACTTAATGTTGCCTTATTAACTCTTTTAAAAGAGCAGTATAGGATTGTGTATCTTAAATTACTTTATGCAGACAAATGCTGACATTTCCAAAACCAATTCAGTCTACCGTGTGCTGACAAACAACCATAGAGCTTTTGTTCAAAAATGCTTGCACTTTAGAAACAGGAGGGAAGTGTGTTTTAAATGTGTACAGTCATATTTACAGCAACCTGCAGAAGTTGTATAAATTTTCTAATGCTGAGTATTGTAAATATTTACTTCAAACCCTGCCCTCTGTAGTATAAATGAAATAACAACGAAAACCAAGACTCCTGCTATGTGCTTTTCTTCGAGCAGTTCTCTTTGTGCCTGTTGCAACCTTCTGGCTGCTTCAGGATGCCAATGAAAAGGTCGGACGTGGGTGGGGTGGATGAATAGCACGTAGGTAACTGACCGTGCGACCTGGAAATCAAATACTCTTTTGTCCTGTATCCTAGTGTGCGGTGAAGCTTGCCAAAATGGTGGGATATGTGAGCGCAGGCACTGTGGAATACCTGTACAGCCAGGATGGCAGTTTCTACTTTCTGGAGTTGAATCCTCGACTGCAAGTGGAGCACCCATGCACAGAGATGGTAGCTGATGTTAATCTGCCTGCAGCACAGCTCCAGGTGAGTCGGGACCCAGACCCTGTGCTTCTGGAGGCTTTCAAAATGTGGGATACTGTAGAGGTCTGAGCATGAAAAACCTGTTCCGCTGAAGCCTTTGTAAAAGAGGGGGCTGGACTCTCGTCTGAGTTGCTGCCAGGGTTCAGTGTTAGAACCAGATCATGTGCTAGCATTATGCAGACGACTAGATGTAGGTACTGATAGGGAAGAGACTATATAGAGAGTGTTAGAGAGCTCTACTGAATGTGATAGGTGATATATTCTTGTGTCTGCTGGTATAACTCCCCCACACTTCCTCCTCCACAAAAAGCCCCAACAACTAAAAGGCCTGTTCAGGTATTTCCCAGCTGGGGATTCATTTTCGGTGGCTGGAGCAAAGCCTGTGGTCCAAAATATTCTGCCCTTCCATTGTGACTGTTTCAGTAAGTTACAGTTCTGCCGTGTGGCCCTTTCTGATTGGAAAGGCAAAGAGAGGTTCTTCTGCAGTTGCTCCTCCTAGATCATTTAGGGAGAGCTTTACTTAAAGGGAGTGTGAAGGCAAGGAGCAGAGAAGTAAAATGGGAGGCAGGAAAACAGAGTTAGGAGGAGGTTGTATGTAAAGAGCCTGTCGCAGCAAGCTTTGGTTTCTAGTAGTTCAACTTTAAGTTCTGAAATTCTTTTGTCAGAGGAGTTGGCTTCTGAGACTAGCAGAGCAATCAAATACTCTGCCAGGTTTGAGCAGTGTACTGCCCACTCCAGTGCCTCCAAGGGAGGACGGTCTATTTCCAGAGTTTCCAATAGCAAAGAGGGGGGAGAGAACAGACAATTATTTTTGTTGTTGTTGTTGTTGTGTGCGGTTTTCTTTTCTTTCTTTCTTTTTCTTTCTTTCTTTTTTTTTCTTTTAAATCTTTCAGCAAGTTTACCAGTTGCTTAAAGTTCAGGAGAGTGACTTTGGTCTTTTTAGTTTTGATTTACAGTTCTTGACTTCCAGAGCAATTACTTAAACCTTTCCAACCCCTCATGCATAGCAGATGCTTCCTCTTCCAGGCTGAGGTTCCTGCCCTTTAATCTTTCTGCAACATAGGTTTTGTGCCTAATAATTAGATATATGACTAGATACGTCTTGATTTTTGCCTTGTTCAAGGGGAGATCATCACAGTGAGTGATGGTCATACTTTGTATGAACCAGCAGCTCTTTTGTTGCTGTTCTGATCCTAAAAATAACAAAGGAATCTTTCACAGACTCTTTGGAAAGGGTTTGTTGTATGTGCTTTGACTCCATCTGTCCCCTTTGTCTCCCCCCAAACTCACTGTGTGGTGCCATTCCATCTCCTGCAGCCCCCAACCTTTTCCATCTAAGATTGAATGCCTTGGTCCTCTTCCCTCCTCCCTACTTCTCTATCTTACACAGTGGGGACTCTAGGTGCTGGATTGTTCTGGTAGCCCTCTATCTGTGTCTGCTGAGCATCCAGAGTTTTGTAACTGATCAGATGCTTTCCTCTTTGGGTGATGTTCTTCCATATTGCAGTTGCTAGATAGAATCTCATAGAAGGGTGCCTTGATATTGTAACCAGTTTGTTCTCTCTTTTACCTGAGAATCCCGTTGGTGTCTGGCTAATAGTCAGCTGAAGGAAGTGGCTGAGATCGTCTTCGGCCTTTCTGAACTATAGCTATTAAAAAAAAAAACAAAAAAACCCAACTAATGAACGGAACAATTGGGATTTTATCTCATAAGGATACAGTTAGCAGCCAGTTCTGCAAGTTTTGCAGTTTATGATTGTGAAATTCCACAAAGGTTTCCTACCACCTGTTATAAGGGCCTTCTATCTCACTAGGACCTTAGTATATTTTTAATGGGTTTAATGCATGCCTAGCCTCAGCCGACCTAACATTCGTCAGCCTTCTCTGAAACCTTATAATCACGCAATGGAAAATACTATCAGGAAGGCTTGAGGTGGATATTACACTCAGTTCAGCTGGCCTGAGTAGTGTGAATGTTCCAAGATGTGTCAATGGAAAAAGCTCACATAAGAAAACAGACATGCTTATTAGCTAGACTAGAACTGCAGCATCAACTTCTATGGGGAATTGGTGGAATTAATCCTTCAAGGAAGATGTATTCTCTCTGAGGAGAGCAACTTAGAACTAACAGTGGTTAACTTTTTTTTTCTAGATTGCCATGGGGATTCCCCTCCACAGGATCAAGGATATCCGGATGATGTACGGTGTTCCTCCGTGGGGAGATGTACCTATCGATTTTGAGAATTCGGCCCAAGTCCCCTGTCCGCGTGGCCATGTCATTGCAGCACGTATCACCAGTGAGAACCCTGATGAGGTAAGTGTTTTAAATTCTGTAGTCCCTAATTACGCTCTGATAATCCCAAGCCTTACTCCTAGGTTCAGTCCCTGCTGCTGATCCTGAAAAGTTTGGCAACAAATTTTAAAGATTTCTCCCTTATTTCACTTACTTGGCTGTTCTGTAGACTATGGTTAGAGACAAGAAGCAGATGCACTGACACGGGTGTATCATACAGTGTCTTTATGACCCACATTCCTTTGCCTCCCACCTTCTCTGGATGTAGTAGCTTGTGATTATACCATAGCGTTATGAATTCTTTCTGTTGTGAATTGATTGCTGCCCATACACACTGTCATGATTAGCTGCTA
The DNA here is from genome assembly GCF_036370855.1 of Dromaius novaehollandiae. Taxonomy (NCBI): domain Eukaryota; kingdom Metazoa; phylum Chordata; class Aves; order Casuariiformes; family Dromaiidae; genus Dromaius; species Dromaius novaehollandiae. The sequence goes on from NC_088116.1 coordinate 2,580,998, forward strand.
AGATGTTGTTGACCTCACAAAAGCTAAGGACTTCAGTTTCCTGTAGGTTCTCAACTGCAACAATTGCTGCGTTGTATTTCCTAGACACATGCTGGTGCTTTGGCACTGAACGCCTTGCATTATCTCCTGCAGTACAGAGTTTTTCCTTGGATGTCTCCAACTCAGCTAAATCCAGGCTGAACTTGTACTAATATATATCACATTGCAGCACAAAGAGGTGCTTTAGCTTTCACAGCTCCAATTACTTCCCTAATTCTGGATTATTTACTTTTCCTTTAAGATGTATAGCAATGTCTGTCTATCTTTACAGGGATTTAAGCCCAGTTCTGGTACGGTCCAAGAACTGAATTTCCGCAGCAATAAGAATGTCTGGGGCTATTTCAGTGTTGCTGCTGCAGGAGGGCTTCATGAATTTGCTGATTCTCAGTTTGGTCACTGCTTTTCCTGGGGGGAGAATCGAGAAGAAGCCATCTCGTAAGTAGTTGGAAAAGTACCAGAATTTTGGAAGTTGCTTGCTTTGGTCCTCTGTGGTCCAAAGTGCCGTGGATAAAGCCAGAATCCTCACCTCTACAAGAGTTTTAAGAGAAGTCTCCCTCTCTTCACCTTGCTTTCCACATCATGGCCAGGCTTCTCATTCTGTCTTGCCTAAACAGTACCAGTGTGTTTCACCTACATTTCTACCTTTTTTGTTACTTCTCTTTTTTTTTTTTTTTTCTTTTCTGTGTCATCGCTGCCTTGTCTGCCTGCTGCTAGGGTACGATAAAGCTACCCTTGTATTAAAATCTCTCTTTGAAAACTTTCATGTGGAAGGCTTCTAGCAGGAACAGCATTGATACCTCGATGTGCCAATTCCTTATAAACCACTGAGCTGTCCTTGTGTGGCGTGGAATGTTGTAGCATCGGATCATAAGACAGGACTGTCTCACCTATTGTCTATATCTTTCTTCATGCAGAGCCTTTCCTCTGCTGTGTGCTGGATGGGATGGAAACCATGTCTGTCTTTGTTATGTTTACATCTGTGTGTGCATCTGGTAGGCGCTTAGATGATGGTAATAATGGAACTCATCATCTCATAGCTGGTGCTGGCTGACTTCTTCTGGTTCATCTCAGGAGCAGATTGAAAGAAACCAATATTCCTTCATTCCTAAGCAAGTTAAATAGCATTTTGCTCCAGTACATATGCTCTTCTACTATTACCTTCATATTGTTTTTTCCAGAGAGAATTATCTCATGGGGAACTATCTGGACTTACTAGGTTCCATGTTGCTGTTAGTATGGGATAAATGATAGGTATTTTTTCTCTTTCAGAAACATGGTGGTGGCTTTGAAGGAGCTGTCCATCCGAGGGGATTTCCGAACCACTGTTGAGTACTTGATTAAACTGTTGGAAACAGAAAGCTTCCAGCAGAACCGCATTGACACTGGCTGGTTGGATCGGCTCATTGCTGAGAAAGTGCAGGTGCAGCTTCTTGCTTTACAGGACTGCAAGTTGGAGAGATTGTGTGGGGAGGAAAGCTTGGTGCTTGCTGGTTGCTAGAGGACAAGGATTTAGGAGTGGTTAATTTCCCCTTATCACTTGGAAAGGAAACATTTTCACTGGGCTTGATTCTTATTATATCAAAAATCTCTGGTCATCATTTTGTGAGGGGAAAGTGGTCCTAAAGCTGGTCTAAAAGCACCTTAATGTAAATGAGAATTGAGGCTGGTATTTTTGGCTTGCAGTTCAGGACAGGTGATGGTGAAATGTATGTGGAGCCTCAGGATTTGGTCCTGGAAGAAAAAAAATTTAGACTTTTTTTTAAGCAACTACAGAGGTGATTGTTTCTGTATAGTGTTTGCATGGATGCTACAACAATTTAACTTTAAAGGAGGTTTGCCTTGAACCAGAAATAGAGCTGAGACTGATTCTTCAAGTGGATGTTCATAATGGACTGAAGCTAAAAGAGGTGTCATTGTATATGAGAATGAGTGAGGTTTTCCCTGTGTTATGTACTTTCTTTCTTTCTAGGCGGAAAGGCCGGATACCATGCTAGGAGTGGTATGTGGAGCTCTGCATGTGGCTGACGTGAGCTTCCGAAACAGTGTCTCCAACTTCCTGCACTCTTTGGAAAGGTAAAATTGCAAGCTGGTCTGTCAGATGGCTGACAAGCAGATGGTAATCTGATTTTGATTTCCAAGTTTTGTTCAAATACGGCACAATCCAGAAATGTACAGAGCTGGCCAGTATCTGCTGGCTATTTTCTGGCCCCAGGAAGCTGTTTTGCTACTGGCCCAAGAAAACTGGCAAATATCTATGCATGTCCCCAAAACATCCCCTGCTGTTTGCACAGATTGTTTTGATCACTGGCAGTTTTGGCAGAAACTCCAAGAAATGGCCCAGAAATGTGAAGTTCATTCTCTCAGTCTCTCTGTGCTGCCAGGGCAACATTAGGGAGTCTTGAGTCACCATGTATTGTGTTCCTCCTGTTTTGAAGATGGATGTAATCTTCCAGACTTGACATAATTTTCCAAATTGGATGTTTTCCACTAGTACTTAAGAAATCCTCTTGCATTCCTGCTCACTTTAAACTGTAGCAGGCACTGTGAGAAGACTGTTCATAACGCTCAGTCAGACTAAACCTGGTATGATCCAGGTGAGTTCATTCTTAACTGAGCTCTTCCCCTCAATGTCCTGTAGGTGAGCCCATACTGTAAATGGGGTTGTAGATGGAAAAGGTGCTTTATCGGTATGTTAATTCATACAACAAGTTCTGTAACTTGGGCTGTGATATTCTTTTGCAGAATCATCTATAGGGGAAAAGTGGGTGAATATAGGAGAGGGGAGAGCAGGTCTACGTGGATGGAGACAGATAGGCTGGCTTTATCAAAACAATACATACCTCTCCTAAGGAGAGATGGTTTACGGGCCTATTCCGTCTCTCTGCTAGTGGTTTCCAGATTCTTGCATCCATCTTCGAACCACCTCTGGCCCCTGATGGCCGTTTGGTGGCTTCTGGAAAACAAGTTTTGTTCTGTATTTCTCTTTTAGGGGCCAAGTCCTGCCTGCTCATACCCTGCTAAATACTGTGGATGTGGAACTCATCTACGAAGGACGGAAGTATGTGCTGAAGGTATGATGTATAGTGTGGAAACCCATCCTCTTCCCACTGCTAGTTGGAAGTGCTTGTTTGTGTGCTAGTCTGGCTTAATCTTTGTAATGGATGTAATTAATGGAATTAAACTCTGCACAGAGTTTTTTTTCTCTGTGTTCGTGGGGTTGAGAAATCCAGCTACAGTCTCACTTACGATGATACCCTGTCACTTTGTATTGCAGTATCTCTGTGTATCTCTGTAAATGTTTTAATCTTTCAGGGCTACCTACTCTGTAAGTGGTGAAAATACTGTTTTATAGGCAAAGACTGCTGCTTATGTTTCTTGTTGATGCTTCTGAATGTGTGAATCTACCACGTTGGCTGATCTAGCCCAATGTCATCAGCATGACAGAATTTATAGCAATTTTTCCTTTTAGTTTTATTTTTCACTACTACATGCGAAAAACAATGTTAGAAATATTGTTTAAAGGTTGCAAAATGAAAAGTTAGGAAATAATAGACTTAATGTTGCCTGTGCAATCTTAATTGTCTTCCTTTAAGCAGATTTATTATGCTGAAGTTTTAATGACATGATCATATACTATTTTTTGGAGCTATAAGTTCTCTGCACTTCTGCATGTCAGATTTTGGCATGCTTTATCTTGGCATCCCTTTGAGGAATAGAGAGGCAATGAACGTGGGTTTAAAAGTGTGCTTTAAGTGACTTAACCCAACTTCAAATGGGAGCTCTGTGTCAGAGACCATGATAGGAAGCATTTCTTCAGGAAGAACTTCAGCTGCTTTCTCTGTGAGACAATGTCTCTCTCTTTTCATGTGATTTTCATTCTGCAATTTTTTCCTGCTACAGGAGATGATGCAGGAATTCAGAGATGAGCACTTTCTTCAGCACACAACTGTGACTTGTATCCAGATCAGGGTGAAGAAGCAGTATATGATTGTGTAATCAAACCTGTACTATTAATGCATAAATGTGAGAGGACTTAATCAAGGTTCATGGACAACCTTAATTCTGGCATCTCTTGACTGCTAAATGCTTGGTTTTGCGATCCCAAGGTTTTTCTAAATGTTGTTTTTTTCTATCCAAATTGAAAACAAATGGCTCACTTCTTGTCCTTTTAATTATTGCAAGGCTTGGAGAGCTACCTGCGTGTTATGGCTGCCAGGGTAGTATCGACGTCATGTTTCCTTTATATGATGCCTCTCATTCTTGTGGATCTGCAGGTGACCCGGCAGTCTCCCAATTCCTATGTGGTTATCATGAACAGCTCCTGTGTGGAAGTTGATGTGCATCGACTGAGTGATGGAGGACTGCTCTTGTCTTATGATGGCAGCAGCTATACTACCTACATGAAAGAAGAAGTGGACAGGTAGCAACCTGAAAAGGCTGTTTAACACTTAAATACCCGTGAAAACAAGGTGTACTAATGACCTTATGGTTCCCAAAGATCACCTGGGAAAAGAATCCTTTCCTAGGAAAAGGTTACTAGGTGTATCACTACAGATGAGTTTGAAGGGAGAAGTTGCCTTCATCTGAAGAACAAATGATGGTGGTGCTAGCAGAAAGATCTGAACATATACCAATGGGGAGTTCATATTCTCCTTCTGGCTCTCTAAATGTGCCATTTTGGATTGTATCTGTTCACCTGTAAAAGGGACCTAGTATTCTGTTGACCATTCAGCTGGTCAGACTGATTTTCAGGTTGCTCAGGTAAACTGTGGTCTAGATTGCCATTTCTCTTGGCTGTGGTCTTTGGATTGACTTGCAATTTCTGTAAAAATGTGAGAAGTCATTGTTAAAAGCTGGGCAATTTGAAAGATGTTGGAGACCTTGGTCTTCTGAGGTTTCATTACCGCTTATGGGATGTTGAGTGCTTGACTTGATGGGATGGAACTCACGAAAGTGAAAACCGGAATATGCATTCACTAAGATTGGTGGGTAAGTTTTAACTATGTTGTAATTTCAAGAATTCTTTCAAAGGGTAAATCTTGAAAATCCCAAGGCAGTTTCATCCTAATAGACTAAGGCAAGTTGCAAAACGTTATGCAAAATTTGATGACTTGGACATTAAAATGTTTCCTGGTTTAGATACTTATATATTGAATTAACTTTTCCAAAGAAGTCTAGAATGGTAGGTATCTTTTTAGATTATTTTTAAGTGTGCCATCAGAGCATAATGATACCATAACCTAACCAAGATACAGGATGAGGGAGTCTGTGTTCAGATGCATGCTCACGCCTGTGGACCCTTCTGTGGTATGCTGCATTTCTGTAAAATGATGACCAGCATGGGTACTAACCCATCCAGGAAAGTCAGTGGCATTGAGTGGCACTAGACTAGTGCCTAGACTGAGGTCTAGCTCTACTAGCAAGGAGAAGAGGTCAAGAAAGGATTTGAGTTCTTTCCTGCCCAGTGTAGGTGCAACTGTTTCTAAGCCATTCCTGTTAGATATTTTCCAACTTACTCTTAAAAATTTTTAAATCTTTAAAATCCTTGAAGTTCTACAGCTTACCTAGAAACAGATACAAGATTTACTATTCCCTCAATATTCCCTGCAGGGATCATAGCCATAATGTCAGTAAATCTCCAGCTACTGGAATTTAAATCACATTGCCCCCTCTACTGGTTGCTTTCTGTGCCATATGTGGTGAATATGGTCAGGAGCTCAAAAAGAGCTTGGTAACTTTTTATGTTGGAAGATGCTATAAAATCTCAACTTCTTACTTTACTGCATGGTTGCGTCTTGCTCTTTTCAGCTTTGCTCTGCAAACATGAGGATTTTGCATGAGGTGCACAGTTTTGTGAATGCATTGTGTGTGTGTGCGCACGTGTGTGTGTGTTTCGATATGATTAATCTGAATTTTCATATGCAGGTCCATACCATTTGCCTCAGAAGAGCTGGTTGTGGTGTTTTTGTTTTGAAGTGGAATAGGGCAAGAGAATAGATTTCCCCTTCCCATGCTTTCCACGAGGAATTTTGTTGTACTGATTTGTCCTGTTCTTTCCTAGGTATCGCATCACTATAGGTAACAAGACCTGTGTGTTTGAAAAGGAGAATGATCCCTCTATACTGCGCTCACCTTCAGCTGGGAAGCTTATCCAGTATGTCGTGGAGGATGGGGGACATGTGTTTGCAGGCCAGTGCTTTGCAGAAATAGAGGTAAGAGAGTCTCAAAGGACTGAGTTGGCTGCCAATGCTGAATCTGCCCAGGAACAAGCTGGGGAGGAAAAAAAAAGTTAAAGTGCTTTGGACCTGGGAATTGAGGGTGTGGAATAACTTACAGTATTTCCTTTCTAAATTTTATCTGCATTTTTACCTGGACTAATCAGGAATCAGCAATCAGAATGATTGGGTGGGGGAAGAGAAATTATTTAACAGGTGAAATTGGAGTGTTAATGACTGTAGCAAGTGATAAGCAAAACTTCTCAGCAGTGGGACAGTGGTGATCATCTTATTTCAAGAGATAGCAAAGAAGAGTGGGATCCATGTGTACTGTGTCTTCCAGCTATGGTGAAAAAGATCCTCTATCTGTAGACCATTGCTTGGCACTAACAGAGACTCAGAAGCAGAGTTACATGCTAGGGTTAAGTAACAGATTAAGATTTCTCTGGCTACTTGATTATTTATCAGGTTGATCCGATCAGTTAAGCTGAAAATAAGTGTCACTCCTCGCTTCTCCCTTGGAAATTACTTAACGCTAAGAGGAGGAGGAGGAGGATGAGCAATTCCTACAACACTGTGAGGAAAGCACGAGGGGTTGTGTAGGAGTGCAAGGTTCAAAACAGATTTGAGGGAGGGGAGGGTGTGCTGGCAGAGGGGCAATTAAACCAGTTAGAGTGCGTAGGAGAAAAATACCAAGCCAGAGACCCAGATATTTTACGTAAATGCTTTTACGCTATAACAGAGCCATGGCTAAGTAAGAACCAGCTACTCAATTACAGTGTTCCCTGTTGTGCTGTATGCTACGGCAATAGTAAAACTAGACTGCCTCCCCCCAAACCCAACGCTTTTCCTCCAAAGGCAAGAGCTTCCATCTTTGAACTAAGGAAGCATCCCTGTTTGTGAACAGCAGAGATCTGTGACCTCTAGAAGGTAAACCAAATTACCTCCATTAAAAGCTAGTGCGTTGCTGCATTTTTTGGGTGGCTCTCCCGTTTCTAGCCTTTAGAGTGCAGCATCTGCAGCAATAAATTGTATCTGCTTTGTTTACTGTGTTGAATATGGGACCTTTGTGTGTACCTGTGTGTCCAAGCAGTATAGAACAGGTGACATTCCTGAGGATGGCTTTCTGCTGTGCTAATTTTGTGGCCTAGTAGTTTGTTCTGCCATTGACTTCAGTGTCTGGCATTTCATTCTGAGCATAAATGTGTGCTTTTAAGCCTCTGAGGAAGCCTGACTGCAAAAGGTGATCATCCAGGTGCTCATCGAGGTCTGTGGTAGGCTATCAGCTGCTAAGTCATAAAGCTAGAACCATTTGGGGAACACGGAAGCTGCGTGTGTAGCCTGTTTTCCTTGCTGCAGGTGATGAAGATGGTGATGACGCTAACAGCAGGAGAATCGGGCTGCATCCATTATGTCAAACGCCCTGGAGCAGTGCTGGATCCAGGCTGTGTCATTGCCAAGCTCCAGCTGGATGACCCCAGCAGGGTTCAGCAGGTAAGAAGTTGCAGGAAGGAGTTTGTTGTGTTTTTAATTGGGTAATGATGCTGAGAGAGGTACAAGATGGTCCAAATTGTTGAACCAATTTCAGATTTGTGCATCATGCTGGAATTGTCGCTTTATCACTTGTTTGTTTCAGAGGGGGCCTGCAAGGATGTCTGTTTGTCTGACTGGCTGATAGGCTGAGCTTGTGTACCACTCTTGTTCCCTTCTTACCTCAGTACTGCCGTGGGTGCGTGGCTCTCTAGATAAGATATTGGCAGCTGGCCAGATCTTTTTCTCTGCTTTATTCCAATGTGTGTTTCTTTAACAAAAAGAAGTCATGGAAGTAATAGATCCTTCTTTGCTTAAGTGATCCTCTTCTGGAGGATAGGAATAGATATCCCAGCTCCAAGAGTGTCAGGTGCTATGTAAGCCATTGTAGCAAATCTGGAGAGAGAGGGGGGGGGAAAAAATATAAAAAAGACCAGGACATAGTTTTTTGTTTGTTTGTTTTTTAAGGTGAAAGGCAAACAGAGATATTCCATTAGGGATAGTAGGCTGGGATGTAGCTGGTGGTGGTGGAAAATAATCTGTTCTTCTTCTAGTACAAGGTATGTTTCTCTCTCTGTCTCTTTCCTACTCACTCATTTGCATTTTCTACCCTGAATTCCTCCAGGCTGAATCTAAGTCTCCATTCAAAAGTGAAAACTAGAGGAAAGAAGTGGGATTCTCCGTGCCAGTGCCACATAGAAGGGTTGGTGACACTTACTGTGGTGTTTGTATTTCCAGGCTGAGCTGCACACGGGTACCTTGCCACAGATCCAGAGCACAGCACTTCGAGGCGAGAAACTCCATCGCGTTTTCCATTATGTCCTAGATAACCTGGTCAATGTGATGAATGGATACTGCCTGCCAGAGCCCTACTTCAGCAGCAAGGTACTGGTTGGTTACTGTTTCAGAGGGAAAGCAAATATTCTTCCTGTACAAGATAAGGTCAGCCAATTTGCATGTCAGAGCCAGAGGTCCAGGAATCAGGGCTGGAGGCTATACTGCCCTGTTAGTGCCAGCTGGTCTCAGTTTTCTTTCTCAGATTTCCTCATAGCCAGTCTCACCAGGGAGTAAAATGGGAGAGTCTCACCTGTGACACCCAAAACAAAACCAAAGACAAGGAGTCGAATTCAGTCTTTACTGCATGTGCCTGCAGCCTTGTAGGTACGAGCTGTCTCCATAGCCAGCTGTAGTAGAAGTCCTGGGGGGAGCAGGAAAGAATGTGGATGACACTGAGCCAGCTGTTGATGGAGTGGCACACCAGCTTTGGCATCTACCACAACCCTCTCTCCTAGTCTCCGGACTAGTTGCATGAGCAACTGTATTAAAGAAGGCCTCACTGAACTGCCTTTCCTTTTCCCCTCCTTGCTGCTTATTCTTTCCTAATGCTTGTCTTTACACGAACTTGTCTCTAGGTGAAAGGCTGGGTTGAGCGACTCATGAAGACGCTGAGAGATCCATCTTTGCCTCTTCTGGAACTTCAGGACATCATGACCAGTGTTTCTGGACGAATACCGCCCAATGTAGAGAAGTCCATCAAGAAGGAGATGGCCCAGTATGCCAGCAACATCACATCCGTCCTTTGCCAATTTCCCAGTCAACAGGTGATCAACCACACTTACATAGAGGAAGAAAAATTGGATTGTGTTGGGGCAGAGAGAAAGAAGATTCCTTTAAATTATCTGGAGATTAGTTGAACCTGAAAGGTGCATTTGAACCCTGGATCTTCACGATGAAAGATGCTTGCCTATATCACTTGAGCTTAAATATTTACCTTCTGTATCTGTAGTGAAGGGTATGTGTCCCCTGTTCAGTATAGCTTTAAACAGGCTAGCTTGGGAATTAGAAGCAGTTTAATCATAGCATCGTAGCGCCTTGTGGCCATTTATTTACTTGCTTTTGGTTGGTACATATGCTGCAGTGCTATTTGCAGAGTCAACATAACCTTAAAAAAGAGTGGTTGCAACAAAGGGAAGCCTGATCAGGTTCCAAGATTATGTTAGATGCTCTCTAATTCAACCAGAGTGTTTCTGAATAGAAAGCAAGAAAGATTGATTGGGAAGAGACCTGTCATGCGTATTGTTGCATGTTGTGAAGGACCACTCTTTCCTTTCCTTAAAGTTGTTTCTGAATCAGTTCCAGCCATATTGCATGTGCTGATGGCTATAAGGCGTTAGAAGATTATTTCCTCAAAATATGATATGTGCATCAAGTTTTGTCTCATTGTCAGGTGACTGCCTTCCGTAACAGTTTGACTTCAGCCTTTGTTGGCGTTTGCTGGAACTCTGCTCTGATCTGTCTGGAAGTCCTCATCTGTGTGTGTGTGTCTGGCAAGATCTTCCCATTCAGGACTGGAACTGTCATGTGATTGTTCTCTTTCAGATTGCCAATATCTTGGATAGCCATGCAGCCACCTTAAACCGCAAATCAGAGCGTGAGGTCTTCTTCATGAACACCCAGAGCATTGTGCAGCTTGTACAGAGGTGAGCAGTTTTCAGGGAGAGGGTCCCATAATTCCTTTTCTCTCTCTCTCTCCCTCTCCTCTCTCTCTCTCTCTCTCTCTCTCTCTCTCTCTCTCTCTTTCTTTTTTTCTTTTTCCCCTCCCCCCTTCTGTCTGAAAGACCCAAGGCCACTTGCTTTGAGTAGACCAGTTTTGTCACACTCAAACTCTAAACCACTGGGAATAACCTGCATACCTCCTTCAGGGAAGCCAGCAGCAAAGGGGGGCCATATGCACGTGGCTCATGGAATTGCCTGTCCTCACTGCATGTGTGAAGTACAGGTACAGATCCTTCCTCTTTTTCCCCCTTTGCCTTATGAAATGCAGATTTAACATCTGTCCTGATACTGATTCCATCTTGGCCGTTTCATCAAGCAGCTGGTGTGTATCACTCCTCTCAGCTTCTAGAGTTTTGAATATTTTGGGAAGAACAAGAATGTTTTGTTGCAAAACGTTTGCCATGCTGACACACATTACTGATGGCAGAGGCTACGTATTCACTGTGGTTGCAGGGGTTGTCCAGTGGTTTTCAGAATCGAGTGCACTAGTGTCCATAGGCAAGCGGGCTCCTCCTGCCACTCATGTTGAGTGTTATTCACTTGCAGATCTTCAGAAGCAGGATGGTGACATTTGCACTCGGTGCTAGGTTTGACCTATTTGCTTCTGCAGGTACCGGAGTGGTATTCGGGGTCACATGAAAGCAGTGGTGATGGATCTGCTCCGTCAGTATCTAAAGGTGGAGACTCAGTTTCAGCACGGTGAGTCGCTAAGCACATCAAGCCTTCAGTTTCTGAAGGAACCACACTTGGTCCCAAAGGTCCACGTGGACCCCCTTCAAGCAAGATTAGGCCACCTTTATGGTGAGGCTAAGCCACGCAGGTTTTGTTTTAAAGGGCTACCCAGTCCGTTTCTTTTTCTGGTAGAAGAGTTGGTGTCCAATTTGAGCTTTCGTGGTAAGAATGCTCAGAATACTTAATGTGTCATTGGTTTGAACCAGCAGATGACAAACTCCACCCAGAAGTTGCCTGTTCTACTATTTGTCCGCTGTTGGTATATCTATCTTCTTTCACATCCTGTGCCCTCTTGTCCACAGTTTAAATCTCTTAATATGACTCTGATTCCTTTTTAGTCTGGGAATGCTCCTTTTCTCTGTAACTACTCAAAAGAATAGCTACTACGTGAATTCATGATCACCTTACTGTTTCTTTTATCTTGTAGCGAGGTCTAAGTTTGGGACATATTCTACCTGTATCACTAAACTGGGTTTTTAAAGTTACTTCAAATTCTGTAAGCGAGGACTTCTGTATGACCTGGAGTTAAAAGACCGTATCACTGAATTATGTGTTTCTTTGTGCTGCAGTTTCTTGTGCTGCAGTTTCTAGTGTGTTCCTGAGCTCTTTAAGGCATAGCCAGGCTATTTGCTCTTTGCTTGTTCTAGATCACAGATGAAGTTGTTCTCCTTTGCTTTCCTTTACTTTGACTCTGACAGCAGTGGCCCACAGCTAAAGAGTTCTCCGTTTTACATGTTCTACATATAAAACTTCCTGTTCAAACCTTGATTTTTATATGCTGATTTCTGAGCATCTGAAAAAAATTTGAATCAGAAAAACTGTTTAAATTTGTCCTACTACTTGTTGAGTTCTACCTTGCCTGCTTATTAAATTCTGTAGTAAGAAAATCAAGTGCAGTAAAAAAACCACTGAGTTAATTGCAACTGTTGTAAAATACCAGGAAACTTTTCAGTGTTTATAAAAACAAGCCTCAGACCTCAGCCTGAAAGTGAGAATTGAAGTAAATGCATTGCACTGCTGTGTGCAGGCACAAGATGGCAATGAATCACTAGCTGATTCTGAGGCTCTAATTCATACAGGTAATTCAGATTCTGCTCTACTTTTCTTTCCTTCTGTCCCCATACATGCACCAGTGTAATAGTACTGCAGATTCATTTCTGCTTCAGTTTGATGGTAGCAGGGGATCGTGCAGGTCTTTTTGCTATTGTTTTTTTCTGATTGTCATTTGAATAAAAGAGACTATGTGCTCACCACTCCTCTTTCTGTATTGTTAACAAAGGAGCTATTTGGCACTGGAACTGTTAAAAGTAAATAACAGGAGAATTCTTAAATCAAAATTTGTCAGGTGAGGGGGCTACAGGGGGGGAATGCTTCTATTCCAGAACTGATTGTATGAATCATGTGAAGTAGATTGTCAACAAATGTGTGTGTTAGTTTAAAAATAAATAAATAAATAAATAAAAAACCACATCCAGTCACAGGCATTGCATGACACACAGGTGTAGAGCTTGGAAAAATTGTATGTTTCTGATTGCAGGTCACTATGACAAGTGTGTCTTTGCCCTTCGGGAAGAGAATAAAAGTGACATGAATGCTGTTTTGAACTACATCTTCTCACATGCTCAGGTCACCAAGAAGAACCTGCTTGTTACAATGCTCATTGTAAGTTGTCTGTTGGTACTCCAGAAATTTGCTTCTCCGTGTAGATGCGTGATTGATGCTTTGAAAGGTACCAAATTGACAGCTTTTAGCCTTAGAGATGTTAGTCTTCTAGCACAGAAGCAGCAGTGTGGAGTTTCCTCGTGCTTTCTTATTAGGGCACTGAAGCCCTGTATTAGAGGGGACCCAGCACATACTGTTCAGCTCCATTTCTGTGCACCTTGTGGTTCATGACTCCCCTGCATTGATTGCCTATCGGATTGCCATGCTGGCTAATTATGCAAGTGATATGTGAACATCTGTGGGGAAATGAGAATAAACTCTTACATTGGGAGGGTGCTAAAGGCTAACTTTTAGACCCTGGGCTGTGACTTTATACTTGTTTTATTTTGCTTCTTAGTCTTCAGGGGTTGCAGAGGGATCCTGTCTTTATAATAGCTTGTGATACTCAAATAGGAGTTGCTTTGTTGGAGGGTAAAATAATATGCTACCAGCACAAAAAGCAGATGTCTTTTGTGGTAATAGTGCTGTAATACCAACATTTTTATGATCCCTCATTATTAATCAGGGTGGGTTCCTGGCAGTGAATAGCCAGCCCATATGGAGGTCCCTCAGGGGTTTTACCTGCTCTTCCTTATGAGCCCTGGCCTGCTCCCATAGGCTCAGCAGTTGCTCTTTTAGCCTCTCCATAGTGCTAAGCTCAGAAAGCCTCTTCTTCAGTCTGCGGTGGTGCTTTCTGACCGGCTGTACACCAGACTGCACGATGGAGACTGTGCAGGACTCGACGTCGCAGCTCAGGGTGGTCTGTCCAGATCAGGCCCTCCAGGGTGTTTGCAAAGGGAGGAGGAATCTCTTGGACTCGAATTCCTCTTGGTCAGTCCTAGATTCCGCCACACAAACACAAAGCAATCCTGATGCCAGGACCTGCCATCCACCTCACTACCTTTTTCTTTTTACCCCGAAACATAATGTGGTCTGTTGCTATGAAAAATAGGTGCAAAGTACCCATCCACAAGATAACCCTTAAAAGCATATATAGGGTCATAATTACCCTAGACTGAGGCTGACTTTCTTACATTCTAATTTGTAAGATATAAGGACCCTGGCATTTTTACTTTCTGGCTATTTTTTTTTCTTTTTTTTTTTTTTTCTTTTTGGTGTGTGGTGTGATTGTAAGTAACGCTTGCCTTAAGAATCTCATTATTTGAACACGGAGCCATATTTCCTCTGAGAATTCTGGAGTAGCTTTGAGCCGGGGCTGTTCATTTCTCAAGTAATCATGCTGGCGTGATGGAGAGAGAAAATGGCAGCTGTTTGCAGCTCAGGCCTTCAATTTTCTTCAGAGTCCAGTCACTCAAGTGTGTAATTACACGGGGGTGCTGGGGAGGCGTTAGGCCTTGTCAAAGAGCTGGTTTGAGGCTTTGCTCACTGCCTTTGCCAATCAGCGCAGGCAAAAGCCAGTGCAGCACCAGCTACCTGCTTTATTTTGTTGTTGTCATCCCGATTATTTCTTGCTAAGATGGGACTGAAACTTTTTGTCTCCTTTTTTCACCTGCCAGCGCGAGCCGTGTCTTAGAGGTAGTCTTGCTGCATCTTCACATTGGTTAATAAAAAGCCCATCTGGGGGAGTGAGGGGCGTGCTGGGAGGCAAGAAAAACAATAACAAAAAAGGTGATCTGAGTTTTCCTTTCTCTTTTCTGTGTGCTCTTTCTTCCCCTCTCCTCTTCCCCTCACTGTCTGTTATATTCATCTTAAGTAAAGGCCAACAGCCCAGTTCATTGGTACTTAAAACGCGCTAGAGACGATCCCCGCCTTGGCAGACCAGGCAGGAGAGCTCCTCGGCAGTGTGATGCCTGCCGCGGCCGCTCCGGCCATCGTGTCTGGGGCCTGGTGAGCAGGAGCTTACGCCCCGTGCAGGCGGGGATGCAGGGACTGCTAATGTGAGTGGGCGCCTGAGGCCTAGGTGGGTGACTTACCTGTGACCACAGCGTTGTCTATGGCAAAGCCAAGAATCGTGGTCTGCTGAATTACAGGTCACACCATTAACCAAAAGGCCGTTGTTGTTCTGACTCGCATTACTCTTCGTGTCTTAGGGACCCTGTGGCACATTTGGTAATCATGGTGAAGGCTGTGGCATTTTATGGGTTGCCAATTTATTTATGTGGGATGGTGAAGTTTGTCCTCCAAGGGCAAACGTCATGTCAGAATACCTTGATGCTTATGTTGCTGTTATTGATGTATCCCTAGGAATCCATTATTAACAAGGGGCTCTCAGGATGGTTTTAGTAATAGTGCGATGCTGCCATCATTCACTTTTTTAGCTAGCAGGCATTTAAAGCAGGATGGAACTACTTCATCCTTCATGTTTTTGTTGAAATATAGTGTGATTTGAAGTTGTATATTCATTTTATGTAGTTAACTGGCTGTTGTATGCACAGCCTCACCTTAAGTGGACAGAATCCCTTGTGTTTAATGGCATGGCAGACATCCTGTGTGCCTGTTGGTCTTTCGTTACCTTGTAATATTACAACACCTAGGAATTCATACTTCAAATCCAGTGCAGACAGTTCTTGAATTATTCGCTGTTATTGAATTCACACACTGATCTGGAGTGGGTAGATTTATAGGACTTTTTTTGGAAACGGTCATTGTAATGTTTGCCTGGCCCAAGCCTGGTTAGCGGGAGGCAACAATCTAAGAGTTAGTAGCCTAGGTGTGTGTATGTGTGGGGTTTTTTCTTTTTTAATGATTTGGTTTTGGTCTTTATCACTGAGTGGTGGTGTATGTCGTCATTCCTAGAGATGCTTGATGCTAGGCGTAATGCTTGAGTGGGATCAGAAAGAAAGGGGTCGAGAACAGCATGGGGGAAAAAGCTGTTTAGGTTTGGAATTACGTGTAGTATAAGCTGTTATTTATTAGTCAGTCTATGGGGTGTGTGTTGTTTGTTTCTTCCTTTATTTTCTGTGTCAGGCTTATCAATCTAACCTGCTGCACAGAGATTTTTCCCTTTTTCCTTTTATATTTCTTAGATCTTCAAAGGGCCTTTTCTGGACTGCACATGTTTAAAATCTCTTTAGAGCTTCAAGGCGCCATCTCTTTCCTGTTCCAAATCCCTGTTTCATCTCTCATTTGCCTCCTATGATTCATTTGCTATGGGAAAAGCTGTAAGAGCTGTACAGAAGAAACACATTAGAGGCTCCTAGAGGGTTACCAGCTTTGGGAGTGGGAGGGAGCTGTGTCACAAGCCACTGTGAGTAGTTGAAGACTGTGGGATTATTCATGGGAATTGAAACTATTTTTGGAAGAAAGTGTGCATGAGAGTATACCTCCACCGTTCAGAGAACAAAACAGATTTTTTTACTGTTACCATTTTTTCAATGGCTGAATTCAAGAGAGTTTCGAAACAGCATTAACGCTGACATTTGTACTGTTCAGTTTTACTGTTTTGTTCCAGACAATTTAGAGAGTAAAACAAGCTAGTGAACCTCCTCAGAGCCAGAACACTCTGACCAGAAGAAATGTTACAGAGGCCAGTCCTGTGCTGTGGCAGGAACCACATTCGATCATTTATGCTTTTAGTTAGTTTTGCTTAGTTATGCTTTTAGTTAGTTTTGCTTGGCGATGTTTGAGGAATGACAGGTTCTTGTGTTTTCTGGGGTTGCTAGAGATGTAAAGATGTGTAAAGCATGTGGTTGTTTGGTAGTTGGGAGAGTTGGGTTTTGTTTTTTGGTAATTTTTTTTTTTTTTTTTTGGAGTAGACTTTAGGAGATTCTTCCAGCAGTTAAATTCATTCTGTTTGGTCATCTTTCACAGTGCAAGTTTGCTGATCTTTGCATGCTGCACAAACCATTTCACTACAGTTAAATGCTCTTTGAATTTTGCCCTGTTGCTAGGTAAGACTTTCTGGTACAAAGCCGAAATTGGGTAATGGGAGAATGTTTTACAAGTTGGTGTTTCTCATTATGTGTTTGGATGCCAAAACATGTGCTACAGGTAAGAAAATGGTGTTACCAGTCCCTTCTTTCCTCTCTAGCTCTTTACCTTTTTTTTTTTTTTTAACATGCATAAAGTTACTGAAAGCCTCATACTTGGACCCTTGACCATACAGAATTACAGAATAATTTAGACAGGTACCTCTAGAGGGCATCCAGTACCTAACGCAGAGCATCTCTCTGTATATTTCATCTTTAAACCCCTTTGCAGGAGAAGGGAAGATGGTTTTCTTCTGTTTTAAACATTTCCAGTTCGTTTTATTTTTAGGACCAGCTGTGTGGCCGTGACCCTACCTTGACAGATGAGCTGATTAATATTCTGACAGAGCTGACCCAGCTCAGCAAGACAACCAATGCTAAAGTGGCCCTGCGAGCACGGCAGGTAAGGGAGCAATTTTAGCAACGAAAGCGGATCCCCATTAGAGACAGACTGCAGTTGCTGATCAGATCAATATCAGGACTGCTCCCACTTGGAGCTTGCTATTTTGGAAAGTCTGTATCTCGTGATGTTTGTTTTGATTACTATGCAAATATGAAGAGCAGAATACTGCGAACAGCCTATTAGCAATGGAGATGATTAACCAGTGATTAACCATTGTGACAGTTTAACCAAGGCTGAAGTGAATTCTTAATCACTGTACGTTTTGAAGTTGAGATTATGTTCCTCTGTCCCTGTTCCCCCCAAAAAGCTTTGTCTGGCTCAAAAAGGAATTAATTGAGGGTAGTCTATGATTTGTGTAATAGAGGGAGTCAAACTACGTGATCCCTGGGGTCCCTTCTGGCTCTATAATCTGTGAACCCTACAAGCCCAAGCACAGGCTGCCCAGACTGCTCGGGTAGCTGGCTATACAGCAACCAGCCAGGGCTCATCGGCTACCCTGCAATTGCAAATCAGCGTGTGCACAGAACAGGGAGGGAAATGTGGACAAGAACCAGATGTTCCTTTGCAATTCCTAAGGAATTATTGCAAATAATTTGTTGGTCTTTTGGGGGCTTTCTTCTGGCTTTTGAGTTACTTTTGTTAATTTGTTTTTAACCCTAAAATAATTGGAAAAAAGCTCTTGATACTGTCATTTCCAAGAGTATAGTACAGATGGTAATTTGAATGTCAGACATCCACCTGGATATCTTTGCAAGCTTCCTCTTTAGTGGTTTGTCTGTAGTCAGGAAGGAGCGAGAGGGCATAATTGTTTCATGATAATGTTAACCCTGAAGTCTGATCACTCATCTCACTCCGCAGTCCCTATCTTCATTCTAAAAGTCTTCAGCAGGGAAGCTGACACTTTGGGGATCTCGCCTTTTATTTCAGTGCCTGAGTGTTGAAAATGAATGGGGTATTTGAAGCTGCTCAGTGACCTTATGTTTCCTTCAGGATTGTATCTGTGTCCTTGAACCATTCAGAGTTATTGAACCTCTCAGCAGCATGCTGAGGATGGTGCTGCAGTCCTGGTGTATGTCTTTATGTTGCTCTTTCACTTGATTTTCCCCTGAAAGCTGCTTCCCCTTCCTACCTCTGTATCCTTCATGTTGGGCATTTCATATGAGGCACCAGTGGCGCTTGCTTTGCTCGGAAGCTGTGAAAGGCTGTCTCCATTGCTGGCCTCCGCACAGCTGTTGCCTGCCAGATCTGCTTTCCAATTAACAGCTGGTCTGGCAGTCGCCGGGACTAGCAGCTCTGCAGTGCTAAATCACATGCAGTGATGGAACTTGATTGAAGCTGTTCCTTTTCTCCATGGGGAACGGCCAATAACACAAACCAAGCAGATACGCAAATGAGATTCGTTGGGGGGAGGAAGTTTGCAGCATCACCCAGGTGCCACCAAATTCACAGGGGAAACCAGTTACCTCCTCTGGGATGGAGCTTGCTGCCTTGGAGTTGCACCCTCCCGCTGATGGACCAGCATAGCTCCTTTCACTGACTCTTTGCATTTGCTGTTTACCAGGTTCTCATTGCTTCCCATTTGCCATCCTACGAGCTGCGTCACAACCAGGTGGAATCCATCTTCTTGTCCGCCATTGACATGTATGGACACCAGTTCTGCATTGAGAACCTGCAGGTATCTACCAAACTCTTCTCCTTGTTTCCATGCTTTCAGCTTAAGGTTTCTGCTTTAAATCTCACCCAGAGTCCCAGGGTCATTGGGGCTTTAAATTATATTGGTCTGGTTTCTACCTTCCTTCCCCCTCATTTTTGCTTTCATTATTACACTGATATCAGAAGAGTAACACACTTCCAGTGCTCCAGAATTTGAATCTTTTGCTAGCTTGTGCTTAATGTACTCAGATAAGGTTTGCCTCTGTCGACTGCTGTCTTCTGCTGCAGCTTTCCCTTCAAGCACATTGTGGTGCTTTACCAGATAATGGGGTGTCTGAACATCTGCTCTAAAAAGAATACTTGCTTTCACCAGAAGCCTCAAAAAGTCTGCAGGCTGGGATTATTTGCCTTTTTTTTTTTTTTTTTTGTGAGTAGACGGTCCTGTTTGGATCAGACTGCAGTCACAGTATAGAGACAGGTTATGCCCACTGCTGATGTGGCAGTAATCTTCAAAGGATAATCAGAGTAGGGTCGCAATTTTCTTTTTTTTTTTTTTTTTTTTTTTTTTTTTTTTTTTTTTTTTTTTTTAAATCCTGGTAACTGAAGGCTTAATTGTGATGTGTGTTAAATTGATGAATTTTTACAGTCAGTGTAAGGGCTAACTTAAAGTATTGGGGAAGTATGAGCTGGCTTCTGTTCTGATAAATAGGCAGAGAGCTTGGACTGAGAGTTGCCAGGGCTTTCATTTTGCTATGTGCGTCCAGCATTTAGTGTGAAAAGGTACTAATCCTCGATGGAAAAGAAAAGCGCAGAAATTAGAACTAGTCAGAAAGTAGAATAAAAAACTGATGTGAAAACAGTATTTTCTCAGAGATTTTTGTTTTGACTTCATTTGGGGTTTTGCTTGTTTGCATGATCCTGATTACAAGACAGGGAGTTTTCTTTTAAAACTCTGCTTTGTGCAATCTCTTCTAGAAACTCATTTTGTCTGAGACATCCATCTTTGATGTGCTACCCAACTTCTTCTACCACAGTAACCAGGTGGTAAGAATGGCAGCTTTGGAGGTAAGTTTATTCTCACTGTAAAAGGAAAAGCTTTTCACTTCTATATATTTTTTTTCATTCTTGTTTGAGCTTTAATCACTGTTACCTTGCAAGGTTAAGAGAGCTATAGGTAGTGCAGAATTGTATACCAGCACTTGGAATCTGGCATTTAACACCATTAACATTCATAATTGGCTAAAATTTCAGGTACAAATTATCTTCTTTGCTTAAAGCAGATTTGCACAGTTGAAAGGATTGCGGATGAAGCTACTATCACAGAATATGGTCAGCCCACCCTGTGCTTTGTGGTGATGCTTGTATCCTGCCAGACTGGCCCTTCTCAAATAACAGTACTTGAATTCTTCTGTTTGAGTTAGAGTTCAATCTGTATACTAATTTGGAGGCATCTGTTTGGTTTTTAATATTTGTGTGAGTTCTCCAGTGTATCATTTGTCTTCTTTCTCTTTTTCTGCTTCCTCAGCACAGCTAGGCTGATTGAGTTTCTCTTTAAACAGGTATATGTTCGAAGGGCATACATTGCCTATGAGCTGAACAGTGTTCAGCATCGCCAGCTGAAGGATAACACTTGTGTGGTGGAGTTCCAGTTCATGCTACCTACCTCCCATCCAAACAGGTCAGATCATGTATTCAGGTGCCTTTGGAGTTGGAGGTTTTATGAGGGGCTGCTTCCTATCTCAGCAGAGAAAACTTGCAATAGAATTGGTGGAAAAAGGGAGAGTTCCAGTGCCTCAAAAAAGCACAAGTTAACTGAGATAAAACCCTACATTACCCATTTCCTCCTCTTAAGTTATTTAAAACCTCAGGAGCTATGTAGAGTACTTTCCACAATTTGGCTTCATTTAAATATGACACAGTTTTCATATATTTATTTTAAGTTCAGTTTGTTTAGCGTCTTTCTTCTATAATTACAGTTCTAGCTGAATCCTGAGCCTTCCAAAAGGTGTAATTCCAGATAGATTATTCAATTACTTGAAATTTTAATAAAGAACAGTCAAACAATTTCTTCCTCCTTCCTGCAGTGCTCCCTGCCAGCCCTTTTTAACTGTTTATGATCTGCTATATGTTCAAAACTGGCTTTACTGGAGAAGCTGAAATCTTTTATAGCATGATAAGGACTAGGAGCCTTTGGTTTTTTTGATTGGGGATGCCAAGATGCATGTATAAGTGTTTTTGATATAGAAGTGTAGCAACTGAAATGCTTTGGTTTTCAGTCGGTATTTTTCATGGTTGCTGAAACCTGAAGTTGTAACCAAAGCACCAACTATTCACTGCCAGTGCTTAAAAACGAAGGGTCTCATCTCACAGTGTGCACTAAAGCCATTAAAAAAAATCCCTTGATTACCAGAACTTCTTCAGCATCTGTCAGGTTAGTCGGTCTCGGGGGTTCTTCATTTGCACCGAAGGACCTCAGGAAGGTATCTTATTTTTGTCCCAGGCAGCGGAGGGTGTGCGGGAGCCAGAGGCGCAGTGAGTCTCCATGGCCACTGGGTGCCACTGTTGATCTGTGCTGGACTGGCCGTATGGTACCAGTGCTGTTTCCCTCCTTTGTTTCCAAACATCCTTTTCCTTATTTTATTTTTGGTGGGGCTGGGCAATGGGGTCTAGTCTCGCTTCACTGAGAATCCGTAAGTACATTTTATGAAATGGTTTTCGGAATCTGGTTTGCTAGAAATAAATGACTGTCCTTAACAAGCAGCGCAAAGCACTCGTGATACAAATGGAACATGCATTTGGTCTCATCTGTTTCCTACATCTCTAGAATATTTGTAAATAATTGCATACTATTTTTAGTACCCCTTTATAATGCTCTCTATCTCCCCATTCTTTCTCCATTTCCTCTTTGCTGTTCTCAGTCACCTCTGTTGCTTGGGGGTTATTTGGCCTGCCCATGCTGACCACTGCTCTATTACTGTGCACAAGCTTAATTGGACAAGGTCAGCTGCAAGATGAGAATTGTTACCTGCTTGGGGGAGAGCTGCTTTGTCCTGAAATTTCCTTTCCCTATTACACTGAATTTCCTGGAGCGACGTTCTGAAACTCGGTTCCGCTTCTCAACCATTGGCGTTGCTGATGGTTGAATGAAAATGCATCACAGTCCTTGTGCAGAGGCAAGCAGACTTGGGGACAAATTTGCTGTTTGCATAGGCAGGTTCAGTTCCTTTGAGTTGCACCTCTGTCTGTTAGTGGTGAATTTTGCTCCTGTTGCTTAATGCAGCTTCTTGCAGTGTATACCTACTTGTGCAGCTGTTGTGTGGCCAAGTGCTAAAGCACAGCAGATAACGGGAAATCTAGGGGCTTAAATTAGTGCCGAGTACATTGATTTAAGCTATCTGTAAAGGCAGTCCTTATGTTGAGACCAAGACACAGAGCACTGAAATCTCAAAACTGTCTCTGACATCGTCTTGCTTAAGTTTTCTTTGTTGTCTTTGGCCGTGTTCTGTGTGCATCGTATGTTTTTTCTGTATCTGATGCAGCATGAACTTTTGCACTGAAAAGCTAAAAATGCATTCCCGGGACAAACCTCAAAGCCAGAGTATCCCAGCTGATGAAGCAAAATGTCACTTGAGGCTCTGTAGGCTTGGGCTCTGGTGAACCAGAAGGGGAATCCAGAGAGCCCTAAGACAGCATTCTTTTTCCAAATTGGTATTGGTTGCATGATGCCACAAAGTTTTCAGCATTTGATCAAGTATTTTAAAGTCTTGTTCCCTTTTGTATCTGATTTCTGTGAACTTCTAAGAGCCTGAATTTTACTGGAGCAAATATTAATGTAGAGAAAATTGCAAACCGATAAGGGTTTTGTGTCTGTGGAATCTTTAAATTCTCTGTCATTGGTATTTAACCCTGATATGCCCTGCTTCTGGTCTGACTAGTCACAGCTAGGCACTCAGACTTTGTGTTTTGGCTGCTGAATGGTATCCATCAGCTGCCCACAATAAAGCTTTACATGGAGTCAGGGAGGAAACAAAACCTGTTAAATCTGAATAACAAAGTTATGGAAATGTAACCTGCTTCTGGTGGGTTTGTGGGCAGAACACTGTTTCGAGAATTATTTGTTTAAATTAACAGAAAACACCCTGTCTTAAGAATCCCCACTGATCTTGATTATAAGGGTAAGGCACAAGGAGAAAAAACTCTTATAATTGAAACCGTAGAGGGCTTTACAGATCGAAACCAACACTCCTTACTGCCCAGTGGAAACCAGATGAGGAGTGCAGTGTAACCATCTGCTGCCTTTTGCAGTAAATGAAGTCTCCAAGCCCTCTCTAGGCAGAGGGCGTTGCGGTAATCCGATCGGGAGGAGGTGATACAAGGGTATCCAGGGGATGCTGATCGCTGCGCTCTGCAGCAGGGTACCGCAGGCAAATGCCTGTGTGCAGAGCCCCTTGCATTTGGGTAGCCTGCCTCTTTCTGTCGTCTAGAGCCCTGGTGGGAAAAGATGCGAGAAAGAAATGAGCCCCGTTCTGAGATGTTCTTTGCTTCCCTTGTGTTCACACTGCCCTGCTGAGCTGGGAAGCTGGTGGAATATTGACTGGTATTTAGAGAGTTCAGCTTCCTTTGTGAGGATGGCAAGCCAGGTGAAAGCCACTGAAAGGCCTTTCTTCAGTGTTCAGCACATGAAACATTGCTTGCCTTTTCTTAGCTTAAAATCTTCTGTTCAAAGAAACATTGTGTCTAGTATGGGCTGAAGAAGGAGTTATAGTGCTTTTTCAACATAAGTTCTTTCTAATAATTCCCCCTCTCCTTCTCGTGTGCCCTCGGACAATCATTCTTATGTCTGAAGCTGTAAGGTTTAAATTTAACTTGGACATTGTCTGCTGCAGCCCGTTTTTGGAGCCTGCTGCAGAATCATGCTGTGGCAGTGTTCCTACCAGAGCATCCCATTTTTTCCAACTCACGGCGTTGCCCCAGCCAGGCTGTTCAGCTGCTCTCTTGGTCTCTCCTTCCCTGGTAATGGCTGTGCTGGAGAATGAGGAGGGAAGAACTCAGGGTAGACTTGTTCCCATAAAACAAGCTGCTGTCAGATGCTGAGGGAATTGCTGACAAGGGTGAGTTAGAGATGCTGGGTATGTCTTTATTTTGGGATATGGCAATGATAACAGCGTGTTTTGCCTCAGATATCCATCCTGAGGATGCTGAGCTACAAAGGAAATTGAAGCATAACCCAGCCTCTCATTTTGCTTACTCTCTGATGCTTACCCCTGCCTTCCCAATCCATGTGTGCTTTGAGTCCGTGCCTTCCCGTTGTCCCACATGCTACCCCTGCCTGATGCACTCGGCCTTGAGACATCCTGAAGAATCTCAAACCAGGGGGTATCACTGGGAGGTGGGGGCGAAGGAACATGTTAGTGCTGTGGCTTCCCTCTGGATACTCTCCAAGTCACCAAAGACTTTGAGAAGTTTTGATAATTGACTTGGTTATAAAGCAAGTCTTGCTTTTGAAACTTGCTAAACCAGTTTTCAAGTACCACTTAACCCTAGTTGCGTTTTGAGTTGGGAGTGCATGCGACTCAAGAAATGTGGACGGACTCAAGAAACGTGGATGTACAGGCAAAGGCCTCAGATGTGCCTAGGTTGAATTCAGGCTTGGGACTGCATTCTGCTGCCCTTGGTGCTTCTGAGAGTGGGATTTAGGTGTAGTCAGGAGTTGTTTTGCATTTCCAAGGGACTCGATCTAAATGTCTTAGTTACCTTGTGTTTGTTTTTTGCCTGATATCTCCTCTTTCTGTGATTGTAGATGTTTGTTGACGCCCTAGCTGGAATTTGATGTTGCCGATGTCGGGGCTTGAGAGTGGTGCATGATTCCCCCTTTGCTGTCTCCTGATGTTTTATCATCTATGGAGTATTTTGGTGGTTGTTCTTTTTTGTCAGCCTCTTTCTTTGCTTAGAAGTCAAAAACATTTTGAAGGCTGAAAGCCAAATTACATGGTGCTGCTTTCAAACAGTTCTTTTTTATGGAAGAATCAGAAACCAAAACTTGCTTTCACTACAGTCAGGGTTTATAGATACCTTTGTATGGGTTCCTTCCTGCTAGGCTGCTTCATCATTTTATAATGATATACTCACAAGATTTGAATGTCTGACAAAATGGAAGCATTTTTTGTGGACTTAAGTAGCTGCTGAGAAAGCCTCTTGCATCAATCATCAGATTCTGGTACTGAATCAGCCGTGCTGCTTTGGACTCCGACCATGTAAGCCTGGAGACCTGAGTGCAGAACTTGCAGTGTATCATTAGGTAGCCTGAGGTCCCCTCCTTGTTGCAGGAGACTGGCTGATACTGGGAGGGAGGAGGGGAAAATGATTCCAGGACACCTGTAAATCCCTGCAGTTTCGTGCTGAGGGTTTGATGTTAATTAGACAGCAGGCAGCAGTAATGTGTTGCAGCTCCCTTGGCTTGCCTGCTTCAGAAAGGGCAGAATCTTCCCACAGAGCAAAGAAGGGGCTGTTGAAGGGGCAGCAAACTGAATGGAACAACGATAATTTTATGCAAATTGGACTTCAGTAGCAGATTCAGCTTGGCTGAATCGCAGGGGGAGTAGAAGAATAAGGAAAGAAAGAGGGAGAGGAAAAACCCAATCAAATTGTATGGTTTGAGGCATGTTTCACAGCCTTCTGTTTAGATTCTTCTGCAGAAATGAAGAAACATAAGAGGAATGCCACTGGTCACAGCCAGTGGAATTGCTCTTTCTCCTGTGGTACTGCTGTTAATAACTACAAGTGGGTTATTCAGCCGACCTCTGCTGATTCCGCTTTGCTGCCTGATTTCAAAAGCTTTGCCCTGTGCTGGCACTCAATCACAGCTTGATATAACCAGTGGCGCTTTGCATGCATTGCCATCATTTTCATAGGGGAG
The DNA here is from genome assembly GCF_036370855.1 of Dromaius novaehollandiae. Taxonomy (NCBI): domain Eukaryota; kingdom Metazoa; phylum Chordata; class Aves; order Casuariiformes; family Dromaiidae; genus Dromaius; species Dromaius novaehollandiae. The sequence goes on from NC_088116.1 coordinate 2,606,672, forward strand.
CTCTCGCTTAAAAAAAGGAGGAGGAGGGGAAGGGGAGCAAATTCAGATTCAACCAGGAGGTATAGGAAGGGACTAAGGAGGCTTTTGTTTGCTTGAGCAGAAGGAGGAGTAGCTGTAACGCTTAGAGCATGCCGTACTGCCTGCCTAGGTACGGAACGATCCCTAGTGAGACTCTCTTCTCCAGCTGGGAAGAGGGACTAGCTCTTTTAAAAAGCTCAAAAAGAGATAAGGAGAAGGACTGGAGCTGATGTGGTGAAGGAGTTTCTGACCCTGGGATCGGCTGTACCGAGCTGGCTGTTGAGAACGCCGGAGGCGCGTGCACCGTTAGCCGTGAATTTGTTCAGCTCCCAGAACTGTGGTGCTGCTCCTTTCACAAACGTTGCCATAAAGCAGAGCAGGCCTGTTTGTAACCAGTGTTTTACATGTTAGACCTGCTGCAGTCTCTGCAGACTCCAGAAATGTCGCTCAGTGAGTGGGTTGTAATGCCTTTTCACAAGGTCTGGCTGTGCTGAAAGCATCAAGCCTTTCCCTGTGTCGGCGAGAGGTGACAATCCAGCTCCTGGTGTGAACAAGTCCTCCCCAGCTCCCATGTCTGTAGATACCGAGCCAGCCCCATGGTGTGCAGCCTGGAGACTGTTCTTGCTCCAGTCTTTTCCGCAGTCACCAGTCATTGGGTCTTTCCTGGCTGAGGTTCTCTCCATGACCTCTTTAGCACCACGCTGAGTGGCTTGAAAACAATTCCTGGGGCAAGGCAACAGGGAGCTTCTGTAGAGACAGAATGGGCGATATCTTATGCTGCGATTCTTTCTCTGTTTTCTGAAGCTTTTCAGGGACCACTACAGAACAAGTGAAGCCGGTGCAGAAACAGCCAGTCCTCTCCAGACCGTTTTTTTCTGACTGAAGTAGATCACATGCAGCTTTCCTACCATTTGCCAAGCTAAAGAAAATGTGTCAGCTCCCTGCAGCCTTGTGTCCCGTTCAGTCCTGGCAGGCTTTGCAGCACAGTGTCTCTTCCCACTGACGCTAGATGAAATTAAATCTTTACCGTTGGACAGATATGTTTGCAGCCTGATTTGTGCTGCTTCCTACATGGCTTGAAGAGGTCCTGGGAACTTTTCATGCCTCTACCAATAATGCACCTAACTCATAGACTTGCAGGGAATGTGCCTCCCCTGTGACAAAACCGCTCTGAGCAGGACTCGATACAGCCAGTCTCTTTAGCACTGTGACCATAGAAATACACTGGTCCCTAAACAGCCATTAACTCTGGGCCTTGCCTGTGGTTAAGGACGTTAAGGAAGTCTGTGGCTCGATCTCCTGCAGGTTGCTGAAGGGAAGGGGAGGGGGAATGTCCAGTTACAGGCTCCCTGAAGCTTTGCTTTCAGTTTTTTCTCATTTGCTAATCTGTTTACAGAAGTGTCTTGTGGGCATGTATTTTGTATTTCAATACAATCTTTACTATTTTGAATGTCAGATCACAGAAATTCCTATGTCTCTTTGGAGCAATGTGCCACCTCATGCTTTAATGAATGTAGCTAGCATGGGCTAGACCTGTCCGTTCCTGTGCTAATGTGCAAACGTGCCCTTGACGTCCTCTCTGGCTTCTGTGTGCCCTTAAGCCTTGGTCTGCATGCGGAACTGAAGAGTTGTGAACTGGTGTTACAAAAGGAACTGTAAAATCTTCCTGAAGTTTCCTGAATTTGCCTGAAGTTAGCCTCAAGTTCTGCTTGTTCTTTTTGGTGCTCAGGGTCTTGAATGCTGAAAATGCAAAGTATTATATGGTGTTTATGTGCTTGTTTGCTTTATTTCTGCACTGTTTTGGGAGCCAATGTGTGAGCTGCTGCTTGAAGTAGAGGTTTGGCAATGAGGGTTTGGTTTCCTTTGCTGGACCAGATGCAGTTTTCCTATGTAATGTGTCCACTTTTTGCTTCTGTGCCGTAGTTTGTCCATCTGACAGGGAGTGCAGACTTCCCTGTCTGGTCTTGCTTGTGAAGCTTGCTTGGTGTCTGCAAAGGGCTTGAAGGTGATATGAGAAGAGATGCTGTAGAAATGCAGGGTACCTTGCAAATGCAGTGTGTTTTCCTGGGATATACTGTTTGCATGTTACGTGCATGATCTGTGCTCGTTCCCCTGGCAGCCATGGCCAGCGAGGTCAGGTGGTGGGTGCCTTCTCAGGCTCAATGGAATTGAATTCTGCCTCTTTCTTGATGGTTAACAGATTTTGTTCAGTAAATTGTAAAGTTGTTGCTGGTCTGTGTATCAGCATGATGATAGTTCTTTATTATGGCTTTCACTAACCAATCTGTAACTAACTGTGGTTGTTTGATTACAGAGGGAACATCCCCACGCTAAACAGGTATGGTACTTGTCATCTTTTAAAATTTGAAAAGAAAGACTAGAAAGAAGTAGCCTAATACTTACTGTTTTAACGTGTTTTGTTTTAGTACCCTTATCTTTACTTGGGAAGCTCTCAACCATAACTCTCCCCCCCCCCCTTCTGCCTTTGTCTAAAACATGTTTTCAGCTTCTCTTTACCCTTTAAAAGCAGCTTTGCATGTGGCAAGCTTTAAAATTACATTTGCCAGGTGCCTTATGTATGTACGATATGCAGTGAACTTTAGCAGAATGCTGCTTCTTGGGTGTCTCTTTTTTGGAGCTCAGTTCCCGGCTGCTGGCTCTCGACAGGGCGTCGCAGTGGTGTCCCAGGCACTGGGTTGTGGACAAGAGCATGCGTGGGGCTGCTCGGCTTCCCGCAGCTCGCTCGGGGTTTGTGAGGCTGTCTTACCTCCCGCACCTCACCCCATAGATGAATCTGCATCTCAAACAGCTGACAGCATGTTTTGTTGTGTTTCAGATGCTAATTTTTCCTCCCTTGTCTCAGTTTGAAAGTATTTCTTGTTTTAAATAGTACATGAAAAATGTCTGCTGTCTTTTTGTTTAGTTATTGTTTTGTGGTATTTTTTGTGTTAGTTGTAAGAAATGTACACCAAGGCATGTCCTGAACATTTTTACTCTTTCAAAATGTGAATACCTATTATTTATTACTGCTTACAAACCTACTTAGGGAAAAATAGTAAAAATGGGATTGAAAGTCTCATGGCTCTTAATCAGAGATAAATTGCAGAAACCTAGAGTGACTTCAAACATGAAGAGAGCTATTAATCAGACTGATGATACTTTAGACTTGTTAGCAGTATACTTAAGGCCGTATCAGACTGGTTTTCTGTATGTGAAAAGAAAGAAATCTTAGAAAAGCCGGTAGGAAGCAGTGTCAGCAGTCCATGGTTTGGTGGTGGTCCTGACCGTCGGCGGCTGACCGGGGTGCCATACACAGCGTTGTCCGGCCCTGGACTCGCCTGCTCTGCAGCTGGGGCCTGAGCCAGGGAGGCAGCTGAGCATCTGTTTGACTTTGCAAGATGTAAATTCAGCATGTGCTGCGCTGAATCAGTGCCCTGGTTCTTTCCCATCGCCTTCTGCCTTCTGTTGTGTTACTAGTTGGGGAAGACAGAAACTTTGCCAGTGTCTTCCTAAGCCTACGGGGGAGTGAAGCAAGTGACAGTAAACTGTTCCTGCGTCACTGAGTGCTGCCGTGTGCCAGCTAGCCGTTTCCGTCTCTTCAGAGCAGGCTTGAAAGTCTCACTGTGTTGCAGGGAGCTTTTGAAATAGGTGTCTCAGTGAATAAGGTGAGTCTGTAGTTCAGAAGTTAAAATTATTCCCCGATTCTGCTAGCTAGCAGAAAGGATGCCTGCATAGTTGTAGTAGGCTCTTCCTTCAGTATGAGGGAAATCTCCTCTGCTAATCTTCACTGTGGCACTGTGGATCTTTACGAAAAAAACCCCAACCCCAAACCCTCAAAACAGCACAGATTATTTCACAGCCAGTATATGCTGCCATGGCAGTTGAAGTGTATGAGAAGTTAGTGATGCATTAATATATTCAGGATCTTGCCCTCTCACGGGAAAGAAAGCTGACCTCTAAAGTGAATGTGCTCTTTCTTTAAATAGAAGTCTCTTACGTTGTGCCTTCCTCCATCTGTTTAAATCTGTTCCAGTCCTCCTCACTTAAGTGAGGAATTGGTCCTTTATGAGGGATATGTTTACTGTGCTGTATCTCACTGCTTCAATAGCAGGCATATAGGCGTGACTATAACCATAGTAAGAGGTCTCGCCTGGAGAACAGTGGATCTGGAGCTCTGCCCTGTTTCCTTGGTCCTTTGCCTTAAGATAGATGTGTTCTGTGGCCAACTGCTTGTATGTAGCAACTGCTACCCTTTAGCAATCGAAACTGATAAAAATAAAAAAGCTGTGTGTGGGAGGTTTGTAATGTTTTCAAAATCTGGATTAAATCAGATGAAAGAGCATGTTAATTTGGTCAGCAGTTAGAGAGGAAGGCACTGTAACAGGGCTTTAGTTAGGGTAGGAATGCTAGTGTGAGCTTTAGAAAACCCCATAGAATTGTTGAGAGGTCGCTGTGTCACCCTGTGCATTTGAGGGCTATAAGTTATAGTATGACCAGAAAAATGGCAGAAGCAGTAAGAGAATATGGCTTAATACACTTTAACTTAATTCGTAAAGGTTTAGTAAATTGTCAAGTGCCAAAACTTAGTACAGTTGTTTATCTCGGTATTCATCTGTAAAAGCAAAATATACATACAGGAGGAACAGTGCTTTCAGCTGTGCATAGTCATAATTTACCTGTCATCTCAGTAGACTACTTAAGAAATGTTTTTTAAAGGGTAATAACATTTTTTAACCCTATGACTGTTCCCAAATGTTGGGAGGACATCCAGGTAAGGATATCAGTGGTATCAGGCATACATGCCAGCATTGCAGTGACTTTGGAGAAGACAGCACAGCAGGTCTGGCGTGCTGAAGAGTCTAATAGATCATGCAACAGCCACACTTCAAGTGGTCGTACACGCATGCACGTATCTTTTTCCAGTGATTTTATTTTTTCTCCCTTGTCTTTACTAACTGTGATCTTACTGAATTGCCATTTAGAATGTCCTTCTCTTCCAACCTCAATCACTATGGGATGGTCCACGTAGCTAGCGTGAGTGATGTACTGCTAGACAATTCGTTCACTCCACCGTGCCAGCGGATGGGCGGAATGGTCTCCTTCCGCACATTTGAAGACTTTGTCAGGTATGTGGGGAAGGGTGACTACTGTCATTCGCGTCGTCAGCTTCCTAGTGGGCCCAAATGGAACTGGACAAAATCTTTGCTTTGTCTAGAATAAGGTTTACAGTGGTCCTGAGCTTGTCTGCCAGGTTTCTGGGGTTTCAGGCAGAGGGTTGTTTGCATCCACTCTTCTGCTTCCCTGAGATAGCTGGAAGTTTCAAAATTCTGTAAGAGTGATTTGCTCGCAACCTGAAGGATCAGCATCTTGAATTTCTGCTGCTTTGGAGATCATTTGCAAATGTGCTGATTCCTTCTAACATTCTTGTGCACATATATATACGTGGAAGGATGTGTTCTTTATGCTTGCAGCCTTCTAGATACAGGCAAAAGACAGCAGAGCCTGCAGCAGTCATGAGGGCCTGTAACTATAGGGTCTCTGAATTTTGTTGGAAGATCCAGGTTCTGCTTGGGGTTGGAGAGTGGGGAGGTATTGCCTCCCTGTCTTTGGAGTTACAATTCTGCAAAGGGAAGGAGTCCTGTTCTCCTCACCCCCCCACCCCCCCAAGAAGAAGGTGGATTTTGGTGCTGTTTACTTTTGCTGGGTTAGCAGCTGCATATTTATGGCTAATACTTCTCTGGTGTATTTCAGAATCTTTGATGAAGTGATGAGTTGCTTCTGTGACTCTCCTCCACAGAGCCCAACCTTCCCTGAAGCTGGTCATGCTTCCTTGTATGATGAAGACAAGGTACAGTAATTTTTTCTCTTGAGGTTGCTCCCAGGTTGAACATAGAAGGCATGCAAAATGCCACAGTGACTGCAGGCTAGAAGCCTTCACTTGCCCTATTTTCTGTCTTACATCCTTCCTTGTCAATTTACATCTTGATTCTTCCCTCTCTTCTGCCTCTTAGAACTGCTTTTAGGAGGAAAGGATGAGAGGACCCCCTGCGTTTTTTACAGTGACATGGATAGCAGGAGCAGAGGAAACAGCTAATTTATAATGCTTAGAGAAGAAGAGCTGCTGCCCTTAGAGTTGGTAGCTGCCCCACTGCTCTGTCCTGCCTCTCAACAGCTAGGAGCCCTGTTTGGATGTAGTGTGGGTTCAGAATAGGGCTTGGTTTGAAACTGATCCATTGATCTTGATGTGTTTAAGTACTGTAGCCTTGTTCCAGAGTATTACTGTCAACCTTAATGTCCTCTGATCCCTCTCTTTATCTCCCCCCAGACCTCACCAAGGATTATTTCCTGTTCACATTCAGTTTATTGGAGTTAACTGCAAGTTCTTAAATGCTTTTTTTTGTCGTTTCTCAGAGCTGTTACATAATTAATGCTTCCACATCATGTCATTTTGTTTTAGATATGAAAACACTTGTTGTGTTGCTCCTATTATTTGAATTTGCTTAATTTCATTACCCTTCTCCATGCCAAAGTCCTCTTTTTGTCCCATCTGTACTGCATCCCATAAAGAGAGGATACGTCCTTGCATTCCTTTTGCACTCAAAATCTCTCTGAAGTGTACTTAACCAAGTCAGGTGTGATCATCAGAATCAAATTGTCAGAATGAAGTGCCTGTTTGCTGTTTGTGAACGTCAGCTCTTACTTTTGTGAAATTACGGATTTGTGAGGCTGCTTGGTCAAGGATTTCCTTCATAATTTTGCTTTGTTTACAGCAGGCTCTGCTGAGGTCATTTCTTTCCTAGGGGGCCTGTATTTTAGAGGTGTACTTAGGGGGCCTCTTGAGAATACACAGATGTTACGTTGTTAACGATTTATTTATGGGAAATGTTTTCTTTAAATCGCAGGCTGCCCGTGAGGAGCCCATTCACATCCTTAATGTTGCTATTAAAACTGACAGTGACGTTGATGATGATGGGCTGGCAGCCATGTTCAGAGAATTCACGCAAAGCAAGGTAAGTTGCTTAGCTTCTCTCCATCCCTCTGGAACTGCATGATTTTGCAGGGCAGTTCTGTCTGCTTTGGGAAAAGTCTGGATGTTCCTCAGATGTTTTTTTTCAAAATAAGTAAATAAATGGAACACTTACATCCTTAATTTATTCCATCTAAAACCTTATCACTTCTTTGATTGGATGTAACTGCACCTTTCCGAAGCCTCCAGGGTAGGCAATGAATAACAGCGAGCTCTCGCTGTTTCTCTTTGCAGTACCTAATGTTGCATTCGAATCTATCAGCTCAGGACTCTTCCCCTTTAATTTTTGATAGGGTAAACGACCCTTAAGGTTTTAAATGCGTCAGGTGAATCTTCAGTATCTATCTCCAGATGCTGTGAAGGAATGTGCTGTATCCCTCTCCTTAATAGTAATGTGAATAGAGTCACTAAATTGTTACTATCCCTGTTATATAGGTAAGAGGCATGCAAAGTGACATTAAAATGGCCTGTATCTGTGTATCACAATAGTTTTAATACAATTCAGACTTACTCCCCTTTTTATTGGCATGCTGGAGCATCCATCTAGTGTGATATTTCTGGTCAAAGGTGGAACAGATTTGTGCATTTTGTTGCCCCTTCATAAGCAAGGGATTCACCTTAGTGTACCAAACGTGAGTCCTGTGATCACTTCGGGGGGGGGGGGGGAACCGTGCGCTGGGGGAGCCCCCCAGTGTCTGCCTCCTTTTGCTTCTCTGGCTGGTCTGCAGAAGCCCTCGCTGGCTTGTCGCCCTCAATAGCCATCAGGTACCAGACCCTGCAGCATCCGTGGTGCCTGCAATGATTATGGAAGGATTGAGAGAGGAGTTTGTAACTTTGCTTCCCAGTGTAGGAGGTGGTAATGCATTCTGCAGAAATGAGGCATCCCGAAATGAGACTGGTATCCACTCTGCTTCAGCAGCTTCCTGTCTCTTTAAGCAAAGAAAATAATCAAATATAAAAATTAAAACTAGTTTTGCTTTTCATCTGCTTGATCATGCTCCAGGCGTTTTATGGGAAGGGAAAAAACGAAAGAAATAGAAAAAAAATTCCAAAACACATTAAACTATCAAATAGGTTGATCCAAATTGTCCAAATAATCTTCTTGTCCCAGCATGTTGTGTGTGGTTTTTTTAATAGAAATTAGGATCATATACTTGTAAATGACTTGTGGAGGAGATTGAGGCAGTCAGTGTAAATGGAGTTTCTCCAGGTGCTGATGGCTAATCGCTCTGTAATAGCTGTGGACTTGCTGTGAGACCCACATTATTACGATGTAATCAGAATCCTGTTGCTATGCTGTTATTGTCTGCCACTTGTGGAATTTTAAAAGCAATAACAATTTTTGCTTTTTAAATCATGGCATTATTAAAGTTATTTTCTTTCTCTTGCCATGAATATAGTCACTGATGCTTATTTTCAAAGGGCTTAACCTTAGTAAAACATTTCAGTCCAAGCCGAAAGGAGTGGTTTAGTTCCCAGTCTAGCTAAGGTTCTTATTTCTGTTCCATTCTCCGTGCGTGTGTCTCATTTTTAAATTGGAAAAAGGAGGGGAGAGCAAAAAGTTTTAGAAAGAGGAGCAAAATTACCAGATTTTAATACTTTTCAGAAGAGCAAAGGCAGGACAAATATTCATGGCATTTCTCATTTCTAATGTGGCTTTATTGAACTTGATTTAAAAAAACAATCAGAATGGACACACTCTGATCAGTTTAAAAAATAAAATAAAACCTATCACTTATCACCTTTGTGGTATTGACCCATCTGTCCTTTGGTTGTCTGTGTGCTGTTTGTGCCTAGACCAAGTATGTGCTCCACGCTTCCTTGTGTCAGTTCCTTTAGGACATCATTTGCCATGTGCATACCATGCCTACCTTGCCCTTCCTTCAGAAAGTAATCTTTGCAACAGCAACAAGAAGAAGAGACCAACTTACTGGGGCAAGTGAACAAGAATATATCCTGCAAGACTTGTGAATAACTCTTCTGCTTTACTTATTAGCATGGCTCAAGTGGAATACTGTGTCCTTGTGATTTGATTACTTCTCTTTTCAGATTTAATGTATTTGCTTATGCATGCTACTAGACAAACATCAGATGAAAAATCTTAGCTGTGAGTAGACTGAAATGGACTGGGACCTTGCAGCATAGATGCAGGAGGATCTTTTCCAGACCATAGAGGACTTGCACCTGCTTTTGATGTGTTCCTTTTCTGTTAATCCCAATATCTTGGTTCCATCCTTTCATTTTTACAGAAATCGGTCCTGATTGAACATGGGATTCGGAGGCTGACTTTTCTTGTAGCACAAAAGGTATTTTGATATCTCTCATGCTGCTTAGAACTGTTTGGTGTCTAGCTCAAAATAGCACTGACATTTCTTGGGGTTTTTTTCCAAGTTAAATACTGTATTAACTATATCTAGTTCTCTTTTCACTGCTTTTATTCTCTAAAATTTGAGATTGTTTTAATGAATTTGTATAAGAAAATTAATTTACAATTGTAAACAATCTTGACACCTCTTGTATTCTTGAATTAATTCATTTTTAATTTTCATCCTAATTGCTGGCTTTCTTCTGCCCCTCCTCCCCACCCCGTGTTTGTGTGCTTCCCTTGTAAGGACTTCAGGAAGCAGGTCAACTATGAGGTCGATCAGAGATTTCATGTAAGTAAAAAGTTTCTATAACTGTGACAATCTTGCCCCAAGGCTGGGAGACATGTAAGTGACTCCAGGCTCCTCATAACTAAACTTGATAATATTTGGTTCTAAGTGAGGTGTTTAGTGCCAACACTGGTGTCAGGGTCAAGTGAAGTATTCAAACAAGCATCTAACTTTAAATGCAAGAGAGGGCCTGTTGCATTCAGTGGGATGGGTCCCATGCTGAAGAGTCCCTAGTTACCAGGCTGACATCATGACTCTGATACAGTGATAAAGATCTTGATTGTTTCTGTATTGGTTTTGTATTCTAAAATGCAATTATACAATTACACTTGCATTTCTTGCATAGTGTAGTGGTTTCTTTAGGCTTCTTACTGATTTTAAAATAACTCAGAGGAGTGATTGAGAAGATCTGCTGAATTTCACGCAATGGTTTAGGGATGCAGAAAGCATTTGGTGCTCTTACTGCTAAGAATTACTCCTCTCCCTAGTGAGGGCTAGTTTGGCCCTGCTTTCAAGGTGGCAATGTAAGGCATAAACCTGATTTTTATTCATTGTATATCTACTTCACAACTCTAGAAGTTTTTAAGAATCTTGAAAGTGCAAGAAATTCACCCTGTGTTCAAGAAATAAGTTTTGGCAAGTTTTGCTAAAGAAAAACTAGTTTATAAATTGGCAAAAATGTGGATAGCACCACTTGGGAATCACTGGCCGTGGTAGCGCAGAGAGAGCATCTGCCCTTGTGGGGTGATTCTTGTGCAGTGTCATATGGCAATCTGAAAGCTCACAATTATCACTACTATGAGACATTAATGCACTATGAATTACATACTTTCAAGTCTCATTGTAGTCTTCAAAAATTGCCTATTTTACAATTTATTAACAAGTGTTAATTTAATAATAAAGTCCAAGAAGTTCCCAGCTGGGTGTCTGGTTTTAATACTCTGTAATGTTGAAATTGTTGACTTTGCCATTTGGATCATTCTTATGTATTTGCCAGATGGATTTTTAAGGACTGTGCTAGTGGAAAGGTTCATAGATACTTTGGGATTTCCAATACAAATATCTAGTGCAAGGAATTCTTTTTTCCATAAAGTTAGCATCATCTGCTCTGTTTTACAGAACAGTAAGAGAGACTGTCCTGTAGGCTGAAAGAGTAAAAGGCTTTTTGCAAAATGTATGAGGAAATGCTACAAAATGAGCTACCATCTTCAGTTCATTGGAGACAGCAAACCTACTGAAATATACCCTATACAGATGTGTGTCAACTGATGGCATTATGTAGGGCACTGGACCCTTTGCAGAAGTGCAGGGACTTTAAGCAAGAAACCTCAGGCTTTAGAAGTGAACCCCAGAAGTTTTAGAGAATAGAACTGATACTTGGGGAATGAAAAATAAGAGCCTATGAATAAACATGGTAGCACGAAGCAACAGTGAGAAAGGGGGCAAAGAATGGAAGGAGTCCTCACAAAAAGTAGTCCAAGCCCCCAGTTTCGCTGTGCTCAACGTTTCATCTACTACCCTGGATTAACAGACTTGAATAATTCCTGGATTGGGATAGTTATGGGAAATGAGTGATTCCCTGTTGTGGTTCTAGGAGGGGTGCTGTTAAGAAGGGCATGTCTTACAGGGAACAGCTAAATCCCAAGCAAAGCCTCAGCTGTTGGAAACTGCCACAGCCTCTGCTGAGAATTCACTTTTGCTCTGGGTGCTTTTGATGGCCACCTTTGATTCTCATCAAGTCACTGGCAAAACTTGCATTTACCTCTAGAATTGGCCCTAAAATCAGCCCCTGGGTACCCAGAAACTAGTGCTACTTGGCTAAATGCTCTCTTGTCAAACTGCCAGCATGTGTATGGGTATCTTTTCTTAACAAACAAACAAACAAAAGAAACGAACAACAACAACAAAAAAAAACCCCAGTGATTTGTGGCTGTTGTTGCTGGATATCTTAGCTTAAAGCTGCAACTTTAGCTGAATGAGAGTGCCTGAAGGTGGGTCTCCCAGTATCACCAACAGTGAACTCGCACTTCCTTTTCCTGGATGATGGAATTCCACTTTGTCTCCTGTTTGCCAAGTGGTATCCTCCATGTGGAAAATAACCTTCAGTTCAGGCCAAACGTTTCTGCACACCTTGGCTCTGTAGGAGGCACGATCCTGACAGCTAAGGATGGATAGGGACCCTGAAGAGAGCTGAGAATAGCTCTCATTGACTAAATGCACAGAAGAAAATGCTGTATCTATTCCACATCCTTTCAGATTTGTTGGTCACTAGTTCTGAATGAATCCTGCACGCTGTCCCACACACTCACGTCGAGCTACCCGGTCCGGCAGCCTGTCTCTGCTGTCCTTGCAGAAGCCATCAGGAGCTGGAGCTCTGCAGATCACTGTTGCAGGCATGGGGATACATACCCCTGGGGCTGCCATATCTGACCAAATGCTGCTTGGAGGCTGTGAGCCTGCAAGCTGGGCCTTGCAGAGCTCGATATCTGAAGGAGAGGCCTTCGCTCGAGACCCCTGTCCTCTGGGAAGTGTTAGGGAGAATGTAACCCTGTGCTGTGGCATGAGGAAGGTGGTGAATCATGGAGGTTTGGTGTTGCTTTGAGCCTTCAGGATGGTATTCTGTGCTTGCAAGGTTGGTCGGTCTAGTTCTCCTGAACGTGCCTTTACCCTAAAGTCAGGCTTGCGTTTGCCCTCAGCTGCCGTTTCCTGCCATCCGTTGTTAAGACGTTGCTGTTCCTGAGCCAGAGGATGCACCATGGTTTGTCATCAGTTTGGAAAGTTTGTAGAATACTTCTGGGATCTTTTGTTAGTGTCAGTCTTTATTGCTATCTCCTATTCTATTCTGTTTATTACTGGACCAACTATTAACTTAGCCAGGGCCTGGGCTTGGGTTTGTTTTTGTTTTAATTACAGTCTATATAATTAGTTCCCAGCATGTTGAGGTAATAGAGAGTTGCTCCAGCAAGCTTCCAATTTCCTCATCTCATTAGGTTTTTAACGTGATTATTAGTATAATAATCAACTATGATGATTTCTGTTGTAGCTTTTCACATTCTGCAATTTGCAGGGTGTCTTGATTGGCTAATTTAGGCAAATTATTTTGATTGTCTTGATGATGGTTGGTTGATTAGAACACAGCGGGGATATAATTCTTCTGCCTACGAAATGGAGCACTCTTTTGGTTTTTGGTACCAGAGCACTGAGAGTTTTTGTGTGTGCGCACATCTAATTATTATATTTGCCCACAACACTAGTCAAATGCCTTGAAAGCAATTACATTAGTGATAGAATGAGCACGGATGATAGAAATTGGCAGCGTGCAGAGGAGGACAGGTAGGAGGGATCTGGAAGAAAAGTGAAGAAACACGAAAGTGTCTTCTGTGTGGTTGTTTTCTCAGCGTATTGTTGATACTCATAGGCTCACCTAAATTTGTCTGTTGCCTGGATTTTCAATGGCAGGTTTTCCTGTGCCTGTGGCTAGTCTGGAAGATATACTCCAGTCAAACACAGATTACTTTGTTCGACAGAGAGTCTTCAGGTGAAATTCTGGGGATTGTTCTCTATAGGAGGTAGAGAAGATGATCCATTAGTTTATTCTACCCTTAAAAGTTGTATTGCTTAGTGGAGCCTTGTACTTTGTCATCATGCAGTGGTTGTTGGACTGGATCAAGCTAGGGCTGCCTGTTTTTCATTGATACTGAAAATGTGACTGTCATTCATTCAGAAATTCAGTGACACCAGGTCAGATATCTCCTTTTCTTTCTTAATAAAGCAATTCTGGCCGGTTGTGTATGTTCTCTGATGTCACTTTTAGCACAGATGGCCAGTGTTCTCATGTTGGTGCAAAGCTTTCACATAAGTTCCTCCACCCAGTAAACGTATTTTGTAAATTTTTGTGGCGTACTATTTCATACACAAGGATAAAGTTTCCTATTAGAACTCATTATCTTCTTTGTGAAGAGAATAGTTCTAGCAGTAATAGCATGAAGAGAGCTATAGAATATAAAACATCATTTTGTGTACCTCACCTTACATAATAGGGAGTTAATCTCACTGTAAGGCTCCTAAACATTTCCACAATAATCATAATAATAATAGAACTAGAACAGATTTCCCACTGCCACGTCTGGACATTTCAATCTTACTGTCTGTTGGTAATAGACAATAATAATCAAAAGCCAGTCAAGTGGCAGCTATTGCCTTAACAGGGAAGACAGGTTTAAACTACCCCTGCTGCCTCGTTGGGGGTAACTTGATGTTCCACGGCCCTTTGTGATATCGTAAAAGTAGCTTGTAACAACTTTTATCCTCCTGCTGCGGTGCCACTCCAGATCTGGCCTGTGAGCACTCTCTGGGTAGATCAAACGGTTTACTTTTGGAGGGCTAACATAATTGTTTTTATTTTCAAACAGAGGGAATTTCCAAAGTTTTTCACGTTCCGTGCCAGGGATAAGGTAAATTATACGTTCTTAAGATTTTTCTCTAAATGTTGGCTTTATCCTTCTTTCACGTAGTTGTTCTATGCCAGTGTAAGAGGGAGTGAGCTACTTAAACAGTGCAGAATTTTCTCCTCCCCCTCTAGGCCTGTCCACCACAAGCTCAGCTGATGCCAGTTGGAATGATGAGTCTTTGATAATTTTGGATAAAAATTATGTTCTTGGAAGCCTAACCTGAAGCTTCTGTTTTTGCAGATTTTAGCCACAGTGAAGCATGGGGAGGTTGGAACCTCTAGGATGATTTGATACCAAATTTTCTGGGCTCTTGTGAAAAAGAGGATATTTTGGGGGAGTGAGCTTAGGAACTTGCAATCTGTGTTCTAATCTCAATAGTCCAACAGTTTCAAGACATCTCTTAGTACTAATGATGATGGTGCATCAGATTAAAAAAAAAATTCTCAGGCAGATGGATTTGAATTTTTAGTTATATATGAAATTTTTAAAGACTATTGTCTAGTTCTCCCCATCTTCTGTGTTCCAGCTTCTTAACCCATCCTCTTTTTTGCTCTTTTTTCCTTGTGTTATGCTGGATGTTTCCAGTTTGAGGAAGATAGGATCTACCGTCATCTGGAGCCAGCTCTGGCTTTTCAGCTGGAATTGAACCGGATGCGCAACTTTGATCTCACTGCCATTCCGTGTGCCAATCATAAAATGCATCTCTACCTGGGAGCCGCTAAAGTTGAAGTGGGAACAGAAGTGACAGACTACAGGTTCTTCGTGAGGGCGATTATAAGGCATTCAGACCTGGTTACCAAGGTGAGTTTTGTCATCCCTGCACGCTGTGTTTCCAGGATAGCTTATGAAACACTGCAAGTCATTCTAAGTATCTGCGTGCAAATGTATGCACGTTTATGAAGAACTGCAGATGCCTGCCCTTACTTTGCTAGTGTTGCCTCTACAGAAGCACATCTTCAAAGACCTAGTATTCCTATGCTTCGAGGAAATTTTTCTGTGGCCCAAGTGGATAGTCAGGAATCCTTGCTTTTTGAGTCGTCGTTTCTCTGTGTTGCCCCTGCACTACTGCAGCAATGGTTTGCACTGTCCGGGTTCGGATTTACACTGACATTAATGAGGGCACAAGTCAGCTGGGTGTCCAGGCGGTAGGAGTACTAGCTCTGTGACTGTGAGAGAGCTGCAGTAGGTTTGCATATCAGGCTGAAACTAATGTAACCTATTTTCTTAATCAAGTTCTTCCACAGTTTTTCAAACACTGTATTCTTGGGTTGTGTTTTTTTGAGTAGAAAGTAAATTGTTTGTTGACAATCTCTGGCAGGAAGCCTCCTTTGAGTATCTGCAAAATGAGGGAGAACGATTGCTTCTGGAAGCCATGGATGAATTGGAGGTGGCTTTTAATAATACCAATGTGCGCACTGACTGCAATCACATCTTCTTAAACTTTGTGCCTACTGTCATCATGGACCCATCTAAGGTATGCTCTGTTCCCCAGCTCTGAACTGTTTGTTATTCTGGGGCTTTACTTACCAGAATGGAGTCGTCACCTGTTATTTTCTAATGCTATTTAAGCGCACCTATTGACGGTGTGCATTTTAATACCGTTTGGTGAATGACATGCAGTTTCAACTAGCCATTTTATAGCAGAAAGTACAGGCAATCAGTGACTGCTATGAGAAGGGATAACATGATAGTCAAGTTAGTTATTCTGACTACTGGTTTTTTTTCTTTTCAGTAGAAAATCAGGTGAGTACTGAGAGATTCATCACTGTTTGTTTAGTGACTTTTTGATGGATTTGGGTTTCTAGTTGTCAGTATGAGTCACATGGAATATGCTTTTGTCTCTAGAAGGCGCTAGTAGTGAAAGGTATTGCCAGAAAAAAGCAGAATAATGCCATGGGTTAACCTATAATCTGTTAGGGAGGGGGAAAAAAAAGCTTTTTTTTCTCCTCTTTTTAGATGTGATGGATAAAATTAGATACCTTAATATAAAAAATATGAAATATAAATTGAATTCCAGAAGGTTAAAAACGTGTTTTCATGATTTAATTGTAATCTATACCAGTCACATATTTACTCCAGTGCATAAGTGATTGAAGTTAAGTTTAAAAATACTTGGGCATCATATTTTTCTGCTGAAAATGTAAAGAAAGTGGAGTCACATAACTAGTGGAAGTCTCTGACTAAAGATTACAGTGCTTGTTGAGCTGCTAAACCAATTTCTCTTCAAAAGCAGAAAGAATAGTTTTCGTTTTAGCTAATTAAGGTAAACAGGTGGTTTCACATTAGGAGCTTGTTTGGGAGTTGAAGAAGCAAGAAAGCTTTATTTCTTCTTCCAATCTATGAGTAAGTATGAAATGTAAGATTTCAGAACTAGCAGGGCTCATATTTTTATGGGAATAGCACTGTCCTTCAAGCAGTGTGGTTCATTTCCTCTGTTTAACCTAACAGACACTTTATCAAAATGTGTTTTTTATTTGAAATTAAACTTATTCTTTCACAGCGTATTTAAGATAAATATTTTTAATAAGGAGAGAAATAGCTTAAAATGTTTGGGGGGGGGGGGGTTGTTATAGAAGTCCAGATATTATCCAAATACAATGTGAGACAATCATGAACTTGAAAAGAATTTGAAAAATCAACTAGTAAAAAAGAAATGCCTCATTTTTTCATTCTCTGATATAAAAGCACAAAGAGATCAGCATTGTAAATAAATGAACAGTAAACTTTGTAGATGCTTAAATGAAAGTTCTTAGGCATAAAGCATGTTTCTGGTTAGCAGAGGAACCACAAAGAAAGTCCAAAATAAACTCTAAAGGCTGTATTTAGTTGGAAATCAATATTCTGTTCATGGTTACCAAAAGATGAGAGGTGGCCTTTCTTTATGAAAATAACTGAAAGTTTAAACAGATTAATTGGTTATCAAAATAGGTGTCTCCTGCTTGCTGACTTTTAAAATCATGACTAAAAATTAGTGGTTTAAATCACTTCTTAATAAATCCCATCTCAGTGCATCCAAAATCTTTAGTTTCCAGCAGCTTCTGTAGAAGCTAGGATATGAGGCCCCTGGAAGTTAAGCCGCCTTCGGATGTATACCATGACTTTTCCCTGAGCAGCTGTGGGGAAGAGAATTTTTTTTCTTTCTTTTTTTGGACGAATGTTAAAAACAGCCTACAAATTGCCTTCTTTTAATATGCGCTATTTGCCAACAGTAGTATATTATAAGTTTCATAGAACAGTAGCGGACCAAGCTCCAAGTAGTAATTGCTTTGTTGATTTAAAGCATTGTAGTGTATGTGCAGTGAAACATGATTATTATAAGTACTACATAACTGTTTGTCAAGGATTTCACTTTCCTGCGTTTTGCAATTCCTAGCTGCGAGCTATGCTTGTAAGAAGAGAAGCAAATGAAGGGGAAGCGGTGGGCGTACTGTACTTGGCTGGGGGTGCGATGGGCTGTGAGGTAGAGATGTGAATCCGGGACTGTCAGTCTACCTCGGCGGTCCCCCAATTTTGAGTCGATTGGTGCCTTTTTCCAGACTTGTGAGGATGAGGGTGCCTGGGCCACGGTGAGGTAGCACCGCTGGGCACGTGCTGCCGCTTGGCGCTTTGCTCTCTGTTCCCTGTGTAGCGGGGTGGGCTGGTGGGCAGGACGGAGGTGGGATGGAGGAGCGGCCCCGTGGTGAACGTGCCCGGGCCAGAAGGGTGAGGACATTTCTTTTTGTGTGTTTTAAGATTGAAGAGTCCGTGCGGAGCATGGTGATGCGCTATGGGAGTCGCCTGTGGAAGCTCCGCGTCCTCCAAGCCGAGCTGAAAATCAACATCCGTTTGACCCCGACCGGGAAGGCGATCCCCATTCGTCTCTTCTTGACCAATGAGTCTGGCTATTATTTGGACATTAGTCTGTACAAAGAAGTGACAGACTCGAGAACAGCGCAGGTGTGGCTCTGTGGAAACAAGTGATTTGTAGTGGGGCACATCATACCTGAGCAAGCTCTTCTGTGGTTTGCCATGTTTTCGGCTAATTTAAAATTGCCATTCAACTTTGCCGCATAAAGAGGAACAATCGTAAAGGTAGCCAGTGGGCATATAGGTGTGCAGAACACATAAATGATTATGGAAAAGTGCATGTCTTCTAGTTGTTTTGCATATACCTTGAGTTATTTGTACAGCATCTGTTTGCTTCTATGGTGGAGTACTCTAAAAGGGAATAGAAAATAATCACTGTTGATGCTTATTCTGTAGGTCATGACAGAATTATATATTTCCCTGAATAGGTAAAGAAAATCTGTGAACTCTTCTTTTAAATTCTGGAGGTATAGGGAATGACTTGGGTAGGATGCTGTAAAATTATTGAAAGTGCTTTTAGGTCATTTTTATTAAATACACTAGGCTCTTTTGTAACAGTTGTGGCTATTCTGGTATTTGTGCTTTTCACAGCTTAGGTGTATTGTGGTTAACTCAAATACCTACACATGCTAAAATACATAGGTCCTAGGATGAATGAAATATATTTAAATATAGAAATGTTTACTTCTCTGTAATAATCTCTCTGCCACGGAGTAGTAGCAACAGAATAAATCACTCGGGCAGTGTAAATGTCAAATATAAAGCGCTGAGTCACCTGCTCTCCCCTCTTCCCATTTACATTTTCCCAGCAAGCCTGGCTGTACAGCCCATCCGGGCTTGCGATCCTGGAGCAGATAATGTCTGAATGTTTTACTTCATTTCTGCCTTTGAGTGGAGATGAGAAAAGAAAAGGACATTTTAATAATCTTCAGCGGCTGAGCTTAACACTTGAGCTTTGTTAGTCACTTGTGAAGGTCACCTTTCCTCTTAAATTCTGTCTCTGATGAGTGGGTTAGAGAAATATCCATGTCACACCTAGACTATACTTTCTTTTTTTAAAGCTGGGAGAGTGTGCTTTTATGTGTACAGCTTTTAGCAACTTTTCCAGTATTTGATTTTTTTTTCTAGCATATTAAATGAATTCTGTTAAAAATTCTACAGATTGGAATTTTTAAATTAATTCCTACAGTAGTTTTAAGGAAGGTTTGTCTTATAAAACTAACACCTGTTTTGTAAGAAACTGTGGATTTCTCCCTCGTGACAGTTTTCTAGGACAGGTTCGTATCTGGGTATGCTTTCCTGTGTTTTCAGAGGGCTATTTTGAATCTAGAGACCTCTTTAAAAGAATTCAAGCATTACTGATGTACCAGGTGCTGGGCACTTTTAAGATTTTTGAAGAATGGAAACATAAATTGATCATGAGAGAATAACCCTGCTCTCTTGTTTCACGGTTTCTGCAATAATGAGTGGGTTCGCTGTCTTTGTTATGGACTTCTCTAGTTCTGATAGAACTGATCAGAAGCTTTCCGCAGATTTAAAGAGATTTGGGCCCCAAGTGTAGTAAGAGTCACTGCCAAAGGCACCATCATAAATGCTTGTTTCCTGAATAGATATTTCTCCCATTGAAGAAGCCTGAAGAGAGCACGAACTATTATTTTGAATGTTGAAAACTAAAATAGGCATTATTTTATTGAATTTTCTCTCTCGTGGAATTTTTCAATTAAATCACCTTCAATTAAAAAAGAGCAGTAGAGTGTTAGATCTGATGACTGTTCTGATAAAAAGAGTCTGATCAAGTTGCTTCTGTCATACCTGTTCCTATTAAGCAGCATGTGCTCAGTGTTGTCCCAGTTAAGCAGTGCTCATTGCATTTCTTTCTTAGTTGAAATGGATTTCCTTCTGAGTCCTGGTCGAGTGGAATATATAGTGCCGTGAAGCATGGCAGCTGATAATTCATGTTGCTACTCTGGGAAAATCTTTTAAACTTATAATATCAAAACTTCAAGCCAAATGACATATGCAAGTCTTGACCTAGCTTCCATGATCAGTCAGTGGAGATACGGATACAGTGCTGTTCAACTACATAAATAATAGAGTTCTCCTCTCTGCTCCCAGCTATCACAATCAATCGGCATAGATACAGTGTCAGGGGAAATACTGGTGAATGTGAAGTCATCTAAGTCACAGGCTTTTCTCTATGGAGATGCGGCTCTGTTAGCTTTGCTTTCTCCTGTGATATGGTAATAAGTCAGTGATACTCAGATCTGTGCAGTAATGGTCCAGCACTGTCTCCAAAGGGTAGTAATGTGTGATGAAGCATGGTGTTTTAGAATATATAAGTATTATCATGTTTGGAGAGAACAAAACCAAGCCTGATCAATCTGGAACATCCTACTGATTTCTTGGTAAAATATGGATGAGATAGGGCCATTGAATCAGTGGATTAAAATATAATTGGTTGTCTTTTCTGCTGCAGATTATGTTCCAAGCATATGGGGATAAACAGGGACCACTTCATGGGATGCTGATCAACACCCCATATGTGACCAAAGACCTGCTTCAGTCCAAGAGATTCCAGGCACAATCTTTAGGGACATCATATGTCTATGACATTCCCGAGATGTTTCGGCAGGTAAGTGTTCTTTGTTAAGTTCTCTTGGGTGGTTCTAGAGTTTTGTACCAGAAAAGCACTTTTATCAGTTGGCCTAGAGTGACTAACGTTAGTTCCCCAGGCTCTAGGCAGCTATGGATTGAGTCTACTTTGAAAAAAGATGGGACTCCTAATATGCCACTGCTGTAGCTCCACTAATAAATCAAACAATAGAAGTTGAAACGTAAAGCATCTTGTGTTTTTTGCTTTTGTTTCTTCCTTCTCCCACCCTGTTACCTAACCTTCCCAGGAGGTTAGACAATGCAGGGGTGATGGTACCTAGGATAAAACTCCAGTGCAACTTCTTTTGTGCTCCTGACATGCTTAAATGAGGGGTTAAAAGTCCTAATCCTTAAATATGGGCAGTACTTTAATGAATGGCTTTGAGTTTCACTGTACGCTAAGTTGGAGAGTCGCACACTGCCAGGGTATATACAGCATTCCTCACTGGTGATTGATTTATTAGAAACTAAGAATCTACTTTCAGGAGATGCTTTCATGCATTCATGCTTTCAGGAGGAACCTGTATTAGCCCATCATTAAATGTGTTACCCAGAGTTGCTGCATTGATTCTGTATCTGATTTCCTGGGTTCTATCCAGAATCATGTAATTTGAATAATGCTACTTTAGGTGAAATTGTGTTTCATGGCTTAAATTCCGATATAAATAGTATCCACTGAATATTATCAGCCAAATTGTCGGCGGGAGGAGGGAGATTGTAGAGCAAGTGTTCTGTCTTGAATATTAAGTTACAGTGAGTTGAATAAAAATATTTGCAGATGAAATTCTTAACAAGTTTACCTTTTCATTCTCTAGTCTTTGATTAAGCTCTGGGATTCTATGAAGGAACACGCATTCCTGCCCACGCGGCCTCTGCCGTCTGATATACTAACGTATACTGAACTGGTGTTGGATGATCAGGGCCAGCTGGTGCACATGAACAGGCTGCCTGGAGGAAATGAGGCAAGTTGCACTTTCTTTATACACTACTTTTCTTTTCTCTGTCCTGCTGTACATTGTGTCTTGGACTAGCTTTGACAATTGTAATGAAAATTTACCAAGCCAGGCACAAAATCTATTCATTCGGTCTTTCATAGATGAAATCTCTCTCTTGAAAATGAGATTTTTGTTTCATTAAAAATTAATACCTTCCATACAATGGGTATTTTAACCTCCATAGTAAATGATGATTCCATTTCAAACCTGTTCCTACGCTATTTTTTCCTTCATAATTAAAAAGTGCTCATTCAGCTATTCCAGGTAGCTGGGGTTTATATTTGAACAAAATATGTTTTACAAGAATAAATAGAAATGTTTTCATTTGCTTAAAAAAAGGAAAACCAATTTTATGCTTTGCATTTAAATATTCACCATGTGGTGCGGTGTTTGTGTAGCGCACTGGCAATGTGTGTGCAACATCCCCCTCTAGCGAATGATTTACAGGAGACTAAGAAGCTGGCAGTGCTGTCGGGGTAATGGAGTTGCTCCTTGGCCCGCGCAGGAGGAGGCTGTGCTGCTGCCGTGGGCCTGTGCTGGTGGGTCATCACGTTAGCAAGCCAAAGACTGCAGCGTCAAAATGAGTAGAGAATAAAGCTAATGAATAGAAGGGGTGTTTATTTTTTGTCCAAGCTAGATGGCTTTTTTCAGTTATTTAAATTTGAACGGTTCTAAGGCGTGGTATCATTTATTTTTTCTTGGCATCATTGCACTATCAATATCTTTTACTATGTATATAACCTAAGATTGGCAAAAGCTCTGTTCTTATTTCAAAAACATTAAATATAGTGATGAGAAGAAACAGGGCTTTTCATCACTATTTACTGCATTTCTCTTGTCAGGAGAAGGTTTTGAATATGATTTTTTTCAAGTCGAACCTAATTGGTAAATGGTGACTGAGGGAGCAGTGCTTTCCTCTCTTTTTGCTGGGCCTATAGCAGAAATGTTTTAACTAGTGTAATTAAACCCGAAATGAGCTACTCCCTGCATTCTTCGTGAGAGCTGAGGCTGCAGCACTGTGGAGGCTTATGCCATCATCTTTCTCTTTCTCTGCTCTCATTCAGCGTTTGAGCGGATGGTGGCTAGGGAAATAGCAAAGTCCCTCAGGGAAGTAGCTCTGTTCTTGCTGAAATTACAAGCACAGAGCTGCCTGGGCATGAACATGTAGTGTTTACTCTGCCAGTATGAATACAAATAGTCTTATTATAACAGATTCTGTACCCAAAGACCACCAAAAAAATTAGGAGTTTATTTTAACCCTTGGTAGACTTAGCTGTGCTCGGTCTGAAAACCAGTTACATGGCTGTTGTGGTTTGCATAGTGTTGTTATTTAATGCACAGGTTCAGGACCCGACTCTGTGGGTGTTGCACTGTGGGGCTGAGTCACTGGAGAGTAAGACAGACAGTTGAAAAATATGAGGTTCTTCCCCACACTTTGCCATCTGTTTGTTGAAGATAATATCTCATGGAGATGTATGGAAAATTCTGAGCTGCTTCCTAATGACTTCCCAAGAATGAAGTGAAGGTGCTGGCCATGGAGGTGAAACTCCAGCAAGGGGTCACAGTCTCAGGTGAAGCCTAGAGCAGGGGCAAGAAGCCGAGGAAGGTGCTCTATGTGTTCCCACAGAGGTATTCGGCTAAAAGCTAGTATTGCTAAAGTGTCAGTCAAGCCCGTTCGCAGCTGGACAAGTTACTGTAGGACCATGTGCAGCTGGAATGAGGTTTGAGGCATCAGTATTGAATTCTGTTACCAATAGCCGCTGCACACAATAGGGCTCATTGACTCGTGAGACTGGCCAATCTGAGGAAGAGGCTCCAGCAGGAGCTGAAGGACAGGTGACATTCAAGAAGTGACAAGCTGTCCAACAGATGCATTCCTCCTTGCTGCACTGGCTTTATCAGGATGAGCTGACTTTAGGCTTTTATGGTTTAATTTCTTTTAGCTGAGGAAACAAATTTGTCACAAACCTGCACTCAGGTTTCTCTTACCCAACGAAGGTGGTTGAGGGGGTAGAGAGGGAAGGGACAGGATGCTAGGTAAATTCAGAGCATAAGCGTTTTCTTTGTTAAGGCTGTAAATGGATTCATTCTGCTTTTCTTGAGAATCGGCCTGCGTAGCGTCTGGGCAGAAAAATACAGCATCTTATCCGCTGGGAAGCAAAGATCCTTGCAGTAATCCATCTATGTGGCAGGAGCTGGTAGTATTGCATAGGAAAAGGGGACATGCCACAAGGAGTAGGAGAAAAATTATTTGGTTCTGTGCTGCTCCCGTATGGTACAGTGGTGAACCATTCTCAAAATACGGCACGCGTATTTTGTTGGCTCTCCAGACTTGTCTGAATTTGTTAAGGAAGAGTTTTGTCCGCAGATAGCTGTATTTGACTTTAAAATGACAGAAGCCTGTATAAACTGAAAATCGTGTTAAGGAGAGATGGTGAGTCTTAAAGGGATGGGTACAGATGGGAGGTCCGGGTTCCCAAGCTGTGCAGCAGCTTGGTCACCTCAGTCACAGTTTTCACTGCTTCAGTTTGTTTATATCCTAGTAAAATGGGACTACTATGGAGTGTTGGGAGGATAATTTAGACAAATATATTCAAAGACTCTGAAAACATATACTTGCTAAATTAGTGCCAGGTCTTACGTTACATGACATCCCTCCAGTTTGGATTGTTAATGCTTGATGGTCAGTGCCAATGGAGTCTGTGTCCCAGAGTTTCACAGGTGTGAGATGTTCCTACTGACGGGTGGTCGCGCTTATTAGGGATTTTCCAAGTGAATGTGACTCTTTTTTTTTATCCTCCCCACCCACCCAAGCTGTTGATTTGCTGAATCCAAAATCTTTTGAGAGACGCTACATAGATGTAGCATTTTTTGCTAAAGAGGAAAGTTCTGTTCAAAACTTCTGACTATAGTAAACATAGCCATCGTTTAGTGCTCTTAGGTTCCTATTACTGTTCCACTTGTTCTACACCAGAGACCCAAACACAACTCTTCCCCCATTGCAAGCGACTGCCCTGACCCTCACAGCAGCAGCTCTTCTGAGGCAGAACTTGTCTTTCCTGTTGGAGCTTTGCTACATGATGTGAACAGTTAAATTTTCTCTATGTGAAAAGGGGTCAAGACATTCTTCCTCTTCAAGCATTCAGCTCAGCTCAGTGCCCTAATTGTTTTAACTACTTGGTGAAATTAAAAACCAGCATAAAATCCAGTCAATTTGTGGTCCCCAGATGTCAACAACGGAGATTCAAATCCCTGCTCTAATACTGGGCAGAGCAGGAGCTTGGGGCTGGGGTTGCCCCGTCCTCGCTGAGTTCACAGGCCGTGTCCTGGGCTGCCCTGGCTCACGCTGTTTGTCTGTGCTTTCAGGAAAATACGTGAAAGGTTTCAGATCCGTTCGTGTGCAGAATGGGAAGTCTCAAGAACTTTCACAGTACAAGAGATGTTTGTCCACTTAGCTTGTGACCACTTCACGTAACCCACCACCTCATTTGGCAGTAATTATCTCTTTGCTAGTAGTCTCAACAAAGAAGCCAAGGACTTAATGGACCATGAAAACATAACTTGCTGTTTGCTCTTGGACAGTGCTTGCTCCTTCTGAGCAGAGGATCCTGAGTGCTGCGTGGGGACTTGCACTGCTGCTGGCCGTGCAGCGTGCACTCATAGCACAGGAGACATCACTAACGTGGGGCCTTTCCCCAGTCTCTTGTCCACTCAGATGTGCAGCTAGAGCTCTCCTGAAGCACATCTGCTATTCCTCTGGACTGCAAACAAAATCCTGGATGCTGCCTGGAGCTTTCTGCTAGAGCGTTTCTGTTCCAATCCTTCACATTAAACTCCTGAACTGTGTCCTGGTCTCTAGTTGCTCTCTTTTTTTTTTGTGTGTGTCTGTCCCCTATTACCAGTCTGGTGCTTTGACTCCTCCCTCGCATGTGAGACTCTTCTAGTAAGGTCTGTCTGCTATCGTAGGACTTCAGTAGGCCAGCACACTCAACAGGACTGAATTCACAGCAATAGAAAGTTAAGAACAGTTTGTAAACAATTTTCAGAACCAGTAGGTATATAAGAGAGCTGAAGAAGACAGTATTTTGTCAGAAAAATCACCAGTCAGCAGCTCCCTTCTAATGATCCTGAGTGCATTACTGAGTGAAGGGCAAGTGGGACATAATATAATGTACAACTGGGAGCGTATCAAGAACGATGCACCGTAAGGGGGATGCTCAGCCTGTATCCGATCTGACTCTTAAGATAAGCACAGGCCGTTGAAATGTACAGAGACTGCATAGGAAAAAAACACTTGCAGAAGGTTAGAAACAACTGCATTCTACCCTTAAATGGCATTAAGAAGAACATAAAGTTCATACCATTGCCTGGATGCTGATTTAGCTTATACCACAAGACTTAACATACCCGCTAATTAAATTTTTCTTAAATAGATGTAAGTCTTTGTTTTTAGTAGGAGTCTTCTGTGTTCCTGGCAAAGCTCTTCTCCTTTGGGCAGGCAGGATGGTGGTCTGTAAGTGGGACTTGCTGTGTTGATGTGGGGAGGGATGGGTTGGAAAGGATGCAGCTTTCCATCCCGCTGGAAGAGCGTGAGAGCCCGCGGAGCGCGTGGGAGCGTCCCGCTCTGCTGCGGCTCTCCTGGAGCCTCCTGCTCCAGCGGCTCGACGCCGGCACGCCGCAGGCTGACCTCTGAGCCTCCGGTGTTGCTCTGTAGTTACGTGGCTGTGTTAAAACAGGGAAACCTCTGAAGGTGTCAGAAATTGTGTGGACACAGACAGGTACGCAGGGCTAGAGATCAGAAGTATACGGCAACTCACAGGCTTTAAAAATGTGTTGCTTGCAGTAGCTCTGAGACCTGACCTACAGTGTAGAGATGTCCTCTTCAAATACCCTTTGAAGGTGGCTTTGTTCAGAAGACTAACGTATTAGCTGAAATTTTAGTGTAAAAAGGTAATTTCCTCAGCCCGTTGGCAAGCTCCTTGTATTGCTTGTCATTCCTGAGCTGGGCAGTCTGATGTTTTCTTCTATAGCACTTTATATATTTTGACTAAAGTTTACCATGGTCCTCTAGCGTTAGGACAGCACCATTCACTGATAAGACCCAACTAATCTTCAAGGACAAGGAGGGAGCGAGTGTAAGGAGCGCCTGCAGCAGCACCCCACGTTACCTTTCATTTCAGTCTCATGCAATGTTCATGTAAAACGTGTAATTTTTCATATTGGCACTAGATGTCACAGTTTTTCCTTCTCAGTCGCATGAGGTTCAGAAATAATCCGTGATCGGACCTGTTAGCTGGAGCACTGGCAGGCACCCTTGCTCGTGAACGTGGGAAGGTTTGGCCAGGTGAAATTCAGGACAGCGGTGGGCGAGGGGCGGCTCAGACCCTGTTTCAGCAGCCCCGGGGCTGCCCGGGGCTGGGAGCTGTAGCTAATGAATTTTATACAAGCGGAGCTTCATAGCTGAGCCGTGTGTTCTGCTTTGTCACCCCCTGTTCCCACCTTTTGTGGCAGGCACAGGGCATTAAACCGTCAGCTGGGCAGATGGGAAAGAACTTGAGGAAAGGAAGAGGGTGCATGTTTGCAAAGTCGGGAATTAACGTGAAGCTCAATGGAAAACATCCGTGCATCTCCCCCTCCTGCCACTATTTTTCCTGGAGATTACTGAAAAAACAGTTGTTTCTCTTTGTATTTCCCAGCCCTCCTTGATGGGTTTTGGGAGCAATCCTGACCCGAAGGCTCCTGTGGCAGTAGGAATGGGCTTAAATAACAGGGAAGCTGGACAACTATTTGTGCCGCACAGCAAGCGGCATCTCCTCATCGGAGATACTTGCGGTGCAATTTCCGAAGGTGATCCTCCTTCGGCAGGGTAATTTCAGCCCCTATCGACGAGATCCTCGGATGTCGCAGTGAGAGGTGGGGGCAGGGTTCAGAACAGAGCACGGTTTTTTGTCGTGGCCTGGAGAGGGGTATTTTGAGCAGAAGGTGGGCTACCTTTTGGCAAGTGTGAGATCATATAAAATAAAGGACTGTCCCTTGACATCACTGGAAGCTAATTTTTTTTTTTCTGTTTATATGCCTGGAACGTTTAATGCCACTTTAGTGTAGCGGGGCGCGTAGGGGTGGGTGGAGGGGTGCGGGGGCTCTTCGCCCCCCAAGCCGGGATGGGGCCCGTCGCCCATGTCCAGAGCTTCTGCGCGGCTCAGCTGTGGTTGTGCAGTTAAGTGGGGCTTCCCCGACCTGCCTGGGGTGAACCCGTCGTGCTGCTGGGGTTCATATTCATGCCGACTGGTTCCTTCGGTGCGTCCGTTTCGCACAGCGCAGTGGACCCTGTATCTCCAATAGTGTGATTTTAAAAGAAGTACATGTATGTTGTAGCAGTGCTAGACGTCTAAGCTTTGAAAAGCCTTTCCAAACAAAGCAGCGCATGATGAGCCTCTAATATTTATCTTTGAGCTAGGATTTATCATAACTACTGAAGAGGTGAATTTTTGGAAGATTATAAGAAAATCTATGTACCAGATTTTTCCGGTAGTTCGAATAAAGTGTTTGTGTGGTTTTATATAATTGGGTATGACTGAGGAATTTCAAAATGCTTTCAAACAATCACGGAATTTTAAATCTGTTACCTTTCCTGTAATCCCAACTTTTATGAAGTTTTTACATTTACATCACAGCTGTAGAAGGCATTTATGATATTTCTTACTGTTTTACAAAAATTATATTTTACAAAAATTACAAATAACCCCACACATCACAGGTGAAGCTTAAAAGGAAGCTGGAAGCAGTGACTGCCCGAATCATGTCTAATTCAAAGGGCACCTGGAGCCCTAAATTTCTTGAAGGGTTTTGAAATCCTCAGATAAGCATTACTAGATCGCGGATCTGTGTGATGGCACAAAGAGTTTTATTCTGTATTTTGATGTATATGTTTGAACACGTGTATAAGGACACTGTAGGCGAGAAAGTTCTTGCCTACAACAAGAAATCTCCTAATAAAGGTTATCCACTGCTCTCTGTAATCTATCCTTATCAGTCTGTAATGTTACCATGTGCAAACTATTTCAGCTGAAGTTTTCAGGCCTTACACCTTGCCTAGGGAGGATTTTTTTGTTGTTTTGTTTGGAAAGCTTCATCAAAAATGCTTTTTTCTTGGTGAATAATTTGGCAGTTTTGCTCACAACTAATTTTGTGGGCTTGGAGCAGGAACGCAAATTTGATAGAAATTTGCTCTGAGTTCAGCAAGATGCCTTTAGCTGTCCCCAGGAGGAACTTGCAACACAAGCAAATATGCAGCAAGAACTAATTTTACGCTGTTTCTAAGCATTTTTGTTTGTTGGGGGGGGAGCTTTCCTTTTGGTGCCGTGTCTGTACGCCCAGTTTCACTGAGCATCATCCCACCCTTTGCCGCTCCGCGTCCTGGCTTGCCCTCGGTGCCCCGTAGTCTCGGAGAAGGAGCCAGGACAGGTTCAAGTCCCGCTCGTTCCGCTGACCAGCGGCTGCTCAAGCCACGTGCGTCATGGCCCTTTCCTGGGCGAGCCTTTGCTGCTGCGTGTCCTGGAACCGCTTCTTCCATCTCCTGCCCTTGGCCATGACGCTCTTCTTTTTTCGCTGCTTTTGGTCGCAGTACAGTGGCAGGGAGGTGTTCTTTGAGATCTGAAGTTCTGGGCATCTGGTTCAAATGATGCAATAGGAAGATTGTTTTGGCTGCATCAAGTGAAATTTCTGGGAGTGTGTTTGCTGCCTCTGTGCACGGCATCCATCCACTCCTGTGCGTCAAAGAGTGATTTGGCATTTTTAGAGTCAAGGGACACCAGTTTAGCTCCAGAATCAGAGAGAGGTCCTGCAAGGGGGACACGTGTTCCTATGCTTTAAAGATGTAAGAATGTAAATGCACGGTGGGGGGGAAATGTGGTTTCATTAGCGTTCAGCTTTGGCATTTCCAGTGTGCACATGCTAGGCTCTGCAACTGTTGCATTTCCTTTTCCATTATAATTTCTGCATGTAATAAATACTGACATGCAAATGTCTTCACATTTTATGTATATTCTAACTTTAAAAAACATCTATGCTGTATAGATTCAATGGAATGGAAACGAGACAAATTTTTTGCCAGGGTACTTAAATGTCTATTATTGAAGCCTTTCTTAAGCTCAGTTTCTCTACTTAGACATTTAGAGACCCACATCCAGCTTTCCAAATTTGGAAATATAAATAAAATGAAGCACGGTATAAAGTACCTAGGCTCAAACATCATCCCTATTCAGAAAGAAACAGAATAAAATAACAAAGCTGGCATGACTCAAACATAGATGCTGCAACTAATAAACTGTTTGAGTTCACATCCTGTTTTATGTCAATCTCCCCTTCTTCAGGAATTAGGGAACCTGCTAGAAAGGGACTTAAAAGCTCCCTCCACCGGAGCACCAGCCCCTCTCTGCCCTGGCTGCCGCGCGGTTGGGGTAAGCGCGGAGGCGGCTCCCTTTCCCCTTTCCCCTTTCCCCTTCCCTTTCTCCTTTCCTTTCCCCTTCCCCTTCTCCTTTCCTTTCCCCTTCCCCTTCTCCTTTCCCCTTTCCCCTTCCCCTTCTCCTTTCCCCTTTCCCCTTCCCCTTCTCCTTCCCTTTGGTGTCTGTCAGCAGCCCTGGCTGCCACTAGCAGTCAATTTGTAGCTGCATCACTGTGTGTATTACTGTTCGCATCGATAGTGCAATTAATGTTGAAGTCAATTTTGGTGTTAATTTTAGGCCATGATTAGTGTTGACACTGTGTGTCAAACTAATAGCATTTATGAGTGCCATGAAAACGAACGTAGTTAATATCATGTTTTTACTATCTGTTAATGGTTACATTAAGCCAAAGATCTAGTGGGAGAAGGTGTGTATAAAATTATATATATAAAACTTGTGTGTAATATATGTGTGTCATGCTATTCGGCATTGCTGGTGTTATTCAGGGAGCAAATGACATCTGAGTGCTGAATCCTAATCACAGTTTGGAGCATCAGAAATAATGATCACTTCTGATCGGGGGCTGTGAATAATTCATCCGCTTTGATTTTCACGTTCTGTCCGGTGATACTTTTCAAACCAAATGTGTTCCTACAGGAGAATAATGGTCCCACTTCTTATGGAAATACTGTGGCACAAATCATTTTGCCAACATAAAAACAGTTAAATAAGACGGTTCTGGCTTTTATTTTTTCCTCCCTCTCTTCATTCCTGGAGCTGCTGGGAATAGAGCTATGGCAAGAGAAGCACTTCCAGGCTGCACCGGCTCTTCAAAAGCCGGTTTGCAACCACTGCTGCTCACCATCGCGCAGGGGCTTGCCGTTGTTCTGACGGTGCTCTTAGGTGGTTAGCTCAGCCTCTCTAATTAACCTGTGAACTCTCCATTTTTTGGCATGCCGCCGTTAACTTAAAAATCTCATCACTTTTTTTTTTCCCCTGAAATAGAAAGCTATCCGCCACTACCCATAAATTTAAACAGAATCTACATTGTTCATGGGAAAAAAAGCCTTAGCTGTGCCCTGTGATTTTTATTACTGGATAAATGGCACAAAATATAGTCTGTATTGGGGATGCAGAAAGGCACACAAATTGTTGAAGTGGTGCACTTCAATTTCTTTCTTTTTTTTAAAGAGCATGTGATTGCACCGCATTTATCAGTTACAGACTGTTTTCAGGAGTTTATGTAGTTACTGTGCCTTTGCTAAATAGTTTTTCCTATTCTACTAAGCAGCAGCGGCAAAAGGGCTTCTGTTTGTGCAGAGCATCCACAACCCCAGGTTAGGAAGCTGTTTGAGGACTTCTGCTATGGTTTGAATTTTCTCAATGGGAAGTGTTTTGAGTATGGATGTTTTTGTACTAAAGTCAAAAACCAACAAGTTGATGAAATTGAGAAAAATGCCTTATATCCTGGGAGGCAGAGGCAGCCTGTGAGATGAGAATAGCCTGGGAAACTAGCCCAGCTCTGTCGCTGGTGCAGGCGTTAATTCCTCTGCCTCCCGCGTAAGCTGAGGACGCCAGCGTTTTGCTTTCAGCGCGTGCTGAGCGTTGCGTAGGCTTCCCGCGATGCCCGTGCGTGTTCCTGCCTTGCACTTTGCTGCAGCAGCGAGGAAGGATTTGGTGAACGCAAAGCCTGAGCCTTTCTTCGGCAGCTCACGTAGCTCGTGTTCCTCCAAGTGCTTCCTGGCACGGCCCTGGCCGATGGCATCGGTGTCACTGCGTGGGCGCGGCCGCTTCAATGTGAATTAGTGTTAATTCTGTGCTACTTCGGAAGAAGTTTATGGTGCAGTCTTAAAGAGAATAGTACTCTGTCTTCCCTCTGGATTTCTGTCAAGAAATAAAGTTGTTCCTTGAGGCTGGTATCAGCTTTGGCAAATGCCCTCTTGCAGGTTTCAGTAATGGTGGAGAAAAATGAGCCTGCAAAATACAGTGGAGAACTGAGCTGCAGGAGGTGATGGGGTACCGATGGGCATCCCCTGTTTCTTTGAAGCTGATCTTGTAGCCTTGAACTTTGGATTTACAGATTTTTTCAATCTGCTGTTTCTAATTACACCACCACCATTGAGAGTCCGAGCCAGAGACACTTGATATCCAGCCTTTGACGTCTCTCTTCATGTAACAGTGAGGTCAGAAGGAGGAAGCTTACGTTTCTTGTCCTTTTTTTCATGCTTTTTTTGTTCTCTTTTTCTCCTGTGAAAGTCCAGTAATAGAAAAGCCAAAGTTCCAAAATGCGCTCTGGCTGTGTGGATTTATTTGGGATCAACGAGGTGGCTCTTTCAGGCTCTGGACAGGTTGTCTGTGTGACCCTGGTGTCTTTGCTGAGGAGCCTTTTGTCTGTGCCTGGCCACCAGCTGCATCCGCTTGTTGTACGGCATTAAAACTTACCCTTTCATTTTGCAACAATTCTGGTATTTTAATGAAGCAACCTATTGACCTTTTGGGATTTATGCTTTTGTCTTTGGAACTGCTGCAGGATCTCTCTCTTCCAAACGCTACTGTAGGATGCTAAGATGTAACTGTAATTCTGCAAATATTCAAAAGAAAACAAACAAATTAATCCCTTACAACATATCAGTCCAAACAGCATTGAGTGAAACAGAGACCAGTGAGAAGGTGAACTGAAACACATCTTCCCGTTAACCTACAATCTCAGCTCTCCAAAGGGGAGGTGTAAGGGAAGGATCTGCCAGTAGCCAGTTCTAATATTTTTGGGTTGCTGCCTCCTTTACTTCCAATGACCCTTTGATTAATTCCTCTGCCTTTTTATTTTTTTTAATGAGCCTATTATGGCATATCTTACTGCAGATGCTGATTGGATCTCGACTGTGTATTGTGCCATTTTGATTTGGATTAAATAGCACATATCTGTCTGCTGCTTCTCCCCGCTCCCCCTCCCACTTTAGTTCATGATGTTCTGTATGCCGAGTTTCAGCCCTCCTGATTGCGGAGGATGTGCAGTCGGCTTGAGGAATGTGTACTCAGAGCTTATGATCCTTGGGCGAGCTGAGACGGGGTGATGCATGGGGGCTTCAGGGGACGCTGCTATTTCCATCTGTTAATGGCATTCCACGATGGCCAGCTCCCTCGTGCAGCGATATGCAGAGGCGAAGAGATGGGAGGTGCGGGGCACAGATGTTGCTCATCTCCATAAGATGGGCCAGAAGAGATCATCTGGTGATTTACAAAGAAAAGAAAAATACGCAGCTAAAGCATTACTTATCCAGGTGGGGCTGGAAAGAAGCTGCTGCACTATTTGAGAAGGAAAAGGGGAAGAGCCAAAGGAATGAAAGGAAAGACAGAAAAAATGGAGGTAGTTACAAAATAAAAGGATTATTAAAATGAGGGCAGGGTGAGAGAGAACCAGTGTGATGAGGTTCCGTGGTGATCAGCTGGGTAACCTAAACAGATGGTCAAGTGTCCAGTGGAGCAGAACATCCAGCCTAACGCTCTGCGTTCTGTTGTGTGGAACAAAGGCAGCATGCGGTGAGAGGGGCATTTGCAGAACGTGTTTTGGACCTGTGACAAGTCCCTGAATGGGTAGCAGGAGGGCCGGTGTTAGTGCCTCGGGTGGAAGAAAGCAGCAGAGTGGAGGATGTGCTCCACTGACAGTGGTAGGGCTCAAGTCCTGCCAACTGTGCTCGACATTGGCAGCGTACATCAGAGCTCTGTTCGTGGAGTTCCCAAAGAAAATCGATAAAGTGCAGCACATACAAGAAAAATGGCCCATATGTTGGTTCCTTCTTTCACTACTTGAAGGTATACATTTACTTTTCTTTTTTTCCCCTCTCTCTCTGTTCTTTGATTGCAGATTGGGATGGTGGCCTGGAAAATGACTTTGAAAACCCCTGAGTATCCAGAAGGCCGTGATATCATTGTCATTGGCAACGACATTACATACCGGATAGGTTCTTTTGGGCCTCAAGAGGATGTGCTGTTCCTGAGGGCTTCTGAACTTGCTCGGACACATGGTATTCCCCGAATCTATGTGGCTGCCAACAGCGGAGCCAGGATTGGTTTGGCTGAGGAGATTCGGCACATGTTCCATGTTGCCTGGGAAGACCCGGATGACCCATACAAAGTAAGGAGGCACTGGAATCAGAGGTGAAACCATAGCACACAAGATGATTTTATTTTTACACAGGCTGTTTCAATAGAGGTGAGCTGTATGTTTGCCAGACTGTTTGGTCCAAAGCTCTCCTTGGTATCAGGTCTACTCAGACAGTAGAACTGGTATCCAAAATGAATTAGCACTAAAGGATGAAAGAACCCCCAGATTTCACTGGCCTCAGCTAGAGCCCTGATGCTGAGGAAGGATGTTCCTACCACTCCCTGGGATTAAATTCTGCTCCCTTGAAGCTCTGTTTTTGGAAGGGGGTGCTGGAGGTCTGGAAGGAATTACAGATGAGAATGAGATGAATGAACTGTTTTTCCCTGCAGGGATACAAATACTTGTACCTGACTCCTCAAGACTACAAGAAAGTCAGTGCCCTGAACTCGGTTCATTGTGAGCATGTGGAGGACAACGGAGAGTCAAGGTAAGCACGGACCAGTCAGAAAGAAAACCTTTCTGTTTGTCCTTGGGAATGCAAGAAGGTGATATACTCCTGCCCTTGTCTTCAGCTAGAATATTCTTTAGGATCAGCTTATGTAGAAAGCCATAGCTCTGTGTGCTCAGAGAACGGAGCAATAGAGTAGAAAGTTGCCTTGTTTGAGGTAGCGCCGTGATGACGTAACGGTACTGCCTGGGGGTCCCGGTCACGACTGAGGGTCCTGCAGTGGTAAACACTGTGTGGTCAGGAAGATGATTCTTGCCCAAAGGCTTGCAGTCTAAATTTTGAGAAGAGCTTTTCTGCTAGACTCCAAAGCAAGGATAGAAGAATTTCTCTGAGTGAAGGCTAAGCCCTCCAAGCATTTTTATGGGTTAGGGTGCAGTGGTTGCACTGAACTGTCTTACAGCATACAGTTTTCCATGCACACGTCTACTCTAGGCACTTGTATCTTCCCAGCTACATCCCATAAGTAGGACCTGTGAAGATGAGGTGCCAAGAAACTTTGGGAGCCAGAAGGCAGCTGCAGTGGTGCTCCTGGGGGAAGGAGGAGGATGTGCTTAGGAAGGAGAGAGACACTAGTTTGCAGACTGACAAGCTCTGAAGGAACAAAAGGCTGCTGCCGGGTGTGGGGCTGTGTGCATGCCTGTGTGTGCAGCGCAGGAGCTGGTGGCTCACTTCAGTGGAGCACTTAAGTACATGCGGAAGTACTTTACTTAGCAAGGGCCTAGTGGAAAAGACAGAAGCCAGCCTGAGAGAGCCAAATAAGAAGGGACAGGACTGAGGAAAAAAGGCGTGAAAGAAGAAAGTGAAGAAAAGGTAAGAGCCTAATTATAATGTCTTGTTCTATTTTTCTCCTTTTGGCTGAATTTTCCCTTTGTTTTACGATCAGTCTGTTCCTCATATCCTATGGGAATGACAGAGGAACATTTCTCATGGGCGTTCCTCTCCCTTGGCAGTTTCTCTTTGCGGTGCTGGTTTGACCGCTCGTACGTAGGACTGCTCCATGGCGTTCAGCAAGGCTGCAGAACGAGCTCATGTATAAGTCCTGGCCGGGTATTGTGCACATTAGTCTTTGGAGCCTTAATGATATTTAGTCACTTTTCATTTTCTTTGTAACAAACTGATTCAGCAAATCGCTGGACCTTGTGACTCAAAGCCTGTGTGTGTCTCCCTCAGGTATAAGATAACAGATATTATCGGGAAGGAAGACGGACTTGGAATAGAGAACCTCAGAGGATCTGGCATGATTGCTGGAGAATCATCTTTAGCCTATGAGAGTATTATCACCATCAATCTGGTAATCCCCCTCTGCTTTCTATTCTTCAAACTGCATCATCTGTTTCAACTGAAAATCTTGCAGTGAAATCCAAAAGATACATCTGGGATCAGACTTTTTGTTGATGTAAATTGACTCATCCCCATCGACTTTGAGCAACACTATTTGCACCATTACAGGTCTGGATCTGTTTCAGACTAAATTTAAAACACCTTTGGAAAGCAGTCATTTGATTTCCTGTTTGCTTTGTCTATAAGCTGCTGCTTCTCCTCTGTGAAATAAAATACATTATCAGATACTTTGCTTTACGAAAAGAATAGGCTCTGGAGTTTTGCAATGAGAGGTAGTTTTTGTAGCCTTGTAATACAAAGATGGACTGGTTTTATCGAGACATTTGAATTGATAGGTTTTGGCTGTGTGATAGGACAAATCAAGTGTGGTCTTTTTTTTTTAGGTTACATGTCGGGCGATTGGAATTGGGGCTTACCTTGTTCGGCTAGGGCAGAGGACTATCCAGGTTGAGAACTCGCACATAATCCTGACCGGCTGTGGAGCCCTTAACAAAGTAAGTTTTTACAGCTCTAACTGATTTCAGTCTTAAGAGCTACGTGAAGTGAGCTGGTATTTCTGTAAGTTCAGCCTGAGAGTCAAGGAGCTGCCACCACTGTACCTGCCATGGGTCACTTTTGCTGTTAGACTGTGGAAAAGCTGTGGAGAGGGCGAGGCCCGGAGGCTTAACGCACCTTGTAGGTCTCCTCCGGCTCAGGGCTGTGTCACAGGGCAGTGTCGGGGAAGCTTTCTTGCTTTTGCAGTCTTTTTTCTTTTCTTTTCTTTTTTTTTTTTTTCCTTTTTCTCTGATTGGAAAACAAGTCCTTTCATGCACCTGTTTTTTTTCTTTAGAAGAACATCAGACTGACAGCCGGGGCCTTGCCCAAGGCCTCCTGGTTGGAGATTGGGCAGGGGACTTAGCAGGGCTGCAGGTTTAAGGGCTTGAGCATGAAGAGGTGAAGGGGAGGAGGAGAAATAGCTTTTAACACAGGTTGTGTGCAAAGACGAAGTGACCGAAGCAGAGGAGCCCACCGGCTGGGCACCACCACTCCCACCGCTGTGTACTGTCACAGAGGAAACAGGGCTGTTTCCAGCGGCACAAGGGTAAGTAAAAAGTCAGCAGACTTGGGGCTATGTGCAACCCCACAGCAGACAGACGGGAGGATTGCCCCCGCGCGTGTGCGTGGGCGAGACACGTGTGCAGCGTGACACGGAGCGTGCGGGGGCTGTTGCGTGTGCTCGTGGAGCCAGGCCACGCCGTGGTTTGCGGTTGCACGGGTGTGCAGGAGCGAGCGCTGGTGGAGGGCCGAGAGGCTGGCTGGCGTTTGGGAGGAGCCCTCCGGCAGGGGAGTGTGGCTGTGTCTGGAGGACCTAGGATTCAAAACGCGCGAGCCAGAGTCACCCTGAGCTCTCAGCCATCCACGGGGTGTTGCGCTAATACTGGGGGAGCCCTGAAGCCTCGGAAAGAGTCCGTGGCTGGAGATGATCAAGGGCTGAGACCTGCTGGAAATCTCAGCTGGGAGGGGGGACAGGGAGAATAACGCAGGCTCCAAGGAAACTTGCTGCTTTCGCTGCTGAAGTGGCTCTTTCCTTTTCACCGAAGGCGGTTTTCCTCCCTTGCTGCCCCACGCCTATTAATATCGTAGCCTCCAGCTCCTTGTGTAGCAGGCAGGGCTCGCAGCCCTCTCGGCGCGGGCGCCAGTGCCCTCCCCAGCGTGCAGCTTTGTCCCCGGCGCTCCCCGGCACCTGGGGCGGCTGTGCTTCAGCGCAGGCTGCGTTTCGAGGAGTGCCTGCCCTACAATGGGAGATAAAAGGAAAATGGTCTCGCGTTGAATTATTCCGCCGAATAAAGGGGCTCGGCAGAGAATGAAGCATTGATCCTATCAACTCTAGGACGCAGCACCCTCAGTTAGATCTCTTACACACATCACACACAGCTGCATCAGTGGAAGGGAAAGAGGCATTTGAAGATTCATCCTTTAAAAAGAAATTGATTCAGTTTAGTGCTTGCTGAAGTGGAATATGTTGCCTGGGTCCAGCTGTCATTTGGTGGGGATCGGGGCCCTGCGGAGCTTCCCAGATGGCAGGAACAGTGTGTTTAGTCCTCCTCTTTTACCCTCTTCTTTCCAAGTTCAACTGCATTCTCTACCCATGGAGTGAATGTTTGTTTTTATAGGACTAGATAAATCTCACTTAATTTTAGGCATTTAAAAGTTACCTAATTTAAGCACCTGTCATCTGTCAGCAGGCACTGGCAGGAGGAGATGCTTTCTGGGGGGATTTTTCCCATCCCAAGAGCTTCAGCAGGGAGAAGTGTATCCTTTCCTCTCCCTCCCCACAGCCTGTTGAAAGGTGTATATATTTATGTAGGCACTGGACCTCTTCCTGCCTAAAAGTCAGACAAAGGAGGAACCTAGTGCAGCCTACCCAGCTTTCCCAGAAAGAGGCCTGAAGCCCGTCAGGCCTATGTGAGTTTGCCTGACCTTCAGTAGTGTGAGGCCAGGAATCCACACCTGGACACACCTGGAGGTTGTGTGATGTGTCTTGCTAATTCCTGTGATCTTCATTTTCCCATCTCTGCAGTTATATTCAGAGCTTCTTGAATAGATCCAGCTATGACTGTCCCTGAACTATGTCTGGTGTAGTGGAATGACCTCTGCGGCTAATCTGACATGGCCAAACTCGCCCCACTTGAGATTTTAAGCAGGGTGTGATGCAAAGGGTGAATGCTAATGCATTTGCATCATCTTGCCACCGAGGCAATATCTACTTCTGACTTATCCTCCATCTCCCACTTCTTATATTTAAAAAGGTAAACAGCTGTCCCTTGCCTTAGAGGGACAGTTCATTTGAATTTTCTTTTGGCTAGAAGTCAGGCCTGTGTCAGCCAGGGGCCAGTTAAACAGAGTTTTCTTTCGTAGGACTGTGGAAGCTGTTTGGGCATGATGCGTCTTGTTTATTTTAGCAGTGCACGGATAAGACCCAGAAGGGTCCTACGGTGGAAACCCATTGTGGTTTTCTCTGTGGAGCAAGCGAGCCTTGCTTGTAGTGGATGAAATGTTGAGAAGAGCCCTGCGCAGCAATGTCAGCACTTTTTGTGGGCGTTCGAAGATCCCTTATCCAACTGATGGGGTCTTGGGTAAAGATCATGACTGAGACATACATAAATAAATGGAAACTGCTGCCTTGCACGGCAGTTGGAAGTGAACGTTTTCTAATACAGTTGCATACAAATATTCCTTTAGCTTTTCCCAATTAAGTGTCAAAGATTTGGGACAAAATTTTTCATTGCCAGCTTTAATTATTGTCTCCAAAGAGGATGGTGTACATAACTTACACGCAGTCTTGTGTCTGCCTACACCTCCTTTTCGAAACGTCGTCTTCCTGTAAGAAGAGAATGTGCCGTGCAGAAACGTTTCTGCAGCAGTGGAGACGATTAGGCTTTCAGAGACCAGTGTGGGTTTTTGCAGAAAGTTGTTTGTTTTTTTTTTGTTTTTTTTTCCTATGGAATATTGGATTCCTTTTAATATACAGGGGAACAGAGGAAACTGTGACAAGTATTATGTACCAGCAGATCTGTTGCTGCTCTTGTTCATTATCATTATGTAAAGCCAGCCCGAGGGTTTAGGTGTAGAGGGAAAGGTCCAGCTGCCAGAACCCGTCTGCAACCTATAACTTAGAGGATGAGCTCAAGGTCAGTGTCGTTTTTAGCTGAAGCTAATGTTTGGTTCTGGGGGTTGCCTCACCGTGTGCTGGCTGTTCACTATGTCTGTGTCCCTGCTTTAGAAGTGCAGGGGCGTATCACCGTTACACACCCGATATGGGGTAGGTGTGGGGGTTCTCTCAGCCCCATTACCTGCCAGGTGTGAGAGGGAAGCTGCACAAGAGCGGTGCAAGATTTCCCTCTTCCCCTGAGTAAACTGTCTTTGTTTACAGCCCAGACCTGTGAGCTGGGGAAGGCTGAAGGGAAAGGTGTGATGCTCTCTGGTGGGGACAGTGCTCTGCATGTGGGGCACCGGGGCTGCGCTTCCTCCGTCCCCCTTTTGTCTTCACCGTTGCATTTCAGCAGGGGGTGGAGAGGTGGAAATGACATTTCATTCCTCTCCTGCGAATGTGCGCGCGCGTGTGCCGAGCCCGCTGACCCCCCTGAAAATTGAAATAATGATAATGCGCGTCTCCTGACTGCATCAAAGTATCAGCACATCAAAAGCCAGGAGGCATGAAATGCAAATGATAAAGTGAAAGCAGATGGATTGTGCATGATCGCCTGATGCCCAATGAATTTTAAAAGGTGCTGGTTCACATGGGGAGAGGGGCTGAAATAAACACGTTATCCCTGCAATTTTTTTTTGTTCTTGCCGCTCACTCCTGACAATATTTTTTCACACTTCAGCGAGCAGCCACTCCATCTCTCTCCCTCCCTCTCCCTCTTTTTCTCTCCCTCTCTCTTTCGCTGTCTACCTCGCACACGTCTCGGGTCATGTCGCCGCAGCTCCGGTGGAAATAATAAGATATAAACCACGAGGTTGTTATTTGCATAGAAATAGCATGGAGCCCCAGGCAGCATGGGAGAAGGACACAGAGATCATTTGTCTAAAATTTTAATGAAAACTTTTGCTGAGGCAGAGATTTTTTTTTTTAACTTTCCCTGCCTCCCCCTTTTTTTCCGCCTCCCCCTTTTTTTCCACCTCTCTCAACTCCCTTTCCTCGTCATAAGCTTAGTGTGGTGCGATTTCATATGAGACAGGTGACGTGCTGCCTCTCGCTAACAGGTTAATTTCCATTGCTTTTCTCTTTGATAGCAGTAGGGCTGCAAAGCCCAGCACTCCCGGTCGAATGTACTGCTGATGTGGTTCAGGCTTTCAGAGCTGCGTTTTGTTTCAGTCCTCACAAGGATTCTCCCTTGCTGGCTGGTGTCTGCCCCGTATTTTGACAAAAGAATCTGAAGAATCGGGTTTGTCAAGAACACCCAAGTGTCTCTTCCCTTGTATTCTTTTTGAAAGGAAAGTATTTTATTCAGAATGTAGCTGCTGGAAAAGAGTGAGTGTGCCAAGCACAAGCTTGACAGATGTCACCTGCCAGGAGTATATGTCCATGTGGAGAAAGAGGCAGTAAAGGCAAACAGTCAAAAACCCCTAAAATATGAAATGTTCAAAGCATAGTTAAAAAAATAGAACTCTGGACTTCATTTCCCAGGCTGCAACCAACCGACTGCCTGCTTGTGGTATGTCATTTTTGATCCAAATGGGTTGGGCTGTTACCTGCTGACACTTTGCTCTTCAAAGCTTCGTTCATTTCTTTTTGCAGTGTGTTCTGAGCTCGTCAGGTGGGAAGTGCTGCAGATGCAAGCACTAGAAGAGATGGGTGGGGTGGTACCTGCAAGCTGTGGTGCACTGCCAGGCTGGGTAGCTCCGTCTTCAGGGTGTCTTACTTGCCTGTGGAAGTACTTGCTCTCAGAATGATCTTAATTTAAGCAATGTATCTGTTTCTATGAAGTTTGTATAAAGTGGTTTAGACCTTGGAGAGCTCAGGACGCAATCTACCAGATGAGTAGTGCACTATTTCTGGCAATGTGAATTGGCGTTTTGTGGGAGTGGGAGGTATTTTTGAAGAACAGCTTTAAAAGGGATGTGTTTGTGAGACTGACTATTAGTGGAAGCTTGGTGATTTGCTGGTGCAATATGTAAATATCAAAGAAACTTTTAAAAGCTACTACCAGCAAATGTCCAACGACCTTTCTCGAATGCGTCTTTCATTAGTGCAGACGCTGCTTGTGCATGGTAAAGACGTTAACGTGATAGGTGCCACGCTGTGTCAAGATAGTGTAGTGCATGTGTCAGTCGCGTGGCTATGAACGAGTCCCTGAGGACTTGTTGATACAACAGACCATAATTGCTGCAAGGATCATTTTGACAATCTGCATTTAAAATCCAACACCCTAACAACCCCTTTGCACAGGGCCAGAAGAGAATATCCTTGGATTTTAAATTCAGTCCTGAGTTGTACTGACTATTTATCCAAGTTAGCACTTGGATCCCCGTGGCTGCTTTTGAGGAGGTTTGTGGATCCATTTGTGTAAATCTGGGGTTGAATTTCGTGGGAGCATCTCCACTGCAGTCAGAGGAGCAACGTACACGTGGGCTAACCTGAAACCAGTGTGCTCGGGCACTCCAGCCCAAGCGGCACCGTGATGCTTGTTGTCTCCCCTTCCCTTTGCTCTCTTCTGACCACCGTGTGGACGTGCCCTGCCGGATTGCTTGTCTCTGCTGCTTGCAGAACTTGTTGGGACTCGAATAGCAGGGTGAGGCCGCGGTCAGGACTCAGGAGGAGCAGGCAGGGCGGTTCCTGCGGTGCTGTGCCCGCACGAGAGGCTCCCGTGGCAGGTCTGAGGTTCGCTGGCAGAGCCGCGGGGTGAGGAGTAGGAAGCTTACGCAGCCTGTCAGTCTGTCGTGTATGAGTGACCAGTCTTCAGGATCGCAAGCAGTAATATTTACCCTCCAATTTCACAATCTGGAAAAATAGAAAAGGGCCCTGCAAGATTGATGCTGTTTGGGGGTTTTGCTATAAAATACAGAATGTGGGAAAGGTCTTCTTTTGAGATTCAAGGCAGGGATAGCAGAGTATCTGCTCGAGATGATTCCGGTCTTGGGATTAGATCAAAGCAATCATGTGAGAGCAATCATGTGAGTTAGAACAGCAAGTGCCATCCCTGTCATTCAAAGAAACATTATAATTATTAATGCATGATATGAATCTTTCTGTAGTGGCACAGCAAGACTATTAGGAAGATACGTATGGGTGCAATGTGTTCGAGAATGCTAATCAAAGAGGGCCTAAGAAATGTCAAACAGGAGTTGACACTTGAAGAGCATTACGCGTTAGTCGGTACCTCTTGTGGATCTCACCAAGGTTACCCTGCTCTTGGCTCCAGCGGGGGGGAAGCAGGAGGGGCTGCCGGGCTTTGCTTGGGTGGTCGCAGCAGAGGACATGGGGGGAGCAGGAGCAATGTCATGAGTGGAGGATCTCTTGGGTGCAGGATCTCAGGGTGCTGCTGGAGGGACCTCACCGACATAGATGACTTTAATGCCAACAAAGCCAGTTTGTTTTGGGAACCAAGATCAGAATAGAGCTCTTGGAAGAGCCAGTCTCAGTTAAGCAGCACTGGGCAGCAGGAGGAGAGCAGATTTCATTTCTTTTAAAGTCAGGCGAGGGTGAGGCAGTAGCTGCTGGTGGTGGCCGGTTGGTGGCTGTCCTGGTGGCACAACGGCCTTTGCTCTGTGCAGGGACATTGATGGAGGCAGAGTGGATGCCTGGACTTCAGACAAGCACAAATAAACAAACACCAGTCTCCATTTTTACCTTTTGTTTTTAATTGCCTTTCTTTAAGTGGTGATATTTGTGTATTGTTCCCATTAGAGACGATTTATGTTCCAGACATCACATTATCAGTCCCTTTATGTTTGCTTAGGGAAGAAAGTCTAATAGATTTTTGTTGATTTTTTTTTCTCCCTCTTTCTATCATTTTTAATATGGATCTTGATCCGTTTATCTGTGTGGAAGGTGCCTGTGCCATGGTGTGTGTGTGTGTGTGGATATTTATTCCTGCTAAACAGGAGCTTAGCATATTGGTGCGTATTCTGCCTATCTGAATTTCTCCCTGTACCTTCCCGGGAAACTCCTGTGTATTTTAAACCTATCTATATTTCATATAACAGGAATTGTCTCTCAATTCCTGGTGATCTTTTTGGGCATATTTTTACTGATGGGTTGACTCCAGTACCTGACAGTGCGCCTGAGCTCCAGGGCTGGACCCAGCCTGAGCAGGGAAGAAGGCACTTTTCAGAGACGTCCCAGGGTAGCTGGTCCTCACCTCCCCTGTCTTGGGGTGTCCCTAGGAGGTATTTTTTGTGCTACCTCTTGTGGTGTCTGGTTGGCTTCCCTACGGCTCTTTTCTCCAGTGAATTGCAGAGAAGTTTTCTGTCATTCTAGATATTTGAGTGGGAACCAGAGGAGCAACACTGGAAGATTGTCAAAATACCTCATGTTTAAGCCCAAACCCACATTGCAAAGTGAACAGGTTACTGTCCTGGTGAAAGAGGTGCCTGCGCTGGAGCCTTGGATGAGCTCCGAGTCAGAGGGATCTGTTGGGGTTGAGGAGACTGAAAGAACGACCAAAACAAGAACCTTAAGTATCGTGGAGACAAATCATTAATATAGTTTATAGGGCTAGTGTCTAGATTAGGGAACCCCTGTCTGAGACAGCTGGGATTTATGAGTGTTTGGACCATGTAGAATAGGGGCCTGTAATTTTAGTTTGCAAAGTATATTGA
Organism: Dromaius novaehollandiae; assembly: GCF_036370855.1. Taxonomy (NCBI): domain Eukaryota; kingdom Metazoa; phylum Chordata; class Aves; order Casuariiformes; family Dromaiidae; genus Dromaius; species Dromaius novaehollandiae. The sequence goes on from NC_088116.1 coordinate 2,651,020, forward strand.
GTCCTTTTGATTTACCACTGACTGATGGAGTGACCTTGAGCAAAACACACAGCCTCCCTGCACCGTGAAAGGAGAGCTAGGCAGGGATTTTTTGACAAGACATTTTTCATTTGAAAATGCCAGTTCCTTGAAACTGAAACTCTTCAGGAAAAAGTACCAGTTTTGATGAATTTCTTATTTGGAATTTTCTTTTGTCAAATGAAAAGCGCTTTTTTTTTTTCTTCCACCTGACTTTTCATTCCAAATTAATTTTTACTTATAATCTCTATAACAAATATTTCAGAGGTTGGAAGCAAACATCTTGACCCTGTCTAATATTTGTTTAGATCTTCAGATTGCAAAGTTTGATTTTCTGTTGCAATGCAGAAGAGGGTTTTCTTTTCAAAAATTCCCATAAATTCTTGCAGGATGGAAAAACTGTTTCCTCCCAGTAACACTTGATATTGCCCCCTGCAAACGGAGAGGATGCCTCTTCTGCGTGTAATGGGCCGTGGAGCCTTGGTCCCTTTGCACTGGTACGGTGCTTTGGGATCTCCAGGCTGGAGGTGCTGCAGGAGGACGGACTGCAGTTGCGGTGTCCATCTGGACGTGTCTTCCCCTGCTGCCTCCAAGGCGAAGTGCAATTGCTCCTTCCCCTTCCCCCTCTGATCTCACCAAATTAAAACGAGAGAAAGGCTCCACCAGCAAGACCTGCTTCTGGATTTGCAGTCAGTAGCCATCTCCAATAACCATCAGGCTGTCAGCTCCCCCCAGCTCCCCCTACCTCCCACCTCCCCCATCACTCAGCAGAGAAAAAAAGAGCTGGAGCCGCAGCTTGAAATATATCATGCAATAGTGTATCATGAATTTCTTGTGAATCACATTGGTGAAGCAGGTTTATTTATTTCTGAGACTTTAAATCAATACAAAGTAGGTCTCTTAGTTCTGAAGCTGGGATGGAGTGTGAAAAAATGAGCCCATTGTACTCTTAAAACTTTGGGGAAAGGAGATGACAGCTATATAATTCCATTTACCAGGCACTAGGGGCTTTAATGTGAAGGTGACAGGGAGCTCTTTGTGCATTTAGAGCACCATATCTTCTAAATAAAAGATCTGTAGACTTGATAGTGGAGTATAGCTCTGACTTTAATAATCTCCAAGCATTAGACCGAGCCAATATGTTCCCAAGTCAGAAGGGTCCCCCACCGAACGCTCGTAAATTAAAAGTGCAGGAACTGCACACGTTCATAGATTAGAAATGCAAGAACTGCAGCCTGTTTCCAGGCGGAGGGGAGGTGTCTGCGCCGTGCCGCCGTGTGAGCAGGCTCGCACCTCGAGGAAGGGGTCTGCCGAGCAGCGCGGCTCTTGCTGCATCCGAACTCGGCTTGGTTCTCCTGCTCAGTGTTGCCACTATTTTACCCTCTAATGACTTGATATGTGCTGGGGAAGAGCTGAGTGATAGAAATGAGCACTGTAAGATCTGCTGAGGCTTGACCGCGCATAATAGCAGTCAGGTTTTAAGTTCCTGCGTTGTGTTTTCTGATGAGACATTCATTTTTATCGTTTCTGCCTGTTTATGAAAACTAGGCTATTTATAGTATGTGCATGTTCCTTTTCTGCTTCAGGTTTGTGGCAGACAATATAAATTGTGGGATGGGAATTGCAATTATTGAAATTATTTGGATAAAAATCTGACACTGACATTTGATATAAACACATGATATGCTCTGAATAATAACAGCACTTATGTTACATAATGGTTCCCATTCAAGGCCTCTGCTGTCATTTTTTCACATCTTTCATCTTTGATGAAACATTTGAGCCACCCAAGTTTGCAGTTAGACCAGCTTTGCAGTGAACGTCTCAACTAACTAGCAGCTCAGACAAGAGACATGGAGAAAGGAGCAGGTCATCACCATTTAGAGTGCTAGAAAATGATTAAAATGCGTGTGACATGGCTATAAACCTGTTGAGGACAGTCTTTTAGTGGCTGGAAAGGCTGCTAGAATCCTGCCTCTCCTTTGTACTTTTCCCAAAGATCCTGTAAGGTAAAGAGAAATGTGGCGTCCCGTTGTAATAGTGAGAGATGCGCAGAGCAGATGAAGTCAGTGTTGAAAATACTGCCCGTGTGTTACGTAAGCACGTAAACTCAAAAGCTGCCTTACCTGCAAAGCAGCACGTGTTCTTGCAGCCATCAGCGGAGCTGCAGCACGTGCAGCTCCAGACCTCGCGTTTCCTTTGACCGCTTCACCGCGTGTCCTCATCGCTTTGATGGGATGGAGGCGCAGAGGAGCAGTTTTGTCCTGTGGATCCTATTAAATGCACTCCTTTCTGCACACTTGTCTGTGGGAGCAAACGAAGGGTACACTGAGTGGCTTGTGTGGCTCTGAGCTGGGTCTGTGGTGACCAGGAGGCTGTTTGGCAGCACACGTGGAAGGGGCAGCTGGTGGCCGTCCTGCTTTTTTGGCTGTGGTTGGCGTTGGTGCTTGAGGGGACGCGGGGAAAGGCTGCTGGCGGGGAGGAGACCAGACCTGCTTGCTGATCCCTTCCAGCTGACGGAGGCGGCAGTTGCTGCACCTAGCTCGGAAATGTCAGACCTGCTGTTGCTGTATCCAAAACAGGGAATTATATCCAGAATGCAAAGGCACGGGGATGGCGTGCAGGAAAGCAGGAGTAACAGAAGTAGGGGGTCCTCGCTAGAAACCTCAGAAAGGGCAAGTCTGGGATCTTCAGTGTGGGGATAGTGACCCCCAATAGCTTCCTTTTGCTGTCAGCATGTCAAACTTCGTGTGGCCAGAAACACGGTTTCTGGATTTTGTATGGCTTTTACTCTTATTTAATCTTGTGACCCAGTTAAGAAGAAAGGTGGAGGAAATTTTAATTCAAAGCAAATTTTCTGGTGCTAGAAGCTTACTGTCTGGTGCATTGCTGATCATGGCTGCTCTTTTTCATCTGTCTTTGTTGCCAAATTAAGCACAAGATCAGCGGTCAAATATTACCAATTTTCAGTTATATGTGTATTATATATCTGAGCTTTAAAAATCTGGAACCTGTTCTTTGCCCTCCCTCTTGCTGGGCTTTTCTCGATCTCTGTTCTGTGGCCGCTGGCTCTGGTAGCTGCATCTTTGACTGTTCCCGTGAGTGCTAGTAACCTTTCTCCCAGGAAAGCCCTGCTCTGCAAACTTAACCCTTCCGTGCACGCGCTCAGGCGTTGCACAGATGCCTTCTGTAAGGCTCGGGCTAATGCGGCTTTCACTTCTTAACCTCCTGCTCTATGTGACTCAGTGTACCTTCACTGACCCGAAATCTCAGGGTTTGAAGTTCACCCTTTTCACAGATCCTGGTCGTGTCAGATACAGAACTTACTCCTGTGCAGTCTTTTTTCCTATGAGTTTGTAGCATCTGTCTAACTCGTCTGGCGACGTTTCTAAATCCTGTTCATGCCTTTGCTGAGCGTGGAACATCTGAATCCTTTACGTGCAGAAACATCCATTCTGGACTTCTCGAGCAGCTGTATTCTCTTTCACCCGTGGATATTTTCTTGCAGAAACATTTATACAGCAATATGCATTGCACCATTTAAAATTGTTAATTGGAGATTGAATTACTTGTCAGCCTTTAAAAACGTAGTCTGCTCAGGTCAGGGATGAGGTGGTTAGCAGAGCCAAATGGATGAGCTATTGCATTCATTTTTTCCCAGGCCGGAGGATGGTGGTCCCTGAGCTGGCTAGCCCTTCAGTGCCTCTTCACCTCTGGCTCCCGATCCAGCCTGCCGCTGCACGCGCGAAGCGGGTTGGCAGGGTGTCTGATCATTCCCAGGAGCCCACGTGCAGAGGTGGGGTGGGGGACTGGCACCCAGCCTGGCGCTGGCCCAGGTAGACGGACTCTTTAACTCCTCGGCCGTATCCGTCACGCGCTGGGGAACATTGCGGGTAGCTTGCTGTGCGTTTGGCTGTGGTTAAGCCGGGGTCCGATTTAGCGCTAGCGTGTGTATCACCTCTCCCTCCTGCCGCAGCCAGCACGGAGGCTCGAGTGCACACGCGTGGACATACGTGTCGTACGGATGAAGGGAGCGAGCACGCATCAGGACAACTCCTGAATGCGGCTTGGGACTGCAGTGCCTCCGCTGACAAACGCTGACAAGTAAATACTGCGCTCGCTCGGTGTTACGGAGGGATTTCGCTGCACAGACCCTCACAGTGCTCTGCCACTTCACTGAAACGTCTGGAGCACTCGGGGAAAGGAGCTGCATATTTATCTTGATCTCCAAAAAGGGATTTAAGGGCGAGAGCAGGCGGTATATTAGACTGTTTTCATTGCCTGTCAGCAGTGGTAAACCTGAGCTGTCTACAGTGTCTCTCGATAAGCAGCAGCAGAGGCCCATTTTGCATGTACATACGTTTGCATTAGTTTGTAGATGGGGAGTTTAAATCCTCTTTATTTTTATTTTCCTCTGTGGAAAGCATTTAGCTAGGCTTGTGTCTGGCACCTGGAGGCCTGTGCTTTCCCTCTTCTTTGAACCTAAATCTATACTGCTGTCTTCTCTACCAGGCCTTTTCGTGGCACAGATTTTCTTACAGAGGAAGATCAAGGTGTTTGAGCTTGGAAGGGAGACCCAACTTCTCTCTACACGACCACAGTGCTTGTGGTGACTTCTAAATTTTTGAGCTAGTTGCTTAACTCCTGTGCCGCCGTGTCTTCGGTGGGTAGCCTCGACCGACGCCTGTCTCGCAGGGAGCTGTGTGAGGATGGTCTGGTGCTTGTACAGTGCTGGGTTTTGTACAGTGTCAGGTTACTGGGCCTGCTTTCCTCCAAAAGGAAATAAATTTGGAGTTAGCAAATTATAACGTTGTACCTTATCAATTAGGCAATGCTTTAGGTGGGCACAGAGGCTCCCTGGCCCCAGCCCTGCTGAACCGGCGTGGTGGGGGAAGAAAGCTCGGTGGTCCAGTTCAGCTGTACGATCAGATCAACATTTTCTGTTTTCATATCACTTTAGTACCTTCTGTCAGCCAAAAAAGGCCAAATCCTGGGAATCGTGGGGTTTGGCTGTGCTGTGAGTGAGATGAGCTGCATCGCAGGCTCGCTGTAGGACGTGGTGTTTTGCACCCATGCCGATAAAGCAGATGCGAGCATAAGAACAGAGCTGTCTTGGGCTCCGCGCTGCTCCTGGCTTTGGATAGCCCTTTTTCCGAAAACTAGCCGCTGCGGCTGTTTGCTGGGGGAGGGCAGGTTGTTTGTGTGTGTTTGAGGGTTTTTTTAAGATCTAAATGAAGCAGGTATGTAATGCCCTCTGTCTGTTAGAAAGACTCAACCCATAAAAATAACAAACGGCATGTATTTGCTAGAATGTCAAAGTTATGAGTTTATTTTGTAATGATGTGCTCCTGCCTTCATGAGGTAAACTGGCCGTGGCAGAGGTGTTATTAGTAATATGGACTCAGTGGAGCAGAAAGCCGAGTGACCGAGAGATCAGTGTATCAGTCAGTGAGAGGGCAAATGGAAAGAGACAGCAGGAGAATGAGAAGAGAGCTGCGGTGCCTGGGCTGAGATTAGAGACGGAGCCATGCAAGAGAATTGAAAGTCCAGCAGTCAGAGTTTTATTCTTTCTCGTCTCTCTAAGGAGCTCGTGGGGCTTTGTCTTTGCTCTGCCGGCCTTTCTGCAGTGCCTTGGGGCTCCCCCCACCTCCGTTAAGGGCTTAAACAGGACCATCCTACCCGTCGCCTTGCAATTTTGAATTAGTGAGCTGAGCTCAGGTCAGAACTCTGGAGGCTTGGTCACATACAGCTCCGCAGTGGTTTCATGAAGGGCAAGTCATGTAGCTGCCCTCTGCCTCGGTTTCCCCACTTGTAGCAGTTCCCACGAGAATCGCTGTTCACACCCTAAGATCTTACCCACACGCAGGGCTTGGAAAAGTCTATTGTGAGGGGCTGCTCCATCCTCAGTGTCCCCTCTTGCTGCAGGGATGGACTTGTGCATACCTCCTTAGCCAGCACGTCCTTGCTGCATCCCCCTTCTGACAGTTTTTCTGTTTTTCTTTTCAAAGGTCCTTGGACGGGAAGTTTATACCTCCAACAACCAGCTGGGCGGGATCCAGATAATGCACAACAACGGCGTGACGCACAGCACTGTGTGTGACGATTTTGAAGGAGTCTACACTATTCTGCAGTGGCTCTCCTACATGCCAAAGGTAATTTCTGGCCCTGCAGTAGTGCAAGGTGCCATTAGCTATTCTAGTCACTTTGTTCACAGTCAGGTTTTGGGGGGGTGCATCCACTCCTGTATATCTATGGGGTTTTTCTGTGCTTGTATGGAGCAAAATAGTTTGGGGTTATGATTAGGGCTGTTAGGTATTACGATATTGAAATGCACAAAATGGCTCTTATCTAAGGGCACTGGAGAAACTGGGACGAGGGGGAGTCTGGCACTGCCTTGTGTACCTTCACATCACCCCCCTGACACTCTCCTCACTAGTCTGGGCAGCAGGATTCTATATAAGCGGTGAATATCTCTTACTGAAAAGATTCTAGAAGTTCCCCTCTGAAGCGGTGATTTGTAGGAGCTGATGTGTATGTGTAAGCTCCTCTGCAGCCAGGAAGGCAGCAATGAGAACACACAGGTCACCTTCCTTCAGGAAAGAGTGCAGAGAATAGTCAGGTGGCCTGGTCACCTTTTAAAAATTAAATTGCAACCCTAGCTAATGTTGGCAATGTCTGAAGTTCAAGAGCAATTGAAGTACAATGCATGGCAGATGACGCCCCGGGAGGGTTGGTGAGAGTGCAGAGAGCTCCTTGGAACTTCAGCCGAGCTCTTGCAAAGGTGCTGGGACTCCTTCAGTCACAGGCTTGCGCAGTGTGCAGGAAAGATGACTCCAACCAGGTCCCATTAGATTTCTGATGTTTGCTGCAAAGCTATATGGGAGAAATACTTCCTTCAATATTTTTCTTTTTCCCCTTAGAGTGTGTACAGCCCTGTTCCTATCCTCAAAGTCAAGGATCCAATAGAGAGATCTGTAGAGTTTGTTCCTACGAAGACTCCCTATGATCCCCGCTGGATGCTGGCTGGACGCCCAAACCCAAGTACGTAGTAGATCTTGAGTGGCCAAGACACGCAGTAATGTGTCTTGTTTCAGGACTTCATCTGTCAAGGCTTTATGTCTGTTCATATTTTGTCAGTGGTGTAATTCTGGCATTTACCATTGATAGCACTCTGTATGCCCATGGCGTAGTTAGAATTAGAAAGGCTGCTGAGTAAACTATATGAGCAAATGAGGCAGTTTCACGTGGATCTGAGGTCCTGCAAAAGAAGACAGAGGCTCAGGACAGTGCAGATTTCTCCCACAAGACCTTGTTCACACGCACTTCTGCAGGTGAATAACTCCATAGCTTCAGGAGAATGACAAGTGTGAATGAGAACAAAGAAGGAAGGATAAGAATGTAGCTTTGGCTTCTGTCTGTAAAATATGCTTAAGAGAAGATGGTGCATCTGGCAAACCAGCCTCTACAAAATGAAATTGATGGTGACATACAAGAGTCAAGTGAAAATCTGAAATGCTCAGAAGCAGTTGGGGTGCACCTAAGTCTTACTTTCAGAGTCAGCCAGGAGTCTGAGTGTCACTGACTTTAAATGCATTCCAGTTCCTTTTGAGGTCGTTTTGGAAAAAGAGACTGGGAAGCACTTGGATCACTAAGTGATTCTGGAAATTCTGGAAACTGGTTCTTTTAATGAAGAGACTCAAAGAGAGCATGTGGGCCAAAATGCAGAACTTGAATGGGAAGTTTGTGGCTGACCTTCCAGGAGACCTTGCGTGCTAACCCTGTATACCTGGATTCTTCTTCTGCAACATTTTGAGGCATGAATCAAGACCAGTGCATTTTGAGGCTTGAATCTGTCCTGTCTTGAGATTCTCTAGATCTGCTTCCAAACTGGGAATATTCCCTTCTGTGTTCTGTCACCAGCCTGTGAATGTTGTTAGTCCATAAGGATAAAGCTGGTTGGAATAGGAAGGTGTGAGGCCTGCAATCCAAATATAATTTAAGATCTTATAAAGTAATTAGTTTTAAAGATTTAAATATAAAATATAAAAGCAGCATGTAAATTCTGAGTGCTTGATAACATTTTCAATAATTGGTTACTTTTATAGATTTCTTTTTTTGGTGATGGTTTAGAGAAGAGTGTATCTACAAAAGCCTTTACCCTAAAGGAATCACACAGTATTCCTGCAGATCTTGGAGAATAATTATATTGGAAATACGGCAAACCATTGACCCCCCACACATGCTTTTGGGGCTGCGTAGCCTGTGTATGTACAAGCCGCAATCTGGGTGACCATTACGCCTGCTGTTATTAATGAGTTTAGGGGGCTAAAATGAGATTTGTGATAAACTAAGTTTTCTGTTTTTGGATAATATTTTTTCATCATCTCTCAAGTAATTCATCCAGCTGTCTGAGTGCAGCTAACACTGGCTTCCAAATCGAGTGACTTCAGATTTTAATTTAGTGGAAGCGTTAAGGAAAGCAGATGATTCCCTGTGATAAGTTAAAGCAGATATCTCCTAGGTGAAAAGTTAAAGCCATTTATTAGAGGAGATATTGCCGTGATATTCTTCAAACTGACGCCCGACACGAGGCCAGAATCTAAACGATCAGCTTTGGGCTCACGATAAAGAGATAATTTTGAAATGGATGGTCACATTTTACAGTGGGGCCACAGAGGCAGGGAATGTAGAACACAGTAATTACAAGTTTGGTCTTGATAAAACACTCTCCATCCTGTTTAAGTCAGCAGAGGTTAGCTTGCTTGGATCTCCACTTTTAATTGGTTTTGGACTTGGGTTTGCAGAAGCAGAGGTGCTTGTTCAGATTAAAGCATCCCTCAGAAGCTGTGTGCCAAGGGGTAAAGCTGGGAGAGTGTGTTTTCTTTTCTTTTATTCCCTGAAGCTTCATGAAGCTTCAGTGGAAAGCAGATGCCCATAGAGTGGCGGTTTTTGGACTTGTTGGGTGGGCAGAGTATCTCAGTGCCTAAGCTGCAGAAAGAGCTCGTCTGCAAATCCTCCCTTTTACTCATCTCTCTCCGATCCAGCATCAGCAGTCAGCCCAAATGCAAGTTGTTTGTCATGCCCTTAGCTGTTCGCTGGAGTAGAGTCCAAGCTGAAATACTGGAAAACCTCCTTGCCTTGGTCTTGCTGTCTGGAGGATGGAAGCAGTGACACGCAGCCGCCCTGACGGGGCAGTGAGGCTTAACCTAGCCACGGTGGCTTTCGTGCACCGTGGGATGGAGAGAGACATACCATCGTCTCCCACCCGGCTGCCTGCGGGGGTTGTTTTCATCCTGAGAATTTTGTTTGAAGAAATGTATGCGGATTATTAGTCGACAGATCTGTTGTTCAATGTGAGGGTGGAGCGGGATTGTCACTGTGTTGGAGTCTGTGAGGCAGGAGGAAGCCTCAGTCTGGTACTGCATCAGCCTTATAAAGGACAAATAAGAGCAGTGCATAGTTAGCGTGATCGAGGTGATCATGCCCTCATGTTTCAGGATCGAAGCTGGTTGTCTGCAAGGCCCAGGAAGACTTTATTTCCCTTAGCATTGCACACTCATCATAGTACTGTACTGTTAAGGAACGGGTTGATTTCCCTGAAGCATTAAGAAGTTGCTGTCTTCTCTGGGCAAGAGAACAGGTCTGATGAGTATATGGTCTGATTCAGCACGGTGACTCTTAGAGCACACTTCAGTTTAGGGAGAAATGCATCTTCTAGTGTCTTTCATAGAGCAAGCAGACTTTCATTATTGCAGTACTTTATGTCAGGTTTTCTAAGAGAATGTGTGGAACACTCTGATGTATTGTCTAGTTGTTAAATTTCATAAAAACTTTTGTATTTTATTCCTGAATTTCTTCAGCATTCTTTTCTTTAAAGGAAAGATTAGACAGAGTCAAGAGAAAATTGTGAGCTAAGTTTTAAAATAGAAATAGCCATTTTGAAAAATATCTTTAATGACTTTGCTGCCTTTTGACAAATGTTTGTAGTGTCTTGAAAAAAATGGAGTTATTTATTTTAAAGCATGCAAAGTCCCTCTGCTATCTGAACCCCATCGTTTAACAATAAATGATGCTTTTGTTGATAAATGACTGTCTTTATGCAGACTAGCAAATGAAATAAGACATGATGGCTGAAAGCAGACAAATGCTCAGCTGTCTAATGTTTCTAATTCCCTTGTATTATAATCTGTTTAAAAATAAATAAATGAAAAGACAGTGCCAAGTTCTCCAGTTGGCATCTTGTAACAAATTTCAGTTCCTCTTTTTATATTCTATTTTTTCTTCTTCCTTCCCTCCCATCTCCCTCTTCTGATATTTTATTTTTATTTTCCCTCCCCTTTAGGTCAAAAAGGCCAGTGGCTAAGCGGTTTCTTTGACAATGGCTCATTCCTGGAGATCATGCAGCCCTGGGCACAGACAGTTGTGGTCGGCAGAGCCAGGTAAATTCTCAGAGGGTTGTAGACCTTTGTAGAAATCAAGTCGTCATTGAGGCTTTGCATTCTTTCTAGAACCGCCTTTTGAAATTGTTGGCTATAGGTAAAAAAAAGTCATTACTTCAAAAGGACGCTTGTTTACCACAGGAATGAAGCATGGACTGATAATTCCTCCTGTTTTGCTTGGGGATGACAGCTTTGACCTGCACAAAAGCCAAAAAGAGAGATATTGTCAAAAATTATGGCAGACAATATGCAGTCCCTTAGCTACATGGTAGCATAGTGAGGCCTTCTTGTGACTCTGACTTAGTGTAGGGTACATTATGCAGTTTACTGTTTTGCAATCACATTTAGCTTGCAAGAGAAGTTCGCCTAAAACTAGAGCAAGTTGCAAGAAACTCTGCACAGAAAGGAACTGCACACTGAGGTTTGCATGGAATAACTTGCAGCATTTTTCGAACTAGCACCTCCCACACCTGATCTTAGCTGTCTTCATGGCACAGAGATGAGCAGCTTCAGAAGCTGGTGGTGCTCTCCTCTTCCCAGGGGCATCGCTTCCCTGTACCTTGCTGCGAAGTGGCACCTGCTCAGGATTCTGCAACACTCCCCGTTGGTTCGAGATTTACATCCCTGCCTTGACAATATTTGCAGTGTTGGTCGTTCTCAGTGTCACAGGTCCATGAACTCTCAGAGCTGGCAGGAAGCAGAAGCCTGGAGACAGAAACTTGCATTTTGGCAGAATACAAATCAGAGCTGGGCTCAGAACCTCTCAATCCCCACTTCATTTGGGGGGTCTTTTTTTTTTTTTTTTTTTTTTTTTTTTTTTTTTTTTAGCTTTTTCCAGAAAAAAAGGCATTGTGAATTTCCTATCTGATTATCTGCTTCCTCTCAGAATAAAGCCATTCTGAAAGATTGCATCTCTCCCATGTGCTCGAGCTGCCCAGTGCTGCATGCTTATCCTTTGTCACTCCTTCTTCAGACCACCATCTCTTCTCTCAAGACAGAGCTTCATGCTCTTGCCTCCAGCAGACTCCCACCTCCTAATAGATGTCAGCATTTTTGGTTAATTGGCAGCCTTTTCTTTTTTGTTAGCAAGTTAGAGGGGAGAAAAAAGGCTCAAGTGCCAGAACGGCATCCTCGAGGATCCAGGTGTTATACCTCATGTGATAAGGTCGTGCCCGTGAGTGACAGATGGTCAGGATGCCCTGCTTCCTGGAAGAAGTCTACGTAAAAGAAAGATGTCCTGTCTGCAGATACTTTACGTCCCATGCTCTCAACATCATAGTGCCACCAATCCAGAGCCATATTATCTGGTGATGCTTACAATGTTTTGGAAGTCCTGTGGCCATCCCTGGAGTCTGGCTCCATCAGCCTCTGATGTAACCAAATTGGTGACTCAAGGACTGACCACAGTACCAGGATATTCCAGGTGATGCTGTCGTTGGTTACCAGAGCGTTCAGCGGGAGGCAGGACGAGGCACCGCTGTTTCTGAAGCTCATGGCACAACGGGTAGCCAGCTGAGCTCGCCCAGTGTAGCCATGAGTCAGTGCTGTTCCTTATCTCCATTGCAATGGCAACACAGGTGGCCCCAGAATATTTGGCACTGAAAGCTCCCGTTTCTCATTTAGACTCTTAAAAGCCATAGCTCTACACAGTCCTCCTAAATGAGAGTCAAAGAGCCAGAGGTCATGCTGTGAAATAGCAAAGCGTGTGACATTCACTAGCGCCCGTCTGCAGCGTCTCAGGGAGTTGTGTCCATTGCAGACATCTCTAAAAGGCCAGCTTGAGCTCCGCTAACATGTTAATGAAATGCTGCGTAATTTCTGAATGAGGCTTCCAGATATGAGGCTGCATTCAGCGAAATGTTCCTCTGTTGCTCTTCTCCTAAGACTTTTTAGGGTCGTTCATGGGTTTGGAGCTTCCTTTGGAGTCTCCTGGAGTGCAATGTGATAAGGAGAAACATACCCTTTTCTTCAAATTATGTATCGGGGCAGAAGGCACAAAATAATCGGTCTGTCCTTAACACCGGGTGACGCGATAGCACACGCACCGTACAGGCCTGGCCAGGGACGAGCTGCTCCTGCGCCGAAGGGGCAGTCGCAGGGGAGCAGGCACACGCAGGGGCATCTCAGCTCCCTCTTCCAGGGGAGCTGCTCCTCTCTGACCAGCGCTGGTCCCAGGGGTCTGAGAGCTGGTGCCCCAGAAGAGCCTTTCCACTCTGGATGTTTTCTGACCTTTTTACACTGTTGAGAGAAGCCTAAGATAGCTACCGACTCAGCTACTAGTTGTTGCATTTGACCTTGGGATGTGCTGTGACCTCTTGATATACTTCAGTATTTTTATCTGACATCTGTAGCACTTCTCTAAAGTTTTATCTTGCAAAGTACTGTAATCATATAAAGGGTTTTAGGTTAGGCGGTATACCAGGCCAAAAAAAAAAATGCCGTGATTTAGCAAAGCTGGAACGTCTTTGTTCAGGCCTGTGCTCAGCTCGACTTCCGTTCCTTTCTTCTGACAAATTCCAAGTTGCTCTGGACTCTCACACACACATACATATAATACCAAAGAAACTGACTTCTTTCAAAAGCAGTGGCATTTTGAAAAAACAAATACGAATGTATTCTTCTGGGATTGTTACTGTAAGTGCTGCCAAAACTCATCTTTTGTATGTATGTTTGGAATATGTGGGCTGTTGGCTGTAAATTGTCTTTTATTATTCTGTGGCAACTTGTCCAGGGACACACTATAAAACAAGATGTAGCATCTTCATGTGCTAGCCTGATAAAATTTATATGAAGTATAATGGAAAACAGAAGTTGTTTTGAGCTGTTTTCAAGTTCAATAAATAACTATAATACTTGGATAAAGATGTTCTTTATTAGGTCACATGGGCCCTAATATAGAAGTTATAAGTTACCGATTTAAGACGGCTTCTGCAATTACGGGTTTCTAGGCAGACTCTTAATCATAGTGAGTGGGAATATTTGCAGCCCCTAGTGCACATAGGCCCTGTCACTTCTCCTGCCGGCAGCGCGTGTCATCCAGCCGGAGGGGGCTGAGGAGAGAGGGTGGCTCTGCCGGGACTCCCTTGCTTGGAGAAGCCGTTGTCACCACAGCAAGATGCCTTTTGTGTAAGGGCGGTGTTTGATGCCGTGGAGAGAGGTGGAATGTCGCTGGGACCTGGCTCCCGCCCGTCCTCCCGCCCCTGCACCCTTGCACCCTTGCAGGCACGCTGCAGCAGAAGGTGGAGGGAGGGGACGCGCAGATAAACCCAAAGCTTTTATCCATCCTTCACCCTAACCACTTGGGAGGGGGACTTGTTGTAAGTCAGAGAGCTTTAGGGTGGCTGAGACTCACAGCATTGCTGAAACATGCAGCCTGTGGGTGTATTTGAGCAGGTGACAGCGCTTGTGAGAAAGGGCCTGGGGAGCCCTGGGCCCTTGGGTTTTTCTTTCGTGGTTAGGGCTGTCAGCATGAAAGCCTGCGTGGTGGCATGCGCGGCGATGGAGATGCAGCCATATCGTTGCACTAAATTTGGGCTTTGGTTTATTCTATTTGATTTTTAGTGGGGTATGTGTTAGTTTTTAGAACTAGATTTTGCTCTGAGAACTATAAATTGGACTCTGAAATTATCCAGCCACGTGCCTGAACTCTTCAGAAAGGCCAGAGTGTTTCTTCCTCCATTTGCTTGCATTATTTGTTTCTTTTGAGTATGTGCAGGATTGGAAAAAATGTCTATTTTTTTGACAGTAAAAAATGTGGATTTTCCCTCCTATTTCATCAGGCTGGGAGGAATACCTGTAGGAGTAGTTGCCGTAGAAACAAGAACAGTGGAGCTAAGTATCCCTGCTGATCCTGCAAACCTGGACTCTGAGGCCAAGGTAAGTTGAATGTGTTTCGTTGTTTGTCCTCCACAAGTATCTCTTTGAAAAGCGCATTTGTTTTGATGGGAATTTTTCATCCCAAATGTGGAACAAAAAGCTCAGCCGTTCCTTGGTTGGGTGCTAATGTAACAACTGCTAATGCAGTTGCTGGGACAAGTGAATAGACGGTTGTGTTCGCCATTCGTGCAGGAGACACTTCCTCGGTAGTCCTGCTTCTGTTGTGACTGAAGTGGGATGCTAAGGCTGATGCAGGGACTCGGACCAGCAGATCTGACAAGGAAAAATCATTTCCCTGTTCTCTCACAGTGGCTGTATTATCTCATACTCTCGCTGCTTTGACATTTTACTTTTCACCTGCCTGCGTTTGCCACTCCAGCCCTACATCATCTCCTCTTCTTGTTCTTATCCACGTACCCTTTTCTCTCTCTTCTTCCCCTTCACCTTCTTACAGCTGTCATTGTATCAGGCTTCTCACACCATCTCTATTCCTTTTCTTAGCTAAGTCAGTGGCAGAAGTCCTGTAGATGTTGGTGACAGAAGCATTGTCCAGATTTTTCCAAGGGCAAACAGATCCTAAACATTTCATGAGCTGCGCTCCTCCTTGTTGGCTCCACATTGCAGCTCTTGCTGCATCCATTCTGTATTTTTATGCTAACTCTTACATTAACAAGTG
Organism: Dromaius novaehollandiae; assembly: GCF_036370855.1. Taxonomy (NCBI): domain Eukaryota; kingdom Metazoa; phylum Chordata; class Aves; order Casuariiformes; family Dromaiidae; genus Dromaius; species Dromaius novaehollandiae. The sequence goes on from NC_088116.1 coordinate 2,666,029, forward strand.
TTCCAAGTCTTAACAATCCTTTTTGTTCCCAACAGATAATCCAGCAGGCTGGTCAGGTGTGGTTCCCTGACTCTGCCTTTAAGACTGCCCAGGCTATCAATGACTTCAACAGAGAAGGGCTGCCTCTGATGGTCTTTGCTAATTGGAGAGGCTTCTCCGGTGGAATGAAAGGTAACTGTCAACTTGGACACCCTTTAGTATTGCCGTGGAGAATAGCTGTGCTTCTCTAGTCAGGGCACTGCTGCTGTTTCCCGCAGTGGCACAGCCAAGAGCACCAGCTCTGCTGGTGTAGTGCCCTGGAGTGTCTCTTCGGGAACAGCCCGGCGCTCAGGGAGAGCAGTGGGAGCATGTGGCAAGGACCAAAGCAGGTCATTTCTTTGGGCAGCAGCTGGCTGTTAGATTGGCTTAACTGTGGGGTCAACTGTACACACAAATTTGTGTAGTGGATCTGCTTCACCCATCTTCGCTGTAGTCGGCATCCAGCTTCTCTCTTTCATGGCAAGTTTAGAAATGCTGATATGGGGATATTTTTCTAGGGCTGCTGGAGTGTTTGGGCACGTCAGCCCTATGAAATCACAGCAATGCTCTGGACCGTCGTGCCAAAAGTCCGGTTGTGATTGCCAGCCGGAGGAGAGGGATGCTCTGTGCTGCAGTAGTTGTGGTGACAAATGGTTTCGTTCCTCTCCTCCCCATTCGTATCTTGTCTGTAAGAGGCACAAAGCAGGAATAATGGAGTATGCAGAGTGCAGATTTGACATGAAGTTCTTTTCAGCATAAGCAACACAGCTGGATTTTTTTACACGTACCCTCCTATATGGGTTACAGGAACTAGCCAGATCAGCTGCAATGAAAACAAGTAATTGGATTTTAACAATGGTTTAGTTGCTAACAAAATTTACAGCTGCCAACCTGGGCTAATTAAACGCTAATCTCAGGAAACCCCTTCTGCTTGGAAAGCTTTATGTCCTTCTGCCTCAGCTTAGAAGTGGGGTTGGATAAGCCAGCAGTATCGCACATCCAAAATGTGTGGGCATATTCTGCCGGGTGGAAACATTGTCTCACTGGTAATTTTTCACACTAATATTATCATATCAAGGACTGTCTCCCAGTTGACTCTTTTGGTGGTAGTGGTTGTTCATATGAAGTGAACAGTTATAAAACTGCTCAGTGAATATACCAGCAGTTAGATTTTTGCACCACGTATTGCTACTTTGAATTTTGTGAAGTGCCAAGAATGTGAGATGGATACTATAAAATTTAAGTAAAAGATTACAGCCTTTTACCTGCATGTGGCACTTAACCGGCACTGAAGTTATAGATCCACTAACGCAACAGAGGTTCCCGCTCTGGAAAGCCTGGCGTTTTGACAAAGGATGTATTGTTCTGTCGTCTCGTTAGCGGGATTCAAAAAAATGCTGTTTAGTTTGCCGAAGTGGCCTACACTCTGCTATGGGGCTCCCTTCGAGACTTGCTTTCCATACCACACAGCTTACTGGGGAAGTAATTAATTAATGAATGCTCGGTAAAGTTATAAAATCACTTTGCCTTACTATAGCGTGAAATCTGTCTGCTTTGACAGTGCCCTTTTTTGGGAGTATTCTCAGAAACAGATTTGAGCTTTGGATTTGGGACCAGGAGTCCAGGGTAGGAAGGAGTCTGTGGAAACGCTAGTGTTTGTGTTGCGCATCCCACGTAGGGCACCGCCGCTCGGAGGAGGAGGAGGCTCAGCCACAGAGAGGAAGAGCAGGGCCGTTGCAGCCTGCGTGCCGGTCCGTGCGTTTTCTGCCTCCTGGTCTGTGCCGAAGGGCCTGCGCGGCACGCGTCGCTCTCCTGACGGTCTCTGCGGCCCTTGGGGAGCTGTTTGCAGTTCTGGTATCGGTGCTGGTTGGGGATTATGCAGGGAGGGAAAATAAACAATTATGCCACCCCTCAGTGCACACAAACACACTGCCAGGAGCCGACTGCACTGTGGGTAAAATGACTCCAAAATTGTGTGTAATGAGTAGGAAAAGATTAGAGACAGCTCTTGCTATGCTGAAAATTGACATTAGTGGAGGAGGGGAAGAGAGGGAAAAAAACACCCTCTTTACTAGTCGGCCTAGGAGGTCTAATTCAAGCAGTAAAATAAATAAATAAATAACATAAATAAAGGCATATCACAATGGTATCGGTGGTTTCCCCAATGAGCTCTATCTGGCCGGAAGGCTATTCAGCATAATGCAAAATTAAATTATAAAAACTGGCTTGAATATTTAGATGGAGGAGCCATTTGGAAGCGGTTTATTTAGGCGAACCGGCAGTGACCCACGACGGGAGACATCAAGCGTGAAATTTACTGGAAATTAGCACCAGGGTCTTGGACTCGGCATGAATAGTTTGATAGCATGCAAATCCCCGCGACATTAAACCGCGGCGCTGCTTGTGCTGCAGGGTCACTCGCGGTTGGTTTTTCATGTTTTACTTATTATTTTTTCCTGGGACAGGTTGTAAATAACGATAAAAAAATTTAAACCGGAATGAAAAGGCTATTTTAAATCTCTGATTACCTGGCTGCTGGACGGCGGCACTGCTGGCATGTAGCGGTTTAGGAGGTCCGTGATGTGTCTGCAGCCAGCCTGAGCCTGGTGTTTACCTTGCGGTCCTATCTGATAATCCAGCCAGGCTGATGAGATGTGTTCCAGCTTTCGACGTTCAGGGCACGCTGCCCGACACTATGGAAATGCAGAAAGCTGTCTGCAGCCTTTCCAGCATGCCTGATGCATCCGGCTGCCAATATTTACACACGCGGTGTAATGATAACAGCTTCCAGCAGATCGCACGTCTGTGTCTAGTAGATGCTGGTGCACGCTGCAGCCGGGCAGGCAGAGCCAGAGGGGGAAAGCGTGGTACCAACTCTGTCTGTCCTCCCACATAACAAACACTGCTGTTCTTCCTGGAGGACGTTTATAGCGTTTCTGTGTAGCAAGTGGCTTATTATGCCGAACTTCAAATTAATACAGGACTGAAATTTGGTCCAGAAATACCCTATTTGATTTTATTTTTTCCAATCTCGGCATAAGTGCCTTTGAAAAAAACAGTTGTGCAAAGAACCTGCTCTTTAAATATGGCGTGTGTCGTTCTTTGCCACTCGGGTGATGGTGGCCCAGTAAGTGTGTTCGTTACAGTAAAAACAGTTTCTGGAGTCTGCACCGCACCAAGGCACAGGGCTGCACAAACCCCTCGAGCCAGAGCGATGGGCACCGTTAAAACCTGGCGTCACTTACCACCTGCAGCAGTTAAATTTGATGCGCTATTTTCTGTTCTCAGAGTGGAGAATACAGCAAAACTACAAATAAGAGGTAATTATCACAGTATCGCAAATGTTTCATCATTTCACACTCAAATACACCAATAACGTAGATCAGGGCCGTTGTGCGTTCTGGTTATTAAGCATGGGGACCAGAGGCAGGTCTCTTGGGTTGCCTTTGCAGTATTTTTATGATCTTCCCAATTCTGCCCTTCTATTTTACCTCTTAAAAATGTACTTTACCAGTGCCCACTTTGCTAAAGTGGTACGAGTAGGCAAATTTAAAAGTTGAGGTGACAGGAGGAAAAAATGCCACGAAAGAGCAGACTCGTTAATACTAGGGACGGAGTTCCCTGACCTTGCTGAGGCCAGGCTTGGTGAGCCCGGGAGGATGCTGGCAGCAGAGAGCATTCCGTTTCTCTCAGTTTCTCCGCGCTTCCTCCCTCTCCCTTGTTCAAACAAGCAGCACTTTTTTTATTCTACACCTAACCTGAGTAAAATATATACCCTTGGCAGGAGTGAAAAATGTATTGCTAATTATGCAATTATTTTATTATGTAGCACTAGTAAAAAATGTCTAGTAAAGAATTAATTCAGTTAAAATAATTTGAATCAAGCAATTATTTTCTTAACACTAGAATTAGCTGAAAGTACTTCAAGTGGTTTATTACTAGCACTACATAATAAAATAATTGTGTAATTAGTAATAAATTTGTCACCCCTTTTGAGGTCTTTTTCTTTGCTCAGGACAATGAAACGAAAAGGTTGGAGTTTTGTTTGGTTCTCAGTCCCCACTGTCTCTAGCAGGATTTATGTTTATTCACAATTACAGGAAATGGATTGTTCTTCCCTTCATCAGCGTTTGAGGTTTCTTAAAGAATGTGAAACTCCTTTTCTTGGGTACTCGGATAATGACCTTGCAAATGAACTGGAGAGAGCAAATTAGTACCTATGGTACTAATACACACACGAGTGTATTGTGTATTTATGTGTGTATATATGCATATATATAGGTGTGAGTGTGGGTGTATGTATTTCCCATCGAGTTAGGTGCTTAACTATGCTCATGTCGATGCTTAACATTAAACTGGGGATTAAATGCTGTGGGGACCTTGGCTGGAGTCTCTTTCTGCCCCAGAAATGATGGTGCTCTCAGGTGGTGTAAGGATTTTAGATGAATAAATGGACATGTGTCAGTCTCTTTTGTTTTGATGCTTCTATATGTAACCGTGTGTAACAAAATATATATATTTGAGTCTGTTTCCATTGCAAACTATATCCATTATAAACTATATCATCTCATATTAATTCTTTTTGTCTTCCTTTTTTTGCTCTTTTATTTAAGTCACTTTTGGGGATGATATTTTCAGTGTACTGTCTTTACATGGTGGAATTATTCTTCTTAATTTTGAGCAAAATGCCTTAAATTGTAATGCAAGAAGAGGCGAAGAATAGTTTTTCACACCTGAGCCCTCCCCACACACAAATTTTTATCAAGATATGCAAAAAGTCTTCTGCCATTCAGTGTGCCATGCACATTACATGAATCTCGATATAGATCCACGACAGTAAGTGTGAAGTTGGGCAGCTGAACTCATGTTAAGTTCACAGATACCTCGCCTAAATTTCTGAATTGCTGAAATACTCATTGGCTTGACTGAGAAGGTAAGCAATGGGTCATCTCAAGGACTCCTTGTAAGACTGGCTTATGTGAGCTGAGGGCCCCACAGGTCGTATTTTGTGGGTAGATTTGATTACACTGGAAATAATCAAACTGTTTCCGAAGTGGAGGTCCTGAATCCAGGAGCCAAACTGTTGTGAGAACATCTGCTTTCTCAGTCGATCTAGCCCTGCCCGCCTCCAGCAGATGCCAACGGGAACTGCGGGATAGTAGCAGGAGGACGTGTTCAGAAGAGCTGAATGTTTTTTTTCCCCCAGATTGACCAAGCGTGCCGGGGCTGAGGCATTGAGATGATGTGACTTCAGCTGCTGTGTCCTTTTTCCGCAGACATGTATGACCAAGTGCTGAAGTTTGGCGCCTACATCGTGGACGGCCTGAGAGAGTATCGTCAGCCAGTGCTTATTTACATCCCTCCGCAAGCAGAGCTGAGAGGAGGGTCCTGGGCTGTGATTGATCCTACCATTAATCCGCGTCACATGGAGATGTACGCCGACCGAGAGAGCAGGTACCGCAGCTTTCTCCTCCTTCCATAACTACCTGCTTTGAGGCATAATTACCTGGCGGAGTGGGAAGCTTTCAGTTAAGAGTATGGTGTGGGTTGACCATTTTCCAGTTGTACCCAGTGTGTCAGAGGACTTCGGTGTGTAGTGATCACAGCTTGGACGCTTGGGCTGTTTTCCTGACTGTGGCCTCTCTGTACCAGCCTCTGTGAAGCCGCATTAACTAACCTTTGCAAAGCACCGTGAGATGTTGGTGCACAGGATGTTCTTTGGTTCTGGTATTTGCTCACACTGCTTCATGCTTGGAAACAAGTGTCTTTGCATACAGTTTTGCAAATTAAATAAGTGTGTAAATAAGTGTGCACTTTAAAATACTTGGGAATTGTACTATCTATTGGGTAGGTAGTTGAGTAGTTTCACTTTTTTCTAAAATACAGCTTGTGTAAGTGAAGTTCTAGTTACTGGTGGTTCAAAGCATAAAACTACAGACAAACTCTTGCAAGCAGTTTTTTTTAATAATATTTTAAAGAATCTCGAAAATGTAAAGATACTGAATTATTTGCAGGGAAACAACAGCCCTGCCTGGGCTTATCTGTAGTAGATAGAAGCAGCTTGAACTAGAAGGACAGCGTGCAATAGTCTTATCAGGAGAATTTTACTTGAAATAGGCAGGAGGAGGAGGATGTAGCTATGAGTTTATGTTACAGAAATGAGCAGCAAAGCACTTCAAGTACTAGAGAAAACCTAACCAATGTTAGATTCCTGGTTTTAATGCATTTGATCTGGCCAGCCGTGTGATATGAAAATAACCAGGCAAATGGGAAAGAAACTAGCATCTGCTGGTGAAAATAGCTTTATTTTGTCAGTGTGACCCCTCGGTACCCGGTTCTGTAGATGTGTCTGTGTGATCTCCTTGCAGAAGTGGGGGCAGCCGAAACAGGTCTTCAAGCTTTCCCCTTCTCCCCAGTATCTTCTGCAGCTTTGGTGTCACATTTTGTTAGAGATGGACGAGCCTCCAGAGCTCTGCCTTTCCCGTATGCTCTCAGCCTTAGGCATTTTCCTCCCCCACCTAACTAATTTGCTGCCGTGTACTTTGAAGCATGGAGCCTGCTTGCTTCAGACAGTCAGGCACAACGCGAGCAGAACTTTGACAAACTTCCTCTCCATGCGTTTTTTGAGATGCATACAGGAAAAACAGTGCCTCACCCCCCCGACACAGACAGACAGACACAGACACACACACAGACACACAGACACACAGACACACACCACCCCTGTCCCTTAGCTCCCTGGGATGCCACTCTGTAAGGCGTGAGGAAGGACAGGCTGGAGTTCGATGAGCTGCTGTTGGGCTCTGCTGGACTTGATCTCCAGTAGCCAAGGAAAGAGTTTGCTTTGCAAAGTATGTCGTGATGTCCCCAAGTACGGGTACGGGTTTGTAATGATTCTCATTGCTCTCGCTGTCCCATAACCCTCAGCACTGACCTTCCTCTTCTTCTTTTACTTGGACCTTCACTGTTAAAGACTGAAGGGATTTTATTTACCAAGCCTAAGTTTCAAATCACGTGTTCCTCTGTCTCTGACCTGGGAAGTGGGCAGGATCTCTAATGAAAATGGTTGGTTAATTGGTTTGTTTCATAAAGCTTGTGACCATTTGAAAGGGCGCTTGGGTCACAGCTTGAAAGAGCCTACCTAAGAGTGTTGTTTGCACCAGCCTGTATTACATATATTATTGGATAGACATGTTTCTGTGAAGCCTCACGTGCGTTTATGGCATTGGATAAATAATAGCTAAGATTCTTTCTTTCTTGTTCTCTCTTTCTCTTTGTTTTGTCTCCCTCCCTCCACCCCTTTTCTCTTCTCTTCTTTTTTCTACATACTCTCTAGATAACATTGAACCATTCCGTTTTGTGTTTCCCCTTGTCTGATGACCTGAAAGTGCCTTTCTTTTCTCTTTTCCCGTCACTGATCAGAGGAGGAATCCTGGAACCGGAGGGGACAGTAGAAATCAAATTCCGCAGGAAAGATCTGGTGAAGACAATGAGGCGCGTGGACCCCATCTACATGCGTCTGGCGGAGCGGCTAGGTATGTCTGCACTTGGGTGCTGGCGGATCAATGATCCGTTCAGCTGATAGCTAATGAATGTGTTTATAGACCTTAAAAAGGGGCACTGAGGCATTTTATCAAATGCATGATAATTTTTATTTACTGTCATCTAAGTTGGGAAGAAAACCAGATGAGACAAGCTGCATGTGTGTATATGTGAGAGACGATACCGTGTGTGGAGCATACCTAGTGTGTGTGTAATGTACGGAGCGTCTTTTTGAACCAATTTTTTTTTTCTTTTAAATTTATTCAGCCTTACAGCAGACACTCCCCACAGCTGCTTAACCCTGGCTTCCTTCTCAGCAATTGCTTAGATTACTAAAACCTCCTGGGCCAAACCCTTAGCTGGTGTCAGTTGTCATAACTAAGGATTTGGTCAAAGGTGTTTTGGGCTGCTGGCGATCACCGTGTGTCTGAGGGAGTTTTGAGTACAGATATCTGTCTGCTCTTCAGTTTCAGCAGGATAAAATATTCTTTGTCTCCTCCCTAAAACATGGTGCGATTTGCAGGGCTCAGTGGCTGGCGTGTCACTGCATGTGACATTACTACTGTGCTTTTTGCTTTAAATGATGCTAAAGCCTGGTATATACTCAGTAAACCGAAAGAGTATTCAGCAAAATGCACTTAGTATCTGATATGTACTCTCTCAGGGGAATAGGCTCTTTAAACAGTTCTCTACCAGCTCTTACTGTAAGAGTATAATCATACAGAGCCTCTTTCTGCCTCCAGAGTGGACTACATTTTAGTAGCAGAGGAAGCGCACTTTGTGGGTATAGTTTGAATTTATAAAGCCTTTTGGGATCCTTCTGCAAATGACTGATAAGTTGTGGCTATTGCTGCAGTTGCATTGTATTATTTGGGTTTTTTTTAATTTATGACAGTGCAACAATTTATACAGAAAACAGCCATTCCGATACACCTTTGGAAGAGGGTAGTAACTGCAAAGGGTGCTGCCAATGTTAAGAATCAGACTGCTGGCTGAAAGTTGGGTTCTTACTGATGCCTTTGGTGGCATCCACAAATTTTTGTCTTTTTTTAATGGTAGTGTTTTTAAAATCTCTGTTTTCTCTCACTGCGCTGATATATATCTGAGTTCAGATCTTGCTTGTGTGCGTTCTGTGCACTTTCTCTGATGCAGTAACACATAAATATCCACAGGAATATGTTATTCTGTTTGCTTGTTTCCAAAACCAAATTTTAATGTTTGTAGGTGTAGCAAGGAAGCTTTTTTCACAGAAAAATCAACTTTGGCCTCTGTTAGACTTGGCAGCGTCCCTTTGGAAGCAGACAGATAGCCTGACTACCCCAGATCCTGGAGACCCAGGGCCGCGTCCCAATAAATGTGTTCCCAAGTTGTTTTGCGCTCCGCAGTGTCAAGGCTGCAGTGTGATTCCCGATGCGGTGAGGACTCGTGGCTGCACCTCCTGGAGGTGTTTCCTGGGCCTCCGCGCGCCGCGCAGGATCGCTGCCTCCCGAGGAGGGAGAAATCAGATGGGTGGTTAGGGACGGCAATATGCTGAGCAGTCAGCACAGTCCCTGCAGATAAATGGCACTGCTGCAGGAGCACCACTTCCGAGAGTGTTTACCTTAGCCCAACCATAAAAAGCGCTGGCTCCTCTGACTTATAAACCCACCTACCGCCCCCGCAAAGAAGTGGTGCCTTCTGGGAGGCGGCTCTCGGATGAATCCGCTTCCAAGAGCGGAGAGACACCGGCTGCGGACAAAGAGGGCTGTTTGCTCGCTTAAATCCTGCAGCGGTGGAGGAAGGGGGAGCAGAGCAGCCCAGGCTTATTTATTGCCGTGTGGCCCCTGCGCAGGGTCTGCGGGCTGGCCCACCACCTCCTGCAGCCCCCGCGGCCGGGGGTACCGGCTTCCCCAAAACCAGGGGTACTGGCTTCCCCAAAACCAGGGGCTGGGGGGGAGGAATGGCAAGCAGATTTCTACCGAGGGTCTCAAAATGCAAAGCCACGCTATGGGAGGAGGCGGGAGCCTGTTCAGGGTCCCCCCCCCCCCTTCTCTACAGGGTAATTACTCCCAGCAAACTCCATACACTTTAATTAAAATGACTGCAACACCAGAGTAAGTCACTTACAACTGTACGTAGAGAGAGCTCTAAAAGCTTCAGTGCCTGATAAGCATCTCACTTAGATGGCTCGTAATTGCTCCCAACATCGGGCGATCATTGCTGTTGTTTTGCCACTAATTCCGTGCCGTAGCAGGAAAGCCAAGATTGCAGGACACCGTGAATTGCATAATTTTTTTTTTTTTGCTGGTTTTCTTTCTGGCCAATTTAAAATTTGTCAAAGTCGGTCTTCTTCTGGATCACTGCCCTTTGATATTTCGCGCACTCCATTTGCCACAAACAAGCCGCAGGGCCGCAGTTCATGCTGACTCCAGCAGAAGCAGAGAAAGCTCCATTTATCTTACACTGCCTGCTGAATTCTTACTCATTAACTGGGGGTTCACTGCCTCTCTTTAACCCCTGAGTGGCTGTCATCCCTCCCCGGAGCTGCTGAATAGCAGGGGAGAGGGAGATGTTGGCAAACATGTGCGTGCGCGGAGGGGTGGGGAAACAGGGCGACTCGGTTTTCATTTGAGGCATCTTTAGACCCTGGTTTTGACTTGCAAGTGGGGAGCGTGAGAGCAGAGAAGGCTGGCAGATATTGAATAATTTGACATAAATCTGTTCATTATCAATTCTCTGGCACTATTGCTGAAATGTTTATTAGCCCCATGTTTTATTAAAATGTCACTCAGAGTTGTGCTATTGCAGAACAGCCCACAGTGCAGAGCAGAGGGCACGGGAGGAGAGGATAGCCCTGTCCTGCCCTGTGCGTGGGTTTCCACGGCATAGGTGTGCGGTGGGAGCGCTGAATTACCCAGAAATACAGGAACGAATCAGACCACAAGCCTCGGGCCACAGTCAAGAAGAATATGGAGATTCAATTTTATTTATTTACTACGGTTAGAGTAAAACATTTAGGAGAGGAATAAAAATCAACTTTGTCATGCGGATTTCAAGCATCAAGCATAAGGAGGTTATCTGTGTAATGTAGAGTTGTACAGTGTAATGCGAGCAAAGATTTGGTCCAATTTTAATGAAAGAAATGGCAAAATGGCTCCAGTTAGAGTTGCAACTATCTCGTAGTAAATGGGAGGCATCTGTTGTTCATCTGATAGATCTTATGATAGTGTGAATATCCTCTTTGGCCGATCCCATGAAAGGCCGCAGTGGCTCTGCGGCGGTGGCCAGGGACAGCTCTGGCGCTGCCTTTTCTTGAGTGGCTGAAAACTTCTGCCCTCTGACCTGTCTCATTCCAAGCTTTTCCCGGGAAAGTTCAATTACGGTTCAAAAGTCTTGTAATTATTGTCTGGGTTTTTTTGTTCTGTGTTGTAATTAATCAAAACACCAGCTGTTTTCTTGAGCAACAGCTAGGAAAAATGTTGCTGTTGAGATTGCCTCTCCCATGAAGTGTTGGGCAAGTGCAGTCAGCGGATTGAAACTTTTTGTCTTTTTTGGTAATGCTGATTTTCAGGAGCTGCTTCTGTATGCAAGTGCTGCTGCATTTGAATTGTCGTTAATTCACAGTCATGAGTCTACAAGAGCAAGTACCGATTCCCATCAGCTCCTTCATGACAATTGGCATCTCAAACTTTTCTCTCAGGAGGGTTCTGGATGATTCCCCCAGAATATCAGTTTTTTGGGATTATGTGCCTGCCACATTTTGCCCATTTGCCCTGGTGCTGGTATGAGGCCTGAGGAGCTGGGAAGGAGTAGAGTGACACATCGCACGGTGCAGTCGTACAATGATATTTCAAGCCCGTGTCATGGGCGTGGGTGACCTTCACTGGTATTTCATACTGCACCTTTATAACATAAATCCTACTGAATATTTAGTGAAGCAATTACAAGCAGTCTCATTTAAAGAAACAAGCAACGACAATCAACAAATGCCTGTCTCTCTGGGGACGTGAACGGCTCTGCGTGACCTTCTTCTCCGCGCAGCTCGCGTGCGAGATCTGTTGACTGGGCAGCTGGGAAAGGGCTGCCATTCCTGCTGCCTTTGCTGAATTCCTGTCGGGCAGGGGCTTTAGTGAAGGTAGATGAAGAGAAGGTGAGATTCAGGTAGAAAGATTTTCTTTGTTCCAGGTGTGGAAATTAGATGGGACAGTTATAACCAGGGATTAAGTTGGCATCTCATGCTGTTGGATACAGCCTTGCCGCTGGGCAGTTTGTTTCCATAGGACCTGCTCAGCACGTGCTGCAGTGTGGTTTAAGTGCTTTGCTGAAAAGAATGGCCTTAATGTTCTCTTTTTAGTGTCTTCTGGGAAAAAAGATCCCTAAATTTGCCTATAATAATTGTAAGGTTGAGGCAATCCAGGAAGATTCACCCATTTCTGTTGCTTGCAGTGAATGCGTTAATGCTCCTTTGCAGGCTGGGCAGGTTGCTGCTATTCGTGCTGTAAAAGTCGTCTGTACAAATCAGAGGTGTGGGCTGATGTGCCGGAGCAGCTGAGGCCTGGGCTGAGGCCCTGCAGGAAAGGGTCCTCCCTGCTTTCCGGAGTGATCTGGGGTGAAGGAGGGCCAGGAGGGTCCCGGCGGTCCCCGGTTCGTCTGCGGGGAGCCCCCGCGGGGCTGGGCGCACCAAGCCCACTCCCGGGGCCTCCAGCAGTGGACTTTTGCCCAAAGCTTGGGTGGTTTGTTGGAGGAAGAGGCAAGAAAATGAGCAAGTAGATGCTCCGCCATGCAGAGGCTGCGCGCTGAGGGCGAGGGAGAAAATCCCACATTTTAACAGCTTAGACACCATAAACCATCAAATTGATTCAGAAGCTGCCTGGCTTTCTGCAATCAGAGGGAACCTACAATAACATTTCTTGAAGTCATTTTGTCTAACCTGTTAAACTGGTCATATTTAAAAAAAGCACTTTGCTACTAAATGTTATGGGAAGCCGTGATTCATGGTGCCGCTGAGCCATTTCCGTCTGGCAGGAACTTTATTAAAGGCAGCCCGTGCCCCGACACCCGCGCCGGTCGTAATCGCGGCAGGACGCGGCGCTGCCGGCTCCCGCCCGCCCGGGCGGCGGGGAGAGCTCCCGCGCGGCTGGCTCCTTCCGAAGGGGCTCGCCGTTTAACGGGGCACAAATCAAAATAGTTTAGGTGTTGCTTCCTCTGCCGCGATGCTTCCCCTTAACTTTGGGAGAGGAGTGTAAATTGATATTCAGTATGGGAGCGCTCTGCGGGAGAGGGTTCTCGGTGGATTTATTGCCACGGCTTTTCCATTTGTCTGCACAGGGAGGGCAACTTCTCTGAAGTCTTCTTCTCTGATCGCCAGCTATAAAGCATGCACGCGGATCCCTGGTGCGATGGCGAGGAGCAGCTCTGCGGACACGTGTCCTCTTCGGGGTGGTTAAAGGTCTCCCTTGGTTAACTGCGGTGTTTGGCGTTTATTGCTTGGTGTCACTGAGGTGCTACGGGCTGTACCAGACCTTCGGGGCCTGTTCCGGGCTGTAGGACACGGAAGAAAAAGCTTGTCCCTCGGAAAGCCAGGCTTGGAGTCCGGGGTGGCTCAGAGCCGGGAGGCCCTGGCATTGCTCCACGGAGAGGTGCGCACGGGCCAAGGGGCACAACGGGGAGGACACGAGCTGCCAGCTCCCTCCAGGGTACATGTGGGGAAAGTTTCAGGTTAAATTCATCTTATGTATGGTTTAAAACTCATTTCTGTTGGTTTAACAGGGTGTGTTGGAGTGGAGTCTTTTAGCTTACGTGTTTCTGCAGGTCGCGAAGCGTTTGGCTCTCATGACCGTCCTGGCAGGATGGTTTTATCCCGCGAGCGCTACTTGCCCCCCCGGTGCCGGGGACAGCGCCAGCCCTCGCCTCCCCGGCGTCTGCGATGAGGACAGATCCCCTGCACGCTTGTTCACGGAGGATTTGGGGAGTGCGAAGGGCGTTTTGGCAAGGCCCCTTCCCCCAGCAAAGGGGACGGATGTTGCTCTTTTGCCCTCAGAAGAGATTCGCCGACCTCTTTTGATATCCCCGTCTTTAATACTTCCCCAGGGTAACTTCTCAGCTTGATCAATACCAAAATTGCCCTGAGCAAAAAAAGACAAAGGAGAAAATGCTCCATAGAAGGAAGAGGCCTCGGTGTATTTACCCCTGCGATGAGACATTTCGGGTCGGGAAGGCAGGACTGAGACGTGTGCCTGGCTCTGCCGAGCGGTGCAGTGGCTGTGAGTGTACCAGCACTATTTATAGAAGCAAACACACTTGGCGACTGCAGAGCAAGCTGCAGTCCAAGATAAAAGCATCTCATGGCTGTTAGAGTGCCCTGCATCCTCCGCAAAGCTCGGAAAGTCGGGCTCTTCCTCTCCCTTCAAGCTGCCGCCCTGCCTTCCCGCAGGCCCCACCGGCGTGCCAGACCTGCCGCCCCTTGCGCGCTCGCACTGTAATGTGGCCGTTTCAGAGGCTGCCGCTTTCGTCCCTCCATCGATTAGTACCTGATCCATACCTAGAGGTCTATAATGTTCCTATGATTTAAACTTTAACAGTTTCATTAACTGTCTGGTACCTTTAGAGCAAAGGAATCCCATATTTTAACTCCCCTCTTCTTGCCAGTATTTGATTTGTGAAGGGAGACTTTTCTGTGAAATAAATAAATAAAGCCCAAGCTTTCTGAAAAACCCTGAGGCCTCAAGATCTGACTAGAAAAGAAAGAAAACCATTCCAAGATATTTAATTGTACAGGGGGCTTACAGGATTGATCGAGAGCTTAGCTTTTTACAATAGTCCAGTGAATAAGAAATGCTCCTGACAAACGATCGATGATGGGATAATCACTCTTTATCCCCCCTCCTCATTGTTACCGTCTTTCTTTCAGGAGAACAGGGTTCAGAAGTCAAAAATCTTTATAGACGCTGCTTTTAAATTAAGCAGAAAATAGACATTGACATATTTGTTAATCTCACCTAAATCATTACTGGGCCTGGCTGGTTTGGCTGTACAAGAAGAGTGTGGCAGGTAGGCCAGCATACATGAGCGTTACTGGCTTAAGTGCATGCGTTGCCATTTAAAACAGGGAGGTACAGGAGCCTGGGAATTTAACATGGATAAATATATATAATTTTTAATTCTGAAGGTTATAAGTGTAGCTTCTCTTAATTAAAACCTTCTTAGCAGCATTTGAAAGGTTAGGCAACATTTATATTGGGAGACACACAAAAACATTCCTTCACTGGAAGGATTTGCTGTATAACTGACCCGTGACTTTGTGACGTGTGTGTGGGTAATGCTCAAACCTGCCCTGATTTGGGAGAGGAGCTCGGGAAGGAAATGAAAACATGGCTTGTGCAAAGTAGAAAAGAAAAGGGCCTTCGTGCACAGCTCAAGGTGGGTCTGAGCCCAAGCGCCCCGTGCTGCGGTGCTGCGAGCGATCCGCCGCGGCGCTGAGCCCAGCAGTGAGTCGCTGTGCTCACGCGGCCCTTAGGTCCGGCAGCCCTGGACCCGGTCCGGCAGCGTCAGCAGCAGACGCTTACGGGCAGAGCGTGAGCGTCACGCATGCGCAGCGCGGTGCTTTCCCCGGGACGCTCTCTCCGCGCCCGCAGCCCCGTGGTTCAGAGGCTCCCTGAGGACAGATCAGTGTCCGCATCTTTGTGCTGAGAAGTCCGCTGTGGACTTCTCTTGCATGGATTTGTCTAATCCATTTGTACTTTTGGCATCCAGAACATCCTGTGGCAACGATTTCCACCATTTGATTATGCATTATGTGAAAAAGGCCTCCCTGCTCTTGTTTTTCTTTTAAAGCTTCTGCCTGCTAATTTTATCTGTTTTCATTGAGAGGGACTTGGATTACTTTGGCTCTCAGCTTCAATTCCAGAGCCTGCTTATTGTCAGGCTGGAGAATATCCGTGGTGCTGCTGAGGACCCGCATTGCTAAGCTGTCCTCCTCTGCCTCTCCGCAGCAATTGCCTTCCCCGTCACCCAGCCGGGAAGCGTGACAGCTTAACAATAGGTGTTGATGTAACAATAGATGTTGCATTTAATCCCATTGACATTCCTTCGCAAACAATAAAGATTAAAAACAAAAAAAGCTTGATGGTGCTCACATACCACAAAATGCAGTCATGATATTCAGGCTACAAGATAATAAGAAAGAGCGTTGTCCGCTGGCTGAAGCACAGCTCCGGCTTTTGTTCCAGGTTCTCCCGTTGACTTCTTACAGTAGCGGGTAGCACGGCTCTCGGTTTTGCATCTCGGCTTCCTCTCTGTACACTGAATTTACAATGCTGCTTGCACGTCTCCTAGGCATATGGGTGGTTAGATTAACATTTGAATGGAGGGCGCTGGAGGATAGTTGAATGTTGTAACCTCCGTGCTGGGAGCAAGACTTGTCCATGACCTGGCTTCAGCTTCCAGCGACCTCGGCTTTAACGGGGGAGGCGGGGGGAGGCAGCTGTCCCCGAGGCTGTGAACTTGCAGCCCGAGCGTCTCAGGCCCTGGTGTGGCTGGGAGACTTACAAAGTGCCACAGTTAGCAGAGTATCCAGTACTGTGTAATTTGGCTGCCATTGCAATCTTTGCGTAAATTGAACCAAAATTGGCTCTAAATACCAGCCTCTGCACAAGCACCTCTTGCACATGTGTTTTTAAGGCAGGATGGGAGAAGCATCAGCCTACCATGCTTGCCCCAGGCCTGGGCCAGCTTTCACCCCCTGGGGTAAATGACTGCAAGATCAGTGGAGAGTTGCCCTTACTTATGGTTGTGTGCACTGTGGCCTGTCACAGCTCTTTGCAGGAAGGGAGAAAAGGGGATTTAGGCTCTTGGTATTGTAAAGGGGCAGCTGCTCTTAGGAATTCATTTAACATGCCACTGTTTGGAAAGAAAAGAGGAGGGCCCTCGTTAGATCTTGACTGAAAATGAGTGTGGCTGAATCGTGGTCACCACTAGTCCCTTTTGAAAATTGTTGTCCCGTTAGTCAGCTTTGTAAGGACCACCTTGATCCTGCTGCTGGAAGTGGCAGGAGCTGCTGCGGGTCCCAGCGGCGCTCTGTGAACAGCTGACGTGTTTCTTGTCTGGCTCAGGCTAGTCCTGCTAGTTCCTTTCATGGGGTGACATTAATCAGAAATTGTTTTAATGAGTGTTTTTGTTTTAATCAAAGTTAATTTTATCTGAGCTCAATGTTTTAAGATAAATTAAGAATTACGAACTCCACAGGACATCTTCTTGACACAGTTTTTCTCCTGTCCATCATGTTAGTCCGTGAGCGAAACCAGTGTGTGTTGATCACTGGTGAAGTGAGTGCTCCGTGGGCATTTTTGGTGTCCCTAACCTAACTTGTATATTTTCCTTAATGAGACAGTGGTGCTGACAGCTGCCAGTAGGAACCAGCCTGCAGGAAAACTTGTGATTGTATATGTGGTTTTACATTGTCCATGTTTCTGGCTGAATGAACTGCATGTTGGGACATTATTCTTGTTTGGGAGTAAGTCCAGTAAATCTGTCACTTAATTGATGGCTCAACTCACTGGCATTTAAATGCAATAGAGTTTCCATGGTAAAATCTCCTTTGGAGCTCTTGCTTGAGTATTGGAGTCAGGAAATCTAGGCTGGGATGATTGCATTTGACTCAAAGCTGGTCTTGGCATTGCGTGGAGCTGATGATCTGGCATTTGTCCTGGCCAGATGCAGTCAGGATTTCGCCCCTGCGCAGTAACAGCAGAAACCTCCGTTCTCCCTCCGGAGCGTGTGGTGGTGCCCGTCTTCCCTAGGCACACCAAACAAGGGTCTGGGGGCCGCCTCCTCAGCAGCACATTTGCTGATTGACTCTGGCTGAATACGGCAGGTCTCTGACGTGTAGCTGCGCCTGCTTGCAGGTACGCCTGAGCTCAGCCCTGCTGATCGGAAAGAGCTGGAGACCAAGCTGAAGGAACGGGAAGAGTTCCTCATTCCCATTTATCACCAGGTAGCCATGCAGTTTGCTGATTTGCACGACACGCCGGGCCGGATGCAGGAGAAGGGTGTTATTACTGTGAGTATGATGGATCTTTCCTCAGGGATGTTGTGGGAAGGCTTGGCACAGGTACACGCACTGATCCCAGCCGAGAGTTGGCAACCCCGAGGGGGACACGTTACTGCTGGAGGCAGCAGGATCAAAGGAGCCTGGTGTCCTGTGGGGCTGCAAATAAACCTCTGCCCCAATAACTCTCACCACGGCGTTGAACCCTCTCCACACACCAGCTGTTTTCTGCCCCCTCAAATGCAAGAACGTCATGGTTTTTGGCACTTTTATCTGATCTGCGTCCATTTGAGACCCCACGTTTTCTGGGCTTGGCCGGTAGCTGGTTAGTGACCGTATCGAAAAATATTTTGTGATTTCCCCCAAAAGGGACGTCACAGTCTGCCTTGATGGGACGGGAAGGCAGTGAGAAGAGTGGGTCTGCAGCCCGTGGAGACCCTCGGTGATGCAAAGGGCTATAATGAAATAGTTGAAGCCCAGCCCTCATGTCAGAGTTTTAACCTTGGCTGATTGGTTGATGACTTCTGTGGTTCCCTCTCCCCTTGAACATTGGTTTCTTGGGCCATGCTGCTCGCCTGGGGAGCTGTCTCTCTCTGCAGGAGAGAGCAGGCTTCAGGGAGGCAAAGGAGGCCACACGTCGTGTCTGATGACTGAGTGGTGTGACAAGGTGGAAGTCTTCAAAGCTCAGAAATGGGAGCCTTTGCACTTCTCTCGTGCCAACAACGTAACTGAGTGTATGAGTGCACACATTTCTCCGTGAGCATGGTAAATGTTGCCCCTCACTCATTTCTCCTTCTCCACTTAATGTCTTGGGCAGGACATTCTAGATTGGAAAACTTCCCGTACTTTCTTCTACTGGAGATTAAGACGTCTTCTGCTAGAAGACGTGGTCAAGAAGAAGATCCATGATGCCAATCCTGAGCTGACTGATGGGCAAATCCAGGCTATGCTGAGACGCTGGTTTGTGGAAGTCGAAGGGACAGTAAAGGTAAATGAAAAAACAGTTTCACCAGGGCAGTCATCTTTCCTGGGCTTAAGTTCACTGAGGTTCTCCCAAGAGGGGCTTGAGCTCTGGTTTTTAATTGTAATGTCAAAGGACATTGTAGGTGACGAGCAAGAATTTCTGGGCAGTGTTCCTGGTCATGAGTAGCTTTATCGAGATACTTTTTATAGCAGGCCAGAAAAAAAAAAGAATACTCAGGTTCAGTAGGTTTTTTCCAAGCATGTAGCACCATGCATATGAAACCCTGAGCACCTGAGAAAGGCGAACAGTTCTCCCAAGTAGAGCAAGGCAGAGCAATCTCTGCGAAGAAGGCTGCGTAGAGGTGCTGCTGTCTGGCAGAAAGTTCGTGGCAGAATTGGCAGCAGAAATCCCAGGAGTTGCAGCACATGCTCTACACCAGCCCTGAATATCTCCGTCGTCTTGTCTCTGCGCACAATGTGCCTAAAATAGCTCTGCAGAGCTGCTGTCGGTTACAGAGGCTGTTACGGAAGAGCTGTCCTAGCTGTGGGGACCTGTCCCAGAACACCCCTTGGGATCCTCTGTGATATGAAAGCAGGATTTTTTTTTTTTAATTGTTATTTCGTGCTGAATAATGTCCTCAATTTTGCACTATCCCACTGACACTGAGAAGGGCAGGAGGGATGCACTGCTTGTGCTCCAGATGTCATCTTGTCATCTCCTTGTCCTCTAGAGATGTGCTCCAGATATACATGTGGCAGATGTAAAGCCAACCCATCACATCTGGCTGTCCTGCTGCTTGCAGAGGGGACTGTGGCCCAACTGTCCCTCCTTCCTCTGGGCTGCCCTCGTGTCTCGTCCCCTCCCCAGGGTCATGGGGACAGATCACAAGTGCCTTGCCACCAGTACTGTTGTCGTGTTTCAGCCCAAGGGAGCCCCAACTGCTCTTCCACCAAGCGTCCCACCTCTCCGCAGAGTGCAGTAGTGCTGAGCGGAGCGGCACGCTTTCGAACGCAGGGTTACGAATGAGCTGTAAGATTTAACCACCGTGGTTTGGGGGGAAGGGTGCCTCGGCGCCGTCCTCATCTGATAGTTTTGCTGAGGATTTCTCTTTTTAATCGTGCTTGAATTTTGAGGCTGGCAATCTTTGAAGAACAATCGTTGGAGCTGCTCTTTAGGTTATTTTTGTTGCAATCCTCCAATCTGAGTTCTTTATTTTATTTTATTTTTTTTTAAGTCACAAACACTCAGGGGTTCCAGAAGCAGAGAGGGGGGTAGTGTTCTCTGGAGGGCAGCAGGCTTTCCAAGGTAGTGTCTGAGTGTCTTTAAAAGCGGGCATCTCGTTAGCTAATACATTACACCAATCAAGGAGAGTTATCTTAAGCCACAATTAATCTGCTCCCTGGCATATGTTGATAGGAAAGCATCATGCTGTTTCTTAATTAAAAGCAAACGGATTAAAAATGATTAATAAGAGTATTAAATATTCTCCTAAACTAAAAGCTTTGGGATTCTTGGATAAATCTAGCTTTACGCAGGTCTGCAACCATAAGGCAGCTACTGGGGTTTTTTCCCTTCCCTGAAATCTTCCCAAGTGCCCTACTTTGTATGCAGGGAGCATTTCTGTCATGTCTAGGGGCAGAAACAAGGAGCAAAAACTAACAAGTTTAAAATAACAATAAGAAAAACCAATGAAATAAGCAAAATCTGAAGATTGAAATGACATCACTGTTCTGAGACAATCATATACATAACGTTTAAGAAAAAGGATTCCCAGTGTGAGCGCTGGGCTGTGATCTCAGCCTGGCACCGGTGCAGCGTGTCCTCCTTATGTAAGAGGATGCATCCTGCCTCGCTGGCGGAAACTGCCTGTGGGACCCCGTGCCAAGAGGCTCCTTGTTGTCCCACTGCCGGGAGCACTGGCCTGGCAGGAGCCCACTGATGCTAAGTGTGTCGGGCAGGACTGATCCGAGGGGGCGGAGAGGGTCTGCGCTCCCGGTTCCTCACTGCAGTGCTGGCTTTCACCCATGGGTGCAGCAGCACTTCTGTCAGCACAGGGAAGGAGCCTGGCCAAGCAGAGTAACCAATTTTGTGTAGCGAGGTAGAGCTACAATAAGGAGAGTATTTTACTGGCTTTATTGCCATTGCTCCAAGGGATTCCAGGGTTTGCAAGCACACTAGCCTCCCACCACTGAGGCCGATGCCCAAAAGTCTTTGCCTTCAGGTGCAGACATCCATAGTGTGCTTCTGCCTCCCTCTCCCTGCCAGCGCCTGGAATTTGCTCCCGGAGTCAGGCCACAGTGGGAGCCAAGAGGGTCGGAGGCGTTTGGGCTTCCCAGGCGGAGCAGTGGCTGCTCTGCTGCCCGCGGCTCACTGGCGTCTGAGCCGAGCTGCTGTGACGGTGCCCTGCTCGGCGGGTGATCCAGCCCAGTCCCAGAGCCACCTATTAAATTACAGCGCCGAACTCATTGTCATTCTGACTTTGACTTCGTTAGTGATAACAGAGAAGGATAGTGCACCTTTAAATGACGAGCTTTGTGTTTAATTACCCAAATAAAATGACATAAATATGAATGAGTGCTAATGGTGGTACTTGCTTTTCCGGAAACCATTAACAAAACGATTCTTAAATGATTTGTAAAGAAAATGAGAGGAGAAGAGAGGAGCGAGAAGGCTATTAGGCGTCTAACACACTCCTGAATTATTATGTAGTCAACTACCTAGCAAATATCAGGCGAAATGATCTTGCAGGAGAAGAAAAGGGTTTTGTTGCCAAGGCTTTTCATGGAGGTGGACACACCGACCTCCTCTGCTACGCGCACACCTGCGCATGGGCGGCAGGTTTCCAGGCCAGGTCCGGGATCTGGTGCTTCCTGGGGTACGGTGACACCAGGTCAGTCTTTAGGTGACAGGGACTCGGGGGTCCCGTGACAACAAGAAGCCTCAGATCAGCTGCATCTCCGAGCACCCCTGAACTCACCTCTGGAGCTGGCGTATCTCACCAGAAGCTGGGCAGCTGATCGCAAAAGGAAGCTGGGTTTCATCAGAGACAGTCAGCTTACGTGCTTGTCCTCGGGGGCTGACGGGATGACAGGTAGCGTGGTGTGCCCTTCCGGAGCAGGCTGTCTGTACGCCTAAGGTGGCTGAGAAGCTATTTGGAAAATGAGGGTGTAAAGTTTGTTTTTCATTCCCTTGTCTCAGAAGACAGAAAAGGTGCATCTGGCCTTGAGGGATGATGACCTGTTAGAGCAACTGCTTCAGTGATAGCCACTGAAAGCAGTGGGTCTGCTGCCTCCGTAGTTCCCATTTAGTCACGTTTAAAGGGAAGACATGCAGAAGAAATCTATGATCCTTTGACTTTTGCTAATTGTTAGTTGTGTCTATAAAAGCTAAGCGCACTGGAAAAATCACAGAGGTGGTCAGCCAAATACATTACCCAAGCTTGCCAATAATTGCTAGTTAAATCTGAGGAATGTCACCATGGGGAGTGGGATCGTGCAGCCGGTCAGTGGTGGCTCCGTGGGACTCGGGGCACTGGGACCGGCTGGGTGACGCTGGCATCGCTTTGTTCGCAGGCGTACCTGTGGGACAGCAATAAGGACCTAGTGGAGTGGCTGGAGAAACAGCTCACGGAAGAAGAAGGCGTTCGGTCCGTTGTAGATGAAAACATCAAATACATCTCGAGGGACTACATACTTAAACAGATACGAAGGTAAGCCAGCTGTGGAGTCCCCGTAACAAGTCAGCGCAGGCAAACTGGGTCTCAGCCCGTATCTTAAGAGGCCCCGCAGATTTCTGCTGCGGCTGGCTGTTGGGGCTCGGATAGCAGCAGTGCTGCTGTGGTGGGTCTCAGCAGCGTTCACGCGCTCCCAGGGCTCTGCGCTGCGGGGAGACGGTGCCGGCTAGAACAGGACCAGCTTTGGCACGTCGCGCTGGCTGGCGTCACCCTCGCGATGGCCCCTGCAATGGGCTGGGCTTGGTTTTGGCTTTCATTGGTGCCGGACCAGAGGGAAACACTAGCAGCACCTGGGGATCTGTGGGCTGGCTGAAAGGGGGATGGTTTCATCAATAAAAGGAGGAGCTTTTGCTAAAGACTCCACAGAGCAGGGATTTTAAGAAGTTCAGTCTCTGATCTTGGCCATGTGCCCTTCTCCAGGTAAGGGAAGTAGAGCAGTCAGCTGCACTCGTTTTCCATGTATGTGTGGCTGGCAGACACTTAAGGAATATGTGGAAATGCAATCTCCTTTGGAAAGGCAAATACAGGGGTAATTGTGGGGCCACTGTGAAATGGGGCAACTGGTACAAAACCTGCATCTCGCCTTCTTTCTGCACAGTTTGTAGCACTGCTGTAAGTGCAGGTGCTTTGAGCAAAATCACAAGACACCAGAGTGGAGAAGCTCTAATCCAGCAGCATCTAAACCTCCCTGGCCATGCCTGTGCTTTCCTGAAACGAGGGCTGGGCTGTAGAAACGTCACTATTGTTGTGCTTTTTCTCCATTTGCGAAGGATAATGGAAAATTACCATTTTGTGGGGGACCACTTTTTTTTAGAGAGCTGCATATTGTGTGAAGCAAGGAGAGAATCAGATCTCTGAGCCATGCCGCTGCTGTCAGCGGTGTGACCGCACGTGGCCAGAGCACCCGCACGGCTTCCTCCCCTTGTGTTTCCCAGCCCGAGTCCTCCTGAGCGAGCTGGCAGGTTTCTTTTGTGCTCAGGATCATAAAATACCCAGTTCCTTTCGGTTGTTGTTTAGAGCTATACCAAACACTCATCCTCTGCTTCCAAACATACCCCCAAAATACCGAAACATTTGTAGAAAGATCTTTTCCTCCTGCTTGTGAGCGTTTTTGTTTGCTTGTGTACAGACGTTCATCCGGCAGAGCCAGGTAAGCCGCGTGAGCCAGGCACCTTGCTGGACTTGAACAGATCTAATTTTGGTAATTTTTCTGTGTTGGCCTGGGAGGTCTCTGAAAGCAGCTTTTCCTCCTGGACGGGCGGGAGGCACCGGAGCTCCCGTGGTTCGTGTCCGGAGGGCATCTCCGCAGCCCTGCCCTGGGTTTCTCGGTCAGCGCTGCTGCAAGACCCGCAAAGGGTCACCGGGAGCTCGGCGCAGCTCTGCCAGCAGCAGATTGATGGCGCGAGGCCCCTCCGCGGCCGCTCACGCTCACTTAACACAAGTGCCTGCTGGCTCGTCCCGTCTGGCTCTTAAAGACCCCATATTTCAGTCCCCCCTCACGGGCCTGGAGGGGAGCTGTCAGCCGCGCTCGGACGCGAGGGCCAGGGCTGCCGGCACTTAACTCTCGCCTCTTTGCAGCTTGGTCCAGGCCAATCCGGAGGTTGCCATGGATTCGATCGTGCACATGACCCAGCATATATCACCCACCCAGCGAGCGGAGATCGTGCGGATCCTCTCCACAATGGACTCGCCTTCTTCAACGTAAGAGCATCGATTTCCCGCGCGCTCCCCCTGCCTGGTACAGCAGAGGGAAAGAAAGCAAGTGCAGAATTGCCCTTTGTCTGCTCGACTGCGGCCGCTGTACCGAGACGGGGAGGCTCGGGGAAACGCTGCCAGAATGACATTTTTATTTTTTCAAATCAGACTGACCAGAGGAAGTGTGTTCTTTGGCCAGAGACACGAGGAAAATGTATAAACACAAGCGCCTGCGGGATCGAGTTACAGCTGTCTAACGGTACCTTATTTATTTAACAAAGCGTGACTGGACCAATGCATCGGTTAGCTGCGGGGCTGCCGCCCGAAAGCACTACAGCCAGGCAATGAAGGGTACCGCGTACCGTGAGGCCTGGGCACAGCCGAGCGGGGCACCGTCGCGTTGCGCCCCTGCGACGGTCCCTTCTCGCGCTCGGTCTGGCGGCGGCAGCTTCATGCTGACAAGTGCCAACGTCCCCGGATTTGGGGAAATCCTTGCTGATCCGCGGATGAGCGGAGCCTGCCACCGAGTCAGCCCTCGTCTCCGTCGGCCAGCGGGGATTTGTGTTCCGAACGCCTGTCCTGACCCTCGCGAGGAGCAGCGAAGGCCGCGAGGGCAGCGCGGTGCCGCAGCCGGCTGCAGGGAAGGCCGCCGCGGTGCCCGGTGGTGCTGCCCGTCCCGGACAGCCGGGGCAGGTGGCAGGGGCAGGATTTCTGAGCAAAAACCCAGCTCTTTTTGTGCCTGATGTGTCGGGTTGCTTTAGAACAGTTAAGTACGCTGCGTGAGGAGCCCTGCAAGCCAGGAGGCCGCAGCAGAGCCGCTGGCCGTTTCTGCTCTTCCTCCCGTTCATTTTGAGGGGCCACTTCTGCCTCGGACGGTCCTGGGGCAGCCCCGCTGTTGCACATCCCTCACTTAAGTGCTAATTCCTCCCACGTGAGCAGTTGACTGAAGCAGAAAGCAGATAAAACCTGCCAGGGCAAGCCAGGGGAAGGCCAGTTTCACACGCACACGCGGGGTTAGAACTGCGCAAGGAGAACTCAGCGTAACGCGGCTGGGCAGAGCTTTCTCTGGTGCCCAGCTCTCCCTCGGGGCTGGTGGAGAGAGGGGGCTCCTGGTGCCTCCCAGGCGTAGTAAGGGACCAGATAAGCAGGAGCTCTGGAGGAAGCACGACCCACCCAGCCTTGTTTTAAAAAGTAAGTCAATTGAGCAAGTCAGTACTGTTAGGGAGCTCTGTAAAAGTGGTATTGGAGAACTGACCCCAAGGATTGTCTTAAAAGTATTTCAGGTTTTACACCTCCCCTTTTAGTATAGCTCCTTAACAGAAGGGATATTTTTACAGGAAAATTAACTAACTGTGATGCCAGTGCCTCATCCCTGTAGTGTTTCCTTCTGAAGGGCAACACGTCCCTTCTGGGCACGTGGTGCCGGGGCTCTTGCAAAACCGAGGTGCAGCACCGTGGGTGCACTCTCCCTCCAGGGACAAGCACCGGGGACACCCCTGCCCGTGGTCAGCGGAGGTGCGTAATCCGAGGAAATAGCTTTTTCTTGACTGTTAAGAACCCTCATTTGGTTTAAAAGACTCTCTTTTCCACTAGAGCCCCCGAACAAACCCCAAAGATGCTTTCACTTAGGCCACACTGGGCTGCAGCAGGACACAAGGTCCAGGCAGAGACGGTCTCAGCAGGGAGGACTGACCGGGGGTGAGTGCACACAGGCGGGTCCGACTGACAGATGCGCCCGGCGCAGTGCCGCGAGCTCGCGCTGCGTGGACGTCCCGCTGGGCTGCTCCGCTGCTGCCACCAGGACTTCGGCATCGCCTCGCCATGAATCGGGCTCTTGCCAAGGATGTCAGCGAGCGTTACGGGAGCTGCTGTTTGCTGTGCTGGAGAGGGGAGAGCTGTAGGTGCCAAAGCCACCCTGGGGGGGCCCTGCTGCCTCCTGCTTCCAGCACGGCCGGGCACGCGCCGGGGGATTTCAAGCAGAGCAGTGGCACCGGGTCAGACTTAAGTTTTGGGTAAAGGAGCTCCAACAAGAAGCGGTTAAGTACCGCTGGAGCTGGCGTGATGTCTGGTACTGACCGCGGGCACCGATCCGGGAGCGGGCAGGGGCGGAGGGGCAGGCGCCGTGGCGGGACCCCCCCACGTTACCTACAGCTCTCACCGGTGCTGAAGTATTCCATTTACCTCAGTTTCTTTTAATAAAAAGAACCAATTCCAGCTGTCTCTTGCAGGAGTGGAAGTCTGTCGCCCCTTGTGCCCGGGGGAGCCGCGGGCGATGGGTGCCGGCGTGGAGCAGCCCCTCGCCCCGACGCTCTGCACAGCTCGCATCCCCCGGCCTCTGCCCACGCCAACCACGAGCAGTTCCCCTCCCTGCTCCCCGGGTTTATTTTATTTAACATTGCACTGAACGAACAGAAAAAGGAAAACCCAGCCCCAGCTGCTGACGGCGGTGGGGGAACTTGTGTTAACTCTCTCCACGGAGGTGTTTCAGGGACAGGG